>NC_133556.1:28955770-30205770 GCF_048773025.1 Camelus bactrianus | reverse complement strand
ACGTCACTCGACGGAGAATGCGTTATTAACGTCCCAACTCTCCCTGAGTGTTAAACGTTTATTTAATGGTGTGACCTTTCTCAGGTCCTGATTTCCAAATCTACGATGTGAACAAAGCCATAAACTGTGCTGGCTAGGAGGCAGAGTGGTTTAAAATTGACCAGGGAACAGAATTATTTGAAAAGGTCCCACATGAATCTTCTTTAGAGGCTAACCTGAGATTCGTTTCCACAAGGTCAACCTCATTCTCACTTCTGAAATTCAAAGCTATGTGTTTCGGGGGCCCACACACCCATCACTTCGCCTATTTTGAGCCCCTCCGCTACCTACCGCAGAGTTTGGCAAATGACGCCCAAAGATTTCTTAATCTGAAAGGCCCAGATCAACAGACAGCCGTGTGTTTCAGTTAAGCAGCCCCTGGAGCAGGTACCGGAATTAGGTGGAGCAAGAGAAAAGCAACGCAGGAGGAGAACGTCTTTAAGGGAGAAACAGAGAAAATAGCCTTGGATACAGAATATGTTTGCTCTGCCCTTGTGAGCCAAACCGTCGAATCCCACCCAGGCTGCTTCCCTCAGCACTCTGTCCCTCCAGCCACACTGACTTCCTTTCAGTTTCTCAGACACGCCAACCTTATTCCCATCTCAGGGTCTTTGTACGTGCTGTTCTCTCTGCCTGGAATGCTCTTCCCACAGCCGTTAGCAAGGCCTGCTCCTCCATCCTCTCCAAGATTTAGCAGGGACATCGTCTCTTTCGAGAGCCTTCCCCATGGCCCCTTAATTACTTACGCTTTCCCAGCTCATAATCACCTTGATTTCTTTCCTAGTATCTATCACCATGGGCCGCCGGTGTCTGAGGGGTTTACTTCTTTGTGGTCTGTCTCCCCGCAAGAATGTAAGTTCCCCGAGGCTGAGGGCACTCCCTCCAGTCTCGCCTCTGCTTCCCAGGCCCCAGCCCAGTACTTGGTCTGTATTAGACTCTTAACACACACACACACTTGTTGGCTGTTACGTGACTGTTATACCCTTGAGCTTTGGATTTTTTTCTTTTTTAATTGTTTGTTTGTTTGTTTGTTTGGGGGGTAATTAGGTTTGTTTGCTGTTTGTTTGTTTGTTTAATGCAGGTACTGGAGGGTGGACCCAGGACCTCATGCATGATGAGCACACGCTCTACCACTGAGCTTACCCTTCACCCTCTGAGCTTTGGGTACTCAGATGGGGAAGGAAAAAACCCTGCTCTACTCAGAGCTAATGGGACAGCCAGATCCCTGAACGTCCCTGTTAAGAAGTGGTGGCAGGTGCATCAGTGGCATCCATTCCCTGGAGGGCACACGGCAACTTGGACAGCAGGCCTGAAGTCCTATGGAAGACTGAACTTTAGTCCATCACTCACTAGCTCTGTGACCTTGGGCACATTATTAATGACGCATGTCTGTCTTCTCCTCCAGAAACGGGACGAATGGAAATTTCTATTTGAAGGAGTTGTCAAGAGCCAATAAAATAACAGATCAAGCCCTGGGCCTGGTTCATTCACTGTGTGGCCACTATTAGCCGTGATGGTTGTTGAAAGATGAATTGCCTGGCCCCGGCAGGAAGGTGAAGGTGGATAAATCCAGTGGCCTACAGACCCGAGGTCACCTCTGCTCGGTTGGCTGGCCCTCGAGAATATCATTTGGAAACTTTAAAGTCTTCCTCATTTATTGGCGAACTTCCCTTTTTTTTTTTTCTTTAACTCTCCATTACAGTTCGAATGCGGTACTTAAGCCTCTGGATCTGACTTCCTGGCTGCAGGAGAAATAGAAACTGCCATATTGGAAATCTGACTGTTCAGTGACTCGCAGAAGTCTTCTCTCATTTGTCACAGGCAAGAAAAAAAAGAATGAGTTCAAGTTGTTTAGAAGACAGTCAAACCAAGCTCCTTGAGAAGCAATTATTTTGGAGGAATTTTCCCCATTCTTGAGAGCTTTACCATTTTCATACTGAAGGGTCTTTAACTGGAAATCATTTTTTTAAACAGCAGTCTCATAAAACTCTCTCCCCAGCAGTAACAGTGGGAAGGTTTGCCCATCTCACAATATAATAGGGAAGAAAATCACCTGCTAACCCTTCACCGCCGACCCGCGAGGACACCCTACAGAGAACGGGCTGAAGATGGTAATTACATTACTGTATTTCCTACGAATTCTGATCAAGCAGAAGCATGAGTCCAGCTTAGGTGCACATTTCTGCTGACCGTGACCAGTTCTGCCACCTTTCCACCTTGGATTCAGAACCTGGGCCAAAGCTGCTTTGGGTGCACAGCTTCTCCACAAATGTAATCCGTGGCCAATGAGACCAACACGCCAGGCACATGCCACTCCCATGTTTAGCCACTCAGAGGTTCTCATCAGTGTGAAACATCCAGGGACAAATACACACCATGCCGATTCTTGGAAGGTCTATCTACGTGCCCAAAGCAGACCAACGGCATGCTCTCTCCTAGGTCTGGCAAATCCAAGTGCTCGCAATGATCATTTGATGGCTTTTCCATCTCAATGGGGGAGACAAGGGGCCCCCCCGATAAGATCCATCTCGTCTTCTCCTTCTCTCTCCTCTGTCTAGTGAAATATATTTGTACTTTCAGATAAGAAAAAAATACTATAATAGTTGTAGGGAGTGTGAGGGATTCGGGGGCCGACGAAGAAAAAGATCTGAGTAAGAGAGGCAGTAAGACACAGTGAGTTCTGCTGGGTGGCCCCTGGACGGGGCTGAACGAGGGGGATGTTTGTTTCTGTTTGCGCTGCTACAACAAAATACCACCAAAGAAACCCGGCTTAAACAATAGACATTTATTTCTCACAGTTCTGGAGGCAAGAAGTCCAGATCCAGGTGCCAGCAGACTTGGCTCCTGGGGAGAGCGAAGATCTACCTACATGGGCTAGTTTAAAAATAATTGAATATGTTACATTTTTGAGTTCGGTCACAATGGGCTTTTGAGCAAAGAGGTTCCAGCCAGCAGTGAAGAAATAAACAACCTGGGGCCACATATGGGGACTCGTTAGCATAACAATGATCAAATCCTGTTTGAAGGCAGGAGAACAGAGATCCACTCCCAGACTCTGAAAGAAGACAGTTGGCAGGAGCAGCAAGATCACGTACCCAAAGGGGCAGGGGTGGGGAGGGGGGCGCCTGCATGAACAGAGCATCCTTTAAGGAAGGATCAGCAGCAGCGTGGGAGGATGTGCGTCTAGAGCGGCCAGACCAAAGGGTTTTTAAGAGATACGGATCCTGTTTTCGATGCCAAGTATCTCACAGTGAAACACTGACAAATAATACAAACTTCAAATACGTAGTGTGGCTCCAGCGAAACTCCTCCAGTGGCCAGTTACAGCCTGCGGGAGCCAGCTTCCAAACTCTGTTTCTGACTCCAGGGCAGATGAAAATGAGCGCGAGTTCCACACGGGGTACACGTGGGGCACCAGGAGGAAGGTCCGGGCCAGCGCTGACCAAGTCAGGGTCTTGCTTCTCCCATGATCTTTTTTAGCTGCTTGTTCTTTTTTTTTTTTTTTCATTTCTTAATGTGGTAAAATACCACATTAACATAACATAAAACCTACCATGTAACCATTGTTAAATGGGCAATTCAGTGACATTTAGAACTTTCATAACGTGGTGCGACTACCACCACTATCCTTCTCCAGAGCTTTTTCATCCTCCCAAATGAAATTCGGTTCCTGTATAACAGTAACTCACCATCCCCTCCCCCACCGCAGCCCTGGCAACCACCATTCCATTTTCCCGTCTCTAAGAATCTGACTACTCCAGGTGTCACCTGTAAGTGGAATCACACAGAATTTGTCTTTTTTTGTCTAGCTTCTTTCACTGAGCATCGTGTTTTCAAGGTTCATCCCTGTAACAGAATGTATCAGATCTCCATTCTTTTTTTATGGCTGAATAATATTTCATTGTGTGGATGGACCACACCTTCTTTGTTCAGTTATCCATCAATGGACATTTAGGTTTTGTTTCCACCTTTGGGCTATTGTGAACGATGCTGCAGTGAGCACTGGCATACAAGTACCTGTTTGAGTTTCTGCTTTTGTTTCCTTGGATAAACACAAAGAAATGGTAATTCTGTTTAGCTTTTTGAGGAATCTCCTAAAATTTTATAGTTTCAAATTATCCCCTAAGTTATAGCAAAGATTTTTTTCCTATAGTGTGTTCTAAACCTAATATTCTCTAGAGAGCAACAGTGGTTTATACAATTCTAATATGCTTGTCAGTTGCTGAAAAATAGTTTTCTTTTTCTCATTGTGTTATTTCAGTCTTTTTAACTCATTTTCATCTGTTTAACTTGAAGTTTATTGGCAGTGGCTTTGGGGCTTTGATCAGAGGAGACATTTTTACCTACACACAGGCGCGCGCACACACACACACTCTGCCACACAGATCACATTCTGCAACCCTGCAGAATAAATGACAAAGGTCCCATGGCCTTCTCTCCCCATTAACTGGAAAGATAGAGTTACTCTTCCCCCTTCAACAGGGAAGAGCCAGTGAGCACCCCGGGTGTTGACTCAGGACATCGCCACCCCACTGTCAGTCACTAATGGGAAGGGGAGGCTGCTAGGAATGCAGACTCGGCAGAATGTAACCCCTGGCTCGACAAATAGCCAGGGAATGAAGGTGGCTTCAAGGCAGAGTATGTCTTAAGAGATGAACTCAAATGAGAAAACAGTGAAAAAGCAAAGAGTTAGGGGTTCATAAAATTCATCTGTTTGTTCAGGAGCCTCAGTGTATACAGACTCCTTTAAAACTGTGTGTGTGTGAGACACGGTTACCAAAGGGGAAAGGTGGGGGAGGGAAAAATTAGGTGTTTGAGATTAATGTATATGAAATAGATAACCAGCAAGGTCCCACCGTACAGCACAGGGAATTCTATTCAATATCTTGTAATAATCTATAACGGAAAAGAATCTGAACAAGAAGAGATTTTTATTTATGTATGTGTAACTGAATCACTTTGCTGTACACCTGAAACACTGTAAATCAACTATACCTCAATGAAAACTGAAAAAAAAATTTCTGCACCAATAGGGAAAAAAAATTGTGTGTCTGTGTGTGTGTTTAATCACCTTTTAGGCACTAGGCCCTCCGATAAGTCACGAAGACACACAAATCATTAAGGAAACTTCCCCACTATCAAGAAGCTCACAGACTAGCAGAGGAAGAAGTTAAACAAGAAAACATTAAAAAGTAATAAAAACAGTCACTCACTCTGCCCCAGGCACTTCATAGGTGTTGTCTTATTTCCTCCCACGGTCATTCTATAGAGACAGGTCCTGTTAATTAGCCACTTTTTTTTTTTAAACAGAGGAGGAAACTATCTCAGAGAAGTTAATTAACTTGTTCAAATTCACACGGCTAGTAAAAGTAGTAGGTGGATTGGCCCCAGGCACCCTTGATTCTGAAAGCGCTCACCCTGTGAAGCCCGGCCTGTGCTACGTGTCAAAAGGAAAGTGTGCACACGGCTGAGTTGAGGCTTACAAGGATGAGCGGAAATGCTCCTTTGTACCAGGCAGGGCCCATCACAAGGAGGTGGAAGGGTGCTGTCAGATACACCTAGAACAGACGGACAGTATGGCAGGGTCCTGAGGGTCATCCTAGGAGGCTGGGGTTCAGGGGTGCTGGGGATGGGAATGGCCTGAAATGAAGAGAAGGAAGTCGGACCCAGGATTCCAGCACAGAGTTTCCCAAGAAGTGGCCCACTGTTTACACTCACCTGACACACCTGCCTCACCAGGGGCACTTGTTAAAAATACAGACTCCTGATCCCCACCAGAGACACACTGAGTCTCCATCTCAGAGCAGAGCTGAGAGCCCCATATTTTGCGTCTTGTGGATCGTGAAGTTGGATGCATGTTAAACCCCAGTGCACATACTCCAATGGGTTGGCACGGCGGTGCCTGCAGGCACTTTGTTAAACTAGGACACATGGAGATAAATAATGAAGTGGAAGGTAAAATTACAGAATTCATTTTTGTAAGATGAAGACTCAGAGGAGGTCTAAGAAAGAATAAAGGTAAGTTTGCTGTGGGAATTGCCCCCGTCTCCGCCTCCTCTTCACTAGCCTCCACCCCAAACCCAGGAGTCTGCATCCTTGTACACCAGCAAAGTGTTCATAAAGGAGTGAGGGGAACCACGGCAGATGCTGGGCGCACTGGGAGGATGTCAGCCCAGAAAAAGGACGAAGACAGCTCGGAGCTGCAGAAGGAATGCACAGCCATCTGAAGTCATAGCTTCAAGCAATGTGGCCATAAGAGAATAAAAGGGTCTGAGAAGGAAAGGCAAAATAGTAACACTTAATAATAACATTCACTATAACATGTATTGTATATATTCATTAACATGTATTGAGCCACGATGAATTACCTGTGTAATTCTCAATAACAACAAAAACCACCTGGTGTAGGTACTACAATTTATCTATTGCACACACATGTAAACTGGGGCTCAAACATATTACGTGACCTGCCCAAGGGCCTGTGAGAAGAAAGATGGCCAGAGTAGAGGGAAAGGAGATTCCACTCACTTCAGTTAGCAGCTTGGTCAAGCACAGCACGAGGAAGAAGCTGACACAGAAACTGGAACCCTCTTGCTCCACTGGTGGGAATGGAAAACCTTGCAGCTGCCATAGAAAAACCCAGCAGCTCCTCGGTAAGTGGGACACAGAGTCATCACATGGCCCAACAACTGCACATCTAGTTCTAAACCATGAATAACTGACAACGGGGACTCAAACAAATGCTTGCACACACACGTTCAAATGCTTGCACGCAAGCCAAGAGGTGGAAACATCCCACATGCCCACGGTGAGTGGATAAACAAAATGTGACACGTGCCTGCAATGGAACATAACTCAGCCAAAACAGGAATGAAATCCTGATACATTTCACAAGGGGGAAGAGCCTCAAAAACACGATGCTCAGTGAAATTAGCCAGACGCAAAGGGCCCCATGCTGCATGATGCCTTCCACGTGAAATATCCAGAATAAAATAATCCATAGAGAGAGAAAGAAGGAGGGGTTGGCAGGGAAGAAGAAATGGGGAGGGGCTGCTTAATGGGTATAGGGTTTCCTTTTGGGATGATAAGCACGTCTTAGCACTAGATGGTGGTGCTGGTCATACAATACTGTGAACGTACTAAACGCCACTGAACTGCATGTTTAAAACCTGTGAATGGCTAATTTCAACATTCACTGACATGTTATGTGAATGTTGCTTCAATAAAAAATGCAAAAGAAAAGGAGACAGGAATCCCACGGTCTGTTTTCTCTCAAAGGAAATCCAGGGCCAGTCTGCTCAGTTCACTAAAAAGGGAATCTTGAGGGTGTCAGGCAGGGGAGCACCAGGACCAGGCATCTCTGCCAACAAACAAGCATCTTGGAAGTCACACATCACCCCAGCGCTGGGAGGGAAAGTGTGGGAGACACTAAGAAAGTCCAGAGAGGTTTCCGTTCATTGTGAACAAACTCAGTGAGGCATTTCTGCTCTCATTCAAACACCATGGAAACGGTATTACAATGGATGAGAAGAGACTTTAGAGATAAGGAAGGGGGATACAGAGAACTTGTGTGATGGGACCAAGGTCACACAGTAAGAACACAGCCAAATTAGCACCCAGACCTGTTGAAATGTCAGAACCTGTAGACCCAGAATCTCCAAGACCCATGAGGATCCCAGCGAACCAACCTGAAGGAGTGTGATGGGGTGTCAGCCACCTGGGGAGTGTGTGGGAATGGTGATTTACACTCAGCATCCCTGCCTTTCATCCTCACTGGTCCTTGAATCCACATCCCAAAATGCTCTCAGCTGTCATCTCTGCACAGTATCTCCCAGGATGCCTACGTGAGCTACACGGTTTTCATTTCTGCCAATTATTCTCCTGGCTGGAGATGGAGACTCAGGACATTCCGTTCAGCTGCCCAGACGCCTAGTTCCCTTCCCTCCACTAAATTATTAATGGCATATTTTTTCGTTCATTGTCACTTATGTGGCACACGATCCGTTTTAATTCTTAAAGTCCTACCTTGACTCATAAAGGCAGTGATTAAGGATGCTTCGACTTTGGAGTAAGGCAGCTTCGGGACTGAAATAAACCCATCCCTTAACCAGCTGCATGGCTTCAGGACAACAACATCAGCCCCCTCTGCCTCTGTCTTCTCTGCAAAACGGGGACGACTGGGACCCTGACATCAAGGGACTGCTGTGAGCATCAAATGAGATAATGTGTGGGACCCTCCTGGACCCGATATTTAGTGGGTGCCAGGTACCCATCCAGTAAGTGTTAGTTATTACAAGAGGAGGCACTATAGTTTAGTGAAGAAAAGGTTGGGGAAAACAGTTTGACCACCTGGGTTCAAAAAGTGACTTCATCACTGCCAGCTAAGTAAACCTGGGCAAGTTACTGACCTTCTCTGAGCCTTGGTTTTCTCATCTGTAAAATGGAAATAGCAGTACCTATCAGACTGGACGAGTATGAACATTAAGTCATATTGTCCATAAACAAGCTAAGTACAGAGTCTGACACACATATATGTGCTCAGTCGCTGTGGTCATTAATATTACTATGATTCACAGCAGAATGTGACGGCTCTTGTTGGTCATGTTCATTTAAATAATCACTTCTTCTAAATAAGAAAACAAAATTTGCAAGGCAATTAACTTTTCAGCAAGCAAAATTACCTACAGCTAAGGCAAAACAGATTGAAATACATCTACTGGATGAAAACAGATTAGTGGTTGCCCATGGGTGTGGGGATGAGAGAGGGGCTGACTGCAAAGGAAGTTTGGGAGTGACGAAATGTTTTGCATGGTCCATGCTGGGGGATTCAAAACTTTCTGTATTTGCCAAAATCTGCAGCACTGCACACCACAATTTTACTGTGTGTAAATTTTTAAAAAATCAACAAGAGTGTGGGAGGAAACTGAGAAGGAATGCAGACTGTGACCAACTAATTTAATGATATTACAGATGAATCATATAACCACGCTGAAAGGAGGGAGGAAGAAAGGAAAGTAGCTTTGGGATGATCTGATACTACACAGAGAAAATCCTAAAGACACTGTCAGAAAACTACTAGGGCTCATCAGTGAATTCGGTAAAGTTGCAGGATATGAAATTAATGCACAGAAATCTGTTGCATTTCTATACACTAACAACAAAATATCAGAAGAGAAATTAAGGAAGCCATCCCATTTACCATTGCATCAAAAGAATAAAATACCTAGGAATAAACCTACATAAGGAGGCAAAAGACCTGTACTCCGAAAACTGTTGAAGATGCTGTTGAAAGAAATTCAAGATGACACAAACAGATGGAAAGGTATATTGTGTTCTTGGATTGGAAGAATCAATATTGTTAAAATGGCCATACTACTCAAGGCAATATACAGATTCAGTGGAATCCCTATCAAACTACTAACGGCATTCTCACAGAACTGAAACAAAAAAATTTTTAAATTGTATGGAAACACAAAAGATCCAGAATAGCCAAAACAATCTTGAGAAAGAAGAATGGAGCTGGGGGAATCATGCACCCTGACTTCAGACTATACTACAGAGCTACAGTAATCAAAACAGTATGGTACTGGCACAAAAATAGACACATAGATCAATGGAACAGGATAGGAAGTCCAGAAATAAACCTACACACTTATGGTTAATTAACCTATGACAAAGGAGGCAAGAATATACGATGGAGAAAAGACAAACTCTTCAATAAGTGGTGCTTGGGAAACTGGAGAGCTACCTGTAAAAAAAATGAAATTAGAGCATTCTGTAACACCATATACAAAAATAAACTCAAAGTGGATTAAAGACCTAAATGTATGACTGGATACTCTGCTCAGATCTTGGTTCCCAAATACTGTTCTTCAACAAAAGGAACCAGAGTTCCCTGGAGAAGGGGCTGATTCCAGGGAGGGGTTAGAGAAAACATAAGATGTGCCTGGAGCATCATAGGGTGCCAAAAATTTAGGAAGCATTGAAAAAAAAAAAAGTAAGTATGTCTAAAGGGCACAAGAATCAAACAGAAGGAGCTCCCAAGAGTCAAAGCTGGAATACTTTGAGCAAGAAAAATAATGAGAAAATTAGATTATAATCCAAAGGAAAAAAATATTCTTGAGTTGACACTGACATAAACAACCTAAATAAACAACTACATCTCTTATAGAAGAGTTCTAATTAATACATGTAAAAGGATGAGGGAAATAGAAAATCACTGTCAGAACGACAAAGTAATAAATTAGTGTGCTGTTAAGTACAAATGGAAAAAACGGCAACCTTCCAGGGAGGAAACTTGGCAGACACCACCTCAACCATGTGATCAGGGGTAATATCACCAGTAATGAGACACACAGCTCTCACGTGTCCTCCAATGTGGGGCACTGAGAAGAACGCATCACTTTTATGTCACCCTTTCCAATTATACATATCTTCAGTCTAGTCAGGGACAGACAGCAGACAACCCCAAATTGAGGGATAGGCTACAAAAAAAAAAAAAAAAAAAAAAAAAACCCATGCAAGAACAAACAAACAAACAAAAAAACGAAAGACAAAAAAAAAAAAAAAAAAAAAAAGAGCAACTTCCACAGATTGGAGGAAACTAAGGTGACAGGACAACTAAACACCACATGGATAATAAAACAGATCCTGAAAGAGTAAGAGAACGAAAGGACAAAAGTAAAAACTGGTGAAATCCTAGGGAAGTGTCTATTTCAGTGAATAGCTCTGGACTCATGTTAATTTCTGTTTCAACTACTGCATTATGTCGACATAAGATATTCAGAGAAGATGAGTGAAGGGTATACAGGACTTCTTTATACTACTTTTGCAACTCTTCTGAAAGTCCAAGATTGTCTCCAAAAAAGGTCTCAAAATTCTTTACAGCTGCTAAATCAAAAGTTTCAGACACCTGGAGTCTTACTAGAAATATTTCACTTATCACCAGCGAAGTTATTACCCTCACTTTATGTTTAGAAGGAAATCAGATAATGAAGGCAAGCATAAATTTTTAAAGAAAACTTGCCCATGTCTTCTTTTTTCCAAATTCTATTAAATATTTTAAATCTAACTTCTTTTAGAAAGTGATCTAGTTTGGCATGGTAGACACGGTTATTATTTCCAGTCATTTGAAATGCACAGCTAACACGCACACTAAGGTGACCTTGTTTTAAAGGGAATTCTCATGCATCTTGGATTTTCTGTTTAGTGTCCTTTGCAAGATGGCCACAAATCCCCAAAAACGTACACTTTCATAGTCATCTATAGATTTTAGGCTCTACACCCCCTAAACTCTCACCTTTCCCACACGAGTTCCTTTTCCACTGGGTCTACCTCACCCAGGAATGGAACTCAGCAACTGAGCCCTGATTTCTGCACGACTACTATGCTCCTCCCCTCACCTGCATGGGCTTCATCTCCAGGCAGGTGGTAGGGTAGCTGCAGCACACGTGGTTGTCATATCCACGGATGACAGTCTCCACTGAAATGCAAGGGAGTATCCTCCTGTCACCCTCCCAGGAAAGAGGAAACTTTAATCTGCAGCCTCTAGAGAGAGACATGTATGTCTCATCGTGCATCCTGTGCCATTTTCCTTTATTCTTAAACCAAGCTTCATGAGCCAGGGTAGTCCCAAGGCTCAGGATGGCCGAGGCCCGAGTACCAGGGGATTATTATGTGTGTGGTTTAGAACAGGAATTGGAGAATCACGGTCCACAGGCCAAACCCAGCCCACTGCTGAGTTTCGCAAATCAACTTTGCAAATACATATGTGTTGGAATATAGCCAAACCCATTTGTCTCCGGATTGCCTATGACTGCCTTTGCACAATGACTGAGTAAACAGTTGTGAAAAAGACTCTATGTCCCATACAGCCCAAGTCCTGGCTCTTTACAGAAAAAAGTTTGCTGGCTACTGGCTTAAATGAATGACACAGTGCACCTGGAATTCCTCTCAGCACTCTTACCCTCCCTGCCCTCTGTGCAAGGGCAGAGGAATAAAACAGATGTTCTGGAGACAACTACAATGCCCAGTACCATCCAACCCCTGGGCCAAGCAAACTCACAAATCGATTAAAGGGCTGCTCCGTGATGAGCGCCCTCCTAGTTTATGTGGCTTGAATTCACTTTCTCTTATAAAATTATCATGATGGTAAATAGCTATTTTTTTGCCTTAGTGTCCTTCTCTGGAAAAAAATGAAAGTTTGCAAGCCTGTGACAGCCTAATTTTCATTCATTAAATTTTATCAGGAAGTGAAATCCTAAAACATGAAGTTTTTGTCTCACACCATGTCATTGATTTCTCACAAGAACCCTAGATGTTAGTCAGTTTAAACTATGAAAGCTTCTGAAATGAAATTCAAAGTGGTTTAGTGCCGATAAACAAGTTATGCAGGTTTCTCATTAATTGTCTGCAAGACACAGTCTCAGAAAGACTGAATGGTGTTAGTGGTCTGCAAGTTCCGCCCTTCTCCAAGAAGACTTTCATGCCATTGATTATATTGATTCTAATTGGTTACGTTCCACTCATAAAAATGAGCAATAAACAACTATCAGTACCAATGTCGTCCTAACTGTTATCATTCTTAGAAGCAATGAAGGTCAAAACACAATCTACACACAAAAGGTGATCCTAACGCTCTCCATGCCTTCAATTTCAAAGGCAGTCCTGTAACTTACCACGGCATGAGATGACCCCTCATTGCAGGAGATGGAAATAATATTTATCTAAGAACTTAATTGTAAAGTGATCTATGAGATAAGAATTTACTCGCCAACATCAGGTCATCCTTTAAGAACACAAACTTTTTTCTTTGGCATATCAGAGAAGATGAAGAGAGGGAAAAATAAAAAAGGAGTGCTTACCTAGCTAGAGATTGACAACTAAGAAGAATGGTAAATAAAGACTTTCTCTCCAGGTGGCAGGAGTTTGAATACAGTCATGCTTAGTCCTAAGTGAAATCTCTTTGACAGAAACCTGCTCTATTTAGAACAGCTGGATATCAACCCTTGGGTTTCAGATCACGATAATAAAATGTCATTATTATGCTGGTGGTGATGTGGATTTCTCTGGGATGGGAGCAAAGTGAATGGCCTGGCAGTGGCATCAATAGATGTGAAGAGTAGCAGGAACCACGGCCTGTCTGACTCCTCTGAATCAATTCAAGGAAACAAACATTTCTACAGTGTGTATTTCATGCCGGGCACCATGCCCCTCCCATACTCTAAATGAGGGGGAACCCAAGGTTCAGCTTCAATTTCTGCTTTTCTTCTTTCTCTTACCCTGACTGTGTCAGCAGAATTGCTTTTCACTGTAAGTAACAGAAAACATGACTTCAGGGCTTAAACGTCAATAAATCTGAACGCAGGCAGTTTCTGCCCTGGCTTCAACGCTGGACAAGGTCAAGATGGTGTCTCCATGATGCTGTTGGTCTCTTCATTATGACCACAGAAGGATGCCACAGTACCCGTCAGCAAGTCCACACAGGGACCAAGGAGAAGGGCAAGGAAGCAGTGCTGGGTGCTTCTTCTGTCTCTTTTTTTCAAGAACACACAAGCCTTCTCAAAAAAACCTGCCTCCAGCATATTCCTTTCTGTCTCTGTGATAGAGTTGGTCCTGATCCCTCTCTCCTCTGTAATGTAATAAGAATCACATCTCTACCATGGGTTCATGGAGGACATGTTGACACTTGACCTTGGGTTTGGCCACACAACTTGCTCCCGTCACTGGAATGTTAGGAGATGTGGTATGGGCAGAAGCTTAAAATGTGCTTTCACAACTGGCCTTGCCCTCTTTTCCTCACGTAATCCACCAGGAAAAGAATATACCCCAGGAAGTCTCAAGTCCAAAGAGGATGAAAGACATCTTGGGGCGATCTAGACTCAACACATAGCTCGGAGTCTGCAATCCAGTCTGGACCAACCAAACTGCACTCATATATCACTGCAGACCCACAGATCCATTCATAAGAAATATATATTTATATGAGTCATTGTTTTTTTTAGGACAGTTTGTTATACAGCACTATGGTGGCAAGAGCTGACTGATACATTTTCATTGGCTGGAATTGTGTCTCATGGCTTCTCTGAGGCCCAAAGGAGTTTAGAAAAGTGAACAACAAACAAGGGAAACTAAAAGAACTGATATAGAAACTTTCTTTCACACTTCCCAATTCAAATTCTCACTCTACACAGATTTCCAAACCAGCATACCTTGCTTTGGTCTCTCAGATATTAGCTATATCCTCCAAATGCCCATTAAGCATTTTGCATTGATGTGTGCTGCATTTATGTCAAAATCTGGGCATGTAAAACTGACTTCTTTCCATCTCTCATCTCAAAACTGACCGCCCCATCTGACTTCCTTAGTACACCTTTATTACTACAGTGACAAACACTCACTATCTCAGGGTTAACTTTGATTTCTCTATTTGAATCTACATATGGCATAAATATTATAAATAATATTTACTATACTCATTTATTGAGCACTTATAAGATTCCAAGCAATGTTCCCAATGCTTCATATGCATTATCGCATGTAAACCATACAGGAGAAGCTCTGGAACTACAGGTAATTTATTATCATCTTCATGATAATGAAGAATTCAAAGGTTACTTTCCACCATCCAGTGACTGGCAAATTGGAATATACCAGATATTGGGTTCAAAATCACTCCATTCCCGGGCCAAGTATTCTTTGTGAATTATTTCACTGTATCCATACATACACCTTTGTAACAATTCAGTTACTGGAAGATGAGAAATATTAGGTATAACTGATTAGTTAATAATCACACCTTTACCAAATGTCTCTCAAGTTCAAAATCACTCCTTCCCTGGGTCAGGTACTTTATGTGAATTATTTCAATCCTCCCATGCATTTACCCGCTTTTGTCAAATCACTTACTAGAAGATGAGAGAGATTAGATTATACTGATTCTACCCCAGTACATGTCCCTTAATTTCTAACCCCACTGTCTATAAACAATTAAAAAGGTCTTCCTTTCTTGTTCCTTCTCATTCCAAATCGCTGTACATATAGCCTCCAAATTAAACTCTTTAAAATACTGCTGTCATCTTCACATTTATCTCCTGCCCTGCCAGCACCTGTGCCTGCTATCAGAAATACTGCATTTCTGTACGAGACATCATTCAAAGCCACAGTCATGGGACTTTGCCCTATACTGCCATGGGACATTCCTATGAGAAGATTCAATTATACACCTAACACCTTCCAAGAAATACACTGACAAGGTGGGCGGAAGTGGGGTGAAAAGAACTTTCTTTGAAACTCCTTAATGCAAAAGTTTTGGATGGTTTCACAGCCCGCTCTGCCTATCAAATCAAGCCACAATTTCTTACTCAAGGGCCTCAAAGAGATAAACCCATTCCAGTTTACACCAGATCAGTTCTACCAAGATTGGACAGTTGTCCCAAGGCTGACCTAAGGCCAGTAAGCCGTGCTCCAAGGGCGTGCATCTGCTCTAACTGGTCAGCGTATGCGCCATACTCATTAGTAAGAATGATGAACACCATGCTAGTGTTGCCGTTTCTCTTTGTGAAATGCCTGCATGCTCTCTCTGCCCATCTAGCGTGACGTCTGACCTTCACATCCCACCCCTGCATAACCCACAGGAGTCTCTCTGCTCCTCAGAACCCCTCAAACAGGCTGGACATTATGGTGACTGGCTTGGAATAGAAACACTCTGTCTCCGTGTGCTTCTCTTTCTCTGGATCAGAATGTTGCCTGCTCAGAACTGTTGACATTCTGTGTTGTGAGGGGCAGTCCAGGGCACTGGACTCTGGGGCAGCACCTCTGGCCTCTACCCACTAGGTGTCAGCAGCACCATGCCCCTGGTTGTGACAACCAAGGATGTCTCTGGATCCTGCCCAGTGTCCTCTTGGTGGGCAAAACCGTCTCCCTTCTCACCTCCACGGAGAACCGTCACTGTAGACTACACGGTTCTCGGGACTGAGACGTTCCTGAGTCTTCTTGCCCCCTTTTGTGTCATGTGGGAGGTACTCAGCGATATGGCGGGTTGATTTCACATTCTCACAGATCCATCTTAATTGGAGGGTTTTGTTTTTTTTGAAACATCCCAGCGGGTAGTTGTTTTAATCTGCCATTAAGTCCACACCATTTTGCAAATGACTGCCTAAAAATGCACACGACTTAAGTATTAATTTGTTTGTGCAGGATGCAGAATTCTGCTTCTCCCAATAGGATCACCTTCTGAAAAGGCCATCTTTTATTTGATTTTTTTTTTTTTTTTTTTTTAGTGCCTACCTAGGATTCCACGTTACTCTCTAGAAATCATCAGTTTTCAGAGAGGTTATTTATGAAGCTACGGAGAATTGTGATGATGCTGCAAAGAAGTCACAATGACCTACAGAGAATAAACCAGAGCTCCGAGGAGCTGTTAAGAATAATGGACTAAAAAAAAAAAGAATGATAATGAAAAAAACAGAGAAAAACAAAAATCAGAGTGAAAAATCTATTGTGATCATCCACAAAATACAGTCTTCTGTAAGCAGCAGACACGCTTCCAGATAAAAATACTTACGTTTTTAAAAGCTTTTGTTTCATAATAAATACATGAGGTTATTTATTCCATGTATGATATCAGCATTAGTTTGAGAACACAAAAACTGTATTATTAGGAACCCAAGATACAAAGAAAAGTGATTTCTAAATATAAAGGGTAAAATCATATGAGGCTACACCAGGGGAAAAGTTCTATATTTGAATCAATTGAACAAGAGTGCTGCTGTCTTTTTTTAAATTTATATAATATCCTGTTTGATGTAAAATTGAAGAAAAGAACGTAAGTTACCCCTAAGCCAACTTTTTAAACTAAAATGTTGTACAAAGATTCCTGTGGCATTTCAGCTGCCCTTAAATTTTAATAATACTGATAAAATATTCTACTATGCCCAGCCAAGTAATTTTTTATCTTTAATTGGTAAGCCCTCATTTATTATTTCTAAAGCATAAAAATTCTAATATCTAGGATTTATAACCTACCCAGGCAATCGTGACTGCAAATGTATTTTTAAGTGCACTCAAAATTAGAGAAAGCAAATGAACACTAGGGAAATTTAAGTTTGGACTACAATGGAAAAAGAATTTTTTTTTTTACAACAAATATATCATCGACTAACTATATTATGCCTTGTCAGTGAAAAAACATCCTTTGGCAAGCCCTGGGGTGATAAGAAAGGCTTTTCATGGAATGAGAAGATGAAATTAAGCCGGTAAAGAAGGCCCAGGTTCTCCCAATACAGAATTAGCACAGATCATTTCAAAATTGACAAGAGGAGCAAAACCTGAAATACAGCGTGAAGATTCAGTGAAATATAAATATTACATATCGACCCACAGATGGTCAATAAGCACTTTTTCCTGCAGGCATTTTTATTCATAAAATAAGCTTTACTCAGATATTAAAGGGGAAAGGGGCAAGGAGCTTGCAGAAAACAAAAAGCACTGCTCAGAAAACGTCCTCCAGGAGACTGGCATCGGTTTTGTAGGCTACATGATAAAACCTGCAAGACGATCTTTGAGAAATGGGAAATCAAGTTTCATTTCTAACCTACTACATTATGCTGAGTAACAGCTGCCCATGGATATCAGGTCCTATTCTCTGTAGATGGTAAACGTTACTTTATAAGGAAAAAAAGGGTCTTTGCAGGTGTGATGAAGGATCTTTAGACGGGGAGATTATTCTGGATGATCAGGGTGGGTCCTACATCCAATGGCAAGTATCCTTAAAAGAGAGAGGCAGAGGGAGGTGTGAAACTTTCAGAAGAGAAGGTCCTGCGAAGAAGGAGGCATAAATTGGAGTGATGCTCCCACAAGCCAGTAAATGCCAGCAGCCGCCAGAAACCGGAAGAAGCAAAGAGCCTCCAGGGGGAGCAGGCTCTGCCAACATCTTCATCATAACCCAGTGATGCTGATTTGGGATGCTGATTTCTGTCATCTGGACTGGCAAGAGAATACATTTCTGTTGCGTTAAGTCACCAACTTTGTGATCAGTCGATACACCAGGAAACAACAGGAAATCAATAAACCCACCATATTTCCTCAGTGTCTCCTACTACTGAACTTCACTGTTGAATAATAATAATAATAATATTATACTGACACAGGATTACACACCACCTCCCGACACTTATTTACTGTGTGACAGACCTCCCTTAATCACGTATGCGTGTTGTGTTCCTCCATCCTCAAGCCACCACCATGTTTCGGGGGTTAGGATCTCCACGGCACAGAAGAGGAAACAATGACCCTTTGTCACGTGACCATCAAATGACAGATTTGTCATAAGAACTCAGAAAACTGACTCCACGGTCGTCTCCTCTCCCACAACCATTCTGCCACACTGCCCGTGCACGAGTCTTTATCACAAAGAGCAAAACTTTGGGTCTACAAAAAGACAGAGACAGGTATATTGCATGAAGTTCATGGGCCATCCATAGTAAGTACACTACATTCCTAGCCATTAAAAACTCTCAGAAGACGTAATAGGTGTGCTGGTCATTCTCTTCACTTGATAATGATGCTCTTGGATACATTAAATTTTTATATCATGAGTGAGCCTATTATTTCCACTATAATTCATAGCAGATAGTAGCTGTGTGTGACATAACAGCTGAGGCTGTTTTCCCAAACCTGTCCCTCCCTAATTGGTAAGGCAAGGAAAGCAACAATTTGGGAGACAAGCATTGCTAAAACTCTGATTGGAATTCAAGTTCCAGGGAACTGGTGGTGTCATTAATCAACTGTTTCAACTAATTAGCTATTTTCTTCTCAGTACCTAAAGTAGGCTTTAGGTGGTGGGACCTGGAACATACCATTCATCCATCTATCTATCCGTCTATCAACTTGTCCACCCATCTCCCCATCCCTCTATCCATCCACCCTACATTGAGTGCAACTTCGACTAAAACTGCCTAGAAAGTAGTACCTAACTCCATGTTAATAATATTTAGAGGGTGTTCATATATGAGACTATAGTGACAAATTTGGCAATAATCAGACACTTACCAAGTTTAAGTTTAGCTTCAGAAGAGAGAAGAGTTTCTCACTAAAACAAAGAAATAACAACAACAGAAACACAAGGAAATGTTCCCTGAGAATGAGACTGTGGCTAAGAGCTCATCTCAGAGAAGAAGGAACGTACGCTGAAGTCGTGTAAGGAAAGTGACTGACATGGGAGAGCATTTCATGGATGGAGAGGAGAAGGAAGATTTCCAGACCTTCCTGAAAAGACCCACTGTGCCTGTCACCAGGGAACTGGGAGATCACCAGACCATGATGCATAAAAAGGCCAGAGGGTCAAGGGAGCCCCGGGAGAGACTATGGCAAGATCACAGCTAGAAACGAAAGCAGCAAAGACACAACCATGACTCACCAAGGACTATGGGCATCGCCACAGCAGCACAGGAGGGGCCAGGAGAGCCAGATCTTCTCCAGGGATGCTGATGATAATATCTGGTTTACTGGGATGTTTTGACAGCATGACTCATAATGGTTGTAGAAATTTTTTTAAATAGGGAGAGGGGTGTTTTAATCACTTTATGATGTATATGCTTCCATGAGTGATGAACCATATCTCAGTGGAAGACCACGGACTACCACCTACCTCTCATCATTGGTCAAACCATTTCTGTGTGCTGGGACAGTTCTTATTCCTCGCTTCTAAGAACAAAGAATTATCAAACACTGGAGAAGGTACAGAAATCAACAGTGACAACTGCAATTCTTTATGTCTGCCCCTTGAGCCAATCATTGCACCTTAAAGAGCTCGTCCAAAGGAAGTAGCAATGTGCTCAAAGATCTCTGTTCAAAAATTTTCACTGCAGCTTTTAACAGTAAAGCAAAAAACAAAACAAAACAAAACAAAACCTAGAACAATATTAGTGTGTAACCAATGGAGAATGGTTTAAGTGTGATGGCACACCCCAATGTTGGGCTATTGTGGACCATTAAGTTTATCTTCCTGAAGAATATTCAATGATGTGGAAGAAAATGTTCATATTAAAATGTCAAGTGGCAATAGCAGGGCACTGTAATATATGTAGTTTAAGCCCAATTAAATATCTGAGTACTCACATACACACAGAAAAAATAAATAAATACAAAGGGAATCCACCAGAACGATGCGAGGAGGTGTCCACCGTAGCCAGAGTTTAACAAGGGGATAGTTTCTTATATAGATTTTTTTCCTTTTTTTCCTAACTTTTCCTCCACAAGTATACATTATTTTATAAACAGAAGAAACGTACAAAAAAGAAAATGAAAGACGGTGTCCATGAAAATACTGCATGACATGTAGGAGACGTGGGTCTGTCCACTTCTAAAACAACTTAATTTTTTGGTTTGTCTTTGTTTTGCTTACATCCGCACCCCAGCATCCTCCGCCCCAGGATGACAGTTTAAAACAGGCTAAGATGGTGTCATCTTCAATTCCATAAACGTGGAATCTGTGAAAATTCTGATGAATAAACCTCTGATTATTTTTTTCCCCTTCTGAGCTATGAATGTTGTCACAATTTGAATCACGGTATATGAAAAAGATGCCAAGTACCTTCTCGCAGCAGATGAATCACGCATTACAAATGGCTTATGTTTAAAACAAATGATCAGCTTAAACATCCCTGCCTGCCACCAGGTCCCAGCAGACATGGTATATATTCTCCAGCATATTAACTTAAAAATGGAGCTCGGTCCCCAGGGGGCTTTGAGATGTCAGGCAAGACCCAGGTAAGGAAAGGAGTGATGGATCTTTTTATCTGATTCAAGCTAAGCCACCATCTCCCTCTTGGATTTCTTCCCTCTGCAGACAGAATGGAAAAGCAAGTCGCTGGGGCTCCTAGAACAGGAAGTTGAGGTGCATTTGCCTAGGGGGAAGCACTGGAAACAGTCTGCCCTGCAACATATGGTCTTCTGCATCTGACTTCTCTCGCTCAGCAGGATGCGTGCACGATGTTTTGTGAGGTCCATCCGCACAGCAGCTTGTATTAGTATTCTGGTGTTTTGTTAAGCTCTTTGTAGTTTGTTTTTGCTGAATTGTATCCTCTTGCACAGGTATCGCGAGTTTTATCTACTCACCAGTTGATGGAAGTTTGGATTGTTTCTAACTTTTGCCTATTATGACTAGTCCTGCTGCAAACACGCGAGTTTTATCTACTCACCAGTTGATGGACGTTTGGATTGTTTCTAACTTTTGCCTATTATGACTAGTCCTGCTGCAAACAATGTAGATTAGTGATTGCCTGAGGCAGAGGGTGGAAAAAGAGATTGACTGCAAATGGGTATGAGGGCAGGATCCTTTTAGGGAGAGGGAAATGTTCTCAATTTAGACTGTAAATTTTCTAAAGATAATTGAGTTTTAAAATTAAAATCAGTAAATGTTATGTTATGTAAATTATACGTCTATAAAGCTGTTGAAGGAAACCTAGTTTGGTATGACCTTATTTCCAAGATGGTGTCACCTGGCTCTTGAAAGCAGGTATTTGCGCGTTAAGTTCCTCTTAATATTGTAGCTTCAGGAGCTTCCAGAGTTACAGCCCTTAGACCAAAGGAGCAGGTTTTAAATGGAGGGACCGAGGCATCAAAAGGGGAAGAGATAATATGGTTGTGGAACAAATGCCAGCACAATAAAACCTATTGTTTCCCTAATTAGGTTTGTGAAGGTGGAAATCGTAACTGTTACGAGTCAGGGCATTGTTGGGGGTCCTGAGCTGGAAGATTCTAACAGGCTGAGTACCAGGGTGTTGAAATTTGGAGGATGAAGGGAAAGAGGTAGGAAGAGATGGCAGACGGCAAAGAACTGAGAGCCCAGAGGGCAGGGGAGAACCGTCTGGTGTGAAACGGAACTGTTGGTTGTCCCAACTAGGGAAGATCAGAAAGGGGGACGTTCACCTCCTAATAAAAATACCGCGGCATCTGGCCGATCCCGTCTCCCTGTAACACTACGCTCGCCCCTCCATCTTCGGTCAGAAGAGGAAACCGAGGCCCAGGGGATGGGAGGAACTTGCTCAAGGTCACAACCAGGGTGACTGTCAGGACAAGATTAAACCCACAGGGATCCACTCTCCAGGCCCCTCTTTACTCTCAGGCCGTATGACTTGGGTTGAACTGGCCCAGTCCGCTACCCACTGAGCAAATTCCTCTTGCTCTCACACTTGCGACACATTTCTCCGCTTGCTGAGGACAATGCCATGTATCTCCTAAGCCAGCAATCAACTTCACCCCCTACCTTCAATCCCCTTCCCTGCCCAGCAGAGGCTGGTGTGCCGTGACTGTACATAACAACAGATACCAGAAGACTGAATCAAGAACCAGGGTCCCCATGGCCTTGAACACACTAAGAAGCTTGCAGAGAAAGACCTAGACTCTGCTACTTCCTTCTAAAAGAACAAATAACCACCAGTCACTTCCAGACCCAACTCAGTTCTACAGCTCAGGATGCAAAGCATAGTCTTCCAACTGGGACCCCCCTCTAAGATGAAAAACATGAGACAGAGCTTGACAGCTGTGACTCACCGAGTCACAGCTACGGTGGGACACTGGGAAATCAAGAAGAAAAATAAATGATTCAGTAACCTTCTTATAAAATTTGCAAGAGGACAACCATATCTGAGGTCAGTGTTTCACAACAAAATGAGAGCGAAACAGAGAGGGAGAGACTGAGAGATGTCTCAGAGAGAATTATCCTTAGGCTCTTGATCCAGATCTACCCGCCTGAAAGGAGACTGGTCCTTATGCAGAAAAAGATGCCCTGAACACCTCACCTACAACTGGATGATGTGTGCTGTTGCAAACTGAGCCCTTCTAAGACTTACAGAGGCAGACACTGAGATGCCAACTTCAGTCTGATCACTTAACACAGTTTTCAGTGTTGTAGTTCACTTCTTAAAATAATGAATATAGGCCTAATGATGTCTCAACACATTTCTTTCTAACAGGGAAAGAGGGAGAGAGAAAGGAAGGAGGGAGGAAGGGAACAGGGAGAGAGACTAATCCTTGTCACCAGAGGTTTTAACTGAATGCATGTCTGGGGGTATGGTTTTGCTGGAAAAGCTCAGATTATCCTAATAACTTCTTTCAGGTCAAAACTCATACTGTTGCTCAGAATACTTTAATTATGAGGAAGTAAAATCAGGCCATTCTGCCACACTCGTAGGTAACAATGTGCAGTCAGTGTAACAACCACAGCATCTTGGGCCCTAATTATAGAAATGTGGATCGTCTCAAGCCAAAACAAGCACCTCCCACACTGGGCCGCCCAGTGACCAGGCTATTCCAGGGTCCTTAATCCTGGGGCTGGCAGAATATCGCCTCCCAGGAATGGCCATCCTGAAGCTGCAGTCTCACTGCTCAGGCAGACAGGGCCAAGGAAGGGAGTGGACTGTGTGCAGGACTGAGGGAGAGTCCATCTTGGGACTATAAACATGATGTTTTAAAAAGCAGAGGATAAAAAAAAAAATAGTAACACCAAAAGAAAGCCGTTTTATAGCTGCCTTGTGACAAAAATCAAATTCACATGTGGATGCTAAGAACGTGGAGAAAGAGGACTGGGGACCCAGGAGCCTACACTGACAGACTGTGGCCGCGGCTCGGAGGACCAGGAGGGGAGCGCGGGGGCAGTGCCCTGCGGACCCAGCAGTCTGTAGGTGCTCTCAGAGAAGCCACCTCTTTGAATTCTCGTGAAGCCCTGCTAGCCTTTTACAGAGGAAGAACATGGGCAAAGCAGTTTTGTAGAGCTTGGCTGAGGTCAAACTGCTGGTAAGCGGTAGAGCTGGACTGAACTGAGGTCTGACCCTAAAACCCTTTAGGAGAACCTACAGCTTAGAATACAAGGTTGATTGTTTTGAGCAGAAAAGCCCCTTTGTGCCTGCAGGGAAGTCTGGCCACACAGCTATCCGTCAAGAACTCCCATCAGAGACCACCGAAGAAGACTGAAGAAACACTACTACAGTCATGAAATGTTAGGAGTAGAGGCTTTGGGGTTCCGATTTCCCAGGGTTCGAATCTCTGCTCTGCTATGTTTATGAGCTTTGTTAACTCAGGCAAGGTCGTTAAGATCACTGAGCCTTGGTCTCTTCATCCAAAATGTGTGATACAGCCCCTGCATCATGGTGTGGCAGGAATGCAAAAATAGATAACACACGGGAAGTTTGGGACCTGTAGTAGGAACTCAACAGATATCCGTTATTGTATCAGAGTAAAATGAATCCAAACTGATTACTTTGAACTTTGAATGTACCATCAATCAAAGTATATTTATGGCAAGGTGTGTGTAAGGGATGGGGAGGAGGGGGGGTGGAAAGAGCCTAGACCTACCAAAGTATATTGGAACGGCCCCAAAAGAGTACGCCTGCTGCCATTTTGATGAATCTAAAGTTGACTATCTTAGAGCATCCCAGAAACTCTTTTTCATATAAAAAAATCATAGGCACTTCTCAACACGCCCAAATCTTACCTTCCACGCATCCCTTCCTACCTAAAGATGGCTCCTGGATCTTAAATGCTGCTCAGTTACATCTGCCTGTACAGATGATGATTCATACCCGTCTTATTATTTACTATGAGGATAAATGAGCAAAGGGAAAAGAACTTCTTTAATATGGAAGCAAAAGAGAAAATCTGTTATTAAAATTAGGGTGAATTCTTTGAGAAAAAGGAAGGAGGCACTGCACTGGGTTAGAGTTTGTATTATTTTTATTTGTTATGTGGCTTTATTATTTTTTGATTGAGGTGAAAGTCACATAACATAAAACTAACTCTATTAAGGTTAACAACCCAGTGAGATTTAGTACATTCGCAGTATTGGGACACCACCCCCTCTATCTAGTTCCAAAACGTTTTCAGTGCTCCGAAAGGAACCACATACCCTTTGGGCAGTCTCTCCCCATCTTCCCCCTCTCCCAGACCTTGGCAACCACCAGTATGCATCCTGCCTAACTGTATTTAACTATTCCTGATATTTCATATAAATAGAATCATACATGACAGTTGACTAAATACTGAAAATGACCATGGAGCAGTCAGAATGAATCCCTCTGTGTCTACACAGACGGCAGGACCATCTTGATGCCGCTTTCACTGTAGCTTAGGTTCCCAGAGCCCGTTAACAGGCGTCATCATGGAATTATCTATATTCCAATGAACATTAAGTTGAAAAGCAGACTAACACCACGGTTCAATCAAAAAGAAAAATGGTGGACGGTCTTAACACTTACAATGGCCAATTTCCAACCATTTTGACTCAACCAAATGGATTTTTCCATTCCTCCAGATGAGTACTGGCTAATGAGAAAAGCAAAATGGGTTAAACCAAATTTTCTTTTAAGTAAATTCCAAAATACACCTCCCATTAGAGTCATATAATGCGACAGACTCTCAACCAGATGGAGAAACATTCTCTGCCTAATGAAGAACCAGGAACCCGCCTACCCAGTCCATCCTCTGTTGATTTAAATCCTGTCCTATGAGAACCAAAGAATGCGGCTTAGAGAATGCAATCCAAGCCATCCCCCAACCCCGAGCCACATCCATCCTGATTGTTTACCACATTTCTGGGAAAGAGGGCTATCAGTACCCCTGAAAGCTCGTCCACCTCCCCTACTTAGGAATTTTCCAGGTTAAGTTTGCATCAAAATCACCTGAGGAACTTGTTAGTGAGATGGGTGCTTGGACTCCCCACCCACAGATTCTGGTCTCTAGGACTGAGTTGGTGTCTGGGCATCTGGATCTGCAATAAGCGTCTCTGATGATCAACTTGTCCGTGGAAATGAATGCACGAGCTCTGAAGGCGTGCAGAGAAAGAGAACAGGGAGAACCTGGACAGCGTCTCGCAGCAAAGACACCAGACTCGAGCAGCTCTTTGCAGGATGAATGTTTCTATAATTAATTGCTTTTGACTTAGAATCATTCCAGAGTCCAAGTTATAAGAAACTCAAAAGGTGCTCAGTGCTAACCTTGAACCTGGGTCTCCCGTGGGTGGGGTTAAAGAGACCAAGATAACTTTGGAGGCAGCGCAAGTGGGCATTGATAGAGAAGAGAGGGGGAGGCCTTGCAGGCCTGGGGGCTCGACGGTTCACGGGAGCGAGAGGAGCAGGGCTTTGTGGCAGGCGGCGGTGTTTCTATTCTGGGTTCATTCAGGGGACTCGCCATGTGACCTTGGGCCCGTCACATTCCCTCAGCACTGCTGCCTCTCCATCTGTGAAATAAAGGCACCGGTGTCCGTCACACAGGCCCTCCAGGGGCGGGGAAGATTAATGAGGCGAAGTTTACAAAGTGTGTGGGATGCCAGGCGACCAAGGGCAGCAAGAAGCACGAAGTAAATGGTGGGCAGGCCCTCCCCCTCGCGCACACAGCCACACTTCTGTTGCCTTTGAACAACGGCATAAGCTCTCTCTAATCCGAGCGAGGCCTACAGATCAGCAACGCGAGCAGCATCACCTGGGAGCTTGTCGGAAATGCAGAGTCTCGGGCCCCACCCAGGACCTGCTGAATCAGACGCTCTGGGGTGGAGCCCAGCCAGCTGTGGTCTGACAGCCCTCCAGGGACACTGGTGCTTGCTGGAGTTTCTGGCAATGGCAAATGGCAAAACAACAATGAGCAAGCCGGATATACCTGGAACTTCCAAGGAGCTTACCTTCCAGAGTTGGACGGAGAGCTAGAAAATGAATAAAAAATGTGAGCGGTTTTAGAGGGCGCTAAGTGCAGTGGAGAACAGGTTAAAGAGATGGTGGTGGTGTAGCATCATGGTTAAGTCTAGGGACTCCAGATTCATACATCCTAGGTTCAAACCCTCTCATGGTCACTTACTCAGTACTTGGGAGAAGTGACTTGTCCTCCCATTGACTCATTTTTTTCCTTATCTGTAAAAATGAGGATAATGAAAGATCTCTCCCTTTAGACCAGAGGTTGTCACACTTTAGTGTTATTTAGTAAGTCATCTGGAGAGCATGTTGAAACACAGATTGCTGGGCCTCTCACCCTCAGAGAGTCTGATCTGATCACAGGTCTGAGTAGGACCTGAGATTCTGCATTAGTAACAAAGTCCCACGAGTGGAGTCACACTTCTCTAGAGGAAGGCTTCTATAGCTTTCACACCCATTCACAGCTCCTGGGCACCTCATCAAACTGTAGGAGCTGGTTCAGTAGGTCTGGGTAAGGGTCTGAGATTCTGCATTCCTAACTCATTTCCAGGTGAGGCTGATGGAACTGGCCAATCACCTATGCTTTGAGGAGTAAGGTTAATGTATCTCACACATGGTAGGTGATCAAATATAGTATCGGTTATAGTATTTCTTTTTAGCTCTTACAACACCCTCTATTTTATAGAGTGACAGTGGTGGTAAACATTTAGCCCAATGGTTAGGGTTTTAAACATCCTTATTTGGTAAATTATAAAGTTGATGACACTGTATCAAATCCAATGAAAAGGTTATGTTGGTTCACAGAATTCGAAAGCTTCCAAATCAAGGATCCAGAATTTCATCAAAGGCCATTGTAGGGGTAGAAAATTCACAAAACAGCTTGTGTCGGTCCAGAATTCCAAAATCTCCGATGGCATATGAACCAACTATAGATAAAGCTCTGCAGAGGATATGAAGGGAATTAACAGTCCCTTAAAAAGATTTTAAGAAAAGGTTATAATGTCTAGATAAAACCCCCAAGATGAAATTCGAGAACAAATACAGCAGAGTACACATGGTCCTAAAAATGCAAAAACGCATTTGGGAGATTTTCAGAAGGATTTATTCATGTGCTTTTGTTTTATTTTGTTTTCCGTCCCTTTTCTCCTCTTTCTTTTTCTTTGGGACACAATTTTCCTCCTTCCCCCCGGAACAATTAAGCAGAACGACGGCCCTCCCCTGGGACTCCCTTCCGCTGGGTTATAAGTAGCTCCAGCACAATACCTAAGAGCACATACAGAAGCAACGACAAGGTCGCTCGCCATGGGCAAGCCATTGTCTGTTTCCATGGTAACATGGAGCCAAAGGCCCATGGCATTTGATAATGTTTCCATTACCCCCCACAACGTCCTACACCCTAAAAAGGCCAGCTCTGGGGGTAGGCCAGGTTCATCTTTGAACATCCTTCCCCATTAGGGGCTGGGTGACTGGGATCTGGGACCCAAGTTCCAAAGGCAAGGAACTGGAGACCAAACTTCGCCTGGAGCCGGGCGGAGGGCACCGTCAGGAGAGGAAGCAACTCTCCCTAATTGTGGACACGCTTTTGCGGGCATCACTGTGAAAACCAGAGAGTCTCAGGAACAATCCCAAGCTCGGGCAGGTCATTAGTCTGCCCTCTGCCTCACTCAGTTTTGGACTTGCTCTGCTAGCTCACCTCACTGTCTTTTTTTTTTTTTTTTTCTTTCAGTTTCAGAAGAGAAGCTCAGAGCAGGACTAATCAGAGGTAGAATAAGGTGCTGGCTGGTTACCGAGCTCCTTGCAAAGGCGGAGACTTTATCAGGTACAAGCTCGTTAGAGGTGTCTGCCTTCCAAAAGGAATGGCACACAGAGGTGCTTCCACTCACCTCCAAGTCTGCAGGCCCTTCTTCTTGGTGCCTAAGAACCCAGGAAGCAAGAAAAAAAGGGTGAAAACTCTCTGGCGGCTGTCTACTCAGCAAGGCTCCAATCTCCTCCATATAAAGTGCACGGATACAACCTGCGGGAAGACTGAGACATCACTCCTAGGAATGGCGGAGGTGTTCTAAACACCCCCTACTTCACTTAGAAATCTATGAAGCATTTACCATCTTGACTTCACTTACTTGTATATTCACTTAAAAATTTATTTTAAACATTTCTGTTTGAAAGGAATCCAAATCTACTGGAGTTTATTTAAACCTCATTAAACCTGGTTTCTATTATTAACTTCCAACAATGAAAAGGATAATGATATCTAATATGGATGGATGGACGGACGGACGGATGGGAAAACAGACAGGCCTCAATCATTAAACCTCATTAAACCTGATTTCTATTACTAACCTCTAACAACGATAAGGATGATATCTAATACAGAAGTATGGATGGATGGATGGAAAGACAGACCTCAATCACTAAACCTCATTAAACCTGAATTTCTGTTACTAACTTCCAATAATGATGAAGATAATCATATGTAATATGGATGGATGGGTAGACAGACAGATAGAAAGGTAGGTTCTTACCATGTACCAAAGGGTCTACTGGATGTTCTTCTCACAACAGCACTAGGAGGCTGATACCATCACTAATTCCAATCTACAGATGGAGAGACTGAGATGTGGGGAGGGTAAGACACTGTGTTCATGATCTTAAACTTCTAGAGCAGTAGAGCCTGGAATTGAAACGAGAAGTAGCTTAACTCCAGGCTTTTAGCTATACGACCTACCTTCTTCAAAAGCAGCCCTTTCTTTCATTTGTCCTAAAATAACTCCTTTCAAGCTTCCAGTGGAATGCTTGCTACAGTCAGTATTCTAGCATCTGCTGTGCATGTCAGCTTCCCCCTTGGTGACTTTGTAGTCTGATTAATTCTGCATTTCACTAAGTCTAAGGGTTTTAAGTTTCACCTAGAAACTGTTCCCTGGTTGCCTAAGTGATTCCTTGTTACTAGGAAATACCATCTGGGGTTAAAACAAACAAAACGGATAACAGACCTTTTCTCAAAATCACATCCCTAACACCTCTCTTCTTTGGAATGGTGACTCAGGCAATGAGAAAATGAAAAGATGCTACCAGAGGGACATATCTGGTCTTTCTCGTCCATGGCACACACACTTAGGGGCAGTCTGCCCCACCTCCCCCTAACAAAGTTAGGTATGTCACTGCGGCAAAGGTCAGGTCAAAACTGAAGGTCCGTTTCACAGTAGGTTTCCCAGGCACGTGTTAGGCCTCTTCAGTGGCAACACTGGGGTGAGTACTTGGAGGATGACCAACTTAAAAAGCAAATTAAAAACCCTCTAGAGAACGTACATTACCTAAAAGGAGGAGGAGGCCTAAATGTCTTCGATCATGAACTTTTTTTTACCTTTTATCACTGGCTGACTGTGGAGCCAAAGACGTTAGAGTTCAAATCTCTGTTCTGACCCTCAGTAGCTGGGTGATTTTAACTGACGAGGCTGTCTCTGCAACCAGAACCCTAGACATAAAAGTGTAGTGTATGGTCTACAGGATAATGGCCTCCGGAGATGATCCTGTCCTAATGCCCCAAACCTGTGAATATGTTGCCTTAACAGGAAAATGTAGAATCAAGGAAGTAGAGGCAATTAAGGTTATTGATCAGCTGACCTGAAGATAAGGAAAGGATTCTGGACTACCCATGTGGGCCGAGTGTAGTCACAGGAGTCCTTAAACGCAAAAGAGGGAGGCAGAAAGAGTCAGCATCAGAGGTGTGATGTGAGAAGGACTCAAGCCATCTTGAAGGGACCCTGGACTCTAGGAACACAGGCAGCCTCTCAAGTCTGAAAAAGGCAAGGAAATGGACCAGACTCAAAGCCTGCAGAAGAGAGGCAGCTCGCCTCCCCCTTGACTTTAGCCTGGGGAGACCCATTTAGGACTTAGGATCTCCAGCACAGTAGTACAATGAATTTGTGTTCTTTTAAGCCACTAAGGTGGGACTTTGGTACAGCAGTAATAGGAAACTAATTCACAATCTATGCCTTTTGTAAGTTCTTAAGAGGATGAAATGAGCTGATTTATGGAAAGTGGATGGTGCCCTAGGAAGGACTCAGCATGGCTGCTCTCCTCCATTTCTGTAAACTGCCAAATTTGAGGTTGGCATGGTTTTCACCTAGCTTTCTGGTGACTTGCCCGTTCCCACATCAACATCCCCAAGGGCCTCATCCCCCAGAACACAGACTTGACCCAGTCCTCAGAGGACCATCAATTAAATCATTAGCAGATGAGGCTGGAGTTTCTCCCAGAAACATCTGATTTGCATTCAAGAGACAAGGAAATACATGGAATCACTCCGCTTAAAATCTTTAAGTGGTTCAAGGTCTCCAGCAGATTTCAGTCTAGGATTTACAGTGTCTTTCAGCATCCCATCCCTAGCAATTTCTACATCCTCAGTCCCTTCACTTCCCCTGAAGAGCCTCCATTTAGATGCTGGACATCTAACAGACTAAAGGTTTCTTAACTGCATCCAAATCTCTGAAGCCTCTGGGCCTTTGCACGTGTTTTTCCCTCTGCCCGGAACAGATGCCTCCCCAATGCACTTGCTCATGTATCCAAGTTCTTTTCATTCTTCAGGACTCCGACTGAACACCACAAGAAGCTTCCCTCAAAACCCGGCCACTCAGACGAATGAGGATCCACCCCCTTTGCTTTCCTGTAGCGCAGAATCCAAGCCTCAGTTTTAGCAATTGTCGCACCGTGTGACTTCTTCCAATAATCAGCCCTAAATATCAATGTCTTTTTAGGATCAAGGAGGAATGAGATCCCATTTTCGGGAAACTACACTCACGCAGGTTTTATATATAGCATAATATAGTTTACGAATAACCTCAGGAGGTTCACAGATCCCCCAAAGAGCCTTGAACCTCAGCATAAAGAACACAGCATTAAAATGCGAGTGTTATGAGCAAAACGATTCAATCTCATTCACCTCTTTGCCCCCAGTATGTAACACCCGGCCCAGCACACAGTTGGTACTCAATAAAAATTGGATGGATGGATAGATGGATAGATGGATAGATGGATGGATGGATGGATGGCGAGGTGGTGGTGGATAGTGTGGAGCCGGCTGGCACCCTCTGAAGCCACTCTGAAGTCCATGAGACCCTCACTCCTGGGTTCTCTGTGTTCCTGAAGCCTACTGACGACTCAGCCCCCACTCCCCACTGCAGGACCCTTCGCATATCTGCATTTCTGCATGATAAAAACATCTTCTCTTGATGTGCGTTGACTCAAACAAAGCTAAACAGCCCCAAGAAATAGCCAGTCTCACAATGCCCTAGGCGGACAGGCCTCACATCCTGCCCTTAGCAGTCATAAAGCCTGTTATTCAAATAGAGTAGCTCCTGGCAGGTCTTACAACCATCAGGTACCCATGCGAGTGAACTGGCCACACAGCCCCCACTCCTTGTGCACACAGCCCCTGACCCTGCCTGCTCACCCCGTCGCTCACGCAGGCACCTCTCGTCTGCCTGGCCCACTGCTGTCCGTAGCAGCAACCCTATTAAACTTTCCTAAACTTTTCTCACGGCCTTCGGTAAAGTTTTACTGCCTGCAACTGCCACGTTGGGTCCACTACAGGTAGGAATGGGAATGATTAATTTGCCTGTTTATACATCGTTGGAAAGACTCATCTAGAGAACTTCTCCTAATAATAGGCAAACGAAGATTACAAAACCACATCAGAGAACAAGATTAATCACATTTCTCTGGCTGATCACATCTGTGTGACAAAAAGGCATCTGTGAAAAATACCCTATTGACAACGTGTTCCATGTTGTTCGGTAGTTCCAGAAATGTTCCTAAGGAAAGCAGGTATGATCCATCTGACGCAACCAGGCTGAAAATGAAAAAAAAAAAAAAAAAGAAAAAACCAAAAACTATTAACTAGGGGATACATTTTCTGGTAGAATCAATCAAAAGATTAGGTTCCACACCCCTTGGTACAGATGATGAGGTTGAATTAATAAAAATACGAACCCCTTCTCTCTGACATTCACCTGGGAAGAGGTTTGCTGCGTGTGATCCTAAAAAGACATGATATTTAGGACTAATTATTGCTTGACATGGAGCAAAAGATAACCACAGACACAGACACACACACACACACACACGCCTTTTACACGGGGAACAACCTAAATGTCCAACAGAGGGGTTTAGTTGATGACTCTCCAGCCATAAGATGGAACACCATGCCGCTATTTAAAATATTACACCTTAGAAGGACATTTAAGAGCCTGAAGAAATGCTCGTGGTACCTTCCGTACAGACAAAGCAGCTTACAGTGACCCCAAATTTGCAAATATGTATGGACGTGTAAAGAAAAAAGGCTAGAAAACGTAGCAGTGGTTGTCCATGGATGTTGGAAACATTGCTGATTTTTGAACTTCTTTTATCATACTTGTATCTATCTATACATAATACATATATATACACATAAATACATAATATATATACACACACACATACATGTTATATATATGCCCATACATACATATTATATATATATATATGTACACACATACATGCATATTGTGTGTGTGTGTGTGTACATATATATATATATAAAAACATGGCTATTAAATCAGAACTTTTTAGTTAATTAAAAGCTCGCCTGTGCATTTACATGCACAAAACTCTGGACTGGTGGATGTTTTAACTCCTGTCTAAGAAGAAGCCTTTCTGCTGGACCTAAATTTCCCTAAAAATGTGCCGCTTTTCACCTGGAGCAGTTCCAGGGTCATAATACCTAGGGAGAGTCAACCTATCCTCATAAATCCAGCCTTTCATCTCATAATCCAAATTTGGTGACAGAAATTGGATTTCTGTCAAATTTGCCTCCCCTTCTTCTGGGACCGTTTTGCGCGTCTACGCCTTTCTCCCCGCATCACCATTCTACGTGTCCCTGCCCAGCGCTGCAAGGGCTCCTCCTGCAGGTTTTGTTGCTACGGCTCCGCAGCTCTGCTCCCAGATTCACGCCCTCCGGCTGCTACCCCAGGTCTTTCCATGAACGTCGGAAAGACTTCAGTGAGGAAAGTCGCTAAGCCGGAATGAATCATGACCCACCGTCTCTTCTGCGTTACATTCAACTGAACAGTGCTTTAGGGAAGAGGACTCAAGCGTTAGTCAATTTAATTTCGTAAATATCTGCCAAATCTCTCTCTTGTGCAAGGTGATGGAATGGATCTGGACACAGACGTAGGTCCCACACAGAAAGATGGTGCCCTTTAAGGCTCCACCTTTTACTGGGAAATAGTCAATGACCTCCCTGATTTTTGTGTTCAGATGTGGTGAAAATGAACGCCCCCCCACTTCAAGTATCTGACACTCAGCCAAGTGAGTAGGGTTCTATCCCCTGTCAGATACTAAAGACCCTAAGCTTGCTCTAGGTTTATGTTGAAGCGGAAATCTAAAGAACATTCAGGGCTCAATGACCCGGCATGCTGTTGTTGCAAGCTCTATCAGATGGGACAGGAAAAAGGAGCTCACCGCTGGTCCCTCTGCATTGACTAAACGCTCAGCAGAGTAAGTCTAGGCAGTAAGTGTTCTGTACGAAGAATGTCGAGCACATGCTGCATTGGGCCAGGGAAGGGGGCGGAAGGGACCTAACACCTGGGAGACACTTAGCACGGCAAACGGCATGTAATGGCTCACTCCCAACAATTCAATTTCAAAACTCAACTCCTGTCAATGCATGTGTTATTATTAGGTAAGAATCTGCACTTCTAGCTTATAAATGATGAGATGGAAGTTCAGAGAGAGTGAACGTCTTGGACAAGGCACCTCATCTCGGGGAAGGTGGAATTTGAGATCTACTGTATCCTGAAGGTGCCCCTCAGATGCCCACAGTCACCCCACGGCTCCAGCTGCCCGTCTTCAGGTCATCAAATGGAATGAAGCAAGGGTGTCCTAAAACCCAGTCAGAGCCTGAAAGTTAGATTTCTGACCAAGAGACTCATATGAACTAAATGGGCAGGTCTCCCAGGAGGAGAGGTTCTGGATCTGAAGATTATGGGGGGGGGGGGGGATACAGACAGCAAATGACAACAAACTCCACGCAGGGAGAACTCACCATCCCTCCCCGGTCCCTAGCCCTGGGCTGACATACGTCTGAAGGGGCGAATGAACCAAGCAAGCAAGCCGAGGAGAGAAGTGAATTCTGCCAAATTGACTGGGGAAAAGGAAACCCCTCTGCAAATGACTTCCGATCACTATCGGCTTTTTTTTTTTTTTTTTAAACTCACAAGAAACCTAGAAGAAACTGAGATATCGTCTCAGAGTAGTTATCTGGCCATTAGCCACTGCAAGTCAAACAAACAGTTCAAGGTCAGAGTGAAATAGTCGCTCAGGGCCGCAGACTCCCCATCTGCAGAATCCCCAGGTGTCTGTCCGACAAAACGCAGGCAGGAGAAGGGGGACGCTTCCCCTCGCAGGGCCCCCTGCGACAGCCTGCCAGGGCTGACCTGAGCGCCCAACCACCGATCCAGACGGACAACCACGGAAATATGGTGAGATGGGCTCACTCTGCCACTGGGACAGCAGTTTGTTTTAGAAAGTGCCCTTGTCCTTTGAAGGTGAAAAGACAGAAATGGTAACAACAGGGAGGGTTGCTGAACACGGTAAATTTCCGGGCACCACGCAAAAGTTCTTAAGTATTCTCCCGGTCACTCCTTGAAATACCCTCAAGGCGGGGGCTGTTACTACTAGTCCCATTTACGGATGAAACACAGAGGCCTGGGGGATGCATTCACTTGCCCGAGGTCAGAAGGTATCAAATGGCAAAGGTAGGACGTCTTAACCACTGTACTCTACCAGATTTTTACTCCTTTTCTAAAATGTGACATCATTTTTGAACAGGGACAACAAAAGGAAAATGCCCGAGGTTCCTTTGGGGGATTTCCTCTTGACCCACCCTCCAAATAAAGTCAGGTTTCACTGAGCCACCCGCTGCTTACGCATTACCAGGACCCACTGTGGTTAGAGAGGAAAGGAGGTGGATGGAGAGGGTTCTTTGGAATTTAGGGATGCAGATTGAAGAGGGGAAGAAAGCAGAACCAATGCCTGGTTTGAAAGAAAAATCAAATCTAAACAGCCTCGCTAGGGACCTTGTTTAAATCCTGAGCAAATTTCTGAGTATAAATGTCTGTGGCCACAACTAGCATAGAACATTCTGCATTATCATAAAATTACTCTCTTATGTGTCTGTCTCCCCCTCGTGAGAATAGCAATTGGGTGAAAAGAATTCCAGCAACACCAGGTCACCTGCAGAGAGGGGCTGCTACGTGCCAGGCGCTGCACTAAGCACTTCATACGCCATCCGAGGGATTTGGGCTCTTGGGCCAAGGTGCCTTATCTTGAGTTGGTCTCGGTGGATCCAGCTAAGTGGGGTAGACCCTGCTGGTTGCCAACAAAGTGGCCTTTCCCCTTTCTTTCCTTCTGGCTTAGACTCAGCGCTATTTGAGTGATCACCCTCTGTGTGCTCAGAGAAGGGGGCCCCTTCCCAGGGAGTCACTTTTGATTAACCCAAGCACAGCTCATTCCATCCCTGCTGCCAGGGATTGGTTTAGGCATGGGCATGCGATGCAAATCTGGCTGATGAGATGAAGAGGACACGTGCCGAGGGCTTCCGCCTGATTTAAAGGTGAAGAGAAAGTGTCTTTGTTGAATTTGAATGTGGCTGTATGAGGACACGATGCCTGGAGCTGTGGCAGCCATCCTGTACTATGAGGAGGCAACTCTGAGGGCCTATAGGCTGAGGATGGGAAGATGAAAAGATACAAAGCATGTGGGATTCTTGGTGAAATCACTGCACTGCCAAATTAAGCAGCTGTGAAGCTGTTTATCTTCAGGAATCATTGAGATAATAACTCCTGTATAGGAGAACCTTCTTTTAGTGGGTGTTCTGCTGTTTGCAGCCCAAAGCAGAACAACAACAAAACTCCTAGCAGGTATTATGCTTACTCTTGTGCATATTCCTTCGTCTTTTGAAATTTCAATTTTCTTATTTGTGAAATGAGGATGATCATCAGACACAGCTCACAGGAATGTTGTGAGGATTCAAAGATAACGGAAGGACAGTGCTTAAACATGCACCGACGGTAGTAAGTGAACAACAAACGACAAATATTACCATTGTAATCATCCCACTGCTTCTCATAACAACCTCTGCATCAACTACTATAATCCCCATTTTACAGATACAGACGCTAAGGCTTAGAGGGTCTGAGCAACTTCTCCAAGACACAGCTCCAAGGACTGAAGCTCATGTTCCAAGCCACGGTCTGACTCTAGAACTCAAAGTATTAATGTGGCTGTACTATCTCCTTCCTGGAAACCCCAGCAGCCAGCCCAGGACCTGAAACAAACTGGGACCTTGAGGGCATTTGTTGAGCTGAACCTAATTTCAGGGCCCAAATGCAAGGACTCAAGGAACAGGACCCGAGAACAGCAACGCGTAGCTACAAGTTGCTGGACGGTGCCCACTGGAGAGGGGCTCTCGCCGCTTTCCACTACCTTCTTGTCCATTAACTCTGGGACTCCTGCTGTTGCTGGGTGCCTTCTTCCTCATTTTGCTCAGCTTTCACTTAAAAGTCAGTTTCACAGATCAGTCAACCTCACATGAAACCAGAAAGCCAAAAACCTTCAATCTCACAGGAAGCTCCTGGCAAGCGTTATTTTAAGAACCAACCCGAGTGGAAAACCAGCTGTTCCCACTCAAAAGCAACAGGGGGCAGCAGAGAGCAGAAAACGGCTTGGTCCCTAAAACATTCAAAAGGGGAAGGAAAAAATAGACCGAAAAAAAAAAAAAAAAAAAACCCAAACAAAACAAACAAACATACCCTTCATTTTCAGCCCAGAAACATCCTAGTGTAAAAACACGCCAGGTCAAACCTACCCAATATAATGGGTAGGCAAATTCACATTTCTAGTCTTTTGCCAGAAAAAAACAGGGACACAGACTGAACTCTGGAATGCTTTACGGACCATTACAGCTTCTCAGGAACCAGCTCAGCCTGTCTTGGGAAACACTGTCCAACCAGGAATCATCTCGGAATGAGCTGAAAGGGGTAGGCGTTTTTTCACCCGAACAAAAACTCACCTTGTTAAATTTTCATTTCATTTCAGACTTAAATCTGTCCTGGGAACAGCCATCAGCAGTCTGCTAAAGCGTATCTGAAAGATGCCCTAGGAGAAACTGTCCACCTATTTTTAAATACCCAGGGCAAAGGAATACTATGTTCTACGTTCATTTAAAATCCAGTTTCTCAGACCAAGTCAACCTAACAGGATGCTGAGAACGTAAATAAAATCCCCTCTCAGTGGCTGTAAACTGTGACAAGCATTCTTCTAACGCTCATTACTGGGATTTAGATTTGTATTTCTTGGTGCCTCCAAATGGAGAAAATATCTTTGATTACCTCCTCCTATACTTTTACATTAATAGATTGGTGTTAAAAAGGAAAGCAAGTAACATTTTCACATCAGGAGGCGCTGATAAGCCTGGCACAACCTACAGCATCGCCCCTTCGGAACCTTCAAGAATCCTTCCCCTGAAGCTCTCGCATTCCATTACAGTGTTTCCCTTGCTTTTTGTGTTCAGTAAATTCTTCATTCAGGGAGGAGGAAATCCTTAAAGCAGCATCCCTGTTCATAAACGAATTCTCTTCTGATCCAGCGGGGTTGGTTCCACGTGCTGTTCCATCTCAAAGAAACTTTTGTTTTTCCTTTAGAGCGTTTGTCTCCATTTGAATCACACATGCATTGGGTGTTTCTTTGGTCAATGTTTCTCTTCCCCTCTAGACTTGCAGCTCCCTGAGGATCACTCCTGTTTTGCTCACTTGAACACACAGTCCAACGCTTGGCACAGAACAGGAGTTCCCTGCAAATGTACCGAGTGTTCCCTGTGGCTTTTAGAGGCTTCACCTACTGGTTCTGTTTGGGCAAGTGCTGGAGGCCTGCAAGTTAAGAGACATTCCCGGTTCTCTGGTTCACGTGAAGCAGGAAATGATGGTGTTAAAACCCTTACATAGTAGGTAACTCACACAAGGTCACAGTGACCTACTCTGAGTGATGGAGCAAAGCCCAGGAAAGTTTGGGATGGAAACCCTGCACCTGTGATCTCTTTCTGGTAGCCCCACTTCCACCATATACCAAGGTGGAAAGAGCCCCACGTTGCCCCTTTCAAGACATCACGCCATACATTAGAATACACATGCCTCTCCCTTTCCTCAGTAGCATTACCAGACTTAAATTTGCGCCCAGAATTTAGGAATGTTGTCATTTGGCGTTAAGCCTCGATCACACATGGTTTTTAAAGCAATCCAAGCCATATGAGCATTCTAAATTAATTCTCGGTGGGATAGACACACACTAGCCAATATTTTGTATTGGAAGGAAGGTATGATAGAAAGTTACAATGACAATACACTTTTAAAAGGACTTTTACAACAGATCATTAAACAGCTGATAAAGGCTTATATAGTAAGTGTTATCTGTAGAAGGATAAATTAATCAACATTGGGGATGATGGGACAGAGAACATCCTCACCACCATAACACGATCCACCATGCACAGTTTTTAGAAGGGTCCTGACAGCCACAGAAATACAGCACTTCTAAGGGAGTGGCAGGCTTGAAGACCTAGAAATGCCAGAATGATAAAAGAGCAGGAAAAGAATGACAAAGCAAGGCGCACCCAGATAATAAAAGAACATCAGCAGCTCCCTCAGTATCTGCCATTTGTAGCAGAGCACACTCACTATGCGCCAGGCACCGCGGCGAGCACTGTGCCCACAGTATCTCAGTGTCCTCACAGCAAGCCACTGAGAGAGGCACTCACACAGCCCCAGCTCAAGGAGAAACCAGTGAGCACCAGAGAGGGGAAGCAACTTGCCCAAGGTCACACAGCTAGGTAGGAAGTGGCAGAGTTAGGACTCAAACCCTGACAGTCTGGTTTCATAGCCTGTGCTCTTAACTGGTAACGAATTACCACTGGAAGCGGGATTTAATAATAGGAGTGGCAACAAAAGCAATAACCCTGTACGTTTACACGATTTTGTCAGGTACAGAGTATTCTCTTACCCTTTGCATCACGTGTTCAGAGGAGGAGGATTGAGAAAGAACCAAGCAGCTCTTATCCTCACCTGAAAGATGAGGGCTATGAAGGCTGAAGAAAGACAGGAGAAGCCAAGACATCCAGATGACTGGTGTGTCACCAACAGGGACGTTCCATCTCAGACTTGGATATTTTTAGCCTTGATTCAAAGTTCTTTCTGGTTTTACTAAGAGGTCCCTCATTCTCTTGTCATAACTTCCCACTGAAGCCACGAGAGCTGCCCCTCCAGTGCCCACTTCCTGGTTGCTGTCCACATGAGTCACATGCACATCACAGTCATCCTCTTAAAAGACATACCTGGTGCGAGCGCTCAGGAGGACCCTGGGCGAGCATTTGTTGACTGACCCAAAGCCATGTGGTCAAAAAGTATACGTAACTTCAAGACTTGTTTTAAGAGCAGTTCTCCATAAGAAATCAGCATCTTAAAGGAAGGAGGAGGAGGGCTCCCCATGGGCATCCTAGCCCATGCTTATTAATACCGTGCAAATCTGCTGAGTAAGTGGTTGCCGGGACGCGGCGGAGGAGGGGCCGCGGTAACGGGGTAAGGTGTTCTCACACAGCCTCTAGAATGCAAGTTCCGTAAAGGCAGGAATGTAGGTTTCTGAGTGCAAAAACAGAACCAGTCCCTTTGAAATCAATTTGCCTAAGAAACAATTCACTGAAAATTTAAACCAGATGACCATTTTACCAAGCGGTAATTTTTGTGAAATAATCAATTCATTGGAAAAGCATTTCCGTGAACAAGAGTATCGCCATGCCTCAGGAGAAACTGCTGACTGGACAACTCCAGGGAACTACAATCGAGGTGGTATTCCAGGCGAATGGTACCCCTGAGCACGGGAAATCCATGTCAGTGGAGCCCCCTGTGATGGTGCAATGGTATGACCCTGATCAATGGTTTAAGGTTATACCCTCCTGGTTTGGGACCATGGTTTTCCAAGCAGATAATGTCCTGAATATTTTAAATGTTGGATGGAAAGTACCACAAATGCCAAGGATTTCCTAAACGTCGGGTTGGCTCCCCATCTGAAAGCATTTCACAGATTCGCTTTCCTCAGTGAGTGAAGAGTCCCAGGTGGCTCCTGCGTCCGCCCACGTGCACTCACACACGTGTGGCTGGTCTCACATGAGCCCCATCGGCCAATCCACCAGAGTGGCCTTTGCTCTCACTGTGTTTAAGGGAAAGCCCACCCATGGGCTATTAGCAAATGGATCTCCAGTGAACTGGATTTGGTAAACCTGTCATTGGGTGGTGTGATTTCTTTGGAAATTAAACCAAAAGCACCTTCCTGAACATTGCAGGACGTTTGTGGTTTCAGAGAACACCCCTTAGACTCCTCATTCCAGACATCCTGAGCCAGAGTTAGCGACTAACGCAAAAGGCTGCATTCACCCTGACCCTGTATTTTGTTTGGCTCGGAAAGTGCATAAAGATCAAGCCAACATTTAAACACCAGGAGTTCCCCTACTTAAAAACCTAGTTCTCTGGCTCTTCTTAAGAGTAAGGTGGTATCGGAAGGTGGCGATTCCTCTCAGATGGGGAGTGTCATTTCCAGTTCAACACTGACCTCAACGTTCCAGATCATCTCCCCGATCCTGACACCAGGCGCCGGCTGTGTTTTATCATCACATTTGCCCTGTGGTGTTTCTGATTAGCAGACAGCTATTTCTCTGAATTCATGTCTCCATGAAAGCAGGAAGATAAAATACAGACCAAGAGAGCTACATATTTTTTAAAGGGCATAATTCTTTGAGAAAGGGAAGAATAGCCTTATGCAGTTAAATATGCCACCCTGATTTCTAATTTCTGCTACCTGCCTGTCCCATCTAGGCATCGCAGTTTGTGACCGCCCTCCACTCTGAACTTTAGTACAGCATTTTTTAAAATCTTGCCCCTGAACTGGACAAAGCATTTAAATCAGCTGAGAGCAAACATCAGCCTGTTAGTGAGAATAAACACAAATGTGATATGCAAGGTGAACTATTGTTGATGGTCAGTCCCTGGCCGTGGCCCCCACCTTCCCACCCACACATCATGGGGACGGTGGGATCTGTGGTCAGCAGGATCTCTGGTTCACTGCCCCAGGCTAATTTCAGCAGCCTACAAGCCCCAGGAGGGCAGGGGCCATATCCGAGTGGCCATCACACACACAGCACCAAGCGCGGCGGCTGATAGATACTGTTCCTTAATGAACATTTGCTGAATGAATGGATATGTGAGTTGCAGACATTATGTGATTAAATAAACGAGAAAGACGAGGTCCACGGGAGTAACATGTTACATCTATTTCCAGTTGCAACTCAGCTCTCTCTCTCTCTCCCCCTCTCCCTCTCTCTCTCTCTCGCGTGCACACATGTTTAACTTCAATGTGCAAAGCAAAGCACCTCAGGATGCCTTCCTGTCTCTACAAATCTGATTCTGGTACATTCAGACCCCTCCAATTCTCCACCTCCAGGGAGGATTTTCTGCTGGATAATCCAATGCAACTGAACAAGGACAATTCACTGAACCTGTAGAAAAAGAGTCACATAAGCACTGTTCTTGGGTTCCACACACAGGATAAATCGAGCCACACACATGGGCGATTCCAGCTTCATATTAGCAATTTTCAAAAAATGCCACCAGTACACCTGAATGTGTGAGTTGCCTCTTCTAGCAAATGCGTTTCTGTCTTCTAGCTCTATTGCCAACACAGTCCTAAACATCATTCCTCATAAACGCTACGCTTTGAAGGAAAAAGGGAAAACAAACAGCAAAACCACAAACAAAAAAATAACCAAACCGCATCAACCTCTTGAAGAAAAGCAGAACACAAGCTCAAAAGGGATTACAGCGGCGAGGTTACGAGCCATTTTCCTTCCCGTTCTCATTTCCCAGTTCACTGCAATGAGGCGACATTGCTTCTCTCATTTGAGGAATAATAAATAAGCTTGCTCCAGACTGTTCTTTTCATCGCTCACATAGTTAGTATAAACCACACTGACCTTTTAAAGATGTGATTTATTTTTCTAACACCTGAAGCAGTAAACGCTAGACACGCACGCTCGTAGCCGGCTGAGGTGCTGTGCCAGCTGCAGCCCAGGGGGTGCCCGCCCGTCTCTGAAATGCCAGCGGAGAGCAAGGGCTGACGCGTGATCTGCTGCAAGAGGTGCAACTCCAGGGTCTAAGAGGCATTTATTCTGAAAGGTATTTAGAGAAGTCATCTGTTTTGCTTCTCCCACTAAAAGACACCACAGAGAATTACCGATCCCGGCTTAAGAGACTGTAAGTAAAACTAAATGCACTGAGTGCTTGGCCTGCACTCCCAGGCAGGCTCAATGCTGGCTGTCAGTATTGGAAGATGATGCTACCCAGGATTCCTGCACCCTTACTCGTCTTCTCTTCCCCTCCCCAAGAACTCCTTAGATTACCCCATCTTCGATGTAAGGAGCTTGAAAATGAGCTTAACTATCTACCTGTCTTTCTACACTGAAATCTGTGCCCTCGAATCAGTGAGGCAGGGAAGAAAAGGTATACCTCCTTACTTACAGATGGTAGAAGAAATTTAAAGATTTCTCAGGGTGAGTCCTGACACACAGAACATAAGCCTTGCTTTCCTCACCTGTGGAATGGAGATAGCAGTGGTACCTACCTTGCGGGGCTGCGGTGAGGCGTACGTGAGATAGCCCCCACACGCTAAGTCACCTGCACAGTGCCTGGGGAGCTGCCCACGCAGAGGAAGCCGGCTGTTACTGTGTGTCCTCTGTTTGAGACAGTTACAGTTAATTCTCGTCCACGAGGCAAGAGGATAGACTAGACATTCCCTGGATTCCTTCTGAGATGATGATGATTTCATCATTTAAGGAGAGAAGAGAGAAATCACTTCAACGTAAGACCAGATGACTCAACTCCATGTGGAACGGACTGGATCATGTGGACTGGACTGGACTGAAGAAGCCACAATCACAAAGGCTTGATCCACGTTCTCAATTAATGTGTGTGTGTGTGTGTGTGTGTGTGTGTGTGTGTGTGTGTAATAAGAATTACATCTTTGGCCTACGGCACAAATCTTATTATCTATTTTTCACCCCTCAGATATAGCAAAGTATGTCCTATCACTGGAAGATACATGTCATAGCTTTGAAAGCAGTGCATTATTCACACGGCGTACAAGTATATAGAAGACCCATGAGGACGTGGATTTCTTTTTGTCCATTCTCTTCTGTGCTGTAACTCCAGTGCCCAGCACAGCACCTAGCACAGGGAGAACACTCAATAAATACTCACTAAACAGATGAATGAATGAATATTTTCCTACTTTTCTTTTTTTTTAACCTCCTCAGCAAACTGGACAAAAACAAATGGTTATCTTAGTTCTCAAAGCCAATCAAAGTATATACATCTGTATTGACACTGAAAAGCATTCATTTAAGTTTGATGTTTTTTAAATCACTTTGCCTCAGTGCTTATGATCTGAGTGGCCGTTAAAGTCCATCCAATTCTCGGCATCAGGTAAATGGGAATGTTGGACACAGGGGTATCCACTGTTACTACCCACCCACCTTTTCTCGTAATGAAACCCCCTTCGCTCCAGGGGGACATACTAGATGTGGGTAGGGTGGGGACCACCACGCTCTAGCAGGAATTATTGCATGATGCAGACCCAACCATTCAGATTGTACCATGATTGGTTCAGGGATGGACCGCGACTGACACCAGAGAAGATTTCAGTCCCTCCAGAACTTATTTGCAGAGCTATGCATGGGGCAATGAAATGTTTGTAGGCAGGATTGCTAAATCATCCTGTATGAACACACTCACTACACACAGAAACTCGGTGCAACTGTGCAAGAAATGAAAAGAAAGGAAGAGGAAGACAGAGGCAGAGAGCCAGCCCTGACTATACTGGTCAAGTTCCTGGGTCCAGCTGTGCCTGAAGCCAGCCTCACCTCCATTTCTATGGTGTTGAACCCAGAGCTTCTATTGCTAGAGGGCAACTGAAAGAACTCCGACAAATACAAAAACAATGTATCTCTTAGGGTTCTATTTCAAATCATTCCAGCCATTTTTAAGTTATTAGTAGAGAAAACAAACAATACAAAAGAGTGAAGTACATACAAGTTTACAATAAAACAGGAATCTAGGAAGCTTATGTATATGTTCTGAATACTTTTCTAAGCGATTATAATTTTTAACATATTTTTGGACTTGATATTTTTAACCATTTTTAGTTCCAACACAGAAGTGTATGATATTTTAAAGCAAATGTGTAAGACTGCTTCAGCCAACTACATGATAAACATTTTGGGCTGAACGGCTGAAACCAGTATTTATTTTTTCCATTTTCTGACAGCATACACTAGCAAAGAAAAAACAACAACAGTAAGAACTATGGTAACCACTTCCTGGGTTTTTCAGCTCTAAAATTATGTGTTAAATTAGACAAAGGCAAAGGAAGGTAGTTCCTACAATGATGTCCAGATATTCGGGTGAATTCCATCAGCTCATGAGCATCTGTTTTCCTGAGATACACATATTCTGAGTGGTTCATCTTGGCCCTGGAATCTAGTGCAGCAGGTGACATAGGCAGACGAGGGCTCAGATGTTCCTCAACCCTCCTTCAGACATTAAGAGTCTGATGCCAATTCTGAGGGCTGAGAACATGGGTAAAGACATAATCCAGGCACAGCCTCTGACTCCATGTGACCAATCACAGAAGGTAACTAAGAAGCATTCTCATGCACATTGTCACAGGAGACCCTCACAGATTTCTAAGTACATCAATTTTTCACTCTGAACTAAAGAGCAGCTGTTTGACTGATTTATCAAAAGAAGCATTGATTTCTTTTTATTCAAATAAAACACATTTCATAAAAATTCCTTTCTGCCCCTCATGTGGCAAGCTGACATTTTCCTTTAGTACACACAAAAATTGGTGATCTCTTCCACTGTAATGACTAAGATAAAAATACTAGGTAATCAAAATCAAAGGAGCAAGGCAAAAACCTGACAAATAATTTTTTGATGTTATGCTTTATTTTGAAAATTAAAGGAAAAAATTTTAACATCTATGCCCACAGTCAGATGAATAATTGCAAAGAAATTAGTGCCAATACAAATATATATAATATACATTATATATATAATTTGCTTCTAGGTAACAAAATTGCATATAATATATATGTATCTATTTAGATTTATAAACTATACATAATTATATTAAAACATATTTATATTTATAAATACATTTTACACATTATATATATGTATGTAAAATATGTTATAAGTAATTATGTATTTATAATTAATAATTATATATAAGTCATAAGTCTATGTTGATATTATATTAATGTATATATGTTAGTTATAAATATATTTATATTTTACACAATTAATTATAAATATATTATATATAATTGCATTATCTTGAAGCAAACTTCTTAAGAGAACCAGGTTGCAAAAAATGAGCTACAATGCTAACAAAAGGTCAAAATTGTGTTGTATAATTACGGCCAAAGATTTCCACAAATTTCCCTCTCCAAAGCCAGCTGCTGCTTTGCATTGATTTGTATTGTTCTGTGTTGATTTATCAGAACTGAGTTTATCTAAAACTGAAGGTGATTTCTGATAAGACTTTATTACAGTGTAGTGTTTGAGTGTGTTCTAAAAACCACGACATGTTTGGCTGTATTTAAGTTTATAAATGCCCAAGTCTGATGAACTATATTAAGTTGTGTTTGCAAACAGCAGGTACTCTCAATTATATGAAATAATACTTGTATTTAATGGAATTTTTAAAAAGTCCGCAGTGCCGAGAGCTAATGGAACTGCAACTTTTAAGTCTCATGCCATGTCTTTCTTGAAATCATTCTTCTGATGGTTTTGGATACTTGGAAGGAACCAGACATAGAATATTTATTCAAAATCCCCCAGTAATGATAGCACCTCTTTCTACAATAGACCTATTGTCTGCTTCTGAAAAGTTTAGTTATGCAAAGTTCTTATATTGTTACCATTCAAATCACAGTTTTTAACAAAAAGGAAGGTTTGCTATAACAATCTGATAAGATTTTTAAAAAATCTTTTCCACTGAATTTGAACTACAAAGTAGATTTTCTTATATTCAATTACTTAACATCAGATTATATCCACAGTCTTATTACACTGAAATTTCCCCTAAATTTCTAAAATAACCAAATTTTAGGGAAATTTATGTGACCTTGAAATTCACCAGAGAGAGGATTCCGAAGATCCTTATGAATAAGAAGTGCCAAAACAATTGTGTTTCTTTCTTGTAAGAGATGGAATCTGCTGGTGGGTCAAGGAATGGCAGGCCTTTCAAGTCAGTCTAATAATTCTTTCTCCCTCCCGCTCTCTTTCCTTCCTTTCTTCTTTATAAGCAAGTTTATGAAGAACGTGCCTACTATGTGCCAGGCAGGCCCTCTTCTGGGAGACAACTGACTAAGCAGAACATTCACATCCCTGCCCTCCCAGTGGGTGGGAAGGCTGCAGACTTCTGGAACCATCCATCCCTAAGCTGCCTGCCAGGTTGCGCAAGACCACAAGTGACCCACACGAGAGGTCAGACCCAAGGGAAAGCCAGCCTCACGTCCATACGGAACACTATTCCCTTCACGGAACTGTGAAGGAAGGAAAAAGTAATGAATCGCCTAAAATCAGAAAGACTGCAAGTAATTACAGCAAACTATGGGAATACAAGAAAACTGAAGAAATCTTGGCATGTGGAGAGGAAGACTGTGTTTTCCTTGTACAGTGGATGCAATGGACCTACTCACCAAAAGGTCAGAAGGATAACCATTCACGTTACCGGCATTTACAATCACGAATTTCCCCCACTTGCTAGAACAGTACGTGTACACGTGCTTGTGCGAAGTGTCTTTGAAAGCTCTGTGTGAACGCTTTCAGCGGGCTGGTATATTTAAACATGAACTGTCAATTTCTTAATCCTGAAGAAGTCATTCTGCTCCAGGTAATGAGCTTTTTACTTACTTTTTTTTTTTCCCCCTTCCTAAGCAAATAACAGCTCTTCCTTCAGTTGGTTTTAATGGATTTAGCCCCGAGCAGTTCACCCTTTGTATACAATCTCTTCTATGGGGAAAGATTTCTCTAGGGAGGCTGAGGCTGTAGCTTCAGGGAAAAGCAAAACTTCTCCCTGATGAGACGGAAAATATGTCTCTCCCAACGCGCTGCCTTAAACTAGCTCAGACACAGTACCTCTTATTTGGCTGCGTCATACTCCCACCACACAGGTAATACTAGCCTGATTAGTGATTTATTTCCATTTTATTTGCAATGAAACTTTCCATTCCTACCCAGACATTCACAGGTCCTGTCAGGTTTTTTCACCTCTCTCCGCTCTCACTGTTAACAAAATGAAGCTGTATCGAGATACGCGGTGTCTCTGAAAAAGCGTTTTGGCTTTAAAGAGCAGAGGCCCCAAAATGAAAAAGTGAGATTAAAAAGGCAGTGTAATGTCTGTGTGTACACTTTTGGCCTGGAAGCTCTCTAGGCAGGAATCAAAGGTGTCAGGAGTTCTATTTTTAATGTCTTCTTACAGGAGCACCAGGAACTTAGCAATGCACGGGATTTACGACGCACTCAATTTTATAACACGAGGGAGAGCGGGGTACGGAATGACTTTTCTGTCCCATTTCTCATGAATCTCGGGTCACTTGTAAATTGCAGAGCCTGACACAGCCTCCACCCTCCCTCCTCACCTCCCCCTCCCTCCCCCTCCACCAGGAGGACCACTGCTGATGTTTCCTTTTATACTACAGCATGATGATGAGCCAAGGGTCAAGATCAGCCCCTTAAGTCTAAGGCAATTACCTTCTCCTGCAGATAAAGAAAAGCCCCATGTTTCCAGCTCTGGGCTGAGGGTAGCATGAGCAGAGAGACTCCAAGAACCATATGGCAGCTTCAGCTTGTATCCTTGACATCACGGTGGGCACCTGGCATAGACCAGGGCTTGGCGCAGTGCACCCACAGTCATTTCTGGCCGAACACTCATCTATTTCTGGAAACTTACCTGCCCTTTCCGGTTGGCTATCCTGAGAGTTTAAATTCTGACATAATGAGTTCCTGCTGTCTAAAATCGTATGTTCTATTTACATTTTTAGAATAATGCGTTAAGATGGCGTCCGTCCCTCACCTGTGCGCTGACCATATCAAAAGATACTGAAGAGCCATGCTGGGTGGAGTTCTCTTTCTCAGAAGCATCTCCTTTTGCTGCACTGTATCTGAATAAATGCTTTTTCCCTCGTGATGTCTACATTTTCAGCAATGGCTGAGGTTCTGCAGTCTTAGACACCGGAATGTTTTTAACTTAGTGCTTTCTACGTACCCCCTCGACGACCACGTCTAGATCACAGTGCTTAATATCAAAGTGAAGAAGCAGGAAAGGAGCCTCATTCCCAGCACACTTTCCGAGTTATCAGCATTAGGAATCCTTCCACTGACATTGGGAGGCAGCCCGTCATACTGGAGAAACTCTATACTTTGGAGAAAGCTGAGCTCAAATGCAACCCACCCCCCAAATTAGTAATTTAAATGATTAAGTAAATTACTTCAACAAACTGAGCCTCAGTTTCCTCATCTGCAGAACGGGGACCTCCATCTCACAGGGTTGTGATAAGCATTACAGGAGATGACACGGCCTGGGACCTAGTAGGTCTACAGAGGAGGAGCCAGAATTCAAAGCCAGGTCTTAGAGTCACACTACATCAGCTTCCAAAGACGAAGAGAAATGAAGGTTTGGAGGTTCTCGAAAGATGAGAATTTGCACCTGTGGCTGCTGACAAAACCTCTAAAGATTTCTGAGCAGGTTAAGAACATGTTGACATGACAAATGAAGGAGACGAGGCAGACAGGGAGAGGGTGAAAACAGGATGAGCCCATCCGGGGCTTTGAAACAATCTCGGTCCACAGTGGAAGCTGGGTGGGGAAGAGACGGCCAAGGTTAAGAAGTACGTGGAACAGCACTGAAACCACGCCCCCTAGAACCAGGAGAACAGATCCTGGGTGGTGGCTCCCAAACTGCCTGGGCAGCCGTAAGAATCCCATGGGCAGCCTTTTTTTAATTACTATTTTTAGAGACGGATATTGGGCTTTACTCCAGATTCTTCATGTCTTGGGCTCAGAGGTGTATGTGTGTATGTGTGTGTGATTTACGTAAAATGTCAGGTTTGGAAATGACCAATCAAGGGCAAAGTCCAGGACTGTATTCTTCAGAAACATACAGACAAAGGCCCTACTGAAAATGGTATGTATTCTATCTGACTGAACAGAAAATACAGGAATGGATTTTCTCATTAGATTGTCCACTGAGAGTCCCACTTCATCAAGTGTACAACCAACGGTAAATTTAACAAAGGTATTGACAAATTCTGAGTAATTCTGCGGAGGTAGGAGATAGATACGGAAAACTACATGCAGACCTTCTGCACCAGTGCCTGCATGCAGAATGCCCCAGATGTCTCTGTTTATGGAAGGCTACGATAATATCTAAAATCATACGCGCAGGGGAAGTTATAGATCTGGAATAAACCCAGAGCTTAAGATTTTTAAAGAATTTATAGATCATCTATTCCAATCCCCTTCATAATGCAAGAAGAGCCTTTACAACATCTTGGGAAGAGAGATGACCATGTAGCTGGATGCCTTCAATGATGATGAACTCATTATTAATGGGAAGTATTTATCAGAAGGGAAGTGGATTGTATTGGAGGAAGGAAATGCATTAGGATATGCAACAAAGAAATAAAATGTTAGAGGGTTAGAGGTTCGAGTGTTTGTAAAGGTAGAGTCATGTGGTTACACAGGTTTGGAAATACTGTGGGCTACGTTTGCAGAAATGGAAGGGAATAAATTAGTGGATTCTGAAGGGCAGGTTTTGGCAAATAAGCTATAAAAATGCTGACATGTTAGGGATGAGAAGGCTGTCAGGTGGCTACGTCCCAGTGCCCACATGAATGGAATCAATCAAAGACACAGTTGGAATTCACCCAAGAGGGAAGGAGACAACCAGTAAGGGGGAACGGGCGTGCCATGCTTTGGTTGCCTGGGTGACAGGACCCCTCTCCTCATGCTGATGGCCCTGTAATGAAGACTACACTTGGAAATAAAATAAATGATGATATCAGTAGTGGAATAAAAGGTAGTCTTGAGAGCCCCAGTGAGGGGAGGAGTGAGGGTGAAGTTTGGGTGGTGGTTGTTAGAAGACGTGAATTGGGGAGGAAGCCTAAAACACTACGGATGTAGGATGTCAGAGAAAGACTCACGACAGTAACCCTGGACAGGTAATAAGTCTGCCACCTCTCCTCCTGACATGCTCCAGACCAGAAACCCTAAGTTAAATGTTACCAAATCTACATTGCTTGGTCTGTTCTCCAGTTGCCCTGACTATGTGGAAGGTAGTCTGACCAGGGAGACTCAGTGAAAACTCAGTCTCTTAGTGAGATGGCATTTCTGCTGTGAATGTGGTGGCCTCTGCCTCAACTGTTTTCTTGTCTTCTTGCCACTCCAAAGAGATCGGATTTCTCAAGATGGTGTAGGACAGTGCGATACTTAACTGTGTGTGTCAGCTTGGCTAGGCGATGGTGCCCAATCTAGACTGGTTGCTGTGAAGGTGTTCTGTAGATGTGGCTGGCATCTATAATCAGTTGACTGTAACTAAGGGAGATCACCTTCCATAATATGGTGGGCCTCGTCCAATCAGTTGAAGATTTTAAGAGCAAAGACAGGTTTCCTGAAGAAGGAAACCTACCTCAAGACTGTAACACTGAAATCCTGCCTGAGAGTCTAGACAGCCAGCCTATGGATTTCAGCTCCAAGACTAAAACATCAACTCTTGTCTGAGTTCCCAAGCTGACAGTCTGCCCTACAAATGTTAAACTTGCCAGCTCCCACAATCAAATCATTCAACAATAGATAAATAGGTGATAGATAGAGATATGTACATTAGATATAGATATGGATATTTAGTATCTATACAGAGAGAGGGAGATTCATCTATAATTTATATAAATTATATATTTTTAGAAATTCATTCCTTGGGAGTTGAAATTTGAGCCCTTGTCACTTACACAAATTGACTCTAGTTCTGTGCTCTGACATTATGAAGCACAAGTTCCATACAGTCTCAACTGTTTGAGGAAGTAAGTTTGGTAACTTGGCATACTGGTTTCTTAACCTATCGATTAACTTGTAATAGGGGGTCCCTGCCCTTCTAAAAGCCCTTCTTCTGGAACTGACCCTATGTCTCCCTCCAAATGGATTAGGCACTAGACCACACTCCTCTGGACCAGTGGGTTAGACTAGGGGTGACTCCTGGAAAGAGTCAGACTGACCAGGAACTTTCAATGAATGGCTACCTCGACTGTTATCAGTCTTGAGGGCAGGGTGGGATTAAGATTCAGCATGACCAAGCTGGTCCATGTGACAGACACAGAGAAAAAAATCAACAGAGAGAAGATGAAAGTATAGCTCCTAGGGAGCCCCAAAAAGACAGCGTGACCTAACTCCTCACTGTTTTCAGTTCTTCGTGAGTAACTGATTGAACTGTCTCCCCCTGCGTTCCGGGACTGAACTCTGTGTCCTTAGGCTGGGGGAGATAGCTCTGATAGCTCCGAATCTTTCCAAGGTATTTCTTGTCTTAAGATAATAAGAACAGATTTAAGTTACTTGCAGCCAAATGATGGGTAACATCGATGCTGATTCTCTGCTGCCTAGCAACAAAACAACATGGAGGATTTCTGTTTACAATGCCATAAGCAACGCATGAAACAAGCATCAACATATATTGAACTGCTAACTTACAGGCTGAATTTGAGGAGATACTTTGTAAAAGGTCAAGCTATGGCATTAGAAGGAGGGCAGGTCTTAGGAGGTTCTGCCAGTGAGCTTCGGTCAATGGTATAATGACGGCCAAAAATAACAGCTAACACTTACAGAACATTCCCCAGGTGCCAGGCATTGTTCTAAGCGTTTTACATCTACTAACTCATTTAATTCTCACTTCAGTGCTGTCAGGTATCTGCCGTTATTATCACCGTTTTACAGATGAAGAAACGGGGCACATCCTCTTAGCCGAATTGCGAGTGAGAAGAGAATTTGAGAGCCCAAATTCAGTTCAGAGCAGCAACAAGCTTATTCCTCCCAATTAGTAGGCAAGATGCATTTCCACTCTTGTTATATGTAAAAAATCCTAATTTTAGGTCCGACCAGTGCCAATTACTTATTTCTTTAAACACTGTGTCCTATATTTGTTTCCAAGACAACAAACAGAGCGGGAAAGTACAGCATCCAATCACTTATGTCAGAAATTTGGAGAATCCTCCCCTCCTTCCAGAGCGAAAATGTCCTTCATCTGTAAACACCGGGGGAAGCTGTTATAATTTTATACTTGCTGAATAACAAACGATCCTTTATTCTCCCATCAAGTCATTATGGGTCTCAGGATACACTTTCTATTCCTGGAATCATGGCTAAATGCTCTTTAAGTGGTGAAAAGTGATCTCTAAGTGGGCTTAAGTTGTGAAATGTACATTATCTGAATGGTGAATTTGGCTGAAATAGAGAAACAGATGGCTGAGGCCCTGTTTCAGCTTCTAAAAGTAAAACAAAGTAAGGAGAAGAAAGAACCATAATACATAAACCCCAGAGATGCACCGTCTGAATAACCTCACATGTCAAAAATTTATCTATTTACCCAGAAAACCAATTTAAACACAAACTCTCCTCCCCACAAGCAAAAAGGAATTTGGAATACTTCTCTTGTAAAGCATTCATTCTCCTCTTAAAAAAAGGCAAGATTTGTTTAAAGTGCTGAGTAAATGGGACATGAAAAAGAACCAAATAATATCGAAGAGATTTGAATCAGGCTTTCTCTAGAGAAATCACCCCACCCCAGTCCCCTGGACAAGAGACACTCATCTTTTCACGCCATGTATCCCTTTTCAATGCTCCAAGATTGGATTCACTTGTATAATCATCACTGTCGGGTGAAGATGCTTTATCAGAAGTCAGGATTACTCATCTCCTGTTCTGGCTCTTCCTTTGTAGCCACCTCGATTCCCCACCCGCATCTTGAGTCCAGGGGCAAAGGAAAGCTTTCACTCTGTGTCCAGACAATTTACTCAGCTCTTGCAACCTCCCTTCTGACAAACCCTGACCCCCTATGCACACACAGTGACTTTTATAGGGAGGGGATGGAAAGAGGAAGCAGCGTACTATGTACAAGTCTGTGTGGTGTTTGCTTTTGCAAGATGTGACACTCATCTGCAGTCACTGTTTTCCTTAACTCCCCAGATACTGAGTCTGAAAGAGTTGTTCCAGTTTCACTGATATGAAGGCTGAGGGGCAGCAATTAAGCAAAACAGTGCAGTTGCCCTTAATATAAACATTAAGGATGGATGGATGGATGGATGATCAGATGGATGGACATGCAAGACTGATCTCAATATCTTCTAGACAGTGCTGCTTGGTGTCACTAAGGACATCATAACTTCATAAAGATGGATCTTTAGAGATCTAACTAGCATAAACAATAGCACGGTCTGAGAGCTAGTTCTTTGCAAGAAGCTGGCAAAGGCTAGATCTTTAGCACATCCAGGTCTAAGAGGAGGGACAGAGGGAGACAGGAAGGAAGGAAGCAATAAAAACTACTAACTACTCATATTCCTGATAGGAAATCATTGGAATGAGCGTGTCTGAGATTAAAAGGCATGGAATTGTGTTTTTCTGTTCCATCCACCTCCACCTCAAGTCCTTAAAAACTCAACTTCAAACAAAAGCCCTCTTTTCACGAGTCTTCCCCCGTGTCTGCCTTTCGCTCCTCCGGCATTGCCCCTTTGAAACCTGGCATCCTTTCAAGTATGAAAAAGCCAGGTCAGGCCTTCGTCTGAAGCGAAGGCTTCAGGCTTTCATTCTCTCTGAAGATTCCCCCTCATCTCTGACCTCACCACCAGCAAGACATCTTGTCCTGTATCTGGAATTCAATTGAGCAGCTGCCTACTTCTGGTAACCCGAATAAAGTGAGGCTTGCCTCAGAGGAACACAGCAAACCCTCGGAAAATTCAACAATGCCAAGGGGGCTTGGCAAAAATGAGACAATTGCAAGACATTTCCCCGCCGTGGTCCCAGGAGACAGTCCTTCCCGTCCAAATCTGCCCCCTCTTTTTTCCTCCCAAATATTCTAAACTCTAATCTCTCCCCATAGCTCCAAGTTGTTAAATCAGAGAAATGCCGGGTCCCACTCTTGGCTGGGCACCTTTGCTCTGCTTTTCCCTATCGGTCTGTCCCCACGTGCAGGCAGACACCAAGCCCGTCTGGTTTCAACATTCTCTTCCCCGAGCCCAGACCAGTGCCTGTCACCACAGGAGCCCTTCAATGAATATTAGTTGAATAAATGAATGGATGAGGCATAGGCTGTGGAGAGAAGAATAGATCTTATTAAATTTAGTCTGATATTAGAATAGGATTAGTAAAATTCTTCAGGGGTTGGAGCTTATTAATAAACAGTTGCATGATATTAAACTGTGAAGACAGCGGGGGGAAAAACCCAGCTTATTATTCTGATATTTCCTTCATAACATAAAGCCAATGAATAAGCTGCATTTAGAGGAGGCGGCGATATATTTAAGCCCCGTAAATATCAACATTAGTACACAGCCTCCGTGCAATCTAATTTGGTCTCTAACACAATTCATCATAACTGAAGTGCGTTTTTGCTTACAGCGGTTGTAAAAGCTCACTTGATTTATTGCTTTTTTTGTGCACATACCCCACCCCGCTGCCCCGCTTCTGTATTCTCTGGGAAAATTCACTTACACATGGATCTCTTTCTTCGGGGAAAAAGAGAGATTCTTGTCGCCAGGAATTTACAAACACAAACTTACTTTCCCCTCCAGAGGACACATATCATAAAACGGGGGTTTAATCCACTGCACATCAGCCCTTTGGGGACGAATCTGTACTCAGCCTCTGTTCTTTCTGTACACAGCTCACTTGCAAGGTCTAAAAAGAAAGTCCTAACTCTTTATGAGATGTTCAGCAGCCCCTGTCTCAAATATTTATTGCTGGTGATCAGTGTTAACAGTCAATGGGCTAACTGGAGATGTGATTTCACCATGTACCGCTCACAGACCATTTTATTTCGGTATCCCTAATGCTCGTCACCACCAACACCTGCCCACGGAGGCTCTCAAGGATCATTTTCATTGATTTGGTCAGGAACCTTCTCTCCTGGTAGTGAGGCAGTGAGGATGGAGGAGAAGGGGGGCGGGGCCAGGCAATTCATGCATAGATAAATCACGAGATTTCTCATCTTCCTTTTCTGAAGAAATTCTAATGAGACCTCAACAGGGACCTTTATTCAAATACAAATGGGTTAAGGAGGGTGAGGGGATGGCAAGGGGAGGAAATAGAGGAGAGGGAAAGAGAGGGGACAGAAGAGACAGGAGGAAGAGCAGGAGGGGAAGAAGAAAAGGAGGAGAGGGCGGAGAGAGGAGAGGAGAGGAGAATAAAGAGAAAGAAAAAAAATCAGGTACCCTGTTTGCTGATTTGCATCCAAATCCTTCACTTAACAGATTCCAACACTGCACTCTTGAACCCGATCCCAGCAGCAGGTGAATCTCATCCTTCCCTGTCTTGTCCCTAAACCCCACTCACTGACTCTGTCCACAGCACGGGAAACCCTTAGGTAAGAGGCCCCTGTGAGAGATGAGAGCCTTTGACAAATACCTGGGAGACCTCACATAACAATGAGAGGCAGGTACCAGCTGGCACGACTTACATTCGGCTAACACCACCAAAACTGCCCATTTTGCCCCTAGAACCTTCACTGAATGCAAAGGGATGAGACACATTCTGTCACCAAGTAGGTGAAAGAAGCATGGTCACAATCAGGGCGATAGTTCATACATTACGGGAAAAAGTCTAAACGTGCACCGATAGGGGGCGGGGCAATCAAGCATCCAGCAGAACATCCGGCGTGATGATGGTCATGGGAATCGGAGTACTGCTTATCTGGGTGCTCTTCTGTCTTTTCTTCTGTCTGTTTTCTACAATAAAATCCTCGGTATCTCTCGTGCTGGGCTCTACTTAAGTGGTCCTCTCCCTAACTCAACCTTCGTACTGCCTGAAGCCCTCTCGCAGAGCCTCCACCCCTCCTGTCACCATCATTTCCTCTTCTCTACTATCTGCCTTCCTTTCCAGACTGCAAACTCCCGCGGGAGTAAGAGCTCGACCTTGCTCAACTCTGTTTCCCCGGAGGTTAGCAGGTAATAGTCACTTAACATAAATGTACCGGAAGTTCAGTGTACAGATTGCTTATTTTAAACGAGAAAAATAACAACAAATGCTCTGTAAAGGCTCTGTTGGACAAAAACCTTTACTCATTGTCAAATGCTACAAAAGACATGCAGGATAAGTTTTTTGTGCCCTAGAAAGGATTCTGTAGGCAGCGCCATCCTCACACAGAGTCCCCAGCCAAAGAACAGCCTTCTTTCTCTAACACGTGATTCTACATACTACGCTGGTAAATATCAATGAAGAATCAAAAATCTGGAATAGCCAACAGTAGCCACTGGCTAAATGTAAAGCAGCAGCCAGTGGACAACGGTGGCAATAATGACCACAATAACTCTCATATGAAGATGCAAGCAGATTTGTGACTTGCGTGCTCAGAAACATAATGAAACTTCACTGGCCCAAGGGAGTGCAAGATCCGAGTAAGCATTTTCATTACACTGGCTATTTCTAAACAAGCAACCAAGCACTATGATTCTTTGCTCTGGTTTGCACCATCTGATACGTAGGATGCTCAAGATACCAACACAGCATTTACCATTCGGGGGACAGACCTCATCTGAGTCCTCATCTGACCTGTGAACATGTCGAATTAACACTTAGAGCCGGAGTCTGTCTGTCAAGTGGAAAAAGCAGGGTACCTGATGGTAGGAGTCTTTTGGGATTCAAAGCAATATGTTTATGCCAATGCTCGGCACAAAATAATGGCTCGAAACAAGCCAGCCACTTTTAAGAGAATTATCATATAACTAATAATATATACTGTATATAAATAATCTATATATTATATAAAAATATAATAATTTATATTCTATGTATATAGATGTATATATTTACATATTTACATTTAATATATAAATTTATATATAATAGTTAAATATGTACATTATATACATTTATGTATAATAATTTATAATTCTTCCCTGTCCCCTCCCGCATTTTATATGGTGTTTCTTAATGAGCAGATCAGTACAAACCAAAATGTGAGCCAAAACTTTGATGCGCTGAGGAGGAGCCTGAAATTTCAGCGTGTTTTCTCAGTTACGTCCACGACCAAGGGGTGTCATCTCGAATACACAAGCAAGGTGCAGACTAAGACACTGCAAAACACCAGCTAAGGCCTGAAACCTCTTCTCTGTGTTGGGACAGATCATCGGCACAATAGGTTTTATTGACTTAACTTTATTTGGAGTATAGTGGTTAATATAACTATTTAATATATGAATTTCCTCCAAAAGATACACCTGTGATTAATATTCTTGCTTCCTAAGAGCACGTTTATTGGCATGTGAATTTTCTTTATTTGATTCACTAATATTCCACTAATTATGTTCTTTCTTTGTCTACATTCAGACGCCGAGAGTACAGCATCCTCTCATGGCTAAGCTTATGTTCTTACTCTTTCCCCTCCTGGAAGTGACCCCCTGATCCTCTTTCTCCAACCTCTTCTTCAGGGCCAGACACCCCCGATGACTTGGACCTATTCTGCCCTCTTTCTGCTCTTTCAAACTCTCTCTGCACATCCTGCTCTTCAACCCCTTTCAGTATCAGATGATATTATTTGTTTACTGTTTCCAACCAGGATGCAAGATTGGGGGCAGGAATGACAGCATGAGCCCTTGCATGAGGCCCACTATATCCAGGACATTAAAATTCACAGATCATCACTGAGCATCTGCTGTGCGCACAGGACCATTCAACCTCAAATATTAAAAAATAAAAATTTCTAAGATGAGACCCTTACCTTGAGGGAGCTTCCAATTTAGAGGAAAAGCTAGACCTGGGTAAAATTGCTGGAATGCACAATAGTAACAGAGGCATAAACAAATATTGTTACTGTAAACGCTACTGTGAATAACAGTGCCAACAGTAACAAGAACAAGGAATATTTACAAAGCACAACACAGAACTTTCAATGAACAGTCTCATCTAGTGGATGGCGGTTCAAGTTGAAGGTAGCAGAGGAAGATGGTTGTCTGAGAAAGAGATGATGAAATTCTTTTAAGACTCATAGGACACACCTAGATTATGACCCTGAAATACTCTCAGGGACTAGAACTCTTCAGGGAAGTAGATTATTCCAGGTCTGGGGTAGGACATGTGCTCCATGAATCTGGAATATCATGTCACATTGGATAGCAAGGAAGCCATCAAAGACAAGCAGAGTCATGTCAAAAAGACTCATGAGGCAACTTGAACAGGCTCCCATTAGTCAAAGGCTGAATCATCTGAGCATCAACAGAGAAAAAAACTTTAGTCCTTGAGTTTCCAATCATACAAAAAAAAAAAAAAATGGTGACCATCAGTGTATGTAAATGAACCAATTCATTAATCTGAAAACAAAAAAAGGAAAATTGAATGTTTTCCTGTGTGCCCCATGCAAGCTGTATCCCTGAAGATCCTAAAAGTAGATTGGGGAATTTATTTTTAAGCAGTATTCCAGTAAATCCATGAAGAAGGAAGGGTAAAATTTAGAGCATCACCATTCTGCAACCCCTAAAGAATTCACTGGTCTGGATGTCGAGTATCAGGAGTTTCAGCATCCCAAAAAAGGGACACAATTTGATATTGCAGGACTTCTCCTGTACCAACAGATGACTAAAGAAATTGAACTTGCATCTAATCATGACTCTGGAACCATTCACAACTTAAAAGAAATACAAAGGACCCTGTGAAACTATACAGCCAGGATGCAACCAGCAAACACCAGGCTGTGGGGAACGCAGAGTGAAAAACAGCCTGTTTCCTTCAACAATGTCAACAGCAGCCACAAAGAAATTGTAAAAATAAAAACGTTGGAGTCAGACTGATGAAAAGATCCTTAAAGCAGTTAAAAGGGCCTTTTAAAGACCTATCAGCCAATCACACTGTGTGGATACTATTTGGATACTGTTTCAAATGAAAATACCACTAAAATAATGATACTTCTAAGAAAATCAGATACTTAAACAATGCTTTAATAATTGATGATATTGAGGAATCACTGTTAATTTTTAGCAGGTATGATGGTCATATTAGAAAAAGACTTGTATGGTTATGTTAGATTAAAAAAATGGCACTTAGCCAAAAAACACACACACGCAAAAGATAACAACTGTTGGCAAGGATGTGGAGAAATTGGAACCCTTGAACACAGTTGGTGAGAAGACAAAATGGTGTAGTGACTGGAGCAAACAGTATGGAGGTTCCTCAAAAAATTAAAAATTGTATTGTCATATGATGCAGCAATATCGCTTCCAGGTATTTATCCCGGAGTTGCAATCAGGATCTCGAAGAGCTACCCGCACACTCATGTTCGCTGCAGCATCGTTCACAACAGCCAAGATACAGACACAGACTAAGTATCCAGCCATGGATGAATGGATAAAGGCAGTACGGTGCACGCATACAGTGGAATATTAGTCAGCACTAAAAAGAAGGAAATCCTACCAATGACAACATGGGCAAAACTGGAGGACATTTTATGTGAAGCAAAATTAGCCAAGCAGAGAGGGACAAATACTGCATGATTCCAATTACCTGAAGTATCTAAAGTAGTCAGACTCACAGAAACAGAGTAGAAAGGTGGTTGCCAGGGGCTGAGAGGACGGAGTCGTGGGGTGTGGATGTTCAACAGGTAAGAGATTTTCGTCAAGCAGGAAAAATTCGGGAGCGCCTGCTGAACTGCACTGTGCCCACGTTAACAACACTGCTGCATACTTCAAATTTTGTTAGGAGGGTAGATCTCATCTTAAGTGTTCTTACCACAATAAAAAAATTAACGAATTAAAAATTTAAAAAGAAAAGCAAAAGACCTCTCATCCTTTAGAAATGCAAATAGAAATACATACGGAAACAATGTCAAGATGTTTGGTATTTGCTTCAAAGTAACAGGAGACTGGGGAGGGAGAGAGGTCCAGGCTGTAGCTCAAACAAGCCTACCCGCACCTTGGTAATTATCAAATCTTGAGTGATGGCTACCTGGCAGTTCTTGATGCTACTTTCTCAACTTTTGTATACACTTTGAATTTTGCATAATAAAAACTTTTTTTAAAAAAATCAATAGAAGATGATATAAGGTGACAGTGATCAAAATGATGGCCAAGGCTCCAAGAGCCTGGCCCTGTTCATTCCAAGTCTAGCCTCTGTCTAAGTAACGCTGGGGAACTCAGGGTCCACAAATGATGGAAACCCACTTTAGCCAAGATAACCATTTACATTCCGTGCCCTTATGTAACCATCACAGACTGTGTCATGAGAGAAATAATGCGATGCCTTTAAAGGACATGAATTAATTATCAGTAGGAAAGAATAAAAAGCATATCCACCTCTTATAGGTATTAATACCCCAAAGCTGTTGCAACTCCCCTTCTCAACTCTGGAAAGGTCACTGGTTTGTAATGAATGATAGGGTCACTGAAGGCCACAGTATATTAAAAGTGAGCTGAATTTTAAGAGTTTACTGCAAATACAATCTTCCGCTGGGAATTTATTAAGCCCAAGCAAGGTTACAGAGTTATTTGTGGTGTTTTAATGCTACTTTTATTAATAATAACCTTTCCAGGGTGCATCATTTCAGAAGGCGCACACTTTAATCCAGAAATGTATGTCCTGTATTATTACCGGAAACGTGAAATAATGAAATTTCCGTGGTAGAATAGAAGAAATCACAATTTGGTAGGTTCCTGGTATCTGACAGAAATAAGCCATTCTTAAAGGTAAATAAGCATCAGAGGCTACAGGTAATTCAGAGGCACTGAGCACCGGAAAGAAATCTGAGATATCCAGAAGAAAATTTTACTCTAAGTTAGATTTAATACTTATATTTCTGTTTCCAAAACATCAGTGAACTTCCAAAGGTACAGAGAATTCAGGCTATACATTCCACTGGGTTTGGGAGAGGGAACGAAGAACTTTTCCCCTTACACAGTCCGCAGTCACATTTAAAAGCGCGAATAACAAAGCAGAGATCAGAACTCAAATCCCAGCTCAGCCAAGGTTAGCTGCCTGACCTTGCTGGACCTCAGCGTGCCTGAGCCAACTTCCCCGGATATAAAATCAAAATAATAATCTCTCTCCCATGAAGCTGTTGGAAAGATTCCAGCAGATTCTATACGGCAATTTCATGGTCAAATTCCTGGTGCATATTAACCATAATATAAATGGCTCTATTTATTTTCAATTAAAACTATTTTTAAATCCTACAAAGACCTCGGCCTTTGGCTGGAGGAGGCATTGTCTTCTCGCCCTTTATTTAATGAGCAACTCCTCTATCATACAGCAAACGTGGCAATGAAGTGTGACTGAGTTCTATTCCCAGACTTAAAATTTTTACTGGCTGGGAAACCCTAGAAAAATTGCTTTACCTCGAAGACATTTATTTATGTGTGTATTTTCAAAGGGACAGAAATAGTAAACTCCCTTCTGTGTTTTTTGTGGACTTAAATGAGACAGCGGATGCAAAACTCTCACACTCTGAACATGACCGTCAACACATAAAAACTAAGTTGGTATCGCCTCGCCTTACAAGGCTCCATGTAAGATCTCACTCAGCCTCACCCATTCCATTTGGGGATTAAGTAACCCCATCCGTGAGAAAGTTATCCCTTCCTCCCAACTTCCTTTCCTCTCTCTGCATTTCCATCCCCTGCCCGCTGGTTCTGCCCTTGCTGCAGATGGAAGACAGCCAGACCCATCACCAAAAATCCTGGAGTTTTCTAAAGCTTTGGTCATGTGGCATCTGGCCTCTTTCCTCAGGAACACAATTCAAAGGAATGAGCTTTTCAGAGAAATTTCATTTTTCATCATCTGCCAAGAACCACCGCAGAGAAAGGATAGATCTAAAAGCCAAATCACATCCTCAGGCATGGTACCATGCCCGTGAATCACTGGGGAAGGGGGATTTGATCCACTGAATTCTGAGTATTTGTGTGGGGTTGGTTAAAAGAAGTGGGCTGGTGCAAGGAAATGCACACACACACACACACACACACACACACATGCTGACATTATCACTTGTTTATAAAGAACATTAGAATGTCAGGTGCTGGTTTAATTTGTTTTGTAGTCAATTTTCCTGCCCCTCAAGGCTCATTAGCCAAGTAATCATTCCATATGATAATGTGTCCTCTGTGTTTCCTCCTTGGGTCCAAGAATACATCTTCAGCTCCACTCCCAGCAGCGGGTGTCCTTCATCAGCAACCTTGCCTGGCTTGGCTGAAAGGATGCCAACACCGCGCATGTGCTTCTCCTCCCCGACATCCATTAACTCCCTTTACCATATACTTAGACATCTGGCCAAGGAATCAACAAGCTCATTTCTCCCACCCTCCACACTAATCCAGCATCATGTCTGTTTCCTCACAACGTGCCCCTATGAGAGAGACAGCCAGATCAAGCCAGCATCATTTCAAGTTATACTGACTTTGGCCAGATGCTCTATGTCTGGGAAACAGTGTTTACTGAAAGTTTCATACTAGTCATTCTTGAAAGCACAGCAAAGGCTACCACGGAGTGAAGGTCTGGGATTCTGGGCCACAGTGGGTTTCAAGAAGGATCCAAGGTTGTTATCCCTAACCTGGGGCCAGTCTTTCTTCAGATCCATGATACTTCCTTGGCATCAACTCTTCTCCGGCTACATTCTCTCTCCTTGAAGACTCATTCCATACGATGACATTTAATGTGATGATGGGTAGACGCTCCCCCCCACCCAGAATTCTATCTTTAGATTTGACTTCTTCCCTGAGCTCTTGACTTGGGTATCAACTCTATTCTTGAATCTATACCTGAACATTTCACAAGCATCTCAAACTTGTCCAACATGGAGCTCTTGAGTCTTGACATGTTCTACAAATTGGTCCCTCTGATAGCTTTCTCCCTCTTCAAGTCACTACCATTTACCCACTTGCTAGGAGCCACCCTTCCTTCCTCCACCTGTCAGTGTTACCAACAAATTATATCCATCCCTACTGCCACTTCTCTAGGAATGGCCACCATCACCACTCACCGGGGTTACTCGGAGTCTACTGACAGGTTTTCCCTGTGTCTGCTTTTCATGCCATCTCCACTACTACATCTGCCACATAGCAACAAAAGTGACCGTTTCCACACTTAAATCTGAGTATCTCTCTTCCTTGCTTACAGCCATCAAGCGGTTTCCCTTGGTGCTTAGGGAAGGACTCAAAGTCCTCCTCCTGGTACGCAATTCCCAGCATGATCTGTCCCACCCCTACTTCTTCATATAATTAACCCTCTCACCCAAAACTCCACTACTACTGACCGCTTTCTGCTCCCCAATAAATCAATCTCATTTCTACTTCATTTGCCCTTGCCCTTCTGTTTCCCTGGGACAGTATTGCCCTGAGTCTTTGCATGCCTTATCCTGATTCTTCTGGTCTTAGCCAAAATGCCATCTCTTTGGGGAAACTTCCCACCTACGGTAGCAAATCAAACTCCATGTGACCCACGCCATCCACAAAAGGTAGCTCCCTAACATGTCATGTTTTATTTATTCCACAGTGCATAGTACCACCTGCACTTCCCTTGTTGACTCATATTTATTCATGAAGTGTATCTTTACACTACTTTCATTGGAATAGACAAGGGAAAAGCCCCACTTATCCTTGTCATTAACCTATCTTTAGCTCCTAAAAGATGCCTAGTGTATGACCGGTATCCAATATATACTCAATGAATGAAAAACAAATGGATGGATGGATGTAAAGAGCCTTGACTGTGTTTTTCTATTGAGGACTCCTTTAAGTCTATGACCCTAAAACCCAAATTGAACTACAATTTTCTGACCCCTAGAGAACTCTCCCGGAGTCTTGATTCAAGTCATCAAAGACCCAAACGTTAACATTCAGCCGTCCTAAGAAGTGATCCGTCACCACCCAAATGCTCCACTTCCTTGCTACTCAAAGGATGATCTGTGGATCGGAAGCATCAGCATTACTCAGGAGTTTATTATAATTTTAGAATCTCGGGCCGCACCCCAGACTCACTGAATCAGCACCTGCATTTTAACAAGATTCTCAAGTGATCTGCATGCCCATCAAAATTTGAGAAGCCTCATTTTGGTTCCATTGCAATGAGCCCAGATGCTTACGAGAAGCCCCGTCCCAGATCAATTAAATCTGAGTCCCTGGGGCCACTGCCTGGGCACCATTGGTACTTTTAAGTCTCCCTCAAGTATTTTAATGTGCAGTCAGTAGCAAAAACCACTGATAGAGCATAAAGACAAGCATCTAAAAATTTTACAAACTCTCTGTCTCTGTAGGCAGAGGGGCTGTTACTCCAAAACAAAAACAATGAATGATGCACAAGCATGAGGAACAGCGACAAAGCCCCAGGTCTGCGGATCATGGACCAGGCTCAGGCCACGCCCCAGAAGAGAGAGGCAACTTAGGGCTTGTGACTTACACCACGGGCAGGTCTTTCTTGGTACCGGTGACTTAGTTTTCATGGTTCTCATAAGAAAACACACATAAAGATATTTCATAATATTTCTCCATAAGAAGAAAAGGAAGCCACCTGAAGTACACGAACACCTTCTGATATTACCCATAACTTCACACCTTTTTAAAATTTCACACCTTAATCAAAGGCAGATGCTGTTTACTTGTGGAATGCCAATGTTTTCAAACTGCTATCTGTAATTAGCTCATTAGCTCACCTGTGGAATTGTCTGGATATAAAAAAAGATTTTTTATTTGAATCAGGCCTTCTAAGACAAGGACAACAACGCACCACAACTGGGGGAGACTCTTGAGCTCACCACGGTTTGTGACATAGGTGCCAGCAGAGACTCAAAGCAAGGACATCCAGCCTTCTAGGGAAGTTCGTGGTCAAGCACTCAAAAGGCACTGCCTAACGTGGACCTTTAACTTGGTTTCTGAAAGCAACATGCAGACCCAGGATTCTGGCTCCATGTCAGTATCTCTGCCAAGGGGTGAAGTATCACGCTTTGAAAGACTCAGCTTGCCCTAATTTAAGGCACAATTTTTGTTTTCACTTTAAATACAAATATCCTTAGCCACTGAATCAGTCAGCGTCTCCATGGGAAGCAGATGGCATACTCAAATTTGGATTATTTAAGGAGAGTTTACTTACAGAGGTACTATTTTCAAATTTGTAGGCAGAGCGGAGGGGAACCAAGCAGGATGTGCAACAGCCCCAAATTAGGAGCAGCGTGGCTGTAATCACGCCCCGGGCCAAAGAGGGTGAGGGGAAGGAACTGTCGTGGGTTCCTGGGAGGAGAGGGGGCTTCTCCAGAGGAGGAGCAGTGACATCCAGGCCTCATGAGGGAACCAGGACAAAAAAATGCCTTGACTCCACTCAACTCCCTCCCTCAAGCCTCCCACCAAAACTCCCCATAGGCAGAACTCAAACGAAAACCCAAGGGCAAAGGAGCCACAAGTGTAGATCTTATTTATCAGCTTCCTGGGAAAAGAGCAGATGGACACAGTCGAGAGAATAATGGCTCCTTCGAAAGATGTCCACCTCCTAATCCCAGGAACCTGCGAAAACCTGTAAAGTAAGTTTGTGGATTAAGTGAACCAAGTTTGCAGGTGGCATTAAGGTTGTTAATCAGCTGACCTTAAGATAGGGAGATTATTCTGAACTGTGTGGGCAGGCCCAATGCGATCACCTCAGAGGTGGAAGAGGAAGGCAGAAGACAGTCGGGTGCAGCGTTGCAGCTTGGAGGCTGGAGGAAGGGCCCCCCCAGCTGAGGAATACAGGCATCCTCTAGAAGGGAGAGAAAGCAAGGAGAGGGGCTGTCCCTTGCAGCCTCCGAAGAGTAAGTAGCCTTTGAGGACAGCCCAGTGAGAACTGTGTCGGACCTCTGAACTACGGAATTTTAAATAAGAAATACATGTTGTTTTAAGCCACTAAGTTTGTAGCAATTTTTTCTAGCAGCAATGAGAAATGAATACAGTGGAGACAGATAAAGATGCCTTTGAGAGGCAACTGGAAGATGCCTGGCATTGTCCCCCTGGCACCTTCTGACCTTTGTGGGCAAGCTTTGTCCCTAAATCTAAGCCTTTGATGTAGACTTCTCCCCAGACTAAGGGGAAGCAGTGTGATATAATTTTGAAATGTCGACTTTGGTTTCAGCAGACCTGAGTGTGAGTCCTGCTCGTGCCACTTACAGGATGTACAACCTGGGTGAGTCGCAGTCCTGCCACCTGAAGATGGAAATGAGAAATAGGACAGCAACATCATGGTATCTGTGCAAAGGTTAGACAGACAGTGCATATAAAACACAAGGATGGTGCCCAGCACATAGCAGATGCTCAGTAAATGCTGACACGTCTGGTCTCATCTTCTTCACTGTGGTGTTTAAAAATATGCCTACAAATTTTGTAATATTCCTCACTTTAAGTGGTGAAACTTAATTATCCACTCCTTGGATGTGGGCTGGACCAGCTTCCAACAAATAGAAGAAGTCAGAAACGACGCTGTATGACTTTGAGTCTAGGTCATAAAAACTGTTAAGCTTGCATACTGTATGCTTCCAACTACAGACCATTCTGGAAAAGGCAAAACAGTAAAAAGATAGTGGTTTCCAGGGGTTTGGAGGGGGAGGGGGCGTGATGAAGCACAGGGGATTTTTAGGGCAGTGAAACTATTCTCTGTGGTGTATGATGCATGACCTTATGCATTTAGCAATTCAACACAATTGTCACAGGAGCTAAAATGCAGAAGCAACTCAAGTGTCTAGCAATGGATGGATGGCTAAGCAAAGCGTAGCCTATGTAGACAATGGAATATTATTCAGCCTTAACAAGAGAAACCCACCACAGGCTACAACACACGGCTGAACCTTGAGGACACTGCGCTAAGTGAAATCAGCCAGTTACAGAAAGACAAACACTGCATTATTCCACTCACACAAGGTGCTTAGAGTAGACGGAATCACAGAGACAGAATGCAGAAGGGTGGCTGCCAGGGCTGGGGGAGGAGGGGCAGGGATGTATTGTTTAATGGGTATAGAGATTCAGTTCTGCAAAATGGAAACAGCTATCGATACAGATGGTGGTGATGATTTCAGACAATACAAATAGACTTAATATCACTGACCTGTGAACCCCAAAATGGTTAAGAGAGTAAATTTTAGGTTATGTGTACCTTACCATAATCAAAAAAAAAGTGGGGAAAACCATAGAATTGTGCAACAGGAAGAATGAACCCTAATGTGAATTACGGACTTTAGTTAATAAAAATGTATAAATACTGGCTCACCAATTGTGACAAATGTACCACACTAATGCAGGCTGTTCCTAATACGGGAGATTGTACCTAAAATAAAGTCATTGGGACTTGCTCTCTCTCCCTCTCTCTGTCACACACACACACACACACACACACACACACACACACCCCTCTTGCTATAGGGGAAGAAAGCCACGGGGTTGTAAGCAACTCCACAAAGACACACACATGACCAGGAAATGAAGCCTCTGTCCAACACATCATCAGGGAACTAAGGCCCGCGAACAAGCATGAGTGAACATGGAAGCAGAGCCTTCAGCCCCAGTTGTGCCTTCAGATAATGACAGATGCCACCAGCCTCTTGCCTGAAATCTCCCAAGAGCCCCTGCAGCAGAACCACCCAGCAGAGCTGCTCCCAGAATCCTGACCCGCAGAAACCACGCAAGGGACCCTGTGCTTGTTGTTTCAAGCTGCCAAGTTCGGGGTTCATTTCTTCTGCAGCAATAGATAACTAGTAACACCCACCCAAAAAGGAAGAGCTAGGAAAACACGTTTGAATGATTAACTAGGGATGAGAAAATGTGAAAAGTGTGTTGCTTTCCTCAAAATAAATGAACACGCCTGGTGTCAATCCAGGGCTTAGGAATCACGGTGGCAGAAGTTGGCCGTCTAAAATGCTTAATTATTCGGTGGTAAAGGTTTCACTTCACATGGAAAAAAAAAAATTCCTGCCTTTGGGATCTAAAACGACCCAAATCATGTGCCCTCATCACAGAACTTCAGTCTCCAAGCTGCTGCTAATGCAGGGAAATATGGTTATTTCCTGTTCATCAGCATTTTCCCCTCAAACCTTCTGTCACGCTGGCACTTTTTTTTTCCTCCCAAACAAGCAGGAAGCTAAGAGCTGTCCTCAGCCCTTCTGCCAGCTTCCAGTCCAACTCCTATTTGTCCAAGTGTCCGGTGAGCCAGACAGAGGTCTTGACATTAATGCCTTTTGTCCTGCTCAGAGCTCCAGGACCTGCCCTGACGGGGCTCCCAGGGAAGTGGAGGAGGAAGTGCCCTCTCAGGCCTCCCAGCTGGTTCTCCGCTGATTTCAACCCACTGGCCATCTGGTCTCTTCTCCCTGCTCTGCACACAGCTTGGTCTGGGAAGTGGAAACTTTCTGTGGAATTCAGCATTTTTTTTACAAACCAGGATGCATGAAGAGAGACCAGAAAACTGGCTGATGTGTGATATTATATTGCTTGTCCACATGCAGAAATTGATGCACCGAAAATCAAAGATGCCACTTGGCAAGGGTCCAGTAGAAAATCACAGCCATTCGAATCCATGGGGGTAGCAGGGGCGTGATGTCAAATACGAAGGATAACCAAACTCCAACTCAGGTGGTAAATGATCCTGCTTAACTTTTCTGCAGAATTCATCCAAGTAAAAAAAAATCAAAGCTCTAAAAGCATATGAAATGCATTTCATTCAAATTAACTTATTTTGCTTAATAAAATGGGGGGGTGTCGAAAAACTTCCTACAAAGTGCCTCAAAAATATATGTATATTGCCTAAAATGGATAATAGCTAATAGACCTCTCTCCAAATAGGCTGGCCAATGAAGAGGTTTCCAAAGACCACTACATTTTATCTAACAGTGATAATCTAAAGTTGGGCAGACAGGGGTACCGACTTACACAACGACGAGGGTAAATAAATACAGATTTGGGTCTAACACACTCATAAGTGAATGTATGTGTGTGCACTATGCATATTTGTGTGGGGTGTGTGCGTGCATGTGTGGGTGTCTCGAACCCGCTGATAATTTTAGAAAATGAAAAAAATCAGAAAATATGGTTTTTAGAGCCACTCATAAAAGTGGGGATATTGGTTGAATGGAGATCCTATGCGAGGGCCCTCTGCTCCCATTCAACTCCTAGAACAGTGATTTACGATGTCCAAGTACATAAAAGTCTTCATAATGGGCCCCTGAGAAGCCAAAATGCAAGTCTTCTCATTAGTATTTTGCATCACTGAAGAGAAATTTAGACTTCCATTTTTTTTTTAACAAACAAACCAGTGCGAGTATTCTACTAACTTCGTATGATTGAAAAATAAGCATAAATTATCACTAGATTACTGAGCACTATCGTTCAACATTGTACTAGGAAGTCTACCTTGCAAGAACTTTACAAGAAATGCTGCAAATCTCCTCAGGCAAACATCCATGCACACGGCTCAAACCCCCGGAATTTTCAGGAAAGACTTTATGATTTCAGTTATCACCAAAGTCATTGATCCAGGGGTATTAAGTATTTTATGACATTGTTATTGGGATTCTTACAGGTGTTTTGGTTAATACCTCAGCATGAATTGTATTTTGGGCTGATAATTTCATTGAGAACTTGAATTAAAAAAAAAGAAAAAAGAAAAGCTATGGTCCTTCTATCCAAGTAAAAACATTTGTCCTTACAACTCTGAATACAATTTCAGTAAGTCTCTGAGTCCACTGGTGGCCCCCAAGGTGGGAATTCCTTTCTCAAAAGAGGAAATGTGAGACAATCATGTGTCTTATTTGTTCTTATCTCACAGAGACTAAACCATCTAAACGTGGAGAAGGAAAAACATAACCATCTGCCCCAGAGAAGGAAAAAGAGGCCCTTGGACAGAGTGCTTTTTGTCTTCCCAGCATTATTTTTATCTGTTTTCCTAGGATCTGAAACAGGAGACTAGTTAAAAACTATTTCAGCCCTGGGTATTTACATGTAGGTTATGCAAATTACTGAATCTACGCAAATAATTTAGGGGGAATCCCCCATGTCTCCCCAGAGCAAAGAAGAAATAAAACATGATGCTAAAAGGCATGCTTACAAGGTACCACCTAAAAGCATGTTCACATTTTAGACATACATTCCGTTCCCTGAGCCCTGGCCTCGGTGCCTTTATAAATCCGACTCGACTTTTGGAAGTCTTGGATGGCCAAGTTTCTTTTCTCTTTAAAGTTTCCTCGCATGCCCCATGCTGAGAAGTGACACAGTTCCAATAATATCCCACAGCTTCTGAACGTCCTTTGCTAAGGGAATTGTCTCGGTTCCATTGTATACAAAGCATTTCGTTTCACCCTCGGCTGGCTGCCTCCCAGAGCTTTAAAGGGAGGGGATTATTTTTGGCAGCGGAGAGGGGGATGTTACAATACAAACGACAGCCTGCAAGAGGGGAGCAGATGTAAAATGCCCAGGACATCGATGCACTCCCAAGTGCCCAATTATTGTTATGAAATAGGATATTCATTCCAAATGCCTTAAGAATAGACATTTCTTCACATCCATCAAGTACTTTTCTTGGAGTAACGGAAAAATAAGCTAATACTGCGTGATAAGCCTGCCTCTTTGGAAGGCCTAATCCTTCTTCTCCGCCAAAAAGGCACCGTGTAATAGGGATGGCACATAAATTTCATTTCACATAGTAATTCCAATTGGCTGAGAGTAGATGCCTGAAGTGATGTACTGCAGATTCTAAGAAGTGTCTCTGAAGAGGGGGGCAAGGAATTGATTACCAATGTCTGCCACGTACCCGGAGAGGGAGGCGGTGTCGCGCGGGCCTCGCGCCTGCCATTTTGATGTAGAGCATCCTGAGCATTGAGTGAAAACGCACGAATAGGAAGACTGCATAATACATAAGCCGGGCTGCACTTGAGAGCGTGATTTTTTATAAGTCTATTTTACCAGGCAATTTTTCACGGATGTTCCTAAACTACGTTTGAAAAGACAAAGTCGTGTTGGGAAGCGTCGCTGGCATCGGAATGGAGCGTGAGCGCACCCTGCGGTGTCTTCCTGGACTGGTGTTTGCGGGAGGGGAGCCCACTCCCCCACCCTAGGGCGGGACCAGTGGGTGTGCCTGATCAGAGGCAAAAACCCCCTGAAAGGAGAGTGCCCTGACATCAGCTATCAGGCGCCTCAAATCCATGTCTCTGTCCCCGCTGCACGTGGCTTGACCTCCCTCTCTCGGCCAGCACATCCCCAGCTCTGAAACAGGGGTGACAGCGGGGACAAAATGTGAAAATGGAATGAAAGCTCTTGCAAAGTCCTGGGCAGGTGGAAAGTGTTAGCCAAAAACGGGAATGACAAGACCTGCACGACACGCCAACAGGTAAACGTGTGCCACGGCCACACGCCTGCCCTGCGGCCATCAAGTCAGAACTGGAACCAGAGCCACAACAAGGCTCCGTGGAAACTCTGTCACCCGTTGCGATGCCAGGGCACACGCCAGGCGAAGCAGGAGGCTGGAGGTGTCTGTAAAAGTGAAAGGCCCATCTCTTCTGGTCCAATTTCATGTCTAGGCATTTAGCCTCCAGACAGACTTACACGTGGGGAAGTGGGGGTGGTCAAGGGTATCAATGCCACGCTTTGATAGCAAAACGCTAGAAATGCCATAATGATCCACCGAAGGAGACTGACTAAATAATGCAGAGTAAATATGTACAATGTACTACACATCCATCAATAAAATGGAGGGATTTTGTATGGATATGGAATAATCCCTAAGATATATCCTTAAATTGAAAAAAAAAGCCAACAGTGGAATTATGCGTATCTTATAATACCTCCTACTGGCGTAAATGTCTGTATGTGCGTAACAGATCTATGAAAGGACACGTGAGAAACCGTGACAGCAGTTGTCTCTGGTGAGCTGGGAGGCGAGTGCAAGGGAAATATATGTTTCTTGGCATACTCTTGCATTTTTTTAGGATTGTACCATTTTCATCTAAACTATTAAATAAATAAAGTTAAGCACCAACTATGCCTTGTTAAAGATCTCATTCCCCGCCTAGAAACAAGCTTATTTCTTTTGTACTTGTCTTTTGTAAATGCAGGCAAATCACCCTTCACTTAAAAAAAACAAATAATTGTAAGTACTTTGGTCGAATCTTTTTCTGTATTGATGCCCCCAGTTTTTAATCCAAAAAGAGTAACTGACTATCAGCACGCACTTAGTTGTGTTCACGACAACAATGAAAATTGCCAGAGGTTCTCATTATAACTCAGACGATGGATCGTGAGACTCAGACCCCCAGCCTTCCCTCCACCCTCTTTTTGCAAACTCTAGGTTTCAAATGAAGAGCTGTATCAATTAGCAGAACCAGTTAGTTCTCAGACACTGAGCTGGATCCCGGGCTATTATTAGCTTCCGAACAATGGCTTAGACGGAAGGAGGAAAAAAATAAAACTTACACTAGGCTTTGAATTCTCAAACCACTATTCTGGGAAAAGACAATTATATTACACAGTTAGATGATTTAGAGGATTCACCTATGAAAAGAGTTCTGCTGGCTTCCTCCAGACCTTAAAAAAAAATCCTTCATGGTCTCTTAATTGATGACTGTAGGACAATATACTTGTGTTTTGTCGTGGGGTTTTATTTTTCCACTACTGAAAATAATTAATGTTGCTTTAAAAAAGTTAAAAGGAGGGGGAAAAAAAACCTAAAATGGCAAGGGCACAGTGACATCTGCTGGCATTTCATAAACTTTTTTAAGACAAGCGTTTGTTCCAGACACTGCTCTCCATTTGTTCTCGTGAGCTGAGGCCCATTCGTGGCTAACCGAAATTAACATACCCCAATGTGCTCCCTAAAGTTATGTAAAGAGCAGATCATCAAGGAATGAGAGCCCAGGAGCCTCTTCCCCTGGAGTGGATTCCCTCCCTCTTTCAGGAGAGCAATCTGCAGCCCAGGGGGTTGCATAATTTTACTTTTTTTTTTTTTTAATAAGTAGAAGAGTTAGGATGGAGACAAATTAAATCCTGTGAGCCATTTCCCTTGATTTTGTTTCTATAAAAGGGAATTCCACCGATCCTCGTCTCCAAACGGTCTACACAGGAGGGGCCAGGGTCACACCCTCTCCCGAAGCCGCCGGCAGAACTAGGAATGTAAAACGGAGCCTTCCCGTTTCCCAGACTAGCAAGGGAGGGATGTCAGACAAACAAGGCAGCAAAACCAAAAACACGAATGGGAAGGGAGGGCGCCCAACACGGTGACTTAAGACAAGAGGCAAAGGCAGCTCTGTTGGGCTAGTGCAAGGCTTTGAAAAGAGACTCCAAAATGCTGAAATCCCAAAAGCGGTTATTTTTAAATCTCTGACGGTGACATGCAGCCAAGGAGGCGGCCATTAAGAGGTGGTCTAAGGCGAAGGAGAGAAATCTGTGTTCTCTGTAGGACGTTGTGAAGAGGTGTTCACAGAGTTGGGGTCTGGCTCTCCCTCCTAAGATGTGTCACTCACCGAATGTACCTACAAAACAGAGGGGCTGCCTGAGTAGTGGGATGAGAGTCTAAACACAGCGACACCCTGGGCACGTTATAAGCAGAACGCCCAGACACCCGGCTCCTCGTTCATGTGGGTTCCCCAGTCAGACCCACCACATCCATCACATCACATCCCATCACCCACTGCGCCCTCCCTTCCTCCTGCACCACACACACACACGTGCATGCATAAACATGCACACCCAGCGTGCACATCCACACGTGCACGCTCACATGCACAACACACTCACATGCATGCACTACAATGCAGGCTCTCAGGCGCATACACATCACCCTTCCCCCCGAGGTGCTCCCAGCAGCTGTTCTCCCGCCCTGAGAGTAACGCATGGGTAACACATCCACAAGTAACGGTTCCAGCAAAGACCTTATCCATTCCCAAAAGAAAGAACACGAGATCTCAAGAACAGGCGACGTGTTGTGGCCTCTGCAGCTCCTCCAGCTCCCTTGCTCCCCCTGCTCCAGGCACGGAGGCCACCATACAGTCTGCAGGACGAGCAGAGCGCTCCCCTCCCCCAGGGGCTTCTGCACACCCCTGCCTCCAGCCTCCATGCTCTCCTGCCCTCTCTCCGCCTCCTCGTTTTGCAGAACTTGGTCCTTGTCATTCTCCAGGTCTCAGCTTAAATGTCATAAACGTCTCTCCTTGGAGCGACCTTCCCACACCCTCCACCCCAATCTGGCCATTCACCTTGTTAGTACATTAGTGCCCTGTCTTGCTGCCATCCTCGTACTTATTATAATGAATAATTATATGGTCCAGGCATTGGTTTTCATGATGTGTGCTGGTCTCTCCTACTCGGGAATAAGCTTCAGGAGGCAGAGATCTTGTTGGTCTTGGGCACCAGTTAATGTATCATCCAAATAAAACAGCGCCTGATGCAGAGCCTGAAATGGAGCCTGGGTCTGAAATGTTCACCAAGTGCACAAGAAAGGCGATGGATGACCCCAGAAAAACAACCCCACATGTCTTAAATAATGCTCCAGGGGAAAAAATTTTTTTTAAGAAGAAAAGGGAGAAAATAAGAAAGAGTGTCCATTTGCACTGCTGGGACTCCAGACGGTACTCCTTTGCTCCAGGTCTCGCTCAGGACGCCCAGCATTGCACTCTACGGTCCTGTTTCCAGGAACTCCTGCAACCTATTCCTTTCTGCCTCCCAACTCCCACTTATCTTACACATGTTTATTTTAGGTGTCTTACAAAGACCATTGTTTCTAAAAAGATGAAACAAGCACAAATTACAAGAAACAGTGAAAATTAAAGGCAGAGAAGTAAAACTGGAGTCAACAGTAAAGTTAATATATAAAACCTATACTAGCAAATCCTATACCCTGTCAAGACTGGACTGTAAAATCGTCTCTGAGCCTCCTGGCAGGCTCTAGGAAAAGGGAACAAGTTCCTTTGTGCCACTTAAGAGTGTCTGGTGCATGAATACCAACCAGTACCTCTGGAAAGAAGGAACTTTTTATGACCCTGAAACCAGAAAGAACACAATGACAGCCCACAGAGCCCTCAAATATCAAGACGGCCATTAACAGCAGGGAGTGTGAATGCTTCGCAGCTTGTTATCTTCCTTGGTCCCCCTCATTTGTTTTCAGCAATATTTCATTCTTTGCATTTCACGTGTTAGACTCAGCTGTAACCACTCCTAAACTGTGGTCTAAATGGTCTGTTCTCTTTCTGTGTGTATATATCATACCTGTTTTTTTTAAAATATCACATCGAATGGCTTTCTTCTAATATCTCTCATTATAGGCTGACAGCTGCAAAGCACAATTCAGCAGAACTGAATTTGTGGTGCAGTGGGGAACGGCTCTTTGAACTCATTATGTACTTCCAAAGGTTACTGTAAGTTCACACAGACTAAACCTATGTAAGTTTCATGTGCAAAACAAACAAAAGCTCACTAGAAAACAAAAGATCTTTCCATGAAACCACAGGCACATTAACTATAGAAACTTCTGTATCAAAGAGTCTTGGGGTGAGAAATCCTTGTCTGCATATTACAAGGTAAATGAAGAGGGACCTTTAGAAGTCTGTGTATTAGTTCTTAACTTACCTCACTCTGGAGCATCAATCCTTGGTGAGAGAGGCAGAATCATTCATGCTTTAATAGATCGGAAAACGGAGGCTCAGAGAGGTACAGTAACTTGCCCAAGGCTGCACAGCTAGAAAGTGCAGAATCCAGATTCAAAAGTTAGGTATGCATGGATCCAAAGCCTGTGTCCCCTCACACCTTTGTTCTCAGGGAGTTTGGACTTCTCAGAGCTTTTCTGACTCCAAAATAACTCCGTTAGCTTAGGTCAATGTGTCATCGTCTTGAAAGGCAAGGCTTTTTTTTTTTTTCCCTATTGAGCCAGCATCCTACCTGCTGTAATTCAGACTGACCAAATTCTCCAAATCGGAAATAAGAAACCTTCCCAGTGAAGAACCTTATGTTCTTAAAGAGAGGTCGCGAACCTCCTCTTTTTTCCTCCCCAGAGAAACTCCTGAAATTTCCCAACCCCTGCAAACGAGAACTATTTCCCTCCCCTTTGGGAACCTCTGTGTGTCAACCTCCATCCTCTTATCAGCTTTCGCAATCAGCAAAGTAACCTGACCTGGACTCAGCTTTCTAAGGCCGCCCATGGGAACAGGAACGGTGTGTTTTTCACGATGCCGTGATGGCGAGCTATGCCATGGCCAGCCTTCCCTTCAGAAAGACCAGAGAAGGAGAGGCCCGAGCCCAGGGCATCTTGCAGACACTCACTCTGGAACACCAACAACGACCCCAGGATCAAGATGAGGGCTTGTCCCATGGGAAGCAGACCCGCGGCTGGTACCACCGCGATCTGGCCAGGGCTACTGCTGCTGAATCAGCCTCTCGGTTCCCTGCTCTGTCACTTTTCATAACGAGTCTAATATATTAGTGTTTCTCTCTGCCAGTCAATCAGAGCCCATGCATATGGCCGCTGTCAGCAGTCCTCCGCAGGCGGAACTCCACACAGGGACTCAGGTCTGTCAGCTCCCTCCGCTACACACTTGCAGCCATGCTGGGTTCTCCCCCTTCACTCTCAATTTATCATCTCGGTTACAGCCAAGAGGGAAATGCAGGAACTCACATTCTGGGCCCAGTTTGCTGCCTTGAAGGACAGGGAACTTCTGACAGCAAAGCACAACAACAATAATGATACAATTATTATTAAACGGTAATAATAATTGTCACCATTATTATAGCCGGCACCACTAGTAAACGCACACTCTGTGCCAGGCACTTTGCTAAAAATAATTTTCAGCGCTGATTAGTGATCAAACTGACCCTGCAATGTAGGAATTATTATTATCTTCAAATGGGGAGACTGAAGCTCAGAGAGGCTAAGTAAGAACAAGGGGCACAGGGCTGGCAGGGCATAGAGCTACGATTTGAAGCTGGACCATCTGACTGAAATCCTAACCGTAGCTTGACATTACCTCCTATCTCCCAAATGTCTTAGGATGGTTCCTCCGGGTGCCCTCAGTACCCAACATGCCCACCCAGAGCAGAGAACAAGAGATAAGCCCAGGAATCTGCAAGCAACTGCTTGAGTCTTCAGCTTAGAACTCGGGCCTCCATAGTCCCATCTGTAAAATGGGGATAATAAAGTTTGTGATAAAGAGTTAGTGCAATGATGTGTGCAAAGCATTCTTCCCTGTGCCCTGGCCCAGAAGGCGCTTCCAGCAAATGGAAGCTCCTAGGGAACGGAAGCTGACACAAAGAAGACAATTTCAAAAACCTAAACCCAACCCTCATTGCCGACTCGCTCTAGTCCTAAAGCTCACAGAGAAGAACCATCTTGAGGAAAAGACTGACCTCGCCAGGAGCAAGGTGACCGCACAAGTTGACCTGTTACGCTAGTTAAGGGCTAATTTTGTTCTCAGAGAACACGAAAGGGGAGCAGATTCAGATGGCGACGCTTCAGTGGAGTGGGTCGTGGTGGGCCAACCGCCCCCTGAGTGGTCATCAGAGCGATGTCAGCCTGGAGGGGATGATACCCCAACACTGCCCGCAGCCAACAGGTGGCCTTGGCACTCCCTGCGAAGTCACACTGAGCGCACGAGCCCAGAGACAGGGGCCAGAGGTGCTCTACGCAGCCCCAGGCCTTAGGGCTCCGAGAAGAGAAGGAGCCAGATGACGCCAGTGCAGACCCCCAGCATGGCCCACTCACATACGACGACAAGGAAGTGTCGTGACATTTCTACTGAAACAAATGCTCTGTTTTCCTTTTGTGCCTCAGAGAGGCTGAGCATCACTGCTCAGAGCTTCTAAAGCTAAGCACCAAAGGCCCCCTAACCACTGCAAGGCACTGCCTCCTCCCTCCCTAGCATCTCACAAAGGCGGCAAAAGAGGAAAAGAGGAAGTGTGCGCAGAGCGGTCAGGATCACAGGCTACGGCCTGAGACCAGCAGGTTCCAGACCCTGCGTGTGCCACCTACCGACCGTGGCGCCCTGAGACAAACCACCTCATGCCTCCTTGCACCTCAGTGTCCATCTACAAAACAGAGACAGGAAAAGACTCCATCTCAAAGTGCATTAGGAGGGGCCCGTGGAATCACTCATTATCTCTATATCTAGCATCTACTCTGGGCCAAGCACCCTGCTAGAGGCCAGGGACGCCATGATGTCCAGACCAGGTGTGTGCACGGCCACCTGACTTCACCACCGGGTGGAGTGAGAGAAAGATTAAAACAGAACCACTCAAATAAATCCAAAGCTGCTCCTGGGATGGCTGTGAGGAAGGGGAATCCACACGGGAAAGACAGAGGGTCTCCCTAGACAAGGGCCCTCCGACTTGTAACCTGAGGGATGAGCAGGGAGTGAGCAGGGTGAGCTATGGGGCTGGGGGCAGGGGAAGACTGTTCCAGGCCAGGAAGACACAGCCACACACAGCCACGCAGACAGCGCTCAGCACAGCTTGTGTTGTCCAGGAAGCAGTCAAAATACATAAACTTACTATTAACATCACAGCTCATCTAAGAGGCACTGACAGAGTTCCAGAGCTGTGGAGAGATAAAGAGAGATGGGTCTGGGGGGTCAGATGTGGGAAGAAAGTTGAACAGTCTAGATGTCCAAACACTCCTTCAAACCTTATTACCACCGTCCAAGGCCAGGAGAGCCTGCAAAGATGGACAATTGCCAGGGGCGCTCAGAGCTCTTGGGAAGCAACTGACTTCTGCCTGTCAATCTGCATCATCACACCCACTCGTGGGAGAAAAATACAGCCACATTCTGAAAAGGGAGCTTCTAGAATAGATGATCAAAAACAGGGATCTGTATGCAGGAGAGATGTTAGCCAAGCCAGTGGGAATAGTGAGTGTGTGTGTGTGTGTGTGTGTGTGTGTGTGTGAGATGGAGGGGGAGCATGCTGCCTCTTTGAAGGGATGGTTAGGGAAAGAACTAAACAGATAATGTATACAGATAACTGCTAGTGTTCAGCCATGCACAATGAGGACTACTGAGAAACCTGGGGTTCCTTTTCCCTATAAACTAATCTCCTGTCTTGGATGAAGGATTTGGTTCTAAGTTCCCAAAGGAGAGAGGTAAAAAAGTTGAATTTCTTAGATGCTATAGTGCTTAGCCTTCCAGATGCCAGAAAGTCCACAGACCAAATCTGATTATGAAGATTGACTGAAACTTAGAGACAAACTCTGGCTGGCCAGGAAGGCATGCTTGTTTATTTACTCTTCTTAAAAAAATCTGACGGTGTGTCCCACAATGTGTAAGCCATAAATATATCATGGCTGGTCTCTGCATAAAATGTTCCAAAGGCTTCATTGGAAGAACAGCCAGACTCCTTATCAGGCCTCAGGGGCCTATAGGACCCAACTTCATCCCTATAATGTTATCATTGTTTCAACCTCAGGGCCTTTGCACTTGCTGTTCCCTCTCTCTGAAATGCTCTACAGGTAGAAAAACACTCTAGAAGGGGTGTTCCATCTGATCACTGTGTATTTTAAGTGCTTTGAATAGTGCATGGCACACAGTAGGTGCTCAGGAAACACTGGATGAATGTATCACTTGATACACCTCAAAATGCTTCTTTTCACTTAGATCTCAGCTCAAATCTCTCCCCCTCCGAAAGCCCTTCCACATCACTCTTTATCATATTGTCACACTATCATTTTTGTAACCCTTGTCATTATCCTCATAAAAATGTAATACCATCCCTTGCTTATTGTCTGGCTTCCCCCACCACCAAAGAAGCTCCAAGGGGGCAATGTTCTCACGGGCCTTGTTCCCCAAGCGGAACATCTGATGTGTGGCATGTTTTGGATAAACATTTCTTGCATTAGTCACTCCTCCCCCAATAGAGACACCCCCATCCACAGTAATAGGCAACAGTTACCCACATCTCTTATGACCGGTAACCAATGACAAACCACTAGTAATGATAGTGTTCAGAGCAACCACAGCTATGGGGATGGCTGTCTCTCCTTATAACTCCATGTGTCATTTTCATAAGAATCCTCAGACCAAACAACCTGGTCTAACCAGGTTCTCTGGGGAAGTCATCCGAAAGAGCTTGGTGCCCCTCGTTTTGAGGCTCCCTCGCCGATTATTCTTTAATTAAAGTTTTAATATTTATACTTGTGCCTCGAGGCAGGATTTTAAATAATGGAGGCAGGCATCATCGGGGAGCACCTCAAAACTTCTTTAAAAACATCATTTCCATGTCTGAGGTCTTTGGCCCAAAAAAGTCTTGTCTCGGGCAATGTGGGGGAAAGGGAATGTGACACATGATGATTTGGGCAAAGTCAACTGGTGTTAATCTGTGGAGCAGGCTTCCTACGTGGCTCCCATGCTGGGTGGGTGGCAGAAGGGAGATGAACTTGTCCTTCAGAGCAAATGCACTTGGATTTCAATAGTCTTCACACCCGCCGCTGGGAAACCGCTGCGTCCCCAAAGTATTTTCTGTGTCAGATACCATATCCCTCTTGGAATGTGTTCATTACTCTACATATCAGCTTAAAGGATACAAATAAAACGGTCTAATTTTTGGAAAGGTGAGATGTCAGACATATTTTTACAGGGCAGACCCAATTTCCTGGAGGAAAAAAAAAAACCTTATCTGAAAGGAATTTTATAAAATGTAATGGTTTGGTATGGCTTGAACTGAAAATGCTAAATTTGTTTTAAAAAAAGTCATCAGAGACGTGAGGATGTCGAAGAGGCCTGTGCTCAGACATTAGAGGAGGAGGTAAAAAAATAGCATCAATTATCATGAAGAGAAAATAGGGCAGAGTGGGTCAATTCCAGGAGGAGGAATCTGCCCAGACCCACGTTTTGGCTCGTTTCTGAATGGAAAACTCTGAGATCTCGGGGTGACTTTAAAGACAGCGTGTTCCTAGGAAAATTTGGGGTTTACTAAGATGGTACTTCCATCCCACAAAGCTGAGGGGAAGCAAGCCTTTCTGCTGATTGAAGAGAAAAAAAAAAAACGCACAACAGCTGTAAAAACTTAATTTCAGGGTACAGGTGCCTGTTGAGCTGTTGTCAAATGCCACCAACCTACATCCCAGCCAGTGGGCAGCATGTCGCTGATCCTCCTCAGGACATGTGCAGAGTGGAAGAGGGCAGGTCAGGGTTGGAGGGACTGAGGTTTCCGTTGAGAAAACTCCATTTACGATTAACCTCCCTTTCTGTTTCCATTTGATTTGTTGTTTAAAACAAAGTGCGTGCATGTAGGGGAAGCTGCCTGGCTTTTCTATCCCACCAGGTGTCATAAGACTCAAAATAGAGAGTAATAATCTAGTTGATAAAAGAAAATAAGGAAAACTAACATCACCCAGGCACTTGCCAAGTGCCAGAGCCTGCTCTGTGCTCACTGCTTTGTTTAATTCTCCCCCAAACCCTCTGAGGCCAATACTACCACGGAAACTTTCATCTGGCAGGTGGACAAACTGAGGCACAGAGAGGTGAAGTAATTTCCCCAAAGTTATACAGCGAACAGGTGGCAGAGCCAGGGGCCCTGTACGCTTCTTAGCCTTATCTCTGGACGCTAATGGTACTGTCAAAAATTGTAAAGGATGATGCCGGTTTCTTCCTAACCCAATTCATCCATGAATTAACTGAGAAAAAAACACAGTGGATTCCCCCAGACGAGCTCAGAAAGCATGGAGGTCTGTAGGCAGCCCCACTGTTGGCCCTCGAAACGCCTGCCGGAGCCCCCTTTACCTTTTCATGGGCCCAGGTCCTTGCCTCTAAAGAAAAAGACCTTGGTCAAAAACAAATTCACCAGTGGCTCCAGCCAAGCCCTCTGTGGTCACTTAAAAATTGAAAGGATCCAGGCCCTCTCATCTCTCTCTCTCTTTTCCTTTGAAACAAAGATAAATGGGAAATGGAGGGTGGATGAACTAGGACAGGGGGCAGGGAGGGATCACCGGCCGGGGCGTGTCCTAAACCTGTACTGAAAAGGCCAGGCCTCTTGGCGCATTGGATTTAAAAATAATAATAAACATATACAATCATTATTATTTTAAAAGAAAATCCCAGTTATAGTGTATCATATTGCAGCTCAGACAAAGCTATTCCATGATACCTCCCCCACTTCTTTCCAAGTTCAGCTGAGAAGACCCGCGGTGGGGTACCAACTCCCTGCACCGCCAGACTCGGATTTCCAAACCCTTGAGCAGCCCCGCCCCAAATGCTCCGAGGCAGGTAGGTGCACCCAGGCCCTTGGCGGCGCAGGAGCAAGGGGCACCCCCATCCCCTGGCGGCAGGGAATGGAGTTGGCGGCTCCTGGGCCAGGCGGGTCGGGGTCTTCCCCTCCCTTTCCGCGTGGGCGGCTTCCGGGCTGGCCCGGACCATAGGAACTGACGCCTCAAAGGCTCCAGGTGCATCCCAATCAGGTGGCTCCCGGGGCAGCAGGGATACGGGAGCAGAGACCAGCTAATCCCTCCCTCGCCTCGATAGTTAGGAAACTGGTGCCGACAAGGGACGACCCCTGGCCTGCTCTAGAACTGCTACCGCCTGGCTTTCCTCCCAGGATGAAGGTGCCCTAAGGCACCAAAGAAACCCAGAGGCGCAGCAGGAGTTTCCAAGTCCTGAGTTCCTAGGCTGCCCCTTTCTCCTCCCGGGGTCGAATGCAGTGGCATTTTAGGCGTCCCTCCCGGTGCCCATAATCACATACATGGTCTCTCCAGCTCAGCGACCCTCCTCCTCCCCGCCTCCGACAAAGCGTCCGGTGCTTCTAAACCCCCTCCCAGGCCACGAGGTGCCTCCTCCCTCAGACCTAGTGAAGGGCGATGGAGAGGCAGCGACCCGGGGCGCACTAAGTGCACGCTTCCAACCGGCCAGGAAACCTAACCAAAGTGCGCAGGCAGGTTCCCGCTGCTCCCTGTCCCTGGGACTTGCTCCCAGGAGGACAGACGAGGCAGCCTGGGCGTTCCTGGGGGCGCCTGAGGCCAGGAAGGGCGTGCTTCTGGAAGGATGAGCGGGGTGAGGGTGCTCCTGATCTCAGCTCCCCCCTCCCCGAGAGGACGTGCAGGGAGATCTCTCCACGACACCAAAAAAGTTCCCAGTCCAGCGCACCCAGCCTGGCGCTGAGAGGAAGCCAGCTCTCGAGTACCCAGAGAGTCCCCTCTGTGGGTTCCTTTGGCCAGGTCAAGGAGGGCACAGGGGTGGTGACTCTGCCTGGACTTACCTAAAACTCGCGGCGCGCCCGGCTCCGGTCGCCTTCCGCTTGGCCCCAGACCCTCCAATTCCCCTGCGCTTTCTGCACCCCCAGCCACACTCACCATGAGCTGGAGGCGGCGAAAGGGGGTGCTGGCTTCTCCCACGCTGTCCGCAACTTTGCTGACAGGTCAGCCCCGCCCTGGCGCCCCTGCCTGGGCGGCAGGCTGGGCGCAGCTGGGCGCGGCGCCGGTCAGGACCGCTGGGCCCCGCCGGCCACGGCCAGGGGGTTCTGGAGCGCAAGGTTTCTCAGTCCCGGGGCGCGCGGTCCGCTCCTCCGCGCTCTGCCTGGTGGGAGGCTCGGAGTTCTCTGGCTCCGGACGCAGGGGCGGGGCGCACGGCTGTCCCCTCCAGATGCGGGGTGCCTAGCTCGCTCCTTCCTCCTCCCGCCCGAGAGGCGCACGCGTGGGTCCGGCCGCGGTGGACGCCTCCGCCGCTCGCGGGCTGGCAGAGCGCCCCCGCCCCACCGCGGGTGCAGCCGGGGGCCGGGGCGCAGCGGGAGGGATTCCCCTCCGCGAGCTCGGGTTTCCCCACCCTGCGCGGACCCCGGGCTCCGTCCGCTGCCGCCGCGGCTGCGAGAACCACTTCAGGGCAGCGCAGCCTGTGCCGCCGGCTCCAGCTGGAGGAGGCGGTGGCGGCGCGGCTCGCACCGGGAGTGGAAAGGAGGTGACCTTCAAACCCCGCGCTCGGGGAGACCGGGAGGAGGGTTGGGGTGACAGAGGGGAGCGGTGTGCGCCCGCTTGGCCCGCGAGAGCGCCGGCAGGCAGGCGGGAGAGAGTGAAGAAGAGATCCTCAAACAAAAATATGGATTAGAAAATAAACAAAGGAGGGCGAGAGAGCGAGCGAGCAAATGTGTGCATATGTGTGTGCGTGTGCGCGCGTGTCTCTGTGTGTGTGTGTGTATGTGTGTGTGAGCGCGCGCGACAGGCGGTGAGCAGCCCCGGCTGCGGAGCCAAAAATAATCCCGAGCTCGAGGGAGCGCCCCCTCCCCCTCTCCCTGCCAGCGCCGCCGCCGTGGTCACGCGTGCAGCCCCGGATTCCAGCGGGTGGTGGCGGACACGCGACCTAGTGCCTCGGTCTCCTGCGGTGACGGGGTGAGATTTGGAAGTGAGGGTAATGAGCCCAGGTCTTTGGCATTCCCAAGTCCTTGTCCCAAGTGGGCTCACGCACTGAGCGCCAGCGCCCCCCACCATCCCCTCTCCCCAATGAAAGTAGACGAATCCCCTAGAGAAATGCTAACTGGAGGAGCTTTCTTGCCCCAGTCCACTTCTGGTCTGGGAAATCTTGAGGCCAGGCAGAGATGGAGCCCTGTCTGAGATGCAAAAAGTTATCCAGGCCCCACGGACACCGTGCAAGTGGGTGCGTACAGGCCTGGGCTATGTGTCCCTGGCCTCTTTTACTGGCGGGCTGCCTAACCCTGCACGGGGCGCTGATGACTCTAGAGGGGTCTAGAGAGTGTCCTCTTAGCAGTTGCCTTAGAGGCAAAAGCCCTGTGACTCCTCAATAAATCCTATCACTCTGGACTCACTTTTACGAGCTGCTGTTTGAAGTATTTACATTGAATTTTCTCAATAACTCAATGAAGTAGGTACTTGCTGGAGGTTTGTGCATTTCACAGATCAGAAAACAGAGGCTTAAAGAGGTTAAAGCAGCAATATTTCTTCTTTCTTGAGCCCCACCTTGGATTCAGAAACTCTGCTTTTATTTCAAGATAAATATTTTAGGTGATACTGTTGCATGAGAAAGTTTGAAGTCTAGAGAGTTCTAATTTGCTCAAGGTCACACAGCTGGCAAGGAACCAGGATTCCTGGGCAACACGTACTTCTGTAAGGTGTACCACTGCCCCACTGTTCCTTCTGGGGGGCAGAAGGGATTGAACAAGTCCAGGTTTTAAGCCTGATCCCTTACTGTGAAGTTCATGTTCATTTTCCTGCCCCATCCTTTGATTGTTTTTGCATTTGCCCTATGGCGCCTCTTCCAGGTAAGACTGTAAGATTCCCAAAAGTAGGGACCATGTTACAGGTATTGCTTTGTACCATGTGTATTTCCTAAGTGCCCACCAAATAGCCGACTCATAGGAGTTCCTCTGCCATCCTGTCAGGCTAGGATTTCTTCCAACATTAGAATAAAATAAAGAAAGGGAACATCTACCTACAAGTGGATTTTTTTTAATGCAAAATTGTATCCTCATTTGAGACAGTAACTTCGCAAAATCCAGAAAGACATCTCTCTCACTGGCCCCAGAAGGCGAATTTGCAGTTTGGGTTGGTTTTACCAGATGCTTCCTGAGGACTCTCTTTGATAATAATATATTTGTATGTAGACAACTTTTCTTTTTTCTTTATACTATACTAGTCTCTTATCCTTCAGTGAAAGCACAAGGAAGCCATAAATCTGGGTTAGTAACATCATAATCATTTCCCCCAGAAACTGTTTACAATGGGAAAACCACCGAATTTAAATGCAATTGTCTAGCCGTGCAGGGAGATGAGATGGGTTGTAAAAGAGGTATTCTCAATTTAAAAGCAAATTATCAATAATGAGAGAAGAAATAAATGGCAGTTAATGGGAAGTTCGGTTGAAATATAATGTTCTGTGCAAATTCACCAACAGGAATTGTTTCTCTGTGCTCCTTCATTTTTATTCCAGAAGGGGGAAAAATGAATGCAATCATTCAAGGCAGAAACACTGGCTGTTGTTTCATTAAAAATAGGTAATCACTGGGTGCTTTTATTATTTTTAATATACATTTTTTCCTGTTGGAAATGAAATAAAACATATTCAACTATCTCAAAATCAAGGTCAGTCCGTATTGACTCTGACTTATTTATTTTGCAGTAGATACAGGCTTAGGTGTATTAGCAAGGAGTGTCAGGCATGACTCACTGTTGCTGTGTGGCTTTGTGGCTTAAGAAAGCTTAATATGAGTGGGGGAGACATTCATTACAATTTAAAACAAAATTAGAGTAAAGATCAATACAGCACGCTATTATGCTATTCATCTGGAAAGTATTCGTTTCTTTTTTACCCTGACCTTTCGCATTCCAAGAAGAGCTTTTCTGTCATCCCTGCAGGTTGAGCCGGGCCACTTCTAAGTCCTGAGAAGTGCTGAAGTAAACAGCTCCTAAGACCAGGGCCAAGGAGGGCCCAGCCCTGGTGGCCCAGACTATGGGGCTTTTGGCTCCTCCTACTGGACGTGAACGATACTTCACAATTTAAAAACAGCAGACATCAAAATGGTGTCTTCTATAAAACTGGCAGGAAAGAACGACATGTGGCCTCACACTTGACTGAGAGAACATTAGCCCTACTCAAAATGCTCAAGATTCATCTAAAGCGTAAATTGCATCATTTCACTTTCAAACTTCAGATCTCCTCACAGCTCCTCTTTGCCCCTCCTCCCCCAGATAAAGTCTAAAAGTCTTCTGCATGAGCTCCTGGATTTTCTGGCTCCCACTTTACATCCATCTTATGATCCAGAGACGATCTTCCCTTGCTTGTTTCCAGTCCTTTGCATGTGTTGTTTCTCCAAGCTGGCATACTCCCGCGGACTCTCTCCTCCTGGACAGCTTCTATCTATATTTTAGCTCTCCATCTGAACATCACTTTTCTCCCTGCCAGCCCCCATCCCACACATGAGATACCACCGGTGTCTCTCTTTTGAACTCTCTGAGCACCTCTCCATGTCTTTATCATATCATTTGTCTCTGCCTATTGTAAATGTTCTCTTCCATTAGACTGAAAGGCCCTTGATGTCAAAGACTTTTTCTCAATGCACGGGGCCAAACACATAACACACTCAACAGATGTTTGGTGAACCTTCCTTCTCCCTTGTGGCGACTGCTGTCTAAGCAGGTAAACCTCTATGAGATGGTTTGAGAGGCCAACCTGCTCATCCATTCAGGTAGTGCTGCCTTCTTTCAGCCATCAAGCCTGTGTCTTACCAGAGGCTAGTCTCTCACGTAAACCAATCCATATATTAACTAGACACGGTCTCGGCACTCAAGACAAACTAATATTCTAATATGATAAGTAGGCACAAACATAAGGGATCGCAAGGGTTTTGAAAGATTTTGGCCGGTACTGAATGGGGAGCATACAACCAGACATGAGTGAAAAGGGGACGGCCAGGCACTGCTTTCTAGAGGAGATCACGTCTAAACATAAAAAATAAGTAGGAATTACCCAAAGAGTTGGGTGGAGGACAGTCCTGGAGAAGAACACAGCTTATGAGACGGTCTGAAGCCAAACGGACTATAGGTCTTTCAAGGAAAAGCAAATCTGTTCAATATAAATAGAATCATGCTGAGTTCAAGGGTCTGGAAGGTGGAGTGGGGGGGAAGCAAGACAGTGAACAATGGGGCTGAAGGCATAAACTGGGAGAAAGTTCATCAAGGGCTCTGAGTTGAAAGACAAGGCATGCTTGCTTTACTCCAAGGCAGCTTTTTGATAGGATGACTCTAAGGCTTGTCAAGACCTACTACCATCGCCATAATTCCAGCGTCCACGGCCTGGGCACATCTGCCTTCACCGATGTTTCACGAATCATTTTCCCCTTATTATTTTATATTTGCTGAAGAACTTTTCCAGATGGTCAGTGTAAACATCTAGTGAGTTCTGGAGATTGGTAGGTCACTCCAAGGTACTCTTGGACTTTTAGGGACGATCAGTGGTATATTAGACGGGATCGGAGAAGGGTGAAAAAAAAGCAAACTAAAACAAACTGAAGTAGCCAATCATCCTTTGGTTTCTCTTCCCAGAGGTTACCTTTCCATAACAGTCACTACAGAGAGGATGTACAGCTCAAATTTACTTATGAATGATTCATATTCAATATAGTTCTTCACTCAATCCTAGTATTGTGTAGGACCTGCCTTGCCCTCAAGTTCTCAGTCTTCAGGCTTACCTGAAAGCCTTATCACAGTCTGGGTCAACTAATGAACTAATTAAAACAGTCTGAGGACCACAGGGGAATGAATTGCACCATATAGTCTCTATTCCCCCCTCAGTCATTGGGCACATGGCAGATACTCAATATATACTTATTGATTGGTTGAACTAACTCACCATCTATCATGTAGTTCAGGGCCTTGATATTAACCAAGGCATTTAGTACTGAGACTGAGCCATCCAGTGTCCAGGGTGGAATTCTTTTCTTCTGAAAAGATACAAACTTTCACACTCTGCTTAAAAGTGTCTTAAATAAATAGTAAACATGATGGTTTCTCCTCGTCTCCTTGGGCTCATCCCTTGTCTTCCCCTGCCTACATTCCCCAAATAATGATGAAGATAGTGGTAAGAGTAACAAAAATAACATTTTGAACAGTCATGATGAGAAGAATAGCAATAAAAATCACAAGCTCGTGGCATCGGCTATATAAGCTCTTTAGTTGTATTATCTCATTTAATCCTCACAATACAGCGCTAGGTGTAAGTACTATTATGGTTTTTTTTAAAGATAGATGAGAAAACCAAAGCTTAAAAGAGGGAGGAGGTTCTGTGACTTGGCCAAGCCCACAGAGCTGGTGAGGGGTTAAGCCAGGACTCAAAACTAAGTCTTTGTGTCAAAGCGGAGTTCATGAAGCATGAATTATGAAGCACCTTGTCTTTCTGTATGCTAGGGCTCATACTCCAGGTAGGTGATTTATGATCATGAAAGTAGGAATTTCTAGTCCATTGGTCTCAGAATTAAAAAATAAATAAATAAATAAAAAGGAAGGTTCCATGATCTGCAGCACCAAAGGGAGCCTGCTGATACAAAAAACATTTTGGAAGCAAATATTTTGAGCGTGGTCAGAATCAGGTTTACAAAGAATCCCAAAAGCTTGGCCAATAATGAGTAGAAACTAAGCTGTGTTTTTGGTTCAGGGCAAGCTAGTTTATACGCCATTTGGTATATCTTCAAGAAATATACTTTCATACATCTTTAAAAAATGAGTCTTTAAGAAAGACGTGGATAAAGTTCTGGAGGAAGACAGTTTCTTTTCATGATCTGAATCTACCTCTTAATTACAATGTGAACCAAGCAACATTTTTTTAAAACATCAGTAATCCTCCACTTCCTGTTTGTAAAATGGAGATGATGATGATGATAATGATGAAAATGATAATGATAAAAATGACGATGATAACAGAATTAATGTCATAACAGTTACTATTAATACAGAGGACACTGCAGTTTCCCACTGTAATTTCTCATTGAGATTCCCAACCACAAGCATGTTAATTCTCGGCTCCCTGCATGTGACTGGTGAAGGATTTGTCCCAGGGTCCACGTCATCTGATCCAGGAAGGGGTGATTGTTATGCTTATTGAAAACATTTTCTTAACCTAAGTGAAAGCCACAGGAAAAATTATTTTTCTTGTCTTTCCAGTGTTTCCTTGTGTGACTATAATCTCTGTATCTGACACAGATCTCTTATGACTAGCCAGAGGATGACAGGGCAGGGAGGAATAAGGAACCAGTAATACGTGTGAGGTTACGGAGCTCCCAAACCAACCAACATTCGAAACGACCCTACCGCTGCATCCACTGTTCCTGTGACAATATACCTATTATTGCAAAAGCCTGTTTTCTGTTTACATGTGGCCTAAGAGCAAGGTTTCTTAATCTCTGCACTACTGACATTTTGGGCCACATAGTCCTTCTGGTGGGGAGAGGGGGGCTACCTGTGTCCTGTAGGATGTTTAGCAGCATTCTTGGCCTCCATCTACTCAATGCTAGTACCACCCCTGACTGCTCCCCAAAGTTCTGAGAACCAAAAATGCCTCCAGACATTTCCATATGACCTCTGGGGGGCAAAACTGGCCCAGGTGAGAACCATTGGTCAAAAGCTTCCTCACCAATATACTGATAATACTCAAAGAAGTGGTACTCCTCCTAGTAATGGGGTAAGAACAATTAGTGTTTATTCAGGTTTACCAAGTCCCAGGCATAAGGGTCTATACCTTCACTCATATTCTCACTGAGTTCTCACAACCATTCCATGAACCAGGTTTTATCATTATCCACATTTTGCAGATTAGGAAACTGGGGTCCAGAGAAGTGAAGGAACTGGCTCCTAGTCACCAGGCTAGTACATAGTTGGTTTAGAATGTGAAGCTGTTAGAGCAGGCAGGTAGCTAGATATGAGCAGAGAAGGGGGCACATGGGCCAAAGGGCAGAAAACCATACATCTTGTGAACAATGGGAATCCTTGGACAGACCAAGATGAAAGGATCCTCCAGACTGATAAAAAAAAAAAAAAAAAAAAAAACAAAAAAAAACCCATACATTCTGGGTTGACTGGTGTCCTGGACGCAGAGGGGAGGGGCAAGACAGGAATCCCCACCATCCAAATCTAACCTTTCAATCATTATGACCTCCATTCAAATGTAACCTTTGCTTATGATACACTCTCCCATCCGAAAGTAACCTTTTGTTCATTATGACCTCATCCAACTTCCTGATCAAGACTAAACAAGGACAAAAAACCCCTCCCCACCACCTGGGAAGGTGGAGCTGGGATGAAGGTCAGGAAGGACGACCCCAAATAACCTCCTGCCAGTGAATATTCTGCCCACTCATTTTCACACTCACGTAACGGGCTTGCCAAGGACACTCAGGGAAGCGACCCCACTGGGTCGGCTAGCTCTTTCCTTGAGAGCGTACCATCCCTCCCTTAATAAATCCTTGCTTTGCTTTCTTGACCTCTGTGTCTTATTTCTGAATTCTTTCTGTGAAAAGAACCTCTAACCCACAACAAACCCAGCTCAGCCATGACTCCTCCGACCCCAGGTGGTCATGAGAATTCAAGGGTCTGACCCATGTGGAGTCTGCCAGCACTGTGACTGGCTCAAGGCCACTGCTCAGAGTAAACTGTGTCTTCTCCGTAACAGCCCTACAGCAGGAGGATCTTTAAGAAATGCAGCGCAATCTTGGCAAGTCCGTTGCTTTCTCCACATCCAACGGTTTGAGCTCATTCCTCTAAACTCTTCATAGTGGCTGAGTGTTCCAGCCAACACCCAGACTGCCCCAAACTAATAAAGAGGACACAATCACCACACTCCTTGATAACCCATCAAGACAGCATTTGCCAATTTCACTCACGCACAATCGAACTAGGAGTCAGGGGCCAGTTTTATACTCCTGCTGGATAAGATAATAAGAAGTAATTATACCTGCTTAGGACTTGAGGGGAGAAAAAAAGAAGAAAAATAAAAACAGTTTTGAGAACTTTCTCTATGCCAAGCCTCAGGTATGACACCTAACCTCAGAGAAGCTCTATAAGGCAAGTAGGATTATTATTCCCATCTTACAGATAAAGAAACTGAGGCTCAGAGATAAAAACCAAATTTTCAAAGCCTACAAGTTCAAAATCTCATTTTTAAATTCTTGGAAGTCTGACTTCAGGGCTATAATATCCTTTGCTGCATCTCAAAACCCAGGTATAGAGAGTTCAAAGGCCAAAAAGACAGAAAAATTCTGTACGTATTCTAACGTCCTACTGACAATATTTCTTAAAAATAAACTCTGCTTTCAGTAGTTCCACTGAAGTCAGCCATGAAGGTTGAAAGTGAATCTTCTCATGAAAAAAAAAAAGTTGTAAGTCAATGAGGTGTAAATAGTTAATGAATTTATCATCAGAACATAAATAGTTTTGCTTTAATGTACTAACACCTCAGGGGGAAAAATGTTCCATGTATTAGCAGTCAAGAGTATTGACAATCGATTTCTTTCAAATGCACTTACTTTAAGTCCTCATCATTTTATTACAAATGGATAAGTAAAGATATTTAAGCCATTTAGGGTGAAATATGCAACCTTCCAAGGAAGAATATGCATTTGCAGTGGTTACTGGTGGGTTATAGATGCTCGGAGCAGTAAAATATCTGTAAATCATGGTCAGAGTATGCATTACTATGCTCTCCATTTATGCATTTATTATTTCTATTTATTCCTTATACTTCGCTAAAGAAGCACAAACCTCTAAATTTAAAAAAAAATCACTGAGAATCTCTTTTAAGAATCTATAGCAGCTAATAGGAGGAAATATGAGCTAATATGGGTCAATGGCTAAAATCTGGGATTCTGGAAGCTGAATATAAACGTTTAAAGGAGACACTTTGGGCATTTGGTCAGAAGTGAACTCTCATGAAGCACGTTTCCACAATTTCTCTGCTTCTCCCTTCTGTGAGTTTCCCCACACCATAACTTTAGGCTTGGTTCAAAATGTCCTGCTGAATTAATTTGTAGACACTCTTTTGGGTCTGCCTAAAAGCAGACCTTGAGACACATATTTGAGTGCAAGTGTGAATTTGGGAGGTGAAACTTGGAAACAATGGTAAGAGAGTAGGGAAGAAAGCTGGGGAAGGGGCAGGAGAGAACAGTAAGTGTGTTGTCAACCAAGTTAATACAGTGCAGGTCAATTCCACTAAAAAAGTTCTGGCAGCCAGGGCAGAACACACTCCCCACAATTATCCCACCCAGGGGGCAAAGAAGCTTGAACTGATACACTGATTCCTGTCAGTCATTGGTTAAGGGTTAGTGCAGCAGGAATGATAATCCAGTGCTCCTTCCAGCCTTTCGTGGGCATGGGTAGAGTGGAGACTACTGGTCACAGAGAGTCCTCAGGTGATGGTGCTGGTATCTGGGAGTCCAGAATGCAAGCCCCTAAGGATTGAGGTTGCGGGGTGTGAGGCAATGGCAGCGTCTTCTATATTCTCCATGTCCCCAGGAAGAAAGAAGGGGAAATGCTGGCTTTGCAAGAGCAATCAGTGATATGTCCTGTAGGAATGAAAAGCTCCTGAATCTCTCATCACCTATGAAGCCCCGCCAACCAAGAGTCTAAATATTCTATGGACGTCAGACTGTGGTGTGTATCATAGTTGTTGGTAATGCTTATCAAACTTCAGATCCTGGGCACCATCCTAGAGATTCTGATTCAGAAAGCCTGGGCTGAGACCTGGAAATCTCAATTTTTAAATCCTTTGCACACACTCATACACACACACACACACATCATGCATTCATGTCACATGTCCAGGTACCTGATGTGAACACTATGTGTTTCATCCAACAGCAGAATGACTTGTGAATAGGGTCGGAGGTGGGGGGAGGCGGGAGCTCAACTCTTTTTGTTTTTTTAAAGATCCTAGGGCTTTGTGCATGAATATTTCCTTTCTCTTTGAAAATACGATTGCTGGCTGTGCTCTCAAACTTCACAGAAGGGAGGTAATTGTTAGGATTCTGAAGCTCTGATTGTGCATCATGAATAAATTAAAATCTACAGGTATTTGCAAGAAACTCATGGGACCACTCAGGAAGGGCCATTCTGGAGTCTCGGGAACCACAAGTAGGACAAGGAAACAGTGATATCATGTATCAGGGAGAATCAGCAAATTAGGCTTCAGGAGGCTCCAGTTCTCAGGCCAGGCAGGCAACGTGGAGGCATCAAACCTTTGCTGAACCAACTTTTTTAACAACAAAGCCCCACAGGATTCACAGGCATGAAGATAAAGCACAACCAGGTGAAAATGCCCTGGCAGTTTTGGGTGGTGGACAAAGTGAACGAGGTACCATTCTTCCTCCTTGGCAGGTCTTATTTTAGAGAGTATGAAGTGGCAGTAATCCTGGAATCACTGTCAGAGAATGTTCTAGACCTGGCATCTATAAGAGAGGTTCTTTTATTAGTGGACAAAAGTCAGGGTGAGGGAAGTAAAGCATAAACCATAGGTGCCTTTTATGAGAGCAGGTAGACTTTTCTTGTATACCTACTTTTAGCTTAAAAAAGTATTTCACAGGTGTCAGCAACCATTAATTGACAGACAAAAGAAGGGGTCACCAACTTGAGAGACTGTCAGTGAAAAGGCCATCGGTCTCTTTGATTTCCTTGCTTCTTCTTGCTTTGATTCGTCTCTGTGTTCAAAACTCCAGGACTAGCTAGCTTGCCATTATTCCGTAAGGCAATTAAGCAACTTGGCAATAAAAGCAACCACATTTTTCTGGAGTAGTTCACAGAGAATACAGAGCAGAACAGCGCAGGCCAGATGTTGAAGCAAAATGTAAGTACTTATCTGAACACACGTCCCAGTGCCAAGGCTAAATGCCCTGCCTTGCTTCCATCCAGTTAATCCCTCCCTCTGCTCTGTCATCAGACTCTCAGGATATAAACATGCTAAAGCTCTCCTGCGTTAACCCTCCTGTCTCAAGGCTTCCTCAACTAGTACGCTGCTAGTTTAGGTCTACCGCTATGGCCAAGCTTTCTGAAAACAGTCATTCAATCTCTGTTTATCTCTTCCTTTCTCCATCATCCAGTGACTGACTGTAACCTGGTGTTTCTGTCCGTATTGTTCCACTGAAGCTACTGTCTTAGCATCTTCTTTGCTGGTGGCCCTTCACCCCCGCTGCCAAGATACCCCCACCATTTAGTCCTCGATTTCGGTTGCTCTGTCTTCACCATCGGATGTGTTGACAATGTCCTGGCAACTCTCTTTGGCTTCAGAAACACAACACTTCTGGCCCTTTTCCTGCCTCTGCCTCTGCACTGCTCCATAACTGTCTCTTTTTCTGTCTGCTCTGCCTAGACACTGCCCTCCTTAACTGCTGGTGTGTTGGCAACCTCTTCGGCAGGCTCTTCAGTTGCTGGGTCAGGATGCCCTCCAGTAAGTCCCGACTTGAATGTAATCTACTGAGCTAGTAACCCCAGCAGGAAGAGACTCTCCTTTTTTCCCCTCAGTAGTTATAGATCCCGACTGATCTGGACGGGACTGCACAGCCATTACGAACCAATCACATGACCAGGTGGAGTGCATACGGCACTCTGGGGCTCCAGACCTGTGGGACAAGAGTGTGGGGTCAACTCCACCGGAACCGCTCAGTCTCAAAATGGTGGACAAGTGCTCCCCTCCAAAGGAGACAGGGGTGCTATTAATAGGTGTTAAACCATCAAATACTTGGATAGGTAATGCCAGACAAATATTAACACACTGAGACAGGAGGGAAGGGGGCATTGCACAACCATTAAAAGAATGACACAGCGATTAGCAGCAAGATGGTGGAAGATTCAACTCACAGTAGACCTTGAGCGTCAATGTACGCTCACTGAAATACAATAGGATGCTCAATGGTACTCCCACAGGTGCCAGGACAGTTTTAAGGCTGACCAAAAAGGTCAAAGGGTGAGTGATGGCCCAGTTCCTGAGAATCCCACCCCCTTCCCCAAAGTAGTTGGAATAATCCGCCCGCTCGTTAGCAGAGGAAGTTACAGAGCCCATAAAACTAGCAGCCGTACCTGGCAGCGTCTGGCTCCCTCGTTCCCTTGCCTTCCGAGAAGGACCGCACTCTGTCCATGGAGTGTGTATCTACTTTTACTTTAAACTGAGCACCTAACTTCCACCACCTCATGGACTTTCTGTTGCCTTCTGAGACAGCCTGCACTCTGCCTATGAGGTATGTATCTCTCTGAATAAATCTGTTTTTACTCAACTGTGGTTCACACTTGAATTCTTACCTGAGCAAAGCCAAGGACCTACACTTGGCAGGGCACTTCCCAACCGAGACCTGGGCCATCCTCTCGCCCCACATTTTCCTGTGTCAACACCACTTATTTCCTTAATGATTTCATTGTCTCCCCGTTACCAATAGGATAAAGTCCCAACATCTTGGCTTGGCATACAAGATGCTCCAGGAGCCAGCCCACACCTGACCTTCCAGCTTTATCTGCCATGTAGTCTAATTTTACCCACAAAGAACTTCACATTGTTCTTGAAATAGTCTGCGTTCTGTCATACCAACGCATCCCCTTTGCCTGGAGTGCTGGACCCCTACTTCCCCCACTCCTGTGGGGCCATATTTCTGTCTCAAGACCCAGCTCACAGGCCATCCTCCTTTTGAAAAACCAACCCCACTTCTCCTGGCTGAATCAGTTGTTCCTTTCCCAAGAAACTGTGTAACTATCTCTAATAGTTGTTCTCAACAGGGGCCCTGTTGTTCCTCAGGGGATGTTTGGCAATGTCGAGGGATGTTTTGGGTTGCCATCAGTGGAGGGGGGATTCTCCTGGCATCTAGTGGGTGGAGGCAGTTGAACACCCTACCACCCACAGGCACAAACCACAGAGAATGATCCAGCCCAAAATATCCACCATGCTACAGCTGAAAACTCCTGCTCTATTGGGACATTGAATGCCTTGTACTATAATGATCCCTTTTATAACTTCCCAAGTAAATCACGAGCTTCTCAGGGGCAGGGACACTGTCGGATTTGTCACCGTACTCCCAGCACTAGCAGGTGCCTGGCTCATAGCAGATGCTCACTAAACGTTGGCCAGATAACTGAGGAAGGGAATGAGTGCCCAGATGGGCTTCTGAAACGTTATCCAAGAAACTGAATTCCTGGAAGGCATGAGGGTTCCTTCAATGGCTATTGTATTAGAAATTTTCAGCTGCAGGATGTGTTTCCTCCCCCTTTTCAAAAATAGATTTCAGCAAAAAGTTTCCGAATTCAGTCACGTGATTCTCTCTGCAAGGCGCACTTCTCTGTCACACTCTGTACCTCTCATGCTACTGATTATTAAGAAATGGCCTCTTGGCTCTGTGTGATTGCTAAAGACAGAAGAAATCACCATACTCCTGGAAATAGGTACACTCTTCTCACAGTTTAGAAATTTTTTTTCAGTGAAACAAAATTTCATGGCCCTTTCCCCACCACCATCCAATTTTAGTTTAAATCAAGGCTGCGTGCGTGTGATGTCTTCATCCAAGCCAGCGCGCGCTTGACTAAGAAATGCACGCCTCTTCGGGAGCTCAGTACCTGTGTAAGGTCTAACACGTTTCTCAGAAAGGACATTCAAATGTCAGATGGAATGATTTACACTGCATGTCAATAAAAAGAACTCCAAGGTTCAGCAAGTCAATAAAGCTTATTAGAACGATCTTAGGGCTGAGTATCAGTGTCGCCCAGTGAGGACCTCTGAAGTCACACACTATCTCAAGGTAAGTGGCATTAAATAGACCACTCTGGAGTGAGAGATAAAATTAAAAGCTTCCATTATTTTGAGAGTTCATATTAACTTAATAACACACAAGAAGCTGGAGGAATGTATGTTTATATTCTCATGGTTTGTTTGTTGAAAGTCTCCCATATGCCAAGCACTGGATCAGGTGGACCATATCTATTCATTTTTATTTACCAGCACTTATGGCATGCTTTCTATGTACCAGACAGTCTCCTAAATCTTTTCAAAGAGTAACTCTTTTAATCCTCATTACAACCCTATGAAATGGGTATATCATGATCCCCATTTTGCAGATAAGGAAACTGACGCTCAGAGAAGCTAAGTAAAATGCCCAAGGTCACCCAGCTGGTAAGCAGCAGAGCGAGCCTTCGTGCAAAGCCAGGCAGTCAGGCTCTAGAGTCGGTGTCCCCAGCCATGGTGCAGCACTGCCTCGTATGCGTTACCTCCAGTCCTCTCAATCAACTCTTAACCCACATTTTGTTCTGCCTCATATTCCAAAATTAATATTTTTACTTAGTTGCCAAAGTTTCAAAATCAGAAGACTTCACCCAAAATCTGGATTTCTGGATTCTCCTGACAAATCAAAATGCCTGCTTTCTTGCATGGCCACACTGGGAACTCAGGAGGGGTTTCAGGTGGGGTGCAGACCCACCTCGCTCACTTGAGACACTTGTCTTGTCCCTTGACATTTGAGTTTGAGATCCTGGCTTATCTGTTTTGCAGATGAAGATGCTGAGCGTAAGAGAGGTTCAGGAACTGGGCCAAGGCTGCAGATCTAGTGAATAGCAGAGGCTGGCTTTGAACTTGGCAGGGTCTCAATGGAAAAGACATGGCAAACTCAAATTGAGGCAATTCAGGGAGATGTTCTTTTATTTTTAAAAAGAACGAGTAACAAAGGGTGGCAGGTGTGGAGAAATAACCCTAGACTAATATCAACGAAGCCATTATCATCCCTAGGAACAAGGAACAAGGAACAAGAGGAGGGAAGTGTAACCAGAACTCAGAGGACAGAACTGTTCTGAGCAGGTGTCAGAAGAGAAGGAACAGTTACCATCAGATGAGGAACATGGGACATCTCACACAGAGAGAGTCAGGGGAGCAGCAACCTTGACCACCTTACTCTCTTTCACTCTGATTTCTAGCCAGGGTTCCCCACCAATGGCCAAATCCAAATGACTGGCGGCAAAGGACCCGGGTCCTGACGTGGCGGGGCAGAGCAGGATGGGGGAGAGTGGAGAGTGCGAACAGCAGGAAACACAGACACCAGCACACAGCTCCTGCTGGATTCCAAACACCAGGCTTTTTCCATTTCACTTGCTCTGGACCTATTCAATCAATGGGCTATTCTAATAATATTACGATAATAGCAAACACAAATATGGTGCCTAAAACGCACCCGCTACTTTTCTAAGAGCTTTACATAGGCTAACTCATTTTGTTAAGCGCCTGTCACCTGTGAGGCACAGAGCCCTCTCTGCAAACTCGGATGGGTGCAGGAGCACGAGAGCGGCAGCTATCTTAGGGATCCTCTACTCTCTGACGGGGTCAGGTCATACGATCACATCTCAACCTGCTTCAGCCTTGCCTTCAAACTCATGGGCAAAGAAGACTTCCTATTCTAAAAAAAAAAAGGAACTAAAATAAGTTGAAAATGCAAAGGTGCATGGCACGCATGAGCCCTGTTAACTGGTAGACCTAACTATTCTTCCTGTTTCCCACGTCAAAATGTATCTTTCCCATGCACCACTCCCTTAGTTCTTAAGGGCTGATTAGCCTACTAATCTAGGATGAAGAAGGAACATATGAAGGTCACAGATCTTGACAATGGCTTAAGAGCTGTAGATCCTTCATGCTTGAAGGGGAATTTTCTAATCCGACAGTAAATATGGGGGCAAAGAATCCGGGGAGGGTGTTAAAGAAGGACTTAAGGGCTCTGAGTCCCTTTGGATACTTCATTTGGCAAAGGGCAATGTTGCCCAAACTTCAGTCATCCACGTGCTGCCCTCATGGTCTTTGTCATATTTGTACCAGGTGCACTATGACAAATTATCCTAAATTAAAAACCAATATTGTTCCACTATTGATGTAAGCAACATAACCACTAAAATTAGTCATCTTGTCTGTGTCGTATCTAAAACCTTCCTCATCTATTTTCAGTAACACACACGTGCATGTCTTGGGAAATGCCTGGTAGAGGTTAAAAGCGTGAACTCTGGAGCCAGACAAAACTGGGTTCAAGTCTCAGTTCCATCACTCAGGAGGGTTTGCCTTATATAAATTGCCAAGAAGTAAATAACTTGTGTAGAGTCCTTAACACCCATGTCTGGCCCTTGGTAGGTATTCAGGAAACAATACTTTTTAGAGCTTTATGAGCCACAGCATTGATGGTTTCTAGATCCTCTAGACCCTGGTGTGTATATACCATTAACACTTACTTAAAGCCTGAGAGAAAAGTGACAGTCTAGAGAAACAGTATCTCATTAGGGAGTCTCAGAATTCCAGGACCCACACAGCAGCTGGAGAGCTTCAGACTTCCCTGAGGTGGCGCACAGGGTTTTCATAGTGTGCAAAGATGGTTCTCCAGTCAGTCAAATATTGCTGCCACTGGCTAGTAAGACCTTTCCTGCAATTTCTAAGACAAGGAACTGAGACTAGGAGATTTCGCTTAACACTGACATATGTATTCATCCATTCATCTACCCATCCACCCATCTGTTCATCTAACAATTATCTGAGTAACTCCATTTCTAGGCACTGTCCTAAGAGCTGGATATCCAACGCTGGGCAGAGTAAAACAGATCTAGTTCTTACACTCATAGTACTTACAAGATACAGGAAGACACAGACACAAATAAGTAGGACCCAGTTTTTATACCCCTAGATTTGTTCAGCCCTACTTATCTCCTGGGACTTGGCCCTTCCCTCAAAGGAAAGTCAGCCTTCACTGCAATGCCTCTTCTCCTAACCAACTTGGCTGCTACAGCCTCCTTTGGGTGAGGGTTGCTTTGGTCTTCATGACACCTGCTGTGATTTCATAAACCAAGCCCAACCCTAGCAGACTCATGAAGGCTCTGGTTCCTCCCACTGCTTTCATGTTCAGACGAAGGATCACACTACGACACGTGGGATCTGGCTTCTCCAGGAGCTGCCCTAAGTGTTGGTGAGTTCTCCCACAGAGCAATCTGAGCAGTTGATGGAGATGAGAAGATGGTAGCAGACATATCCTTCTCCCAGTGAACTGTTCCAAGGTACAGTGGGCCTACATGGCCTACCTAGAAGACCCCCATGTCATGGAACAGTTCACTGTCATTTCTCATAAAGCTGTGGTCAGCTCAGGAACACACGGTTTTATATGTGATTGTCTTCCTTCTCCCACCTCACCTCCCTTCTTCCTTCATTCCAGCTGCCCTGTTGTTGTACCACTCTATAAAGCCTCAGGATGTAAGTGTCATCTCAGGCTCTATTTTCAAGGAGACCTGAACTTTAAAAAAATAAATCAAATAACCATACAAATAAGTAAATATTTACAAGTTGCTATGAGATCTTTCCATGGGGAAGAGTCTGACCTGGTCTAAGAGTAGACAAAGCTCCCTTTGCAGAAGTGATGCTTGAACTGAGATAGAGGAAGAAGCAGGCTTGATTAGTTTGGGGAAGAGGCATGAAGGAGCATACCAGGCAGTTGGAAAAGCATGTTCAAAGGCCCTGTGGTAGAGACAAAATAGGAGGAAGGCGCTGAGTAAATAATGGAAGGGCAGTGTTGGCAGGAGCCTAGGCACAGACTCTATGGAGGAAAGACAAAGAGGACCGTTCAGCGCGTGCAGCTTAACTAATGACCTGCCGATGATTCCTGAACTTCTTTCTTCACTTGAGGAACTCTGTCATGCTCCTTGAACAGAGGTCTGAGACAGCCTGTGATTGATGAAGAGTTCAGATGATTCAGGATAAATGTTTTCCATAAAACATCGCTCACATAGGCTTGCTGGACTGGGAAATGCAGACACGCCAGCATCTTCCATAGATCAGAAAACCAGAAAAATCCTGATGAGGTCAAGGGGATGTTAATTGGAGTTAGTCAAAATCTGACTGCAGTATGACATACAAATTTGTATATAATTGTAACATCCAACATGGGTACCAAGCAAGACACTGACAGGCTAGAAGGGGTACATGAAAAATACCAATTGCATATCAATTATGGACAATCAGATATTTGACAAAGTTCTCTAGTGCTGGAAACAGGAAGTTCACTAGAGTAGGAGGACATCTTTGCACTTCAGGGCACAATAAAGGGTGCGTGTGTGTCGGGGGAGTGGATACTCCATCACCAGGACAGAAATGTGGAGGAGGGTGAGAGAGGCAGCTCTGTACCCTCCCCTCAACTTTGGATCAGTAAAAGCCCCTCAGCTTTGATCTGTTTTCTATGTTGGGTACCCACATACATTCCATTCAAAGAAAGAGAATTCCATCACCTTGTTGAAAAGATACTAGCCCTGATACGCAGAAGCCTAAGCACTCCACATGATAAGACTGTCTGCGCACTTAGACCCCATGACAGCCCCTCCTCTGCCCAATATCTGATTTATACTATTATTTGCTTTTGATGATTCTCCACTTTCTTCCTTTTTTTAATAGACAATGCAAATGTAAATGTCAGCCTAGTTTACTCCAATATCCCCCAAGTTTGGAAAAAAAAAATCGCAATGAGGTCCAATGTTGAGAATATTGGAGACTTTCAAAGAGATCTAAGTCACTCCAGGAAAAAAGCTTCCACATCTGGAGCATCTAGTGTACGTCCATGAATTCTTTGCAGAACAGAATAAAGGAAAGTGGGTTGACACTGTGCCCTCTCCGCAGGAACTTAGGAGTTTATAGAGACTGAAAACCCAAACACCTACTAATGCAGTTCACAAGTAATGACAAGGAGCAGCTGGGGAGATACTAACAAAAGAGAGAAACTCATTTTTAGCTCCAGTGTTTTCTTTTTTTTTCTAAGCAGGAATAAAAACTCAATATTGTCAAATTTTCACATTTCTCAAGAGAAATCAGAATTCAGATTTCATATCAAATAGTCTAACATCTTAAAAATTAGCAAACAATACATAGTAAGCAAAAAAAAAAAAACAAAATTAAGTGAACAGACAACAACATAAAACATCATGAGAACTGAACAAAAGAGGTTTACACATTGAATCTGACACTCTGGCAAACTGAGTGATTTAAGGGAAGACGTTACGGGAGTGAGGCTCACTTTGCTCTTGGGTGGGCTGCCTTGGGGTGACTGTGAAAACCATTTCCATTCCATCTGTAAAAATGAAATCATTATTATTTTGTTTTCCTTGGCAGAATTCATTTATCTTCTGGGACCCAGTAGAGATGATTTGAATATCTCATGAGTCTAGAGATTTCGTGATTCTTCAAAGAGCTCTGGAAGCAACCTAGAAGAAATCCACCAGGGAAATTGCAGGTGTGGGCCACTTCTCACATAGTCGTGAGATCTCCGTATCAGTATCCCAGAGGTGGCATTTGATTAGGCTCTGGGTGAGGCAGGAAGCCCCATAAAAAGACAGGCAGGACCCCCAGGTAGGGTCACTACACTCCTGCCAGCACCATCCAATTCCCTGGCCCAGAGGCTCTATCTCACTTTTTGCCTCTGAAATGGCTTACTTACCCCTAAAATTCTATTGGTTCCCTGAGCTCACTTCTGATTGGTTATTTCCTTCACTCCTGATTGGTTATTTCTCTCCCTCCTGATTGGTCCATTTCCCTCACTCCTGATTGGTTATTTCTCTCCCTCCTGATTGGTCCATTTCTACAAAGCTTGTTCCTAATTAGTCAACTTTCGTTATACCTCATTTGCATATGATGTTGCAAAGTGTAAACTGGTAGCCGATAAAAGTCGGTGTAAACCTACAGACGGCGTCAAGAGCTTGGAGTGTTAAGTCCTCTGGGCCCGCTGGCGTAATAAACCTGAGTTCTCCAACTTTCCGAGTGCTGCTTGGTCTCTCACCTGGATCCAGGTTGCTGTCACAACTGAGCTGTAACACCGAGCTATAGAAAAGCTAGCTGAGCTGTAACACATTTTTCCACAACATGGGGTTGAAATTATTGTTTTAAGTCATATCACCAGTCCTGTCACGTGGCTACAAATTCATGGTGCTCTCAGATTCAGATCTACACCAAAGTGCATTGCCCTGGACAAGAGGAAGGAATCCATGCAGCCACTTGAGCAGGTTCCCTTCTGGTCAAGGCTCCACCCATCTCCCCTGGGCTCTGTGCCCAGGCAAGGGGGCTGATCTGGACCAATGAACGCCTCTGGTTTCCTGGTGGCTTTGGTCGATGAGGAGCACCAGCAGAGACAGAGGGAAGAGGTGAGAGAGGCTGAGGTATTTACTCCCCTGACTCTCTCGCTGCAGGGTGGCTGTGCACTGGCTGCACCCCTGAATTACATTCCACTGTTCTCTCTGCCCAAAGGCCCAGTAACTGCTCCCTCTGCTGCCCTGTCAATCCTTGATGTGGTAACCATCTCTCTGTTACCAGGCACAGGGCACAAAAATATTCCCTGTGACTCCCCCATCCATGCTGTGGTAAATGTTGTGGGACCCAGTGGGGTGGCCCGTTGGTGACATGGTGATGCGTGCAGCTTGGTAGAAGAACTTACCAGAGATAAAGTATGAGAACAGAAAAGGAGTTTATCAGGTACGCTGCCAGAGACAACAGTGGAGCCTGTGTGAGCCCCGAGGGCCGGTTGTTGGGATGTCATGTAAGGTCAGGTCACAAGGCGCCTGATCAGCTTGTGCACAGGGCTCTGATTGGCTGTAGGTGAGGTGAGAGGTTTAGGGTCTGTGAAGAGTGGTGGGGTTTATAACTCTGACAAGGTGGGCTGAAATGAACCAGCCTGAGCTACTGTGAGATTATTACCTAGGGCTATTAGTTTGTTAGGGGAAACACACCCAGTAAAGAAGGTACTTTATCTGTTGAGGGATCACAGGCAGACATCTGAGAGCCCAGAAATCAGGGTCGTTTGGCAGTAAATAGTCCCTCACTTCAAGTTATCCAATTTTAGCGTGCCACTGAAACTAGGTCCCCCTAAAACCAAGTTCCTCTGCTAAGTTGATGACAAATCCAAAATGTTATTCCCTTTCTTGGCCAACACCTGTTCCCCTCGACTGAGGAGTGTCAAAGAAAAGCAGGAACTGAAACCAAACAGGACCCTGTGGGGCCCTCCCAAGTACAAAAAGCCTTTCCATGTCCCCTGTTTCTTGTTTGTGGGAAAAAAGGTTTCAGCCTCCTCCACCTTCCCTGAGTTCCAAAGGGCAAGTTCAAACAGTTACTAATTAGGGGAGGAAGGGAATGCAGAAAGAAACAATAGTGTGGTCATGGGGCCTGGTCCTGGTTCCTCCTGGGGGATGTGCGTAACAGCCTGATACAGATCTCTGAGTTCTTCCTCAGGGACGAGGGCCCACCCAGGTAGAGGGTGGTGACTTCAGGCTGAGCACAAGCAGTAGACCCCAGACTGGTTGGAACCAGAAGGCTAGTGCTTGAGATTCCTGGACCACCCTGTTACTCCTCCACCAATCAGAGGAAGGTCATGCACCCTGCAGAACCTCCCTAGTAATTTGGCCTATAAAAACTTTTCCCCTAAAACCATGGAAGTTCAGGGCTAATGAGCACGAGCCACTCGTTCTCCTTGCTCAGCCCTGCAATAAATTTTTCCCTGCTCCAAACTCTGACATTCCAGTGTGTTTGGCCTCACTGTGCATCGGGCACACAAACCTTGGTTCTGTTGCAGAAAAATGTGTTACAGCTCAGTTGTGACAGGGGGAGAGATCAAACAGCACACGGAAAGTTGGAGAACTCAGTTTATTACGACAGCGCACCCAGAGGAATTAACACTCCGAGCTCTGGACCCCGTCTGTAGGTTTACACAGGCTTTTATAGGCTGCCAGTTTACACTCTGTAACATCATATGCAAATAAGGTATCACAAAAGTTGACTAATTAGGAACAGGCTTTGTAGAAATGGACCAATCAGGAGGGAGAGAAATAACCAATCAGGAGTGAGCTCCATGCAAATGAAGTACTACAAATGGACCAACCAGGAGTTAGCTCAGGGAACCAATATAATTTTAGGGGTAAGTTCTACTTTCCTAGATATCAGCCATTTCAGAGGCAAAAAGTGAGATAGAGCCACTGGGCCAGGGAACTAGATGGTGCTGGCAGGAGAGTAGTGGCCCTGCCTGGGGGTCCTGCCAGTCTTTTTGTGGGGCTTCCCATCTCAGTTCTACAGCACCTCCAGTTCCGTGCTGGAACCTCCACCACTGCGCACACCGAAACTCTCACTGCTCGTGGAGAGCAGGAAAACACATATACACCAACCACACACACTCCCTAAACTTCCCCAACCTGGCTGCTAAGCCAGTTCTGAGTGTGCCATTCAAGAAGCCCAGCTCTTGTCCCAGCAATCGTCCTGACCTTGGCTCTCGTGATCTTTTACTTGGAAGCAAGGCTTCTATGGGGTCTGTATCCTACGATGAGGTGGATGCCACAGTGGGGGTGCAGAGAAAAGTCCTCAACTGCTGAGATCCCAGACTCCCTGGAAAGATGGCCATTTATTTCTTTAATGCCATGTCTCTTCCCTTGTAATGAAATGATGAGACTGACCCAGCCCCCATCCTGCTTCATTCTTGTTGTGATGCTGCATAAATCAGTGTGACGTAAGAGTCCAAGACCTCTCCTTCTGGCCACATAAAGCCTGGCCACCAAGCTAGAACATAATCTATGTGTGTAAGGAGGCAAAGTTGACTTGAGCATCTAAGAGTTCTGACTGTCCTCCTATGTCAGAGAACTCAATTCAAAAGGCAAGGCTTCAGCACAGCAGCTAGACACACGATAAAAGAAATGTTCACATATGGAGGTCTGGGGAGGTCATTTGGGCTTATATATGAGTTAACTTGAATTTTATGCTAACTAGAACAACCTGTTTGTGGCCTATCAAATCTACATTGTACATCTGCTTTAATTATTAAAGAAAAGGGCACATTGACCAAAAGTAAAGAATAGCCATGTTAAAAATAAAGATTCAATGCTTCCCTTTCTGGGACGCTAGTCTCGGTCTTCCTTAGATGATAAGAGCCCCTTCCCAGGTGTTAAGGCTGAACTGACTCACTATATACATGTTGATCTGTTTTTCTGAAACCTTGAAGGAATGTGTCCCTGACTTGTTTGATGTTCTTTGTTCTGACAGGCATAAAACTGTGCTGAAAACCATGCTTCTCTGAAGCAGTTCGTCAGAATTATCTGAGAGGCTGTCTTCCAGGCTACAGTTATCAATTTGCTTAAAATAAACCTCTCTTCTTTTCCTATTATAGGTTGTTTATTGATTAATTTTGTTGACCCAAAGATTTGTCTCTCTCCCACACACATTTCCACATTCCCTAACTATTCCACGTGACATAATAATCATCCTTAAACAGATTTTATCTTTTTTTTTCCCCTTGGTTCCTCCTCAAAAATTTTCATAAAAGCAGGTACTATCATGAACTTATGGTGGGACTCCAAAAGTCATGGAGGGTAATTGGTTGCCAAGCATCAAAAACCTTGAAAATGTGTTTGCCTTTCCACCAATTCCTTACTTGGGTATTTATTCTAAGACAACATGTGGATTTGGACTCTAAATTATATACGCAACCATGTTTAACAGTTTGCAGTTGGAAGACAAAAGAGACAACATACATACCCTCCCCTAGAAGACTGGTTAAATAAAATATGGAATATTATATGGCCAATAAAAATAATGCTGTGGAGAATATTTATTGATGTGGAAAGATGTTTTTAAAATATCGTTGAATTTTCAGAGCAAGTTTATAGTGTGATATGTGCATCTGTGATTCAGTTTCTGTAAACAGAGTATGCAAAGATGGAGATGGACAGAAATGCACTTTGAAAAGACTGGAGGGTATTTGGAACTCACATGAGATTAACCAGAGCTTGTGAAAAGGGGGACAGAGCCTCCTCCCTCCTCTCCAGCTCGACTCACAGCCAGTGAGAGTGAAGAGGAGGCTAGAGCCTGGGCTGTGGGTTCCTGTGCCAGTGGATGGAATGCCACTGACTGCGGAATGTGGAAACTGATCACTCAATCCTTAGAGTTTTTGCATTTCCTAGCACACACCTGGCACTTGGCTAGGCACTCAGACATAGTAGTGAATAACATACAGCCATGCCCACATGGAACTTGTGGTCTAGAGCAGGGGCCAGTACACTCCTGCCCAAGGGCCAAATCCAGCCTGCCACCTTGTAAATAAAGTTTTATTTAAACACTGTCATGCCCATTTGCGTATATACTATCTCTGCCTGTTCTCACTTCAGGGCAGAGTTGAGTCATTGCGATAGAAATCAGGTGACCTTACAAAGCCAAAAATATTTACTCTTGGAACCTTTATGAACAGGAATGCCAACCCCTGGCCTAGAAACTTGCTACTAAAAATGGGGGTCCCTAGACCAGCAGCATCAGGACCACCTGGATACTGCAACAATTTTAGTTCATCCAAGACCTTATGAATTGGAGTCCTCCACTTGAGCAACATACCCATTACAATTGGAGAAAGGCTCGAGGGTCCAACAAGCCCCCATTGCTCCATCCCATTTTCCAAAAATTTAAAAGTTTGTGTAGACATGATCTCTGAGTTAGAAAAAGACTCCTTGTGAGCTACTGTCAGGAGAATTTTCCTGCAAGCGCCAGCATCCTCAGTATCAGTGCATCAGATGAGGCTGGCCAAGCTCTGAATCGCCCACCCAGCAGGGTCTGCTCCACTAAATAAGAATTAACACATATCATCTGCCCAGACTTACCTATCCTATATTAATTACAAGTGCAGCATTTAACTTAAACGAACCATCCGGCCATACGAGTGGCAATATTTAAGCTATCAATTTTACAGCACCGCTCAGGAAAATGCAGTGATATATCATCCCACCCAAAATACAAAGGTCAAATGATATTAATTAATGCAGCGACACAACTCACTGCAGCTAAATGGGTATTCTTGATTATGGCTCCTTGATTGAGAACTAATGCCTCATTAATCTTCAACATATCAACCTGAGAACATCAGCGAAGTCAAACAGAATAATGGCCAACATTTCAATGAACACAGCCTCATGCTCGCTGGGTAAGAAGCACGTCCTCCAGACGTGGTTGTGTTTCTTGCCTCCTTCACCCAGATGGATTCACTGAAAGCCTGTAAAGAAATAGGCTTAAAATGAATCTCTATCTGTGTCTCTCAGTCTGTCTCTCTGTCTGGGTGTCTCTTGCACACACATACACACATACGCACACAGCATTTTCAGATAAGCAGGCAGACAGGAATTTTCCCTCTGGAGGTTTTCACTTGCATGTTACAGAAGGAAAGAGAAATTGATGGGCTTCTGTGGCTCTAAGCCCAGTGAGTCACATTCACTCTGAGGTCCCTGTGCTCATGTACCTCTTCTTATTTATCATGTGTCACTGGTCAGGAGAGAGAGACCAGAGGACAGAAGGTCACTGGTTAAACCTTGGGGGCATGGCACACTCTGTATCCATTTCAGTTGAGACAGGATGCTTCTAGTGGGTCTCAGAGTGCTTGTGGGGGGGGGGGGGCGAGAGAAAGGAGAACAGAAGAGCCCCTGCCCGGAGCAGCTGTGTCCTCGCACTGACCTGGGTCAGCGGAGGTCTGCTGCTGTCTTGAGTCTCCAGAGTGCCTCCTGACAGTGAATTGCAGTTCCTCGTTGCATTTTTAGAGAAACTACAGTGAAAATTCCAACACACACACACACACACACACACAGAGGCATGCGCATGAAGTCTTGGTGAATCACACTAATTGCGGGAAGGTCATCTGTAAAGCTGTAAGTTGGAGGCTACTGTTCAAAGGAATTCATGCTTCTAGGTTTTCACCATACGTGCTACTTAGTGATGGCGACGAAAGGGTTACCCATTAGTGATCTCACTTTAATGAACAGATAAAATTTGAGTCAATTACAGAAGTAGCTTTTGTGGAAGAGGGTTGCCTAAGCCACGTTAACCTTTTTTTCCCTCCAGTGCAATCTGTGCAGCAGCTGCATCCTTTTCACATAAACAGAGCCTTCTGAAGAACTTGGAAACTCTTTGTTCTTTGAAGAAGGAAGTTATTCTCTTGTTTATCTCTTTTTTTTTTTCGTTTTTTAAAAGGGTTTTTTTTTTTAATGTTTTGTGTCAAGGTATATTCAACCTGATCCCATTCTTAAAGATGGCAATTTTGTGGAGGATTTTTACAGTTCATCTCTCTGTATATTTAAGCTCAACCCTTAACTCTTACGGTGCAGAGTATCTGCTTTGTGGGTAATTTATTTTCCATTTTTAAAAATCTCAGTATTTCTTTTCTCATTGCTTGATGCGTGCTAGCATGGGTGTGTTTGGCAATTCATGTTAACGTGTGGAATTATTAAAAATTGTGACAATAGTGAACGTAGCTTCTAAATACCTTCCATGCCTCAGATGCTGGAGCTTCACACACATCATATCCAGTTTTCCAAACCTGCCCCCAGATGGGAACTAAGGCTCCAACAGGTTAAGAGCTTTATTTACCCAAGGCAACAGTGTTGATTATTGGCAGGACTGTCATTTTTCCAGGTCTGTCCAGCTCCTAAGGCAAGCTCATCCTTCAAAGCACACGTCGCCATACAAGTTACAGACCTTCCAAAAAAGAAAAAGAAACAGAAAACCCAGAAACGACACAATAATTTCCCAAACCCAACAGCAACATCTTTGGGACGCAAGAGAGGTCATGTCGTATGGATGCTCCACCCAGAGCACAGAGTGCCGGACTCTCAGCTCCTATTGGGCTGTTCTGCACGCTCCTTATCAACAAATAATACTTCATAAAGGTCTCCAGAGATATTAATCCAAACAAACTAGAGCCTAATTGCCATTTTCCAGCATGGAACTGCGATGATGATTATTCTTACTTCTTTCTCCATGCTGCCAGCCTGGGGCACACAGCTCTGCTCTCTAACTCTGAGCTGCAGTCACCAGTGGGTGGGGATAGCGGGGCCATCAGACCAGGGAGGTCTGGATTCAAATCAAGAGCATCTGCCTCCCGTCTGTGTGGTCCTAAGCAGGTGTCTTGGAGCTCCTCTGTAAATTGGGAAGAATAAAATTAACCATGTAGGATTATTTCAGGGTCAATATAAGATGATGTATCGTCACCCTACCGTCAAATCTCAAATGGTCCAAGTTCAATAATGGAAGGTGGTGGGGGAAGGTCAAGAACACAAAGAATGCTTTCAGAATAAACTCAATTTCTTCTTTTTGTTTCCTGAGGACCTTTAGGGAAGGCATAACCCAAAATAGGACATCTTTACAAGTCCCCTGCCATCCACTTCCCTCAGACACCGCAACTATGTCCACACATCTCTCCCAAAAAGCTGCAGCCCACCTGCTCTTATTGTCTTTAACTCCTGATTCTGCAGCCAGAAGAACCCCGTCGGGCAGAAGAAGAAATCTCTTGGGAGGACAGGGAAAAGGAAGAAATCAAACAGGTCAAACTAGAATCCAGTTACTGGGAGTAAGTAGTCTGAGGATGCTCAGATGTGGAGAAGTTTGGTCATAGCTTGTCTGTGAAATACTCCGGCCAGCGCCTGGCCCATGTGTATAACATTCTGATCATGGTCCAAGGTCAACTGACTCCCTTCAGTGGGGGCCAGTGGATACACAAGCTGGTCTGGAGAGATTCACCGAGGGAAGATACGCTACATCCCACTGGCTTTCTGTGGGTTCAACCCCAGCTCATCCTAGGTGGCTCCGTCGGTTCTGAAGCAGGGGTGCTGGGTGTGTCTATGTGTGTGTGTTGGGGGGTTACCCTCGCTTCTCACAGATTCTGTTCTGTGGGCACTAGCCCCATCTGAACGACTTAGCCCAGGATAATTGTCACGGCCAGCATCAGCCAGCGAGCCCAGAGCAAGACAGGAGAATGAGACCATTTCTCCTGCCCCCAAAGCATTTAAACTCGTCTCTGGATACCACTATCTTCTAAGAGCTGGAGGCAGAGGAGAGTGGAGAAGAATGGGAACAGTCTTCTGCCCAGATTCCCTACCCTACTGGCACCTGCCCAAAGTCAGTGAACCTGTGCTGAACCAGGAGCCCACGGTCTCACCTTCTCATCCCCAATCTCATCTCTGGCAGTGACTAACTTGAACAGAACTTTTAAAATTGTCTGTTTTCTATTACATTCAACACCCAGCATCTGCTAAGCATCATCTAATGCTGTGTTCTTCATAATATTCTCTCATTTCCTAGGGGAAAACGGCTATAAGTTAAGTTTTTGTCTTCCCCTTTAATGAAAAGTAAACTGAAGCTCAGATAGGGTAAGTAACTCACCCAAGGTCACACAGCAAATCCCCAGGAGAGGTCAGATTTGAAGCACAACCATCCAGAGCCAGAGGGGTGTTCTCTGTATTATACTGCACCCTCTTTCCCATCAAGGAGCTGCATTAGATAATTTCTAAGCCTCTGTAAGTTCTGACTATGCATATGAGTTTTATCTAAAATGCTCTAGAGAAGGCAGAACAAGGAAATCTCTCTGAATCAGTCAGACTACAAGTGTACCAGGACATCACCATGACAAGCACAGCCTGGGAAGTAACCCCTGACTTTTGATTCCTCCAGTGGCTGGTTTAGGTGTGCTCCCAGGGAGCCAGGCTGTCTGACATCACTGCCCTCTCTCAGTCGTCCCAGTGCAGGGTTCTGCTTGGGCGGGGTGGCAGAGAGGTGGCAAAGGCCAGTGGTTCTGGTCAAAACGGTACTTCCTTCCTCGAAGAAGAAGTGTGGAGTGACTGGTAAACAGCCCCAGGACAGGAAGACTTCCCAATCAGAGAGCACCTGCCTCCCCAAAGTAAATAAAATTACATTAAAGACAGAAATATTAGAGGCCCCGATAATGTAATCATAAAGTAATCACTTTGAATTAGGATAATGGCTGTGTCCAACTCCTATTGCATTTATTTTGAATATCACATTCTTTCAACTCTCATTATTTTAATTATGTTCAATTACAGACATTTGCATATGCTTTATCATGGATATTAGTGAGGGGGAAAAGACTTTCCTGCGTTAAATGATGAACAGATATTCCATATTATATTACACTTGCACCTCCTGAAAATTTGATTTAGCTGCAGCCCAAAGAGAGGTCCCAAGATAGGCACCGATGTGAAGTGAGTCTGAATTTTTTGTGATGCTGTGGGAAGCACAAGTATAGAGACAGTCACTCAGAAGCCGAGCTAGAGGTGGTGAAGGGCTGGGCTAGAGTGAGGCAGAGATTTGAGGCTTGGGTCTGGCTGTGGGGTCTCAGGAAAATCAAGCAACCTCTCTGATACTCAGTGTCTGCATCCATAAAACTTGGAGTGCAGTTCCTACTTTGTAGGGTAGATGTGGGGGTTACATGAAATGATGCTTAAAAGTATTTCTTAGGGCAGCATCAATACACATAAAGGTTCAAAAACTTAGCCGTTTTTGGACAAATGGTGCTAACATGACTGAACACCATGGGGGAAAAAAGAACTTTAACCTAAATATCACATCTTATATCAAAACTAACTTAAAATGGATCACAAACTTAAGTGTAAAATTTTAAAGTATAAAATGTTTTGAAAAAATCTAGGAGAAAATCTTTGTGATCTGGAGCTAGGCAAAGATTTTGTAGACTTAAAAATAAAAGCATAACCCATAATAGAAAAAAAATGATAAATTGGACCTCCTCAAAATTAAAAACTTTGGTTCTGCAAAAGATTTTATAAAGAGGATAAAAAGACAATTTAAAGATTGGGAGGAAATATTTACAAACCATGTGTCTGACTAGTGAATAATATCTGTAATATACAAAGAGCTCAAAACTCAAAAGGAAAAAGACAGCAATCCAGTTAAAAAGTGGGCAGAAGATGTGAAGGACATTTCACCAAAGAGGATACACAGACAGCCCATAAGAACATGTAAAGATGTTCAGCATCATTAGCCATCAGGGAAATGCAAACTAAAACCAAAATAAGATAAAACCACAACCTACAAGAGTGGCAAACAATTTAAAATAAATAACAGTAATGACAATATCAAATTCAAGGATGTGGAGAAGCTGGGATTGTCCAATGGCACAAGCGCTCTAGAAAACATTTTGGCAGTGCCTTATAAACTAACATGCAGTTACCACTCAGTCCAGCAAGTGCACTCTTGGGTGTTTATCCCAGAGAAATAAAGGCTTTATGTTCACAAGAAAACCTGTACACAAATGCTCTTAGTAGCTCTACCCACAAAAAGCCCAGATGTCTTTCAACAAGTGATGGTTAAACAATCTGCTACATCCAGACCATGGAATACTACTCAGCAATGAAAAGGAACAAACTATTGACACGTGCAACTTGGATAAACCTGCAGGGAATCATGCTGAGTGAAAAGAGCCAATCCTAAAAGCTGTATATGATCTGATTCCATTGACATGACACTTCTGAAACGAGAAATTTTTAGAAATGGAGAACAGATGGGTGCCTGTCAGGGTTTTAGGAATGGGGTTGGGGGTGAGAGGGAGGTGAATGTGGTTATAGACGAGACCCTTGCCACGACAGAACTGTTCATACCTTAAGATGTTATACCGTAGTTTTACAAAACAAAAAAACTGATCATTGCAGGAAAGCGGGTAAAGTATACCCAGTACCTCTCTCTGTGTATATATTTTATTCAAACTGCATGTGAATCTACAATAATCTCAATAAAATTTTAAGTTGAAAAATATGGAGAGTCTTCTGATAGAAAAAACTAATTATTTCCATAAAAAGGAATGCAGCTTGGGTGATATATTGGTGGATACTAATCTGAAGTCTACATAAAACAGCAGCACAGGCTCCCCTGACCTCATTGTCCCAGATCTGAGAGCTGCCACTGAGCCACCCTCTTCTGGATTATGGTGTATCGGGCCTTCCGAGTGTCTCCTGGAGGCAGCCAGGTGTTCCCCTTTCCCCATCGAGCCATCTCAGTAGCTGACTGTGCATTGAGTTCTTGCCTCTGGGGTGTGTGCAGCTGCCTAGAAGTTACAAACAGCTTCCCAATAGGGCAGGACAGAGGGAGGGGCCACTAAGAGAGTCGCGGGGAGGCCCCTAACCCCGCTTCAGCTGGGAGGCCAGTGGAGCCGTCCTGGGCTCTGACGTTGGAGCCAGCCTGCCTGGGTTTGAGCTCTGCTACTTAGCAGCCTGCATGGCCTTGGATAAGTCCCCTCGCTCCTCACTGCTGCATCTGCAAAATGGGAATAATAATAGGAACTAGCTTCTAGGATCGTGGGGAGAGTTGACTGAGTCACTGTGAGTGAAGTGCTTGGCCCTCCACTGACCCACAGTAAACCAGTTCAAGATGGCGTTGCCACCATCATCTCACAGGGCTGTTCCAAGAGTGAAGTGATTCGTGTGAACGAAGCCTTTAGCACGGTGCCGACCCTTTATAAACACTGGGTCCGTAAAGGCTCACTATTACCACGTGGCTGGATGGCAATCTGAGAAATTATTGGATGCGCTCCTCTTTCTCCCTGTGGTTTTCCTTTCTTTCCTTCCATTTAAGTAGCTCATTGCTTCAGGGAAGTCGAGGCTGCTACAGATATTTCCTTAACTGTCTTTCATCTCTAAAAGCACAAGCCTGAATCTGGGGAGAGACAAGTGTACCGGGGAAGCAGGAAATAAATGGCGTTTTCCTCTTTTCCGTGAGAAAGGGGACCCTGGCTTGGTGACCCTGGAGGAGGAGGAGGGGAGATGGGAAAGCCTGAACGCCCTAAAGCAGCCAGACCCTGGCCCCCCTACCTCCAAGCCTTGCCCCTGTTAGAAACCACTGTTTAGAAGGAACATCCATGACTCAGAAGTGGAAGAAACAATCTAATCCAATCTAATTCCGGACCTTTTGACCCCCTGGGGGTGGAGAAGCCCCAGGCAGGATGGAAGTTAAGCCTCCTTGAGCCCAGCAGCAGGAGAGTTCAGGATGAGAAAAGAAACTGGGTATAAAGAACAAAGAAGGAGCCGTTTCCTGAGCGCGTGAGCTTATGAGCCACCATCCGTGCCCGCAGCGCCAGCGTTTCTCACGCCGGGAGTGGTGATCGCCAGCGGGGCTGGAAGGCTGCCCGCCTCCTGCCCCACCCCGCCCTCCTCCCTTAACTCGAAAGTCCGCGAGTCAATGCCAGGCCACCAGCCCTTCTCCTCTCTCTGCACACACTCCTCTGGAGACTGAAAAAGCTCTCCTCAGTGACAGAACCCGACTTTCCCGAGCAAAAGCTGCACCTCTGCGTGGATGTGCAGGAGCTGTCAGGAAAATGCTCTTCTCCTCACCCACTAGGCTTTTAAAACGACTGAAGTGCCACCCTCCCTAATTACCCAATTCAGTGGTTCACACAATGGATCTGCCACTTTCTGAGGATTTCTGACATCCCTAATTCCCTGAGACCTCTCCGAGCTGACAGAAGGCATCTGGGGTATTGGGGTAGGGGGCCGTGGAGCTGGGAGGGGGCAGGCACTTAATTGGATAGCCAGGGATGCAGGTGAGGACTGAAGTTGCACTGCCTCGAATCAGACCCATGGACACCAGGGCTGGAGTGGACCCAGAGGCCACCTCTGCAACGCTCTTGCTTGACAGATGAGGAAACCTGGGCAGAGACAGAGTCGACCCATCTGAGGACCATCTGGGACCATAATCCAGGCATTCATTTATTCATCCATCCATTCTCTCTTGGTTCATTTAAAGCACTCATTTACCAGACACTGCTGCAACGTGGAGTATCACAATGAATATGCACTCATGGTACTTATATCTCGTGGAGGGACAGGAAATGAACATATATTCTGATGGGAAATTCTAAAAGGAATGACATGACAGGGAAAAAAGGAGAGAGATGAGGGGTTTTTTTGTTTTGTTTTGTTTTGTTTTTCTCAGACAAGGTAGTCAGGAAAGGCCTCAATGGTGAGATGAGATTTGAACAGAGGCCAATTTGAAGAAAATGGATCAAGCCATGTGGATGGGAGTTTTGGGCAAAAAGAGTGGAGTTTTTTAAATCATGTGCAAAGGCCCTGAGGTGGAAACATACTTGTATACTTGGACTACTCCAACAACTTGGCTCCAGTGTGGCTGAAGCTGAGTGGGCTGGGGTGAAGGTTGTAGGATAAGATGTTTTAGGTGGTGTAATGAGGTCAGATGCTGGGGAAGCTCACAGCCCCTGGTAAGGCCCCTGTCTTTTGTGATCCATGAGATGGAAAATGAAGGGTTTGGAGCAGGGGTGTTGTGTGACCCAGCATCTCATCGATCTCTGCCCAAACAAAAAATCCTTTTAGATCAGAGTTTCTGATCTATGGCCCTATTGACATTTGGGGCTGAATAATTTGGGGGGCAGGGGTCTGTTCTGTGCATTTTAAGGTGTTTAGCAGCCTCTGGGCCTCTACCCACTAGACCCCAGTATCAGTTCTCCAGCTGTGACAACCAAAAATAGCCTTACACATGGTCAAATGCCCCTTGAGGGGCTACTAGTTGAGAACAACTATTTTAGATCAACACATGACTTTCAGAGAGAAGAAGCAATCCAATCCAGTAGTTTCCACACCTCCTTGCACACTGGGCAATTCTTTCCCCCAAATATAGATTCAGGGGCAGAACCCTAGATCTATGGAATCAAACTCACCAGGGTTTGGGCCCCAGGATCTGAATGGAAAACAGCTCTCTGGGTGTAGGCCCCAGTGCTCTGGCCAAGTCCTTCTCTCATCCGTGCCTCTCCTGCTGCCCCTCCAGAGTGCTGCGGCACCTGTCCTGTTATTCAGTCCTATGTCTCCTCAAATTGGCCCATTCCATTTACTTGAATATTGATTCTAAAAAGGGAAACTCTGTATCAGTTCTCAAACTGATATCAAAGCTGTGGGAACCACTGAGCATCCTGAGAAAATGCCTGAAGCTGGGAGTTGGGGTGGGGGGTCCAATTCAAACTTTCAGTGAGCTTGCAGGGAAGCTGCTGGCTTGCGGACTGCACTCCACCTTCTCAAACTCTACATCACTTCCACAAAACACAGCAACTAGTTTTAAAAAGCAAGGACAAAGCCATCTTACATTGCAGGGGGATGCTGTTGCCCACCAAAGCTCCTGAGTCTGAGGTCTGTCCCCTCCAGTGCTGAATTGGAGAGCCAGGGATGCAGGTGAGAACTGATTAGCCAGGATTAAAGAAGCATTAAAGACACACATGATTATCTAACTACTGTTCCATCCTTGGGGCCACCAGAAGAACCAAAAGGGAATGAAACTTTCTCCTGTTATTAAATGCAATTTAGTGCCAGGTCTATGTCCCACCAAAAATCATCCCAATACCTTCCACAAACACCCCGTAGATGCCTCACGTCTGAGAAATGGTGATCTTGTCCACCTCTCCCCGTGGGCTACAAGTCATCGCTGCTCACTGCCCCGTGAGGAGCTTGTGAAAACTGTGACCAGCACTAGGGTCTCCTGCCTGTCACGCTAAGACCAGAGTAAGCATTGCCTCTTCCAAGGTCTGGAGACCACAGAGGTCCTGAGGCTCCCCACCTCCTTATGCCGCCTGCGCGCCCAGCCCATTTCACCGGAGCCAGGTCTGGGGAGTCACTACCGGGCATCGCTGTACTGCCCTGAGGAATATCACCGCTCTGCAAGCCAGGGCCTGGCTGCAAATCCTGCGCGTGGGAAGCAGTCGATTTCGAGAGGCACTCACTTAACCAGGGGACAGGCAAATGGCGGTAGGAGGCACTAAAGCATTTTAACACTTGACCTTTATGTCTCAAGCTAAATAAACAGAATGGTTCATGATGGCTGAGGCTTCCCTGTCCCGCCTTTCAGGGAGAAATGTCTGCTGGAAGAAAGAAGTCAAAGTTCCTAGAGAAAGGGCTGTGGGTGGGGCCCTCGGTTAAATGCCCCGTCACAGTATGAGTTTGAGCCCCAGCTCCGCCACTTGTCACCTGGGTATGTGACTTAATCTCCCTGCACCTTAATTTCCTCAGTGTGAAACTTACCTGAAGGAAAGTGAGGGTTAAATGGGGGAGGGGGGATGCATATAAAGCACATTCACAAAATAAGTGCTCCATTAATTAGCTAGGATGGTGTTAGACCCTCAACAGCCAGTAGTCAGGCACCAAATGAATGTTTCCTCTCTCAGAAGAAACAGGAGGAAAGAAAATAAATGTGGACTGTTGCTGTCAAGAGGGTTATGTTGAAATCTGATGGCGACGTCTGCTAACACAGATGAGGAAGGTGGGTGGGGTAGGCATCTGCCTGTATCTGCCTCTCTTGGCTGGAGGTCCTGCTGGACCCTCGGCATCGTTGCTGGGGGGCTCTTTTCTAACTTTCTGCGCAGTTGAGATTGGGCAGCTGAGCCTGTTTCTGAAGCAGCAGCTGGTTTCTCCTCTCCACCAGTGTTCTCCCCTCTCATAATAAGCAGCAGCCTGGTAGCTGTTCCCAGAAGCTGGAGGCTGTTTCCAGGGCCAAAGGTGAGCTTACAGTCACCTGGTCGCCATGGAAACCGAAGCGTTGTTATGTCATGCTCTCTCCAGAGTGACTTGGCAGGGCCCTGAGTACGTGTCTCTCCATTTCAAACTAATCTCCCCCGCACAGGTTTCCCTGGAGGAGCAGAAGCAGGGATAGCAGGGACCAGGCTCCCACACTGACCACCGAAGGTGGGGCAGGGTCTCATAGAAGCACCTGCACAGTGCGCTGGCCTGTGAGAACCTACAGACGCCTCTGAGGTCCTCCTGAGAGACAGACCTTCTCCAGAGTTATGAGGGTCTGCAGAGGGGCAGCAAAGAGCAAGCAGCTAGTGTCTTCCAGAGTCCCCGGAGTTTTTAGAAAGTACAGTAATGTTGGTGTGGCCCATGCAACACCACTGCAAAGGAGCTCAGTCTAGTCCACTGGGTCTCAGACTCCAGCTCACAAGAAAATTGCCTGGGATGCTTGCTGCCGGCCAGATTCCTGTATTGTGACACCAGGGATTCGATGCATGGGTTTGAGGAGGCCACAGGGATATGTGTTCCCAACCCTCCCCTCCCCGGGTAATCCTGATAAAAGGTGATCACTGCTCACACTTTGAGAGGCACAGGGGTCAGAGGAAGGAGAGAAAGAACTCAAGCTTTAGCAGTCCTGAGTCTTGTCCCCATTCTCCAGCTAATTTGCTTTATTGTCTTGACCAAGACCTCAATGGCCTTAATAAGAGAATTGGGTCAAATTCACATTTCCCAATGGTATTCTAAGGGATGTCACTCCCAATACTCTTAAAAAGCCGAATAGTTTGGGAAGTGATATTTATTCTACCCCTCTCTAGGACACACATAAATTGCTTTAGCCTATTAAAGGCCCTGATAAGTCCTGCAGTGTCAAAGTCTGAGTTTTTTCAACCCAATGTTTTCCTAACTTATGTGCCCATAGAACTCTTTTTTTTTTTCTTTTATACTACTTGTTAATAACAGTCGCCAAGGATACCTGATTTGGTAAATGGTGGGCTAGAAAATAATGTACATTAATAGTTAATTTTGACTGAGTTATTACTACATGTCAAGCACATATATCATCTCTTTGAATCACAACTGTTCTGCTCAAAGCAACACAACTAACAAATTTGCAGAACCTGGACCCTCACCTAAGTATTCCAACGCCGACCTTGAATTATGCTAGGAGCTACTCAAATATTGGCAAGAGCAGTGATGATGACATTAGGGCTTCTCCTCTGGAGTTAATCACAGATAAAGCAGCTTTCTGAACTCGGGAAATGTCAGCAGACATTGGGAAAAAAACAAACTTAGCAGAACGTGTGAAAACAGATTGCAAAGGGGAAAATCTGGACCCTGAAGTTTCAAGTGCTAAGCTTGAAACTATAAAACAAAGCCCCAACTTTTGGAGTTATCAGCACACTAGGTTTTTCCCTTCCCTATCACATTAGCTTTTGAGTAATGTTGCAGCCCGGCACCCAACTCCATGATGTATTACATTAATGCATTATCAGAACCAGCTGTTGCTCTAATGATATGGAAGAAGGATGAAGGGCTCGGGTGATGTATGGCCCCAACGTACTGTGATGGAGGAACAAAGCAGATCCCGTGCAGGATAGCGATGCTGTTGGAAAGTCGAGATTGATTTATCAGGGGCGTCCCAAGCCAGCATCGGCAAAGAGGAGTCGGTTAGGCTGCTGGAATTTATCAACATAATTATGTGCCGTGATTTATTAAGCAGCAAACAACAAAGGCATCAAAGACACTTTTTGTTGTTGTTGTTGTTTTGGCTGAACTTATTAAAAAAGAAGAAAACTTTTTTCTCCCCGTAGTTTTGGTTTTTACTTTTAAACGATGAAAGTTCCTCTCCATGAACACATATGAAGGATGAAGCCTTTAAGGAAAGGTAAGCTGTGGGCTGAGCTGAATCACATTTCGACAGGTGGGTTTCCCTCCATGAAGGGATATAAGCCCTCTTTAGACACCTACCTCTTTGCAGGCCTTAGGGCACCGGGGGCCAGTGAAATAGTTGAGAGCGGAAAGGAATTTGGGAAGGATGGCCACACAGACAAAAAGGGCTGAGTGTTTGCTCCATTCCAGCTGCTGGGCCCAGCCCCTGACGCTCATGACCTCATTTTACGTGCATTACGACCCTGTGAGGGAGAAGCTGGTATCACCCCCATCTTACAGGCGAGGAAATCAGGCATTAGTGATGTTAAACTAATCTAATCCAAGGTTTCACAGTCAGTAGTGGAGCTGACGATTAAAACACAGGTTCCCATGAACCCCAGTGCCCGCGCTTTTCATTCGTTCGTTCATCTGTCCATCCAGTGAGCATTTCCTGGGCCCTACTAAGCACAAGGTACAGGAGATGCAGTCATAACTGAGACTGGAGAAAACCTGCGTGCCTGGAACATAATTCTAGTGGAAGAGACCGACCCCTCACCCTTGCCAGAAGTGAATGGATGAACAATTGAACAGGCAAATGCACAGAACTACAAACTACACTAAGTGTAGTAGGTTTTAAGGAAACAGTGTCTTAGAAAATAGCAGGGTGGTGAGCAGAGGTCAGGGAAGAGAGAGTTGCTCTGTGATGTAAATCGTACTGCTCTTCACCACCAAAGACGTGAGAGGTTTTAATCAACACACACATCTTAGAATCCATCCACGTATTTTCCGCTATCCCCCTTCTTTCATGTACATGCCTAATATCTATCAGGATGAGTCAAGTTCTAGCCATCACTCCTCAACATAGGCAATCACATGTGTCAATAGCATAAGTAGAAAACAATATTCTTAAGCTCGTTTCTTTACAGGGATGATCAGTCAGCCCGTCCACCTGCTGTCACACACCCTGCATGCATCTCAGGACGGCTGATCTGTTGAGAGCTGCTCGAGACCCTGCCAGGGGTTTCCCCCGTTCTTACATTTTCTGTGCATGTACAGTACCAACGGGAATGATGACTCATGCAAAGCCTTGTTTTTGTCCGTGCAAGAGTTGAGGAAATTGCAGCTTGTGTTACACAAACTTCTGCAAGCATTCTAAGCCGACCTTCAAGCCAAGAGCAACCTCCTCTGCTATTCAGGCATCCCAGTGGCAGGGGTGTGACAGATAACAGAATTCTGGAGTGGAGAGGCTGAGAACAACATGCAGCCCCATGTGGGGTGGTCACTGGAGAACCAGGACAGCGTAGGAAGTCCTGAGCCAGCTGGAGGGCAAACGATGAAGAAGACACCTTCCCATCTCCTAGTCCATTACCCCCTGGTCCTTTGCCTGATTCCCTGCAGCCAAGTATTCTGGATGCACCATGGTTACTCTTAGCCAAAGGGTTCGCCCTAAGGGCCAACGTCCTTTCACTTCCCCGGAAGCAATCCCATGTTAAGAGGGACTCTGGAATGCTTGATGGAATGAATGGTGGATTCTCAAGCACTGGACATATAGTGAGGGGCAGTTTTCAAAAAAGGAACTCATCCATCATGGTTCAGATTATGCCCTAGGGGTGGTCCACTACGTTGTCTAGACTCAGGGCTGATTTTGGAATTTGTCATCCATTTGTGGCCCATGGAAATAATGTTTGTTCTAGAAATCTGCTTAGCAACTGTATTAGTCAGGATTCTCCAGAGGAACAGAACCAATCAAATGTATATATTTAGAAAGAGTTCTATGATAAGGGTTGCTCATGCGATTATGGAGGCTGACAGTCCCAGGATCTGCAGAGTGAGCTGGCAAGTTGGCAGGGCCCAGAAGAGCCCCCTGTATAAGTTCCAAAGGCCTGAAAAACCAGAAGGACCCATACTGTAGTTCCTGTGTGGAGGCCGGCAGGATTTAGGAACAGCTGATGTTGCAGTTTGAGTCCAAAGGCAGGAAAAAGCCCTTGTCCAAGTTTGAACACAGTCAGGCAGCAGAGATTCTCTTTCACCTGAGGATGGGTCAACACTTTTGTACTAGTCAGGCCTTCAACTGATTGGATAAGGCCCACCCACATTAGAGAGGGCAATCCACCTTACTCAGTTTACCCGAAGAAATGTTAACCTGACCCAAAAACATTTTCACAGAAACACCCAGAGTAATGTTTGTCTAAATATCTGGATATTCCATGGCCCACACAAGTTGATACAGAAAATTAACTGTTACAGAAACATCATGACAACAAAAGTAATAAATCCTAAATGGTGTGGAGATTGCTTTCCAGATTGCAGAGGTTTTTCATGCAATCTCTTCCGACCCTGACCAAGGGCAGGCAGCATTAACCCCATTCTACTGTGAGGGGAGCTCTGGCTTCAATAGTTTGATTCAGTAACTTATCTGATGGTCCTTGAGCTGTTCCAGCAGTAGCAGAGTCTCACATATGATGCTATTCTGGTTCCTTTCCTAGTTCCCTTAAAACCCAATGATTCTGCATCATCATAAACTTAACCCCCCAGCGTGACAGATAATAAGGCACCAGAGGAAAAAGACTGAGTCACCTTTTTTCATCCTTGAAATCTCCTGAGATCAAGGACTCTCTGCTTCTCCACCCTCACACCTCTTCTATGTGAACCCCACAGCTTCCTTTGGCTGAGGACAACTTCCCATTGTCATTTCCTCTCACATGATGGCTTAGAATCAGCTCAGAAATATGGCCTGAGGTCTCTGTTGTGGCCACTATGATGTCAATTCCTTGAGCAAAGGTATTCAGTATGTCTGTTTCATTGCTCCATCCCCAGAGCCAGCACTGTGCCCAGCACGTAGTGGGTGCTCAATAAATGTGTTGATGGATAGACAGCTGGACAATGGAGCAGAGAAGATAAATACATAGAGAGGAAAGGCACATCCTCGTGTCACCTCACATGGGGAACCTCCCTCGGTATAGACACTCAGGCAGCCAAGATAAAGATGTCTACTGTGGGACGAGATGGTTCAGGAAAAAACATCTGGGTATAAAACAGACCAGGGTATGCGGCTTCAGGTGCACTGATAACACACACTTGGTAATGCTGACTGTATGTGCATATGATGGTCCAGCCAATCCCAAGAAAGAATGAAAAATAAATGCACAGCAACGTGAATACTAACTGTAGACATATCTTGCCGTTGCAATGACAATGTGGCTACAGAGCCATGGGCATCAAGCTTTTGCTTTCATTACTGTCATGATGGTCAATTTGGTAGGGTCCTTTCCCTAAGAAAGGAAAAAGCCCTATGACACAATGATTTTGTACACGTGAGCCAGGTTCTAATCCGGCTTTAGCTTTTATGACAGTCATGTAGGTACTAATGTGACTTGGTTGGTTCCAAGTCTGTTTTCCCTACAGACTATAAAATTACTCAGATGACAAGGTTTCTATCTTATTTATACTTGAGCCATTCATTGGCTGAGGTTGGAACTGTGATTAGTATACGGCAGAAATTTCTGGATTGGAACCTAGAGAATGGTCATTATTTGTAGCCACAATATACCCTGATAATCAAGAGAACAGTCTATCGTGGTTTTAATCCCAGATGAACGGCCATGAGTGAGCCACTTACCCTCTGGAGTTTTAGATTCCACATCAGGATCGTGTAGATAACGTTATTAAGAATTCTGGAAATATGGTGGGGGCAGTAACAACACAGCTTCTGATTCTTCCCAAATTCCCACATTAAAAATAGACTGAGTAACAAATAAATACAAGTGAAAAACAGACAGCATCAATGACAAATAATAAAGTGTCTATATAATAGAAGCAGGTGGGGACAAGCCGTCAACATCCCCAATACGTGTGTGCTAGCAGCATCCACATGGGAGGAAGCAGAAGGCAGGTCATGTGACAGACTCAACAGGAAGAGAACCCCAGTATGACCAGCAGGAATGTGTGAAGAGACAACCTGAGAACAGCAGCTGAAACTAGAAGGATAAATCTCCACCCAGTAATGGGTGAGTACAATGTATTCCCACTGAGATATGCAGGGGCAGAAGCGATCCAGTCCTAGCAAACCCCCAAAACGCACCAGTCAGGGCTGCTTCCAGGATCATCCCACACAGCGAAGACATTGCTGGAAGCAAGCTGAGAAAGGACAGCAGAGATGAAGGAACAACATCCGGATGAAAGTGAAGGGGGGGAAGAACCAGGAAATCACAGAAAGCAAGCCACAGTCTTTTTAAAACCACGTGGAAAAATAAAAAGAGAAAAAGAAGGTGGGGGTGTAGATATTTCAGTGGTAGAGCACATGCTTAGCATGCATGAGATCCTGAATTCAATCTCCATTAAACAAACAAACAAACCTAATTACACCCCTCCCCCCAAAAAAGAAAAAGATAAAGAAGGAATTCTGTGAGGTTAGAAAGGTCATCTAAAACAAGACTCTAAGATTTCATGAAATATAATCTCACATAAAAACAAGCAACAGAAAAGAATCACAGGCATATTTCATACAAATTTATTAAGAGGGAAAAAAAGATAGGATAAACAGCCAAGTAAAGTCCCTACAGGTAACAAAAGCCTTGCATATAGGTATTGTCAGAAATAAGATCAGCATCATAACCTACTATTTCTAAACATGCCCAAAGGCAACAAGAAAGTGATGTAAGATATGGAAAACAACATAAATCAGCATCAGAAAAGTTTAGAAAAGAGGTGACAGAATTCAAGAATTATCAAGAGAAGAAAAAAATAATGTCAGTAACTGAAAAATAAACTAGAAAAATCATGAGGGAAAAGAAACATGAAAATAATGCCTCCAGAGAAACAAAAAATTAAATGCCAATGTGAAACCACCCAGAGTTCTCTTTTCCCTCTGACCCCGCAGCTGGCAGTGCTGGGGATGTCACCTTGGATCAGCCCCACTAGGAACCCACAATAGACACATAATGTGAGCAATAACTAAACCTTGGCCATATTAAGCTCTATGGATTCAGAGCTTGTTTGTTATGGCAGCATAACCTAACCTAAACTGACTGATACGGGCATCTGACACATTCCTAGATATACAGGCAGATTCTTACAAGTCTTTTGAAAGCTGTGATGTATCTTTCAAACATAAAAATACAATTTCAAATCTGAACTCACATATATTGTAATTAGCAATACACAATGCAGTGGTAAATGAGTAAAATGCCATTCTTTCTTGACTAATTTAACACTTTCTAAATTCATGACTCAAGCGGAGGCAATTACTTCCCAAGCATTAAAAGACCACAATGAGCTAATAAGATCCTTGTGGAGGCCCAAAGCTAAGCTCTATCAGGTAAAAATAATTTCTTTCTTTCAAGGGAACATATTCACCATTATCATTAACAATAAAATCCCTGACTTCTCATATCTTAGGTTCTGGATTACTGAGAAGGAAATGATACAATTCCTAATCTAGAGGTTGGAAAGCAGGGCACACAAATTATTACCACTTTTATTACCATCATGATTAATTATAATAGTCACCTTCTACTCTCAGTTAGCCACTGTTCTGAGTGCTTTATATACAGTAATGAAAATATTTGTTCCGTGATGAATGAATGAATGATGTGGGGTTTGAAAAGGGTTTTAAAGGAAACACAGCATTTATACCAGTGGAGACAAAAGGGTGAAGACATTGTAGTCAGAGGGGATGGTACAAATAGAACAAGGGAGATGGGGATTACATGCCACATAAAGAGAAAGAGAATAAGCATCTTTGGCAGGAAATGGAATTTAGACTTAATCTTCTAGATAAAGAGGATCCATGGAAAGCTTTAGACCAGGGACTGGGATGACAAAGCACTCTTCAGAGAAAACTATCCTAGCTGCTGTACAGGATAAAGATTAGAACACAAGGAGGCGGGAGTCAGGGAGACGAAATAGGAGACTGTTGCAAAAGTTCAGCCTTAATGGGATATGAGCCTTGCCAAAGAGTTAGGTGTAAAAAGTGGGGCTTACTAAGTTTGGGCCGATGACATGCGAATAGAATGCGACGTGGGACCTCTGGGAAGTCTTCTTAAAAAGAGCAGGTGCATCCTTCTTTGCTTCTTCATTGATTGTACTGCCTGAAACATAAAACTGATGGCTGGATCTCCAGAGGCTATTTTGCACCACGAGGACTAGAGCCAAAGGATTCTGAAACAAAGGGCTGGAGCTACATTCATGGAGCTATCATACTAACCAAGGACTGCCTACTTCTGGACTTCTTTTGCATCAGAGAAACACAAACATTTCCCTTAAGTTACTGTTATTTGGAGTTTCTATTGGATGTACCTGAATCTAGTCCTACAGGACAGGGCAGGTTAGAGAACAAGCCCAAAAAATATAGTCTGGGGTATGGGTTAAGGATTTGTGTCCCACCACCTGAGTTTAGATTCTGGCTCTGCCACTCAGTAACTTTAGAAGCTTAAGCAAGTATCTCAGTTTCAAAAAGGGTTAAATGTGGAATAATAATAGTTAGTAGCTACCTGATGGGACTCTTGGGATGATTGAATGTGGTGACTGGGGTAAAATGCTCAGGATGCTCTTTGGTGCCACTTTTATTCAGTGATGTAAATTAAAGTGGGATGTGCTGTCCCCAAAGAGAAGAAGACACACAATTCTTGGGGAGAAGGTATGAGAGAGAATGGGATGATCACTTTAGCTAGGAGGTTGGGGGACATTAGAAAAGCTTCTTGGGAAACTCATGTCTCAGTCTTCCTTGTCCCCTTCCAGAGCCACACTTGTGCTGCGAAGGTGAAAAGCACAGAGAAAGTGGGTTTCTCAGGCCTCCTGGCTTCTGGCCACCTTGGGATGGGACCTTTGACCACAATTCCAGTTCCACATCCTGTTTAACGGGCTTATGGGCAACACTTTATCAACGGTCTATCAACACCATTGATCTTCGTGTTCCAGGAAATGCTGTGCTGTTGGGAAGAAGAGGCTTTTGGCTTCGTTTCTGCATAAAAGGGTCTGATTAAATCAAAGGGATATTTGGCTCTTCAACATGTTGGGGCTGATAAACAGAGACAGGGTTGGGGAGGGAGTGGGGCTGGAGCTCTGTGAAGCGAAACCTCTTTCAGGGAAACCAGGCCACTTCTAAACTCCCCAAACATTTCATGAGGAGATAGAAAGTTCTGAGATATGCCTGCTCTATGAAAGGCATGAATCACTGATTAACACTTAAAAAGGCAAGAAAAAAAAATGGGTGGAAATGCCTGGAGTTTAATTACAAATGTAGTTATAGCTCCATGTGGGGGTATGTTTGAAAATGACATCATCATACTCTGCATCTTGAGTTTGATGTGACAGTTTTGGGCGGGGGGAAGAAAATGTCCTATGGGAGAAGCATGGGATTGGGACTGGCATGAAATGTGACAGATTTGTCACATTCCTCCACTTAGTAACAGTATCTTTATTGAAAAGTGAAGCTGTGGTAAGAATTACGTGAAATGACATAGATAAAAGGGCTCAGTGAACCCTGGGTCCTTCTCATCTAAAACACATGTTGATGGCCTGATGGAGCTGGAGGACAAGGAGAGAAACCCACTGACAATGTCTTTAGGACCTGCAGGCATCTTTCTTTTTTTGAGTGAACTTTGCCACTACTTACAGATTCTTACAGCTCAATCCAGACTCAACTGTGTTTTTGCTTTATGTTTACCAAGTGATTCCCACCCCCTACCCTTGTCATAAGTTAAAATAAAGAAACTCTGTTTTAGACTTTTTGACTTTTTTCCTGTTATCTCCTACCTACCAAATGAAGACTGTTCCTCTTAGAAAATATCCCTGTATCTGAACAAGAAGGCTGCTAGATGAATGCAATGAGGTGTTCTTATGGATTGAATGTTTGTGTCCCCCCTCCGCCAAATGCATGTGTTGAAGCCCTAACCCCCTACGTGATGGTGTTCAGAGATGGGACTCTTGGGACGTAATTATGTTTAGATGAGGTCATGAGCATGGTTCAGTGGTTTAATAAGGTCCAGTCTGAAAGCTGCAGGGTAGAGACCCAAGAAAAGCCAATTTTTCATTCAAGTCCAAATGTGGGCAAAGACTGATGTCTGAGCTCAATCAGTCAGGAGGAGGAGTTCCCTCTTACTCAGCTTGTTTGTGCTATCTGGGCATCAACTGATTAGATGAGGCCCAACCACATTAAGGAGGTCAACCTGCTTAATTCAGTCCACTGAATCAACGTTAATCTTATTCTAAAACACCCTCCCTGACATGCCCAGAATAGGGTTTGATCAAATGTCTGGGTATCCCAAGGCCCAGTCAAGCAACATATAAAATTAACCATCACAATATCTATGGAGTGACTTATAAATTTATTTCAACAGTTCTTACCATATGACAGGTATTCAACAAACATCAGATGTTGCTGTTCTTTTTCTTATTATTCTTAATAGTCTATTTCTTGCTGTTTCCAGGGTAGAAATACCTGAGAGAATACATTGAGTTCTAAGTCACCAAAGAAAGACTGGCTGCTTTTTCATTAAGACTTTGTTCCTTCTTCAGGAACCCGCTGGCCAGATGGGGCCATTTGTTTAGAAACAGCAAGATCCTCCCGAAATTGTCGTTAGTCGGTCCACCCTCAGTCCTGGGAATGCTCTCTTCCTCCACAGCTCTCTGGAAATCTTGGCTAAGAAGTTACGAGGCTTCAGAGAGTGAGTGAGGGAAGCACTGTAAACGCAGCCCCTGCAGTTTGGCCAAGTTCCGACTTACAGCTCGTGGCGCACACAATCAGGGGCTTGCTGAGAGTTGAGGGGTGTTCCTGACTGCTCTGCTAACTCGAGAGACCTCATCACATTTCTCAGAGCTGAAAATTTCTACTTAGGACCACAGACATAGTGCCCTTCCTGGCCTGGCCCCGTGGAAGGTCATAAACAACTTTAATTAAGAACAGCTTCTATAATGGAGGACTCAAGATGCCACACAAGGGCACTGCGAGCATCTGTGAAATTAGGATGAAAAATCTCCCTGTTTTGTACCTTCGCTGAGATCATTTTCTGCTGGGCTGAATGTTTCTCTCCCAGCAGTGTCCAGCAGTGGTGCTGAACAAGGACCCCTGGCACCACCTGCTCATGCCAACTCATTCCCAGCCCCCTCCCTGTCCTGGGCTGAGCTTCACCAGAGGATGTTCCCCTCAAGGGGCCTGTCCCATCTAACCTGATGTGGTTCATCCCAAAGCAGGGGGCTTGTCCCAAGCCCAGGAAAGCCCTTCCCTCCACTAGACCATGGCCAGCCAGCTGTGGTAAAGCATTTATCAAACTGAGGTATTAAATTAAAACTGAGAAATATACACTGGAGCACAGTTTCTCCATCTTGGCACTGTTGACACGTGGGCTGGGTAATTCTTTGTGGTGGTGATGGTGGGGGTGGGGGTGTCCTGTGAATTGGAGGGTATTTAGCAGCTTTTCCTGGTCTCTACCCACTCGATGCCAGTAGCACAGGGCACCCCAGTTGTCTCCAGACAAGGAAAGCTGTCTTCAGACATTTCCAGTTGTCCCTGGGGGGAATATGGTTGCCGGATGTGATAAATGAAAATACATTTTGCCCAGTTAAATTTGAATTTCAAATTAACAACCAACCTGTTTCAATATGAGTATGCCTATAAAACCTGTAAGACACACTTGCACTAAAAATTGTCATCTAAAATCCAACTTCAGCTGGGCATCTTCTATTTCATCTGGTGACCCTACCCGAGGGGGAAAGTCACCCTACCCGAGGGGGAAAGTCACCCCTCCTGCAGGTGAGGAACACTGTCCCAGGGTACTTGATCTTACTGCATATTACAATCACCTGACACGCTTTTAAAATACACCTAACCCCTGAACAATTAAACCAGAATCCACTGGGTCGGGGCAAGGTCATGGGTAATTTCATTTTTTTAAATCACCCCGGGAGATTCTACTATGCAGCCAGGTTGAGAAATGCTGCTACTATTTTTCCAAAAATTCCCTGATGATAATAGTAATATCTGGAGCGCTTGTCAAAATAAACCAAAACCAAAACCAACAAACAAAAGTTTCCTAGTCACCAGCACAGACGTACCTGAAATCTAATTCTCAGGGGCCAAGGCCTGATAACCCTGTATACTTACTACGTGTTTCAGGTGATTTTAATGAGCAGGTAGGTTTGGGAAGCCAAGCCCTAGAGAAACTCACAACTGTGCACAGAACACTCATATGGACCATGGCTGTCCAGGGAACACACAAATCTGCATTTGTGGGAGAAGGGCTACATAAATGGCAGTAGAGCCACACCACAGAACGTTATGTAGAAGTGGGACTGAATAATGTACAGCTGCATGCATCAGCATTGATACTTACAGGGAATACAATGTTAGATAAACATAAACCAAAAAAATATATTTTTTGTAACACACAAAAACAAGTGACTTTTAACAATAAATTCCTTGCATCTTTAAAGATATGTAATGTCTGCTAAGCCTATAAAATGGGAAAGATAAAATCACAATCCAAGGAAGTGGTTACGTGTAGAGATGAGTCAGGGGAATAGGCTCATGGAGGTAGACTCAAAGGTATTGGGAACCATCCCATTCTTTAGTGGTGTGGTGGGTTCTAGGGTCTTCACTTTAATATTAGGCTCCAAAACTTGCATGTAACCAAAAAACTACTTTGTATGCATCAATCTTACATAAGAAGATTACAAGTGGTATGTATATATACACACACATATGTTTAAATTTATATCATTTTTAATGAAGACTTCAGAGCCCTTTCCCCTACTGATTCAGATTTCACAAGTCTGAGTGAGGCATGAAAATCTTCATGTTTGATAAGCACCAGGTGATTCTGACACAGATTGTAGCTAGATTATACCTTGACATACACTGATGGGAAGTGAACCATACTTGAAGAGAGAAGACTTGTGCTAAAAGCCCAGGTTTACCTGTGGGGCTTTGGGTAAGTCACTTGCCCTCTCTGATCTGTAGGACAGTGGCTATAATCCTAATATATTGGCTTGGGTTGGATGCTCCTCCTGCCTAATTCCATATCACCTCCCAATTCCCTCTCTCCTGGCACTTGGAACTCTGCAGGGAAGGTATTCACTGCACTGAGTTTTCCTGGAGGGTAGGACTCTGCCTCCAACACATCTTTGCCCCTGACCCCCAACTCTGAGATAAACCTCCAGAAGGTGGCTAATAAATTTTTACTGAACTTAGCAGGAACACAGATGGAAACAGAGCGAGTTCAAGGCAAAATGATCCTTGAGGGGCTCCCACTGGCTAGACTCAGGACAATTTAAGAGTCAAAAAGAATCATGACAGCAATGATTATAACACGTTAAATAACAAGAAAGAATCTATAAGGTCATAGTGATACTCAAAATTTGGGGTGGGAGCTCTCCTTTACAGAAGAATGCCAGCTAATAAATGTAGAAGGGATAATGGTGTTTGAAAACCACCATTGTGTAACTTACAATGCTGAAATTAACTCAAACAAAGATCACCAATGGATGCTAAAATCAACCTGTTGATAGGGAATGGGGCACTCACACCATCTCAGCTTCGCTCTATGACAGGGCCAGCTTCATGGGCATTCTGTACAGTTGAGTAGAGATTCATAGTTAGAAGGACCCTGGGCTCAGTTTAATGTTCTGTTGTCTGTCTTGACATTCTTGATCATTTTTGAACAAGAGGGCCCACACTCTTACATTTCACCAGGTTTTGCAAATTCTGTGTCCATTCTTGCCCATTACAGAAAGAAAAGTCTTTACCCTGGAGAATTTCGGAGAACATCACCTTAACACGTGATTAAACCTATCCCTACCAATCTTTGGGACAAACTAAAAGCATGCGCCTGTGGATGTGATGCACAAAGTGATACCCACATTACAGATGCAACATTACAGATGCCAAAAGTTATTTACCTGAATCTCATTGAGGGAACCTGACCAGCCAGATCGTAAGACACGTCATAGCAGTGGTCTTCTAGCTTTAGCTTATGTTCAAACTCTTTGGAAGCCTTCTTCAACCACAGAGTGCTGACTCCACTTCCATAGTTTCTGATTCAGGAGGTCCAGGTCTGAGGATGCATACTTTCACTGAGTTCCTGGGTATGAGGGTTAATTTTATGTCAACTGGCTAGTCTATGGGATCCAGGAATTTGATCAAACATTATACTAGATGTTTCTGTGAAGGTATATTTTTTTAAGATGAACATTTAAATTGGTGGACTTTGAATAAAGCAGATTACTCCCAATAATGTGGGTGGGCCTCATCTAATCAGTTGAAGGCCTGAATAGAACAGAGACTGACTTCCCCAAGCACAAAGTAATTCTGCCAGCAGACTGCCTTTGGGCGAGATAGAGCTGCAACAGTGGCTCTTCCCTGGGTCTCCAGACTCCTGGCTCACCCTGAAGATTTCAGATGTGCCAGCCTCAATAATAGTATGAGCCAATTCCTTAAAATAAATTTCTTCCTCTCTATCTCTCTCCCTCTCTCTCTCCCTCTCTCTCTCTACCTCATCTTGTTTCTGTTTCTCTGGAGAATATACAAGGGAATGCTGATACTGCTGGTTGAAGGATCACATTTTGAGAACCACTGTTCTCAATCTTCTAAATTATCACTATTATAAAACACCACCAACAAAAAAGTAGATGAATCTTTCTAGATCAAAGGAGACTAAAGAGACATGACAATCAAATGCAATGTATGAACTTCAGATCCTGTATTTAAAAAAAAAACATATAACGGCTATTTCTGGGGCAACTGGGGGAATGTAGATCATATAGGCTATGTATTAGATAATATCATTGTGCCAATGTTACATTTCTTAGGGTATATTTTTAGGTTTATTTATTTATTTATTTATTTAAAATACTAGGGGGATTTTTTAAATTGAAGTACAGTCAGTTACAATTTGTCAATTTCTGATGTATAGCACAATGCCCCAGTCATGCATATACATACATATATTCATTTTCATATTTTTTTCATTAAAGATTATTATAAGATATTGAATATAGTTCCCTGTGCTATACAGAAGAAACTTGGTTTTTTTAAATCTATTTTTATATATAGTGGCTAACATTTGCAAATCTCAAACTCCCAAATGTATCCCTTTCCACCTCTTTTCCCCTGGTAACCATAAGATTGTTTACTATGTCTGTGAATCTGTTTCTGTTTTGTAGATGAGCTCATTAGTGTCCTCTTTTTTCCTCTTTTTTGGATTCCAATTATAAGGGATATCATATGGTATTTTTCTTTCTCTTTCTGGCTTACTTCACTTTGAATTATGATCTCTAGGTCCATCTATGTTGCTGCAAATGGCATTATTTTATTCTTTTTTATGGCTGAGTAGTATTCCATTGTATAAATATACCACAACTTCTTTATCCAGTCATCTGTCGATGGACATTTAGGTAGTTTCCATGTCTTGGCTATTGTATATAGTGCTGCTATGAACATTGTGGTGCATGTGTCTTTTTGAATTAGAGTTCCCTCTGGATATATGCCCAGGAGTGGGCATTTCTTAGCTTTGATCATAATATCCTGCTTATGTGGGAGAAGGCCCTTGTTCTTAGAAGATGCAAACTCAAGTACTTAGGGATGGCATGTCATTCAAGTCTGCAACCACTTTCTAAGAGTTTATCCAATAAAGAAAATAATGTGTGTATATGATGTATCTAGATACAAACTCACAGAGACTGAGAAAGAAAAAATGTCAAACAAACAAAATAAGGAATCAGTGAAACACCTGGTATGTGTGATGTTCCTGTTAGGTGTCAGGGGTAAATGAATCAAACAGCACTGCCCCTCCCTAATGCTCTGACCTTCTGGTATGTGTTAGTTTCCATAACAGATGATCACAAACTGGGCAGTTTAGAACAACAGACATTTATTCCGTCACTGTTCTGGAGACTAGAAGTCCAAAGTCAAGGTGTCAGCGGGGTTGGTGTCCTCTGGATGCTCTGAGGGAGAATCGAGTCCACGCCTTTCTCCTCACTTCTGGCAGCTCGCAGCAGCCCTTGGTATTCCTTGGCTTGTAGACACATCACTCCAATCTCTGTCTCTGTTGTCACCTGGCTTTCTTCCCTGTGTGTCTCTGTGTCTCCAAATTTCCCTCTTTTATAGTAATACCAGTCATTGGATTAGAGCCCACACTTTAATCCAGTATGACATCATCTCAGCCTAACAGATTACATCTGCAGAGACCCTATTTCCAAACAAGATCACATTCTGAGGTCCTGGGTAGATATAAATTTGGGGAGAAGGGTCCCACTCAGGATACAGTGGGATCTGAGAAATAAGTGTCCAGGTTCTTGGACCAGAGTCCTGAGGGAGAAGGTAGCCAGAAGCTTGAGGACACATGTCTCCTACAAAAGCCCTGGGCCTCTTCTTTCCTAGAAATCAGTATGCAGTGCAGGGACAGCCATGGTACAACATCAGTAGCACAAGAGCCCTTGTCAGATCCTTAACCCTGCCAGCCCAGCTTTGTAGGCTCAGTTTATCATGCAGGATGACTCCTTCCTCCCTGTATGGCAAACAGAGGCTGCTTTTGAGCAGCACTTTAAGGAGAGTGGTACCACTGCTCTCTTCCCATTGACCCACCTCCTTGGAAACATGGGTCTTGCCAAGTCCACCAGCCCCTGCCTGTCACCCTTCTATAGCTGCCCGTCCTGAGCAGCAGTGGTTCTCACCAAAGAGTTTCAGCCATGAAAATGTATGAACATATGTCCTCAGCTTCACGGTCAAAAGGGAATCCAATCAAGAATCTGGTGATGCATTTGCAAATTAAAAAAAATGTGTACCATAATGAACAGAGCCATTCAAACTAATAATTAGGTAAACTCCCGTTACGGGTGGCATGGTAATTACAACAGGTACTTCTAGCAAATTTAAAAAGCAACTTAGGTTTCCATTTCCTTCCTGAAGAATGCAATAAGCAGGTGTGTCTCTGCACTGCCAGGTGGAGAAACCCCCTTAGAAACTGAGAGAGTGAAACGAGTCCAGAAATCTCAATTCCCAGGCTCCCAGGATGGCAGGAAATTTGTTACAGAGGACAGATGCTGGGAGTAACAGTAAAAGTGTATAAAGCCGCGGTGTACAATGCAGGTTTGTAAGGGGGGGTGCCCATCTGAGGGGTACCTGATGCCCTCCTCCTTGCCCACCATGCTTTGACCTTGCTGGCATCCTTTCTGCTTCAGGAATATCCCACGTGAATTCCTGCCCCTGGTCCCTTGCGCTTGCTGTTTCCCCCACGTGGAATGCGCCCCCCCCATGCCTTCCTCAGCTCAGGTGTACCTGTCGGAGAGGCTTTCTAACCACCTGCACCAGGTGTTATCCCCGCACCCTGTTCAACTGTCTCCCTGTCCCTTAATCGGGCTGATTATACGTGATAATTCATGATTTTTAAAATCTGCATTCAGGGTCTGCCTCCCATGCTGGAACATAAGCTCCATGAGAGCAGAGACCTTGGCTGAGTTTTCACGGCTCCAACCCAAGGCCCAGCAGTGCATTTGGCACTTGGTTGGCATTCAATAAATGTCCGTGATGAATAAAAATGTATGAATGAAGGAGTAAATCGATGAATAAAGGCTCACATCCGTTACTTGGGCCTTGTAAAACCCCGAGGGAGGGATTGTCAGTATCTTCTTTTTGCAGATGAGAAAACTGAGATTTAGAGACATTCAGGCATCTGCCAGCAGCATCAGCTCTGATGTGGCAGAGCCTGGCCCTTCAACCCGGGGCTTCTGTGAGCTTTCTCCTGCATCGCGCCATGTCAGGACGTGTGGGTTGGGTTACTTCCAAGCTCTAAGGGAAAGGGAGAGAGGGGCGGCTAGTAAGTGAGCTGGGTACTAAGAGCACAGTCCCGTCTCCACCCCTATCCTTCTGACAAACAAAACAGCTTCCTTCCGGTCCGACCCCAGTGTGGACGCCTGTTCTGGACTAGATTTGAGGACAGGGTTTCTGGCATCTCCATCTGTCTCTCACCCGATGGCAGACACACTATCCCAGGGGCTCAGGAATATTGACTGTGAGTCTAGACTAGAGAGTGGAGGATGCCCAGACGCTTTGGAGCTGGGACGTGAATTCCAGAGCCTCGCTGGGTAGCTCCCTAAACCCATCAAGATCTGGGGAAGTAATGGGCAGTGGTGGGTAGCGGAGGATTGCTGCGTGTTCTGATCCCGGCTCTGCTTTAACGTTGTGACTCCAGGAGTTTTCTCATTTCTCTGAGCCTGTTTCCCCTCTCCAAAAGGGCACTGTACCCACACCCATTTTAGAGGGTAGTGGGGATTAGAATAAGTCAGTCAGCTAAAGCTCTCAACCCAAAGCCTGCACATGCTGAAAAGTCAATAAATACCATCATCATTAGCTCCCAGCAAAGCACGGCCCTTCACAGTCACAGCTGATGTTCCAAAAGCAGCAGCGCCTCATTCCTCAAGGCACAGTGGCTGCCCCAAGTCCTGCTACCAGCATCCTACCTCCCCCCTCATCCCCAGTGAAGATGACCCCTAACAGGACCTCTGGCCACATCTGGGTCTCACCTCTACTGGCCAAGAGCAAAGCCAGGACTCCCAATGGGCCTTTTTATATGAGTCCTTCACCTCCTGGCACATGGTCAGCCTGTGAGTTTTTCTGCAACAACTTGGTCGATGCCCCACCAGGAACATCTGATCCAGGATGGGTGGCCCACCAGGGAGCGCCCACTGTCTGTCCCACAGCATACAAAGTCACACGTAGCTGGAGTCTCCCTCCAAGACAATCAATCCCAGCAGGAAGAGGAAACAGCATTCTCTTAAGGGCTTTCTGGAGGTGACAATGTTGGGGAAAGAAAGATGGATTTCCTCCTTGCCTCCTTCACCTCCGTCTGACTTCGCATGTTGTCGAAAGTGAGGCTCAGCTCACATAGCTTCCAAGGGGTCAAATCAGGATTTGAATTTGGATCTAACTGAGAAATGCAGCTAAAGGACATGAACATGCTTCTGGCCAAGAAAAGCTGCTCTGTCCTCGGGTGTCTGTTCCCACCCCGTCCACTGCTGGGGTGAACCAGCTCTCCTGTGGCCGTGACAACACTGGGATGAAGTTTAAGAGTATAATCCACAAAGGGGTTCACATATCTGTGCGCCCCATTCACACATTACTGCCTCTCCCTCCCTGCCAATCCTGCAGCCCCCAAGTTTGTTCAGAGCCCCTAACAGCTGCAACCCCTGATGACACACATGCCATTTACACGGGCAAGTAAAATTGAACTTACACAGTGCAAGGTGTACAGCCCACACAAGCTGCTTTGTTACACACACCTATTGCGTTTGATTCTTTCCTTCAGAACGCCATCGCATAATTGTTCACTCGTTGCTAGGATGTTTAATTGGTATTGTCTTTTACATCAGGATAAACACTAAGTCTGATTCATTACTGTGTTCACATGTCTGGCATGGAGTGGACACAATACGTATGTGTTGACTGAAGGATGGATGGATGGAAAGATGGATGTTGGATGGATTAATGGATGGATGAGTGGGTGGATTGATGGGTGGATGAATGATTGAAAGAAAGAAGGAAGGAAGGAAAGAAGGATGACGGATGAATGGATAGGTGCGTGGATGAGTGTGAAGTCTACTGATCCACTGAGCCCTGTTCAGACACAATTTGCAACTTGTCCAATACGCTGTTGCTGACAAATTCAGCCTCACCAGGTCAACCTCTTTGGAATATTCCCCAGATTTCTGAGGATGCCTCATTAGCTCCATTTCACAGTTAAGTAAATAAATATGCAGAAATGTTAAGAGCCTTGGCCAAGGTGCCCCCGGGGATTAATGACAGAAGAGCCAGGAGACCCAGGGTCTCCCGAGGCCTTGTCTAAGCTTCTTCTTCCATCCTTTCCTGCCACCAGATGCCCTGAATCTCAGTTAGCCCTGTGGCTTGACTGAGGAACTCTTTGTGTCGTACTTTCTTTTGACACGGAGATGTTTCCCACCCTCCCCCCACTCAAGCAGGCACCAGGTTCTGAGTTCACGGGTATGTGGACTATGGAGAGTGATTCTCAAACTCACAGGCAGAAGAACCAAATGGGGAGTCCACTGTGGAGTCCTGGGCCTCATCCACAGATTTTTTTTGTTTCCTAAACCTGCAGTAGAATAGGGGAAACTACACCTTTAAATAATGATCCCAGAATGATGCTGAGACAGGTGATCCATAGACTGCACCTGGAAAAGCTGTCTTGGGCTTAACAGAGGTGTTGATCTGGTCTGCGGAGGATCCGTGTCTGGGCACTGAGGTCCAGGGACAGCCCCCTTAGGGGTGGTAGAATCTCTGATGAGAGCACAGGAACAGAGGCTGGAGAACAGCAGTTATGGATCCCCATGTTCAGCTTCTGATCCAGCTGAGCTCCTCGTGGGAAGCTTGGCAGGCCCTCTGGAGCAATCAGACCCCACAACTGGTAGAGGATCAGCACGGGAACAGACACTGCTTATCCCAAGGAGCAACAGTAAAGGTGGCAGCCACAGCAGATGAGGGATCAGCCCTTCCTCCCCTCCCTGGGCCCTCTGCTGGGCTAGGATTCTAAATAATAGGAACTCTACTAGTGCCTGATTTCTGATTTCCATCTACCCAGGAAGCTGATGTTTCAGTGTCTAATTTAATTTAGAAAAATACCAAAATAATGACGTTTCTGGTTCTCCAGCACTGAACAGAAAATTCACATCAGTACATTCCTTTATTCTTCTGGAGCAGACCCAGGCCTGCAAAGAGGATTCTCTGGAGTTTCTGTACTACAGCTCCTGCTCATTCTTGCCTTGTGTGGAGGAAGACACACTAGAGACGCAGGGAGAAGCTATGAATTCCTGGGAAGGGTTTTTAGTTTCTCTGGGCTCTCACCTCTGTGAGAAAAAAAAAAGAAGTGAAATAACTCCTGCCTAGTTCAATTAAAATGGCCAGGTAGGGTGTCTCAGAAGATCCTATGTCTGCAGTATTTAACTGAGCACATATTATGTGCTGGGTATGTTACTGGAAACGGTTGTGTGTGAAAAAAAGCACAATCTCTGCTCCCGTGGGACCCTAAGTAAATATTAATTTCCTAACCCAAGACCCTTTTACTGTCTTAAATTATAGTACTGACTTTCCCCAAACACCAAGAAAGTCTTATTTAAGTATCTTTTGTTTTGCAAGGCTATTCTGTTAAGAATGGTCATTTGCCAGGTCATGTGCTCAAGGCTTGGCATATTACCACCTCATTTAATTGTCATAGCAACCCACCCAGAGACAACTGTATTATTTCCCCTACTGTAAAAATGAGGAAATAGACTTGGAAGGTCACTCAGTTAAGTGGGCAGAATTGAGATTCAAACCCAAGCCGTCTGATTCCAGTCCAGACCCCTAGCCTCTTCAACATGCTTACTGCCCAATGTATAAAGGCAGGGATGGAGACACACCCCCCCATCCAACTCTGATCCAAAGCCAAAACGTAACACATTTTAGCCTCCTGCCAAAGTCCCTGCGTGCCAGCCCACCCCACTACAGCCTCCATAAAGAGTTCATCCTCCTTCCATCCACTGGAATGATTTCATTCTCCCTCCGATTCCTGGTCTAGAAACTGCTCTGCTGAAATGTTGATTGACCACGGGTGCTCCCAGTGTGGGGCAAGCCTTTTAATTGCTTCCTGAAGGGGGCTTTTGGGGCTTTTTGAGAGCCCTGATTGGAAATTTTAAAGAATGATAATTTCCTAAAGCAAACTGTCATTATAATTCCATAAAACTTCACAGCTAGCATCTTAATCTCCCCGCTGGTCTGGGCTCAGGCTGGCACCTCTCCATCCCTTCCCAGAGGCTGACTTTGGGAGGGTCCCTCCAACTCTACATCTGGATTTCCCCTAAGGTCACAACTAGAGATGGGTTTTCAGTGGAAATTCTAGTATCTTCACAAGCCCAGTATTTCATAATGCTTCCTCCTCTTCCCTATGATCTCAGGTGACTCTAATCAATATGGAAAATAGGGTGGACATGCAGGGTAGGAGAGAGAAAAACAAGGGGCTTTAAATTTGCCTCACACTCGCTAGGTTCCAGTCCCTTTGATTCAACAATCCTATGAGAAATAGGCATCTGCTCTATTTTACAAATAAAAAAATTGAAGCTCAGAGAGGGTAAGCAACCTGACCATGGTCACACAGCAAGCAGGCTTTCAAGTTAGGATACCATCCAAAGTCTACCTGATTGTGAAGCCTGTCTCAGTCCACCACACAGCCAACCTGAAACTAAGCCTCAGTATGCCCAGAACCCCCATGTCCATGAGCTTGGGGTATGGCTATGGTTCTATGCAAAAGTCTATTTAAACATGCCAATTCTCTGTGGGAGGCTCCAAAACTCAGTGCAGTGGTCTTAAAATACATCCACAAATTCTTTGACCCTCTTCCCAAAAGGTGGAGCCAACCACCCAACCCGACCTAAGGTCTGGGCTACACCCTTATCTTGGGAACTGTGGTAAAGTATCTTTTCATAGCAATTATCTTCTAATCTGTTGGCCTTACTGTCCCTTGAATTAATACACTAGCTCCCAACCCACTTGGGTGGGTCACGTCCGGCCTCCGTCTCCTGATCTGGAAGAGAACCACAGCCCAGGTCAGTATTTCTGGACATCCTTCTGAAGTCTTGTGATTCTCGCCACACTTTATGCATTTCTTTAAATGTACTCTCTTTCTTAAAAAGAACTGGATTTTAAAAGGAAGCTTTATGTAAGTGCAAAATCAATATCACTTGCCATAAATAATAGGCAATCATAGAAACACACACAACGGATGCAATAAATGTAATGAGTTAGGCCCAGGTGGCTTTCCAAGGCTCTGTGCCTCTTTGTAATAAAGGGCAGTTGGTGAGCTCTGGAGAGGCGTGAAACCCACAGGCACACCAGTCTGAGCCTTTCTCTCTGATGGGATCAGAGAGTTGGATGAAGGAAAACAGGAAGGAAGAATGCTCCCCTGTGGGATGTCCTGTGTGTTGTGCTGTGCCACGCCCACATGAAGCCACTTTGCTCCCAGACCTCGTGACTGGAAACGCTGAACTCGTCCATCCTCCACACCGAGCTTCCATGAGGTATGGCAGGGCAGAAAGGCCCAGGGGGAGACTAATCAAAGCCCAACTCCCTACGCATGTTACACAAACACAGACCTGTCCGCTAGACCTGAAACAGTAGCTCGCTCCCCCCAGGATGGTTAGGCAATCTCTGGTTTCCTCTGTGGGTGTCCCTCAGTCCTCACTCTCCCCCCATCATCAGTTTGCCCATCAGTGAAATGCAGGGACCTGACCCTGACAGCCCCTGTTATCTTGGAGATCCCTCAAAACAGGCTGAGGGCCAAGCCGAATTTCAGAGCCGCCCTTGCTCAGATGCTCAAACGTGTACACGCACATTAGCACAAGCGGGCACACACACGCTCCCCTACTGGCCTCCGCTCGCCTTGGGGACACCGAACAGGAATTGCATTTAGTAATCAATTGACTCCCCTTGACTTGGTTTGGTGCCTTTTCTAAATAACAAGAGCCTGGCAACAATCTTTATTAATGAAGCTCCCGGCACCGTGCAGAGAAGACACAGGCAGCATATGCAAACGTGCTAAGGAAATTATTTCCATCAGCTCCAGCTATTTGAAAGCAATTGAAAAGTTTCCATTTGAAGAAAAAGTAATTTTCCTGATGTGAGTTTCGAGAGCTGTTTGTCTGCCCCCACCTAACGCCGCCACAGCGTCCCCAGCTCCGAGCTTTCTACATTTTATTAAACCACAGCTAAGTGGCGTCATGCTGTTAAAATAGTGTGTCGCTTTTTAAAGTGATATCATTACCTAATAATTTTGAGAGCTTTACTTTTTTTTCCTCTTTATCAGGAAGGGAAATGGACCAAATGTCTTGGCAGCATCTCAGTATGGTGGAGATGGGGAGTGGGGGGTATGTGGGACTGGGGCCCCAAAATGTGGAGAACTGAGCTCCAGAGGTCACAAGGAATATATATATATATATGAATGAATTCCTCCCCATTTCAGGTTTATGGAGAATTGGTGAAGACATGAAATGCAGAGAAACATGGCTGATACAACACTGAACCCCAGAGCTGGACTTTCCACAAAGCTAATGAGACTTAAACTTCAACGGAATCAACCTTAGCCTAATTTTATAATCATAATTGTGTCTCTTTTAAAGAGTGTGCTTGTTTTCTATTGTTTTCTCACAAATTCCCATATACTTTGGGGCTTCAAACAACACCCACATATTAGATCAGAGTTCTGCAGGATGGATGTCTGGCATGGAGTAGCTGGGGTCTCTGCTTGGAGCCTCACGAGGCTGAAATTAAGGAATCTACCTGGCTGAGTTCTGATCTGGAGGCACTGGAGAAAAATCTGCTTCCGAGCTCGTTCTTGTTGGCAGAACGCAGTTCCTTGAGATTATAAGACTAGTTCTGTTTCCTTGCCGGCTGTCAGCTAGGGGCATTTCTTAGTCTTACAAACCTCTCTTTTTCTACTACATGCCCCCTCCATCTTCAAGCCATCAAGCATGTATCAAATCTTTCTTGTTGAATCTGAGTTCCTCTTTTCAACCAAATGGAGAAAACTCGTGATTACATCATCCCCAGCCATATTATCTTCCTAAGGTCAACTGTGCCATATATCAAACCAATCACAGAAGTAAAATTTACCATATTCACAGTCCCAAGGAACAGGCAGGGCCTGTACATGAGAGGGGCGGACAATTTCAGTGGCCCATTTTAGAATTCTGCCTACCACAAAGAGAGGTACCAAGCTGTATGAGCTTCAGGCACCACAAAACTTGGGTCTACTTCTGCCTGGTCCCCTTGACCTTGGAAGTTGCCACCTGGACCACTCGAACAGCTTCAGATTGATCTCGGATCTTTAACCTCTTTTTTCAGACTCAACAACTCAAAAATTGAGCCCTTCCTCCAAGTGACCTACATAGAAAGTCAAAATGGAACTGGACATGCAAGGCTATGGGGGCCACTGGTTGGTTTTTCTGAAGACCACTTTCCTCCGTTCATGGCCTCCCGGTTTCCTTTCCTATCAAACTGTTCTCCCACCTTAATCCTGTGTGACTCAGACAAGAGCCCCGTCTCAGCTCTAAGGATGAGCAAGTGATGCTTATTTGGTCAGTTCAAGGTCCCCTCTCCTCTTGACCTCAGTGCTTGTATCTGGATGGTTAAGTAACCCAAGTTTACCCAAGATAGATTGATGGAAGCAGCCAGAAAGGAGCTTTGTTCTTTCATCCACTGAGCAATGAGTGGATATGCCTGGAGTTCAAGAGGTGAGCAGGTGGAGCCTAATACTGAAGTCATTCCAGAAGAGCAGCCCTGGAAATGCATTCTAAATTACATCATCTGAACCTTTTGACTGTGCTGAGCCTGACATTAAACTACCCCTGGACAAATTAGTTTATTTCTCTTTCATTTGATTTATTCATTTATCCATTCATCCATCTATGCATTCATTCCTTCTTCTTTCTTTGGTGTTGAATTTCTATTCCTTGCAATCAAAATACTAATGTACACACTCATAGCCAGTCTTGATTTCACTCTTACATTCTACCTTCTCACAAATGCAACCCCACCCCACTGCCCATTCTCCAGCCAGACTAAAATGTTTGCCATTCCTGGGAGCATGGTGCTCCCGTTGCCTGGAATATCCATCTTTCTCCTCTGCTTTCCAACATAGTACTCAGCTCAAATGACATCTCTTCTTACCACCCTCCCCATCCTTCTTAAGAGTTAATTTTGTCCTTGTCTTGAATCTCATAAGACTTTGTACCTCCCTACCTTCAAGTCCCACTCCCCCCCCCCCTTTTTTTTTTTTTTTTTTTTTTTGCCTGCTCTTAGTCTTGTCCACATCCCATCCCCATGTGTGGCACACAGTAAGTGACTGGTTGTGTTGGGGGTGGGGGGTACCTACCATCATTTCCATTTTAAGATGAAAGAAATAGAGGTTCAAGGAGGTTAGGTTAGACCAATCTGAAACCTAAATCTACAATCTTAACCACTATAAAGTGTTTCACGTAATTATCATATCACCATTAATACTGTTTTTAATATTAATAGTAAGGATAACTAAACATTTCACACCTTGGAGCAATGCAGTAAGAGATCATTTAAATAGATTACCTCTTTTAAGATTCAAAACAATCTTCTAAGACAAACTCTAATGTGATGCTGTTTTGCAGACAAGGAAACTGAGTCACAGGTAGGTTAGATTGCCCAAGGTCAGACAACTAGAATTTAAACCCAACTATCCTTTCAGAAACCTTGCTCGTGGCCACTACATTTGCAATGTTTGAAAAGAGAGAAAGACTGATGAAACTTGAATGTGAGCATAAAGGTGAATGCGCTGAGAAGACCTGTGCATCCAACCTCAGAGACCCCTTAGAATAATGGCAAGCGGGGCTCAGAGGATGGGTAAAAATGCCCATTCAGAAGCAGCACCCCTTCTCCACCCCTTCCCAAGACCAGTGTCCCTGGGTCCCAAGCAATGCCAGGGTCAAAAATTTCCATTTTTCAATCAACGAAGCCTGGACTGTGTGTTTAAACAGGAATTTTATTTCTTCCCCCCCCCTTTTTTTTTTTCTTTTTTAATTGGAAGGAAGCTTTAAACACTTTGAAAGTGGCCTCAGGGAACAGCTCACAGCATGCTCTGCATCTCCTCCTTTTGAGGCAAGCGTCCCTACAGCCACTTTACAAGCTCTGTTTTCAATTACAAAAGCTTGTTTGAACACGGGCTGTCACAGAGGCTGTTCAAACAGGCTTTTGTAATTGAAAAGAAGGAAAAACAAAAGATTTCTAACCTTCCAAAGCCAAGATCCGAAGGAGCTGGTCAGACAATTGTGGAACCAAAATGGCGCTCCATAGTATGGGGACTGGGGTCAGCCAAGAAGACAGCTGCGCTCTTTTGCTTAGGCTGAACCGCACCGGAATAAGAGCGTAGAACCTTCAATGTCTGTTTTAGTGTAAAAGTCAGAGGGCTGGAATCTGATAGCTGGAACAGACATGAATGGATGTAGAAAGGTACAGTGACTCCTGCCAATGGTTACCAAGGAAGAGTATCAGATCATTCACAGACGATCACTCACACATGGCATCAAAAGTCATTGGTACCTAGAATAAGAAAGCCACTTCCTCTTAAACTTTTTGCCAATGTTTTGGAATTTATCAAGCAAAAAGTCTCACTCTGTTATACGTATATCTTTAACTCTTTGAATTTCCTTATCTCACACGTGGAGCACTTTGGGAACCTGCATAGAATTTAGTAACATTGTTTTGTTTTCACCATATTTTAAGGAACATGATAATAACTTCCAACATAAGTAAATTTCAGTTAAAATTAAATCAATTTTAAAATATTAAGTGAATAGTAGAGGTAGAAGCTAAAAATATAGCAAAAGTCACGCTGGCACATGGATAGCATAAAAATAAAGAAGTTGAGGAAAACCAAATTCTGGGACACTGGATGGTGGCTAAGAGTTTGGATTATAGAGTGACTACACTTCCCAGCTTACCACCTACTAGTTTGCCTAACTTGTATAAACCTACATTCCTTCTCTGCAAAACAGGGCTAGTAAAAACATCTAACTTAGGAGGTTGCTCTGAGGATTTATAAAATAAGCAATCATCAGGTAACTGTTTTCCATTATTGCTGTTAAAAATAAGATTACCATTTAGCTTAATGTTTCGCAAATAATATGCTCCTTTTTAGAGGGAAAACAACTCTCATGAATCCTCAGTATGGATGAAAGTTTTACAGACCCCACGCGTATGGCTAAGGAAGGATGTAATTCATAAACCACGGGCCCAGGCATTGCAATCAACCAATCAGTAAAGAGACTGTGTTTTAAGTGATTTATCCGAGGTCACACAACTATTCACTGATATATTTTTGAACTACTGAACAATAGTTGTTGGTAGTGATTGAATCACAAATGTAGTAGAATCCAAATCTCCCTTTTTAAATGAGCCGTGGACATTTTGGAGTGGGCTAATGATTGTATGGGTCTGTCTTGCTCATTGTTGGGCCTTTAGCCTCCCCATTCCCTTCTCTCCCTACACTAAGCCCCAGAAGTACCCCAGCCCCAGTCAGTGTAACAACCCAAAATTTCACCACACATTTCCAAAGACACCCTAGCACCTCACCCAGGTTAAAAACCTCCAGATGTCCTCCATCCATTCCCAGGAGTGTTTCAGAAATAAGGTTTCTAGTGAAAGACATAGGTGAGCATGGGCAGTAGAGCTGGATGGACCTAGCTCCGTGGGGCATGTGATCAATTACACGCAGGTCTAATGTCAAGTAGCACTGGATTTGGGAGGGAGGCATTGTTCTCAAGTTTTCTCCTTCCTCCTTTCACCAGGAGAGATAACAATATGGCTTAGAATGACCTAACATTGCATAGTGGCTTCACTTCGTTCCTCCAGTTCCTAGCTGAGTTAGAACACCACCCCAAGGGAGCAGGGCACCTCTCACCAGGTAAACATGACAACAGGTTCTATGAGTGATCTAAGAAAAGCCGAGCTGGCTCATTCGACTCTTAGAGTTGCCACCTGTGACAGTGAGCAGGCCTGGGGGAGCTGGGAGAAGAGGGGCTGAGACAGCCTTGTGGAGGCCTGTGCTGATGGAAGAGCAAAGAAAGCTCCTCTTTCAGGGAAGAGGATGGAGCAGAGCTGAGGGGCTGAGAAGGAAACTCAATTCTCATGTGCCTGCACCCCCCCCCCCCGCTTTATATATAGTGTATGTATGTGTATATATAGACTGATATAGCTATAGATAGGTAATAGATACACACACATACACACATACAACATAAAATTCACCATTTGAACCATTTTAAGGTGTGCAATTCATTGGCATTTAGTGCATCCACAACGTTGAACACTTTCCTCATCCCCAAAACGTAACCCCATACCCATGAGCAGTCACTCCCCATTCCACCTTCCCTCCAGCCTCAAGCAACCACTAGTCCAGTCTACTTCCTGTCTCTATGGATTTACCTCTTCTGGACATTTCATATAAGTGAATTCATACAAAATATGTGACCCTCTGTGTCTGATTTTTTCTACTTAGCAGAATATTTTCAAGGTTCCTGCATGTTGTAGCATGTAGCAGTGCTTCATTCCTTTTGATGGCTGAGTACTATTCCATAGTATAGAGAGACCACAGTTATGTTTATCCATTCAACAGTTTACCGACACTGGGCTATTTCCACCTTTTTGCAAATGTGACTAATGATGCCAAGAACATTCGTGTGCAGGTGGTAGGGACTATGGGGGAACAGTAACTCAATAGAAGTTTGCCTGCCAAAGTGAGGGGGTACTTAGGAAAGGCAAGTTTGGATGTGAAGAGGGGTACAGCAGGACGGCATGGACAACCAGCTTCGGTGGGAGTCTGTGCTGAGGGGGTTCAGACAGCAGGAAGGCCCAGACTCTCGCTGGAAGAACCAAGAGTTCGAGGAGAAAGAGAAGGTTCCTGACACCAACTTAAGGGTCTCCATTGTGGTTTTGTTTAGAGAAAGTGCTCCCAGTCCCTGCAGACATCGGTCCCCAGTCCTGGGGACCCACAGAATTTCTTAGGTCCTGGAGAAGGAGGACAACATCTCAAGTCAGGAAGCTGGGGGCAAAGTCCATGAAGACACACTCACATGGTCAGGATGTTCCTCGGATGGTGGGAGAGCCGAGGAGGTCGCTGGCAGGGTTCAAGGGAACTGCAGGAAGGCATGATGGTTAAGAATCAGCTGTGGAAGCAGAGTATCTGGGTCTAAATTCACAGTTGGCCTTGTCAGGTGTGACTTCAAGGCAGATGCTCCGATCTATGGTGACTTTGCTTGAGCAGGGACTGATACAGAAGGGGGTTGCTACTCAACAGCAACCCATGGTGCCCTTCTCACTCAGTGGGGTCCCTCCTCACCTTGTTCTGAGGGACCCCAAAGTCCCCTTGAGCCACACTGGAGGCTCTCGGATGGCTCAGTGGCTTATGGTAGAGGAGGTTCAGACCAGGAGACCCCCTCCTCCACCACAGCCAGAGCATTCTTCTCTCTTTGTTAATTCAGAGTTTATTATTTTTCCTATTTAAATTGTAAATTCCCCTTCTCTGGAAGTCTCGAGGAAACTGCACTATTACCACGACATAAGCAGCCTTCTCCCCCTCTGGTTACGGATTTTCTGATCCTTCATATGCACCGTTGGGTACAGAGTGAAATTATCACCTGCTCCAGCAAAGCGGCTGGAATGGTTAACATGGAAGTCGTCCCGGGCCTCCCCGGAGTCCTCTGCGAAAGAGGCAAGAGGAGAGAGCGGGCTGAGGCTGCCCCAGTGTCCGCTCCCCACCCTGGGCTGGGGAAGAACGGACAGCCAACCTCCGGCACCAAGCTCGGGAATGCAGCCAGGAGGGAGGCACGGTGCCAGTGTCTTCCAGGCCCGGTGGCGGCAATCTTTCAAAGGCCTGAATATTTCACACTTCCTCCTGTGGCTCGGATCACATGCAGAATGGAGCGCAATCGCCCCTGAATTCCAAATTTACTTTAAGTAATTAAACTCATTTATTTCCATCTGAATACACTATGGGGTTGGAGGAGTTTATGGAAATCTGGGTAAAGAGAATGAATAGATAAATAAATTATATGGGGGAGAGGCCGTTAGTGATGGAGATGAGGGGCCAGCAGGAGCTGTCTGCCAGAGTGGACTGGGGACTCTGCACCATGGCCACCTCTCACCTGGTCCTGTGTCCAGCAAGGAGAGGGGGTGGGCTCTCAGAAGCACTTGGAGAGGTGTGTGCCAGCAAGCGGCACAGCACGGGGTTGGGGTGGGAGGGAATTCTTCTGCCCTGAGCCAGGCTGGGACTCCCAGTGCGTTCATCTTGCTCCAGCAAGACCAGAAAGTCGGCAATGTCTGTCCTTAGCTGAGTCCCCTCCACCTGGGACTTTTCTTTGCTGCGTTCTTTCCTTCCCTCCTTCTATCCTTCCTTTCCCCGTTTCTTATCCCCTTCATTACCCTTCAAGAAATAGTGGCTATTATCAATAGTCTCATCAATATCAATGATTGGCTGCATCTCAAAATCAGCTTCATCTTGAGGCCCTCATTGGTCTTTCTGAGTCAGATAAGAGTCTTTCCCGTCTGAAGGCTCCCCTAGCCCCCTTCTCTCCCTTGACAAAGGCATTTTACTTCTGCCTTTCATCGGGTTCAACCTCGCCCTGTAAGTGATTTGTATAAAAATCTCAAGCCCTCTGAAGGCATAGGATCTGAACAATTGAATATCAATTAAAAGATACTCCCCTAGAGAGGGTGGATGAGACAAGAAAAGATCCTTGTCATATCAGAAGCCACCAGGAAGTCAATTATGAACTGGAACAGGACCAGAGCCCCTGCTTTTCGGTCTTCCCCCAAACCCTGCTGCTCAGTATGACCTTTCTATTCTCTGAGATGCTGGGCGTGATGCTTTTATCCTAACAGGTGCTCAGTAGTATGTACAGCACTGCACGGAATTGGGAGGGACTAAGTTAAATTCCCACTATCACACCACAGATGGACCGTGGGTCGGAATTGATAATTTCTATTATCCACGGGGTCTCCCGCTCCACATCACACAGGGAAAAGGAGAACACGTTCCTCGGGTGCTGTGCACTGTGCCTACTCGCACACCGCCATCACAAATATGAATATAAATATACGGGGCAGGAAATAACTGCTTTTCCATTAACTTCATTGTTTTGAGGCACCTTTTACTAGCTTTGCCCTTTCAATCAGTTTTAAAAATTATAATGTTTAGCAGCAGCAGTTTTCAGCCAGTGCCCTCCTGAAGGATTTTTATTCCTGATCCCACACTGACATAATTACCCAGTGAAGGCCTTGTGTCGCAAGGACCAGGATCTCACCTGAGCACTCACCTTCTGTCCAGGCTGGTCTCCTCCTTGGACAGGGTTTTCAGCTGCCCCTGGAGAGGACACTCCCTCCCAGTGCACAAGACAGCCAGGTCAAGACCGGCATGGCAAACTGTGACTGGTTCGTCAAAAAGGTAAAGAATTACCCTGTGGTCCAGCAATACCCGAAGAATTGAAAACATGTACTCAAACAAATACTTGCACACTAATGTTCATAGCAGCACTGTTCTTAACAGCCGAAGTGTAGAAACAACCCAAATGTCCAGCAAATGATGGGCGGCTAAACAAAATTTGGACTATCCACACAATGGAATATTAATTATGCTGTTGAAAAGAATGGAATGATGACACAAGCTACAATATGGAAGAACCTTGAAAACACGACACCAAGTGAAAGAAGCCAGACACAGAAGGACAAATATTGCATAATTCCATTTAGATTGAATACACCAATCTACAGAGATGGGACAGAGACAGTAGAAGCTGCCAGGAGGTGGGAGTGACTCTTCAGTGGGTATGGGGTTTTTCTTTGGGATGATGAAAATGCTCTGGAACGATACACAATATTTTGAGTGTATTAAATACCTACAGACTACACACTTTAAATGTACAATTTAATACATTTATAATATGGTTAATTTTATACTATGTAGATGCCATCTCGATTTTTTTTTAAAGCTGTGACATTTGCTTTGGGCTTTCAATAGGGTAACCGCATAATTTGTTGCCCAATTTGGGATATTTTAGAGGGTTTTTAATAATTAAACCAGGGCAACAGGCATTAATCAAATTTCACCAGTGTCAGCAACTTCTACATGACTGCTGTATCTCCAGATGACAGGTGTAGACCTCTCAACTAATTTTCTAGGTAGCTACAGGATGTCAGGTAGAGGCAATAGGTCAAAACAGCTCTAGCTCTCTGGCCCGGGGAAACGAGGTGCATGTGTGATTCCTGCCCAGTGGTCAAACCCCGGGCTCTCCTAAGCCTCAGGTGTCTGCCTCCACTGCTCTGCCTGGAATGCCTCCCATCCTTGGGCAGCTGTAGAAGCACCAATCCTGGGATCCTGAACTAGAACACCCGCCCTGAGACGCCTCCCTGATTCCCACGTAGAGCCAGGTGCTGCTGCTCTCCTGGTCTCATTTATTGCACTTCCCTCTGTAATGTCACATATGCCCCACCTGCCTGACCGTCAGCAGCGTGAGGACAGGAAGGGCATCTTACTCAAATTTGCTATCAAAATGGCTACACTGACATTCCTGAGTAAATGCTGGTAAACAGAATACCCTAATCTTCATCAAGATGAGGAATGCACACGGCCCCCTCATTCATTCAGCAGGCTTTCACTGACCACCTACTATCTGCCAGGCACTGGTGACAGTGTGTGTGAAACCAGGTAAACATGGTCTCTGATCTTGAGTTTCCCGTGGTCCAGGGTTGGAGAAAAAGGTAAAAGTGCAACCGTGGTAAGAGATACAGAAGACTGAAGGCTGCTGACTCTCTCGAGTGCTTATTAAGGGGTCTGACCTGGTCAAGGAGGGTGTTCTTAAACGGTGAGCTCTAAAGCCTGAGGAGGAGAATCGGCACAGTGGGGAGAGAGTGTAAGTTGGTGCAGCTGGAAGGGAAGGGGGTGGGGGAGGGATCAGGAGAGATCCAAGAACTAGACCATGCAAAGGCAAGTCATTCTAAGTAGGGAACCGTCACAATCCAGTTCGCATTTTGTAAAGACCCTTCCGGCTACACTTTGAGAATAGATCAGAAAGTAAATTAGGGGGACCAGGTGGGGAAGCACGGGGGAGGCTGTCAGGTATCCAGGTGAGAGATGGTGGCAGCATAATCGTTTCTGTGCGGACACTACCTCCCAGCTCCTGCCAGAAGAGAGGCAGGACTCACCTATATGTGTCTAGAGCCATCCTGAGATTACCTTGGGCTCCCTCGTATCCCAGTTCCCTCTTTCTTTTCTTAAATGTCAGACCACTGTCGGAGGCACAGAAAGCCTGTCCACTTCCGTCCCACCACCCCACCTGACTCCCACAGGTGGAGTCAGAGCCATCTGGGGATTCCCACCCTCTTAGACAGGGATCATCATCAGGTCCCCAGGCAGCTCAATGATCTTGAGAAAACTACTCAGCATCTCGAACCCTCCCTTTCTTTTTAAAATTAAGATGAGTCATAAAGGCCCCAAACCTCTCAGGCTGTTGGTGGGGATTCCATATAAATTTACATAAAGTGCTTAGCAGAGGGCCCGGAGGTAAGTACTTAATGCACTTATTAAGTAATATCTATTATATTATTACCAATATTATGATGTTCTAGAACAGGGGAGCCGTTTGGTAAACTTCTCTGGGGTGTGGACTCTTTCAAGGGCAGATTATTGCTCTATTTCCCCATGTTTGAACGAGAGCCTAACACCCTGCGAGTGTCCAGCAGACAGCTGTCTGATGTGGGAAAATGGGAATGAACACTGACCCATGAACTCCAAGTTGTAAAGCCGGTTAAAGTCAGGGGAAAAGGAGATGAATCAGGCCCCCTTCTGACTCAATCCGTCCCCCCAGGGCATCCTCAGGGCACCGGATGCAGGGCACATCACCTGCACCCAAGGCATTCATCGGCTCTTCCTCCTGGCATAGCCGAATTCCACTGCCAGGTGGGCGTGACCCGGGGGATGTGAAACTGTTTCCCCCCCATCAGTGAGAGTTTTCTCTCTCGACTAAGAGGATGTCATTTCCCAGTCTCTCCCAGCTCAATCCAGGAGCTGTGCCTCTGAGAAGTTAAGCTAATAAAGCCGCGGCCAGGGTGGCAGTGATAAGCGGCTTAGCATGGGGGCCGGTGCTGACCCCACAGCTTTCTCACCTGACAACCACCTGCGGAGCTTCTGAGAAGGGAAAACGAGAATTATCTTTCCCTCCTGGGAGATCGTCCTCTTGCTTCCTCAGAAATTAGTTCCGAGGCCAGAATGCAGTGGGGGGCAGGATTCAGCAGTCCTGACTTATAAAGGGAAAATGTTGTGGGGAGGGGGCAACCGAGAACCACTACAAAAGCTTAAGCCTGATGGTAAATGGCTCAATTTTAATAGAAGTAATGGTCAGTAGGGGTCTCTCCCCTAAGACTTTTCTCTGAGCTTCTTATGAGCAGGGAGCTGGGGAAAGGAGGAAGGGAAAGAGGAGAGAGAGAGACAATGAACCAGGACAATAGAAACTAAGGTAATCGCATCCCCCAACAAGAGGAAGGGGAATCAGGAGGGATCGTGGCTGTTAAGGATGAAGTCACCAAATCTAGTATGGTGATGAAGAAGCAGTCCTTTCATCGGTGCTGATTGCCCAAGGATCAGAGAACCAGTTCAGGAGAGGCATGGATTATCAGACACACTCTCCTGTTCAAGCTGTCCATTGCCTACCATTTGTATTTGAGATAGAGCTTAAAATCCTTACCATGGTCTGCAGGGACCCACACAATCTAATCTCACATCTACCAGGAACAGGAATTAGCAGCTGCTTTGAAAACTAGTGAGATGAGGAAGAGAGCTCCTGCCAGGGATGCTATGTGCAGTTCACAGGGCAGTGCACTGAACAATTCTAAGGAGCATTATTCCCAATGTGGTCATCATGGATTTGAATAAGATGACAATTTTGGGGGCCCATGACAGTAATATGTCATATTAGCTATCTTCAAAATTTTCTCTAATCGCCCACTAAAGGTAGGTCTTTCCTGTCATTCTCCATTATATCACCCTATCTGTTTCCTTTATAGCACTACGTGCAATTCAAACTTATATCGCTTATTTACTGTCAGCCTTCCCCCCGACTAGAATGTGAGCTCCATGCAGGGAGGGATCTTGTTGATTTTCTTCACTCTGTCTTCTCATCCCTAAAGAATAAGACGGCAGTCAACTGACTGTTGACTAGATGAATGGACATCACTAACATGCCAGTACTGAGTGGTCTTTTAGTCCCTGTAGTTCCTTGGCCAGCTCTAGCATCCCCAAACATGGAAAGGATTCAACAGCCACTTGAGTCCCCTGGACTCTATGGAAGCAAATGTATGGAAATGGAAAGTACAAGCCAAACCAATGAAGATCTTGCCCTCTTAGGATCTGTGAACTCATGAGGGATGCACTAAAATGATTCATCTCCATTCTAGACACTTAGGGGGCAAAAAAGAGAGTGGGTAGCAAAAAGTTATGCTGTGGGCAGCATCTAAGACAGCCCCCAGTGATCCCCACCTCTGGTGTTCATGCCTTTGAGTGATTCTCCTCTCCTTAAATGGGGATTCAATCTGATGAATCACTTCTAAGGAACAGAATACTGTAAAAGTGATGGCACATCACTTCCAGTATTAGGTTATATAAAGTCTGTGACAGGCAAACTTTTGGTTCTTAATCTCTCTGTCCCTCCTTCTCTCTCTTTCAGATCCCCAGCTGCCATGTTGTGAGGTCACTTGAGCAGTCTACAGGGAGGGTCCCACTGTGGGATAATGATATATTATTATATTATTTGGGATTATATTATTATTGTGGGATAATAAACATCAGCTATTTTAAGCCACTGAGCCTTGGGGTAATTTGTTACACAGAAGTAGGTAACTAATGCACGTAGGAAGACATCTTCTAGACACTGCTAACCCAGAATGAGGATAGTTTCCCACATTATTCTTGGATTGTCTCAGGTCCATGACTTCCTTTCTCTGGCCACCATCGCCAAACAAGGAGACAAGAACTTGGAAGTCCTCAGGGGACCTCATTAAAACTGAGAGTTAATTTCTCTACTTCTGAGTCAAACAGACCTGGATCTGAAGCCTGACCCTGCCAACTGCAAGCGTCATTGTGAGGAACAATTGAGTAAGTTCCTTACCACCTCTTAACCTTGGTTTCCTTGTGGGTAGAGTGGCTACAGTGGCAGGATCGACCTTGTCCACCTCTTAGCACTGGTGTAAAGAAAGACAGAGTGAATACACTCAAAGTGCTCAGCATGGTGCCCAGAACGTGTAGGTGCTAACACAAAGTTATTTTTATCTTCCTGGGCCATTAACAAAGGTGCAGAGTCCTTGGTATTTTGGCTGAAGTGCTAGAAAATTCAGAACATTGTTGCACTTCAGCAAGGACCTGATCGTACACCTATGTAAGTTCAAACAACCTCATACAAGCTGTGAAGAGGACAGTAAATAAATAACCTTGGAATGCGCGAGATGGTGAGCATGTGCACGTGTGTGGCTTTCTACTTAATAAGCCAGGTCACTCTCATTTTATCCTCATAATATCTCCATGAAGCTCATTTCTAGATCAAGAAAGAGAAGCCAACACACAGCTACTAAATGTAGCTCAGAAATGCTGAGGGACTTGATTAAGGTCACGGTCTTGGCAGTGCTAGAGTTTGAACTTAGACCTGGGCCTCATGACACCTAGGAGAATGCTTTTCCCGAGGGGCCGCCAAGCCAGCCATGCTGCCTCCCCCCCATCCCTGGGTTCTGAGGCCAGAACTGAACGAGCTCCTGGCACTTCCCCTTTGGGCCCATCCCTTTATTATACTTTTTCCTCATTAGAACTTCACTTTCATTGCCAAGCCAGCTCTCCTAATCTCATGTCAACTCTGCCGCCTCTAATTATTTCACTGTAATTATTTTTCCTTAACAAAGGAGATAAAACTAATCATAACATCTTTTTGTAAGCCTCCAAGAGTCATGCTTAAATTACTGCACTGATTTGAAAACCCCAGCAAGCAAATAGGAAATAATTCTACTTTTATCTGGGTTGTGGCTGATGCTCTGCCAGATACCTACTAAGTTCTTGTACAAAGGCAAGAGGTCAGGAGCAGGAAGAACGACTTTGTCATGAACATCCTTCAACTTGTGATGAATCTTCTCCCTGCCAGTTTGCGACGTGCAGGGGACTGGAGTGAGGCGGGAGGAGCTGGAGAACCAGCGATGTCTCCAAGTTGTCCCCAAACCACACTGTTCTCAGAGTAGACTCCCGCTCTCTGATTAGCACAAAGCTGCCATCTGGTCGGCTCCTCCCCAGATGGGGCTAAATATGTGTGCTTCAGGGGGGCCCAAAGTGAAAGCAACGGCTAACATTATCATGCGCTTGGCTAAGTGCTCTTCCAGGAAATGGATGTGCCTCATTTAACCACTATAATAGCCTAAGAGGTACTGTATGTCTGTTACATAGATGAGAAAACTGAGGCTAAATAACTTAGCCAAAGCCACGAAGTTAGAAAATGGCAGAGGCAGGTCTGTCTCACTCCAAAATGCTTGTTCCTTCCACTAATCTCTACTCTAGGTAGCACTTGGGTGGGGAAGTGAGGATGGAGGAATAAGTGGACCCTTATTTTAGAGGTTCTTGCAATGAGGATGCCTCAGTGCCTCCCTCAGAAGATCTAAGTGGGGATTAAGCAAAGGGTGCAGTGACTGATGCATTGAAGGCTCTCAATGCATGCCAGCCCCTCTGCTGTCTAACCTTCCTCCCGGAAGAGAAAATAAATGTGTACTCAACGCTGTGGGGCTGGAGAGTGAGAGACAGGGATGGTGCCCCAGGGTGGCTGTGTTTATCGTAATAGCGAGAGGTCGCTGAAGATACGGCTGTGGCACAGATAAGGCGAACGGGAACGTCAGTGCTTCAGATCTTCCATGAGTATCCACTGAAAACCCTCATCAGTGATAACTCTGGAGTCAAAACAGAGGATGAAAATGCTTGTGGGGTAGAAACAGATGGCGGAGCCCAGGTGTGAGGCCGAGAGACCAGGGCGGCTCCATCCAGCCCACACAGTAAGACCTCTTTCTGCTAACTACCTCCACACCAACAGAAGCAGTCAGCGGACAGGGCATCTTAGTTTTTATTCCCCTAGAAGTAGACACTGAGTTAAAGATCCAGGCAGAAGTAATTTATTTGGGAAGTGATTGTAGGTAAGGGACGTGGGAAAGGGACATGACTTGCCTTATTAGGCAGATTACTGCTATGGGAAACTTGACTCTCCCCCCTCCCTGGGGTGGGTGGATACTGGGACCCAAGGTCAGGTCAAGGTCCTTCCCAGAGGGTGGGGGATCTGGAGTATTTGAACACCAACTTCCATCTGTCATGGAACAGGGAGCCCATCCAGCTGAAGTTAATTTGCCAGCACTTCCAGCCTGTACTGCACACAGAGGAACTAAAATGTCTCCAAAAAAAGAAATTCTCAGGCAGAGATGTAGATGCTGCCAGCTGGAGGTTGGGTTGCTGTGCACCCCAATGGTAAGGACGGGAGCAAGACACTGAGGGAGGGATAAACTCAAAGGGTAGCAACCCCTCTCCTCCTCTCACCACGAAGCTACCCTGGACAGCTCCTTCCTTCCTCTGCTAGGCCCGCCCACACTTAAAGATGTCGTCTTTCTCCAGTCCATTAACCAGCTTCCTGGCCTTCTGAACCTTTCTACCTACCTCACCAAGTCCCTCTCCTCCTGGGGCTCAGAAAAGACCCTCAGAGTCATCACTGTCAGGACTCTCCTCTTCTTGAAGGCAGAGGGAAGGACAAACTGATCCTCAGTTAAGCGTTCTGAGCTGAAAAGGGATTGTCTCCCAGTCAAGAAGACTTTGGCCCCTCATAGACCACCTGCTGTGAGTTCGGGGTGCTCTATAGCCAAGTAGTGGAAAGTATGCCTTTCTCTGTGATGCGAAGTGAAACTTTTCCCTGGAGAGTGGCCTGAGGAGCAGGGACATCCAGGCTGCATAGAGGTCCCCACCAGCTCTGCTTCCCTTTAATTCTCAGCACTTTGGGTGATCATTCTAGACTGCAGAAAGGGCTTCATAAGCCCCTGGGGGTCAGGTTGCCTCTCAGAAGGTTAGCAGGGAAAACAAATATGTCACAGGTGATTTCAATGCTGTGACATCTAACCAAGGCCGGATTTGCTCCCTACCTTTACCCCATCCTCAGTGAAGGAGCCACCTTCCAGCAACTGAACTGCCAAACAGACCTCCGATGGTAGAGATGCCTAGAGTGGGGCAGGTTGGCGGGGGGTTTGCAGAGTTGTGCTCCCTGGTAATTCCACTTATGCAATACGAAAGACAAGAGGAGTCTCTCCTCTTGGCGGGGGCAGGGTTGCACTGGGCATTCCCTTCCACAAACAGAGCATCTCTCCATTCATTTATGTAATAAGCATCTCCATGAGATTTTTTTTTTTTTAAGAAAGGGGCCTAACATTTTTCATTCACCTATCTGTCAAACTGAAGCTAATCTTAGCAATATTCCTCCGTGTTTTTGGGTGCTGGGAGGGAGTACCATATAGTAATTAAGAATAAGGCTACCTGAGTTTGCATCTGAGTGTGCTGAGTCCCACCTCATGGGGTTATTACTGAATGAGTCCTCATGCGCTGGACACGTGTCCGTGTTCAGTAAACATTAGCACATAAATTCATGCGGTATGAACAAGGTGAATGCCTTCTCTCCCAGCCCAGTGAAGGTGGCGATGCAGAGTGTATCATCACACAAATTATTACATAATCACAAAGTGCAGTGTGCTCTGAGAAAAAGGAGCATGGTTCCAGGAGAACTGTTTCAGACAGAAAAGCATTTAACTGGTTTAATCTCTTCTCTTGAGAGTCAGGGAGACTGAGGCATTTAATGTGGAAGATCCCGGCCCCAGGTCACACACAGAGTGCCAGGCAGGATGGGAACTCTGGTGTCTCAGTTCCAAACCCCACCCTCTTTTAATTGCATGATGTTTTATCACATAAATCACTGGGTCTGTTCATGTTGCCCTGAAGCCACAGGTCGATAAACTGCAAAGCTTCCATGTTTTGAGGGACTGCAGAAAGTATCCATCAAATGCATGCAACCCTCGTCCCTGTTCTCCTCTCTAATGCCCCTGGGAAGGCAGAGAGCTCCTGTCTGGACACCCTTAAATGGTGGAATAATCACCCCTCTTCAGTGACTCAGTGCTTATAACCAGGAAATCATCTTTTGGACAGCAGACAATTCAACAATGCACCTTCATGAACACCCAGCAAGGCTTACTCACCCAGCATTTTCTCACCCAGAGATCTGCCCAAGGTCAGGACATGTGCTGGATTCCATAATGAGCCACCCAGTGCCAATTTAGGAATCAAGGATTCATTGCCCCAGCTCCTGGGAGTTCAGGTAGCAGATGGTCCTCAGCTCTCAGCCCTCCCTTGGGAATGCCTCAGCTGAAGGGACCACCTCAGTGAAGCTGCCCTCTTCCTAGGGCAGCTCCAGGACAAAGATCTGGCCCTTTCACCTCAACACGGGCAGTGCTGAATGGTCACTCAATCTTCAAGACCCCCCACTGGGTCAGCCTGGGCTTCTTGAGATGGCACTAAAGTCAGCTCCTTACCCCCTCTGCCTAATCCCTGCTCAGGTCTCTTCCCATTCACAGGTGTCAGTCCTGGAGACCCCCCTGACAGGCCTCCTGCATATGCCAACCATCTCAGAGCCTGCCTCCTCAGAAACCCAACCTGCCCCCCAACCTGCCTCAGAGATGAGGCACAAATCGGAATCCAGGTGTCCAGATTCCCAGCCCGGGGCTGCTCCCACAGGAAAGCATGTGCACGCCTGTACTAGTTCCCCAGGGCTGCCCTACCGGATTGGGAGGCTTAAACAGCAGAAAGGTGTTGTCACACAGCTCTGGAGGCTGGAGGTCAGAGACGAAGGTGTTGGCGGGGTTAGTGCCTTCCGAGTGCTGGGAGGGAGCGTCTGGGCCAGGACTCTCTCCTAGCTCCTGGTGATTTGCTGGTCATCTCTGATGTTCCCTCTAGAAGTATCAGCTCCATCTCCGCCTTCTCCTTTACATGGAGTTCCTCCTGTGTGTGTCCAAATTTTCACTTTGTACAAGGACGCTAGCCATACTGGATGACAGGGGTGCTGGGGTGAGGGCGGAAAGAGTAATTTCGAACAGGACAACTAGGAAGCCTTCTGCAAGAGAAGTTACACAAGTATATGGATTTGCTACAACAAAGCACCGCAGGCCGCGTGGCTTAAACTGTGAGTTCTGGAGGCGGGAAATCTTGAGATCAAGGTTGGTTTCTTCCAAGGCCTTTCTTTGGCTTGTAGATGGCCATCTTCTCCCTGTGCTTTCATGTGGTTTCCCCTCTGTGTCTTTGTCCTAATCTCCTCTTCTTATAAGAAAACCAATCGTATAGAATCAAGGTGCACCCTAGTGACCTCATTTGAACTTAATCATCTCTTTAAAGACTCTATCTCCAAATGGAAACACATCTTGAGACTCTAGGGGGGTTAGGACCGACTTCAACATATAAATGTTGAGGGATATGATTCAGCCCGAAACAAGGAAAGGGAACATGCCGTGGTCTGAATGCAGGCGCCTGACTTTCTCACGCCCACCCCACCACCCCGCCTTCTGCTTCCAATTACTGGTGTTTGTCGTAGGCTTTTAGCAACGGGGGTGGGGCAGGTGTGTCCCATATTTCTTGCCCTGAGGACAGAGTGAAAAACACACGTGCCCCGAGACAAAACGAGCTCCTAAACACATCTCCTCAAGTGATGGGGAATTCTCTGCTAAGAACGTGCATCAAAGTCGAGGGGAGTCTTTGTATTCCGCTGGCCTGACTTACAAGGTAAAGTGCCATGCAGATTTCTTATTTAATAAATTCCCACAGAAAATTAGTTTTTCACAGTGGGGAGAATTTCAAGGCTTGCCGAGATGAGCGGGCAGGATCTAATCACTGTTGAGGCTTTGTACATACACCAGGCATTGCTGATCTCCGAATGATCCAATTACTCTGCAGAGGCCCATCTGCCTTACCTGCATACTAATCGCGAGACAGGGGAGAAGGAAACACACTGGCCTTTTCGGGAAGCTCCAGACGCACATGGCTCCCTCGCTGACCTTCTGCCAATTACATTCATCTCAATTCTATTAGCTCATCTTTTGCCCGAAGGTGACATATGCCCGGCTTAGAGGGATACATGCCTCCAGCCGCTTCCCTCCGCAAGGGGGGAGCGTGCCAGCTCGGCAGTGCACACACAGGGCTCGTAATCCCAAGGTCCCTGAATCTGCTTCCCTCTGATTCTAGCAACGAGGACTGGTGAATTCAGGATGAGGATGCATCCTTCCTGGGGGGCAGAACAATGCCTGCATTTGCCTAGATCTGATAGGTGGTTTTTTGTGGGGAGAAGGAGAGACAGAGTGATGAAATAGGATCAGATACCTGGGTTTGAGTACAAGCTTCTCTCCTAGAGGGTGATTTGGAACAGAGAGCTGTACTTCAAGCCTCTGAAGTCTCGTAGGTAAAATGGGGGTGGATCCACTTCAACTGCTGAAATGGACTGTATTTTTGTCCTCCTAGCCCCACCCTACCTCCTTTCTATCCACTTATCACCCACTTCTGTCCCCATGAGCTTGGTATGTCTTAGGGACTAGAAGAGATAGAGGAATGGATAGTAAGTGGGTCCAGTAAATGTCCCCCTTATGCAAATGAGCATCTAACCAGCTGTCTCTTTCTCTAAGCAGGCTCTGCCTGCTACTGAAACACCAGAAAGGGCAGAGTAATCAGGGATGACTTCTCAGAGGAGGAAACAGCAATGTTGGACCATGAATAAGGGTGGGAGGAAAGGGAAAAGGCATTCTGGAACTACGTAGGAACTAAGAGGTAGAGTGGAGATTATTGTGGTACATGTTGATTGGGGTTGGGGGCAGTGCGGCTTCTTCAAAAAAACTGGATGGAGTTTATCTGTATTTTGTAGTAGAGAACAGACCTCCCCCCAAATACACACACATACCCTGACAGACGAAGTAAGTCAGCTCAGATGAGTCCAAGAGAAGGCTGAGGGCTGAGTTACTTGAGATGAGAACTGTAATAGCCAAGGGCAAGGCTAACGGTACAGCCAGCTCCATAGTCCTTGTGGGCAGAGCGGGACGGTGAGTACCAGATCCTGGGGGCCTCTATGTCACTTTTAAGTTTGTCGCTCAGTGTTTAAAGAGCTACATGCTAGTTTAAACTACATGATAGTCTCTGGGCTAGGAGCAGAAGGGAAGAGGGTGGGAAGGAGTAGGAGAGAAATGTTATGAAGCCTTTTTCCCCCTATAATAAAATGAAGGGATCTCACTTCACAGAAAGGCAGCACAGGGTTACTCTGTGAAAAAAAGAGAGTCTTAGAGTCATTCAGACTTGGGTTCAAACCCTGGCTCTGCTATTTGTCATCTGTGGACCTTGGGATAGGGTGCTGGATGCCTGAGCCTCAGTTTATTCATCTATAAAATGGGAATATTAAATTCTTATCTAATAGTTCTGTTGTAAGGGTTAGAGATACTATGAATAAATTTTCTAAAATGCACGATTCATGGCAGGTGAAGAGTAATGGATATTTGCCAGTATTTAGAGCTTATAGTCCAACAGAGGGAGTTCCATTCATTCATTCAATAAACATCCACTGAACCTGGTAAATGTCACAGGGACTATGGCGTGTATAACTATGAACAACAGTGACAAGTACCATCAGAAGTACTGGGGGACATGAGAGTTTAAACTTTTTTTTTTCAGACAAATTAATTATTGTAACTTTATTACAATATTTACAAGCAATACTGTCATGATATTTATTCATATCACAGTTACTCCAACTATATACAAATAGATATTTATACAAGTCTACATTTGAAAAAAAGAAAAGAAAAATAAAAGGACAAGTCACTTTTAGATGGAGGAGCAAGGACGACTTCCCAAAGGAACCTTGAAGAATCAGGAATGTCTGGGCATGGGAACACTGGGGGGGGGGGCATTTCTAGTAGAGGTGAGACCATGAGCAAAAGCATTAAGGTTGGAAAAGCTGAGGATGTGAAAAAAGTATCATTTGTGTTGGGCTTATAATGTGTAAAACAGAAATATGTGAGATGGAAATTTCCTTTATCCTTATGGTCCAATAAGGTAGCCATAGCTCCATGTGGCCACTGAGATCTTGAAATGGGGCTGTTATGGCTGAGAAACTGAATTTCTAATTTTACTTCATTATAATTCGTTCAAAGTTTAAATGGAATGGTTGCATGTGGTTAATGGCTACCACACTGGCTGGCACAGGTGAGAAGGGCAATTAGGAGCCAATCTCCTGAACAAACGAGCAGAGATCAGACCACAAAGGGTCTTGGGCGCCACGCTCAGAGTTCCATTCTATCTTCAGAGCATCAGCCCTCACCTTTCAGCCCTGGAAAGCCATTCCCGTTGAGAGTGCAAGATGAATTCTAAAACGGGACCCCTCTCTCCTCTCAGAGGTGAGAGGATGGGGTTATCAGAGCCCCAAAGAGCAGTAATTAGGGTCCTGCCTTACACAGTGACAGTGAGAATGGAGAGGAGAGGACGGCAGACCCGTGTACAGCCTTTGGGAGATGGTAAGTTGAGGTGGTTGAGGGAGACACATGTGACTGAGGGGGTGCCAAGACGTGAAATTTAATCAGGGCATCTCCGCGTCTTGTGACACCAGGCATGGGGGAGAGTGAAGGAGGGATTGTGATCTGGATAAAGGACAGGAGGCAGGTATCTCTGGGGCTGGCGTCGTGATTACAAATTCTCTGTACCTCACATGTCTCCCAAACAGAACCACTGCACTGTCCACTCTCCAAGGGGAAAGATTCATCTTCCATTAATTTCCCCAGGTAATCTGAGTGCGTAGACTTGGCCTTTGGAGGTTGGAGGTTGGAGCCCCAAGGGCCTGGAGGGGGCTCCTGCACCTTCCTGGATGTCTTGATGGTGGTCGTGATTTCTTCAAGGGGAAGGAGGCTGATTTGGCATTCCCGGCACTGCCCACTCCTCTAGTGTCCTTCTCGGAGCTGGCTGCCAGGTCCCCAAGAACCCTGTGTGATTTGCTGGAGAGTGGTGATTTGTTTTTGTCCTATTAACTTCTTGAAAGGACTGAAACAGATTACTGAGCTGGAGGGATGGCCTGGGAAGAATACGGATGAGGAACTGGTTGCATGAGACCAGAGCAGGGAGGTTGGGATGAGCAGGGCAAAAGGGCTAAGAGGGAAATAGAACCCCCATCTCTGTGCTCACATCTACTGAAATAAATCTCTTTGCAGAAATGCAGTTGTCTGGGGAATTTTCTTACCTCTCTCTCTTTTCATCCTTTTATCACGTACTATTCCCTTTGCCTGGAAAACATACTTCATCCTCTCCTCCATTTTCTCCATCCACATCTGCATGCATCCATTCATGAATCACCAGTGAATGTTTCGGCATCTATGATGTTCCTATCACTATGTTAGAAACTGAGTACACGCCAGTCACAAAATGAAACAGGATTCCATCTCCCCCCACCCCCATGAAATCTGGAGAGCCGGGAGAAAGCCTAGATACTAATCAATGAACTGCCCCAATAAAGGTGTAATTATGAATTTAGATAAATTTGTTAAAGGGACGCATGCCAAGCTTTAGGCATGCCCATTCAGACGCCTCTGTGGCATGTCCCCTCCGTGCTTCAGTTTATTCACCTGCAAGATAGTGTTGAGAATAAAACGTACATGCGCTGTGGAGAGGATTACATATGGTTTTACACACAGGTGCTCAAAAGAGTAGCTTTCACTGTTAGCTCTTATTATTGTCACTTCTCCATGAAGGTCAAATGGGACGATGTACTCTGGCCCCAGGACCGTTCTCCAGGCCTGAATGCATCTGAGTTCCGATCGGTTTTGTGCCTGAGTAAGAGGTCCACCAGATCTTTCAGAAACATGGGGGAGTCAGCCACTCCATGCCTCTCAGTTGGAAGCTTGCTCTGTGATATACAGAGGCTGTTTCCTAAATCTCTGGCCTTCTGGGGAACTATGAAAAAAACATTTGGAGCTACAAAGCTCAAACCTGTAACATTTCAGAGTGAAACCAGTCTGCTCAAAGAGAGAGGAGTTAAGGGAACAGCAATAAAAGGCATGATTTATTGGCTGTCTGGTAATATGGTTTCACATAGGGCTATCATCAGACTGAAAACAAAAAGTTGGGGGACAGCCGTCAATTCTCCTGAGACACTTGCAATAGGGATGAAAAGATCTGTTCACCTTAGACCAGCCAAGAGAGGGCCACCCTGAGGCTTGCTGCTTTCCTAGGTGCTGAAACGTGTCCTTCCAACACAAAGTTTCTCTTTCAAATTAAGTAGAGCAAACCTCAGGGGTGGCTACTGTATCTTTCCCCAATGTGTTCTGGCAGATTCAAAGCTGATTTTCGAGAACAACATTGATCCCACTCACATGTTTCCCAGGAGACAGTAATGATAGAAACATGAAATATTAAAGTGCAAGTGTCTGTGAGCCTTTAAGGAGGCTGGATAAGGATGCAAAGGAAAGAAAGCAGGATGGAATATCTGTTCTGTGTTAAAAGGGGGCTGGGTAGGTTTAAGTGACGGGGAAGAAAGAAGAGACTTTGACTTAAAGGAGCAAGGTAGGTTGCAAAAGAGGAGTGTAGAGAAAAAGAAGAGAGATTTGGGAAGCTGATGAAAAGGGGGAGGAAATGGGGAATTGATAGGTGATGTATGAGAAGTGTAGTGGGTGCTTTTGGTGACTCGTTTACCTGATAGAGTATCAGCCCCCAGAGGCTGGAGTGTTGCCTGGCAGTAGCTCACACACCCCCCTTCTCCAAATGGAAATGCTCTCACCTGGGAGGATACGTGTACCCCCCCCAAGATGGAAGATGCGACCAACTTTGTGGTGAAACTCACGTCCCAGGGACTCCCGTACGTTCAGTCTGAGACTAGATTCTGGCTGAATCCACATCCTCACGTACTCTTTGATTTTCCTCATCCTTTTTTTCACTCCCCTTCCACAGAAAGTACTCTCCCAGTGCATCTCCTAACAAGAATCCCCTCTCAGATGCCTGCTTCTAGGACACCTCAGACAGAACATTTTACACTGTGTGTGATGTCACCCCTCCTGCCGTGTCCCCCCACCGGAAAATCTCAGGAATATAGACTGAGTCCTTGCATTCTTTTGGATTTAGAAATGTGAATCTTGGGTTGTGATAATATTCTGAGACTGGCGGTAAGGTTCAGCGAAACAGTTAAGTTGCTTTCAGTTCACAGTGAAAATAGCAGCGGTGTCTATAATGTACTGAATGCCTCTGTTCTAAGCAATCTGAGGCACCTGACACTTGCATCATTCCATCCTCTCAACAGCCCTGTGAAATGCCCGCTTTTACCCTACGTTATAAATGAGGAAACTGAGTCTACAAGAGGTAAACTGATTTTCCCTTAGTCCCATAATATGTTAGTGGCAGAAATGGGTTCAGACCAGGGTTTTTTGTTGTTTTGTCTTAGATTCCAGCACCTTTTTCTGTACGACAGGCCATACTGGATCCCTCTCCAGCTCAATAAGAGTCAAGATCAAGCTGCCAAGTTCTCATTTCAGAAAGGAAATCCAGACTCCCTTGGCCCTGCTATTTCGAGCACGTACATTTTCTTCTTCAGTCAATGACACAGAGGTTGGCATTCACTAGAGAGTCCAGCCATGAGTTGACTGAAGTCCAGCTCCAACTTCCAGAAGCTCATCTGAGAAATCTAATATCTGAGACAGATAATCTAATGGGCATGTGAGTCATCCATTTCTCGGGATTCTCTAAACTCTAGTCTTGTATTAAGTTAGAAAGACAGGCACCTGGACCATATTAAGTTATCTCCCCCCATGAAACTGCCTCAATCAAGTTAAGATTTAACACCGTGACCTCAGCATTTATGACCAATGAGGGCAAGAAGTGTCAATGTGGACAATCTTTTTGTTGAAGACATTGTTTTCTGTTATAAAATGCCCCTTAAATACAGATGCAGGTAACTGACTCCCTCTCAGAACTCAGTGTCTGTGCAATGTTCCCTCCTGTAAATGAACTTTGTGCTCCCTTTCACCACGCAAGATAGGTTACAGAACCCAGTATGTTTCTCATTTTGCCTTTGCTGCCAGGAAGCTCAGAAATAAATTCAGTGCCCTGATAAATACAAGCTCTGTCTTGGCTATCTACTCTTACAATGTTTTGAATTGTTTTTATGTGTTTTATTTGTCACATTTGACTGTATCAGTCTGCCTCACATTTTTAAACAGGCACACTGAAAGACTAAAAGTAAATCAACGGGTTGTTAGAGGGAACACCTGGAAAAATGGACCACTGATTTGCTTGTATTCAGATCTGGTGGCTTATTTTCTAAAATATGAACATCACTCCACTCCACCAGCACTGTCATGACCACCATCATCTCTCATCTAGATGACTGCAAATGCCTCCTACTGGTGGGACAGACTTCAGTCTTGGTTTACTCCTTGCCTCTCCTTCAGTTCTCCATTTTGCAACTACCTAATCACTGTACACATAGATCTGGCTCTGTCACTAGGTGATCTAAAAGCCTCCAAAGGCACCTACATATTCAATATGCTTCTAAACAGGAGTGCAAAGTTGTGTGAGGGTTACTCAAAGCCATATGAGAATGGGGACATCTTTTTAGAGCATCCATTTAACTCCATGGTAAGTAATTTAGAATACCAATTTAGTAGTAAAAAATAAATGTGATATAACATGGAGCCAAATGTGCACATATGTTTGATATTGATACAGGAGACTCTGAAGATGTTTTCCAGCCGGGTTGGACCACTAAGAACTCCAGGCACCTCAATACCCCACTCCTCCCTAGAACATTCTTCTTCACTCTTCTCTGTCTTCAGGATGACTTTGTCAGAAAATTATGTGAAGCCCAGCTATGGGATAAAATCCAACATTCTCATCAAGGACTCGAGGGAATCAGATGAGGTTGACATCTGCTCCATGACAGTTGGGTCATCACACTCTGAGCTCCAGATCCAATAGACTCTTCCCTATGCTTTGAGTTGGCTCTGCTTTCTTCCTATTTAGCCTTTTCACATGCTGCTCCCCCAAACTGGAATGCCATTTCCTCACCACTGCACCTGGATAGCCCCAGCCTGTCCTGCAGATTTTGGCTTAGGAATTACTTCTGGAAAGTCTTCTGATTTGGTTGTATTCAGATCTGGGTTCTGTAACCTATATGGCGTGGTGAGATGGGAAACAAAGTTCATTTATAGGAGGGAACATTGCACAGACACTGTGGTGGATTTGGAATTTTCACAGAATCTTGGGCTACATTCTATACTTGGTATATCATGTAACATGTGGTCGATGATTCTCTAATTACCTCTTATCTCTTGTTCTTCATTGATTTATGAATTCTATCATCATTATCACCACCACCACCATCAACACCACCACCACCATCACCATCACCACCACCACCATCATCACCATCAGAGCCCTCACTCTATGCCAGGAGCTTTATAAGCATTAACTCACTTAATTATTTAAATTACTATTATCCCCTTCCATAAAGATAAGGAAACTGAGGCATAAAGAGGCACAGTTGTGGGAAAAGGTCATTCCTCAAGCAAGTGATGGAAAATGAAATTTCAACTCTATGTGGCCCAACAATAGAGACAGACTTTCAATCACTCTAGTCACACTTAATCATCAAGGTTCTGTGTGGCTAATGACCTCACCTCTATCAAGTCTTTGCACAGACCTCACTTTCCCAGGGAAGCCTAAACAGACCCACTATTAATTCTGCACTCCCAACCTCCTCTTTTCCATTCCACTCTTTCCTTTTGACCTTCCCTGTATTTGCTTTCAACATCCCATATAACCCATTGTTTTTCTTGTTCATTTTCTGGGTACCCTACTAGACTATAAGCTTCACAAGGACAGGGAACTAGCATGTTCACTGGTGTGTCTAACAAGAATGCAAGAAGTATTTGTTGAATGATTGAATAAATGAACTATGTCATCCACCCTCTGGACCAGTTACTCCCAGAAGGAGGTACGTGAACAGTTTACTGTGAGATGAAAGAGTAACATCTCGCCATCAGTCTCACTGAGGATGCAGGCACCAGCCCGTGTGTTCTGTTGCTGCAGCCCTCAGAACAGGGCGGAGGGCCTCTGGGCCTCCATCCAAGGGCAGAGGAACCAAGTCTGGCTGTCAGAATGTCCCGAGCCCTGTGCTCTATTACTGCTCTGTCTCAGGAGCTGTGTCCCTCTATGGCCCTTGCATGCTTCACTCCCCCCACATTCAGTGGCCGCCTCCATGTGTCCAGACCCTCCCTTTCTTAGGCCCATGGCCAGCACTGGGTAATGCTTTCCTCGGATGCCTCGTGGTGCCTCCTCTGTCAGGCCCTGGGGTGGTAAATACCTCTCTGCCATTTTGCCACCTCGTATTTCCAGTAAGGTGGGCTCTTGGTAGTGGGGGAAAGCTGGCTGTTTCCTTGACAGCAAATACCCCAACTGACTGAAACAATTAGTTTGTCTATTTTAAAACTGAATTCCAATGCTTCCATGGCAACCAAAGTTATTAAAAGATGTAAATTAAAGTGTTGTGCAGGAAAGATGGCTTGGCATGGAAGGCACTTGTTTTGGGGAAAGAACACGGAGAACTTTAAACCGAGGGCATCCCCCTACCTGGGTGCACAGAACAATCAGCTGGAGGGAGACAGTGCCAGTGGCTCCATCTGACTCACTTGGTTTCCATTAAAGCCTCTTATAGGAGACACTCAAGTCTCTTTCACTTTTCTGAAGCCCCTTGTGCCAAGAGCAAACCTTTAGAGAGTAGGTAGGAGGGCTGACATTAGTATAGCACCTACTGTATACCTAATAATACTGACAGCTGACATGTGTTGACTACTTACTGTGTCCAAGGCATTGTGCTGAGGGATTTGTAGACATTCTCTCACTGAAGGTGCCTATCAGATGAGATCGAATCTCTGTCCATTCCCATTTCACAGATGGGGAATCGGAGGCCCCAGTAGATGAAAGGACGAAAGGAGTCACACAGCCAGTAAGAGATGAAACTGGGATTAGAGCCCACATCTGTGATCATATTTTCTGAATCTGTGGCAGACAAAATGCTGAGGGAACGGATTATTCCACTTAATCTTCTTAACGACCCTAAGTGGCAGTATGGTGTAGGATGAACAGCTCAGGCTCCCGAGTCAGACAGATGTGGATGGACACCATCACCTCCACGAATGAGTCCTGGGACCTCAGGGCAAGACGGCTAACTCTCGCTGCCTGAGTGTACTCGGCTGTAAGATGAGTGCCTGTGCAGGTGAGGACAAAGGGAGCCGCCGAGGCAGGAGAGGCGCCTGACCTAGTGTCTAACAAGGCATTACAGACGCTCACTGTATTATTTTTATTCTCTTTGTAGATGAGGCACAGAGGCTTAGAGAGGTAAAGGAATTTGCTCAGGGACCCAGGGCTGGGATCTGGAGCCCATCTCATCCCCATGCTGAAGCTCTCTCCCCTACAAATGAGCAAATGATCGTGTTTGCTCAAGATGTATAGTTTGCAGTCTTTTGTGGTGAACCAGGACGCCCAGGAGCTCATCAACATACCCCTGGCCTCATGTCCTGGGCTGCCTTGCTGCTTCTGAGAAAGTGGACAGGGAAAGAAACGGCCTTGTCCAGAATCCTGATAATCACATTGGTTACTGTTTATAGGGTCTTTGTTCTCTGCCAGGCACTTGCTCTGGGCTGTATCCTGGCCCTCTCTGCTCCCTGCCCACGCTGAAATGGGTTCAGTTCTTTAAAGTGCACGTTAGCCCTTTAAAACAGGCTGCTGCTTCTGTGTCTGGCTAACACTTGCCGATATGTCGGGATTCAGATTAAAAATGAACTCCTCTGAGAGGCTTTCCCTGACCTGATGGGCAGGATACCTCTTGGGTCTGCTCCCCATCATCTGGTGCTGCTCTGTGCTGATTCTTAATGAGTTGTCGTTACGTGCCTGCACCTCTATGAGGACGTGCAGCTCACCTGGCTGCACTGTTTCCTCAGTGCCCAGAGTGGTGTCGGCACAAAGTAGGTACTTAACAGAAATTTTTGGATTGAGTGACTTGAGAAGCCGACCAAGTGGAAGGCCAGTTAGGGGTCATCCCAGACAGAGGCAACAAACTGTGCAAAGGCCCTGAGGCAGGAGGAACCTGACACCACAGAGGGTCTGAGAGGGTCAGTGTGAGGAGGGAAGGGGGCAGCGCGCAGCCATTAAAAGAATGACATGGCAATTAGCACCAAGATGGTGGAAGATTCAGCTCCCAGTAGACCTTGAGCGTCAATGTACGCTCATTGAAATACAATAGGATGCTAAATGGTACTCCCACAGGTGCCTGGACAGTTTTAAGGCTGATCATTAAAGGTCAAAAGGTGGATCATGGCCCAATTCCTGGGAATCTCACCCCTCTCCCCAAAGTAGTTGGGATAATCGTCCCACTTGTTAGCACAGGAAGTTACCGAGCCCATAAAACTAGCAACCCCCACACCTTGTGGTCACTCTCCCTTCTCAGTGAGACGGACCGCACTCTGTCTATGGAGTCTGTATCTACTTTTACTTCAAACTGAGCACCTAACCCCCACACCTCGTGCCATTTCTCTTGCCTTCTAAGACACCCTGTACTCTGTCTAAGGAGTTTGTATCTCTCTGAATAAATCTGCTCAACAGTGGCTCGCTCTTGAATTCTTTCCTGCACGAAGCCAAGGGCCCACACTTGGCAGGGTGCATCCCAAGGATTCAGCCAAGACCTGGGACTTGGCCATCCTCTCACCCCACATTTTTCCTGTATCAAGTGAAGCTGGGGGATGAGCAGTGGAGAGAGGTCTGAGATGAGGTTGGTGAGAGCAGCAGGGGACCGGTCTTGTAAGACCTTGCAGGTCTTGTAGGAGTGAGTGCAAGTGTGTGTGCGTGTGCGTGTGCGTGTGTGTGTGTGTTTGCTCTGTTGTTCAGAACACCAGAAATCCTAACCATCATTTGATTTGAGCTCATGTCACTGGCCACATGTCCCTCCAACTTTGCTCTAACACAGCAGGTGCAAAAAGCGTCTACAGTGAAGAAAACATATAGCGCAGGGACCAAATAATTCTGGCACAATCACCCAGTTGCATCTCTGGGTCCGTGAGCAGACTGGCCTCCTCTGGACCTATGTAGTCTCTTCTGCAAAAACGAGAGTGGAATACAAGGAACCCAAGGCAGTGGAGAAGGGCGTCGTTTTGGTCGTTGCACTAACTGGGGCTGCTGTGGTGTGTGTGCAAGGCCAGGGACAGGACTGAGACTGCTGCCTTGTGTGGGAGACTCCCACACAACAAAGACTCTCTGAACAGGATCATCTCTAAAGTCCTCTTAGGTCTCTAGTTGTCCTGGAATCTAACACAAGTTTTAGCAATATCTGAAGGCATTTTTGGTTGCTACAACCAGGGGAAAGGAAATGTTGCTGGCAGCTGGTGGGCAGAAGCCAGGGATGCTGGTAAACACCCTACAGTGCACAGGATGGCCCCGCAACAGAACTATCTGGTCCCAAAAGTGAATAGTGCCAAGGCTGAAAAACCCTGGAATAAGGGACTGATTGTCTACTTGAACAAATGAGTGGACGGATGGTTTCAGTAATGCATCACTCTCCACGTAACAACTCAATGGTTTTCATTTGCACGAGGTGACCAAATGTTAGTTGCTGTTTTAATTAAACCACCAGGAACCTGAATGATTTACAAAAATGTGGAGCCCCACCGCAATTCCAGGAGCATACGGGAACCAAATGTGACTCCTGGCTATTTTTCAGAACTCCTCTCCCAACTGGTAATAACTGATATTTTGTAAGCCTTATTCTGCCAGGCACGGGGCTAAGCATGTTATATGTATGATTGATTTAATTCTCAAAGACATTCATGCTCTCAATTTTACAGATGAGGAAAGAGAGATAGAGAGACTTAAATGACCTCGTCAAAGTAACACAGCCCATAAGGAGAAGGTAAGGGGAGTGAACCCAGGCCTCCCGTGTGAATCACCACCTGGATTGCACCTAGTGGTGTGATACTGAGATTTACAATAAATATGTATTTGATCTCCATCTGCATTCCTGACACAGAGCTCCTAAAAGTCTTGGAATTTCCTAAATGTTGAGAGCAATCAAGGTGACTTTTGTTATGTTAATTAGGTGGCTCTTGGAAAGCCCAGGGGTTACCTAAGGATGGGGGCTGGTTTCCAGCGGAATCAACCATGTGATCAGAGGGTTGGAACTCTGTCCTAACCCAGGGGGAGAGAGGGGCCAGAGTTTGAGTTCAATCACCAATAGCCAATGACTTCGTCAATCTTGCCTACTTAAGGAAGCCTCCATAAAAACCCAAAAGGACAGCGTTCAGGGAGCTTCCTGGTTGGTGAACACAGGGAGATGTGGGGAGAGTGTCACACCTGGAGCGGGCTCAGAAGCTCTGCATCTCCTTCCCACATCCCTTGCCCTAGGCATCTCTCCCACCTGCCTGTTTCTGAGGTACATCCTTTTATAATAAATTGGTCATCTACTAAGCAAAATGCTTCTGAGTTCAGTGAGCCACTCTAACAAATTAATTGAATCCAAGGGAAAGGTGTGCAGTCATGGGACCTCTGACCTATAGCCAGTCAGTTACCTGTACCTGGGACTGGCATCTGAACTGGGGCGCGGGGCAGTCTTCTATGACTGAACCGCTAACCTGTGGGATCCGAAGCTGTCTCCAGATAGTCTGAGAATTGAGTTGAATTGTAGGATACCCAGTTGGTGTCAGAGAATTGCTTGCTGTGGTGAAAAAAATCCACACCTCCGAACTGTTGGAGCAGAACCATAGGGTCACCCCCTCAGCAGGTGGGCTCCCAGCGGGCACTGTTCACACATGCAGTGGACCATGTTCCTCAATGACTATTTCAGTCCCACCCTAAGAAAGGGACTTGAGAGCCAGAACCAGGATTCAGAGCCAAAGCCCCAGGACCCATGAGAGCACCTGGTACCAAGCAAATGTCTGTCAATGAGGGCATCAGTAAGAAAATCACTTCCTGCCTCCACACTCCATAAGTAAGCATAATTTATTTCTTTATTTTTGGCTTCAGAGCAAACTTCTCTGGGAAACATTAGCAGAGGGAAAATTCTGAAAGGGAGCATAGAGTAGAGAACTCAGATCAAGCCAAGATCTTTGGGGCTTCAGCCACATCCCAATCACACTGTCTGTCACTTTGAGGGGGAAAGGAACGTCCGAGAAAACAAGACATCTCTGTGTGGCACCCCTCACTCCATCCCCTAAGCACAGGTTGCAAAAGTTTATATTTTTAGCTAACATTTTGTGTGATGCTTTTCTTAACTTTGCAAGTTGCTATTTTACTAGCAGTTTCCTTTTGGGGCATCAGATGGCAGATTGGATGATTTAAAGGGGGAAAAAAATGTGGTTGCATTTGAAGGTTTTTTTTTTTTTAAGCCTCCAGGAGTCTAATGTGACATTCCAGGGAGGAACACAGTACCATGTGGGTGCACATAACATCTCTCTTAATGATATATGAAATCTCTTTATGGTGACAGATCACCCATGGGGCAGAGAGGAACCTGGCAGGAGACCGCGTCAGCCTGGTAAGCTGTGACTGCCACGCCTGCCTTTGAAGAAATAGGAAAGGACAAGGGACCTGGAGGTTTCTCCATTTGGAAAATGCTCATCCACGAGGGATCCAAAGAACATCTGGCCTTGGTGCCCAGACTTTACAAAATAGGGCATCATTTACATGCAGGCTCTCGAGGCAATGGTTCGTGTGTTCCCCCACCTCTGGGTCCAAGTGGGAAAGTAGCTTCTCCAGCAGAGCCGCCAGCTGTTTATGGGAGAGACTGAGGGGACTCTGGGAGTAGCACAGCATGGTGAAATGGGAGGAAGAATTTCTCCCCAAGCCAGCGCCACACTTTGCCTGCCAGGCACCGAAGTCCCCTCACAGAGCCTCTTGTAAACACCCTCTGGACCTCGCCCATCACCTGTCAAGGTCTTTCATGATAACTGTTTGTTCCTCTGACCATTAGGACCCAAATTTACAGACCAGGCAACTGAGACACCGAGAGGTTAAGAAAGTAGCCCCAGAGTTGGCTTCATTCAGCTCAAAGATGGAACAAGAGAGAGAGCAGGTGAACAACCAATCCATGGGAACTTTTATGGGCTGCCCTTGGAAAACTCACACATCACTGCCCACCTTCTGTTGGCCAGAACTCAGTCATATGGTCCCATTAAAGCATAAGGGATTCTGGGAAATGTAGTCTAGCTGTGACCCCCAAGGGGAAAAAGGAATGGGTTCAGAGCTATCGCTACCACAGGCACTAAGCAAAGCCCTGGGGAGCTCTAATTAGTCTGGGAAGATAGATTCGAAAACACACTTTTTGTTATTTTTCAATCACCCATCTTGCCCACCCCCAGAGTTACAATGGAAGCTTTCAAACCTATCGCTGGACAGTACTCAGTGGTGGAGGGGTTGGAGGTGAAAGTTACCTAGAGACAATCTCTGGAGTCATCTGGGGTGCTGCTCACAGGTAGAGCTGAGGTGCAACATGCTGACAGCTTGCTACGTGCCAGGCACTGTAGCCCGGGGCTATGACTGCCTTATCTCCTTCAAGCCTCACCCTGATGGTGTTAGGTAGTGACAATGACTGTCCCCTTCCCTCAGATGAGCAGTTGAAATGCTGAGAGGTCTCACAGCAAATCACAAGAGAACTGGAAATCAGACCCAGGTTAACCTGATCTCAGATCCAAGGGCTCCTCCCCACCCTGCCCCCCAGCTTTTACGTATTTCTACCTCTTTCTTCCCATCAATAAGATTATGTGCTGAGAAATAAAGTTTCTACCTTCTGGTCGCATTATTTAAACCACAGCATTCACTCACTGGGAAAGGGAAACATTTTCATAAAATATTCAGAATGTGAAATATGAAAGAAAAGAAATATATCCACAGGAAAGTCACTAATCAAAGTGATTTTCTCATCTAGTTGCCTTACGTGACTGGCGTTCTAGTCAGAACAAGAAAGGAACAAAGGGTAGACGGCCACAAACCCCACGCTTATCAGATGGCTGCCTGGCATGCTCTCAGCTTCAAACAAACAGGCTTCAAATTGCAGGAGAAGAAAGACATGTGTGGTCAAATTCCTCACTCAGAACAACTACTAGAGTCCTACATGGGGACCCTTGGGTGTTTGTCACCCACATCTGGGATTGCATGCCTCTGAGGCTGTCAGTCCACCTACCTAGATGGTAGATGGAAAGCTAAGAGATGGGTCATTATCAAGTAGCCTTGTTTCCTACTTGGAGAATTTGCAGAAAAGAATCATGGGGGACAGAATTGTACTTTTGTTGTTGTTTACTGGTTTGCTTCCTCTTTGGGGGTATGGGGAGATTTTTCCTGTTTTAATGTGTATCTAATTTTGTAAACATCTGAAATCAGAATGTGTGTTTAAATCAATGTTGTGTTGCTTCTGTTCCCCATCCTCTCCCCCTACCTCCAAAACGGCATCATTAAAGTGAGGCTGCGATTTATTACCCATGGTATCTGAGAATTGGAAGAATCTTAAGCACATGGCACTGAACGACTCAGGACTGGAGTATCCACCTCTCTTGTCTGCCCTGAAGGCCCAATCATGTGACAATAAACTGGCCACATGTGGAGGCTTTGAGCAGAAGATCCTAAGGGGAGGGGCTGACTCACTCAAATTAAAAATACAAACAAAATAAAGGGGGAAAGAGCCAACAATCATTTTCATTTTTAAAAATAAGACTACATTTTAAATATTCATTTGAATGTAGAGTAATAAACTATTACCCATTTTAATCTGTTTTCTATTTGACAGTACTTCATTTGCAGACTCTTCATGGCTTTTAAAAATAGACCCAGAGTCCAAATCCCCACAGCGTGAGATTTTTCACGTCCTCTAATTTGCAGTAGTGTATTTGTGTCAAAGTCTGCCGGCCACCCCAGAAGACAGCACTGGCACTTGGTGCTGCTGACAGGACATCCTGCAGTCTGAGCCCAGGCACCACAGGGGCTGTGGATCAGGTATGGGACTGGGGTTTTGCAAGAGTGAGGCATCTAGGACTGCCTCACACAAACCCTGCCTCTGCCATGGACAGACTTTCCCCTGAGGCACGAGCTCTCAGAGCTTTTCTTAATGCTTGTGGTGGAGAAAGCTCTGGGTTCAAAATCCATTCCTTTTCCCCTTTGGGTTCACAATTAGATGACATTTCCCAACTTCCCTTGTGGTTCAGTGGGACCATGTGACTGAGTTCTGGCCAATGGAAGGTGTGACATTTCCAAGCATGGCCCTTAAGTTCCATGGAGAGTCACCTGCACCCTCTCTGTTGCCATCTCTGAGCTAAATGAAGCTGACTCGAGGGCAACCTTCTTAACATCTCTATTCGTCAATTGCCTGATCTATGAAATGAGGGCACACGTAGCATCTACCACTGGACTCATTCTGAAGAATATGTAATTAAGTCAAAACGAGACAGTAGAACTTAGCGTTTAACCTCATGGACTGTATATCAAAGTTTAAGGCTTTGCTTCATAGTTGTGTGATTTGGGGGGAGTTTTTTGACCTCTCTTCACCTCTTTCCCATTCTCTAAAATAGGAATAACTAGTACTTACTGGATAGTAATGTGATGCAAATAATTGAAAAATAAAGATATAAAATGCTTAGAATATCGAGAGCCTGGCATCTACTGAGTGCTACGTACATCTTAGTTACTATCACTACTGCTGCTACCACGGCTGCAATAATAATTACTGTTATTTCAATGCACAAAATGTGCTGACAAGCGTGTCTGGTGCCTAGTACTATTCATAAATGTTAACCGTCATCATAACTTTCTGGAAAATATGTGTAACAATAGAATATCCCAGAATTAAGTGAAATAATGGGTGTAAAGCCTTACCATGGCACCTAGTGTTGAAAAAATGTAAGCCTTTAATATCTTCTGGTCTGATTAAATGCCATACATGCTCTGATGGAAAAGAAGTGCCCAGGACCAGACACTGGGCATGGATGACATGACCAAGGTGGTCTAGAGCAAGTGGATTAATGCTCCAATGCCAAACTTCACCTTCTCTACAATATGACTTTGACACCATCCTGTTCTAGGCCAACTAGAATCGGGAAGCAATCCAGAGCTAAGGATGGATAAGGTTCTTAATGAGGGATGTTGGACCCATAAAGTGTCCCTAGGTAGGTCTCAGTGGGTCCATGAACTCAGATAGAAAAAAAAAAAAACCTTTATTTCTACTGGCCTCTGGCTGTAATCTAGCATAACCCTTTAATAATAAATGTGAGCAACAAATCACAGTAGTATTATCAGTACCTGTGACTCTGTCACCAACAGAGACCACAGAATTTTTTAGTCACGTTACAATTGTCATAGATATCACAAATATCACTAATGTTTATCACTATTTCCAAATTACAGGAACTACTAGACTTGCTTGCTATTTAATGTATTAATAAAGAAAGAAACAATTTCATCAGAACACATTTGTTATTTTAGTAAATGCATTTCAATTTACATAGTTTCCTTAGTGATTGTATTTCATATTGTGTATTTTAAGGCTTTATTCTTCAAAAAGCCCCATAGATCTCCCCAGGTGCCAAAGGGGCTCGTGGAGCAGAAAAAGCGACAGCCCCTTGGTCTAGGGTCTTGAGGACTCTCAGTTCTATACACTCAAAGAGGCTAGGTCAGGACTTCAGACACCTGTTGGTGATAATGCAGGTGTCTTCTGGCAGGTGTCCTCCTGGGCCCTCTGCTTCTGCATCTACCCGACTCTTCCCAAATCCTCCACAGGACTATGGTAAGAGTCAAATGTGCTACAGAAAGCGAATCTACTGGCTGAAAGGAATAGGTTCAGCACAACCTTGGGGCATCACCCACACCACGCTTTGGAAACTTAACAGGCCCTCTTCTTGATTGCTCATGGGCGTTCTGAGGGTTGCTCCCCATTCCTCCTCCCAGAATACTGCAAAATCAAAGTTGCGAGGAACTGAGGGAGGCAGAGACCACCGGATGCATTACTGTCACACTGTGAGTTGAGTCCCAGCTGGACCCCTTGCTAACCATGTGGCTTTAGGACAAAGAGTTTCACCCCTCTGAGCCTCTGCTTCCTCTTCTTTATCATGGAAAGAAGGATAGTAAAGTGAGAAAAACCGTACAAACTGCAAAAGAGAGTAGCTGGCACGTAAGCACCGTGCAGGGCTTGGTGAAGCACTGTGGCTGGGATGACAAGAGACGATTATCGTCATCATTATCACGTTGTGGCAGGTACTTCATTCTCACGGATGATCTGTGTGCACCTCACATTTCCGGGACCCCTTGCAGTGGGTGCAGTGGGATCGATGTTAGCTGGTGGACTGTGGGTGAAGGTGAGGTGGGGTCATTTCTGCGCTGAGACAATGAAGAATACAACAGAGAGTCCCCATTCTCTTTCCTCCTCTGCGATATTGATGGTGGAGGTGTGCTGACACAGGGGAGCCACAAGACAGAAGCAGCCTTGCTCACTAGGAGAAAGCAAGCCACCCTGCAGAGTCACCCCGTGTTCACTGGGATGGTCCTATGAGCGAGAAATAAGCCTCTGTCGTGTAAGTCGTTGAGATTTCCTGGTTAACCTGTTACTTCAGCATAGCCTAACCTCTCCTGGCTAAATATATTAACTAAAAAAAAAACAAAAAACAAAAAACAAAAAAAAAACCCTCAAAGAAGCCAACAACAGCTCCTAATGATGACAATGGCTAGATTGACATGAGACACACCTAGAACGCAGCACCTTCTGCTAGGACATGCGTAGACGGTTCATTTGCAAGATGTGGGCAGACTCTAGTCCAAAGATTGAATGCGGTCCAAGAAAAGATGCTCAGGGGGCACAATCCAGCTTCTATGTACTATCTGAAAACCCTGCTGACCCAGCATAGTATTTACTCATTGCAACTCAAGAAGCCTCTTGAGACGCCATGTTTGTAGACAGTCCCCACGTTAGCTGGAGCTACTAGGGTGCTATTTCTATACAGCATTCTCTCTCCTTCTCCCTGAAGGTGCAACTAGCTCTGCCTTTCAAAGAGCACTCAATATCTATGTGGCTGCCAGTGTGTAAGGAGGGAGGGCCAGCATTCCTGTCCACGGTGCCGCTGAGGACAGCACAGAGAGAGTGTATAAAAATGTAATTCACACATTTCAAATCAACATGTAAAACCTGTCAGCTGTTTGAGCATTAATTAATATTTTTGCAAACTAATTACATTAGGATGACAAGGCCAGGAAGACAGTGAAAGAGTTGACTAATTTTGTTCCACTCCTCTTGTTTAAATGGCTACATGGATTACCACTTTATTCAATTTTTATTTTTTTTTTAATTTACCAGAAATGATCTAAACACCACACTATTTCACAGCTATCATCATTTATTCATAGCTCAATAGAGGAAGCCAGAATAGCAATAACTCTTTTTTCCCCCGCTCCTAATTGTCATTCTGGTGAGATAAGTGGAGTATCAGCCTCTAGTCAAGCTACATTAGTGCTGAGAATCAGGCACGGTCGTGAAGTTTCTCCAAAGTGTGCTAGCATCATTTGTCATGAGAGGCTTGTGCTGAGCAATCAGACTTTAACCCAAGGGGGGTTTCAAGCCTGCTTCCCCCATCTTAGCTGGGTTGCTGATTCAGAAGGCAAATTGCCTGGAATCAAATACTAACCCTGCCTACTAGCCACGCGGGCTTGCATGGAGCCCATCGGCTCTTCGGAGCCTTGGTTTTTCTCACCCATTAAATGAAGGTTATAGGAATACACATCCACTGAAGTCTGCTGGGAAGAGAAAACGAGGCGATCCATGCAAAACACTCAGCAGTGAGCCCGGCATACAGCGGACATTCAATGCACGTGGACCACCCTCGCTCCCACCACTCCCATCATGAAGAGTCACCTTCGCCGCTGCCCCTGTTCCCAGGCACCGCATCACACGTCTGACGGATTTCCCAGTCATCCTCTCCTCTTGCATCCCTTGCCCACTTACACAGTCAGCCCAAAGCAGTCTCTTTGCTGTTTGCCAAACTTGGTCCAGATGATTAAAATATGCCATGCAGGGTGGCACTCAGGTAAACGGTCCCCAATACCTCTTACTGACCTCAGAGGCAGGGCGCGGAGGTGAGAGGGAGAGGAAGACGCATGTCATCCGGAAGTCTCCTGAGACTTCCCAGGAGACCTGATCCTCCCCTCTAGGTGTTCACTCTCTCCCTGAGCCCACTTCTATTTTAGAACTTGGCTAAAAGCATCTGTTCACCTATCTGTGTGTTTTACTAGATTGCAGGCTGCATGAGAGCAGGAAATGTGTCTTACTCATTTTAAGTGACCAGGGTCTAAAAACGTAGCTATCAAGTAAGTGGATGCTTTCAGCTTGTTGAATCAGTGCATGCTCCTCCAGAGAGGTCCGTCTGCTAATACATATGTAGTCTGCTTGCTTCCAGAACCTCTGAGCCCAGCCTGGGTACCAGCCACAACCCTCTTCCCTCCTCTTCTCTAGACCCAGTAATTCCATGATTCTCTCAGGGGGGCCCACAGCTTCGTACTTGGGCCTTCTCCTCCGACCCTTTTGAAACCTTTGCCTTTTGGCTTTGGTTTTCACATCAACCAGTTGACTTCCAAGTACCTAGGCTGATTCTAAACCTCCCAACACTCCTCTCCAACTGTCACATCTTTAAGCCTTCTCTGATCTCCTCTTGGAAGCCCTACCACTGTGGATCAGTCCATTTCTCCTCTGTCATTGATGAAAATGTGCTGAACCCTTGGAATTACACAACATTACAGACTCTGACAGGCTGGAGCCTCCACTGTTCAGTTTTAATTTGGTGCATCAAGTCTGAGAGCTAGAGTGAAATGTGAGCCCCGAGCACATCTTTGATCTTAAACAGTCAGAAGGTTGGAATGTATAATGCTATGGAGATAAATGGTATCAAAACTGTAGCAAATAATTGATGGTATGGGAATGGGTTCTATGATCACAGAGCACTCACAAAATCTTAAAGCAGAGAATTAATGAAGTTGGTTGAGCTGTGGCAGGAGAAGGCTGGCAGAAGGGAGAATTGAGAAGAGAAACTGGATTTTTCTCATAATGTTGGAAGGTCCAGCCTTTGCCTCTGAGAGATGAAAGGTGACTTCTGGTTTTAGTTCATCATCTCAGCTGGCTTTGGGGTCTGAGAGTCACAGATGGGAATTCCTGATCCCCATCCTATAACCTCTGTCATTTGTTTAATTAACCACCATAAGCCTCAGTTTGCTCATCTATAAAATAGGAAAGATAACAATATTCACTTCATAGGGCTCTTGTAAATGTGAAATTAAATAAGACAAGGTAAATAAATTGCCTTGTAGAGTGCCTGGCATTATAGCCAGAAGCTAATTAAAAGCTAGTGGGGTTTTTTTGTCTGTTTGTTACTCTTTTTCATTAACCCTATTGTAATGTACAAATGGTAAGATCCTTCTAACTCATCCTCAGAACCTCACTATAACAGAAGCCAATTTTTTTTCTGATATAAGCAGTAGAAAGAGGATTTTTTTTTTGACTGCTCACATTTTCTAGGGACCCTTAATTAATTCCCATGGAGTAAGATGGGAGGCTCAAGAACTGGTACATCCATTTGATTTAGAGGCTACAAATTGTCCTGGTTGGCACATCTGTTAATTCCTATTGTAGCTTAGAATGAGTTCCCAACAATGCTGATACAAACAACTGCAGGGACTAGCATATCTTAAGGGCTACTTATGTACCAGCTAATATGCTAATTGCCTTTGTACCTTATATCATGAGTTTTTACCTTCTATATGGCTCATTCTTTAGTTATTTTCATTCTATGGAGGAGACAAATGAGACACACAAAGGTTAAGTAATTTGCCCGAGTTTCACCTCCAGCAGGGACTGGAGACAGGAAGTGTCAGAGCTGGAGTCTGAGCCCAGGTTTGGGACAGCACAGCCTGGACTCCCCAGGGTCATGTTCACGGTGGAACTCGCCCCAGCACCATAGTCAGACACTGATTCCAACATTAGTCCTGCTATTTAATTCTTAAGTTTGGTCAACCCATGTCACCTCTTAGAGCCTCAGTCTCCTCCTCTGTGAAATATGGATGGTGACACTCATGTTAAAGATCGTCGTGAAGCGAAGTCAGTGCTCCGCACGCGGTACACACGTGGTGAGTGGCACGTGTTCCCGGTGCTGCTGTCAGGCTCAGCTCCCTCCCTCTGGTGCTTCGGATGTCAGTTTGTTGGATGGAGCTCACTGATCAATCAGCCTCTCACCAGTGCCTCACATCAGCCTTCACTCTCCCTGATTATTTGTCCTCTTTAACGCCCAATTCTACCTCTGCTCCACTTGTTCTCAGCACATCCAGCGCCCTCTGCTATTTGCAGGGTACATGAAGGCTGGCAGGCATAACCTCATTCAGCTCTTCCTTCTCCTTCCAATGAATCCATACTTCCTTTCCATCCTTTCTTTTCCAAAGTCATAGGAAAAATGTCCTTTCTCAGCCCAATAATTAATGCCATAGCTCTCTGGCACAGAGCTGAGCCCCAGTGACACAATGGTGAGCAAAGCACCATACCCTCAGGGACACTCTGCTCACCTTTCAGCAGGTAAACCCCGTCTGTGCTCTGATCTCCACCCTCGTATCCTCTGAGGCAGGTTCTCCAAGCCTACAACATACTCAAGCCTCTGCCACCTTCAAAACTCCTTCAAGCCAGGGACCATCACTGCCTTGGCTCAACCATTTGTCCCTTGAAAGGCTGGTGTACGTTGTGCTTACATGTCTTCTGTTTCCATTTCCTCCTTAAACCATCCACGTCTAACTCCTGCTTCTGCCACCTACCTCGGGAAGACTGTTGTTGAGGACGCTGATGACTGTACACCTGCCAAACCCAGTGCCATCAACCCGGTGCTAGCTCTCCTTGACCCCAGTGAATCATTCAACATCCTCGCCCATTTCTTGTAACCCTCTTCCCCTTCGGTTTCCATGAGAATCTTGGCCTTGGTTTCTCTGCGTTCACTCTGATCACATCCACTCACCTTCACGGCTCCTGCACCGCTTTAACACTTATTCCCTGAACATGCAAACTCTTTCCCATCCGTGCCTTTTCTCTGATTCTCCACTTTTCTTGACTTCAAGCCACCAGTCTGCATGTTACCTCCTCCAGGAAGCCTCCATAGATATCCCACTCCTATCTAGGCTCACTTATATTTGAACCCAGATGCAAAATTTAAGGAACATGGAGCAGGGTTTACGGAGAGGGCTTTGCTCTTATGAGAACGGTGGCCCTCATGAAACAAGTGACACTATACCTCTTATGCTATACGCCCCTTCTCCATCATACTGGACCTTACATTCTTTGAGGGTAGGATTGTATGTCTAAGTTGTGTGTGTATCCCAGGGCCTAGTGCTTTGCCTAGAATGTAGGAGCTGTCACTTAGATGTCCATCAGGTTTTAAAAAGGTTAACTGTATCTCCAACTGAGAGTTTGGAGCCCTTGAATTAAGACCTGATGACTTTTTAAAGGTTCTTTAAGCATTCTTTTGAGCTGGCTTCAAGGACAGAGATGACTATCACAGTGTGATTGGCTAAATTAGACAAGGCCAAGTAGGCCCACTGGAAAGTATTGCTGCTTTTTAAGTGGATCTCGTCCTTGACGGAGCGAAGAAGGCCATGAACTCTAGTGTGAATTAAGCCACGTTAGTCAACTTCTGCCTGCTTAGGGTCTAGGCCAGCTGCTATGCAAAATCACCACAGCAAGTTTCAAAGCCATGGGCCTCAACATAAATTTCTAGTTATCTATTTATTGGCTTACTTTGCACAAAAGATAAAGGACAGAGGGTTGTGAGAGGAAGCCAAGCAACAATAGTTGGTCATCTGCTCTGTGCCAGGTACTGTCTTAAGCACTGCATACAGATTATCAAATTTTAAAATTCAGGTCAATCTTCTGGTGTGGTTTTCATCATCCCCATTTTACTGATAAGAGACTGACTCAGCAGTTAAGCGACTTGCCGGCAGGCACATAACTTGTAAGTTGTGGACCCATGATTCATGTGTCATCTCTAAGACCCCAAAGCTCGTGTTTTTCCCACTGAAACCCATTGGGTATAATAGCACCATCTCCCCTTGTGAAATGTTCTGGCTTCTATAGTGACTGGTCTTCTGTTTACAGCAAAAGAAACTCTGTCCCTTTCCAAAAGCACTGGTTTCTCTCCAAATGGGCCAGAGTATTCTAAGAGGCTCTGCAGCCCCTGGATCTGCTTTCCTGAGTCTCAGGATTGAGATAGGAAGAATACAGGATTCCTCGGCCTAGGATAAAATCTCCTTCTGGATGGAAAAAGGGGTCGGTGGATGCAAGATTCCACCTACATTTCCTGAAGGCCACTGGGTTCTGCCACCTGCACGGTTTGCACTGCAGGTACTCGGGATAGCAGAACTGTAATATCAATCAACCCCAGTTCGATTGCTTTGCTATGAAATAGGAGCAGGTCAATTCATCAAAATTGAGGCCCTCCACTGGGTTTCTATTGCCATTAAACTATCAACAGGAAATCATTAAGGTGAGGCCAGAAACCAACTGGTAACTGAAAAGAAATGATTTTTTTTTCTTCTTTAAACATCCTCGCCTGCAACCTTCTTTATTTGGCTGTCAGCAGAGCCACCATGGGGCTGGGGCTCAGAACTCCGCGTTACTGTGCAGTTGGTGGTGGAGAGAACTCAGATGGAGGCATCTGCAATCCAACGGCTGCGCCCAGGTTACTTGGTTCTCTCTCAGCAGGGCAAGCTGCGTGACGATAAATAGGGGGGGAATGTGTATGCATTTGTGCGATAAAACAGGCTTAATGATTCTGAAGGGGAAAGAGTCCAGGAGACATCCAGGAGCAACTCAGGAACAAAATGGAACCATGCAGGGCCAATTAATGTGCAAATATGTGTGTGCTGAACTTGCATTCCATTCATCATGTAGACATGGAAATTGGGCCATTTATCTGCTATATTATGTATGTGACATCTTAGTTTGGTTCTTACAGGCTGCTCGGGGACAAAGGGCCATGTGCTTTGCGGCTAGCAGAGGGAGTTTAAGATAAATTCTTCAGCTGTCATAAACATCGCTGGGCAGAATTTGGTCAGAAGATAAAGCTCTTTCCTCTGCAGGGTTTTAACATTTCTCAGTAGTCCATGTGCCATCTTATTAAAACTGTGTGTGGTGCAGGGAGGGGTGGCACATGCCACGAAAAATTATTGGCACAAACAGCTCGCTGTCATGTTTTCAAAGTCCAGATTTAGCAAACGTTATTCACGTATTCACTGTCAATCTGCAGAGAGAAAGGAACTGGGCAAAGCCATTCATTCTCCCTGATTCTGTGGGTTTGTAATTTTTCTTGTCTCCTCTACAGGTGGGGTCTGTTCTGCTTAAATGACAACTGTTTGTACTCAGGGAAGAAAAGAAAGTCATTTGAGAAGGAAAAGGACCTCGCAGAAGCACTTTCCCAGGGCCACCATTATTTACCTAACAGGACATGGTATGAATATGGATCATGCATTAAATAACGGTGATCGCTTGCTTTGATGAATTGCCATTAGAAATTCAATTAATAAAAGGTTACCTCCCTGCAGTAGTGCAAAAAAATATGATCTGGCTGCAACAATTACAATTTAGCCTTAGAAACAGGGGTTAGGAGAAACAAAAACTTGTGTGTGTGTGTGTGTGTGTGTGTGTGTGTGTGTGTGCTTTAAACCTGTTTTACTGCAGTAAAAATGAATGGATGAATAAATGTGTGAATGAATGGGTAAAGTCAGGCTATTTCTGATCGACAGTTTTGTTTATATGCTAAGAGCTCCTGTACTTCCTTATTCCCTTTTTTCCACTTCTCCCACCTGATCATCTTTTTTTTCATTGTCCTGTTTTACACTTTTTGTGTTGTTTCCTTTGTTTTTGCTGCTTTTTTTAAACCAAGTAGCTTCATTGTTTCCCTTAGAATACAAATTATATACTTTAAAGCACACACATCTTGAGTGTAGAGAGCTCTATAAATTTTACATATGATGGTAACCTATATAACCACAGCTAGATTAATGTGGTGCACATTCCCATCTCCTCCAGACTGGCTCTTTCGTGCCCCTACCCAGATGTAACCACTACCATTACTTTTATCACCAGAGATTAGGTACTGTTTTTTACGTATGTCAATGAAATCATACAGGCTGCATTTTTTAACTCTGAATTTTTTTTTAACTCACAATTATGTCTCTGAAATTCATACAGGCTGTTTCATATACCCATTGATAATTCTTCTTGATTACTATCTTGTATTCTGTTGCAATTTATTTATTTATTGTCCTGTTCATGGACATTTACTTTGTTTCCATTTATTGGCTATGATAAATAAAGCTTCTGTGAACATTATTGTCTACATCTTTTGGTGGACATAAGCACTCGTCTCTCTTGGGCACAAGGAGGAGTGGAATTGTTAGATCATTAAACATTATTTCACCAATGTTTAAAGTACTGCCAATTCTCCAAAACTCCATTTTTTCATCTGAAAATGGTGGTAACAAATATCCTGCTATGTGTGATACATGTGAAACTGAAAAGCGGAAACAGGTGGAAAGGTGTTTTATTGTTGATTGTTTGCTTTAAATGCCGAATATAGCACAAATGTGAGACTGTGCCTGGGGGAAAGGCCGATGGAAGATCACAGGGAACAGGCATCGCTCCTTGGTGCTGACCCCAGAGCACTAAGACACAGGCAGGTATGATCTAGAAAGTAGAATCAGCCCTTAAGCAGTGGCAAAGTTAACATTTATCAAACACCCACTCTGGGTCGTTTACATGCTGTTATGAACTGAATGTTTGTGTCCTTAAAATTCATATACTGAAATTCTAACCCCCTAGGTGGTAATATTAGGAGGCTGGGCTTTTGGAGGTCACCAGGTCATGAGGGTGGAGCCCTCATGAATGGGATTAGCGCCTTTTATAGGAAAAGACTGTGGAACTTGCTTGTCTTTCTGCTTTCCTGCCATGTGAGGCTATAACCAGAAGGTGGCTATCTGCAAACCAGGAAGAGAGTCCTCACCAGACACCAGATATTCTGGTACCTTGCTCTTGGACTTCTCAACCCTCAGAACTGTGAGTAACAAATTTCTGCTGTTTGAGTCACCCAGTCTGTGCTATCTTGTTAGAGCAGCTTGAACTAAGACACATGGCAGTGAATAGCCAGCACTTTGTACCCTGCCAGACACAATGACACATCCCAGCTCTGGGGGAAGGTACAGCCCAGTAGAGCACATTTTTAGCACACAGGAGGTCCTGCGTTCAATCTCCAGTACCTCCATGAAAAATAAAATCCCATCTCTATCACTCATTAGCTGATTGGCTCCAGGAAAGTCACTGAGTCTTTCTGAGCCTCAGTCTATTCTTCTGTAAAATGGGGATCATAACAGCTCATGCAGCCCGAGATTTTTGTGAGGATTTTACAAGATGATGCATGTGAACCCTTTACATAGTAAATGGTGCTGGACACATGGAAACCAGTAGTCTGCTTAAAGTAAGCCAAAAGACTCAACAACCTCATGTGATGTGTGCTGCCGTTCTCATTCTGAAAATGAGGAAGCTAACTTTGGGTAGACACATGACTGGCTCATGTCATGGGTCACAAGATCATTGGGAAGCAGGTGATGCTAGGGGCTCCTTACCCCACCGCAACCTTCTGGTTCCTGGCCCCCTTCCCCCTGTTCCTGCAGTGACCTGCCTCACTCGGTATCTAAAGTAACAGTTCCATTAATACACCACAGTTCCTGGAAAACTTCTGCACACCAAGCCATCCTATCCACGAATGTAGACATTTGCACTGGAGATTCCTCTCTTTGCAGAGGTCTCCCCTTCCATTTTGTAGAACATTGACAGAATCTGCCTTCCTTATTCCGTATTACCCTCCAACAACCGTGTGATGGCTCCAAAGAAGGTGTAACTATCCTCACAGAGTACGTGAGGAAAGCTAAGTCTCGCAGTTAAAGTGATGCACGACATCACACAGAACCCCGGGCTCCTGGGGCCCAGGTCCATGTTCTTTGCTCTACACACCCAGTAACTTGGAACAATGGCTCCATGGCCCTGGATATATTTTGAAGGTGCCCATTGAGTGACACCATGCACAATTCCCCATGGATGGTCACCTTGCTGGTGACCTCTGACCAACATCTTTCTTATTTACCTGTTCCCAGCATCAGCCACCATTCCCTTAATTCCCCAGAGGTTGAACAGGGAGAGGACAAAGAGGAAAGGAATGGAAAACACCAGGGAGACAGAGGGACGTCTCACTGCTGAAGCAAGGGCTTGTCTCGATGGGGCTAGCATCCTCAAGTGTAGATACAGACTCTGAAGTCACCAGGACTGACACAGCAGGCAATCCAGCTTTGAAACCATCAACCATCTTCACCTGGCTACTCAATGTACCCTCCATAAAGAGTACCAGGGGTGACCTGGTCTGCCCCAAACCCAGCATCATGGAGACCACACAGCTGACAGCACACCATCCAAAGCACCAGGAGACTATGCAGAGCAGAATCACAACCAGGATGCCTATGTCACCACATCACCAAAGCAAACCATTTCAAAATGCCCTCCGAAGAGACAGCAAAACCACATCTCCTACCTCAGCGTTGCTGGCAGCCAGGCTTCCCGAAACCTGCAAGTTAAAGGAAAAAAAGACATTAGCATTGATTCAACAAGAAGGTAATTAGATTAATTGTCTTTTTAAAGGAACTGGCATCAATAATTTGTTATGACCCTAGGGGACAATGGGTGTGAGAGACACACACACACACACACACAGACACACACACAGAGGTACTTTTTCTTCTAGCAAACACAGGAACAAGATTTGTTTTTCCAGTCCTGTGTATAAGGTGAAGAGGATAATTAATATTTTCAACACATTATAACAACCTTGCCAGGAAAAAAAAGAAGGAGAGCTGTGTGCAATGCCGGGCACTGATAATGATTAAATGAACACCAAAAAAGCAAAGGTATTAAAGACATTGAGGTGTTGTTTTTCCTCCTTAAAGTTTCATGTCAGTGTTATGAGAAGGTAAAACTACAAACTACAGCCAACAACAGCCTTCTGTTCCCAAAATGCCTCAAAATATTGTGAAATAAAGAGTGGTGCCAGGCACTGTGCCACATTCTTCACAGTGACTGTCGTTTCATCCTCAGACCAACTTTTATCATCCCATTTCATAGATGAGAATATGGTGCTTAGAAAAGTTAAATAATTTTTCCAAGTTCAGAACATTATTATGTAGAGGAAGTTAGATTTAAACACAAGATAAAGTCACATAGACTTTCAGGCTCCTGCTCACAGCCCATTCGGTATTAAAGGATTTGATTTAGACTCCACCCATCACCCTTCCTATATGCCTAGACGGAATCTCCTACAAGGGCAGATAAGGGGGGTTTTTTCCCCCTAATAAATCCAGGATTTCTCTGCCCTGCAACTTTCTATGTATACCTGAGGTTGACCTGGCCATCCTCAACTGTATTTTCCTACTGAACTGTGTCCACCCCCAACCCAAATTCATGAAGCTGTAACCCACAATGTGATGATATTTGCAGATGGGTCTTTGGAAGGCAATTAGGTTTGGATGAGGTCATGAGAGTGAGGCCCCACAATAGGATTAGTGCCCTTCTGAGGCACCAAAGTTTGCATTCTGTCCCTCTCTCTCCCCACCTGCATGCACCAAGGGAAGGCCACAGGAAGACACAGCAAGAAGGCAGCCATCAAAACCCAAGGAGAAGGCTCTCACCAGACACCAACCCTGCTGGCTCCTTGATGGTGGACTTCCGGCCTCCAGAACGGTGAGAAGTAAACTCCTGTGGTTTAATACATCCAGTCTATGGTATTTTGTTAAGGCCACCCAAGCTGATTAGACAGACCAATGCCAGCTCACAGCTGGGAATCCAGTTAAGGACTTCAGAATGCATGGGTTCCTGAGTTAGACACCCACCCCCTGTAGTTCACACTGGCCGGGCTCCCAGCACCCCCATGCTCAACTCCCAGGTATCAGACCAGCCCTCACCTAAGCCATCAGCTCCAGAAGTAGCTCGGGCAGTGCCTGCTGCCCACTGGGCAGCTTTCACGCATCATTAGCCTACTGAATGGGAGGCCAGCCTTCAGACTGACCTCAGCCAAGAGGATGCATTGGCTGTGGCCTGAGGCTTAACAAGGCGTGAATCCCAGGGCCAGCCCAGGAGAAACCTCCAAGGTGTGATGAATGTCAGAGTCTGGGACCTCCCATCCTGTCCCTCTGTCCTTTCAGAGCTGGGGCTGGGAGAGCAGCTGATTACAAAGCAAAGCTATGGGCCACATCCCTAAAGCAGCCACGCAGAAGATCTCTTGCTACATAACTGTGTGTGTGTGTGTGTGTGTGTGTGTGTGTGTGTGTGTGTGTGTGCGCGCGCGCGTGCGCATTTCCCTACTATAAACCAACGGGAATTTGTGAGGGATAAGCTTGCTACTCAATAGCTGCAGGTCTTAGACAGCACGTGGGCAACACAGTCCTCAGCTGACTTCTCTAATTTCCTCCACTTCGTAATCTCAGTGTGTATCTCCTAACTGTGCATTTTGGGTCATACAACCCCTTTCATTCCCTTCAACAGACAAGCCCACTTCTTGCTGTACCTTAGATAAATGCACACCAACAACAAGAGGCGAGGCCTGGCGGCTCCCTGCAGCATTGTCCACAGTAACAATACATTTCTAAAACACTTTAAATGTCCACAGATAAAAGAATGGCTAAAATACAGGGTTTGAACACGCCCACACCTCCAGGGAACAGGCAAGTGATAGAAGTGTATAAAGTGAATGGCCTGCCAGGCAACAGGGAATGGTGAGGTCTGTGGAGAAACTCAAGATGCCTACTTTCCCTAAAGCCATTTGCATTCAATTTATAAAAGGCAAAAAATACAGTTTTAGCTAAACATGATACATATATAGTCCAGATGTGGATGCTGGACTGCCAGTTTACAATCCTTTAAGCCAAATCAATTAGAGTCCATCCATATTATAAAATATTATGCTGCAGTTAGAATACATGGAGTGAATCCTAATGTTCTGCCAGGAAAAACTCGGTAACACACACTGTTAATGGACAAGAAGGAGAACAGTACTCATAAGATGGTACCAATATTAGAAAAAAATAACTGAAGTATATGTACATCATATATTCCTATAACTGAGCAGAAACCTATGGGGCCTTCCTGGGACAGACCCCCTCCCCCATATCCTCTTCTGTAGCTCCTCTCTGAAGTACCCAGATAATAGTATCTCATGCACATTTCCCGAGTTGTTTTACAGTTGCTAAAACCCCCACCAAATAGGAGAAGTTAACTACTTGATGACTATGAGCACATAGCCCCAGACCTACTGGTGTCCAAGGATTAGTAATGTTAACCCCTGTGACACTGCCCTGTCACCTCACCATCAACCAGTCAGAGAAGTGTGCACGAGCTGATCACATACCCCATGATCCCTTCCTTCATCTGGCCTTTAAAAATGCTTCCCTGAAACCCACTGGGGAATTGGGGTACCCTGGACTCCTTGCTTGGCACCCTGCAGTTAACGCTACATTTTCCTTCACCACAACCTGGTATCAGTAGATTGGCTTTACCGGGCACAGGAGAGTGAACCCAAGTTTGGTTTGATTTAACATTCCTCCTCCCATCCTCACCTCCCCCACAAGACACACGAATAGATATATGTCTAAAAAATGTCTGGGACAATATATATATGAAACCAACAGAAGTTTTATCTCCGAGGAGGAATCTGGAATTTGACTGGGACTTGATGGTTCGAGGAAAGTCATGGGGAACTTTTTCTGAATTGCTTGAAAGTTTTTCATTGAGAATGTATCCATGTACTATTTGTTAAACTAAACATAAAATTTAAACATGATTAAAAAAAAAAAAGCTTTACAGTTCCTCAAGGTTAATAACAGAATTTACAGAAAGGTTGGCTTGTCTCACTGAAGAGAGGACTAAAAACAGCTCTCTCACTCATTCATATACATGGTGACACAGAGTAGAAGGTGGGTCATATGGTGATAATGGCAACAGGGAGTGGTGGGGCTTGTGGCCAACTGGAGACAGATCATATTCATTTATGATTTATAATTCTATGTACTGGATAAATAAATGCTGAAATTTATTGGAATCCTCTATCTGCTGCATTCTCGATCAATTTATGATTAGGTTAGATTCACTTCCAACACCTGTAGGTCAGTGTTATTCAGGAACACGGCACCCACAGACCTCGGGGCCTGCCTGTAAGCCGCTGTCGCATGTGGGGCAGATAGAGGACTGCGGAGGCCAACTGGTGAGTGAGGGTTCTTTAAGGGCTGCAGGTACCAGGCTGAGGCATTTGGCTTTTATCTTGTCAGCAGCAGCAGCCATCAGAGGGTCCCCAGCTGGGGGCTGATATGATTAGAGCCGTGTTTGAGGTGGGCCATTCTGTGGACCAGCACAGGGCACAGAAGCGATGCAGGAAACTCCCAGCAGGACATTCCTTAGAGCTTTGTTCCAGCGATTCCCCATCCCTTTAATCATTTCCGCCTTCCACTTCTTCCCTTTTTCTAACTGCGTTTGAAATCGCCAAGGCCAACATTAAGGGTTTCCTCCTCGCTTGTGCCAGGAACTTGATGTACGAGATCCTTTCAGTCCTCACCACAACCCGCCCTAGGCGCTGGTTCTGATGCCATTTTTTCAGATGGTGAAACTGAGGCTGGGATTCTCAGTTCCTTTCCTAGGCCCACAGTGGGCAGTGCCAGAGGCAGGGCTTGAACCCAGGTCAGGCTCCAAAACTGCCCTCAAAACCCATGCAAGGATTTTGCCCCTGGAGATACGGATTCTTGCTGGGCCATCCCACAAACTAAAAGACGTGAGGATGGAGTTCATTGATAGACGGGTGATGTGTGTTCAGGCACACCCGCCTGGTCTCCCTCCACACCTGTGTCTGAGATGCCCCAGTACCACCTGGGGTTCTGGTGCTCCAGACCATTCAGCTGTCTGTGCTGAGCGTGCTGGGTACCACTCTGCCACTTTTGCAGGGTCCCTTTTGGTCGCCTGGGATAGCAACCACTCAAAATAGCTTAAGGACACGAAAGAATTCATTAGCTCATTCCACTGATAGAGTTCACTTTAAATGGATCCAGATAAGGATCAAAGAGGTTAAATTACTTCTCTGGCAAGTGGTAGAGCAAGAAACTGAACCTAGGTCCCTGTAATTCGAGACTCCTTGGCAGTACTCCCACGCACAAATTCAGGGACGTGGTAATCGTGCGCTGCTCCCTATCTGGACGTTAACCCATCCTGTTCTCATGGAATAATGCATGTTCTCTGCCTCCTGCTTCCTCTCATCTCCTTCCTTCCTCCAGGATTCACTGTGGGGTCCCCATGGTTGATGATGACACAAAATGGCCTGCCAGGCAGGAAGACAGAATAATCACATCTCTCCACAAACACTACCTTGTTGTGCCTTCAGATCTGTCTCCCCACCAGCAAATGACACCACTGCACCAACGGTGAACCCTTTGTCTGTGTGGTCAGGATGTCACCTGATCAGGCATCCCAGCTAGAGGCTGGTGGGGCTGTTACTCACGCACCAGCATCTTGGCGATTTCTTCTACTGACAGTCATCAAATGAAAGTGTCATATCCCTGTGCCCTGTTGTCGACCAGGTGGTGTTTGCCAGGCTGCCAGGTTGTCTTTGGCTTTGAAGGAACTATTTTATGGAAAGTTCTGACCTAGGACAGCACCACCATGAAGGGTCTCTTTTCTCACCAATTATCCTTCAATCTAGTCTCCCCTTCTGGTTCTGTAAGGACACCTCAGGAAGACCCGGAGCTTCCCGACCACCCTCAGGCATGAGAAATCCAGTCTAGCTCAGGGCAAAACTCCCATCTCATATCCAGTTTCATGTCCATCTTCTCCAGACCCCGAACTGACCATGCTGGCCAGGCTTTGACCAATAGGGTTAAATGAGGAGAATGAAGCACCTTGTCTTGTCTTTCTTGCCCTCCTCTCCTCTTACTTTTCTGGTTTTAACAGCTCTGTCATTGGGTCTGAGCTGGTGGATTACACAGAAAGGGCACATTCCTTCCCGCCTGAGCATGCAACAAATAAAATCATCTGCTATCAATCCTGATTATCAGGCAATTCAGTGGTTACAGATGCCTTCTGTACGGAAGGTGTCCAAATGTTAGCAACTTCGTGGGGTGCAGGTAGATTTTGGGGAGCCCTGTGGGTGCAGGCCTCCTGTAATTGTCAGGGACAAAGATTCAGTGACAAACAAAGCCAAATACATAATGGCTTGGCACATGGATATTCACCTCTTGCTCACATAACAGTCCCAGGTGGGAGAAATGCTCTCCTCCACACGATCATTCAGGGATCCAGGCTGCAAGAGGCCTGCCATCTTTCATATGTGGCTTCCAAGGTCACCGTGACCAGAGAGCCAGAAGGATGCAAACATGTGGAGGGCCATGAGTGAGTGGTCTTGGTGGACCAGGCCCACAAGTGCCATGCATCGTTTCAGCTCACATCCTACTGGCTGGAGTTCAGCCACAGAGCCCCATACAATGGCAAGGGGTTTGGACACATGGTCAAGCTACATGAGAGTGAGAAGAGGGATCTGGAGAGCAGAGCTAGCAGCCCTGGCCACACCTCCTCACTGCAGCATGACGTTCCCCAAGATCCCTCTACACGGTTCCCTGATAGAAAATCCACTTCCACTCCACCTCCCCCAGTTTCTCCTAGTGATAGAATTCCAGCAGACAACGCAGTCTGTTGTTGCAGAGGTCCCCGCACCTCGCAGCTGGTCCTCTTGAGGGCACCAGCCATGCGGCTCAAATCCAGCAGGAAGCCAATGAGTCCTTTTGCAGGAGCAGAGATTGAAGCTGTCCCTCCCTCCACACCCCCTCTCTCCTATTCTCTTCTTCCGCTGCTCGAACAAGCAGAAAGGGGAGATGAGAAGCAGCACCAGCAGACTGATCTTGCTGGCTTTCCAGTGTCATGAGAAATCCCCTCAGAGCTCAGCGTTTCTTCAGGTTGACACTGATAACTCACCACTCTCCCCCAAATCCTCTGTGATCTTCTGCTTATGTATCTATTCCGTGCTGCTAACAGCAGAGCTGGCCTGTCCCCTCTCAAAGAGCCCTGAGGAGGTTCCTGGACCCACTGTGTCTGGCCCTCTTTCAAGTGTGACAGACGCTCAGCATTCCTTTGCCTTCCGTTAGGGTCCGAACAATCTACTCTGGGCCAACACGAAATGTCTTAACAGTCACCTTGGCCAAGGAGTCCTGCAAAGGGTTGTGAATTTGTCACCAAACTGGGTCAGCTCTTTCTGTGAATGGATTGAATCACTGGGTTGTTTTCACTGGCGTAAACAGAATACCTTAAAGTGCTATCATTGAAGGGTGGTGAAGCAGAACGAAGCGTGTGGAACAAGACACGTGGGCTTCCTGCCATGCCACAGCTGGGTGGCTTTGAGAAGGTCACTGCCCTGATCTGAGAGAGTTGATTTCTCTATCAGCTCTCAGGTGGCGTGGATTCTGTGTTATCTCGTGAATAGTGAACACCTGCATCTACCTGCCACGTGTCCCTCCCTGGACAACACTAGGGACTCTAAGCAAGTTGTGGAGTTGAATTCTGGGATCCAAATCCACTTTGCCTTCTCTCTAGGTATGTCATCCTGGACACATGTGGAGACTGAAGCAGGCCATGTGTTCTTTGGTGCTTCTCCCGTTGAGAGGTGGGGCCTATGGTCCCCACCCTTGAAACTGGCCAGGCTCTAAAATTACCCTGACCAGCGGGTTACAGCAGATGGGATGCTGTGCCAGTTCTGGGCCAGCCTTTAAAAACCGACACTCCCACGGCTGTGCAGCAGAGCTCTCTCTGGGCGCCCTCAGCTGCCCACCAGAGGTCTGACCTCCCTGTGACCGCCATGCTGAAAAGGCCACATAAAGGCACTTTGATGGATACTGTAGGCTGAGCTTGGACCTCCAACCTTCCTGGCTGGTGCCCAGCTGTCTCGGACCCTCCAGGCAGTCCATCTGTCAGCTGATACCACCAAGAATCCTCAGTCGACCCAGGCCCAGCACGCCCTGCCCAGATCCCTGACCCACAAACCTTTAGCTGTAATAAATGGTTGCTGTTTTGAGCCACTAAGTTTTGGGGTACTTTGATACACAGCAAAAGATGATCACAACACAAGATATTTATCCTCTCTAAGCCTGTGATTTTATACTTGTGAGAAAGAAAATATGTTTTTACAAGATTGTTCTAAGAATTAGGCAAACAATGTATGTTTAAAGTGCTTGACCCTGTCCTTGGCACACAGCAAGCTGTGAGTTTTACCTTTCCTTTCATAAAACCACGAGCACGGGGGCTGTTCTTTGTGCATTTCCCACAGGCAACAGTCTTGATTTACTGTCAAGCGATGATTCTCAGAGCACCCAATTTGATTTCCAGCTGGTAAAAGGTATGTGGGTTGCTCTGGAGTCAGAAATACCTGGGCTTTATAAATCCTTGCTCTACCACCTACAAGCCGTGTGCATGACCGAGAGAGCTACCTTCCTTCTCTGAGCCTCAGTCTCCCCACTTGGAAAGCAGATACAAAAATCTACCTTGCTGCCTTTTGGGCATGAATTCAATGGGAAAGTCTGGCCTAGAGTTGGAGGTCGAGAATGACTAACTGTAGGTTTAGTTAGTTTGGTGTCGCAACTGTTACAGAAGCAGCAGTCGTAACACTCGATATTTTGGGCTCCACTGCATTTAATGGAGCAGCTTGTGAACAGACCACCTAAAGGGGTATTTCTAAAAGCAGCCAGTGTCTGCTCTCCTCACCGTCCCTCTCCTCTGTTCTAGCCCAGCACTTGGTTCCAGCCACTGAGCTGCCAGAACTCAGCCCAGATTTTTAAAATGTGAGTGTAAAAAGGGAAAGAGTCCATTCACAGATGATATGCAGTATTCCCCTCCAAAACCAAATTCTGTAGGCTCAGAATGTCCAATGAACAAACGTCTCTTAGAATTCTTCTAGAAAATGCACAAGGTTTCTCTTAATAACTCTCACTGTCAGAAATGAAATATTTACATGCACTTGCTTCAAAACCCTGGCAGCTTGCAACCTAAGAATAGTTTTACTTATGGTGATGAACAACTAACTACTTTGGGCCCATCTTGTAGATGGTTCTGAGAGGAGAAAAAGGGTGCAGGGTAGGAAAAGCTGAGCTGGGAGGGGCTGACAAATCCCTGCCCTTGATTTGCCCTTGAGGCCGGTGTATTAGGAAGGTTAAAGTGGACCCGGCGCTGGGTTGATGGGGGTCTGAGCTGCGACGAGCCCATCAGTCTCCCTGGTGCGTGCTGGAAAACACCGGGAGATTGCAAACATTATCTGAAGCTTAATTATGAGGCAGACAGGAGGCTGGGTTGACGAGGGGCGGGAGCGCTGGGGCTTCCTGCGCCCTGCCCCCCACCACCCCATCCCCATTCTGTAATCTTTGGGAAAAGTTGCCGCCATTCACATCTCCTTCCAGAGAGCCTCCGTGTTGCTTTTTTGGAGGCCAGGCTGCAAGTTAAAAAAAAAAGGCTCCTAAGATGGTTCTGTTTTCAAATTTAGCTCAGCAATCTGGAAATGTAGTTAAAGATCTTTTTAAAAATCCTACTTCTCTTTGACCCAGTAACTCTGCTCCCAGGAATCTTTCCTGAGGACAAATTGGAAATACAGCAAAAGCTTGTGGCATAAACTAATGTTTTGTAACATTTTTGTGATGGAAAAAAAAAAAAACTGGAAACAACCTAGTTGACCAACAGTTGGGGATTGCCTCAGTGAGCCAAGACATCCCCTTTTCAGGGTCCACTATATGACCACGGAAGTGGTGGCCCAATGAAGTTTGAAATAACATGGGAAAATGCTTATGCATGAAGAAAATCACCCAGAACATAAATGACATACACTACATGATCTCGATTATGTTAAAACATGAATAGAAGAAACATGGGAAGGAAATGCCATATATATATATATATATATAAACTGTTTTTCTTTGGGAGGAAAAACTGGATATTTCATTTTCTTCTTTCTCTTCTCTGTATTTTCCAAGTTTTCTCTACTAAACAAATGTACAGAAAGCTATGAATTAAACACCATCTAGTTCCTGCCAGTCCTTTCAAATATTCTACCCGCTTTCCTAATGATATCTTCCCTAGGGATTGGTGATTCTGGAGCAAAGCTGGCTGTGTGACTCCAAACAGCACAAAACAAAGAGACAAGAAGCTTAACGTGAGTTTTGTGCACTTCCTGAGTCAGGCACTGTTTTGAGACTTCTGTTTACAAACCCTCATTCAGTCTTCAAAGCCTGCCGGGCAGGGGCTATCATCACCATCTCATCGATGATGTGGGAACTAACTAAGGGCCCTGATAAGCTAGGAAAGTTTTCTAGACAATACAGCAGTTAAGAGTCAGGGTGGGAATGTCAGCTCAGGCTAGCCTGACTCCAAACCTGCTCCCCTTCCCTCCTTCACCATCAGCCACAGATGGAGAGAAGCCCAGGTGGTGCCCTGGCTGTCACAGGCCTTCCTTTCAAAGCCCTTGTGGTAAGATTTTATTGCTATGGAAACATCCCTGGACACAATCCCACCCTCCTCCTGCCACCCCCACGATCTCATTTCTTCCAGTGCCTGGAATCCCATAATTGGAGATGCTTCCCCTTAGGTTAGAAAGCCACTGTCACCCTTATCTTTACATGCCCTCTTTGAAAATGTGTATCACGCTGGGGTCGTAGGGCATAATGCCCAGACAAGAACAAGGTAGATGTTGGGAGAGCACACCCTGGCCTGGGGCGTTCTCACACTGGGGACAGGGATACAGGGCATAATCTATAAGCTGGGGATGTGGATATTTGTCATTTTGGGTTGCCCAGCAGCTCACCCCTTTTCTTAAAAACCTCTCAATCTCCATTCCAAGAAGTCGTCTCTCCCCTATCCTGCGTGGTCTTGGTGAGGAGGTGAATTGAGGTGACCCTTTTTATGATTCAGGCATTGAAAGGGCAGAGCCAGTGATTCTTAACACTGCCTGCACTTTGGAGTCACAGGGAGGGAGCCTGGCAAAAGGCAGCTGTCCAGGATGCAGCCACGGGCATTCTTATCTGGGGAGAGGACTGGATGTGGGTATTCACTGAAGCTCTCCAGGTGACTCCGACGAGCAGGCAGGGTTGAGGACCACTAGCCCAGATGCTTCTTCTCAGTCTCCCCAGGACAGTGAGGGGGTACACATAACCAAACACTGACCCCTCACTCCTGAGATCTCAAATTCTTGAGTCAGTGACATGAGGGCAGAAACAAATGGCAGAGGTGCATTCACCCCATGGATGCTGGGGTTCTGCCCAGACCCGTTCTGCTAGGAGGGTATTCCTGCTTCTCGGAACTGCTGAGCCAGTTTAGTTCTTGCCTCCTTCCAAGACAGTACCCCCACCTTCCTACAGATTCTAAGAGCCCCATTCCAACTGATTCTTGTCTGTTGTACCAGGAATGTGGTCACGAGGACACAAAAGGGGACCACCCAGAGGCAGGCAGGAGAGTGTCCGGGACCACTAGACCCTCCTGCTCATAAGTGGTACAAACAACAAACCGTCCTCCAAAGATTCAAACCTCCCCTCCCATCACAGGGAGTTGCCACAGAGAAATGGCTGTCCAGCCAGGGACTACACTTCCCAGGCTCCCCTGCGTCCAGGCAGTGCCATGTGACTAGTTCTCACCAATGGGATGTGACCAAGAGTGATGCACGTCACTTCCAGTCCAAGGAGCTTATGAGGCAGGTATGCCTCTTTTTCTCCAGGCATTTCTGAATACCTTTCTGAATAATTGCCCAGGCATTTCTAAATGTTTCTGGGGCCCTCTGAGGACTGAAAGGAGGGGAACGCTGCAAGATGGAAGAAGCCTGGATCCTGGAATCTCCTTATGGAGGGCCAGCCAACCACCAAGGACACCTGCACTGGACTGCTACGAAAGCAAAAAATTAACTTTATTGTGTTAAAGGATTGCAGCTGGGGGCTGCTTTTCAACAGGGGCTGGTGTCATCCTAATACATCCTATGACTACTGGTGATGATGAAGACGATACAGACAATAATACTGGTGCCTGTAGCTGGTATTTGGATGTTTATAACATGCCAGGCTCTTTGCTAAGGACCTTACCTGTAGTAACGCAGTGGTTCTCAGCCAGGGCTGATTCCCCCCCAGGGAACGGTGGCACTGTCTGGAGACGATTTTAGTTGTCACACTGGGGATGGAGGGGGGAGGGGTTTACTGTTATTTAGTGAGTAAAGGCCAGGGTTGCTGCTAAATGTCCTATAATGCACAGGACAGATTCCCACAACAAAGAATTATCTGGTCCCAAATGGTACTGGTGTTAGAGCCAGAAAACCCTGCAGAAGCTCATCAGATGCTCCTAATCACCCTCAAATCCCATACCATTATCATCCCCATCTTAAAGACACAGAAACAGAGGCCAAGAGAGCTTATGCCAGGTAACACGGCTGGGCAGCTTCCAAGCCAGAATTTGAAACCCAGCAGCCTTAGCCAGATGCCATTCTGCCTCTCCACCCATGCCCGACCCCCAGGACGCAGCATCTGTGCTCTCTCTATGAAGCCAGACCAGGTCCAGAACACTGGGCTCCCTTTTCCGAGGACTCACTCCAACCATCACCACCATCTCCCAAAGAGGGTCCCCTTGTTGCTACAGACGAGGACGTCATCATCAAGGGAAGTCACCAAGGCAGGCTCTGCGCTGTCAGGCACAGCTGGACAGTAAATGATGAGATTAGCTGGTCAGGCCTGGGGTCTGACTCAGGCTGAAACGGAATGCTGCCTTCCAAACCCAGGGAAGCAAAGGGCAGGGCCAGCTGCACTCCAGGCCAGAGGTCTAGCAGCTACCCCAGGTTTTACTCCTGTCCCCCACCTTTTGGGCAACTTAACTGTACAATCTCTTGACTTGCTATAATTCCCCAGGCAATTCCCATGCCTGGCTGGGAGATCAGAGCTGCCCAATTCAAGACACAAAACCCAACCTGGGGCTGAAATGGTGAGCCTGCTGCTCCTTCTCTCACCCTGGGGTGCCCATTCAGCTCACACCACCTCATCACTGCCTTCTCCCTCCACGTAAGGGGTGACTCAGACATTTGCCAGTCTCTTTTGCTAGGGTAAGTCTGATCAGTAAATATATAATCCCTTTACAGCGTGACAGGTGCTATAACCAAGGTGCCTGTAGTGAGAAGTCTCATGGATCCAGAGAGAACAAGAGCAGAGTGTAAGGAAGAGAGAAAGGAGCCTTGAAGAAGGTGGCATAGAGCTGGGTCTCAGAGGATGGGGAGGAGAGCTCTGAGAAGAGAAAGGTGGTACCCAACCCAGATCCCGGTTGTCAGTCCAGTGCATCAATCCCCCAGCTGCTGTGAGCGTTGGCTGCCACCTTGTCTGGAGAATCACACCTCATCCAAAGATGCCAGAGAGGGGAAGCCCTGACTCCTGTGTGCCTAGGCGCAACGTGCAGCCGATGACACTAATACAGTGGTATGAGCGTGCATTTTGCTTGCTTCAAGGCATGAAAACTCTGTGGTGCTACTCACACGCCAGGGCTCCCTGTGGGATCAGGCTGAGGCTTGACTTCATCCAAACCACGTCTTTGCTTCGTGCCTCATCCTGCTGCGTTCCCCTGATGGATTCCTCCTAAGACTGCTCCTTCAATACTCATTTGTACAAGAATCACATCTCAGCTCTGCCTCTAGAGAACTTGACCTAAAGCAAGGAGGAAGGGCATTCTAGGCAGCAGGCACCACGTGGGTCAAGGTTTGAAGGCACACACTGAGGTGATTTTGGAAGGTCAGGAAGCTTTTTATGCAATATTGTTAATAATAAAAAATTAACATTTACTAAGGATTATACTATAGGCTATGGAAAAAAAAACTCTGTTCTCAGTACGTTTATTTTTTGGGGGGGTAGAATCAGGTTTATTTCTTTATCTACTTATTTTTAATAGAGGTACTGGGGATTGAACGCAGGACCTTGTGCATGCTCAGCACACACTCTTACCACTGAGCTATACCCTCCCTGCCCCTGTTCTCAGTATGTTTAAATGTCATCTCAGTCCTCATCACAACTCTAAGATGCAGATTCTTATTGCCTCCAGTTTAAAAACAGTTAATCCGAGATGAAGTAATCAGCCCTGAGTGGTATGGCTAGTAAATGGCAGGAGATTTGACTTCAGATGAGTCTGAGTACAGAGTCCCTGCTCTCCAAACACAATGTTCCAAGTCTTCAGACAGTCTCAACACCTGGGCAAGACTGTTTCCCCAGTCTGCCCAGCAACGGAGAGTTCCTTTAAAACACCCGCACAGAGGACACCGAGCTTGTGGTTTCTCTGTCACCTTTGAATGAACATGTTCAATGACTCCTTTTAAAAGGACACAGTATTTACAAAGCCAAAATGAAAAGGACAGCATGAAGGAATGCTCAGAACCTTTGATCGCACAGAGATGACATAATTTATGTTCCACTGCCACCGTCTTTGCTCCCCGCACTGCAATCTCGAAATGGAGGAGAAACTTGGTAATTGCTTCAGCCGGGCTGGGCCTGCTTGCTTTTCTTATTACCTTGTCCTGCCTGGTGACCCCTGAGTATTTCATCTTCTTCGGCAGGGCTGGCAGGGTTTAGGAGATCCCTGGCCGAATGGAGGATGCCTCAGAAAGCACACAAGAAGGAAATTGAGGAGGAAGGGTGCGGGAGGGTCAGGCTTAGGCAAAACGCAAGATGAGGGTGATGTGAGCGCACTGGGTGGGCACCGCGGCTGTCTGTCTGAAGGTGAAAGGCAGAGGACCGTGCACCCAGGAAAGGCGGCTCACTTCTGGCTGGGCAACGAGCTACAGCACTGAGCTGAATGATGCTGGTCTCCCTCTTGCCTGGTGCGGAACACAATTTAGAATCATGATGATAACTATCAGGAGAGGCGTTATCACAGCAGATTCTGGCACCACAGTCCAGGATTATTGGGATGATTTCTGAGGGTAAGTCAGGGTGCAGGAAAAAGGTCTGGGGACGGAGAAAGTGGCTGGGGGTGCACTCTGCACAGGGAAGCCGGGGTTGACAGGCGGGAGAAGGTTCCAGGTGGCCAGTGCAACCTGACACAAGCAATGTTCCTGTCCAGCCAGGATGCACACCTGCTGTCCCAGCCTCTGAAGAGTCATCTTTCACCAGCTTCTCTCCTAGGTTGAGCTGGCTGTCTCCCTGTCTGGTTACTCACATCCGAGCTCACACTGGGTCTAAGGCCCTCCCTCAGGCAGAGGCAGGTGCAGAAGTTGAGGGGTCAGGCATTGGAGTCACCTGCCCGGGTTCCGTCTCAACCCCACCCCTGACTACCTGTGTGAGCTGAGGCAAGTCCCTTAACTGCTCTGTGCTTCAGTTTCCACATCTGTTAAATGGGGACCATACGGGGATCTTTAAGGAGGACATTGGTAGCACAGCGAAAGCGTTTAGAGCAGCTCTTGGTGCAGAGTAAAGGTGCGGTAAGTGTCTGCTAACATTATGCATGGTTACTGCTACTTCTGCTGCTACCACTGCTGCTTTGTTAAGGGACCTAACACTGGGCCGAGCATACAGGCAGCCAGCAACTGGTACCTTTGCACATTTCCTCTTCCTACTTTGAGGGAGCCCGAAGAACAGAGTTACTGGATCAAAGGACAGGAGCGTGCATGTGTGCCCCTGTGTTCTTCACACACGCCACAATGTCGGCGCCGTCTGCCTTCTGGCAGGTGATCTCCAGCGCTGACTCTTCCCTCACCTCCACCCCACCCATTCTCTCCAGAGAGTTCTCAGCTCCATCCGTGTTGCTCCATCCCACATGCTTAGCCCAAGCATCATCCTCTCTTGTCCAGAGAAGAGGGATAAGACCACTTAACCAGTTAATTGAAAGCCCCTTTCCCCTCTTAGCCACTGGGATTGCAGAGCCACGGAGAGCCCAGATCCCCAGCCCGGGTTCAGAGTAAATAGGATTACCTGGGGTGGTGGGAACTGGTGGAGACAGAAGGTGTTTCAAAACTTAATCAAAAATTAATTAGAAAGAGAAACAAGCCAAAGGACAAACATCTGTGAGCAGATGATGTGCAAAGGCAAACAAATCCGACATATAACATTCCGTTTGAGTTTGCAGCCGGAGCCTGCTGGGCTACACTGGGAGTAGCTGGAAGCGCTTTGAGGGAAACAAAAAGCCTCTGTGTCTACTCCTCGGGAACAAATGACACTGCAGCTCCAAGCTCCAAAGACACGGGAGGAGAGGGCCCATGCCCAGGATCACACAGGAGCTGCAGGGAAGCCACACGTCGGGGAGATGCTAATAAATAATCATCAGAACACACACTAGCTGGTGCATCAGAGTGAGGAGCGTGCATGGGAGAAGCCTGGGAGGCAGCCAGGTCGGGCCTCGCCCTCCCCCACATCGCCTTCCAGACAGGACTGGTGGAGCTGATGGGCCCGCTGGCACCTCACTCACTTCCCTTCCCCAAGGTCTTCTCAGCGTAGCACCTGTCAGCCTCTCTTGGTGGCTCTCTGACCACAGGCTTGTGCTTCTCCATGTACACAGCAGGCTGGACGGGTGTTAGCACTGAGGTCCTGGGAGGGTCCCACAAGTAATGATGGCCTCGGAGCCCCTAGGTGGGACTGCTCAGATGTGGCCCTGCCCAGCGGTCCTCATGGGACTGAGCTCCAGCTGTACACGTGGTGACCTGCCCCTACAAGCGCCTGCATTTACTGGCCTCCTTGCCACCCTCTCCCTTTGCCGACTGCTTCCTGGAACCACCCCCTCCCCTGCATAAGCCATTTATATTCAAAGCCTTACCTTGAGGTCTGCTTCTAGGGATTCAACCAAAGACAAGGATGTTGGTGGGGAACAGATAGGATTAGGGTTAATGACTTGGCGGAGTCAGGGATGCCATGCACAGACCCATCCCTAAGTCAACAAGACCTGCATGGGGACTCTGGTAGTCTCAAGACTCCAGTTTGGATCAACCACCCGGTGACTGACATCACCCAGATCTGACACAGGAAGGAAGGGGGAAGGGCACAGCCATTCAAAGAATGACACAGCCGTTAACACCAAGATGGCAGAAGATTCAACTCCCAGCAGGCCCTGAGGCCCAAGACGGCAGGAGATTTGACTTCCAGGAGACCTTGAGCTTCATTATATGCTCACTGTAATGTATTAACATGGTAAATGGCACTCCCACAGGTGGCAGGACAGTTCTGAGGCTGACCATAAAAGGTCAAAAAGTGAGTGGTGACACAGTTCCTAGGAATCCCAGCCCCTTCCCCAAAGAAGTTGGACTAATCCTCCCACTTGTTAGCACAGGAAGTTACTGAGCCCGTAAAAACTAACAAGCTTCGACATCCTCATGGCTGCTCTCCTCACTGAGTGAGACGGACCGCATTCTGTCAATGGAGTATCTGCTTCTTCTTTAAACTGAGCACCCAACCCCCACATCTCGTGGCCTTCCTCTTGCCTTCTGAAACAGCCTGCACTCTGTCTGTGGAGTGTGTATCTCTCTGAATAAGTCTACCTTTACTCAACTGTGGCTCGCTCTTGAATTCTTTCCTGTGTGAAGCCAAGGGCCCACACTTGGCAGGGTGCATCCCAGGGACTCAGCCGAGACCTGGGACATGGCCATATTCTCACCCCACATTTTTCCTGTATCAGATCCACATCACCCCTGAAGTCAGGGCCCTCCACTGTTCTTAAAGTCAGGGAACTCCTCCATGTAGGAAGCTAAACTTGGAAACACCAGTTAAATGTTACCTTATCTCTAACCCTCAGGAGTCTCCAATGAGCCCTGCCCTTTTTCTCTTGACGGGAGACCAAAGACCCAAGGGTTCTTACCTGAGTTTTCTCCTCCCCTCACCTTGCCCGCTGTGGTCTCTCAAACCTGGTGCTCCTGCCCTGCCCCCACCCCCAACTTCTTCTAATGAGCTCCTGCTTCTCCCCACTCAACCAGCATCACCTGCTCCAGGAAGCCTTCTCTGCCCTCCCCACCAGCTCCGACAGCAACCAATGCTTGCCTGTCTCCATAGAGATTCTTGCACAAAGTATAAACATTGGTTTTTCCACAGTCCCTAACTAGACTAGTCTCTTAACCTGAAAACCTGGAGTCTATGGGCTTTTGGTGATTCCTGACCCGGAATCACGTTTGTGTATGTGTGTGTATGTGTTTCTTGGGAGAAGATTCTTTGCTTTTATCTGATTCTCAAAAGGCTTTCCCAAACCAGAAAATGTCCTGGACATTGTGCTAGACTATGAGCTCCTCATGGACCAGATAACGCCTTATGCGGTCTTGAATCGAGTGCACTCCAATGCCAACAATCACAGGCACTTAACTGGCAATACTAACGGCCAATGTACCGTGAGTGTTTATTCTGACCTAAAACCCTATAGGTCTCGATTTGATTGACCCCCGTGACAACCCTAAGTGGCGGCTGCCATCTCCGTCAACAGGACAAGGAGAGGCTGTGACAGAGAAGCTGGCCCCAGGCCCCACCGCTGGAAGGCTTGGTGTGGGATTTGAAAGAAGGTAAGTCAGGCTCTGAGCACCAACTAGCTCTATTGAAAATGCCAAGAAACGATGAGCTGATGAATGAACAAACATCATTCAGCTCCTAGCCACGTTGTCCCATCAGCTTTTAGGCAGCACCGTAACTTACCTCAAATGAAACCTCAGCCTTCGGTAAGACTCTGAAATGTCCACCAATGTCCACGTCATTTTTCTTTACAAACAGCAGAGGAGCTCCTATAATCCGGGACCAAGGCACGTCTGTCCTGTAACATCTGCAAATGCATTTGAATCCTGTGGGGCAAGCAGCATCTATTTTTAGATCTGCCTTTTTTTTTTTTTTTAACAAATAACGAAACTGAGGCCCAGAAGGTTACATGGCTTGTCCAAGGCTATGCAGTGAGTTAGTTGCAAAGCCAAAAGTGGAATCTAGGTTCTGCCTGTTTGCAGTTAAATACTCCTCCCCCTACTTCTCCCAATGGCTGCATCTCTGCCAAGAAGATGCTAATGTTTTTGCCTCCTGAAAGTCATGTGTTTCTCACTCCACAAGGTTCCGTGAGCTGATCACGAAATTCAGTTTCATTCCTCAGGTGAGTCTCAGAGAACCACCTGGCCCTGGTGCAGCCATTTGTGGGATTCCCCAGCCCACGCTCTAAGGGGCTCCCAGGTCTACGCTCTCCTGTAGGCTGTAGTCTCTCTTTCCTTCTCAGGATCTGCAAGCCCTGGAGAAGGGGATGAAGACAGACTGATGGCCAACTGTCTGGGCTGCTCTGTGTGGCCTGGGACCTGAATGCACTAACTGATTTATTGGCTAATAAGGCAGTTTGTGTGCACTGCTGGGCTGTTTGCAAAAGCATTCCTGCTCCACGGCTGCTCTGAAGGGAATTCCAGTCCCCAGTGAAGCAGGCACTGAGGGGCTTGCTGGAGTCAGTTCAGGGTCTCTGTGTCTCTGCACACCTACTCGTTAAGTAAGGACTGTGAAGCAGACCCTGACCCACTGGAGTGCTGGTGCCCAGTCTTTATATTAATAAGAACCAGCTGGAACTCTGCCGATGGCACGGCTGAGCATCATGGAGAGAAAATGGGTCCTGCTGGTCCCCAGGACAGGCCATGCCCGGCTCCGCTTGTGTGCACCCGTCACTTGCCTGAGCCTCCATTGCTCCGCCCACCTGTCCAGTAGGGGACAGTGAATCTTCCTCACCAGATTATTGTGAGGGATGTTTGAGACGGTTGACACCAAACAAATACTTGTTGAATTAAAACACAGAGATACCGAGATAAGAGAGCCCATCAAATACACTTAATAGAAGTTTCTCTCCCTTTCATAACTCCTCCTCCATTATTCTTTCCATCGTATCAAGAATGGGAAGGCAGCAGAGGCTAAGTACGGGGGTGCCGCTATCTCTCCTTTCACGGCCCCTCCTTCATCACAAACGCTATTAGTGAATATCTGTCATGAGTCCCATGCCTCCTGTCCACTTTCTCACTAAATTCTTCCCACAGTACCCTCAGTGGCTGAAAGGCGCCCCCCATTTCAGAGTGCTGGCCAAAGAACGCTCAGCGGAGATGGAAACGCGCTACACCCATGCTGCCGTGGACAGCAGCCGCCGGCCATGCGCCGCCGAACCCTTGACCCATGCCTCGTGCAACCAAGACACTGCATCTTTTCATTTTAATTAATTAACACTTAACTAGCCACAGGTGGAAGTGGCCACCCAATTGGACAGCAGAGTTACAGATGGGGGCGAGAAAGGAAAGCAAACCGAAGTCTGAGGAGGTAAAGGGAAGGAGGGATAAATTGGGAGTTGGGGATTTGCAGATACACACTACTATATATAAAATAGGTAAACCACAAGGTCCTACTGTATAGCACAGGGAACTATTTTCAATGCTTTGTAAAGGCCTATAGTGAAAAGAATATGAAAAGGAATATAGATACGTATAACTGAATCACTGTGCAGTATACCAAAATAGCACAAAATTGTAAATCAACTATAGTTCAATAAAAACAAAAACAAAAAACTGAAGCTTGAAGAATTTCAGCAACTGCCCGAGGCCATGAACCTGGAGGAAAGTGGAGGTCAGAGCTAGTCCACCCTTGCTGGGTTCCCACATACATCTTCTAAAGCAAATGGTCAGGCTAGCTGTGGACTTAGCCAAGCCGAGATCTGAAATGCAAGCCAAGGCTGGGAGAGAAATATTCCCGGCGCTGGGGAATTGGCCCAGAAGAGGAAGGAAATGAATATTCACAATAGATAATGGTTGTGGAAACTCTTTGTAAACTGTGAAGTGCTGTCTCGGAGTGGGGGTATTAACAATCCCCCTTGGCATTGACTCCGTGGCAAAGCTTCCCTGTCCCTCTCCATATCCTGCTGCTCTGTTAATCATTCATTTAAGCTTAAGGGATTTGGGAATCCAGGCTTCTGAAGTTTGGACTAAAACCTCCATGTTATTGAAAATAAAAAAAAAGAAGAAGAAGAAAAAGAAGAAGCATCTTGGATAATTAGCTTTTCTTTTCCTAAATGCTTTTTGTGGGTCTCATTACAAACCAAGTGCCAGGCTAATATACCTTGTGTTGTGAATGCCTCACAATTCCTGCTAATTGAATTAAACCCAATTCTCTGCAAATAAACTCTTGGTTGTTCTTAATGGCAAATAAGGAACAGAGCTGTTTCTTTCTGGAACGGGTCATTACAAGGCCCTAATTACCAGGATCTCGACGTGTAACGCAAGCCGTCTTTGTGTCGGCTCTGTTAAGATCAAAGTTGCAGCCTGCCCTTGGAAACTTCTCCCTCTTTTTACCCCACTTCAAAATGTTTAATAATGACTAATCCAATTTTTAAGACGGCAGAGAAAGGACAAGAGGACAGAAGTCCGCTTTTTAAAAAAAATTCAGGATAAATATTCCAAAACTGACACATAACTAATTTTTTTTTTCCCCTTTCCTTTCCCCTGGACACAGCACACATTCTGAAGTTGCTGGTGAGGGAAGGAGTCAGTGCTCCCAGAGTTGCACACACGCCCGAGGTGAACAGAGGAGCTGTGTGCAGCCACAAGGTATCAGGGAGGAAAATGGACTCCACGGCAGTCAAGTGGCCCGATGCCTTTATCAATAGTGCAATGCCAGTTACTTTGGGGACCAGCCTTAACTCTTGTGGGATGAAAAACTTTGTTCCAGGGCTCTGAGAACAGCATATATAATTAGCCACACCGACCAGGTTTCAAAATGCTGCACACATCATTGCTTACTGGCAGTAGCGCCCTGATGCGTGGCTGGAGGGGCCAGGTTGGAGATTTCAGAGTGAGGTGGATGAAGCTTTCACACGGATGGTAACTGTGTACTTCAGGTTCCAGGGTGGGTGATGGCCGGCTCTCGAAAATGCTAAGCCCTCATCCTAGAAGGGCCGCAGCCTCTCAGCCCTCGGTTGCAGCAGAACAAACCGACTCTAGGTCAGCTTGGGCAGCCCAGAAATTGAGTTCCCTAACTGTGCCCTCCACAGTCTCTCCTGTACCTCCCTCAGTGTCCAAACATCTCATTCTTTCAAGAGGTTATGTTCGCCTCCCTTGGAAAGCTCTCCTGACTGTCTCTGACAGTGAAACTCTTAAATTCGGCCTCCAGAACCGCACGCAGAGGCCCCTGTCGGAGCTTGTTTACTTGCTCCTGTTTGCTCCTACTGCATTTTTCTCTCCCATCTGTGCCTGAGGCAACACGGCAGAGTGGAGGCGTGGGCTCCGACTGGGGTCTGAATCTTATAGCTGCCTAGCTTGGGGCAAGACAGTTCACCTCTCAGAACCCTCACTTCTCCGACCCACAGAATAGAGATGCTAATGGCTACCTTGCTTCAAGGAATGGCTTGGGCGTAATGTGCTGCAAATAATAATGTGGATAAAGTGACCAGTACACAGTAGTTGCTCAATAAATGGAACCCCACCATGTTCTTATTATCAGACTGTCTGTATTTTGATTACCTGCTTAGATGTCCTCTTCCCCTACTGGGCAACCAATTTTTTGAAGGAAACACACGGGCCTTGTTAACTCCTATATTAAATTCTCCCCGGCACAGAGCCAGGCATGCACTTTGTTTAGGAAATGTTTGCTTAGCAAATTAATAAATCAATACCTGCATATTTATTCATAATGAATGATAAATGAATGAATACCTGCAGAAAACATTTAGGAAGAGAAATCAGTGACTGGCATGTAGGAGGTGCTTAATAAGTGTTCATAAATGAATGAATGAATGAATGAATGAATGAACACCTACAACCAAACATGCGGGGACTCAAAAGGAAATCACATTGAAGGGCTTTGTGATTTCCCGCAGAGAGAACAAATTCCCCCGAACCCTCCTGCCAGAAGCAGCTCCCATCAGCTCGCGGCAGAACAACAATGTTAAATTACTGCTTAACTACTTCTCTATGATGATCTCCCGCATCTCGCCAGGAAAATCACCGCTATTCTCTTGGTGCCGGGAACAGCTGCAGTTCACACGTTTGGGGGTGGTGGGGGAGGCTTTTCCACACGATTCCCTCTAACGAGTCCGAACTTGATTTCAGGGGCTCTGTTTCCTTTTCTCTCTGCAGAGTTTTCTCCAGGAAGCTGACACACACCAAGTCCACGGTTGAGAGAAGAGATTCACCAGCTCTGATTGGCAGGAGCAGAGGAAGAGGAGGGTAAGGCTGTGAGTCTTCCCAGGGAAAAGACACAGTGGTGTCTTGTTTCAAATCACACCTGGGATTCTGGACTTTTAGCAGAGGCAGCGGGGGGAATGCAGTGGCATAGTTTAAAGCAGTCACATCTATTTCTGCTTCTTTTTGTCTGTTGGTAGAAGGAAGCTCTTGATCTTGGCTGAAATGACAACTGGGCTGCATCAGAGCTGTTTGGTGGTGGGCGGGGAATCAGGTCCCTGAGTGAGCAGGGTTGCCCCCCAAAGTACAGGACACCAACATATATTTGAACTTCAGATAAACAATGAACATAGGTTTTTTTTTTTTTAAACAATGTAAGTGTATCCCAAATACTGTCTAGGATATACTTATGCTCAACATATATTTGTGGTTTCTCTGCTATTCATAGGTAACTGGGCATTGTGCACTTTTACTTGCCACATCTGGCAACCTTTTGAGGGAGGGACAAGGTTAGGAAACTGTTCTCTCAGGGCCTTCCTTACTCTCCAGGGAAGGATACCATGGAGAAAGGAAGAGGGCAGACCAGGGGATTATTCAGAGTCTAGAGCTACTTGAGCAGAAGCACGATGCTGAGAGGTCAGCCTCTAGACCCAGCTCTGTGGGTCTGAGTCTGCTGCTTCTTAGCTGTTGAATCTGGGCAAGCAGCTTCACCTCCTCACGCCTCCATCTCTTCATCCATTAAACAGGATGGGCGGTGTAGTGGTACCTACTTTATACAGCGCATGGGATGGTTAAGTGGAACCATCTATGCCAGGTGCTGGATGCAATGCTTGGAAATAACTCAACCCAAGTCATGTCATTATGCACCATAGTTATTACATGTCCCTTTGTAGATCAACTAGGGAACATCTGCTAACCAGCCCGAACAGTGACATGTAATGCAAGACAATTGCCCCCATTCCCTAACCCACGGCCGGCAAATTCCCACCTCTATCTGTTTTTGTAAATAAAGTTTTATTGGAACACGGCCACACTCATTCTTTCACATATTGTCTGTGGCTTTCATGTTACAAGGGCAGAGGTGAGTAGTCACCATAGAGACTGTGTGGTTCTAAAAGCCTGAAATATTTATTAGTTGGCCAAAGACAGAGTTTGCTGAGCCTGGTCTAACCACTTACTTTAGTTTCCTATTGTTGCTGAAACACATTACTACAAACTCAGTAGCTTAAAACAACACAGACTTACTCTCTTACAGCTCTGGAGGTCAGACGTTGGAAATCAGTCTCACTGGGCTACAGCCAAAGTGGTGGCAGGGCTCTGCTCATTCTCGGAGCTCTAGAAGATAATTCTTTTCCTCACTTTTTCCAGTCCCTAGAAGCCATCATCTACATTCCCTGGCTCATGGCCCCTTCCTCTATCTTCAAAGTATATCATTCCAATTTCTGCTCTCATCACCACATCACCTCCACCCCGACTCCTTCCTCCTTCCCCTTATAAGGACACTTGTGATGACATTGGGGCCACCTAGATAATCCAGGATAATCCCCCAACTCAAGATCCTTAACTTAATCAATCTGCAAAGTCCTGCTTGCCATGTGAGGTAACATAGTCAAAGGTTCTGGGGACATGGACGTACTTGGAGGCATAATTATTCAGACTATCACACCACCCACAGGGGTCATGGAGAAGGCAGATGCCAAGCCACAATCCAGACATGCTCTCATCCCAGACCTGCACCTGGGCACGAAGAATGAACCTCCTATGAGCCTGCAGTATGTGACTGGGCTTGGGGTCCCCTCGGGGATCTCATGTCTGACAGGTGAGAGATTCTGGGTTGGGGAGCAGGCAGTGGAGGAAGCACCTGGAGGAAGAGGGAAGGGAAGGGAATGTGTTCAGAGCATCCTCCATGCACAGAGCCTTCTGGTCTCTTCCCTTGCCTTTTAAGTGCATCTGACCCAAATGAAGACAATACTTTTTAAAAGGTACTCTCAACAGGCCTCATCTACTGGGGAGGTGCTCCCAACAGCCTCCTTGGAGAGCAGTGGCCAGCTTCACAGCACTCTCAGGGGCAGGAAGCTGAGTCTCCCACAAGGAGCTTGGAAGAGACCAAGATGTTCAGAAGCAAGACAGGCATCACAGCTCACCTGCAGGAAGGTCTCTGACAGCCCAGGCTCCCTCCCAGAGAATCCTGAGAGATGCTCCTCTAGGTTTTGCCAGCATGTTTCCCAGGATGGGGAACTCACTACCTCCCCAGGTAGACGGCCCTGTCCTCCTTGGAGCCCATCTGCTGTTACAGGGTTCTTTCCCTTTGTTGTGCTCACATGGGCATCCAGGTGATTTTAACCACTAGCCGGACTTCTACTAACTTAAGTGCCCATCCCTTTGACATCACCTCACATCCATGAAGCCCAGATTCTCACCCAGGAGTTCCTTCCTCCATCCAAGCCTTTTCTCTTAGAGCTCTGTGCTTATGTAAAAACATGTGTGGTCATGGGGAGAGCTGTGTTCTAAGTATACCAAAGGCACAGGAGAGAAGAGGTGTGAAGCTAGGTCACCCTCAGCCAGCCAGCACATGATGGCTTTCTCCCTGGCAGAGGAGAGCATTCCCTCGGGCCCCAGCCTCATGCTCTGCACTGTCAGACACCAGGGAGAGGGGGTGGCCTCTCTGGGAGTGGCTTTGTTCTTCCAGACTCTTTAGAAGAGCTGTCTGATTCACTGCTGTGCAGATGTGATGCCTCTGGTTCAAATAAGGACAGAACTGCAGAGAAGTGGGGGAGGCAAGAGAAGGCTGGGAGTGAGATGCCGGAAAACTGTCCTATATTTGTCACTCAGTTGGTGACACAGGGCCCTGGTCAGTTTCTAAAACACAGCAGGGACCTAACAACTCTTTGCTGACTTTGGATATGAGGAAAATGAGGAACTGAAGAGGGGGAGTGTTATTGAGTTAGATATTAGATGGACTGTGAGCAGTGGACCATGAGTGCCTTGGTCACCATTCCCAGGGTCTAGTACAGTCTTTGGTACATGGCAGGTGCTCATGGCAGACACTGTTGGCTGTTTACCCAATAGCCACTCCCAACCACCTTCTCCACTGTCTGTCTTGGTTTCCCAGTCTTGATAACCCCTAGGGGTTACCACAAGATCGATTCTAGCCAACAAGCTGTAAGAGGAGGACTACCAGTGAGGGCATCTTCTCAGAAAGCAGTTCTTTGGATAAAAAGAGCCTCAAGAAGAAAAGGCTTCCATTTATCTGCTTCCTACCTTGAAACATAGTGGCAAGTTGTGATGACTGGAGCTGTGGCAGCCATCTTATGTCATGAAACCTTGAAAAGGAGGATGAAAGTCTGTGCTGAGAGTGGCAAAGCAAAATTGTGGAACAAAGTTTGGATTCTTGATGCTGTTGAGCTATCTCGGAACCACCTGACTCCAGTCTTGTTGAATGAAGTACTTGGTGCCTATATTGATAAGACTTTGTTGGCCAGGTGTGTTGTTTGTAGCTCAGGACACCCTAGTTGATGGAACACTTGATAAATATTTCCTGAATTATACTGGGTCGGGGCAGCTTATAGGAAGCCTCCATCTGGTGAGTCAGGACCAGATAATGACTATTGGACCCTTAATAGATGGGCAGGGGAAGGGGCTAAAAGAATCATGGCCAAAACCCAAGAAAATAGCTTTTGACAGAAAGTGGGTCTCAGAAAAAAACTTAGTTCTCTCCAAGTTAGAGACATTAGATTTCTGGTTCTGACTTTCTGTGGTTTTTGTTAGACTTTTTCTTCCTGGTAAGTATTGAGCAGAGGGTAGAGAAGTTTACTTGGAGCCTTAGCCAGTTGAAATGTGGTGCAGAGCAGGGACTCTGGAACTGGCCGAGTTGAATCTAAGTGAGTCAAGCTCTAAGTTGGGGTTTTTCAACCTCAGCACTGTTGACATCTGGGGCCAGATAATTCCTTTCTGTAGAGTCTGTCCCGGACATTAGTCTATCAGTATCCCTGGCCTCTACCATTCGATGCCAGGAGAATTGCCCACTCCAAGTTGTGACACCAAAAATGTTTCCAGACTTTGCCAAATGACCCCTGGGGTGTGAATTTTCCTGGAGGAGAAACATGCCTCTCAAACAGACTGTGAGCAAGGAGACTGACTCCTCTGAGCCTCCTTTCCCTCATCTGTAAAATGGGAATAAGAAGAGAGCTACTTGCTAGAGCTGGTGTGAGCATTCCCCGTGTAATCTGCAAAAGGTGCTCCAGTCAGTATTAACCGTTATGACACTGACTGTACTTCAAGGCAGGTTGTGCCAGGCCTGCTTTGTGACCTGGCACTTACCAGAGCTGAAAGGAATGTAGATATGCATTGATTCAAGTCCCCGTTTTTCAGATGAGGAAACATAGATCCAGGGGGAGAATGTAACCTGGCCAGTGTCACATATCAAGTAGGCACCAGTCCCAGAACCAGAGGCCAGATATCATGAATGCTGACCTGTGTTGTCTCCTTCTGAAGCAGAAACCTGGGCCAGCCTTCCCAGGAGGCTTCCCCTGCTTCCCACAGGATCCTCACCTCCAGTCAGTTCAAGAGTATTTACTGGGAGCAGACTTCACACCAGGCATCATGGTAAATACCGGGGATGCTGTGATCAGTAAGACAAGCACGGTCTACCCCATCCTCATGAAGCTTGGTTGGAAAAGCCAACATTACACAAATAATGACAGATGAGGTACATTTGGAATCACAGGGAGCCTTGAAATAAACCAAAATTGGAAGTAGATATAGAAAACTCCAATTCTGTCACTTTTTTCCCAAATGAGGCACAGGAACCTCCCAGGACAGAGGAGGATGCTGGCATCAGTGAGTCGGCTTTCCTGAAAAGGCATCTCCCCACCTCCTCTTGCCCCAACTAGAGGGTGGGGGTGGTAACTGGTGGGGTTGAGAGCACAGAGATGTGGGGGTGGTGCTGGGAGTCACAGCAATCTTGAGGCTTATGTAATTTCTGAGAAAGCAGTCTCTGATCAGATTTAGATGGGGACAAAAGAACAAACCACGTGGCCAATATAATCATTTAGGATTCTGCCAGCTGGACAAACCCTTGTCCTAATTTGTGTTGCCCCAAGGACACCAGAGCTACATCCTGGAGGGTGTTTTCGGGGAGAAGGAGCACAGTGTGTATTCAAGGAACTGAGGAAAGTCCAGCAGGCCTGGAATCTAAACAGCATGTGCAAAGGCTCTGTGGGAGAAGTGGGGGTGGGAAGGGGCAGTCGGGAAGATGACAGGAGTCTAGCGGGGATGGAGCAGAGTGGGTGAGAGGGACCGTGGTAGACAATGAGGCTAGAAGCGTAGGCAGGGTTCTTATCCCTGAGACACCTCCAAATCACGTTAGGGAATATGGGTCCTTCTGCAGGTGCCCAGGGCCACTAGAAGGTCACAATTAAAAGCATCACATGACCCAGTTCCCATCAGGGACACATCCCCTTGGCTTGGAGGAAGCATTAGGGGAAGTGAGGCTGGAGATGGGAGATGAGGCAGGAAACTGGAGCTTGGAGAGATAGATCCTTGGGGAGAAAAAGGTGGCCCCATGTTAGTGTAGAACAGTGTTCTCAGCCGGGCACTCGGCAATGATGGGAGACATTTCAGGTTGCCAAAACCAGTGGAGGGGAGATGCTGCTGACATCTAGTGGGTGGAGGCCAAGGATGCAGCTAAGTGTCCTGTAGTGCACAGGACAGCCCCCCACCCCACCCCACCAACAACCAAAAATTACCCAACCCAGAATGTCAATAGTGCCAAGGTTAAGAAATCCTGGCATAGAAAGATGGAGAGGGGGGTTCGAGTTGCGTTTAGAAGGTACAGTTGGCAGACCTAGTGACAAACTGGATGTGGAGGTTGAAGAATAAGGAAGCATCAGGGATGAGTCCTCAGTAACAGGAGGGATCATGGTTCCATCCACCGACACGGGGAGCACAGAGGAGGAGGAGCAAGGAAGAGGGAAGGATAAAGACTCAGTTTGGGGCATGTTGAGGTAAGAGTCCCGGATGTGAGCAGAGGGAAACTCCCTCAGAGCTCCCGGCCATCTGGACAAAGGGTTTCAGGAGCTCCCTGTCCCCCCTGACTGTGCTTGTCAGCTCCCCATCATCCACCTGGGTCTCCCATATCCAGGGCTCCGCCCGCTGCATTTCCTTCCTAGTGGTCAGCTCTCCTGGTGGGGGTCTGGCTTTCCTAGACCAGCCTTACCCCCAGCTGCGGAGCCCACATCCCCTGTGGCGGTGGCTGCGGCGGCAGCAGACGGAGCTGCCCTCCCACTCCCCAGACTTCAGTCACCCCCACAGCCGCACGACTAATTAGACAGCTGCAGCAAGCTACAATTTGCTAAATTGCCTCGCGCTCTAACTTCTGGCAGGGACTAATCTTGAGTTCTCAACTGGAAGCCCAGAGCCTTCCTCCAAGCAGCCTTGGCCCCCCGTGTCCCTTGTCTTCTCCCGGATGTCACTGTGTCCCCATCACCCAAAGGAGACGGAGAGAGGCCAGGTCAGGAGTCTCTCCTGGGATGGTGCCAGGAGAGGATAGGAGGCTACGGGCATGGCTCCCCAAGAGGCTTGTCATCGACTGTCCCCACAAAAAGACTACAGAAGAAGATGAGTAAGTAATCAGATATAACAACTTGCCAAATTGAGTCTAATCAAGAACTGAAACGGGTGAGACAGGAAGCACGTTTTACGGGGGTGGCAGACGAGGCTGTTTCCCTCATGAGACCTTGAGAAAGAAGGGCCTTTGGAGACCATCGAGCCCAGCATTTCTCAAAGGGCCGCCTGCCTCAGAACCGCATAGTTGGGTCAGGGGGAGGGACTTGCTAGGGATGCAGATTCCTGGGCCCTGTCTCTGAAGATGCTGACTCAGCAGATCCAAGGTGGGGACCAGGAATATGGTTCTTTTAAACAAACAGGCCAGGTTATTGACACCCATAAAACCTGCCTGTGCTAGGATCAAGGTCCTCAAATCCCTGTTTCTCCAGTAAGCTTCCCCAATCCTCATCAGAATTAATCAGAACGAGATGTGTGATACTGTTTCCTACAAAGCTGATCAATGTGTGTGCCGGTCCCACAAAGCTGTGTGCAGCTGTGCTAGGACCCGCTGCTCCGCCCCCGCCAGGAACGCCGCCTGCCCCTGCCCACTCTGTGCTCAGGTCACATGTCCCGTCTCCTAGGACGTCCAAGTCTAGGTCAGGCACCTAATCTGGGAAGAACAAACGTCCTGTCCCCGAGGGGGCCCCAGTCCCTCAGGTTCCTCTGTTTTACGTGCATTTGCAGGACAAGCAGGTCAGTTATATTTCAGAAAGGGAGCTTCAACCACGTGCCACAAAATGCCATCCTCCTCACCCAGGTTTGGAGAGGGAGAGTAGCATATGCATGAATTCTTTTTATCTCCAAATCAATACATGGGAGGCTCTAATCTTTCCAAAATTATAATAATTTGGATAGAAGCTGGACTGAACAAAGAGATAACTGTTCTCTCTCCAACATCAAACATTGCCAAGACCAATACACATGTCAGTTCCTGGTTTACAGATCACAAATCTTCCTTACCTTTCAGTTAAAGGAGACCCTGTAAGAGCAGCTTAATAGGCAACATTGTATTAGCTAAGTTACCTTTATAATGAAAAGATACAGTGGAACACCTCCCTTACTTTTACTATTCTGCAAACGTCTTATTAATACACATTGTTGTTGAATTAGGAAACCATGATGAACTGTCACCTTTTATTCCTCACAGTGGGCTTTTTGGCAAAGGTAGTGAGACTTGTTAATGACTAAGACACTAGAATGAGATTCTTACCCAGAACCTTGGCCCCTCTATTTGGCTCTAGATCTCTATGGACACCCTGAAATTGAGTGTAAAATATGCATTATGGAAGAGGGTCATTGACTTTCGCCAGATTCTCTGAAACATCTATGGCCCTCAAAAGGATATAAGCTCCACTGGAGAATCTCTTTCTCAGTTGCCAGATTGGTACAGCAGGGGGATGACCAAAATGACTTCTTTGGAGCATTTGACCTTATCATTTGCAGAAGGCTTCCATTCACTCTCAGGCATATCCTTCCCTGCAGGGGTCCCAGAGACTGGACGTCCATAGCAGGTCAGTTTCTGGATAATCTCCTCTTCCCATTCTACTTCTAAGACCTAGAACCCAGCTTTCTCCCTCAGCTGAGCCCATGATGCCCCAATTAAGAAGTAACTGGACATTTGACAGGTTTGTACCAAATGCCCCAAGAATGTGAACCTGCCCTCATGTGGCTTATAGGCTTATAGGGCAGAGACATATCCATAAGGTGGAATTACAGTACAATCAGAAGCATAATGAGGATATTATGTGCCAGGCTCTGAGCTAAGCATTTCATACATAGTATACTATCTAATCTTCACAACAGCTCCAAGAACTGAACTATTATTCATCTCCATTTTAAGGTGAGAAAACTAAGGCACAGGAATTCCAAGAAACCAGCCCAAGGTCATACAGCTGGAAGGTGGCAGAATAGCATGCCCCTGCCTGCCTCAACCGTCCTTCTATGGATTCACCCTCCCCAATCCATTAGCCAGTGCAGTCTGGAACTAGCTGGGGTCAGGATCTACTTTCCTGGCCTTCCCCCCAGCTTCAGGAGGGCCTGGGGCAAGAGGCACACTACCCTGTATCCAGTGAGCTTCAGCCTCCCTTAGACCTGTCAGGTTATACCTGACCCAGGTGAGCTGGCTTCCTGCCCACCCAGTCCTGCTTCTCTTCCAGGTTCCAGTTTTCACCTGAGCCCTTAGCTGAGTCCAGCCTCCTCCATGCAGTCCTGGGCTGTGACCTGTTGCTGGCTGGGGTCTTCCTTCAGCCAAATGGACACGCCTTTCCTCTAGAATCACGACACTTGATATACATTTTTTGAGAGCTTACCATGTCCCAGACCCCATTTTAGGCAGTGGAAATATGTGTGAACAAGATTGAGTCCCTGATCTAAAAGAGCTTATGCATTCATTTTTTAAAAATTCATTTCTTTCACTAAATATTTAATGAACACCTACTATGTGACATGAAGGGTCGACATGAAGAGAACGATGATCAACTAGGCAATAAATGCTTAGCAAGCTTATTTTACACAGAGGTAAGGGTCACAGGGAAACATAGTTGGGGGGTAGGACAGAATGGCAGGTGGGAGCCTCATTTAGACGGGATGCTCTGGGATGGTCCAGTGGTGGAGCTGGCCTGTGAGAGGAGACCTGAATGCCCAGAAGAAGCTGGTCATTCTATGCATGAGGGGCAGAAGCAGCAGCTGGGAAAGAGCCTGATGGCAGGAATGACCTTGGGCCTTTGAAACAAGATGGTCAGTGTTAGAGCCATGAGGAACGGCAGGAAGAGTGGAACCTACTTGGGGGACAGGTGGCAGCAAGACCAGATGGGCACCCTACATCCCTGGAGAGGATGTGGATGTCACTGTAGGCGGACAGTGGGGGCACCCAGAGAAGGCATCAGTGTGATCTGATTTGGGTTCAGAGATCATCCTAGCTGCTGTATGTCATCTTCCCATGGGTCTTACCCACAGGAGTCTCACCTCCCAGACCAGACCCACAGACACCCACTCAAACAGAGCTGGAAGCCACCACTCCTACTGGGACTTGGTCCTTCCCCTCCTGAGGGGCATCCAGACCTAACTCACATCCCTGCAATCCTGACCCCATATAATCCTCTTTCCTCCTGCTGCTAGGCTATGACAGTTACTGAGCTTTCATTGAGTCGCATTCACTTTTATAGAAAAAAACAACGAAGGGCAGATAATTGGAAGTTCAATGATTCCTTTGTGATCCTGAGTGCCAGTTAGACAACTAGACTGCCTTGGTGGGGCTGAAATGAATACCTACATTCAATGTCATCATAAAATGCATAGTTAAGGCTTGGTGCCCAGTGTGGACGATAACGTCTCACTGACTCCACCCAACTATGAGCTTATAGACTCTAACCAAATATTCAGGTACCCAGGCATTATCAGACCCCAAGTGGCCACTGATATATTGGAGACAATTTGCAAATGGTTTTTCAGCCTATGACATTGGTGATGGACAATCCTAGCCTGGAGGAAAATGGCAATTTGATGTTTTTAAAACCCTGCAATGAAATGTCAGGGCCATCTGAATATACTGAGCAAAGGAAGGAACTGGAATCAAGAGGAAAGGAGAGGCAAACATCCTGGGGTCTCACCCCTGGGGGGTCTCTCATGACATCTATGCCAATGAGTTATCTAAGGAAGAAAACAAAACAATTTTTTCCCCTGCACACTGAGGGTTTTTCCAAAAGGTTCCCATTTATCTTTGATTCTGTAGTTGCTGGTGATAGCATTCAAAGGCCTTCGGGGTAACAGGTGCATTTCAAATGAGTGGAAATAACAAATAAATTGGATCCTGGATTTACAGCATTAGCAATGTCTTTGTTCTCTTGCATCAATGCCCGGCTTATGGACAGCAGAGCTACACAGCCCACAGGAGCCCAGAGAGATCGTGGGCAGGGGGTGCTGCTTAGGGTGGGGGGTGGGGGATGGGGAGGAAGAGGGGGTGGAGGGGAAAAGGGAGGAGGCAGAGAGGGACCACGAGTCCTTGTATGGAGTTTCTCAGCACGTGCTCCAGGCTCTACCTCCAAAATTCGACTGACACCCTTCCTCCTCCCTCCACCCCTGCTGCCACTACCCTGGTCCAAGTCATCATTAGGACTTTAAACAGGCTCCCACTGGTTCCCCTCACTTCTCTTTGCCCCTTCAATCAATTTTCCGCACAGCAGTCAAAATGATCTTTTCAAAACACACAACACATCATATGACTCCCAGCTTAAAACCTTTCTAGAGCTTCCTATGGTGTTTAGGGTAAATGCTGTGCTGGCTACAGCCTAGAAGTCTCTTCAGGACGGGTCCCTGCCTCACTGTCCCCACTGCCCTCTACACTCCAGTGTGGTAGGCCGCTTCTAGGATGGTCCCTGAGGTCCCATCTTCTAGGCACTCATGCCTTTGTGCAGTCCCCTTCCTTGAGTGTGAGATGGACTAGAGACTTGATTCTAATGAAGAGAAGATAGCAAAGGAGAGAGAACTGGAAACCAGGTCCTTCCTCAGTTGAGCCTTCAGATGACTGCAGACCCAGTTGACCCACCATGACTGCAGCCTGTGAGAGACCCTGAAACTGAGGCCCCAGCTAAGCTGCACCTGGATTCCTGACCCAAAGGAACTGTGTGGCATAAATGTCATTGTTTTAAGTGCTAAGTGTTGGGGTAATTTGTTATACAGCAACAGACAGTTAATGTATCCAGCCACCTTGTTCGCCTTTCAGCCTACAGATACACCACTCTCTTCCTTGCCCCAGGGTTCCCACACACTTTATCCTCTCCTGAAATGCTGCGTCCCTGCCCTTCACATGGCTGCATGTTTTTCATCCTTCATTTCTAGGCTAAGATGTCACTTTCTCAGAGACGTGACCTGATTGCAACATCTAAGTAGTTACTCTGCCCACCAGTGTTCTTAAATACCCTTTAGTTCTTTAACCCTCTTAGTAGCTCTGACCATGGTTAGTAACTCTAAATTATTGATATATGATCCAAATGACTCTCTCCTATATAGAGATGGATGAATGCAAAGATAGGTAGACGGGTGGATGGATAGACAGGTGGGTAGGTGGGTGGATGGATAGTTGGATAGATGGATGGGCAGATGGATAGATGGACGATGGATGAGGAGGAGGAAGAACCACATAGACACACTGGTGTGTGTTCAGAGGAAGACGGCCAGTAAAGTAAGAGGACTTGAAACTAGGGGGGCTTTAACTTCAAGCAGAGGCTGCCATCTAAAGTTTAACTGGAACACAGCCGCACCCCTTTTTTCATACTGTCTACACTACAGAAGAGTTGAGTAGTCAAGACAAAGACAGTGTGACCTGAAAGCTTAAAACAGTAACTGTCTGGCCCTTTTCAGGAAAAGCTTGCTGACTCCTAATCTAGAGAGAGGGGATTCTTAGCGTCAGCAGAAGGAGTATATTCAAGTACTATGCAGAAGTAGAATGTAAGTTGTCTTACTTAGTTTTAAAGGAGTAGAAAATAGGACCAATGTGTAGAAAAGAGACTGATGTGGGCTCAACAGGAGAAAGAATATTCTTAGAGTCAGAGCTGCTTCCCAAAATAGGCTTCCCTGGGAAGCAGTGAGCACTCTGCCTTGGACATGGGCAAGGAGAAGGTAAAAAACCACTTTCCAGAACATTGTAAAGATATTCCAGCGTTGCCTAGATGATTGGTCAAGGACAAAGGGCTTCTTAGCTTGTTTGTGTCATGAATCCCCTCAGAAGTCAGACGAAACCTAAGTACCACTTCTTAGAATAACATTTATAAATGCACAGATAAAATACATAGAATGATAAAGGGAACTTATATTAAAATACAGATATCAAAATTTGTAATAGAGCAATGTATCTGTGCTTTTTAGTTGAGGCATTAAATAACAATATCCATGGTAGTCTGTAGTAACTTTGAAGTAGAGATGAGCATAAAGTACTGGTCAGCAAACCATGGTCCCCAGATCAAGTCTGGCCCACAACTTGTTTTTGTAAATAAAGTTTTACTGAAACACAGTCAGTCCCATTTGTTTACATACCAAGGCTGCTTTCATGCTAAACAGAGTAGTTTAGTAGTTAAGACAGCAACCACGTGGGCCACAACACCAAGAATATTTACTACCTGGTCTTTTACAGAAAAAGCTTACCAACCCCTGGCATAAAGAACTTTTAAGGTATCTGTAACGCTATGAAAATACCTGGAATTTCTATTAGTGATCGAGCCACGGGTACTACTAGCATTACTGAGGTTTGTTTTGAAATTCACACTTTAGGAGTGTAGTAAATGTCTGGTAAAAGTTAGGCTAAAAATGCTGGGGAGAGGAGTGACTGCTTAATGGATATGGGGTTTCCATTTGGGGTGATGAGAAAATTCTGGAAGAGTGGTGATGGGTGCTAACACTGTGAATGTACTTAATGTCCCTGGTTGTATATTGTAAATTGGTTAAAATGGTGCATTTCATGTTATGTGTTTTTTTACTACAAAAAAAAAATGCACTAAAGAAAGGATGATTTCTTTCCATCCAAATTCACGGACCTCCTGAATTCCAATCATGAACTCCAGGTAAAAATCCGAGTATATTCCAGGAGTCTAAGTTCTTAGAGAAACGCTCAGGCCACGGACAGGAAAATATAATGATTCTGGGGAGTGATGGAGTAAAAGCAAGAGGTTGAGTCTGCTGGTGATTGAAGCAGAGGGACAGAGCCCACTTCCAAGTCCCTTGGGCACACAAGCCAGAACTGAGCATGTAGTCATACCACCAGGGTGGCCCAGGGAAGCACAGGAAAAAATAAATCTCCCAGCCCACCTCAGGAACCCAGGAACTAGAGACAGGACACCCCCTAGGGTTTCTGTTAGTGACGCTCTGGGTTTGTATGCTGTGTACCACCCACCCGCCCTCGGACCTCTGAAGCCACGGGGCTCCGCACCTGCAAGGATCACATGAAAAGCCATGTCTGAGCCTGCAGCCTGTGAGGACAGAGGCCTCAGATGCCCTGCAAAGGCAGGATGCCTAATTGTGGAACTCAATTCTGTTTTCATAGGAATCAGTTTGGAGGGATTTTCATTTTCAATTATTCAACAACATCCAATTTTCCCTTCACACCTCAGCCAGACAGGAGGAGAGAAATTGCATATGTCAATCACCCCCAAAGGCCACTGACCAGCCTGAAGTCACCCTGTATGGAGGGAGCATGAGCGGGGCCCTGGGAACGTGCCCTGGCTTTTCCGAGACAAATGGAGACACCAGATGGCCTTTTGCCCCAGACTCCGGGACACTGTCTGGCGCTTGTTTTCCCTGTCAAGGAGGGAGACAGACAATCTTCACGCCAGCAAGAGTGACACGCTTGGAGGACCAAGGAGGGAAGCAGGCCCTGGCTCCTTCCCCTTTCCCCCTGGACAGCCTTTCTGCCCCTATTCATCCAGCATCACAGAGTGCCCGTCCCGAGCTCTTGGAAATAACAGGAAATCACAGTTCAGACTCCAGAGCCCCCTCCTCCCATCCCATAACTCCGAGAAAATGAATGCAATCATTCTCCACCTTGGCTCTGTACCCCTCAATGTGAAGGTGAGCCCCTCCAGTTCCCAGGCACAGACGGGTTAAGCAACTCGCCCAAGTTTCCATAACCGGTTAGTGGCAGAACCTGGATTCAAAGCCAGAGTCTGGCTGCCGAACCTTAACTCCTTCCCCGGAAAGGACTCTGCCTGACAGTCAGACTCTCAGTGAGCAACACTTTCATTGCCTCCAGTAGAAATGTTAGTGTCATGTCACGTGTGTGACTCTGCATGCTGGCTAGCTTCCCAAAACCCGCCACACGGGATTCAACCACGTGTTAATTTAGTGGTTGCACCAGCCCTCAGTAAACTTCCAAAACAGTAACTGAGTGCCTACTCTGTGCCAGGCCTGGTGCTGGCAGATGAGAATGAAGGGAGTGAACGTTTGTCCACTCACGGCCCAAACACCTGACCGCCCTCTGTGTGCCGGGGGCTGCCGCATCGCCCTCCAGGGCTCTCCGTGAATAGGGAGAGGCAGACGCGCGTAAGGCGATGGGCTTTTCCAGGGGGTTAAATGAGCTAAAAGGGGTGGAATTCTGAGCCGGTGCAGAAGGGCTCTCACCAGCAGCAACAACAACAACAGCAGCAGTAACAATAATAGTAGAACAGTGGATACTCTTTATGGGACACTTCCTGCGTGCCAGGTATTGTTCTCAGCGCTCTAAAGCCTTGCACTAAATCCTCAGTTCTGTGATAGAAAAGCTATCTGGGGCCCCATTTTACAGTGAAAGAACTGGGAGCAGAGGCTAAGTTACTTGCCCGAGGTCTCACCAGTGGTAGCAGATGGAGCCAGAACTTCCAGTCTGGGAATCTGGCTCCAGAGAACAGGCTGTTAACCAGTTTACTATACCATGTGCCGCCTCCTCCCCGCAATGAATAAACGTTTGCTGGGCTGAACCGCCCAGGACCGGCGGGGAGGGCGGAGCCGGACGGCAGCAGTGAGGCCAAGAGAACAACGGGAAACCACTCCTCTGCCCACGCTGCGACGCACGGTGTCCAGACTGGCCGTGGCCTCGGCCCCAGCACCTGAGGTGGCTCCTGTATTATCTCTGAGGCCAGATGAGCAGGAAATGACGTCGGTCAGCTAGAAAGGGCTTTCAGCCTCTCTGAGTGATGACTTTGTCCTGAGAGGGGGTGGGCTGCAGTATGAGTGGGGGCTGCAGGGACCCTGGTGGGAGCATCTCCCAGCAGCGGGTCTATGGGAGAGGAAGGGAGGGGAGCAGCCAGCCTCTGCAGGGCAAACGGCCGGCCAGGGCCCACCCTCCCCGCTCTCCCAGGGCAGGTGGGCTCGTGGGCGGGTGCTGTGATGACAGACCACCTTAACCGTGTGGGACTTTGGGGCCGAAGGCTAGGAAAACTGTCATTCAGAGAGAGGACAGCACTCCCTGAAACTGGGATCAAGTTTTCCTCTGATTAAGGAATTGATGTCAAAGATAGGGCCGGATGCAGACTGGCGTGTTTAACCGTCTGATCCACTTAAAACCCTGGGAGGCTGGGAGAGCCCGGGAGACAGACAGGGGCGCAGTGTCACCAGGATGCCGCTGGAGTCACGGGCAATGATTCAGGAGGCTGCTGCGATGCTCTTCAGAGAATAATTTCATATCCCTTTCTCAGAGGGTGCACCTTCCTCCTCATAAAGCTCATCTTCAGGAGCCCCCTGACAACTGACCAGCCAGCACGGCATCAAGCCAGGGAAGGATGTGCGGGGCTCACAAGGACAAAGGCTTCGGGGACAGCTCCCAGCCCTGCAGCCTGGAAGCCTGATGGGGCCCGACTGGGGCCACACAGATGGTCCCTCCTCATCCCACCTGGTCCCCCTGACGCCTTCTCCCCCTGCCTCCCCTCCTCTCAGATTGACGCTGCAGACAATCAGATTCCTTTAGCAAAAGTCTGTGTACTCAGTGCCACGCAAAGCACCAAAGACACAAAGCTGAGAAAGCAGGAACGCAGGGTGGGGAAGAGAACAGACCTTGTTGTCAGGCTGTGGTGTAAGGCCTGACCATGGGCAAGTGTCTTAATCCTATGAGCCCCAGCTCCCTTGTCTGTGAGGTGGGATAACAGCCCCTGCTTCATAGAAGCAACAAAGATACAACGTGAATTCCTAGGATGGGGCGGAAGTGTGGTCCTCATACACAATGAGCACTTGATAAAGTTACCTGAAGGCTAGGATGTCTGTCATCCCTCCTCACCAGAATTTCTGGTGCGGGACGACTGGTTCCTGTACAAGTAATTCCAATCGAGTGTGATGGAAGGAGACGTGAACAGAAAGGCCAGCCTTCTCTGACAGAGCCATGAAGGAAACGGGGAGGTGACATTTAAGAGAAGTCAGCCTCCACGGCAGAGAACAGTTATCAGTCATTTCTGCGGCTGCAGGGCCTACTTGGGGCCGGGTCTGGCATGCAGGGAAAAGGCTGGTAACACATCTGTTGCGAGAAACTAAAGCCAAGTCTTAAAAGATATACCAGAGTTCATGGGCAGACAGGGCAGATGGAAAGGGCATTCCAGGCAGAGGGAACCACATGGGCAGAGGCCCCAAGACAGGACTCTGATGTCAGGTAGGTCCACCTTTACGGGACATCTGGCTCCTGAGGGGTGAACAGCAGAAGGCAAGGCAGCGGGGGTCCAGGCTCCAGCTCGGAGAGCCTTGGTTTCCAAGACAGAGAGTTTGTGCCGCTTCTGTGGGCAAAGTGGAGCCTCTGGAGGGTCAAACTGCGAAGCGGCCTGATGAGGTAAAACTTTTGAAAGATCACTCTGGGGCAGAGGCAGAGCACATCCTGAAGCAGAGAAGACCCAGGTGGAAGATGTTGCTAAGTTCCCAGTGCAGGAAGGTGGCCCTGTGGATGGAGAGAAAGCAGGGCGGTGGGGGAAGGATGGGGCTGGGGAAGGTTCGAGGGGGAATTAAGACAGGGAATGATGGGGTGTGCAGGCTCATCCCTGGAGTGGTGGGAATGAGGGAGAGATGAGTCCAGGGTGATGTGTTTGGTGGATGGAGAGACACTGACTGAGGCTGGAGTCATGGAAGGAGGAATCTCCAAGGTATCCCTGTTGAGTCCTACTTTCTGCTCCCTCCCCAAAGCAAGAAGAGTCCTAGAAACATTCTAGAAATGGACTTCGGCCATCTCCCTTCCAGAGGTTCTGTGTGTCTTCAGAGAAGGGCTTTAGAAGATGTATCTAGCATGGCACCTGACTGTGATTGGTGCCCAAGGAGTCTGTTGATTGACTGAAGGAAGGCAGAAACTCCTGCATGGCTTACAGGTACCCCAAGAGCAGGAACCAGGGCTTCCGGTGTCTCATTACATGTGGAATTTGAAGGCCATATGATGCAGGCACTTGTAGGGCATGACTTACAGTGAAACCCAGGCTCCCCTACTTGGACAAGTCACCTCCCCTTCTGAGTCTCAGCTTCCCCACCTGCACAACGATGATGGTATTGATCACCTGGAAGCATCAATGAGCCAGACATGGAAACCACACAACACCCGGCCTAGCTCAGCAGCAGCTCAGTGACTGGTAATGATGCTAATAATGGTGACAATGCCAATGATTCGCTGCTACTATTGATCTGGATGATGATGAAGATTATTGAATGTCTTCATCCATCACTCCGTGCTTAAAACCCTTCAAAGCTCCCACTGCCCTCATGATAAAGACAAAGTTACTTAATATGGCCCATAAGACCCACTACTTCCGACTCCTGCTTGCATTTCCAGCCCTGACTTGATGAAACCTTCTTGTCTTCTCTCTCTCTCTCTTTCTCTCTCCCTCTCTCTCTCTCTCCATCTCAATGGCTTCTCTCTGACTAAGGGGCTTGGTAACCTACCATCCCACCAAATATCAGCAAGAACTTCTCCTGTACCCTGAGCTGTGAGAGTTTTTGGCTTAACCAATTGTTCTTCCATTAATTTCTCACTGTCTTACTTATTCAAAAGTCGTTTATCTACTACCTACTGGGTGCCAGGTGCTGTGAGAACTGAAGTTCCAGCCATGGATGGGATATCAGTGAATAGTCCATTATCCATCCATGCCTGCTTGTCAGAGAGCTTAGTTTAAAAAGAAATGTGAGGGGAATGAGGTAGGATAGACAGTCACTGATCCCAGAGACCCAAGCTGCTCTCCACTCCTGTTTAATGACAGTAACAGAAGTATAGCTGCTCCCAGAAACACCTACCTTCAACACACACACACACACGCACACACACACACGTCCTAGCAGAAGACCCAAATCGGATTATAAAATTGGGAGGAAATACCAGAAAGGAGGTATCCTCAGCTGAACTCAAAGTGGAATTCAGAGTCTGGTTTTCTGCGGGATTTATAGATAGGTGGGTGGATCTTCAGCCCAGGGTGTTTACTTGCATGGGAGGAAGAGAGATTGTGAAAAGGAATATTTTTTCTTGGACTCCCAAGAAGAGAGACAACACAGAGAGAGTGGAATGGCATTCTTCTTAGCCTGGATCTTGGGATAAGAAATTGCAGAGAAGACAGCTTCAGGCAGGAGATGAAAGAACAGCTCTCATGAGCCCCTGTGGGATCTGGGGCTCGGGTGGCACAGTCTGGGGGCCCAGCTGACCCACCTGGTGAAGAAGAGTTGATCTCGTCTCTTCTACAGAGGAAAGTGTATTGCTTCAGCCAGTGAAACTGAAAGGGACCTGGAGGGTTTCATAACTTCAAGTACTGGAAGTTAGGGAAGCCTTCCTAGAGGAGGTGGGAATAGAGCTTAGATGAACAGGTAACACAGGGTAAAGGTGTGTCAGGAAACATCACCCGCTTCTGACACCCCAGGATCTCAAAGCCTAAGGATGCAGCAAGTGAAACAAAATGGAGACACATGAGAAAGAGCATCTTCAAGGAGCTACTGGGTGCTTGATGGTGGATGCTGGTCTGAAACTCAGAAGCAAAGCTTCCCATCTTCCCAGAGACCCCACATCAAGTACTAGAGGCCCACACAAGCCCATCAGCCATAGCAAGAGCTGCTGTCCCACCAACGGGGCCCCTCTCCCATGAGCCACCCACTTAGGAGCTGCGATAGCCAACAAATGCCAGCGGATATTAACCAACTGTAATACCCACGCAGCATCCATGCCAGAGCCTGGCCCCCAGCCCTGCCCCCACCCGAGTTCATTACTGAGCACTGCATCACTGCTCTCCGCAGCATCAATTTCTCTGGGCTCCACGCTCTCCCGAGAAGGGATAATAAATGTGTTCGGAAGCGTGGGGTGATTTATTAAAGTGCATTGTATTGCAATGGTTTTACAAGAAGATTAATTTTTAATAAAGAAACCTATTACCTCACTCTTTGAGGACCTTCATACATCTAAGAAAAATGATTCTCTTTGCCTCTGTGGAAGCCGCTGTGGCTTCTTTCCTGGAACACGGTCTACTTCACTTTCTTAAGGCTCCTCCCCAGAGAGGAAGATGGACTTTCTGACTGGGGTCCAAATGGAATCTTCTTGGTCCATTAGTGACCAAATGCCCATTTTTCAGGCTCTTTTCTTAACCACCCTGGCTTGGGTTTCAGGTCAGCAGAGCTGTCCCCGTTCTAATCATGAGAAGTGGTTCAGAGCAGATGAGGGGCCAGACCCTCAATGCCCAAGGCCCAGGCCAGCTGCTGACCACTGGATCCTCTGACCCAGGGCATGAGGGATGGAAGGGAATTTAAAGGAGACCCATGCATGATTAAGACATCAGAACGCAAGTCAGGAGTAAAAGTTAAAAAAAAAAACTAAGCAGCCTTATACACAAGTGGATAAGACGACAGGCTTGAAATCCCAACACTCCGCCATTCAAGACCTATGTGACCTTGAGCAAGTTACATGACCTCTGGGCCTGAAAGTCCCCATCTGTGAAATGGGCACTGACAAAATCAGGGGCAGGATTCAATGGGCTGAAACAAGTGAAGTTCTTGGCACGGGACCTACTTTTGTTGTTACTGGTTTTGCTGTTGCTGTTGATATTATTGAGAAGAGAAAAGGTCTGAGGGGGCTGGGACTTGGGGTGTGGATGCTCTTTGTATAAATTTAAAATTCCTTCATCTCTCCTTTGTGAGGAATAACATACAGGGAAATAGGTGTACAATTTGCCAAGGAGACTTCAGCCAAAGCTGAGAAAGGACAGCCATGGATGTTGATCTGAGCCAAGGAGGGGCCTGACAGCCAGATTCAGGCAACCAAGAGAGGGTACAAAGATTCCTACTCTGGTGGGTTTTTAGACCAAGAAAAGTGCCCTCTGGCAAGAGTAATGACAGGTTAGTTAACTTGGTGACAGAAAGTTAGTCACTGAAATTTATTATGATCATCATTATTATTATTACTTAAGTTAAACCACTTAATTAAAAAATTAGTTGAGAACCTACCATGTGCTGGAATTCCATCTACTATAATCCCAGGGACCCAACTCAACCATGAATACCTTTAATTATGCATAAAGGGCTTTGTAGTAAGCTCAGGGTCAAACAAATCACTAAAATTCCCAATGAGACTGAATCCGAATAATGAAATACCAATAATAGCTAATGTATATTAAGGACTTGGTCTGTGCCAGACACTTTACTAAGTACTTGATATATTAGCTCATTGAATCCTCAGAATAACTCTGTAACTCCATAACAGGAAGAAACCATTTGCAAATCACGTATCTGATAGAGGATCGACATTAAATAAGGAACACTTAAACCTCAATAATAAGATTTGCCTGTGCTGATATTCAATATAAATGGATTTCTGTAATATGTGGACTTTTGTGTCTGGCTTCTTTCACTGAGCATAATGTGCTCAAGGTTCATCCACATTGTAGTGTGTATCAGTATTTCATTCCTTTTTATGACTAAGTAATATTCTACTGTATGGACAGACCACACAGAGACAGAAAGCAAATTAGAGGCTGTCAGGTGCTGACAGGGGGAAGAGTGCACGGGGAGTGGCCATGTAATGAGTATGGAGTGTCTGTCTGGGGTCTAGGACTACAGTGGTGACGGCTGACCAAAATTGTGCATGTACTTAATACTGTTGAAATGGGTGCTTTAAAATGGTTTAAATGGTGGTATTTAACCACAATAAAAATATCTCAATAAGAAGAAAATAAACAACCTTAATTTAAAAAAAATAGGCAAAAGATTTGAACAAAAACTTCACCAAAGAAGATAGTATACAGACGACAAATAAACAAGTGAAAGATGCCAACATCAGAAGTCATCAGGGAAATGAAATTAAAACCACAATGAGATGCCACCACATACCCATTAGAAGGTCTAAAATTAAAAAGACTAATCGTACCAAATACCAGTGAGGATGTGAGGAACTAGAATGCTCATCTATTGCTGGTAGGAACATAAAATGATACAAGTGCATTGGAAACAGTTTAGCAGTTTCTTAAAAAGTTAAACATTCACCTACATATGATCCAGCCATTCCACCTCTAGGTGTTTACCCAAGAGAAATGAAAGCTCTGTCCACACACAGACTTGTACACATACGGTCACATCAGCATTACTTCTAACACTCCAAAACTGGAAAGAAACCAAATGACCATCAATTGGTGAATGAATAAACAAAATGTGGTAAGTCCATTCAGTGGAATTCTACTCAACAATGCACAGAATGAAATACAGCTACATGCAACAACATGGGTGAACCCCAAAGTCATTACAGCAAGTGAAAAAAGCCAGATGCAAAGGACATACTTGTTATTCAATTCATATAAACAGCCCCAAAAAGGCAAATTCATAGAAATGTAAATCAGATCAATAGTTTCCTGGGGCTTCAGAAGTTACCTGAAGCTAGAGGTTAGGGGAGTGGGAACTCACTGCAAATGGAATATTTTGAGGCTGAGGGAGAAATTCTAAAACTCGATCGTGGTGATGGTTGTACAACTCTATAAATTTACTAAAAATTGCTGCATACTACAAAAATAATAGGTGATCATTACAGTATGCCAATTATATCTCAATGTGAAAGCAGTATATACCATTTACATAATTCCATTTATATAAAAGTCTAGAAAATGCAAACCAAACTATAGATTTAGAAAGCAGATCTGTGGTTGCCTGAGGAAGGTGGGCTCAGGGAGTGATGGATATTTTCATTGTCTTGATTGTGATGATGGTTTTACAGGTATTTGCAAATGTCAACACTTACCAGATTTTACTCTTTAAATATATGCATTTTTTCTGGGTGTCACTTGTACCTTAGCAAATCTTTTTTTTTTTTTTTTTTTTTTTTTTTTTTTTTTTAAGGAGAGAAGACTCCCAGTTGAGGGCAACCCAATTCTTTGTGGCCATCACCTTCTGCAAACACATCTATGACTCAGAGGGGAGACACCAGGAGTGAGGTTCAGTATTAAACAGAGTTAACTATGAGGTCTCAGTCCCAAGGAGGATGGAAATCTGGATGTATTTAATGTAGACCCTGCGGTCTGATCATACAGAAAGGAGAGTAGCATAGCTGTTTAGGAGTTCCAGGATTGGATTGGGGTCTCCCTCAGTGACTGCATTCCAACTTAATCACCTCTTTAAAAATGCAATCTCAAATGCAGTCACATTCCAAGTTAGTGAGGGCTCGGACTTCAACATTTGAATTTTAGGGAGGTACATATCTCAGCCCGTAACACTCTGTGAGGATACAAATGTAGAACCATCAAGGCTGACAGGTGTTCCAGAGCCACAGCAAGGAAGGAGGAGGATACTGAAAGCAAAGGATGGGGAAATCCCTGTGTGACATCCAAACACGGTTTATGAGATGGAAAGTTCTCTATTGGTTGGTTGTGCTGTCTCAGGCAGATGCAACTCCTGGAAGTGCTGGGTGGTCTAGCTCCTTGCACCTCAATGTGTGGCCCAGACCAGCAACACTGGCATCACTCCAGAGCTTGTTAGAAATGCAGATCTCTGGCCCCACCCCAGACCTACTCAACCAGCCCGCACAGTAACAAGATTCCAAGGTGATTCCTGCTCCTGTTTGAGTCTGAGAAGCACTAATCTAGACCCTCAGCTTCTTCCTGGCTCCCTCCCCAACAGAAGCCAGATTTCCAGAATTGATCCCTGTTCAGAAGCCTCCCCACCCTGACTTTGTTCCATCCCTGTTTATACACTTGTGTGGCTGCCTATGCAATTAAGTTATAAAAAGACTCTAAAGAGTTCTATTAGCAAACTGGTTTGCACCCAATTGATTTCCTGGTTGTGCAAATGTGCTCAGTAATGACCCATTTTAATAGGAAGTGAAATTAGCCCAGAAACCCAGCTCCACCTTTCTCAGCCAGGCAGCCGTCAGAGTTGACCCTGGAGGAGCCAGCGCACCAGGGGTCTTGGCCCGTGGCCTCCCCAGGATGCTGTAAAATGATGAAGGAAATGCTAAGAGAGGTGCTGAAAATGGCTGGCGCTCTAAACTGAGGACTGGGGAAGATGCAGCAGAAGTCCATGGACCCAGTGAAGGGAACGGAGTGACGACCCCAACCGTCCCAAGGCCCTTGACACTGATGGGCTCCAGTTCAGTCCCTCTGGATTTCATGGGAGAGAAAGGAGGCTCAGAGCAGTTAAGTAATCATGTCCTCATCACCCAGCAAATGAATAGGGGATCCAGGATTTGAACCCAGACATCTGACAACAAGAGCTGGGTGCTAACATTGACACCGGGCCAGGCTCAGCCATTGCTGCTGGGGTTGTCCGAGGCGGCTTGAGTCTCTGCTTGAGGCCCTGCAAAGATATTTCTCTATCGGGCCATTCCATCTTTTCTGGGGGGTCCTGCCCCTCTGGTTGGAAAGGCTGACTGCTTGGGAAAGTGGCTCTGAGAGGCTTAGAAAGAGCCTCTGGGAGGATCAGCGGGCTGAGGAGAAAGAAGGGCCCCCTGGCGTGTGAGCTCCTGGAAGGCTGAGCCTGGCGGGGAGCATCAGTGATCAGCAGCTGCCTCCGCTAATTACGGAAGCTTATCCCAGGGCACCGCCGGGTGTGTTTAGCTTCCAGATCCTGCCTCTCCCTCTGACTACAGTCTCTGGCAAGGACTCGATTTCCTAATGAAACCTGGACAGCTGGATTCACTCTCAGGGCCTGATTTTAGCCCCTGGGAAGCAAAGCAGACTTGCTAACTGTTGGCCTCCCTCTGGTGCCCAAGGAAGAGTAAGAGGAAATGAGAGAACGTAAGATAATGGGGGAGGCAGGTCCACTAGCAAAGGCCTGGGGGCCGTGCTATCTTCATGAGCCTCTGTGTCAAATGGAAATAATACCACCAACCACTCCTTTTCCCCCAGGGGGATGTCAGCGCCTTATACCCACACTGACTGACTCACCGGGAGTCCAACTGCCATGGTGTAATTGCCAGATAGATACTCCACATTTGTGCCCCCAAGGCCACTCTCCACCCTGCTCTGTGCCCTGGCAGGTTGACCTCTATGGTCAACCTCGATGAGTTCCCTTCTCCATGGTGTTTGACCAAAGGGAGACATCACCAGGGCAGCAGAGGGGAGGAGGAAAGGCAGAGCAGAGAATTTGTTCTCCTGACTCCCTCCCTGCTGGAATGCAGGTTAGCAATGACTTGACTGTCTTCTGAAGGTCACAGCGGTGTCAGGCAACCTCTGGGTTCTGAGAACAACCCTTCCCCTCGCCCCTTGAGGCCTCGGGGTAGTAACAGCTCCCCACTGGTGCTAGCTCCAGGGTGCTGCACCTCCTCTCATTCATTTCTCTTAACCCTGCCCGCTCTCTCATAAGCAACCCCCATCCTAAACTCTCCTCAATTCTCCCTTTTAGTGCATGTCATCTGTTTCTGGCAGGGTTCCTGACCCATACAGAATCTAACTTATTTGATCCCTAACCCTGAAAAACAATTCTAAAGAATAGGCGTTATTAGCTTCCTGTTGGAGATGAGGGAACTGAGGCTCAGACATCAAGTCTGCACAAATAGTCCAAGGCCATAAATTAGCTAGTAGAATTTTGAACTTTGGAGTCTCATTTATATTTGTGACTCATGAGTCAGTAGTAAGTGCTTGTTGAGTAGAAAAATAAATGAATAAATGAGTGAATGAACCCATTCAATTCGACCCTCTCTAATCCAGGGTTTAAACCCAGGCTGTATCCCAGGGCTTCAGTTGCGCTCCATTCACAGTTCACAGGAATTGTTGCTCAGGGCCACCTGTAACCCAGGTCGCCCCAAAGACCCTTGGCTGTTGCTCCCTCCCCAGATCAGCTTCTCCTAAGAGCACTATTATTTGAGGAACTCAGTGTTTCCCAAACTGTGTTTTTCCACCCCAGAGCCTCCGAGTCATAGCAGCCCTTTGCACTTTGTCTACAAAAATTTCCAGTATACTGCAGTTTTAGTGGGACTATTAAAAACCTGTCAGAAGAATGCTGGTAATGGCAAAAACATTTCTCAGGGTCCGTCAATTCCCCCATATATCAATCAGCGCTGTCCCTCACGACAAGAAAGCCCTCATTTAGAAGGTGTCAATTCTAATTATTAATGTGGGGAAAACACCTGCTAAGTATGTTTTTCTGGGAGGTGAGCTTGGCAGGAAGCCATGGCCGCAGAGAAAACCCCGGTGCCCAGGCCCAGCTTGCTGAAAGGCCACCATAATTAATTAGAACTTGGCTATCACAGCACATGTGGACGGGAGGGAAGGGCAGAGCAGGATGGGGAGGGACGATGCAGCATGCAGAGGGCAGGCTTCCCCTCGACTGGGTGGAATGCAATTCATACTTGGGTCCACAGAACATTGACATGTTTGCTTGTCCTCAGATTTATGAGCTCATGAAATATCCTGGAGACTCCCTACAGAATTGTCCTCAGAGTTCAAATCTTAATGAACAGAATAGCTCTGCTTTGGTATTTCACTAACTAAAGCCCCTTGGAATTATAGACAGATTCCATCACTACCACCATTAAACCAAGCTTATGTGTTCACTTGTATATTGTTTCATTGGTCTGTCCATCCATCCATCCATCCATCCATGCATTAATGTATGAATGTTTGGCCCACCTCTCCCTCTCTCTCTCCATCCATCCAACAATCCATTCACTGATTCATGAATTTATTTCTTCACTCAACCAGCATTAATTGAGCAATTTCTCAATTCCAGACAATAAAGTAGTCATGAAGGATACCAAGGTGAATTAGATACGGGTCTTTGACCTCAAGGAGCTTTCAGAGTTGAGAGGGAAACAGATCTGTACTTGGGTAAAAGGCCCCAGGGAAAATGAATACAGTAGCAGACCATCTGCAGTACTGGGGCAGGACTTCCCAGAGGAGATCTCAGAGCTGGGTTTTGAAAGATGAGTAGGAGCCTGACAAGTAGGAAAGGGCATAAGTCGGATGAGTTGGGTTGAGCCAGGTCAGTCCAGGCAGAGAGAGCAGCATATGCAAAGGCATGGAAGTTTGATCACTGGTGGGAATTATAAGAGGTGAGGCAAAAGACCAAGAAAGAAAACAAGAAGCCTTCTGAAGTCTTGAAACACCTCAATGAAGCAACATAACCCTGGTGAAGCAGGAGGTCCTGGAGAGGAGAAACACATCCTATTCGACTTGCCATATGCCTTCTGTACCTAATATGGTGCCTCAGAGACAGTGGGAGCTTCACAACGATTTGTAGAATTTTATCGTTGCATTAATTCAGCCCTGTTTCATCAAGTGCTTAGTGAATGCCCACTACACATGCCCAGGGCAGAGGCACACATGGTGGGCACTCATTAACCTCAGTACATCAGGGCCGAGCAGTGCCTGGCACAGAGCAGACCCTCCATGACCATTTGTCCAGTAAAAGGATGAATATCAGGTGTCACACATGTGTTTCACGTTCATGACGTCATTTTAATGCTCACTGCAACCTGACAAGGAAAGTGATGCTGTTTTCAAAAGCAGATAAGGAAACTAAAGCTGGGAGAAGTTAAATAACTTGCCTAAGGTCCCACAGCCAGGGCTGGGATTGGAATTCAGAGGTGTTGTTTCCAAAGCACCTATTATTTCTCTGCCACTTTTCCAGCATCCCTCCCAGAGTCAGAAGACAGAGGACCATTACCTAGAACAGTGGATTCCTTGGAGCTGTGTTTGTCAGAGAAGGACCAAGCCTGGAGCCAGAAGGGTGATGGGCACTTTTCCTGATGACAAGGTGGCCAGATAGGATTGCAGAACAGAAATAAAAGTGTAGAAGATAATTTGTTTGGTTTTGGTTTGGTTTGGTGGGGGGAAACTGTAGCTGTATTCCCATCTAATCAATTCCTGCCCTTGGCTGGGTCCTCATAAAAGAGAAACCCACAAGGTCTAGCTCCAATTTAGCATCTGGCCATCCACATGGGTCCAGACATGCTCCTCCTGGAGGAAAAGATCTTAACACTTTCTCTCCATGGATGAACGAGTAGTTCCATCAGTGGTACTTCCTGCTTGATTTTACGGTGACAGAGGCTTGGAGGACAGAGGGGCAAAGAATCACTGTACCTTTCCAAGCCTTCCCTCTCCACCCACCGAGCTGAGAGATCTCTGAACACAAAAACTCTTGTCTCATGTCCCACAGTCCCATCACCTTTGGGGGAAGATGATGTGAAACCAGCACCCACCTTGGCTCGCCAGAGTAGGCAAGACTGCTTCCCTGAATCTAAAGTGGAAACACTCCTTTAGCATCAAAAGTCAGCGGGGGCAGGGGCGTGGAGAGAGGAGAAAGAGTTCTCCAAATCTTCTTGCTCAAACTCAACAGCTCCAATTTGGAGAATTATTTTCAGCCTCCTTTTGATGGGGAGCTTAAAGGGCAAAGTTTGGGCTGCAAATAAAATTGAGTGCACTGTGCAAAGGAGAGTTACACCACACCAGGAACGTTTTAAGGAGCTTATATGCTACTCTGGAGAAGAGCTTATTACAACTCTGATTCCAGGGAACCTGCAGATCAGATTTAATCTGTAAAGAGGCCCTGTCAAGGTCTCTCCCCCTCAAGCGAACACAGCCTCCAGCAGACCCAGGCTTAACGGTGGTTCTCTCTCCAGCCTCGGCAGAAAACCACACACGGCCAACCATTGGGGAGAGAGTGTCCAATGTAACCATCCACTCTCCTTTATGCTTCATTTCCCCACCTAATATATAGCTGCTCTGCATACGTAACTTCCATCGCCAGCAAAATTGAACGTCCTGATTCTTAATAATGCTGGGCAGTAATTTCATCACCCAGATCACTCTCTTTGCCTGTCAGCATAGAGGGGGAGGAAAAAAAAATCCTGTATTGTTGGATAAACCCACCAGATGGTTCATCTCTATCAACTGCACATTATGCCCGCCGTTACATCTCACTCTTTGTAAATCTCGACTGTTTAGCGACCATCACATCAGTATTTTTTTGCCTACTTAGCCTTTCAACCTTATTCCCCAAAGTAACCAAACCATGCTCAACCTCCCCCCTCCCCCGCCCCTCCCACGGACCCTGTTCCCGCGCCTGCAACCAGACACATATGTCTTCGGCTTTATGAGTCACTGCTCGATGCCAGCTAAGTATATTACTGCCTCGAAAATTAACTCGCACACTGAGAATAATCACAGAAAAGAAATTTGTTTTCCTACAAGGTTGTTTTCCAGCTGTTTTAATGCAGACAATTTTACCCTGAAACCTAAATTGAAAAAAAAAAAAAAAGAGAGACACAGAGAGAGAGACTTTAAAATCTGCATAATTTGAAAGTGCTTAATGTAAATTAGATAGATCAGCCTAATTTTATTTCAGTACTTTTTAATTGCATTTATAATTAGCAAAATACATTAATGTGCTACACAGAAGGTCAGGATTCCTGGTAAAGGGATCTCATTAAAATGCCCCACTGCATTTCCGTCACACATGCGCCCAGGAACCCTGAGGCCTGCTTCCCTCCGCACTCCGGACCAGGACTATTTTTAACTCATGTGTGTCTTCATCAAAATTGGCGATCCTGTGATCAGTTGGCTCCTTGTGTGGAATATCCCCTCCATCACCCTCACTCTTAGAGACACCGGGTGAGTCCATACCAGGTCTGAAAGCCCAGATCCCATTTGCCCCCATGTGACAAGATATTTTTGACAATAACTCATTTTCGCCTGGAATTCCCCTCCCTTGCTCTTTGATCCGTTCAGACAGAGGCTTGTCTATACTTTTGTCTCGGGGAGGAATGTAACGGCAGCAAGAGGCAAAGCCAACAGCAACAGGCCTTCCTTGCTTGGGCTGCCAGGTGGTCCTGTTTGCCATCTGAGGAGAAACCCCCACCCGCCGTTGAGGACAGAAGTTCTGGTCAGTCCTCTCTGTAATGATGATGATGAGGATGATTAATAATAATAATAGTAATAGTAATAATAATAATACAGTGGCAATGGCAGCAGAACTGATTTTTTTCTCCTCCAATTTGACCCAAAGTCACCCTGAAACTAGGTAACATGTCACTCTCAGGCCCCGCTTCCCCTGCTTCCACAAGCTGTCGGCCAGGGCAGACAGCCCCATTATTTGCTCCCTGGAGCTCTTGCCACTGCCTGGTAAAGGATCCCACTCTAGCTTTACTGGCAGCCTGGCCAGGGCTCAGGGCATTTTGAGGGTGTGGGGGCAGAGCCTATTCTCAACACCAAGGCACAAGCTCCTCTTCCCCCCACACCCTGTCCATCAAGTCCTGGTCACAGGATGTCCCATCCCATTGTGCTCTTCACTTCCTTTTGCTTTGTTCCCCTCCCATTATAAGGCACACCAGGAAAAATGGGATGGACTTGGTGATTAGGTCTCACCTAGCACTTTTGGCTAATCCAAAGTTAAGCAACACACCACTGGACTCATACCAGATCTGCACGTGTGGCCGGTGGGGTTCATCTGGCCTTCCTGTTCTCAGAACATTTCCCATGTTTTCTGGAACAGCCTGCCATATCCCAGTTTCCTGTATCTACACTTCCTACTTACATATTTCTCTCCGTGTATAAGTAGGATATATATCTATATACTTGAGCTTATATAATTATATACATATGCACATATGTATATAATATGCACACACACACACACACACATATATATATAACAGGCATATATACTTAATAGGAGATATGGAACATGCATATACATCTTTGGAGAAATGCATATTCATTTTCTGAGGACAGATGTATATTTAGTATATGAAACAGAACACCCAGATATAACAATCCTCCCCCACTTATTTTTTTTAATTAATTAAAAAAAATAAACATACCACATTAGATTCTGGGAACTAAAATTTGTTGAATATGTAGATGTACTGAGAGCTTACATGAAGAGCTGTGTATATATATAGTTCAATTTTTTTTCAATGATCCTTTCTACAGCCTAGTGGGGTAGTTGTTAGAAATCTCCATTTTTCAGATGGAGAATATGAGTTCCAGAGAGGCTCATAGAAAGTAGGTGGCAGAGCTGGTCGACTCAGGCAGTGGTCTGTACCTCCAGGCCACACCCACGCTGACCCTGAAGGACTGTTTGCAGTGCCCACACAGGGTAGGTCCCCAGGTGGAATCTCACAGCTCAGACCCCTCTAGTACCATTGTTGACTGTGGGAACACTTAAGATTTTCCTTCTGCCTCTATTGGGGTAAACAGAACATTTGGCAAACATAAGCAATAGGACAGTCATCTTTATAAGTAAACTGTGACACATGTACATTGCATGGAGAAAAGCATAAAGGTGAGTAATCTAGACCACAATTCACAGAGGATGGCCCTAATAATAAGCTAGTGGGGATGCCTCTGACCAGTCCTGCTGAACTATTTAAAGTCCACGAATTGCTGGCTTGTTCAAGCCCCCATGCCTTTGCCTACACTGTGCCATCCACCTGGAAGCCCATATCTCTCTGGTCCACCTAGGAAACAAACCCTCTCACCCCCTGAAACTGAGCCCAAACATCTCCTTCTCATCAAAGCCTTCTCTGACCCTTGCTAGCAGGTATGTGGCAAACAGCAGGGATAAATCAACTCTGCTTCGAGGGTCAGCTGTGTTATAATTTGTTGTTTGAATTCTCCTAGGGGAAAATCTGTCTTGTTTATCCTACAGCTAATGGGAACTAAAATCATAGCAACATCTATGTGAAGGGACTATGATAAACATGTCACAGACACAACTTCCATGACTTCTCACAGCAACCCTAGTAGTTGCATTTATCTCTGCTTTTCAGATAAGGAAATGGAGGTTCAGAGAGGTTAAGTAACATGTCCAAAGTCACACAGCTATGAAGTCCTGGTGCCAGTATTCAAACCCAGGCTGTCTGGGCTACATATTCCCAGGGCCTAGCCCACAGTAGATGCACGATGAATGCTGTTTGAAAAAATAAATGGTGCGTATTTACCGAAAGCCTCTCCAACTGTGTCCCATTCAATTAACCTCAAGCAGATGGAGTGAGGACACCCTTCAAGCACTTGTCCTGCTTGTCCTAAAGCTTCATGACTTACCTGGAAGTCAATACTTCATTATGAGCCCATCATGCAGGTCAGTGTAATAATTAATGACTATCTGCTGGTGCGACTGCTTATCGTATTTTAGCTTAATTCCAATAAAATCTAAATGGTCTATTAATTTTCCTAATAAATTTAGATATGGCCTCTGACCGCAATCTGGCTTTGATTAGCTAACAAAATATTTGAAGATGGGCCAAGCTGGCTCTTTCAAATATTTCAAGCAAATAACACTTAACTGGATTTAGGATTTTCTGCGTCAGCTTATGGCTGCTCTCAGCAGTGAACAAGGGAAAAGGACAGCGTCATAATTGGTCCCCAGCTACCCAGGGTCGAGCCACCCTGGGGAGCCATCTAGACAAGGGTTTAGAGGCCAAATGTGACCAAGAAACACAAATAGAGCCTCAGTTATAGGAAGGGCAGAAACAGAGCTGCAGAGAGGGATTCACTTCTCAGAAGTGCTCACAAGAGGGTCCTACTAAGTAGAAGCACACAGATACCTTTCTGAGACTGCCTGCCCCAAAGATGTCCTGAAAGTCTGCACCACTGACGAGAACCCAAAACATGGCTCTTACCCTCAGAGAACCAGAAGGAAATCAAGACAGATGGGAAATGAGAATGTTCTTCCCTGGGCTTCTTGCAGGACTGGTGGCTCTCACTCTTCTGGTCTCAGTGTAAACATCACCACTGCAGAGTACCCCCTCCTCCAAACCCTCTTCCTTAAGGTGACCCCACCATCCCCTTCAATCAGTTATCACAAAGCCCTGTTTAATTTTCTCTACAGTATTTAATAGACTCTGAAATCTTTTATAGGTGTTTTATGTATGTGTTTAATTATCTTTTGTCCGCTCTACGCAGCCCCACTGCAGGAATATAATCTCCAGAAGGGCAAAGACCTTGCACAGCACTTAACATATAGTAAATGCCAAATGATATGTATTTGTTGAATGAATAAATAATTGATGAATGATTGATGATGTGTTGATGAATGACAAGAGGATCGCACAGAGGTTAATCTGGAAACAAGCAGCAACAGATCACAGAGATGGAGCACAGATCTGGAGTCAACCATAGCTGGGCTTGAATCTTGGCATTTCTTCTTGCTAGCTGGAAGACCATAACAAATTTTTAACTTCTCTGTGCCTCAGTTTCTTCATCTGTAAAACAGGGCTAATATGAGTGCCTCCCTTGTAGAGTAAAAGTATTAAATAAGTGTGAGTAAAAGACTCAATAGAGTTGCTGCAGCATAATTCATGCTCATGAAAGGTTAGCTGCTCCATTGTCATCGTCATCATCCTCATCTTCATTAGTGTCATCCTCAATGCTATCATCTTCATCACCCACCACCATCATCGTCATCATCAGTGTGGAGACATCACCTGATACTGCCCTGCCTCACTGGGATCCACCTCTCTAGCCTTGTTCTAGCTCATCTTTGAAACCTAATCTCTGGCAGTACCACTTGTCATCTTCCTGTATCTGATCCCATATGATACTCTTTGAGGCCACTGATCACATCTCATGCCTCTCTACTGACCCAGGGCCTACAGAGAAATGGACACTCAATCAACAGGGACACTCATTCTCATGCTGGATTGACCAATGCAACCCTAATTTCTTATTCTTGGCCATGGCTTGGCAAAGGCTGCCTCACTCCCCTGATAAGTTTGCATCTTCCATGCCCTGGAATCTACCCTAGGTGGGCTGCATCCACTTCCCTCCAGATCCAGATCTTCAAATTTCAGAATCCAGCCTCAGATGCTGGTAGGTCCCTTAATGCTGGGGTACACCATTCCTGGCCCCAGCCTGTGAGCAGATCATGACCTTCCATAATAGCTCATGAAAGCCCAACCATGTCTTCACAAAAAGATGGCTCTTATCCCCGTAATCTGTGAGCAATACATGTCTATAACCATGGAGAATGTCTTGCTACCTACACAAATGTGAAAAACCAAGTGCAGTGCCAAAGTCTTTGAAAAGAGGGATTATTGATGCAAGTGGTGAGTATTGTCATAGTTGTCACTAGCAAAGTAAGCAAAACAACTAACTCATTAGAGAATGAGGGATATTGTGAGGCTCTAATGGCTTTGGAAGGCAATGAAAGGAAGAAAATGCTTTCCCTTGGACATAACAGAAGGGAAGAACAGAATCACATATCTTCCAGGCTTAAAGTCAAATATAATGAGGGAGATATGAGTATGTATAATGGGGAAAACCAATCTATCTAGCAGCCAAGGAGGCTTCTTGAAGAAGTGGTATTTGAGCTGAGACTTGCAAGAGAAATGGTCAGGGGATTGAGAGGAAAAAGAATTCCAGGCCAAGGGAACAACATGTTGAAGACCACAAGATAGAACAGATCTTGGTCCTTTACAAGAACGAGAAGCCCAGCATGGTGGGTACAGTGAGTGAGAAGGATGAAAGTAAAGCAGAAGCAGAATCATATCTTGACATTTATGGGTGTCTCCATCTGTCTGGGACACTACAACAAAAACACCATAGAGTGTGTGGCTTAAAGAACAAACATTTATTTCTCACAGTTCCTAAGGCTGGGAAGTCCAAAATCGAGGTGCTGGCAGACCCAGCATTTGGTGTGGGCCTGAAGGCTTCCTGATTTGCAGATGGCCATCTTATTGCCATGTCCTCACATGGTAGAGGTGGGGGACGGGGAAACGTGGGGGGCCAGGGGGGAGGGGAGAACACTCTAGTCTCTTTTGCTTCTTATAAGGATATTAATTCCATCGGGGCTCCATTCTCATGATTTCATCTAAACCAAATTATCTCTTAAAGGCCCACCTCCTAATACCATCCTATTATGAGTTAGGTTTTCAACATACAAATTCTGGGGGGAGGGACAGAAACATGCAGTCCGTAACAATGGGTTAGGTCTTTTATTAGATGTTTCCTATCCGTTGCCACCAATCTGTAGAAACAACACAATAAGGCAGGGATTGTTTTTCCCATTCTCCAGGTAAGAACCTGAGATCACATCATTTGAGTAGGCTGGCCAGTAGTCATCCCAGTAGGGGGAAGGAGAACTGGGGTCTGAAGCAAGGTGTACCGGTTTGCATGTGATTCCCCTTCTCATTCCAAGAATCAGATAGATGAGAATGGATGTGTGTCTAAGATGTGCACAGAGAGTGTGTAGACTGGGATCCCATGTGATGGGGTGGGCTTCCATCTCTCCGTAAGTCACCATGATGGGATTGCCACCTCTTGGCTGCTAATATTTAAAAGATGCCACCAGCCTCTGCCAAGATTTAATATTGGTTTAGCAGTCAGGAGTTAATTAAATGTTAATGTTCAGTCACTTGAAATTAAACATTAGGAATCTCAGCTTTATTTGTAGGTTTCTTAAGCCATCATTGAGGTGTCCTACTTGGTTTCCCCCTTGCTGGGCTGCCTGACTCCTCCGGCTGGATCCCCCATCCACAGGCAAACTCATTTCACTCACCACATGCCTTGACACACAACATCTGACCTGCCCAACAGCCATACCTCTCCACTGAGCAAATCTAAAAGGCTGAACACACACACACACACACACACACACACACACACACACACACACACACACTGACATCGAGCTTCACATAAGGTGAGCTACCTATAATACCATAGTTATGTCAGTATGTGCAGTGTCTTACAGATGGCACAGCACTTTCGGGGATGTAATTGAGTTTGGCCTCAGTGAGATGATGGTAATGATGATAATGATGTTGGAAGAGGAGGAGAAAGGAGGCAAGGGGGAAAGGAAGAAGGAGGTGAAGGCAAAGATGGAAGAGAAGGAGGAGGAAGAGAAAGAAAAAGAAAGGGGAAGAAGGACCATTCCTTAAGAGTTTTCTGTAGTTTCATGCTCACAGTAACTCCACAAGGTAGAGATTGTCACTGCTCTCATTTTACAGATACAGAAAATGAAGCCCAGGGAGATTATGGATATGTCCAAGACTACAAATGGGATTCGATGTCAAGGTTGAGAGTTGAAATTCTCATTCCTTTAACTACAAATGATCGTGTAGATGAGAAAAAGTGAAGTTCAGAGAAGTTAAGAGGTTTGGTCAAAACCCTAGTTTTATGACCTTATCCATAATGTTAGGAAATAAAGCTCAGAGAGATTTAATGGCTTGCCCAATGTCACAGCTTTGTGTAAGGATCAGAACTAGAATCCTGGATTCCAATCTCAAGGAAGATTTTGAGTGCGTATGTGTGAGTCTGTATGTGTATGTGTGTGTTTACATGCACACACAAAGATTCAGGCTCCCTCCAAGCCTGGAATACTCTCCTGGTGAGAAGGTCTAGGACCCTCCTAGCTTTCTTGGCAATTTGCAGAGTTCCTGGTTGCATTTTAGCCCAGAGCACTGCTCTTGAATAGCTAACAGGTGGGAAAGACAGGGATGGAGTGGTGAGTGGGGACAAGCCACCTCTTCCAGAAAGGCAACACCACCTGTGCCTGCACTTCCCTTTCAGGACCCTGGCCAGTGCCACACCAACTCCAGAACCTTTCAATGGCAATAAGCCTGTGCCCCAGCACCCATGCCAATGTGCTGAATTGAAAATCAGGGTAAATCCGCACCAAGGGAGATGTATAATCAAGGCTCAGGTTTGCATTTCCTTCTCAATGGCACGTTGACAAAACAAGAAAAGAAAGAAACAGACATGGTTAAGCTGGCTTTTGGAGGCCAGTCAGTGAGAGGTGAGAGCAGTGAGGGCGGCCTATGACCAGCAATAAGCAGCCAGAGGGGACATTCAGCACAAAGGGCCATGCCACAGCTTGACTTCTGGCCCTTCTGAGCACTTCTCAGAAACTAAACCATGAAGTTAGAAAAAACTGAAGTCAGTCCCACAGAAAGGGGCTTGTGGGGGAAATGTGACTCTGCTACAGACTCCTGGACATAGCCTGGGGTTTAGAAAATAGCAGGTAGATAAGCTGTGGTGCTGTCTCTCCAATATATTCAAAAGAACTTAGGAAAGGATTACAGAAGGTTAGAACAGGAATAGTAACAGTGCCGACCACTTACAGAGAAGCCACTCTGTGCTAGGAGTGCACACAATGCCACATCTTTAAAAACGGTCTTGCCCCACAGCTTCTTTCATAGACCCTGAGACTGAGGTCCCAAGATTCTAAATCACTTATCCAAAATAACTAGTGGTGAGGTATTCAGAAACCATCGCTTCTACATTGATGGTTTTACAGAAGACGAAACAGACTCCATGAGGACAGAACCCTGCCAAGGTCATCCTGAAAGTCCCTGGCAGCCTGGGAACCTCCAAGCCCCAGGGGCAACCCCACGAAATCCAGATGGTGGGCTCAGTCACCTTGCTGGCTATTTTCAAAGTAACCATTTGGGCCACAGCAGCAACCATGATTTTCTCTACCTCTTTATTTGCAGAGAGCAAAGTCCCTTTAAGTGGAAGTCAAGCCAAGGGCATTTAGATGGATCAAACATGTCATAGGATTGTGGGATCACTTCCTTTTGAATACACAAGGGCCAACCTCCGCTTTGTCTAACTTTTTCTCCTCTGCAGAATGTAGTCTGGGGCCAGAGAGATCTGGCTTTAGATCAGTCCTAATGTGTCTGTGGACAAGCCACGAAAGTTTGCTAAGCCTCACTGTTCCTGGAAATGGGAGAGTTATCCATTCAGCCCACAAGCTTGAGGGCCTGCTGCCTGCCGGGCGCTGTCCCAGGTGCTGAAAATGGAGCCATGCGCAAGACAGACCAAAACTCAGAGCGCTTGGCTAATACCTGAGTGGGGATAATACTAGGACCCAGATCGTAGGTTTATTATAAGGATTAGAGATACTGCAGGCTAAGGTCTCAGAACGGTGCCTCCTGATGAGCCGCCACTCAACAGACGATGTCTGTTAAAATAATACAATTATGAATATCATTCTGCTGATCATTTTTTTAAAATCAGGTAGAACTACATAATTTTTAGGACAATAAAGAATTTGAAAATAAAACAGCTGGTTCTGTAGTTTGCTGAGCATTTAAGCATGGGCTTTTTGATGATCTAGCTGACTCACTACATAAGCAATAGAAAGAAAGACCCAATGTCTTCTTCCCCCAAAGTAGCACAGGGATCTGAGAGCAGCTACAGAGACTAGTGGCACAGCCCCCTGCTGCTGCAGACAGGAAAACAGTGATGTGTGGGCATGTGTCATGTGCGGGCACTCAGTGGTCCTTTTCTGCTGCCTTTCACTGGCATGGCAGCCCCTGTGCAGTAGGTGCCTTGTCTTTATTTTCTTGAGGAGGAAGATGAGGTGTGGTGAGGGTAGGAAAAGTTTCCCCCTGGTAGAGCAAGGTTGTGAACCCAAACCCCTGACAACACCAAGAGCATTGTTCTTTTCACTGCATGTATTCTATTTTTCAGCATTATGAGTCATTTTCTTTTCATCATCCACCCCCCCCCCACCCTTTTTAAAAAAAAGATTGAGATCGCCACTTCTGGAGGGGAAAGAGACAAAAATAAAGCTGTTCGTACAGGTCCATCCTTCTCTGTACAATCTCTGCACCTTTGACATTGGCAAATGCAGAGATTTCTCTCCCTTGCAACCCCTTCCCATATCTCCCACATACTCTTCTTCCTGGAACACAGGGAGGCTCCATTGTCCAGCTCCCTTGCACCTGGGCATGGCCTCATCACTGAGCTACAGTGGACAGAGTGTGAGGGGAAGGATTGCTTGCTACTTCCACGCTTGGCCAGTACAAATTCTCTACAAGTCTCTTTTCCCCTGGGGGCCAGAAGGTGAAGATGGAGGAGCCAAAGAGTGATAGGAGCCTGAGTCCTGAGTAACAGCAAGGGCAGAGTGCCTTCTCCATGCACATGGTCACACATCACACAAGGGAGAAATAAACCTTTCCTGCATTAAGCCCCTGAGATGTGGAGGTTTGTCTGTTACAGCAGCACACTCTGTCTTAGCCAGCACATCCCACTAAAAGGCAGACTCCTGTCCTTCAGGGTAAGAATCATGTCTTATTAAGTACTATACTCTGGGCACCCAGCCAGGGGCCTGGCATGTCGTAAATTCAGGAAGGTTGGCCTGGTGATTATGGAAAGGGGTTTGGGGATCAGGTCAGCCTGGATCTGAGTGCTGGCTCTGACACTTGTGTGCTGAGGGAGACTTTGGGGAAAGCATTTAACCTCCCGGAGCTTCATCTTCTTATTGGTAAAAGAGTGATGTGATGTCAACATATAGTCATGACAACACGCAGCCATGGGTCTCACATATGGTAAAGACAAGTGCTCAGCCTACAAAGAGCACATAATAAGCTCTCAGGAGCCGGTTAACTACTGTGGCTGCTGCTAAACCGATACTATTAAATTCCCAATAGGAAGAGCTTGAGACTTGACCTGAATGCACCTACACATGCGCGCGCACACACACACACACACACACTCACACCTGCTCGCTTATACAAAAACCATACAAATATGCAGGTTTACAAACTCCCTAAAGTGGCTTCTTCTTCTAAATAATAACAATGATGGCTCTGTCCCTTTTTCACAAGCATTTATCGTCACCATTCATAGCCTCTCCTTCCCTATCCCTCTCTCCTCAATGCTGCTGGTTCCCTGGGTTCTTAGAAATTATAATTAATTCATACTTCGGACTCTCAGGATTATAAGGTATTATAGGATGGCGGAGCTAAGACAAATGCTTTAATTCACCAGCTGCCGTGTATTTAATTAGAGATTCTGATGAATCCTCCTTACGCAAATAGGCCTTCCTACTTGGTGTCGTGCGAGAGAGGGGGAAAGAGGGGGAGGGATTTGTGCACAAGGCCTCCAGGACTCTCAAACTTTTGGCTGGTGTGGACTGCTCGTCTGTCACCTGAGAACCAGCTGGGAGGGGAGAAGTGTTGGCTGACAGCCCTCTGCCATGTGTGCTGGACAGGGGGAGATGTCTTGAAAGAGGCTTCTCTAATCCTGCGACACAGGAAAGCCCTCCATATGGGGATGGAATTGGGTGGGGGGTTTCATAGATACAAATTGCTTCTGGGCCCTTTTATAATTTTTTCCTCTATAATGTGTATTATAATTTTGGAGGTGGGTGGTGAAACAAAGAGCATTTGACTCTCATTGACAATATTACTCTTGGGATGGTATGTGTGTGTGTGTGTGTCTGTCCCATAATTGGTGATAAAGCTGACAGTTTGGTAAAAAAAAAAAAAGACTCACGTTTGCTCTTGTGCAGGGAGGCAGTTATTCTTTTAAAAATGCTTTCATTGCACCAAGTATCTCTAATGAGGATAGCAGTTAATAAAATTAAAAGGTGGGCTGACAGACTCAGTCATTTTTTTCTCTCCATCCAGGGCAAATACAGATTACTCACAAACAACAGAGACCCAGGTTGCAGCCCCAGAAGTGACCTCCAGGGTAGCCAAAGGCTACTCTCTGGGTATCACATTTCAAGCACCTGGGAAGGAGGGTTCCCAACACCCCTACACATCAGTTATTAGATTAGCCCCATGCTACTGATCAAGGCAGTGTGGCTTCTTTTCCTGCTCCCCTGACAGAGACAGAGGGAATGACCTCTTCAGAAGCTGAGTCAGGAAGCCTTGGCATCGAGCCTTTGCCACCTCTCTCTAGTCTCTGCCCAGTTCTTTTAAGAAGCCCAATGTCCTAGCACAGAACACTGAAGTTCCTCAGTTGAGTGTGAACACCCGCCGATCCCAGCATACTCCCCCCTCCAACGTGGCTTACAGGTCTTGCCAATGTGCCCCCTGTGTCAGATATCCTCAGGAAGCTCTCTTCGTTGAAGCTCAAAGTTCCAGGCTCACGCACCTGCAGTCCTTTGCTAGCAGTGTAACCCTCTCCTGAGCTGCCTTCCCTCTCCCTCCATTTGCCAAACTCCACCCTTCAAGAGCCCGCTCTTTGTCATCCCCCTTGTGAAGCTCTCGTGTGTCTTCCTCTGTTTCAGCAGTCACATACAACTACTTACAACTTTACGTTTTCCTCTGTTGTGTATCCTGTCTTCCCACCTAAACCATAAAGTCTCTGAGGATAGGATTCAGGTTTATACGTTGCCATCCCCTCGTGGATAAGCCTGAGGCAAGCCCACCACAAACTCTAATAACCTTACTATTCTGCTGATTTATAAAGAGGATTACATTGCATCTCCTGGAGTATAAATTCCTTGTTCAGAACATTGCCAGGAAATGTTATTGGTCTTCCATCTAATTCACTGTGAGAAACTTCTGTGTGTGTTGGAAAACACATCTGATGTTCATTAGAACCAGGTCCCCAAGGAGCAGACTCCCAGGTAACTGTGCCCTTGGGCTGCTCCCTTGCTCCCTTTTCTCCCAATGGAGGGCCCTGTACAGTTACTGCAAGGTCTTCTCCACAAAGGGAAATATCACCATCTCCTCTTGTTTCATACCACCTTTCTGACCTCCTTCCTATTCCCTCCCTCCCACCACTCCTAGATGGGGGCAAACTCCAATTCTGCAGTGTCATCTTATTAGGAGTTGACATGAAGCCAGTCAAATGTGAAATGGGATGTGATGAGCAGGTGCACCCGGGCAAGAGGGAGGCATCATCAAGGATGATGCCCAGGTTTGGGTCTTGGGCAAGGAGCATGCTGAGGAGATTGCATTTCATCCTCAGGGCAAGATAGTCAGGAAGATCCTGGAGAAAATGGTGGGACCGTCTTTTGGGGAGGGGGAGGCATCTATCCCATGAGTGGATAAGGGCCAAGGTAATGACAGTGGAGATGAAGAGAGGCAGGTTTATTCAAGAAATTAGAGACACTCTCCAGAGAATCTGATAGTTTACAGGATGTAAGAAATAAAGGAGAAGGATCATCAAAGACGAGGATTTAGGGGTTTGGTAGAGGTCCCATTAGTTGACAAGGGAGCTAGGAGGGTGGACAACACAGAGCAAGGGCCAGTGGATATCCCACCTCTTTAACTCTCCTCCTGGTAACTTATCTTGGGAAGAATTCAGTGGAAGGTAAAAAGCTGTATGCCCTTTAGTACCTGTGACAACACCATCTATAAAAATCCTGGATGACAGCTTAAATGCCCAATAGTGATAGTGCTTATTATGTGCCAAGCATTGTTCTGAGGGCTTGACATGGAAGAACCCATTGAACGTTAACAACAACCCTATGAAGTCAGTCCCATTATGATCCCTGCTTGGCAGGTGAGCAAACAAGGGCTCAGAGCCAGGAGTTGGACCTGGGGGTCAGCCTCCTCAAAAGGCACCTAGATAAACCACCTCTCCCCACGACAGGGGGAGGTGCTGGTACGTCTGAGCACACCAGCAATTTTAGACAACCACTGGAATTTTAGACAACCACTAAACAATTTTAGACAACCACTAAACAATTATTAAGGCAATTCCATGGAAACAAGGGAAGTGTGTCTGGTGTATCATGAAATAAAAAAAATCAGGCAAAATTATGTGGAAAGCCTGAAAATAATTATGTTAAAATATGTGCACACATGGGTGAGATCTGGAAGGGAATTTACCACAGTGGAAACAGATGTGCTCTTCAGGTGACGGGATTAGGATGATTTTTGTGATAAAATTTCCATATATTATTGTTGATACTCACCTTTTCTTTAATGAGAAAAAATCCAAACAAGATGAAAAAAGTATAAACTGTACAATTCCAATATATGAAGTACAAAAACAGGCAAAACGAATCAATAGGGGTAGAAATCAGAACAGTGGCTGCCTCAGGTTGGGGCATACCAGACTGGCCAGGGCATGAAATACTTTCCTGAAGGGAGGGAGATGATAGCCACACAGGTGTATTTTTGTCCAAACTCATTGAACTGTGTCTTTGAGATACGTGTATTTTATTGTATGGAAATTGTATGTATTGCATGTCAATGATAACTTAATTTAAAAAAAATATATATATATATGTATATACATATGGAGAGTGTGACAGTTCATTTTACATGTCAGCTTGACTGGACCAGCCAGCGAACACCCAGATATTTGGTCACACAGTATTTCTGGGTGAGCCTGTGAGGGTGTTTCCGGATGAGATTAGCACTTGAATCGTTCACTTAGTAAAGCAGATCGCCCTCCCCCAGGTGGGTGGGCATCCTCCAATCTGCTGGGGGCCTGAATAGAACAAAAGGGGGAGGAAGGAGGAATTCACTTCTTCTTTCCTGCCTCATTGCATGAGTTGGGACATCTTATCTCATATGTTCCTGCTCCAGGACCAGGTTCTCAGGCCGTTGGACTTGTACTGAACTACACCCCCAGCTCTCCTGGGTCTCTTGCAGATGGCAGATCAGAGGGCTTCTCAGCCTGCATAACCATGTGAGCCAATCCTTCATAATCAGTCAGTGAATCTACCTACTTACCTATTTATCTACTTATCTATCCATCCACTTTATCTATCTATCTATCTATCTATCTATCTATCTATCTATCTATCTTTCTATCTTTCTATCTTTCTATCTTTCTATCTTTCTATCTATCTTTCTATCTATCTATATCTACCTACCTATGCATACATCCATCTATTGGTTCTTTTTCTCTGGAGAACCCTAATTCAGGGTGGGAGGAAGTCAAAACAAAGTCTCCCATTTAGGCATTTCCTTCTTCTGTCTCTCTGTGGGGTCGTAGACATTATGAATGCCATCCAGGACAACGAGCCCACTCCTCTACCCACTTGTCTCCTTACAGAAAAGGGAGTTTCAATGGAGGCGACACAATCCCCTGGAACAGGGCTCCTCAAAGGACGACCCACAGGCCAGTGCCAGGCTGCCACCAGTTTTTGTAAATGAAGTTGTGCTGGAACACTGCCATGCCCACTTGTGCCCACATCTGGGGCTGCTCACACTACAGCATGTTGCTGGGCTGTTGCAACAGAGACCGTAGAGATGGCAAAGCCTAAAATACTCACTATCTGGATTTTTTCAGAAACGTTTGCTGAGCCCTTGCCTAGAGAACATTCGGAAATATATGTGGCTGTTTGGGGTTGCCACCAGGACTGAGTTGGGGCTGCTATTGGCATTTATTTGGCACAGTTACTACCATGCATAATGAAGAACCACCCTGCCCAGCCTTGAAATAGTGACCCCACTGAGAAACTTGCTCTCCAAGGACGTTTAGAACCTGGAAGAGGCAACTACAGCCAAGACTTCGGCTTCTAAGCAAATTAAAACTCTGCATGATTTCGTTTCCCCCATTTAGAGAGATGCACTTCCCTCCCCACTTTTTTCTATCTTTAGGCAAGAAGCATCAAAAAAGCACCCACCTCTTAGCTTCCTTCACTTTATCTAACTTTTCAGTTATTGTTTGACAGCTTGTCTCACAGGTTCCCTTAGGACCTAGTTTTAGAATCAAGCAGGAGGGTTTTAAAAGTTGCCAAACCCAAGTTTAACAGGAGACAGAAATACTTGCCAGGGTTTGAACTTGTTTTATCACACATTCTCCGCCTCTCCCAGTGGGACCCAGTGAGGGAGTTACGCTCCTTACATCAGAACCGTTGCTTTGGGTTGACAAAGTGCTCTCTGGATACAGTAGGTTTTGCTCTGTGTGTTAGGCTGGGCAGGCGGAGCAACTCCTAGTTTTAGAGAGGAGAATGCAAAGAAGTGATCTGCTCAAGGTGAAGTGGGTAACCCGAACTCAGCCTCGAAGTCTGCAGGCCTTTCTCAGGAGCTCCCTGTTAATACTGTACTCAAGCAACTTAATGGTGGAATTCCAGGAGCTGAGTAGCCTTTCAAGAGCACATCAGACTACAGAATGAGGAGGGAAGTGGGACACAATTCAGCCTATTTCTGCCTGTGAAAGCTTAAATGTCTGTCTTGCAGTAAACTCAGGATTTTGAGGGCTGAGGCTAAGTCTTATTCATCTTACCCTCTTTGCATGCTCAATGCCTGGGATCGTACATGATACATAGTAGGCACAGAATAAATGAATGAATGAGTGAATGGATGAATAAATGAATGAATGAATGAATAAAAGTCATCTCATCCTCTCTATCCTTCCCTGTACCCAGAAGGAATTGTAAAATGATAGCAAGGTATGAAAGAAAATAAAAAACTATAGCTAACATCATACTTATAACATACCCAACACTCTTCTGAACATGTCTGTATTTTGGCTCATTTATTCATTTCAACAACTCTCTGAGTTTGATACTATTATCATCTCCACTTATTTTACAAATAAGAAGACTGGACATCAGCCAACTTAGAAAAATGTCCCAAGGTCCCAGAGTGGGGAAGAGGAAGAGCTGGGATTTGAACTCAGGTCTGGCAGTCTCTTGTTTCAGGACGCATAATTACTCCACTATTCTGTATCCAGTGCTAAACGCTGGGGCAACACAACCCCTCCACTTGTATAGGATGTATGTGTTTTAATTGGAATCCGCAGAGGGAATGGAGAGGGAAGACTGCTTAGCTTGTCAACATTCATAACAAGCAACTCTCTCCAAAAAAGGGACATGCAGAGGTGCAAGGATACGTGGACACACAGATATTTGATTCTGTAGTTTCAATAAAACAGAGCTTGGACCCCACACTATGTGACAAATGGCTCAATAAGTAGGGTAATATAATGCAGTCAGAAAGAAATACATTTTTATGTGCCGAGTGGAATTGCAGAACACCAGCTACAGCTTGGGCGATCATGTAATGAAAACACTTTTGTGCTGGGTTGGCAATGTGGGGATGAGCAAAGCTCGGGTTTAAAGCTGAACAACTGTGTGCGTCTTTACTTTTCACGATTGAAATTCAAGATACACCGAGGGGCCAAATCCAGAGAGGTTTGTGCAAGGGGTGGCAGAGTCGGGAAAACTGAAACACTGTCGTATCTTGAAAAATAGTTATGTGATTTATTTTCAAATCACCCTGAACTTGTCATTAAAGTGCACGCCCAGGTAATTACTGAGAACAGGACAGGTCAACTCACAATTGGGAGTCTGGATTTTTCTGATAATAGTTTGTTTCATTTGCACAAATCAGTGAGTGCTTAATATGCATTTGTGGAAGGAAGGAAGGAAGAAAAGAAAGAAGGAAGGGAGTTGTTGAGTGTTTTATATGCCAGATACATAATCATGTATTTTGTTTAACTTTCATATGAATCATATTGGGTAGATACCAATAATAGGTGAAGAAACTGAGGCACTGAGAGGATAGTACGGCATCTGAGTGGGTAGAGTTAGAACTCAGACTCAAGCAGATTGTTCTGATAACCTCCTATTTTCCCCATTGGTGAAGGAGAGGCCCCCCCACCGACCCTACATAGTATGCGATGGTAGCATACAACCTCCCACAGTGGACAGATGAGATCAACACGGTTTATGAGTCACTATACTCACAGTCCAGGAGAGCTAAGACCCAGCATGACACACAGGGCCACACAGAGGACAGTGAAGCAGCAGGGGCTGTGGAGGCAGGCTTTGTAGTGACAAGAGGGTGAGACAGCCCCTTGTTCCCGCAGGAGGATGTGATTGGTGTGCTGGAATAGTGCTGCAGGCTGGCAGGGAAGTGACAGTAGGTGGAGGCGCAGCTGGCCCAGCTTATAAGGGAAGGAGACAGGTGGAGAGCCTTTGCTGCTGGGTGGAGGGCATATCTGGCAACAGCAGGAGAGCTCATGGTTAGATCTCTGAGGCCCTGTACGGCTCAAAGATACCAAGGAAGCACATGAATTTGCAAATCTTACAACACGTTGGTGACTCTGGGCCAGTAACTCCCAACTAGTACATGATCACCATTCCTCCCCACTTCCCTTGATTTGTCCTGCCACCTTGCATGTCAACCCACAGACCCTTCTCCTTCTTTATTTCATCACAGGAGATGTGAAATGTGGAATAAGCGTCCGTCTTGGAGCCAGTGGGTAAGTCTCTGGGTCTTAGCTCTGCTGTCCAGGAGCTCTATGGTTCTGAGCCTTTGTTTTCTCTGCAAATTAAGGATGCTGCCATATACTTCACACGGTGGTTTAAAAAGATTAAGTGCAATCAAAGAAAGATCCTTAAAAAGCATTGTAAATGAAAGACACTATTACTTATGATCATGGTTGTCATCATCTCTAGATTGCTTTGACCCCAGGGACATTTTTTAAAGGAACTAAGTAAGAAAGTGAGGGTCTACCACTGCACCAAATAATAACAAAAACTAAGTTAGAGAAGTAGCATCAAACCATTTAGAATGTTTGTAATGTGCCCCTTCTGTACCAAGCACTTTCCAGCATCATCTCATTTAGCTTTTGTAACAACACTATCAGGTTAGTATCGGCATTATTTCCCTTCCAAAGATAAGTTCACTGACACTCAGAAAGATGAAGCAATCTGCTCACAGCCAAGTTCCACAGGGAGTAAGGGACAAAGAAGGAATTCACATCCAGGTCAGTGTCACTTCAGAGCCTGCGTCCTTAACCTCCAGGTGATATTCTCACAAGGATATCTGGCTGATGCAAGAGGTGGAATATCACCCCTCTACAATGATGCCCTGGTCCTAATCCTCAGAAGCTGTGAACATGTTACCATATACAGCAAAAAAGACTCTATAGATGTGATTAAGTTTAGGATTTTGAGATGAGAAGATTGTCATTGATTATCCAGATACTCCAACATAATCACAAAGGTCCTTATAAGAAGGCAGGAAGGTCAGAATCAGAGAAAGAGTGGAAGATGTCCTGCTGCTGACTTTGAAGGCAGAGGAAGAGGCCACAAGCCACATAATACAGGTGGGCTTTAGAAGCTAGAAAAGATAAGGATAGATATTCTCCTCGAGAGCCTACAGAAGGAACACAGCCCTACTGACACCTTGGTTTGACTCCTGACCTCCAGAACTGTAAGATAGTAAATTTGTGGGGGGTTTTTTTTCAGCCATCAAGTTTGGGTAACTTGTTACAGCAGCAATAGGTGGGGTCAGAGTATTTTTGCATAAGAGCAGACGATTTTCTCTAAAGCCATGCTGTCCAATACGGCAGCCAACAACCACACATGCTTGTTTAAACTGAGATGACTAAACTTAATTTTTAAATTCAGTTCCACAGTCACACTAGCAGTATTTTACAGGCTCAATAGCCCTCCACCATTAGTGGCCACTGTGTTAGACAGGGCCATTTTTATCACTCAAAGAAAGTCTTCTGCATAACTGTAAGTATTTCCATAAGGATGCATAAGGGTTCATTGGGTACCAAGGGTGATGGAGGCAGACTGCCTGGCTTCAAACCCTAACTCTGCCACTTCCTAGCTTGGCATAACCTGGGGATAGCAATGGTAGCACCTAAGCCATTGGTTTATTATGAAGACTGACTGTGGAAAACAGAGGCAAAATGCATGAGCACACTACCTGGTCCATATTAGTAGGCATTTAATACCTGTGAGCTCTTACCATTTCTCCTGTTTCCTTTTTAGACAGGAGGACCTGAGCCCAGCCCAGTTTCAGGAGGTCCACTGGGTTTCCGTCTCAGGCCGACTGTTTCACACAGGTGGCCACTGTCTCATGTAACCACCTGAGCGCAGCATTCTGAAAACCAGCCCTGTGCCCAAAAGCCAGCAAAGAACGGAAGTGAAAAATATTACATAAGACACTTCCCCAGAATGTGGTATCGCAGCCACGTGAATACAAATCACTGACGTGCAAACACTCCTCGGAAATATTTATGATGAAACTTCAGCACCAACCCAAACAGCCTTCACAGAGTGAAGCGAAACCATAAATTATTTCCAAGAACATTGTAATGCCAAGGGAACTCACTTAATTATCCATTATCCCAGAAATGTAGACATAATGTTAATTAAAATGAAGGGGGAAAGCCATTTCCATTTTTTATGAAGATTCATTGGGCTCTGGAAGAGCTCTTTGCCCTGAAGGCTGGGCCAGGTGATGGAGAGCTCATCCTGGGAGACAAAAACAGTCACCCAGACAAGAACGGGGGCACCTCAAGGTCAAGAAACAGCACTTCCAACACAGAAGAAGGATTGTCTGGCCTCACTCCCCAGTCTTTCTCCCACAGATGCCTGTGGCGTCACCGTTAGAAATGATTTTTCTTTCATCTGCACACTGACAGATCCTTGCTCTCTCTTTCAAAACCCTCCTTCTGGACTTTGGGGCACAACGTGGCTCCAGCATTGCAGCCGGCTCAAAAGTGAAGAACAGCAGTGCCCTGGTTTCATCCCTTTGTTTTTTAGCTCCCCGAGTCTACACTGAGGCCACGCTCTTATGGCAGGCCAGAGGACAGGGAGAAGGATGGAAGGATGGACGGATGGACGGATGTACAGGACAACAAAGAGGGCTCCTGCGCACTGGGTGGGCCCAGTGGGTCTGGTTTCAGAACCTCACCTCTGGCTAAACAAGGTGACTTTGTTTTTGTAGTTTGTAATTGATGGGACAAAACATTACTAAAATATGGGTGTTCCCAGCTTAGTTTTCCCCAGCCGTATAAATACTTCTGGTCTGGCTTGCATCAGACCCTTCAGTGCAGTGCCTCTCCCAGCCACGTCTGCCTCTTCCTCCTCAGAAAGACCCAGGCATAACATCGAGCGTAGAGAATGGGGAGAAAGAGCACATAAGGGGATCATGGGCTGGGGGGGGGGACTTGTTGAAGAGAAGCTAAGAAGCAGCTATGGCAGGGGAGGGACGGGGGAGCAGCTATGGCAGGTGAGGGATGGGGGAGCAGCTATGGCAGGTGAGGGAAGGGGTGCAGCTATGGCAGGTGAGGGACGGGGGAGCAGCTATGGCAGGTGAGGGAAGGGGTGCAGCTATGGCAGGTGAGGGAAGGGGTGCAGCTATGGCAGGTGAGGGAAGGGGTGCAGCTATGGCAGGTGAGGGACGGGGGAGCAGCTATGGCAGGGGAGGGATGGGGGAGCAGCTATGGCAGGTGAGGGAAGGGGTGCAGCTATGGCAGGTGAGGGACGGGGGAGCAGCTATGGCAGGTGAGGGAAGGGGTGCAGCTATGGCAGGTGAGGGAAGGGGTGCAGCTATGGCAGGTGAGGGAAGGGGTGCAGCTATGGCAGGTGAGGGACGGGGGAGCAGCTATGGCAGGGGAGGGACGGGGGAGCAGCTATGGCAGGTGAGGGATGGGGGAGCAGCTATGGCAGGTGAGGGAAGGGGTGCAGCTATGGCAGGGGAGGGATGGGGGAGCAGCTATGGCAGGGGAGGGACGGGGGAGCAGCTATGGCAGGGGAGGGACGGGGAGCAGCTATGGCAGGTGAGGGAAGGGGTGCAGCTATGGCAGGTGAGGGACGGGGGAGCAGCTATGGCAGGTGAGGGAAGGGGTGCAGCTATGGCAGGTGAGGGAAGGGGTGCAGCTATGGCAGGTGAGGGAAGGGGTGCAGCTATGGCAGGTGAGGGACGGGGGAGCAGCTATGGCAGGTGAGGGACGGGGGAGCAGCTATGGCAGGGGAGGGACGGGGGAGCAGCTATGGCAGGTGAGGGAAGGGGTGCAGCTATGGCAGGTGAGGGATGGGGGAGCAGCTATGGCAGGTGAGGGACGGGGGAGCAGCTATGGCAGGTGAGGGATGGGGGAGCAGCTATGGCAGGTGAGGGACGGGGGAGCAGCTATGGCAGGTGAGGGATGGGGGAGCAGCTATGGCAGGGGAGGGATGGGGGAGCAGCTATGGCAGGGGAGGGACGGGGGAGCAGCTATGGCAGGGGAGGGATGGGGGAGCAGCTATGGCAGGGGAGGGATGGGGGAGCAGCTATGGCAGGGGAGGGATGGGGGAGCAGCTATGGCAGGTGAGGGATGGGGGAGCAGCTATGGCAGGTGAGGGAAGGGGTGCAGCTATGGCAGGGGAGGGATGGGGGAGCAGCTATGGCAGGGGAGGGACGGGGGAGCAGCTATGGCAGGGGAGGGACGGGGAGCAGCTATGGCAGGTGAGGGAAGGGGTGCAGCTATGGCAGGTGAGGGACGGGGGAGCAGCTATGGCAGGTGAGGGAAGGGGTGCAGCTATGGCAGGTGAGGGAAGGGGTGCAGCTATGGCAGGTGAGGGAAGGGGTGCAGCTATGGCAGGTGAGGGACGGGGGAGCAGCTATGGCAGGTGAGGGACGGGGGAGCAGCTATGGCAGGGGAGGGACGGGGGAGCAGCTATGGCAGGTGAGGGAAGGGGTGCAGCTATGGCAGGTGAGGGATGGGGGAGCAGCTATGGCAGGTGAGGGACGGGGGAGCAGCTATGGCAGGTGAGGGATGGGGGAGCAGCTATGGCAGGTGAGGGACGGGGGAGCAGCTATGGCAGGTGAGGGATGGGGGAGCAGCTATGGCAGGGGAGGGATGGGGGAGCAGCTATGGCAGGGGAGGGACGGGGGAGCAGCTATGGCAGGGGAGGGATGGGGGAGCAGCTATGGCAGGGGAGGGATGGGGGAGCAGCTATGGCAGGGGAGGGATGGGGGAGCAGCTATGGCAGGTGAGGGATGGGGGAGCAGCTATGGCAGGGGAGGGACGGGGGAGCAGCTATGGCAGGTGAGGGACGGGGGAGCAGCTATGGCAGGTGAGGGACGGGGGAGCAGCTATGGCAGGGGAGGGATGGGGGAGCAGCTATGGCAGGTGAGGGATGGGGGAGCAGCTATGGCAGGGGAGGGAAGGGGTGCAGCTATGGCAGGTGAGGGACGGGGGAGCAGCTATGGCAGGTGAGGGACGGGGGAGCAGCTATGGCAGGTGAGGGACGGGGGAGCAGCTATGGCAGGTGAGGGATGGGGGAGCAGCTATGGCAGGTGAGGGACGGGGGAGCAGCTATGGCAGGTGAGGGACGGGGGAGCAGCTATGGCAGGTGAGGGACGGGGGAGCAGCTATGGCAGGTGAGAGATGGGGGAGCAGCTATGGCAGGTGAGGGAATTGGGTGCAGCTATGGCAAGTGAGGGAAGAGAATGGAGTCTGGGATACAGTGTCCCATGTTGGGTACTCAGAAAGCCCCAGAAAGTGATATGAGTACTTTAAGTTGATTTGAGAGTGTGGACTGTGTTCTTTTGTCCACACCACCACTCAGGGATTAGGCTGCATACTGTATGATTTGATAAGCACTCTGTAGATTTTCCAATTTCATATGAGGTCTGGTTGGGGGAAAATTGGGGGAGGGGAGATGTTATTTTTAAAATAAATTTAAAATCCTTAAGCATATAGGAACGGAAAGTCCACTGGTCTTCCTGAAGTCCTGACACATAGCAGAAACTTTTGTCAATGGTATGGAATGATGACTACTAAATGGATGAATACACAAATCAATTGCTTAGTTACTGATATCTACCACCTAGTGTATATGCTGGAGAAGCTGGGTAACTTCTGTCTGTAGAAAGAAGCTAAAGAGGAACTGACATTTGTTGAACATGTATTAAACATTTGTAGACATTATGTGTATGTTTATAATATTGCCTCTGTGAAAATAACTTCTAAAAACATCTAATGACACACCTGGTAGAGTGACCAAAATCCAGAGCACGGTTAACACCCATTACTAGCAAGGATGTGGAGCAATAGGAACTCTCATTCGTTGCTGGTGGGTATGCAAAATGGTATACCTGATTTGGAAGACAGTTTGGTGGTTTCTTACAAAACTAAGCATACTCTCACCATACAATCCAGCAAGTATGCTTCTTGGTATCTGCTCAAAGGCATTGAAAACTTATGTCCACATAAAAACCTGCTCACAGATGCTTATAGAAGTTTTATTCATAATTGTCAAATTTGGTATCAAAAAATGTCTTTCAGTAGGCTAACTGATAAATACTGTGGTACATCCTGACAATGGAATATTACTCAGCACTCAACATAAATGAGCTTTCAAGCCATGAAATGACATGGAGGAACCTTAAATTGCATATTACTAAGTGAAAGAAGCCAATCTGAAAAGGCTACATACTGTATGATTCCAACTGAATGGCATTCTGGAAAAGGCAAAACTGTGGCGACAGTAGAAAGATCAGTGGTTGCCAGGGACTCAGGGGAAGGGGGATAGACAGAGCACAGAGAATTTTTAGGGCAGTGAAAATACTCTGTGTGATACCATAATGATGAACACATGTCATTAAACATTCGTCCAAGACTGTGGAATGTACAACACCAAGTGTGAACCCTGATATAAACTATGGACTCTGGGGGGTTATGATGTGTCAATATGAGCTCATTAATTATAACAAATATACTCTGTGGAGGATGTTAGTAGTGGGGGAGGCTACGCATGTTGGGGAGCGGGGGGTATATAGGAAATCTCTGTACCTTCCTCTCAATTTTCCTGTGAACATAAAAATCCTCTAAAAAGAAACAGTCTTTTAGAAAATCTATATGAAACTAAAACACCAACTCATACATCATAATAAATGACATAATCAAGTATTTCCGCTAACACAGAAACGTCAAAGTACAGCAATGTATTATCAAAGCAGAAATAGTAAAGTGAAGTTGGTCTCTGCACCTGTCCACCTGTCTGCTGATGGAGACTTTTCCTTCCATCCTCCCAAAGTCCCATGCTGTGCCTCGGCCCCTTTATCTGCATTATGGGAACAAACCTACTACTCTCCCTCCTTCAGCATCATCAGACCAACTGACAGTGCAGTTAAAGGGCTTTGTAAAACAGAAAACCACATAAAAAGCAGACATCACTCTGCTGGTGAGGTTGTAAATTACTACAACTCATTTGGAGGGCAACTTGGCAGTACCTATTAAAATATAAAATGCACCTGCCTTTCAACCTGGAGATTCCATTTATAAGAAAATCTCAGGCACATACATGCTCAGGTGCACAAAAATAGACACTGCAAAAGTGATCACCACGGCATTGCTCACAATGGGAAAAAATAAACCGAAAACATCCTAAATGTCCCTCAGTAAGAAACTAATATACAACATCTACGGCCCATCCATGTTCTGGGAAGTTATGCAGCTCTTAGAATAGGATAAGATATAGAAAATGTGAATTATGAACTTAAAAAGTAAATTAAGCAGCAATATGTACAGCATGATCTCATTTATGTAGAAGTGTGTGTGTGTGTGTGTGTGTGTGTGTGTGTGTGTGTGCGTGCGTGCGTGCATGTGTGCACATGACCATAGACATAGTCTGGAAAGTTGCTCATGATAATATTAGCAATGCCCCTGGGGAGTGAGCTGTAATGAGTAAGAAGGAATGCCACTTCTTTCTTTATGTGTTTTATCAGTTGATACACTTAATTATTGCCATAACCCCTTAACTGGTCTCCCTGCTTCTGCTCTTACCCTGGAGAAGATGGAGCCCTGCTGCCAAATCCTAAGCTGGATCATATCCACCTCCTCCCAAGGCTCCCCTGGTCACTCGTAAGCCAAAGCTCTCGCCATCTCCACAGAAGGCTGTGTACCCTACCCCTCTCTGACTGTACCCCCAGCTTCTTGGCTTGCTCCCATCTCTCCAGCCAAGTGACTTCCTTGAACAAACTAGGTATGCTCCAGCCTCAGGACTTTTCCATAGGTTGCTCCCTCCACCTGGAACTTCTTTCCTCCAGATCACTACAAAACCAGCTCCCTCCTCTTAATGATCTGCTTTTGTCCCCTTATTTAAAACTATAACCAGCTGCCCTCTGCTCTGCTTTTTCCTCAGCAGTCATTCCTTTCTACCATGCTCTCATTTGCCATTTCCTGCAGTCAGAATCTAAGCTCCACGAGCCCAGGGACACTGGTTTATCCCTCAGGCCTATCCTTTTCAATCAGTCTTCCTGGTCCAAGCTTTCCCCTACCCTACCTCCCTCTTAGCTGCCTACCTCTTCCAGAATAGACCACCAACTAGCCTCCTTCCTACTCACTTGCCCATACAAGTTATTAGTAAATACTTCTAGCTATACTAATTCATACTATAGTGTAAAAGACTCATTATTTACCTTTTCATAAGGTTCACTGTCACAACCCTAATTGGGCTGAATCCTCAAGTCAACCCTATGGAAAAGTAATTCTGAAACTGGAGGGCGCATAAGAATCCCCTGAGGCTCTTGCTCAGCATCAACATTCTTGGGCCTCAAATCATTGAGGTTCTAAGTCAGCGGGCTCGGGGCAAAGCCCAGGAATCTGGATTCTTGAGAAGAACACAGGGAGATTCAGTGGGAGGCAGTCCACAGACTCCACTGTAGGACCCTGCCAGTGAGTTCCACTGTTTTCCACTAGGCATTCTGGAGGTCCTTTTGGTGGCACCAGGTGGGTCTCTGCCCCATGAATTCACCATTCTTATTCACAAACTAGACTTTAAGAAAGCAACATACTGATTGAACTGACGCTGCGATGCATATAAAATAGAGCTAGAATAAAGCAGGAATCAAATTTCACACTGAACATCTTCACTTGCCTGATCCCAAAGTGAAGTGCTTTCTCCTGAGAGAGACAACAATTTCTGGTGATTGGTTTAATCAGAATAGATTTTACTGCTCAGGCATATGTAGAACGCACCCGGACTCCCTTCTCAGGAGGGTAGTCCCTCCAGCTCAGAGTTTCTCACACCGAGTGTGCATATTAATTACCTGGGAATCCTGTTAAAAAACGCAGATTCCAATTCAGTAGGCGTGGGAGGGGCCCCAGATTCTGCATTTCCCCCCTCAAACTGCTCAATGATGCTGGCCCAGAGACCACATCTTCAGTTGAGAGGGTCTTGACCAGAGACAAAAAACTAGGTTTCATTTCATCTGCCACATTGGAATGATCAGTTGTGCCGGCCTGGCTTACCAGTTGAGAAAGATTTGGAGGAAAGGCTCAGCTCAGGGAAAGAGTGCTATGATCAATTAGTGATGTCTGTCATGAGCATGGGACAGAGTTCTATGACATGTGTGCTACCCTGTTCTGGCCTGTGTTCATCCTGCCACTTCATTGGATATCAGATGTTTAAACAGTACAAGTCAGTTCATGAGAGTTTCTGACTTAAGTTTATGACATCACCTCAGACATTAGCACATTCATAACACACAGACACATATACACAAATACATCTACAACATAACTGTGGCTAGAGCTTTGTGTGTTTTTACCTCTTGGAATTTTCAGAGCTTCCAAGTTCCCAGACTATCCCCACAGTGAACTGCCCTCATAAGTCAGCTTCTTTCCACCTCAACCCTCTGTAATCTCTCCCTTAGCCAGGCAAGAACAAGTATCCAGGAGTTACACATACAACCTGATCCTCTTCCAAGAGGTCCTGTCTGTGTACATTCTGCATTTGTTTGCCGGGTCCACCCTAACAATGAATGGCAAACTGGGCGGCTTCAACAGCTTAAACTTCTTGTTCAGGGTTCTAGAGGCTGAAAGTCCAAGACTAAGATGTTGCAGGGTGGGCTCCTTCTGAGGGCTGTGAGGAAGAATCTGCCCCGTGCCTCCCTCCTTGGCTTGTAGACGGCCATCTCCTCCTGTGTCTTCAGATGGTTCTTCCCACTGTGTGTGTCTGCATCCAAATTCTCCCTCTTGTAAGGAAGGAATACTGGTTTTACTGGTCATATTGGTGTAGGGCTCACCCATATGACCTCGTTTTCACTTGATTCCCTCTATAAAGACCCTATCTCCAAATAAGGTCACATTCTGAGTTAGGACTTCAAAACATGAATTTTGAGGGGACACAATTCAACCTAGAACACATTGACAAGGTGTTTCCTGCTGCAAAGGTCCGATTGAGAATGCAGTTCTTCACCTCTCTTCTACTTCCTGTTGCATCAATATTTAATTGACTCTAATCTTTTTGTGACCCTATAGTAGTTTGTAGGCTCTACAACAATGCTTTCCACTAACATAGCTATTTGAAACATCTTAATGGGGCCAAAGGTATCCACCCCCCAATCTACCCTGTCTCTGTCCCATTCTCTGGCTTTTCTAATTTTTCATTCCTTTTAAAATGTAAAACACTTGAATACAACAGGGTAAAAAAAACAACAACAGAAGTGGTCAGTGTGATCAAGGTCCTTCTCTGGGTATCTCCTGCCTGTGTCCCACAGAGAGTGGCTCCATTTGGACACAACAAAAGTCATTTTCTAATAAAGCACCCTGGGGGAGTAGCGGAGGCTGGCCTGACCTCCATTTCAGTGGCGCCCACGTGGGTTGAACCCAGAATCATCTGCTTCCCCCACAGCAGGCGGGCTCAAATCCGCCCAGGAGTAATGCACAGGAGAGCAGATTTTGGCAACGATGCAGAGTTTCAGCCAAAATAAATGCTACCACCTGGTAGCTTTCGAACAGGATCCATGCCGGTATTTCATTCGGGCTGAAAACACTAGAAAAATAGTATTTTGCATTTTGCACCTGTAGCCATGCTCCCTGTCAGCCACATACCACTTCCCAATGATGCCGTGGGGAGGGGGGAAAAGGGTATTGTAAAGGGGTCTAAGCAGAGAGGGCATGTTGGATTCAGAGTCTCTACTAAGATGTGAAGCAGGGAAAAGCCATGGGATCCTGAGAAATTTCAGCAGCCATTCCTTCAGAAGCACAGATACCTTAACAACCCCATTGGATGCCCATTTCGTGTTTCCTTTGTTAAGTCAACAGTGTCTCTGCCAAAATCCATTCACTTATCTCATTACAGTTCAGCCTCTTTTCTGTTCCAAAAACTGAGTGTGGAGGTAAATGCTATATACCACACGCGGGCACACGCGCATTCATTAAGCACGCACACTATAGAGAAATCTGACTTAATGAAAGTTTATTTGAAGAGAATGCTTATTTAAATGCAGTCTACTTTTGCAAATGGAAATGGGTTATTTTGGGATAATTGCATAGCTGGGTGAGCTGTGCCTTCACTCTGCTGGGTGGCCTGACTGTTTCTTAACCTATTCTAACTGGGAAAATATACATATATTTTTTTCATCTGCAGAGAGAAACTAATGGGACTTCATTAGGTCAAGACTATGGTCAGGAGGCTTAAGGATGGAGGAGAAACACAAACAAGAATCCCCAAAGAATGATGCTGGGGGAGGGAAAGGAGGCGACAGAGCTGAAAGCCCCTCATTTTGATACTGCTGAGTGTTGGGTCCAGCAAAGACGACTAATGAGGGTCTTTAAGTGTCTAATTACAGTAAACAGGCTTCCCCTTCCAAACAGAAAGCTTCACTTAAGCCTTTTTAGGAGTCAAGAGGGAAACCACCCTATAAATACTCTGGGGAAGATATTGAGAATGCCCCAGCAAGCTGTGTTGTGTAGAGCCGGCATTCCGTGTCCACGGATGCAAGGCCCGCAGATACAGAAGGCCTTCTGTATTCATTGTGCCGCAACACTTTATACAAGAGACTAGAACATCTACAGATTTTGGAATCAGCGGGGGCTTCTGGAGCCAGTCCCCTGTGGATACCAAGGGACAATTATACTTGGAAGGCTGGTGGCAATAGCAGGAAACGAGACGTCTGTGAGCTGCAATGCCCACACAGGGTGAGACTGGAACAGATCCAGCTCAGTGTAACATCCATAAGGGGTCCCTGAATGCCTGCACCCCATGCTCCATTCCCTTCTGTCCATAACACCTTCATGTCTTCACCCACCCCACCCCACTGGTGGGCCATTCAGGACCATGGCGGCTTTCACTCCCACAGCTTTGTTTCTCTCAGTTACGGATTTCCAGGAATGGTCTCTGAACAGCATCCCACCTTGACCTCTCTGGATGGAAAGAACCCCCCTCCTTCCCTTAACCCCACACTCACAGTCAGCTCCCAACTTTGTCCTGCAGTCAGGAAAAGAGCATGGGCCGTAAGAAATTAAGATGAGTTGCCGTCTCAAAGCTTCCGTATTACATCTAGAGTCTTTCCACCAACCCGCCCCTGCCCCTTTAATCTGTGGTAGGTACTGAATGCTCAGCTCTAAACCAGGGGCTCTAGAGGGAACACTCAAGGTGCATAAGATACAAACTCCATCTTAAAGGGTGGGAGTTGCCTTGCACAACTGACTGAGACATAAATTTTGGCAACTTGAAAACAAGAACCAGAAGCAAACTAATAAACAAAATCCTGCAATAAGATGATGATGGCCACTAAATGTAGAGAACTTGTTACCTACAAGACATAGCATAGACCACTCCTGGGCATATATCCAGAGAAAACTCCAATGGGAAAAGATACATGCACCCCAATATTCACAGAAGCACTATTTATGATAGCCAAGACATGGAAGCGACCTAAATGTCCACTGACAAGTGATTGGATAAAGAAGTGGTGTGTGTGTATGTATATACATATACACATATATATATGTGTGTGTGTGTGTGTGTGTGTGTGTGTGTATATACACAATGGAATACTACTCAGCCATAAAAAGAGTAAAATAATGCCATTTGCAGCAACATGGATGGACCTAGAGATTATCATACTAAGTAAGTCAGACAGAGAAAGCCAAATATGGTATCACTTATATGTGGAATCTAAAAAATGACACAAATGAACTTATTTACAAAACAGAAAGAGACTCACAGACATAGAAAACAAATTTACGGTTACCAGGGGGGAAGAGGGGAGAGAGGGATAAACTGGAGTTTGGGATTGGCTGATACAAACTACTATGTACAGAATAGATAAATAACAAGATCCTACTGTATAGCACAGGGAACTATATTTGATGGCTTGTAGTAACCAATAATGTAAGTCAACTATACTTCAATAAAAATTTTTTAAAAACTAGACGAGTTTGGAAATAGTGGCTCCCTAAGATTAAGGGAAATGAGTTGGGACTCGGTGGGAAGGGATAGAAAGGTCCCCTAAGGCAGAGTGAGGTGTAGCCTTAGCTTCTGTGATTTCTCGAAGATGTAAATGAAAGGGGAGTTGTATGGCAAGGTCAGGGGTAAGCGCCCTTCCTTTGTATGCTGATGCCCACAGTCTGTGACTGGGGAGGAAGGCCGAGGGAAGCGCATACAGCATACATTATGGGCAATCTGACCTGGATGTAGCACCTTCACATCTGTATACTTGGACTCTGAGCTCGACCGTCCCCAGTGAATACAGTCTTTCTTGCCTGCCTTTCATTAGAGCCATCTTCATGTTTTATCGTTAAAATACATTTAACACTTAGCTGTGCCACTCACAGGGGCGGGCACTCTGCCTCTAGCGTCTCTCTCAGTTCCCACGACAGCCTTAGGGAACTAAATCACGTTGCCCATTTGATAGATGAGGAAAGAGCAACGTCTGTCTGAGTCCAGGTGTCAGAGCGAGATTCTCGGGGTTCTTGATCATGTGTTTTATGAATCACAAAGCACCAACAAATGTTACACGTATTTTTCCAAATTTGTCCACAAGGATTTGTAAGCATCTCCTCTAATTATCGGGAAGCCCTTAGGTGGGAGCTGAGAGACCATTTTCAGCCAAGCTGAAGTAGGTAGGTTCACAGAATGCATATGTCCACTCCCCAAGGACATTCTTACCTCTGACCACTAGAGTTTACACCCAGCTAGAGCAGGGCCAAGGGTACCTGGCAGCAGAGTATCCCCCAAACCAAAGCAAATGGATGTAGTTGCATGAAGGGCTGGATTCAACCAATCTGCTGGTTGCTTTCCTCGGGGATGGGGTGGGGGGAGTCAAATTTCAATGTATGTCTTTGGGGGGAAAAATCCCATTAAAAACTCGTATCAATATATGATAATTGATTGGGTATCAAATCAACCTTTGGTTCTTCTTCTCTCCCAAACTCAACCAGTTATCACTAGGGGTGTGAAGACGTACCATGGGGGCAGGGACTTTGTCTAGTTCATTGCTGTATACTCAGTGCCCAGTGTGCTGTAGGTGCTTGATACTAACACCCTACCTAAAGGAATAAATATCTTGCATGTAGCTGCTGTGAGTCCTCCATAAAAACTCTAAGAAACATGGCACTTTTCAATGGAACCCAAAATAGTAGGGGTTGGACTTGCCCCAAGGGAGAAAGCCGACAGAATCAGCCGACAAAGCAGCTCAGACTGGTGTCTGGCTGTGCAGCCACTTACACAGAGCTTTGCTGTGATTTAAAAAATGCCCATTCCCAGAGTTCCAAGCACTCATAGAAAGAACGAGGAAAGGGGAATGTAAGTGTTCCCAGCCCCATAGGTTACTGCTGCTACTGTCTTTGTTTCTGGGGTGCTGAGGTTGGTTTGCAAAACCAGAGAGTTCAGCTCAGTTGGATGGTGGAAACCAGCTTGGTTGCATGCATGTAGCAGAGCAGCCAGCAGCTTGGAGCCCTCTCCTCCCGACAAGGGAAACTCAAGACCAGTGAAATCTCCTAGCATGGAAGCTGAACTCTGTTACAGATGCTCCTGGTGTTCTGGGAGCCCTAACAGTCAAGTCCCCTGTGACATGGAGCCTAGATGGCGTTGGTGGTGAGCTGCAGGGTTCACAGGCCCAAATGCAACCAAACCATCCTGCCCCACATCTTTCTGCCCCACTGCATCTTCCAGTTTGTGAAAGACTTCCACGTCCTTCTCATATATTCATTCAGTCAAATATTTACTGGGCACCTGCTGTGTGGCTGCCCCAGGTCTAATCACAGGGATACTGCCATGAAAAAGACATAGCACCTGAACACTTGAGGTGCGTGCATCCTGCTGTGGGGAGGAAGCGAGTAAACTGATGAATAAAGAAATAATACAATGCCAGGAAGGGATAGGTGCCCAGTGGGGAAAAAAGAAAAAAAAAAAAAAAACAGATCCAGGAAAGCTGACAGAAGAAGATGCTGTTTTAGACAGTGAGCTCAGTGGAGGGTTCTTCCTGGACGTGGCATTTCTGCAAAGACCTGAATGAAAGGAAAAAGCTGCTGAGCTTTGCGAATCTCTGGGTCTACAGTGCAGCCAAGCCACCATGGTCTGTGGGACCTCGACCTGCTGATTGTCGAGGAGGGAAATCGCTTTTCAAACCCAAGTTTTAAAAATACTCCCTTGGAGTAAGTGTTCTCCGATTTGTGCTGACTTCAGGAGGCACGCAGACTGCCTTGGCAGCAATTTTTAAAAATAAGATGAAAAGCAATTATGTTTCATCGCAGCAATTTACTCAGCGAAAATCTGGGGAGCAAAAAAGGTAAATACATCCCCTCCCCGCCGCCGCGGGGGGGCCTCCTGGGCCGGGGGCTCTCCTGCTGTCCAGGAGCTGGCTCTTCCTCCCTCCAGGAGGCAGGTCCAGGCTGTCTTTAAGCTCCAGGGACCGCATACTCTCTGATTTCCAGGTACAAACCAGCTTTCATCAATGCACACAGCCAGGCATGAGTCACCCCCAAGCACAGCCAGTTCGGGCCACCAGCAGCAGAGACAAAGGAGAGCGTTTGTGCGTTTCCCAGACATGACACATCCTGAGGAGGGTGCAGCCAAATCGAGCCTCTCGAGGTCTCAAGAGCGTTGATCTGCGGTCGAAAAAGCTTAAAATGACAAAAGGAAGGAAGGGAAGGCTGCCCGAATCCTGCTGCAGTTTTAACCTAGCCAGATGCCCCACATTCTCCTGACTAGCACATTTCCGTTCTACTTTCTTATCTTGGTTTCCAGCCACCCACCCCCATCCTTGCGGGTCCCTCTATTTTAACATTAAGTTTAAAAAAAAAAATGTGTGCAAATAGTACATGCTCAGAATACATGGAAAAGCAAAAGGAAGAGAATAAAAATCATTCCCCGTGTCACACCATTCAGCAATAACTGCTTCTCACGTTGTGCTGTGCACCCTTGGAGAGTTTCTCTTTCCCCTCTTATTTATGGATACATATTTTTAAACAAGCTGTAGCCATACGATCTGTCATTTAACATAATTTTTTTCACTCAAGGAATCAGAAATATCTTCCTGGGCCCGTGTAGATGATAGAGTTATCCAAATGTGTTTACCAAATCAGATTTAATGGCTGCAGAGGATTCCATTTTATGGCCAGACCATAATTTATTTGATTTTTCCTGCTATTGGAATTTTCATTATTATAAACAATGCAGCAAGGAGCATCGCTCACTCCTTCATTTAACAACTATTTATAGAGTGCCTTTCCTGGCTAAGCTCGCGAGCACATCCTTAATTATTCCCTGAGGATAAATTTCTCGAAGTGGAATTGCCAGGTCAAAACACAAGCGTGCATCTAAGGCTTTTGTGAACAAGCATATTAGTCTTATTGCCAAATCGCCCCCAAAACATTGTTCCAAGTAGTACTCCTACCAGCCTAGGATGCGAGTGCCTGGCTCCCGAACTCTTTGCCAACACTGACTTTTTTATTTCCCTTCTTTGGGGCGGATTTTGTAGGAGAAAAATAACAACTTGTTGTTTCACTTTTCAATCCTTTGTTGCCAGCCAGCCTGAACACTTCTCCATGTGTGCTGGCCATTTAGATTTCCCTTCCTGTGAATTGTTATTCATAGCTTTGACGATACGTCTTAATTAAGTCTCAGGATGAAGAGGAAAGAATGGAGAAAATTAATAATTATTGAGTGTTTGTTATCTGCCAGACAGTGTATACTACTGGCTTCAAGAGGAAACATGTATCTTCACGACATGTCTATCATTGTCCCCATTTTATAGGTGGTGATGTACACCTTGGGGGGTACAACTGATCAAGGACACGGGGTCAAGGGCAGAAAAGGAAATCAAACTCTGTGTGGAAGCTCGTTCCCATCATTATCTCCTACATGGGGGGAGGCAGGGGCGGGGGGTTAAACTTTATTTGATTCTGGAATTACTCTGTCAAGGGAAGCCGTATAAGGACCAAACTAAGATGCTCTGGTCCCTATTGCAGGGTCCTGCCCCAGCACCAAGTCATTGGGTGACACTGAATTTTTTTTCACATGCTGAATTATTTATTTATTTTTTATCATTTTAGCCCAAGAGCCTCCAGGAATACATTCCCTAGGAAATACTTGGAAAAAATAACTACCAAATGGCAGGGCCAGATCTTCCTCACTGCAGCTGAGTGGCCAAAGAACCGTTTTAGAAGCAGGACATACCTTGCCTGTGATCACAGCCTTTGGATTCTTACATATCCTCCAAAAGTAGCCTTAATGTGCTCAGAAGTGCTTCCGTGTGTCACAAAATAAACAGCTGCATCATGTATCTCCTGATTCCCTCCTTCTTCATAAACCTTTTCCGTTCCGGTGAGAACACTGCCCCTTCCTCTGTTCTCTGGTCTGACTTCACCGGTGGTTCAGGATCTACCCCACGGGAGCCTTCTTGCCCCTGTGCCCTCTAGTGGCTGTCCCCATACCATCAACCACACTACATTGCTTGTCAGTTTGCTTTTCGTTGAAGTAAAATCCACAAAACAGAAAATTAACCATTTGAAATTAAACAATTCAATGGCTTTTAGTAACATTCACAGTGTTGTACAATCACCACCTCCATCTATTTCCAAAATTTTATCACTCCCAAAAGAGACGGTATCTATATCCTTTAGCAATCACTCCCATTCCTCTCTCCTCCCAGCCCCCAGCAACCACCAATCTACTTTCTGCCTCCATGGACTTCTCTACTCTGAACATTCCATAGAAATGGAATCACACAATATGTGGGGTTTTTTGTCTTCTTTCAAAACTCAGCATGATGTTTTCTGAGTTCCTCCACGTTACAGGATGTGTCAGTGACTTTGTTTCTTTTATGGCTGAATAATACTCCTTTGTACGGATAGACCAGAATTTAAATATCCATTCGTCTGATGATGGCCATTTGGGCTGTCTCTACCATTTGGTTATTGTGACTAGAGCTGCTACGGACGTATGTGGACATGTATAAGCGTACCGCTTTTCAAATCATTTGGGTGCATAACTAGGAGTGGAAGAGCTGGGTGTCTGTTTCTAGTTTCTGGTTTGTTGGAGTGTCAGATCCCTGAGGGAGGGGGTTTCGTTCACTGACTCACCCACAGAGCCTAAGGTAACCAGCTGCCCTGGTTTTCCTGGAATTGTTGATTTCCCCAGGACGTGGGACTTTCAGTGATAAAACCTGGAAAGCCCCAGACAAATGTAGACAAGCTGGTCACTCTACCACCATCCAGTACGTTATGTGACATGGAACAGTGATTCAACACACATTTTTTAATTAAAAATTCCTTCCATTTATTTAGCATCTAGTTGATCATGACATGTCTCAGGCACACCGAGGCTTAAAGGGAAGGTTTTTCAACCCAATGAGATATTTATAGCAATCTATAAGATTATAGAAACCCGTATTTTCAGTACAGTTAAAGCATACACAGAGGGAGCATGGAAACTTTAAAACATGAAATTGCAGGTGGTTGCAGTGTTAAGGCTCCTTGATAAAGATGCCCAAGCAGTATCAAGGCTTCCCTGTGCTGGCAAGGAGGAACAGCTCCCTGTGCCAGACACCAGAGCAGAGTATCGCTTCCTTATACTGAATGAGATTGGGCAGATCAGAAAACCACTGCTCACGACAGAAAGTAGCAACTGCTGTCTTTTCAGAGAAAGCCAGGGGCCCGTGGGAAATACTGCAGAGCATTCAGGCGAGGATGGAGATTAGTTATGAGAGCTTTGGTTCTACCCAAGGAGAGATCCAGCAGACCTTGGCACTGGAAGTAAGGGAACCTCCTTCCATTCTGTGCCATTAAGAACAGCTTGAGCTATCACTTCACACCTGTTAGAATAGCTATTATATATAAAAAAAAGAAAGATAGAAGTTGTTGACAATAATGTGGAGAAAAATGGAACCCTTGTGCACTCTTGGTGGGAATCTAAATTGGTGTAGCCACTATGGAAAATGATACAGAGGTCCTTCGAAAATTAAAAATAGAATTATCATATGCTCCAGCAATCTCACTTCTGTGTATATACCCAAGGGAAACGAAACCAGGATTTCAAAGAGATATTGCCCCTCTATGTCCACTGCAGCATTATTCATAATAGCCAAGACAAGGAATCTACCTAGATGTCCATCAGTGGGGTAAATGGATAAAGCAAATATGATCTATACATACAATGGAATTGTACTCGGCCTCAGAGAAGAAAGGAAGCCTGCCATTTGAGACAACATGGAGGAACCCAGAAGATATTATATTGAGAGAAATAAGCCAGACACAGAAGGATAAGTATTGCATGATACCACTCACATGAGGAATCTGAAACAGTCAAAATCGCAGAAGCAGAGAGTGGAATGGTGGTGGCCAGAAGGGGAAGGGGAGCAGTGGAGAGATTTTGGACAGAGGGTACGCAGTTTCAGGCCTGCTAGGTGAGTGAGTTCTAGAGACCTACGGACAGCACAGCGCCCACAGCGGACAATACTGTGTTATATACTCCAAAATCTGCTAAGAGGGTAGATCTCGTGTTGTGTTCTTATCACAAAGCAACAACAACAACAACAGCAACAATAATAATTAAATAAACAAATAAAGAGGGTAGAAGGAAACTTTTGGAGATAACGGTTGTGTTTATGGCACAGATTCTAATGATGATTTCATGTGTGTGTATTTATCTCCAGACTCATGAATTTGCATACATTAAATATGTACACAGATTTTTGTATATTAGCATGCTTCAATGAGGCGGTTTTTTAAATTTTCTAATAAATTTTTAAAAAATAAAACAGAGATGGGAATAGCTAGAGAAACTGTCGACGAGACTCTGAACGTGCAGTGATTGCAGGAGGAGAGCCTGAGAATCTGTGCATTTGAATGTCCTGATAGGATTGGACGGCATTTCAAGAAATGTATGAGATGTGAGTGGAGAGAGGCAAAGGAGAGGTCAGGGATCATACAGGCAGGGTCCATGAAAGACTCCGAGCGGGAGCATCAGAACAGACACACACCTAACGTCACCAATTCCCAGTGAGAACAAACAGCGTCTGTACGTGAGGGTGGCCTCGTGTTTCCACCAACTGCTCTATAAGCTGGACATCTCGGGGCATTATGCCAGTGGTAGTTCAAACATTCTAAACTAAACCTTGCCCTCACATACAGGAAGTCATGCTGCAGAACTCCTCTTGGCACTGCTAAAACTAAACATCTGAGGAAAAGTGAAGAAAGGAAATATAAATAAACAATAAAAGTGTTATGTGTGTGTTTGCTCTCAATCCTACAACACCTCAGACAGGGATACACTAGCAGCATCCCCATTTCACAAGTGTGGAAACGGAGGTTCCACACGCTGAAAGGCTGTGTTTAAAGTCATGAGATGGTCAAGGTAGGAGCTGTTCTGATTGCAAATGCTGTGTTTTTCAGTTGCCTCACACTGCCTCTCTCATGTCCCACTCACTCTTTCTGGAGCGGCTCAACGGGGAAGTGGAGTCAAGTTTCACTGTCCATGGAGGGTCAATAGCTCTTTCCCTACAGTGGCATATTAATGACCCTTTCTGCCATCTGACAGACCACATGTTGCCTGCGTGTGCATGCATAACCTCCCTCCGCCATGTCCAAAAAGTGACCGTCCTCGGTTAGATTAGGATGTCAAATTCATCATTGCCTGCCTCTTCTGACATCCAACACCTTGTACTTGCAACACATCATTTCTTTATTAGTGATCAGCAGAACTATGCTCATAGGAGCTTTCCTATTCTGGGTCTTAATTTTGTACATTTCCAGTTTCCATGGAGACACTACATTCTTGCATTCTAAGAGTGTCACTGTAAAACAATGTGAAAACAAAGCAACTTCACAGAAATGGCTCACTCCGGACATCACCAAGCAACACCCTCATCAAACAAATAGGACTGCTGCACTGCGTTTTGGGGTTAACTGCTGAGGCCAAGCTCCCTTCTTTCTCCTCCAGTCTAAGAGATGTGCTTCATGCCCATCCTAGGGACCAAGCTCATGGTTACGAGAACATCTCCAGGCCTCCCTGCTTCAATTATTGCACCACTGGTATAATAAAGTCGAGAGGTAACTATGGCAACATTATTCCAAGGATAAATACCACAATATCGCCTTCAACATTTTTCCCCCACAAACAAATGAAAAACCAAGAACACGTAGGATTAATAGCATCACTTGTTAAAAAGCCACTGGACAGCAGAGCTCAGAAAAGCTTTAATTAGTGGAGTCTTTCCTGGCTCAGCCTGCCTCCCACAGCGAAAGCGCACGTGGATAGTCAGCCTCAGAATTCAGTATCACTGAACCTGGGCACCATCGGGCACCCCACACCTGGGTTTCTAGAAGGTCACAAGATGTCCTGGTTCTGCTTTCACTAAAACAGTCACGCTGTGGGCAGGGGTTACGGCTTACTTCTGAAGTAGAGAACTTCATGGTGGGCCAGGGTCAAGTACTTTAGTGTTGACTAGAGCACAGCAAGGGGAAAGGATTCATCACCAGAGCTCCCCATTGCTGAAGACTTGATAGAAGTGGTCTGGCATAGTGGTTGAAAGCATGGGCTTGGAATCAGACAGATAACTTGAGTTGAAGACTCTGTTCCTTCACTTACTAGTTCTTTGACCTTAAGCTAGTTACTTAACCTCTCCAGGCCTCAGTTTCCTCACTTGTAAAGTGGGGATAATGGCCAAACTCGTAGCACTGTTGTCAGGATTAAGTGAAATCACATGCGTGGCCACCTGTCCAAAAGAACTCACTTCCTTTTGGGTCACATCTACACATTTCCCAGTCTCCCTGTGACTGAGTTATGACCAATGCACTATGAGTTGAAATGATGTGTCCTTCTAGGCTGGTCCATTAAAAATGTCCCACCTATGTCCCTCCATGCTCTTGCCCGCCTCTGCTGGCTGAACGCCAACACCAAGGGCAGACTTGGAACCTATTCGATGATGATGGCAGATCAACTGGGTTTTAATTTAGGGACTCATTCTAACCTGAATGACTGCATGGACCAAAGCTCCTCTATCATTTGCCAACCAGGAATAACTGAATTAAACAGTTACTGATAAATGAAGAAACCTCTACTGTGATAAGCTACTACAGTTTTATCATCTAGCACAACCCTTAGTTATACAAATGCAACATGCTTAGCCTAGTTCCTGACACGCCACGAAGACTCAGTACCTGTTAGGTATATTACTGAGACGAGGTCAATTTTCCTGAAACACTGGCCAATTTGCCAAGAACTCTTTCAAACACCATCTCCACTGATTTCATGGAGTCTCTTTGATTCATAGAGTTAGGTGTAAGCTTTTCTGCTGCAATAAGTAATGAAGTACAAATTGAGGAAATTAGTTATCAATTAGTCACTCGATGGTTGGGAAGGCAGGCGGCAGGCATAAATGGTGCCAGATTAGTTAAGCCATGATAAGTTTTATTGCTCTACATGGGTTGGGTCTTTATCCATTACTTCTCAAATTTATCTTTATTATTGGGCCCTGGACATGAGACAGGGCCTGGATGTGGAAGGAGGCAAGAGACCAGCTAGGGCATTTGAGAGATGTGACAAACTCCACAGCGAAGATGGTTCCCAGTGAGACTGTTCATGAGTGACCGCAAGGGGAAAAGGCAGCAGGGAAGCCGTGTTCATCTTTTCTCACTGCCCTCTCTGTAGGGGTTCCCGTTTTCCTAAGGAAGTCCCACAGTTTGCATGCCCTTTCCCTATAATTATCACAACATATGACACTCCTATGGTGTTTTGTATGGCAATTCCCTGCAGGAAGTAAGAGGGATCTTTCTGCTCATCTGGAAGATGTAAAAACGGGGCTCATGGAGATTAAGCAACAACCGACAAAGGGGAGGCAAAGGATTTTTCTAGCCTGCAAGTTCCTGTGACCACTACATACTTGTATCTCTCCTAGAGCCTAAATTTTTTCATAGCCTTCCATTATGCTTGCTAGGATACCCAAACTTTCACCATGACCTCTGAGGACTTTCAAGGTCTTGGGCCTGCGTGCTCTCTAATTATATCTCCCACCATTCTCTCCTCTTCATCTTGCCCTCCAGCTCCAAATGAACTGGATGGAAGCTGATAAAACAGATTCCTAGGGGAAATGGTCTTCTTTACTGGTCAACAAAGCCCTTTATATTATAGGTTAAGTTTCAGGAGAAGCCACTGGCTTAGTCTATGTAATACCCAAGAGCCACACAGCATCAGTGATTCGCTCCACAGGGTCAGGCCAGACCAAAGGGGGTCTTCTAACCAGTGGGCTTCTAACCGAGACTCTCCAAGCCTTGGTCTCATCCAATTTAACCCTCAGCCAGCTGCCAATATCATCAATTAAAACACTCCTCTACTTTATAATAATAATAGATAACATGCATCTTGCACTCACTGGGTCCAAGCACGTTACATATAGTGACACATTTAATAAGAACTGTAAGTTTCTTCTGTATCGCACAGGGAACTGTGTCCAATATCACGTAATAACCTCTAATGGAGAAAAATATGTAAACATGCATGTATATGCATGGCTGGGACATTGTGCTGTACACCAGAGAATGACACATTGTAACTGACTGTACTTCAATTAAAATAAATAAATTGTTTTAAAAATAAGAACTTTAGAAGTAAGACACCATTTTTATTCTCATTTTACTGATGAAGAAATTCAAGCTTAAGGAGGGTAAAATAGTTGTGTGGCAGGCCCTGCATTCAAACCCAGGTACTCTGGATTTCAACTACCACACTTTGCCAACTCCAGTAAAATATTTTTGTGGCCAAAGTTACCCTCAAAAGCCCCCTAATATGCCTATAAAGTGCCACCCGTTTGGCATTATCAACACTTGTGCATTAACTCATGCACTAAAGCTTGAGGACCGTTGAGCTAGATTAGAAAAGGGAGCAAAAAGAAAGGCTTTATGCTGATGTTAGATAATTATCAAATACCTATGAGTCAAAGGGTGCTGTGCAGTGAATCCTTTATTGTTTCTGCTGCCTTGTAGAGTTCAGGTCTTTGGTTTTCCTGTCAAGATTCTATGACTTCCACATGGTTGTCTACTTGCCCCTGGATATGAAAATTAAATGAGATTGAATGATATATTTGGAATAGTACCCTATACAAAGTAGTACCCTGTATACAGAATAGCAGTGGTGTGATGGTAAATGCTTAACAACCAGCTCTCTGGAGAGCATAAATCGCTGATTTGCAGTGTTTTCTGGTTTCCATGGTGTAAATATTCCAACTATGGCCAATTTCAAGGTGCCAATATAACACCAACCAACTGGCAGATTTCCTTGAAATTTGACAATCAGCTCTCCCCAGTCAGTACGAACTGGCTGCAACACATCATCGGAGGACAGGCACCAGAGACAGCTCTTAGAGACAGAAGCAACTGCACTGCACGTATTTGGAGAGATTCCTTCTGTCTGCCACATGGAAACAGAGCTAGAACTCTCCCGAGGTGAAATTCTACACAATTATATCCAAAAACTTTTTTAGAATAAACAGTAAAATAATAACAACAAGTGTACAAAGTATAGAATTTGTAGACGAGTTACACCAACCAAGCTTTATTTTCTCGTAAATTTTCTACGTAACGGCCCTTAAATCTTTGTTTCTAGAATTTTAATAAGCACATTATGAGGACTGAGCTACACCCATTATTATTGTTCAGTTGTTATTATTATTAGGGGGCCATTATTAAAGTTTGGTGCACACAGGGGCACACACAGATGCCGGCACTCTTTTTTGAACCATTTTTGTACATGTTTTCCTTTTCTCTTAATTTCTTTCTTTCCATCTACCTTGAAACACAATATAGGTCTCAAAGTTGTTCCAGTCCAAAGTAGACGAGTGAGCAAAGTGTTCCATCCAGGATTGTCTAAATTACTCCGTGTGTCATGAAACCCAAATTGCTTCTCCTCCTTAGCCTCCTAACAGGTTCTCTTATCACAGGTAATTCAGAGATGAGTTATCAGCCTTTTCTGAAACCTTTCTAAAATGCCTGCTCATCTTCAATTTGGGGTGGGTCGTTCTCTCTGGAGGAGAAAAGAAGGATTCTATGACCCATGAAGGAAGCAGCCTCCTGGGACGCATGGTGCCATGAGTATGGGGCTCAGACAGCTAGGTGAGTGTGGAGAATAAAAGGGGGGCCCTCCAAACGCATTTAATCATCAGATGTTTGGAGTCAAAGATAAGCTATCTCAAATTTGAGACTGTGGGGTTTTTTTTTCCTTCTATGAAAAGAGCTGATATCATATAGCTAGGATATTTTTCAGTTCTTCTGGGCAACAATCAACACCAGATGATCCTCATCTTCAGTGCAATCCTAGAGCTGATGAGGCTTTGCAACTCTGTATCTGTGTGACTTTGGGCAAGTGTCTTGCCCTCTCTGACCTTCAGAGTTCATCCTACCTGAATCGAGAATATTATGATCCACTGTCACCCTGTGGCCCCATCCCCTCTTTGAGACCAAGGTCAACTATGTGCAAATCTATCTGAATTTAAGTACAAGTCGACACTGGGTGTATTAACTTCTCTATTCAGTGGTATCTGCCCACTGGCTTCCAGGAGGTGTCAAATGACATAATGGATATGAAAGCTCTTTGGGAAAAAAGAAAGATAAGGGCTGCACAAATGTAGGGCATTATTAATGTTAATTACTTGCAAGTGATATGCATAATGCCCAGAATCAGTGAATTTTAGCGCTAGAAAGAAACTTTATAATCACGCAGTCTAATCCAACATCTCTCTACCACAGCCTAAATGTTACACAGCCTGCAGAGAGAGCTCCTTAAACTGCCTGGATAAGAAAGAAAGCAACACGTCTTCATCTAACCACAAGAAAATGACCACTGTTTTCTGAGGCTGAGTCAGGTGTCAAAAGCCTTTTATTTCATTTTATCTCAGATCAGCATGAGCAGGTAAATGTTTAACCACTGTTTCTCCCCCTTCCCCAACTCCATTAAAAGCCCTGATGTTCATTATTTGCCCATTCTGGTGGTGTAAATACTTCACTGTGACCAATTTCAAGTTAGTAACAGGAAGCTACTGAATGTGGGGCCAGGAAGAGAGACACACAAGCGGTTCTTGTGATCTGGGATAAGGGAGCTCCAGCAGCCCACGCAGCCTCGGGCGACTTTAAAATCACTGAGTCCCTGACCTCAGGGGATTCCAGGAGCAGCTATGGAGATGGATCTGTGAGCAGGGAACTAAAACATAAGCCGATTAGAGTAACAGTAGAGAAAGCGGGTTCTGCGTGCTGTGGGAACCCAGAGGACAGCGGTTAATGAAAGCAGCTACAAGAAGGAGGAGGCTTTTGAGATGGGGTTTGAGGGATGTGTAGGAGCATGTCAGGCAAGCAAGGTGAGAGGTAACAGGAAAGAACCCCAGAAGCAGAACAGGGCACAAGCAAAGGCAAAGAGGGATGAGGGTTTTCAGGGCACGGTAACCAGTCCAATGTGACTGAAGGGTTTGTGCTAAAGCAGCTCCCAGCCCAGAAGTTGGTGACATGAGGAGGAAGACGCCCTTGAGAAGTCTTTCTCCATTTAATATGTCCTTTCTCCTGAGAGGATGCAAGCCAAGCTGTCCGATAGAAATGCAATGCAACTCACACATGTAATTCTAAACTTTCCAGTAGCCACACAGAAACAAAGAAAAATGGATAAAATTTAATTTTAAAATATTTTCTTTAACCCAATATGTAAAAAAAAAAATGATGATTTCAATATGTGACAACCACCAACCACTGGCTCCTGGGTTGGAAGGCACAATACTGAAGGGTTATGATCTCTTTGTGAGAATGTGAAAAACTTCCTCCTTCCTCAGGGCATGCTTTTGGTTTAAAAGAACTTTGATTTGTCTGGTCTCATGGGCATTGCCTCTGATGACACTTGATTACAACCCACAACCAACGATATCTGAGCACAACTTTGCAGGGTCTGGCAGGATTGCTAAGATCCTTAGTAAGGACTTGCGGCCCAATCCCCTGAACTACTGCTTGAGGAGGAAGGCACTGAGAAGGGGAACCAAGAGGAGGACAGGAACTCCCAGGTTTTGAGACAAATATGATAGAGCATCACCCTTGACCTAAAATAGTAGAAAACCTAAGAAGCTTCTTCAGATGAAGACGAATGGTCAACATGGCTCTCGTGCACAGGAAAGAAATGAAGAGAGGTCTGGTGGTGAAACACACAGAGGGGGAGACACCAGTTAAACTGGAATAATATTGGAAGACAAATCAACAGCATCAAGTGTAAAAGGAAAAAAAAAAAGGTCATCCACCCAACGTTCCAATTTACCCCTGGAACATGCGTGGAACAGTGCAGCCTCTGTTTCTTCAGGTTAAGTGGACACACTCCTGGAGAAATAGGGGAGAAGTAGAGAATGCATCTATCATCTGCATACCTATCCCCTTTCTCCACCCTCTCCAACCAGAACATAGCAGAAGCTCCACCTTTGAGAGCTGTGAGAATTAAAATGGGTTCCTTGAAGAAAAGCGCTTAGAAGAGGACCAGCCTGACAGCAGGTGGAAGCGGTCCTTTGCTCTCTTTATTGTTATGCACGGCAAGCGCCCCGCCTGACACAACACCTACTCAGTGAGATTTTGTTGCCCTTGGTTATGGTACAGATCGTGAGGCTGACTAAGCTCAACCATGACCCCACTCCCCAGCCAGATGGCTCTCTCCAGGGAGGTTCTGGAAGTTGCTCTTCCTCAGCCCACCTGGTTCTTCCAGCCTAGCTTACCCTCTATCCTGCTTCTGGAGGGTCAGATCATACCCACCTGAAGCCTCATGCTTCCCTGAATCCTTCTCGAGCTTACACAACCCCCACTCATTCCTCTTTCTCTGAAGTCATACGTGATACGTATTCTGTCCTGTACAACTGGACCCCAAGTCATGCCCAGCGGGGCACTGATTGCCCGAAGCTGCCTTTGTGGATGCCTTGTCCCACAGTCCCAATGAGTTGAGTAAAGGATGCACCATGTTTCAGATATGGCTCCTGAGGATGCAAAAGTTCCTTCCCTCGAGGGCATCTCAGTATAGAAGGTGCCTTCAGAATAAAAAATATAGCCCCACTTATACTTTTCAAATCACCTATAAAAGCACTGGGCTCATGAAAGCTGCTCTAATACCTTCTGACGGATTGAAAAAAAAAAAGAGACAGACAGACAGACAGACCTTAAATTCCCCAGTAGATGCCCTTGTACCATACGATAGGAAGACATAAGCCCCTCATCCTATCACTCTCTAAAGACCCTTAGGCTCCAGAATCAGAAAACCTCTCATTATACGGACACTGCGTTGTTTAAAAGTCCAATTTAATATTTTCCCTCACTTCTGAAATTCTCCCAGGTCTCAGGCTGCCAAAGGACTGGGCAGAGCAAAGTATTTCTAGTCAATGGTAGCATTATCACATGATTCCCGTTAATCCCTAAATACTGGAAATAGCACACCTAGTATTTAGCAAAAGTCTAGCTTCTTAATACAGCAGGTATTAAGGTAGGCATTAGGTGTTTTGGAGAGCAGGAAAATCTTATATCCCTTTCCTACCCTATAAGGATTTTTTTTTCTTTAACAAAAGTTTCTTCCCAAAGTTTCACTTTAAATATAAAATATGTCCTTGTGGAAGCTGTTACAAATGTCACCACTTTAACTGGCCCAAATTTATGGTGGCATTGAATTTTAATGGAGCCATAAATGTCTGATGTAATGGTGATATATGCATCGCAATAAATTGTTATAGAGAAATATAAAAATAAGTGTAAGATAAAAGATTGTGTATAAAATATGTTTTTACATCTCCTTTAATGATTAAAAATCATACAAACTTGATATTCTAAATCACTCGGAATTGCCATTTGTGGCTCAGAGAACATTTTCTCCCCTGAAAGTCTTTTCCCAGGCTGAGTTGATGATTCTGTGGTCAGAAATCACATCCGCTTTAATGAGGACATTTAAGATGATTTTTATGTTGACGTGGGGAAGAAAAGTAATTAGCATTAAAGAAGATGGAGATGATGATATCGATGACCCTTTGCCTTGGGAATGGCCCTCTGAAACTGACAGGATTGATAGGCTCGTGGCCTTGGGACAACTCCCGCTGTCTTCAGGGCGACCCTAACACTCACCCGGGCGTCTTGAAGTGACTTGGCAGCTCCAAGGACAGATCAGGGAAAAGGGAGGGGGCAGGGACAAGCAGCAGGAGGTGAGACTGTGGCTGGGGGAGGAGATGAGCTGAGAGTGGCCACAGACGATGCCGGGCTGCTGTCCCGGCTCCACCACTGACTCGCTGGAAGAAGTGCTTTCACCTCTCCAAGCCTCAGTTTCCCACCAACAAAACAGAGGTGATCTTGGCACCAAGGGATGTGCATTTTTATTTTTACCACCTGCCTCTGTTTACTTATTTTTAGGACTGCCCCAATGCTCTTTTGAGCACCCATCCCAACTCATTATGAGTGAATGCCCTTCCCTCACTCCAGGGTCGCACGTGGGGAGCCGAGACAGCCCTGCAGCCTCAGTAATCTTTTCAACGATGGGCACATGATCCCCATTCGAGCCAATGAGAAGTCAAGGGGCTAATTAGAACTTGGAGGACAGGGAAAAGATACTTTATTTTCTGTTGGACTTCACCTTGAAAGAACGTGGGCTTGCGTAGTTACAGTCCTTTTGCCATCACAACAACCAGTCCAAGCATGGTACCAAGAAATGGGCAGCAGAGTCAAGAGATGAGAAAAAGACTGGACCCTATAATATTGTTTAAAGCCCTGGATCCAGCCATGCCTGAAGCCAGAATTCCTGGATTTTTCAGATGCACGAGTTGACAAATTCCCTTTTCATTTCCCATCCTGTTGGGTTTGGTTTTTGGTCACTTGTAACCGCGTAAGTCCTAATTGATAGAATGATTCATGGTGTGAGTGGGTGATATAATCCCCATAATATTCTTTGTGCGTCATGTCTGACAAGCAAGCCCTTGGTAAGGGTTGGCTGATGCTGTTATCACCGAGATAATGATTGTCTGTGGCCAGCCACTGTGTGTCATGGGGGCTGTGCTGCCCACTTGTTTGGCAGAGCCCCCTTCCGACCTCCGGGGATCACGCCATGTTTGGTGACCTGCTGCCCTGCTCTCCTCTTCCGTCCCACGACAGATCGCTGGAGCACCTGGTGAATATTAACACTGGCCCTGTCTCTCCAGGGAGCCCCTGGACTGCACAGCCCTGAAAGTCAGCCTCGTCCCCGTGTTTGCTTCCTCCCAGTCTGGCTCCCCACGGTCGCTCTGCCCTCTCTACCCTCGGGATGTGGCTCCACTGCCAACAAGCTCTGGGCTTCTGTTTGCTGTGGAAAAATACCAAGTTCAAAGAGAGCTGCTCGTAGCATTGACCCCCTCCCACAGCTGGCCAGGCACTGCCTCCCCAGCCTGACAGTAGCTCAGCCTCATCGTGCCTCCTCTGTCTCTCACTGTGGTCTGTACCCATCTGTTTCTCATATCCTTTTTGGCTTTTTAACGTGCCAAGGCTTGTGCTCACAAAACTGGAATGGAGTCTGCAAAAGCGGGCTCTAACTCGGGCACTGGCTCGCCTACATCATGTTCTCAGTGTCTACAGCAAGAGGGCTGTTTGTCTCAGCCCCACGTATCCTCCTTTTGCTCCTGGAATCCCTTCTTAAAGTTCTCAGGGTGCACAGGAAACAACAAAGCATGACCATTTCTGTCTCTGTCCTGTAGAAAGTTCTCCAGTTTTCTCTCCCTCTATGCTAAGGCTCTATTTCCCCACAGATGTCAGGTGAATAAAGACGAAGGAAAAACAGTTAGCGAACAGCCACACACCTCACCAGCTCTCCTCCACAATGTGTCACTGGCTCATAGTCCATAGGATTAGCTGATTTATTTTTACTGTCAGTGACTTTCCCCTACTAGAATTCAAGCTCCCTGACAGCAGGGATTCTGGTCTGTCCAGCCCACGGCTGGGTTCCCCGATGCCTAGAATAGTGCCGGGCACATAGAACATCACACACAGGCAGACCTCGCAGATCCTGCAGGTTCAGTTCCACAGCAATAAAGCAAACGTGGCAAAGAAAAAAAAAGGCGTCACATGAAGATTTTGGTTTCCCAGTGCAAATAAAAGTTACTGTACACTATTTAGTCGTCTATCAAGTGTGCAATAGTATTATGCCTTAAAAATAATGTACATACCTTAATTGTAAACTACTTCATTGTTAAAAATTGCTAACCATCATCTGAGACTTCAGTAAGTTGTAATCTTTTTGCAAGAGTAACAACAAAGATCTCTGATCACAGATCACCATAGCAAATGTAATAATAAATGGAGAAGTTTGCAATATCGCGAGAATTGCTGAATGTGACAGAAAGACAAGAAGTGAGCAAACGTGTTGGGAAATGGTGCTAATAGACTCGCTTGATGCAGGGGTTTCTACAAACCTTCAGTCTGTAAAAAACATAATATATGGAAAGCACAACAAAGGAAAGTGCAACGAAACGAGGTCTGCCTGTACACATGCTCAACAGGTACGTGCTGGTTGTCAAATACTCCATCAGGACCAGGGAAATGTCCACGTTGGACACCAAGTTCCCCTTATTCACTTCTTTATTCATTGTCCCCTTCCCTCCTTCCTTTTCATCTCCCTTCGCCCAATCATTTCAGACCTACTAAGTTCAAAATAGACATAATTCCCACATTTGAGGCACTTACAGTTGAGTGAAGAAGACATCTACTTAAACCAAGAAGGACGAAAATGCATGAAAACTGTTCGAAGGATTTCAGGGTATTTGGGGAGCACAGCAAAAGAGCTTTCTCTAGACTTGGGGTGCAGGCAGGGCAGTCTGGAGGAAGGGAATTCGTACTTAGGATACGTAGGAGTTAGTCAGTCTTCATCAGAGACCGGAAAATCCACGGAGAGCAGATCCTACTGAGTTCATCCATCTTCCCTTGTTTTCTGTTTCAACGTTGACATTCATGAGACCCCTCTAGCCAAGGTTTAGATTAGCCAGCTGATTTCAGCAGAAGATAATGTCTGGTATTTTGCAGTGATGCATTTATACAGAGTCATAAATAAATTCTGGTTCACATGCTGTCCCCCCACCCCCTATTTAAATGACCCAGTAGAAAATCTGAAGCTGGACTAAAACCAATGGAATGTGCTTTATACCTCCTTTAGATATACTTAAAAGAAAAAGCCTTATTGAGAAATAATTCACATACCATCCATGTTATCCACAAAGTATAAAAGTCAATGATTTCTAGTTTATTTGCAGAGCTCTACAGCCATCATCAAAAGCTTGGGCTCTATATAAAGGAAATTCTGGGTAGAGAGGAAAACCTCAGTACCCTTTGCTTAGTGAGAAATGCAGATTTACTCACATACAAAAAACAGAGTAGAGTTAGCCAAATAGGGGCAGGATGACGTGAGAAATCACAGAGCACGTGTGGGACTAAGCAATATTAAGCCCCAATTATTTTTCCAGAGTCATTTTATTTTAATGATACAGAACTTCCATGGTAACATTGCTTGCTGAAGTAAGGCATTCGATGAAAAGGGGACCTGTGTTGGACCCCACGTAAATTATGGGAAATGGAAGATACTCATTACTGTCAGTCTTGTTTTACCTGGGAGGTGCCAGAGAAAACAGAGAGGGAGACTAAGACAGAATCAGAGAGAGAAAGATGGGGCTGCAGGGGGGTAGGGATTGAGGAGGGAGGGAGGGAGGGAGGAAGGAGAGAGAGAGACTGAAAAAGAGACAGGAAGACAGATTCACAGACACACAAACAGATGGAGAGAAAGGCAGCGATACAAAGAGACAGACACATGCAGATGGAGAGAGGGGAGGGGGCAGAGAGAGGCAGAGACAGAGACAGACGGTCAGAGAGACACTGGCCCAGGAAAATGCAGAGAGATACAGAGAATGTGTTTAAAAAACAGACTAAGAAAAAAATATTTTAAACCTCCACTGGCCTTCACAGTGAACTCGTCACAGAGAGTTCAAATGCCGTCCCCTGCTCCCTCCAGACCATCTAGGAAACTGGGTGGCAGAGTCCTTCTCTCACTGGGAAGCAGGAAGGGGTATGGGGAAGGCGGGAGCAGAAGCTGGGACAAGAAGCAGCCCCAGATGGCCGTGGGTGGCTGAATCACACCTCCCCCCAGTGCTACTCTGGTGCACTTTTAGGAAAGTGAAAAGGATCACAGAGAGGGTTGCTATAGATAGTGATGTGTCTGATTCTGAAACAAAGGAGGCAGCCCAGAATTCCAAAGCCCTGTACCCCAAACTTCCCAAAACACAGGTCCCCACATCTCTCCAGGATGCTGAGTTAACTCCTCCCTGCATAAAACGGGTAGAGGGATGTGGGGTGACCAGGCTGGCAGCAAAGGGTTGAAGAGCCGCTCCCCAGGATTACAGATACCCACTTGGCTGGGACTCCTCATCAGAGCTGGTAATTAAGTGCAGTGAATGAGATCACAGATGCCAGAATCCCTCTGTGGGCAATAAGGCTATGTCATTGCTCCCTGTGCACACGGGGAGATTGCCGTGACATCCCAGCTTTAAAGAGCACATGCACGCCCATGCCTTGGCCTGTCTAGAGCGCATGTATGACACAGCTCTTTGAACAAGGTTAGTACATGTTCCCATTACGCTCAAACTAAGTCCTCCTCTACTCAAGTAGTGAACAGTGACGTGCTTAATAATCAAAACGGGAGAAGGGCCAAGGTGGAGAAGCAAGGAGGAAATGGCAGAAGGCCAGGGTGGGAGGGATGTCCTCAGGTGGCCTCAGGAGAGAGGAAGCTGCTTACAGACAAGAAAATGTGTCTCTAATGCCAAAGTCGTGGGGCACCCCGGCTAACTGTTAGGAGGGAGTTTAGATGTGACTGAGAAGAAGGGATGCAGGGGAGCAAGTTTCAGGGCTGTTGTCTGGATTTGAGTAAAAGCTACAGGAACCATGAAACAGAGAGAAATTTGAAGGCATCCCCTTGATCTAACCATTTCCTTTAGTTAAACTGAGATAAGGATTCTATTTTTAAAATGGTCCCTTAATATTTTCTAGGCAAAACCAACATCTCTGTGACGATAGGAGCACCCAGTGTGGAAACCAAAGAACCAAGGCAAAATGAACAAATTTTATCACTGGGAGGAATGGCCCCCACCAGTCCTACCACTGTGGACTGTACAGGCTTCTCTAGGGATGTAACCCTCGGAGACATCTTTTATCTTTTATCTTTTTGTGGTCAGTTTGGTTCAACCAGGTTCAACTGCATATCTTACTATATCCCAAGTCCTCTACTAAGTCCTGGGGTTGCAGAAAACAGTACATCGTCCTTGCCTTGGATGAACTCCTTGTCCAGGGTGGAAGTTAGGATATAAAGTCATCCCAGGGCTGCCCACATGCAAGTTTGGATGCTTGGCACCAACAAGGAAAATGTCAGCCAATGCACCCCACATCTCATTAACCTGGCTCTGAGCTCAAAGGACTTAAGCAAGATTATCAGTTCAGCTGAAGATCAAAAGCTGATGCTACCTCATTTCCTCACCAAGGGATTCTTTTGCAATGGCAAGACTCCGTAGGGCTCCATGGAAATCAGGTTTCAGTGGGGATTAAAGCATATGCTTTTTGACTTGAGAAGTTACCCACCAGCGTGCCCCAGCAGGCAAGGAGAAGTACATTAAACCAGGCAGGGGGTAAGGAAGCAGAGTTTCTTTTAGCTACAAACAGCTTCCCCAGGAAAGTGCCAAGGGAAAGATCAGCATGGATAGAGTTGAGAAGGAAAAGTGAGAATGGAAAAGGGGGTAAAAGAGGAGAGAAGAGACAGAGTAGGAGGAAGGTGGAGGGAAGAAGGAAGCAGGAAGGAGAGAGGAAGCGAGGGTATTCGGGAGAAGCCTGTGCAGGTGGACAAGGCTAACATCACGAGGGATGACCTTGGGCATCAAGTGACAATTCTGACTTCCAAGATCTTCTGGGCACTGAAGCCTGAGTTCCTTAACCTGGGCAAGGCCAGGTGGATAAATGGCATGACCACCACCACCTTGCCGTAGTTTTTCCATTAGCAACATTGCTGCTTGGAAGGACATTCTAGGGCTGGGGATGAGAAAGCCCATTGGCACATCGGGGTTAGTCTTTAGATTAGCTGGAGATGGAGTAATTATGACCATTTGATTTCCCAGTGACCTTTCTTGACTTGACTGCCACCAAGACAAGGGCAGATCCACCCAAAGCCCAGAGTTCACAAGATCTTGGTGAAAGTCAATGACAGTTGGAGGAGTTCGTATATTCTCACATGCCAACGTTCAAGGTTAGAAACACTGTGTTAGTCTCTAGTCATCTTTTAAAAATTCTGAATTCCTGGTCAGTGAAATCTTTAGGTCTAGCAACTACTACAGTATATCACATTGTCTGTTTCATTTCCAAACAGGGTGTTTTTTGTGTGTTTGTTTTAAAAGTCAAGTTTCTATAACTTACATACAGTAAAATGTTTCATTTTTTTAAGCATATGGCTTAATGAGTTTTGACAAACATACACAGTCGTAGAAATCACCACCACAATCAAAACATGGAATATTTCCATCACCCCCAAAAGTTCCCCCAAGTCAACTTTTTAGGTGCTAATTGAAGGCAGGTGTTCTCCTCAATCAAGGAGAATGGTACAATTTTTAAATTTTCCTTTCTGGGCCTTTACATTCACTCAGGATTGATGAAGACATCACTGAAGACGTAAAACCCCATCTTTGGTGAATAATCTCCCCAAGGTAGGAAATAAGCCCAACTTTGCTCTGCAGTATTCCCCCAGACCCCGGTGGAGTATCTGGCACTTAAGTGATCTGTAGTAAATGGTTGTAAATAGATGAGAGATGTATAGAGTTGATCTTAGATCAGCTTAAAGATCAGAGAGAAAGCAGCTATGCGTTGCCAAAAAGGGCCTTTTTTTTTTTTTTCCAGCTTATCAGTGCAGACATGGAGGCTCAGAGAGGCCTAAAGCCACACACAGCTAAAATTCTAACCACCATCTGCCTGACCGCAAAGCCTGTGCCTTTTGATCTATGCCTTGCTGCCATCTCTCATTTCTGCAAACCCTGACAAGCGCCCCACAGCCCGCCAGCCCCTGCTCTGCAGGTTGAGTCTCCTGGATAATCACGTTACCAGGAAGCCTTCCTGCTCCTGACTTGCTCTGAGCCCTCCTGGGCTGAGAGTCTTCGGTCCGGCAGTCGCTGAGTTTCCATAATGAAGAAGGGCCACTCCCCTTTGGCTCCAGGTCTTTAAACTCCTGAATTTTAATAACCAACTCCACTGATGATTTACAAATTTCAAGGCAGGAATTAGCAGAAAATTCCATATTTCATAGATGCTGAATTGGGCTATTATCTCCATGCAGCAGGTGCCAATTTCCTATCAAATGGTGAAATGCCGTAATTATCGGTAGAATTCCATTCAAATTCTAAGAGTAGATAAATAACCAATGGGAATATCATTTATTCATTAGAATATGAAGAAAGAGGGAAATATTACCCTGTTCACGGCTGCAGTGAGGCTGTCTTGCAAGGGAATGCCCAGCTCACTGATGCAGGCTGGAGGATTCTAGATTCATTAAGCTCTCAGATCAGCAGGAGAGAGGAGCTTCCATTAAACACCTGAACAGACGAGATAATGGGCCACTGATTGAGAGGCTAACATGTGAGATGTGATGGTTCCTTCTTGTTTTTCTCATGGTGGATAGAAAGATATATATTAGAAATCACTGGAAAACTACCAAACTTCCTACTCCCTATCATATAGGCATCTCCAGAGAAGGGGCTAGTATCCCTGACAAACTGAAGCTCAGAAAGCTTAAGTCACTCATCCAAGGACACACAGCTTGCAAGTGGCAGATTTAGGTTGGCCAGTTTCCAACGTCTCTGTTCTGGTCACATTCCTCAGCAATAGCAAGCTCTCAACGTACATCATTGCCTCTGTGTCCTTTTCGCCCTGTAGCTGGATCCCCAAAGTCCTGGGATGATTTCAGGGTTCTCACCTGTCAGTGGAGACACTGGGTATGAGCCAGGGCTAGGCAAGTGATGTCCACCCTGCCAGTGTGTCACCATCTTTTTAAGGAGAAGGATGGTATTGTGTCCGGGTGCCCACAGAAGGGGTGTTTCAGGTACAGACTGCTGGCCGGGATGGACAGACTGGAAGCAGAGATGGGGAGCTCATCCAACCCTACACATCAAGCAGCCTCCGTGCTCAGAAGGAATCTCATTGCAGGTGGCTCTGGGCCATGGGGAGAGGAACAGCAGCTAGAAGCTCCGAGAAGGAGACTCTCAGGGACCTGCGGCCTCACGCGGGCCAGAAGCAACAATCAAAGGAGCTATGGCAGCAGGGAAGGGTCTTCCCCCTTCTCCTCCTTCCCAACTACAGGGAACCCCACTGTCGACTGGAAGCCACTAAGTGGTGAGCAGGTGCTTGTCCCCCTGTGTCCCTCCCACCGGGGGAATTCCACCCTGTATGGATGCCTTCCCTTGGGCTAAGGTGCCAAGGAACCCCTCGAAATATGCAAATACTCCCGAAGAGCTCCCCGTCAGAGCATTCCTTTGCTCACAGGAATTTCTGCTTAGGAACTTTGCACCTGAGAGCGCTAACCAGTATGAATAACAACGCAAAATCAGTCTTCACATCTAGGCTTGATTTCAAGGCCAGGTGTAATAGTCCCCACCCATGTGCCCTTGGGAAAGTTATCAAACCTTTCTGAGCCTCAGTGTCCTTGACACAATATGACACTAAAAGTACTATCTACCCTACTGGGTTATCAGGAGAGATAAGTGACTCAGTGCATGGATTACTGGGAGAAGTGAAATCCGCATACTTGGCAGGTGCCTGGAACACATCACGGGCCCAAAAAAATCTCTCTTCCTCATCACGACAGTTTGTTCTTGTTGCCTCTGTGGTTACAACTGTACTTAAGTCACAAAGATAATAGAAAAAGACTCAGTGCACACAAGGCACAGCATCGTAGCACAGAGCATATGCTACTGTCACCATTGTTGATAAAACTAAAATATCCATAATGCTCACATATGAGCAACTATTATATATATCATAAAACCTATAGTTAGTAGTATCGCTAATAATATACGCTATTTATAAGCCTTATACTAATATAATCATGTTAGTGTTCAGGTCAAGGAGGCATGAAACGGCAGGGTTCTTTCTCTGGGTCTCTTTTCTCTAGGCTCTAGGCTCTGGATGAGGACTTTCCCCCAGCTGACCTCAAGGCAAGCAGGCCAGTGCAGAATGCGGGAGAGTGGGTCCAAGAAGCTGAAGTCCTGGCATGCTGGTGGCTTCCTCAGCATGGAGGGGCTGTTGTCTAAGGCAGGTAGGGGAAGACATCCAAGGCCCTGTTGGGGAGGGGCTGCCCAGCATTTAATTTAGAGAGGGCCAGTCGTAGCATGGTTCATGAAAAGAAGGTCAGGCCTGACAAATCTGTTTGAATTCTCTGAATACATCCCAGAATTGGGAGACAATGGTTCCATAATGGGCAATTTATCTGCATTTCAGGGAGGCATCTGATCTAGGATGACAAAACCGATTGATTCGCAAAGGCCAGTACAGCACGTTAGGGAAGGGAAATTAAACTGGGACCGAAGGAGTTTAAATCAGAGAAACCTATTCCACCCGAAGAAAAGGGTTTCTTTTGAAAAATAAAGTGCAGAAAATTCTTTAAAAAAAGATATTGGGAGAAGCAGGATTCAGGTTTGATCAGAAGACAATGGAATGGGAAGGTCCCACTTTTCCCCTTTGGTAACCAACCTCAGGAATGCGATTTTGACTGTGGTTGGATGCTGGGAAGCCAGTGCAGGGAATCGAATCCCACCAGCCATTAACCTGCTACGTTTAACAGCCTTATCTGGCCAGGTGCCAGCCAAGGGACTGAGGACTTGGAGACCTGGAAACCTGGCATCCTGGCCCAGATCCGATGGTGCCACCTTGGGAACACAGACTCAGGCCAGGTGGTGATGGCAGCTAGCCCATCGCTGGTCCTGACAGTTGAGCCATGAGGTGCTCCAATGGTTCTGCCACATGCCAACTGCATGACTATGAACCTCGAATTGCCATTTCTTGTGTGGTAAGTGGGGATCATACTGTCATTCTTGTAGGCTCAAGGGAGAAACCCACACAGAGATCCTTGGTGATAGGGATTTATCTTAGGAATCCAGGCAATGGAATTAACAGCACAAGAAACTGTTCTGGCGTACTCATTAACCAACATACTATCCCCCTCTGCAATGTGTGACCTTCCTCCTGGAAGATGCCCCAAATATCTCAATAGTATTAGGGACAAAGTCGGAGCTCTCCACCCTCACTTGGTATGGCACTTCCCAAGGGAAAGTGTTGCTCAGACTGGGTTTCACCATCCAATATGGAACATTCTTTTTGAATTAGAATTAGCATAGAGACACCTCCCCATGCGCTGGCCTCCCCCATTCCCAGCCTACATGTGTTTTGCTTCAAATGCCACAGTAACAATGCTGATTTCACTCCATACATGTGGCATGGATCACAGAGACTCCATGTGGAACCTGACAGGAACTGACCTTCCCAGAGAGAATCTGGGCAAGATAGGTACTGAATAACTTTTATTTTTTCCAGGAAGGAGATAATCTCATCCACTAGAGTGGGCTGGTATGAATACACAACAGGGGAAGGAACATAAAGCATCCGGTATAGACCCATGCACTCAGCAGGTGCACAGAACTTGTCAGATCCTTTACTCTCCCCTCACTATCTATCATTCTTTCAATGCTCTGTGTGATGGCAGAAGGGACAACATATCCCTATTTAAAAAAAAAAAAAAAAAAGAAGGACTCATACTGATGAGATGCTTACTCCAAACATGCGTTAGTCTCTGTAATCTTCACAGCATCCCCATGAGGATTGTACCCTAGGGAGCTGAAGCTCAGAGAAGTCAAATGCCTTCCTCATGCCCTCACAGCAAGGAGGCGGTGAATCCAGGCTTGAAACCCCTGCATTCTGGCTCCAGAGTTTCTGCTTTAACCACCATGCCACCCTGCCTCCCTGAAGATGAAGACATGGAGACTCAGGGAGAGTCAAAGTTTGCCCCTGCAATGATGGCTTACACCTGCACCCCAGCATTGCCTCCCCAAACAGCAGGGATAACCAGCTCTGGGCAATAATTCCACTGGGCCTTTCAAGTGCACAAGAGTCCCAGTCAACCTCTCTGACAAGAACCCAGATACAGCCTTGTCTTCAGACTTTTCCAATCTCTAGGCCTTTGCTTAGGTCACTGATCCAAAGAATGGCTTATATTATACCAAATTTTACCAGCCCTTCAGGAAATGACTTTATAAATAGCCTAGGAACACAATGAAAAGCACAGTTTTCTGCCTTTCCACAATAAGATGGAGGAAAGAAATCAGCCCATGGGGTGGGCAGTCTACACGCAGGCACATGAACACACACGTGCACACAAGTGGCTTTGCTAACATTCGGAACAACCAACATTCTTCTCTGAATCTGGCTACTCTAAAACACTTTTGTGATGAGTTTCCGTTTTAAAAAGTGGAATCCATTGTGAGATATCTTACTTGGCTTGAGTTCTCTAAAGAGATGCCCAGGTAGGAGCTGCTTTGCTGTAGAGAAAGCAATGGAGCAAGACCCAGTCTAGCACCAGACTTCTGACCTGGGTGGTCCACGGGGCTGCCAACCCCACCATCTCCTCCACAACCTCCTATGGGCCATCTATTCAACCTCAGATTGAGGGTCTTAGAAGCCAGACCTTAGACCCTATCCAGCTGAAGCCCCTCACAATACAGACACATGAGAAATTGGCCTTTGGTGAATGTTTGCCTTGTGGTGGTCACTACGCCATCTCAGGACATCCCTTTGAGGATGACCCTGTGTTGTTTCCCCATGTTGCAGATGAGAGAACTGAGATAAGAAAAAGGTGAAGTGAGGAGGAGTGGTCCAGCCATTCAGTACACATGGAACTAGGGGACAAGGAAGAGATGCAAAGCTGAGGCTGTCTCCTGCCAGCGTCGGAGGTCAACAAGCCTGTACTCAATGCTTTCATTCCACCAGCACACCAGAGCGTTTTCCATAAGACAGTGAGCAAACAGAGCCTCTGCCTGTTGAGGAGGGAAACATGAAACAGATAATCAAACAAAGACATGTGCAATTACACACAGTGATAAATTCCATACAGGAAAACAGAGGGTGAAATGGAAGCTAATAGGAGGAGCTGATGGGGATTTGGAGGAAGAGGTTCTGGGAGACCCCTTTGAAGGAGTGACATTTAAGCTGATGAAAGACCAGAAGTAAGGCAGACAAGGAATATTCTAAGCATGTAACAGTATCCAGGAAGCCTTAAGGTGGGAAAGAGCTAGGTGTGCTTGAGAAAGTCCACAGCTCTGAGGCCACCTAAGAGTCCACTTTGAAGGCTGATCCACAGACTTAATTCCATGGTGGAGACTTTTCCCAAAGATTTCACCAACAAAGATGCCTGCTTCGGAACAGACTGAGCCTCAAAGGAGGTTGCACATACCATCTGTTGGTGAATCCACCTCAATGCCCTTAGGACCCCTGGGCATGGGGATAGATGACCATAATGAGTCTAATTGTATCTGATTTCTCCATGGCAAGCGTGTGCAGAACAGCCCAGCAGAGCCCTTGACTAATGACTTTCAAATATAATTAAAAACATATTTCAATAGAAAGCCCATTGCCAAGTCTATACCAGCAAAGTGAAATTAACCTTCAAATGATACTGGAACAACATTGAATCACAAGGGTTTGTAAGCGATTAGATACACTGTAGCCTAATCATGTTACAATAACTCACCTCATTAATCTCCAAGGAAACAATAATGACAACAGTTAAATACTGTAATTAACAAACCCTATTGCAAACTTGATTTTAATTTTATAGGACTTGGTTATATTATCCAATGTAACTGTGGGAAAGACAGAATGTCAGTCAAGTAACCTGGTTCTATAAAGGCTCTGGACTGACAGCCAATATCTCAGATTTGTGAGCCCACAAAGTTGGGCCTCTGCTTAGAGCCCAACCCACTCAGAAAAAAAAAAGTCGACATACCACATATTGTCAAGACTTAGGTGCCCCCTACCAAAAAAGTGGGCATAAAATCAAATCTGTATTTGTCTTTCTGTATTTGAAAGCAGTGAATCTTGCACTGGTGCTTCTGTTTGGGGCTTGGTTAGTGTTGGGATGCTCTGGCTGCAGGTCCTTTGCAAAGGTCTCTTGGGCAGGGTTGGGATAGGTCAGAAAATCGAGGGCATAACAGTTAAGAGTGGGCAGATAACAAAGAACAAAAATGACATGATCATCTCCACAGATGCAGATAAAGCATTTTACAAAACCCAACAACTTTTTATGTTAAAAATGCTCAACAGTAGAAGGGACTAGAGGGGAGATTCTTCATACCAATAAAGGGAATCTATGAATAATCCACAGCTTAACATCACACTTGAATTCTTCCTCCCAAAAATCAGGAACAATACACGATGTCTGTTCATGCTACTTCTATTTAACATTATCCTGGAGGCTCTAGACAGAGCAATTAGGCAAGAAAAAGAAATAAAAGGCATCCATTTGGAAGAGAAGAAGCAGAACTATCTTTATTTGCAAATGATAAGACCTTGTATACAGAAAAGCCTAAGGAATACACACACACACACACACACACACACACACACACACACAAAATTATAAAGATAAGAAAATTTAGCAACGTTGCATAATACAAGAGCAATATGCAAAAAAAAAAAAAAAAAGGCTAAAGGCATGGACTTCTGGGGGCCAGAGAGCCCCAAGTTTGAATCCAAGATCTGCAACTTAATAGTTGTTTGCTCTTAGACAAGTCATTGAGCCTCCTTGAACCTCAGTTTCTTCATAAAAAAATGAGCCCTAAAATAGTGCCCACTTTAGAGGACTCATTTGAAACTTAAATAACACATGTAACTTGTTTACTGTAACCCCTGGATTGTAATAATCACTAAATTAATGCCAAACATCATCATTAGCAGTTTAAAAATACTATGATTATTCCTGCCCTGCCTACATCATGAGATTTTTTTATGAGAAGCAAATGAGAGAATTATTAGGAAGATGTTTTATAAGCTGTGAAGAACTAGACAAATACAGCTATGCTGTTACAGTACTTAACAGTGGCCTTAGCGCTCTGAACTCAATAAATATTTATTAAAGGAACAATGAGTCTGTGAATGAAATCAAACCCCCTTCCTCTGCTGATTGCCTTGGACCAAAGGGAGCCCTGTTAATCAGCAGCCGTAGGCTTCTACTGCAGGCACAGGCATCTCAAAGACTCCCGACTTTAGCACATGGCCTGCTTTCCTGAGAAACTCATCACAGAGAAGGCAAGGCCTTTCGCCTTCATGCTTTGACCTAGAGGAGACAGCTCAAAGATTATTTTTGTGGAAAACAAGAAAGGTCACATTTCATAATTCTGTGTTCCAATGCCTGAGCACTGGCAAGAGAAAAAGAGGGATCTGTCAAGTGGACTTTTCCACTTAGAGAAGCATAATAAGTCTTAAGAGTTTGCATGATGCATTGGTATCCCCTTGAAGAAGATATTTCGAGTTTGAGATGCACCATAAATATCCTTCAATGTGGTACATGTCGGCTGAAATGTTCCCATCCTTGGGTAGGCATGGACAATAGAGAACAGGGACAGAGGTAAGTTATGGCAGGCAACATATTTAGTAATCGAATCACCCAGTGGGCACCCACGATATACAGTTTAATCGTCCACAAGGTATAGTTTATCTGTAATTGAATTAGATTTTGAAATAAGGCAAACCTGATTTATAGTGCTGTTAAAAACACACACACAACAGGGTATGTTTTCTTATTTGTAACAATAATCCTATGGTTAGTGTTAATGCGTTACCAAGGAATGAAGCCAAATGGATAAATATAAGGTATTTAGGGTTCACTGCACAAAGAGGCTGCATAAGCTGAAGACTGGAGAAGCGGGAAGTTATCCGTCTCATCTATGTTCACTTAAGGCAGATGTACTGTTTTACTTTAATCTGCTTCAGGCTTATTCAGCTAAACATAATCTGAACTGTGGTTACTCATTCATCCAACAGACATATGAACACTGACTCTACGCTTACCGCTGTGTTTGGTGCTGAAGGCGCTGAGATGTGTACTAGTTACATGACCTTGGGCTAAGCCTCAGTTCCCATGTCTGTAAAGTGGAAACAATAATACTTTCCCTCTCGTGCAGCTGTTGTGATGACTGAGATAAATCACCTACTGTAATATGTATAATACGTCACCACCACCACCAGTATCATCATCACCACCATCATCACCATCACCACCAGTATCATTGTTACAGATTTTGTTATTATTTCATTGCCTACAAAGAGTTTCTAGCTTTGCAGAGATGACTAACCAAGACTTACTAAACAACATGATACATGCTAACCTATCTTGTATCTGCTATTCATTGCCACAGCAATGCTATGTAATAAACATCAAAACCTCAGTGACATTCAGCTGTCAAGGTTTATTGCCTACACAGCTGAGAGCCACTAGGGGTCGACCAGATGGCTTTGCCTTCTCACCTGGCTTCGTTCACATGTCCATATTTGGTTGACTTTGGGTTAACTGATGCTGTCCTCAGCTGGGTGTGTCTCTATTCCACAACCTTTATATCTCCTTCCTGTAATCAGTCACTGGTCGAGGCATTTTTCTTCTCATGATGACGGCAGCAGTTCAAAGAAAGTGAGCAAAAACATACAGAACCTTTTGAGGTCTAGTCTCAGAACCAGGACATCATCATTTCTGTTTTGTGCTTTTGGCCAAAGCAAGTCACGTGGCTGTGCCCAGATCTGGAGTGGGAGGGGACAGCAAAGTCACATAGCAAAAGGCATGGATGCAGAGAAGGTGACCATCTAGGGCTATCAGTGCAATTTATCCCACTTACATCTACAGAGATGCTGTGGAAATAAAAGATAGTCTCTCCAGTGCTGCTATAAAGAGAGGACTTAAGGAAGGCTTCCAGCTAGGAGGTAAGACTACCCACAGGTAAGAGTTCCCCAGACTACCCGAGTGAATTTCTGGGGCCTGTATATTGGTATTTTACAGTCTTTTTTTTGTTTTGTTTACCTCTTAAATAGTTAAAGAGCCCAAAGAGTGAACTTCCTGAAACTCTGAAAATGACGGCAGATCTGAGCTCTCTTACAGCCTCTCCCACACTCCCCAGAGAGGTCACTGAAGGGCACAGCTAATCCATCAGAAAGTGGACACTCTGGGCTTGCCTCAGATTTCCAACAAGGAGGTCAGCACAGATGGAGCTTTTGGTACCTCATCTAAAACAGATAGACCCATTCTGGTTCATTGTCCAATGGTCAAGCCCTCAGAGTTCCAACCCATAATGACTTGGGTGAAATGGAGCCATTTCCCCAGGTGACAAGACCAGGATGTTCAGTGAGTCGCTCTGTGAAACCATGTGCACACTGAGACCATAAGGAAACAGAATGAGAGTTTATCTATAAATTCTTACACCGCCTTCCTCACAGCTCTTTATAGAATGTATCTTTTAAAAGAATCAAAAATGCAGAAATTTCCAGATCAACTAGTGTCAGCTTTCAGAACCTTAAAAGAGGCAGTCTTTGGAGAGCCAGGCACCCTCCCCAGGGACACACAGGGAGTAAGATGAGGAACTCAGGGGACCAAAGCCAAGATTAGCTCAAGAAAGGAAAGCACCATTTTACCTCAAAAATAGCAGAAGTTAAACAAGAGTAGGTTCCACAAATCCCTCCAGGTTAAAGGACAAGGAGGGCTCCAAAAGCCCCCTTTATTCATCTGCACTTAAATCCCTGGTTCACTTCCTCATCTTGCTCCTTCTCTGTCCTCACTCCCTCAAAGGTTACTGAGGGTTAATCCACAAGGGAGTGTATCATTTAAGGATAGTTTTTGGCCTTGCACAACAGTAGAATTACCTCCAAATCGTTTAAGCATTAAAAAAATGTATTATGATACATAACAAGGAATCCAGAGGCAAGTTGGTTCAGGGTTGGTTGATTTAACTGCAGAGAAGTTTTGAGTTCCTCCCTAAAACCAAGAAAAAATGGTTCCCCATTCCCCTGACCTAGCAGATATTTCCTCACCTCTCACTGGCCAGAATAAAGTCACAGCCACCATTCTTAAACGGACCACTAGCATTTATTACAAGGATTGCCTTACAGACTAATCAAGATACATCCTTTGGGGTGGGATAGGGAGCCCCTAGGACACCTACCTCCACTGAAGAACATGACTGCTTACTACTTTAAAACAACTGGAATTCTGCAGCATGGAAAAGATGGGGAGATAGCAGTTGGGTAGACAGCCAAGTACATCTGCCAAAGGGAGTGGCACTAAAGTCTGGGAATTTAGACCAGAAGGAGTCAGGACAATTTCTTTAGGTAACTAACCTCTGGCTTTCTTGAAGCCAGATGACCTGGTTACAATCCAGACTCAGCTATTTATGTACTATGTGACTTTGGGCAATTTATCTGAGTCTCCATTTCCTAATCTATGAAATGGGGCCAATGATTTCTAACTCACCTGGTTGTAATGAGATAGTACTCAATAAAAAATCTCCTTGGACACTGGCATCTAACTAATGATGATTAGCTGACAGGTTCCCACATGCCCTTCCTCCTTTTCTCTCAGAACAATAAGTCATCATTACAGGCATAAGTCAACATCTGGAGTCAGACAGGACTGGGTCCAATAACTAGTCCTGCCACATAATATCAACCAACTGCTTAAAGCTTCTAAGTTTCAGAGCACTCACCTGTAAAGTGGGTGTAACATTATGCCTAATCTCACAAAAAGTGGTTGTGAGATCTGAATGAGAGCCCGATCATGAATAAGCACTCAATAAATGACAGTTGTTCCTATTACTACTGTTGTTGTCATCATCATTATTATAGTTATCACCATCATCATCCCCTTAAAGGTCTCGAGCTTGCCAGGTACTAGATCTTATAGATAAACACGGACTTCCAGATTCACAGCAACCTTTTGCAAGAAGCAAATCTGATTGCTTACTGCCTTTTGATGCATTCTCCTCTTCCTGAGGGTAAAGACCAAAGAAAAAAAAAATTCTTAGTGTGGCCTTTAAGGCCCTGCAAGAGTTGGTTCCAGTTTACCCACCTGGTCTCATCTCACACCAAGCTTCACTGGCGGCTATCTTTCAGTCTCTCTAACTTGTCATCCAGCCACAGGGCCTTTGGCCATGCTGTTCCTTTCACCTGAAATGCTCTTTCTCTATATGTCGGTTAACATGTCCTCCTCCTTCAAATCTGACCCCAAATGTCACTTTTCAAGGAAGCCTGTCCAAACCCCAGACAGAGACTGAGTCTTTTGGAACATATTCTCAGCAGAGAGGGTGTAGCAAGTGGTTCAGAACAGGAACTCTGAATCAACACTCCATGGGTATAAGTCAGAATGGCCATCATTAAAAAGTACACAAATGATAAATGCTGGAGAGGGTGTCGAGAAAAGGGAACTTTACTACACTCTTGGTGGGAATGCAGTTTGGTGCAGCCATTACGGAAAACAGTATGGAGATTCCTCAAAAAACTAAAATTTGACTTAACATATGATCCAGCAATCCCACTCCTGTACGCATCTGGGTGCGGGAAGGCATATACCCAGAGGGAACTCTAATTCAAAAAGATGTATGTACCCCAATGTTCATAGCAGCACTGTATACAATAGCCAAGACATGGAAACAACCTAAATGTCCATTGACAGATGACTGGATAAAGAAGCTGTGGCATATTTATACAATGGAATACTACTCAGCCATAAAAAAGAATAAAATAATGCCATTTGCAGCAACATGGATGAACCTGGAGATTGTCAGTCTAAGTGAAGTAAGCCAGAAAGAGACAGAAAAATACCATATGATATCACTCATATGTGGAATCTAAAAAAAGGAAAACGAAGACATTAATAAACCCATCTACAAAACAGAAACAGACTCACAGACATAGTAAACAATCTTATGGTTACCAGGGAAAAGGAGGTGGGAAGGGATAAATTGGGATTTCAAGATTTGCAAACATTAACTACTATATATAAAATAGATAAAAAACAAATTTCTTCTGTATAGCACAGGGAACTGTATTCAATATCTTGTAGTAACCTATAATGAAAAAGAATATGAAAATGAATATATGTATGTATATGTATGAGTGAAACATTGTGCTGTACACCAGAAATTGACACACTGTAACTGGCTATACTTCAATTAAAAAAAAAAAAAGACTCCATGAGTGTGGATCCCAGCTTCACTACTTACTAGCTGTATGACCTTGGGCTACACACTTAACCTCTCTGTGCCTCAGTTTCCTCACCTGTACAATGTAGATAATGACAATAATCAGTAATGATACCTACCTCATATGGTTATTATGAAGATTAAATGAGTTATTATTATTAAAGTATTATTAAAGTACTTATAATAATGTCAGGCATAGTAAGTGCTATGCAAGTATTTACTAAATCAAATTAATAAACTGTCCCTTGCCTCCAGAGAATCTCTCTTAGTCTGCAATTATGCACTCATTACCATGATAATTTGATTACTCACTGTCTCCCCTTCAAGATCGAAAGCTCTGGGAGTCCGAGGGCATGTCTCCTTGTGCTGCCCACTGTACCCCAGTTCCAGGCACAAGACCTGGTGCAGGATGGGTTCATGATAAATATGTATTTGATTAATGAAGAAAAACTTAAAACACAGCGTATGTCAATATTTTCCTTGCGTCTGCCAAGATAGAGAGACCTCTCCAACCCTATCTGACCTTCCCAGGTCTTGTAAATGGCAGCAACAGACCTGCCTTGCTTGATGCACTGATGCAACCATTGCCAATGAGCTCAGCAAACACCGGGGCTCCCCAGGGACACAGAGCCGGTAATGGACCCCATATTGTTTCAGATGTTCCGGACCATGAAGTGACCATGTCTGAGATAATGTGAGCATAGTTAACCCCAAATTCCTCCACTCCCTCCACTGCATGGAACTATTTACAACATCCTGCTCCCCAACCCACTCAACTACGACAAATGTAATATGGGAGCCTTAATCAGAGAAGAAAAGATTAATTTGGAACTGCCTTGAGAGCGTGTGTGTGCCAGGCCTGCCACACTTATAATACAGGCAATTAGGGCAACATGGTAACCTGTGTTGTCATGGCAGCAGCTGCCGCCCATGCAGTCTCTCCTCCCTGTCTTTAGGGCCTGCAACCTTGGAAGGGTGGAAAGCAGACAGATGAAGGGACCTCATCAAGGACACTAGCTGGAGGTGGCCATATCCACATCCTACATAGAGGGCAGTGGAAGCAACAGCAAAAAGCACATACACCAAGCCTTGCTCGAACCCTTACACACCGTGTGACACAGGGCTACCTGATCCACAGTTTGGGGCCTCAGTTTCCTCATCTGTAAATTGGCAGAGTAGGACCAGATCAGCTATCACCTGACACTTGACTCTAAACTCATGAGTCTCAGAAAAGACATTTCTTGGCGTTTATAATCTCTCTTATGTATCTTCAGACACATGGATGATCCATTTATCAGTACATGGTTACCCAAGGCCAACAAGGTGTTGGGAGCTGGCCCAGGTCCTGAAGATTCATTGTTGGCTAAACAAGATCACTGCTCTCCGTCACGGGCTGTGGACTCAACCAGGCCCAAGTCAGAGACCCAGAGCCTCTTGGACAAGTGCCCCAACTTCACAGGTGCTCATCGGCAATCAAGGGCAGTAACATTTACTTTGGAAGGTCATTATGAAGAGTAAAGGAGACAATGTATAAAAGGAAACAAGTACATGATAAGAACTTCATAAATTGAGCTATTAGTTTAAGGGTCTCCTTGAGGACGTTATATACGTTTGGTGGGATAGCAGGTGTCAGATTGGTTTCAGCCCCTGAATGAAAGAGACAATGTTTCCCTCTGGCAGAAGGCAGCAGGAGAGGTACCTGACATGACCAGCTAATGAAGCCTGCTGTTAAACAGGAGTGTCAGGAGGGGGCCTGGGAGGATGGGAGATGGATTGATGCCATGATCAACATACACAGGCCAGGAGCTGCCATTTGTCTTCCTGGAGACTCACCCTAGGACACTTGGGGAGGTGACAGGAAGTGAACGATAAAACCTCCCACCATGAGAATCTATTTTAAATCCTCATTACTCTGCCGGTTGACTAAGCTGGGCTGGTTCATCTCCATTAGGTCACCCACACACACACTCTCCCTTGTCAAAGGGCAGAAAAGCCAGCCCTTCCCCTGCCTGAAAGGACACAATGGAGCCGCTGTGCACGGAACTCCTGAGTAAGTGCCCGTGCTCTGTGCTGCCACAGCACACTGTGCCCTCATCTACCCAGACTGTGATTCCACTAAGCCATAAAATCACGTTTTCTAATCTGTCTCTCACTGGAGACTCATCTAGAGATGCTGTAGTCATCAAGGTTGTTTGGGTTGCAAGTGATAGAAACTCAACCTGAGCAAGGTTAAGTGAAAGGAGAATGTGATGATTCATGGAATCCATTATGGGGTTGAAGACCCAAACGCTGGGTAGGGGCGGAATTCAGCTGGGTCTCAGGAACAAATTAAATAAGGGGCTCAAACCCTACCATGGTGCCCCCACAATCACGGTCTCCCCCTCCCCCTCCCCCTCCCCCTCCCCCGCTCCCTCCCTCCCTCTCTTTCACACACACACACATACACACCTGCTTTTCTTTGTAAGCTGGGCTCCTTCTCAATAAAAATAGACTTCTTTATTCCGAATGTTGGACGCTCTCAAGACTCTCACCTCACATATTCTTTAAGAGAGAAGTAATCCACTCTCAGGCCCAGTCTGAATATAGCCCGAATAGATTCTTGTTGGCCAAGCCCGCATCACATATACCACTGGTCCAAGCAATGGTGGGTGCTCTGTGCATGAGCAGGGTGGTGTATGGGCAAGTGAGGATGTATCTGTGTGTGTTGATGGGGGGTGTCCATGAAATATGCCAGTTCCTGGAAACTGGGAAACATATAGTTGGAGTGGACAGGGCATCAGCCTCTTAAAGCAGTGGGATGCTACTTCTGTAAGAAGGGCAGAAACAAAGAAATCAAACTGGATGCAAGGTGCAGACCAAGCTGGATGCAGGTGAGTCTATTAATGGCTTAAAATTATAAACCGAATGTCCATGCAGATTCTTCTCTCCTGCCCCACTGCTTGAGAGAAAACCTGTGTCTTTTATTAGACTCTCAAAAGAACTTCTACATGCAGAAGTTTAGGACTTACTATTCTGGACTTGAGAGGAGGGACCATCTCTTTCTGTCCTTCGTCTCTTCATTTCTGTCCATCCATCTGAAGTGGGGTGAGGTGAAGGAAAGTGCCTGACACTCCATCTGCTTGTATATAGTTTTTATTGAAGTATAACTGTTTTACAATATTGTGTTTGTTTCAGTTATGTGTGTGTGTGTGTGTGTGTGTGTGTGTGTTTAGATTACTTTCCATTGTAGGTTATTACAAGATACTGAATATAGTTACCTGTGCTATATAGTAAATCCTTATTGGTATCTATTTTTCTTATAGTGGATTTTATCTGTTAATCCCATGCTCTTAATTTACCCCACCCCACTTTGGTGACTGATTTTGTTTTCTATGTCTGAGTCTCTTTCTGTTTGGTATATAGATTCATTTGTGTTATTTTTTAGATTCCACAATTAAGTGATACCATGTAATATTTGTGTTTGACCTGATTCATTTAGCGTGATGCTCTCTAGGTCCATCCATATTGCTGTGAATGGTATTGCTTAATTCTGTTTTGCTCATATATATTGTTGAATGAATGAAGTCATAATGAATAGACACATGAAATCAGATTAATGAATGAATGAATGAAGCCAGACAAATTCAAGTTCAAGTGAGAATGTGTTTCTCTCCCCATATACCCAATGCCAATCTGGATTTTTAGGAAAGAAAGGGTTTCAGGTGGAGCCCGGGAAACAGGAAACATAAAGGTTCCGTGGACCTATCCTTTCCCTCTTTAAAGCTCCCTTATCCATTTCCTCTTTCAACAACAAAAACAATAATTTGCCATGTGGCACTTAGGATATACTGATGAACTTAATCCTTAAAAACTCCTCTGAGGTGGGTATTAACGGCCCCACCAAAAGACTGTAACATTAAGGCTTAGAAAAAGCATTCCCAAGGTCACAAAGAGCATTAAGTAACGGAGCTGGAATTTGATCCTAGGTCCATTTGGTTCCACTGGAGTTTTTTTTTTAACTGTAAGATCTGCTTTCAGACACTGTTGCAGACCCTGGTTTGGCTTTATGTGCATGGAATATATTTTCTGAAATGTAACTTTGAATTACAAATGCGCCACACTTCCTTTCTAAGAAATCTCTTTTGGGTGTCTTCTTCTTACCACGCATTGTGCCCTGTCCCTCACATGGGTCTTCTCAATCCTCAAAGGATCCCAGGAAGGTACTAGTGTCATTCCCATGTAACAGAGGAGGCTACAGATGTTCATAGAAGTTAAGGTTTCCAGCCAAGGATACAATGCTAGTAAACCACAGAGCTGTGCTGAATGCCAGTTGTGTCTTCCCTGGAGTGCTCAAAACACTGTGCTTTTCAACACTGCATTTGTAGCCAGTGTGTTGGGGGAAGGCATGATACCTGCCCTTCTCAGCTACTCTCCAGGGTCCTTGCAGACGGCAGGCAGAGGTGCTAGCCATCCAGGGAGGACCCCACATCTTCTGTGGTTACTAAACCACAGGCAGGTTCAACTGTCTTTATGAGCAAGGCACTAACGTTCACCCTTCACGGCGTGAGATGCCCCAGCTTTATGAGAAAGCACCCCCCCCGCCCCCGCCCCAAGGCCCTGACACAACAACTGACTTGGAAAGTCAAACACATCAGAAGCAGCAATTACAGAAGCTATTCTTCTCCTGAAACAGCTGTAGCAGAGCTCAGATGTTCCAATCCTACAGAGTATAGCAGCCTGGTCCCCGCCTTCCTCTGTTTTGGCTTGAACAGGGCTTGGTTGAATTTGAGATAGTTACAGGTGTGGTCCCACTGTGAGAGGCTTGAAGGGAAATACCCAGTGATGAGGTTCGTGTTGCTTGGGAAGTAGAGGGTCTTAGAAAATCCAAATTCCTATTCAGTGTGCTGGATGTTTTTCACATTTCACATGTTGGGACAGCCCCTTATGGGCAGGTTGGTAGAGGGCAGGCAGGGAGGTTGCCTAAAGCATTCAGACAAATAATTGATCTTGCACAGGATGCTAAGCTTTTGCTCCCTGCTGAAAATGGCCTATGCGTGAAGCGGCATGAGGTGAAGGAAAGATGCCAGCAACCATTGGGGTATGATGGGGTGAGGGTGCAGGACCACACTCTAAATCCCACATTCTCCTAAACCAAGAACACCCACATCTGCTTGCCCCTGTTCCCATGACTCCTCCCCACTCTCACAGAACATTAAGCCCTTCCTGCAAATTCAAAAGGGAGCCCTCTGGAGACAAATCAACCATCGAGGAAAAAAATAGCAAAACTCATTTCATTTGGCAACCAATGCTTTAGGAAAGACATAAATATTGGATTTGCAACTTTATTTTCCTCCAGAGAGACACTCTGGAGTAAATTAAAACAATGCAAGATTTAATTATTAAAAGCCAAACATTCCTGTACATATTTCCTGGCCCAAAGTTTTAAAAACAAACTCCCAGAGAAAATACATTTTTAATGACCAACTCCCTCCCACTCAGGGTATGTTTTAAATCATCTATACATCATGAATCACTGGGCACAAACGAAGGGAGAACACCGGGGGAATCAGAGGGCAGGTCTTCTGTTAAAGGAGAAGCAGGACACTGCTCGAAGATCTGGGGTAATGGGCACCATGGTTTGGGCTGTATCTCCACCCCCATCTCCTCAGACATGCTACATGTTTAAACTGACCACACTTCTTACTTGTATGCACTTTTCTTTTGCGTAAATATCCAAGAAGGATATTAACATGAAAAAATGCAAGGTGATCAGTTCTTCATGCAACAAACATTTGTTGGATATCTGCTATGTTCCCACTAAACTGTTCCAGGCACTTTGGACTTGTTGGGGTGTAAACCAAAAGGTCCTCACCCACTGTATTCCAGGGGAATGATAGAGGGTTTCTGTCTATCCCCCCAAAGCCCCTACATGTTTTGGCTTTTCCTTCCCCTTGCTGGGATGGAAGAGACCACACCAAGTCAAACCTCCTCTCCTCCCCTCCTCTTTGCTCCATCACTTCATGACCCAACATTGACTGCCTTCTCTTCATTTGTCTTTGAATGCTTTTTCCTTTGCTGTCCAAAAAAAAAAAAAAGTATGTATTAAGGTCAAATGTTTGCTCATCACAGAGGTTCCGCAAGAGCTGAGATATCAAGGAAAACATGGATTGACTGGTTTTGGGTGACTAGGAAAAGGAAACAGGGCATCATGGAAGATGCCCTGCCGGGACAAAGATTGATGGTTGTGGGAGCCAAGTGAGGCATTGTATCCTGTCTCTACTGATAAGGTTTGGCCTACTCCTCAATGACATACCATGGGAGTGACTATATATTTGAGGTGCTAGTGGTTAAAACTGGGCAAAAAAAATGGGCTGGGGGAAGAGGGGGTCCCTGTATGTCCCCTTGGAGACAGGAGCAGGCAGGTCCCTGTATGTCCCCTTGCCTCATTCCCATGACCTTTTGGTTGACGGAGGGCATATATCCCTCAAGGAATAGGAGTCTAAATAGGTCTCATCCCTGATTCACGTCACCCCAGGATGTCAAAAGTTCCCAACAACTTTCAGTTGCTTAGAGGGTCCTGCATAGACCCAACTCTCCCTGCCATTATATGTGCTTCCACGGGCATCCTGGATAATCAAGCGAAGATGAGGAAGAAGGGGAGGGGGCTGGTGCTGGCAGAACCCCTCAAAAATGTACCTGGAGCCAGTGGAAGCCTTTCCACCTAAGAATGTCTGAAAAACCACAGTCATCGGTACTTCCACGCAACTTGAGACATGGTACGTTAAAGGCAACTTAAAATAACTTGAAGGAAGAAGGGTAAATAAACCAGAGATGATTTATCTCTGAGGAATAACGGTGTGACTGCTGAATAATTACATGCACCAATCTTTATTAGTATGCAAAGTAGCTGGGCTTGGTTGGCTCCCAGCACTGCTCAAAGGACAAAAAGGCAAGGGAGCTGGGCACATGCTCATAAATCACACCCCGCCCCTCCCTGTGTGTCACGGCGACCCCCAGACCCCGGGGGCCTCTCTGTGTATGACTCTTCTCTGGGAGATAAGCAGCGGGTGTTTCATTTCTACCTTCTAGTGATGGATTAGCCTCCAGAGTTCTTCCAGACAAACACAGAAACGGTTTGGGCTTCTCATTGCACAAGTTTCATCCACATTATTACTGTTTTATCCAGCAGCTTCTGAAGCTCAGTGGGGTCCGTGCCCTCCTCTGGCTGGAGAACTAAACACACTTAGCCTCCTCTCACCTTGTGTCCCATCCTATGACCTCAGGAGATGGACTCCAGCTCTTCTCTACTGGCCCAAAATGCTGCTTAGGGAGAAACGACCTGCAAGGCTGGCTTCCCCGCTCCTGAGAAGTCTGTCCTGACAAACCCAAGAGCACAACCCGGCCGCTTTTACTCTCTGAAGATAGAATAGATTTGAGCTTCTATGTAAGGATTTGAGAGAGCTTAACCTGGACAAAATAATGATAATAGTGGTAGTTCAAATCATGATAGTTCAGATTTTTATAGAATTTCAAGTATGCCAGGCACCTTTCTAAGCCACACACACATACACACACATACATTCCTGCACACAGTTTATGCACGCACACATATACACACACACACACTTATTTGATACAACCACCTTAGAAGGACTTTTATTATTCCCATTTATGGATGAGAAAACTGAGGCTCAGAGAGTTAAGTAAGTTACTCAGTAGCTAAGTTGGAATCCAAATTCAAATATCCTGGCTTCAGAGTCTTTGTTTCTAATGACTGCAATAAAATGTCTGTATCATTACTTCATTTAAAGTCTTCAGATAGCTTTCCATGACTCACAGGATAAAGACCAAAATCCTTACAAGGATATATGAGGGTGGTCTAAGAGATTTGACTCCTGGCTTCACTCATGCCACTTTCCTCCTTGTTCTCTGGGCTCCAGCCATCCTGTCCTCCTGCTGACCCTCCAATGAAGCAAAGTCCATCCTGGTCAGGGGCAATGATCCCTGGGCCCCCCGCCCTGCCGTTTGCTTGGCCAACTCCTCCACATCATTCAGACAGACGTGGCTTGAAAGTCACATCTTCCAGAAAGACTTTTCCCAAGGTTCCCCCCACCCTATATTCAGCTAGGATCCCCTGTATGTCCTCACAGTACCCTGTACTCCACTTTCATAACACGCAGCACAGTTGTAATTAAATAAGATAGGTTGGATTATGTGTTGCCACTCTCACACACCCTGGACTGTAAATGCAGTGAGGGCAAGGGCTGGGTGTATTGTTTTTATCACTGTCTCCCTACTACCTACAGTGGCCCAGGCACAGAGGAAACACATAATAACTATTTACTGAAATGTTCTAACAGAGGAGAGACTTTAAGATACATCACTATACATGCTGCAACACTCTGAAGTTTGTCCAAATGCAACAGACACAATAAAATGGAAGTATCCTCCCTCTCCGCATATTTGCAATCACCAAGACCAATGATTTGGGCACTGGCAGTGCTATTTAAAACCGAGAGCATTTCCTAAGCTCTATTCCACAGTACGAGGATAAATTTCACTGCATGCCAGGCCCCCTGCATCACATTCATGCATCACCTCACTCTATCCCCCAGAGTCCTTATGAGGTCAACACCGTGATGACCCCCATTTTAAAGATGGGTTAACAACACTGGTAGTCTCACCCACAGCCTCATGGTTAGCATTTATTAAGGTCATAGATGCTTGTTGTTAAAATAGATCTCAATACCAGGCAAAAGCAAGCCAAGGAAGCTTAGAACCCTCTCTGGACTTCTGTTCCCCTCCAGGGATTTGGGCAGAATGGCTGGAATGTTCAGACACCTTCACAGCAATTATCCTTTTGTTTCCTCACTAGTCAAGCCATGATGAGGACTTTCTGCAAATTCCCCACACCCTTCTCACCAAGAGCTCTTCAGGACCTTGACAGCAACCTAGATTTCTATTCACTCAGTCAGCATGTATCTATTGAGCTCCTTCCTCTATGCCGGGCATTGTCCTAGATGCTGAAAGAACAGCATCAAACAAGACAGAGGTCTCCACTCTTCTGTAGTTTATGTTGTTTGAAGAGACTTACAGACTTCTCTGGTACATAAAACTTAGGAATTTAAGGCTGTTCAAAATTGGCATTCAAACCTAAGCTCCAGAAAGGCTGAAATGGCCTGGAAATCCTCCAGACAACCCATTATTCAAGGACATCATGGATAATATGTGGCTCTGGATGGATGGTCATCAAAAGGTTCTCCGCCCACTTGTAAATTTAGGAAGATGGACTTCTGTGATCTCTACAATCTGGCTACAGAGTATTCTTTTGAGGCAAGCTTGAGCATCTAGATGTTTTCCTCTATGAAGCCTCTTAACTTTAGAAACACAATAAATTTGCACATGATTTCCTTTTGCATTTTGGGGGGTACTACTTTGGAGCCCAAGTTCTTTCTATGCCCCATTTCAGCTCTAAGTGTAGAGAAGACATAGTATCTGATGCTGACAGTACATGGCCTGGCAGGGCAGACAGACAATTAGCCAGTAATGCAGTGCAAGAGACAGATCACACGGAGCCAAGATTGATTCATTAGGATCTTCAACAACAAATAGAGTTTGCTAAGCTCATTAGGGCAAGGAGAAACGGGGATGAGAGGCAGTGAAAGGAAGAAAAGTCCAGATCAAGGAGACAGCATATTTGCAGTGAACATCTCCTGTTTTTGCCTGCCCAGTGTCTTTCTCCCTTGAACAGTTAGTAGCATTCTTTTCTTTTTCTTTGAATAACCATACTTCCCTTGCCTACACTCAGCTTCTATGGGTTAGACCAAACCCACCCCAACTCCTGGAGTATACATGTGACCTATATCTGGTCAGCCCATGATTGGCTCACACATGGGCATGGGAGCCAAATCAGGACCTTAGGAAGGACAACTCTGAAGAATTCATCCAGAATGTACTAACAAGAGATAAAGGGGAGGGGAAACAAGAGATAAGAATGATTGATTGAAAAGTTCCAACATGCATCCAGTGGGAGTCCCAGAAATGAATGAAGACAGGAATAAAGAATGAGCAATTGAAGAAGTCATCATGGAAAATTTCCCAAAGTTGAAGCCACCTAGGTCCTCTGAAGGTCCTAATCACAACAAATAAAATGGATACATCATACCAACACTGCATAACATAAAGAACAAAGAAAAATCTTAAAAGCTGACATAGAGATAACATTACTACCTACAAAGAAATGATACTTTGAATTGAAAAAAAAAGACTTTCATGAGGAACACAAGTCAATGATATAACAGGAGAAATTACTGTGCATCTAATATATTAGATAGACCTGGCTATGATTCAGCAATGAAGGCAACACAGACATTTTCAGGTAGAGCAAGGCTAAGAGAGTTTACCATCCACTGACTCCTGCCTAAAGAACTGTCAAAGTGGGCTTCAGAATAAAATAAAAACAGAAGAACATAAGAAACAAAGCTGAGCCCAGAAATTATAAAAATATGCTGGCAATCTGTTTTAAATGTTAGCTACAAATAACTATTTCAAAAAAGAATAAATTAAAATTTCAGTTAATAAAAACAGAATGGGAAGATAATGTTTGGTAAAATCCATGCCATGAAACTACTCAGGGTTTCTCAACCTCAGCACTACTGATATCCAGGTTGGGTGACTCTGGTGGTGGAGGGCTGTCCTGTGCATTGTAGGGTGGTTGGCCGCACGCCTGGCCTCTACCCACTAGAGGCCAGCAGAACGCGCCACCCATGAGTTAACAACCTAACATCTCAAGGCTTTGACAAATGTTTTCTAAGGAGGCAAAAATTCACTAAGAATTGATACAATCTATTGTTTCCAAACCAAAGTAGAGAAAACAAACTTGATTAATCCAAGAGAAAGAGGTAAAAGGGAGGGAAAAGGGGAAGTAAAGTTAAAATATGGTGAACAAAAATAATAAAATGAGATGGTTTATAAAAGTCTAAATGTATCTGTATCACAATAAATGTAAATAGATCAATTCACCTTTTAAAAGACAGTGCTGTGTTCACAGATTGGAAGACAATGTTATCAAAATGTTTATTTATCAAAAGTGATCTAAAGGCTCTGCAATCCCTAGCAAAATCCTAATGACATTTTTTGCTTTCTGTCTCTATGAATTTATCTAATTCAGACATTTCATATAAATGGAATCATATACTATGTGACCTTTTCTGTCTGGCTTCTTTCACTTAGGTGCATCCTTTCTGCGGAGAAAGAATTTTCTTTTGTACGGATATATCATGTTTCGTCTATCCATTCATCAGCCGGTGGATATTTGGGTTGTTTGCACCTTTTGGCTATTGTGAACAGAGCCTGTTTCAGTATTTATGTATGTTTTTATTTGAACACTCATTTTCAGATATTTTGGGTATATACCCAGAAGTGGAATTTCTGCATGTAGTATTTCTATTAGATATATTTTAAAAAATCAAAAGGGTAAGCTATAAGCAGGTACATATTTTTAAAAGTACATTACATTGTATGATTTTCTAGAAAAACATAAATTACTAAAATTGACTCAAGAGAAAATAGAGGAATCACAATAAGCCAATAACTATAAAAGAAATAGAACTGGTGATCAAAATTGCTTTTCCTGTCCCATATGCTCACTCTAAAGGAAAAAAAAAACAGGAAAATTTAATCAGATTTTCAAAGAACATATAATCTTCTGCCTTATATAAATTTTTCAGAAAATATAAAAAGAAAGTCATGACTCACTTAATGAGGGTGGTATTACCTTAGTAACAAAATCAAACAAGGACAGCGTAAAAAGAGAAAATTATAAACCATTCTCACTTATCAACGAAAATGTAAAAATCTAAAATGCAGCACTATAAAATTGGATTTATCAAGGTCTAAAGATAATAATACCTCATAATCAAATAGGGTGTATCCAAAGAATCCAATAATGGTTCAAAATCAGAACTCCTATTAAGGTAATGCACTATATTAAAAGATTAAGGAGAAAGCATATAATCCTAACAGTTGATCCGGAGCAGGCATTTTGTAAAATTTATATCCATTCATTATAAAAATTCTTACCAAACTAAGTATAGTAAGGAACTTTCTTAGCCTATAAGTTTATTTATCAAACCCTTCTGCAACAATCATGCTTAAAGGTAAAGCTATAGATGGATTCCTACTAACGTCAGAGGCAGGAAAAGAATGCCTACAATCACTGTTTTTACTTATCATTGCTCCTTTGGTCTTCTAGCTAATGGAGCAGATAATAAATGTGTCAATGAACATAAATAATAATATAATACAGTAATTTGATATGTAACATATAATTACTATATTGTATCATGTATAACATCTATAGATTGGAAAGGCAGAGCCAAAGTACTCTTGATAAACGATATGGATAACATAAACAGAATAGCCAAGAAGATCTACAACCCAACCAAGTTATTAGCATTATTAAGAATTTACTAATACTGCTGGATAAAGATCATCATATAAAAATCAATAGCATTATTATGTTCAGAATAAAGTGAATAATTCAAACTTACATTGGAAAAACATATCCCATTCATGTGGTACAAAAACCTCTAAAGTACCAAGAAATAAACTTTAAGATTATTTAAATTAAATATAAATATACATATACAGAGAGAATTTATACATAAATTATTTAAATATATAAACAAATTCTAAAAATTATATATATACAGATAAACATATGTATATTACTGATATATGTATATATTATTATTGACAGACATGAAGTCCTCAAAAATGGTGAGGCATATACCATATTCATAAATAGGAAAACAACATTATGAAGGTGTCAACTCTTCTCAGATAAATCTTTAAAATTGATGTACTTCATATCAAATCTATAATAATTTTTCATCAGTTTTTAACACACTGTTTTTTAAATTCACAGAGAGGTGCAACAGACTAAGAATAGCAAAGACAGCAGCATTTGGAGATGGTTTCAGAAACATCTGGTAAACCTGAGGTTGCACATACCTCTGACTACACAATCTCACTTCTACATATTTAATCTCAGCACAAGGATGTAAGCTCACAAATCTTCACTGGAGCCTTATTTGAAAAAGTACAAACCTGAATGTCAATCAGTATGAGAAGGGATAACAAATTGTGGTATAGTTATGCAGGGAAATATTACACAGAAGATACATTGAATAGATTAGTGTTACGTGTAAAAAAATGGATAAATTAAAAAACAGTGCTGAGTAAAGATGCATGGGATACCATATTTTGTTAGTGGATTCATAAATATTTAGACAATATATATGGGAATAATAATTCAGGAGTCAAAGGAACAAAATGGGAATGGGGGAAAGTAACTGGGGTGCCAATCAGTTTTTTTTTAATCTTTAAATTGTAAAGTGAATATATAATAACGTGATATAAAACAGAGATGTAATAAAGCTAGAAAGTGGGTACAGGAGGTTCGTTATATTTTTCTCCTATTTTCTGGACTTCTCTAATTTTATCCAAATCTAAAATCATGTCTAATATTTTCCACTGACTTCAATTAGATTTAAAAGCTTCATTGGATTCAGGTACAATTTATTTTCTTTTTAGCATGAGCCCATCATGGGTGGGTGTTACCTATTGTGTATACATAACATCTGCTTTTACCAACTCCAGTAATTCTAAGATTGAACAGTGAGTTCAGGTGGTGTCATCCTGATGCATCCATCATCAAATTCCCCAACATCCTGTCACCTGATGATTTTAGCAGTTATTGATCACTATTGACTACCTCTATCATTTCATTTAGAGCTACAAAATAGTGACTTTCCAGTGATTGTTAGGGATTTCTAGGTGATTTGCCATCCCAATTGCTATTTTTTCTGTGGCTCTTCTATGAAGAAGCTTTCCTTGTCAACTATTTGCCCTGATCATATGGGCAATGACTGTTGGAGTTGGGTCACGTTGCATGGGAAATTGTTATACTTTCCTCTCTGCTTTTCAATGTGTTTGAAATTTCATTTAAAGATAAAATAAGAATAAAGTAAAAAATATAAATACATAAGAAAAAACTGAAAGGAAATACCCTAAATATATTACCATCATTAACGTCAAGGTGGTAGGATTATTTCAGATAACTTTTATACACACTTACATTTCCAAATTTATTAAGAAAAAATATATAGTATAACACGTATAATTAGAAAATCAAACAGAAGGGTAGAGTAATATGATAATGATGGGGGTGGGGTAAGTGGTTCTAATTTAACTCAGGAGTCGGGGCCAGCATCTCTAAGAGGTACCATCTGAAGAAATTGGTTGGACAAAGCCCTTGGGAAAGAGTACATGAGGCAGAGAAAACCTGAATCCCAGGGCTGTGATGATCTAAGAGCGCTTGCGGAAAAGGAAAAACTAGAGTGTGATGAGGCAATGGATAAGTATCACTTTTAGTAAAAATGGAGACCAGCTGATCCTCCAAATCACCCCCCAAAATTCCTGCTGATTTCACTCAGAAGTCTGTGTTCATGAAGTTACAAAACTCAAATCGCACAGGAACTATCAACTTCTGCCCCCACTGAGTAGGTAGAAAGCAGAAAACCTGAAAACCCTAAATAATGTATCACAGTGGCTCCATAATGACAAGGCAAAATAGTGATAATTAAATGATTTTAATAGTGTGTCAAGATGAAGGATAACAGTCTTGGAAAATGAGGTTGGTAAATCATTACCCCTCAGGCTTGCATGCACACCCCAGTTAGGGCGTGAAAAATGCAGAATGCAAAATCCCTGGCCACCCATCTCAGTTTCACACGATGTTTGCTCCCACCCGATTAGGGTTACTTCTGAGCCAAGCACAGCTAGGCTCCATTTTCAACTAGGAGGCGAAACGAGAGCTAAGCTCAAATTTATCTCACTTACGGAGCACTTTACTCTATGCCCTCAAGCTCTGTACTAGACACTGGCAATAGATACCAAAGACATCCTACTCTAACTGAGGAAAACAGGCATTGCTGGGGCCATTATGTGAGATGGCTGGGGGTCCTGAGGCAGCACAGAGGAGCATCACCTAAGGAACTACCAGCCTCCTCTCGGTGAGGGAAGCTTCCACAAAGAGGCGACACTTGAGCTGGGTTTGAGGAGGGAGAAGTTACTGTTTATGAGAAGGGAGAAGGGGGCATTCTAGGCAAAGAGATTCAAAGCTACAAGCTTCAGCTTGGTTAGAGCAGGAACGAGGGAGTCACTGAAGGTGACATTTAAGATTTTTTAATTTCACTGGCACTGGAAGTTCTGAAACAAGGATGCTTGCTGCATCCTTCACAAACACCCACACTTAAATCCATCACCACCCACTGTCCATGGCAGCATGATTGAAAGAAGGGCCTGACCTCTGAGAAAGAATTTTCTCTTTCCCCCAATACATAATGAGTTTTTTAACCTTTTGTTGTTCCACATGTAGTGCGTGTGTAGAACAAAAAGGAATAGCGAAAAGGAAAAAAAGTAAATAAAATTCATCCCCATATCCTCCATGTAGGCACAGCCATTGTAATGTTTTGATGCAGTTTCAGATTTTTTTTTGGTTTTATGTGTATATGTATTTGTGTGTATGTATGCATATTTTAAAATAAATCAGAATCAAACTAATTGTAAATCATTTTCTCTTAATGCAACAGTCTATAGTTTGGATGGCTTCCAAGCCTCATTACCCATAGCTGTCATTTATTATTTATGAAGTTATTGTTGGGAAAGGGTTAAAGTGCCCATTGGCAGGAGGGAGGAGATTTATCATCTAAAGGGACTGCTGGCAACAGAAAGGTTGATGTGCTTAACAATTCACACCAGGATGCATTACACCCACGTCTGTCCACTAAGCTCTCTTCCATGGCAACCAGAATACTGCCTTCGCAGGGATCTGAAAACTTCCTGACACTTAAAACACCCTAACATGACATCCCAGGGTCAGGGGTGGCTGGAAAAAGAGTGAATTATGCAGTGAGTCTAGACATTTGCAAAACTGCGTAAATGCTTTCATCTCAGAACCTACCTACTCTGTCCTCTCAGCTAACAATTTGTTTGTGCCATAGCTTTAGCTTTGGCATCTCCATTGTCTACCTGGTCTTCCAGGTGTAGTCTCACTTCTTTATTTCTCTGCTGCCAGATGACTACATCTCTCTGGCCTGACCTCAGTGCTCTCCCACACTGGATGGGCCATATACTGATGACCCCTCCATACGTGCTGGCTTGGATCCTCAACGACCAGGTATCACACCAGGAGCTCTTGACGAAGATGAGCTCCTCCACCAGGGAGTCTGTTCTCCATGAAGGAATATGTGAGCACTCACTCCCTGCATGAATTTACTATTGCTGCATTACAAACTCAGAACCTTAAAACAACACCCATTTATCATCATATCGTATCACTGGATCAGGAGTCCAGGCATAGCTTAGCTGGGGTCCTACGCTCAAGGTCTTCACTGGGGGTAAACTAGCTGCTGGTTGGGGCTGTGTCTCATCAGAGGCTCAAATGAGATACGATCCACTCTGGGCTTCCTCAGGTCATTAGTGGAATTCATCCCCTTACGTCTGTGGGACTGAGGTCCCTTTTTCTTGCTGGCTGCTGGTCAGAGCTGCTGTCAACTCCTAGAGGCTGCCATGTGGCCCTTTCCAAGGGCTCCTCTCACAATATAGCAGCTTCCTCCTTCAAAGCCAGCAAAGGAAGTTTCTCTACGCATCTACTAACAGAAACACAGACACACACACAAGCACACATGCGTGTGCACACACACACACAGAATCAATCCTCATTATTTGTGGATTCTGTATTTTTGAATTAGCCTACTTGCTAAAATTTGTTTGTAACCTAAAAATTAATATCTGAGTGATTTTGGTGACATCTGTGCAAGAATGAGCATAGCAGGAAAAATGTGAGTTGTTCAACACACATTCCCAACTGAGGCAGAAGAAGGCAATGCTCTGACTTCTCTTCCTATCAGCTCTCCTACAGAGAAGATCGGAGGGGGAGATGGGAGAAGGTAGTTGAGAACAGTGCAAAAAGCTCCAGCTTTGAGGCCATACAGATGAGGTTTAAATCCCAACTTTGGCACCTGATATGGGGTGGCCTCAGGGAAGCCACTTGTCACTTCTGAACCCTGTTTTCTCTTTTGCAAAATAGAGAAAACAGAATATAGTAGGATAAGTTGTTTTCAGGATTTAAGATTATAATCTATGTGAGACAAACATGTAGTATATGAATATTCACTGGAAACACTGAAGAAGTGAATACTGAACCACTGATCCATTATTCCTAGGGGAAATATGAACATATATGTATATATTATGCACACATGGGCATATATGTGTGTATGTACATATATATCTATAAAATATGGCAACTTTATAGAATGTAACTGTTGTAAATAACGATAATTACATGTATATACATACACATACATATATATGTATATATGCATGCACATATATTATGTTACAGTATATATTATACAATATATTATATAACAGTATTATGTGTATATGTAAGTGTATTATTATATATGTTAATAGTATAAGTAGTATATATAAATATACTTATGATATATACTTAAAATTTGTATGTTATATGTAAGTATATATATGTGTGTGTGTGTGTGTATATATATACATATTATATATATACATGTAATCAAGGGAGTAACATCTCATTGCATTACCTTTGTCATAATCTATCAGTTAGAATCAAGTCACAGGTCCTACCCAAACTCAAGGGAGGGGATTATACAGAGTCATGAATTATTTGGGTTATTTTAGGGTCTTTCTGTCACACCGCCTACCCACTCAAAGTCTTTCCACATTTGCACAATACCTAGCATGGAGAGCACACCATAAACAGTGGTTGAATTTATAGAAAATTCTGTCCAATACCAGTGTGTCCAATAAGGAACACCCCAACCCCAGCCTAGAAACTTCAGTCCCAGGAGACCCCCAGCAGGACAGAGCACCTACTGTAAGTGCCTTCCTGAGTGAACCCAGCCACATACAGTTCTGCGAGGGCAGTGTACTTTAATGCACACACAAATATGTAGCACTCTTGTCGAAAAAAATTTCTGATGATACAATTGTTGTTTCATTTCACCAGCTACAAAGAATTTGACCTAACACAGTCATTGGGGAGTATTACATAACATTCTGCCACCTACTGTTTACCTTTCAAATTTACTAACATGTGTTTTCCTCTTTCTAGAGACAAATTAATGTTCCTACGATCACTGCTTGGCTGGCCTCAGACTTCAGCAGAACCATTTCAATTGTGCATGTCCCATAGGAGAGAACTGGTCTACCACCTGAACAACCCAGTTCAGCCCTGCCCTGTTGCGTCTCCCACCTATGTGCCTATGTTCCCAGAGCCTGTGTGCTGCAGGCAGGTTTCTGCTTCATCACCTACATCCCAGTTTTATCACTCAGGGTACTTTGGTTACAGCACCAGAAACTAACTACAGAGATCATGAAAAACACGTAATTTATTAGGGGGATATTAGGAAGCTCAGAGAATTGAAGGAAAAGTTCAAAAGCCATCCCTGGGAATCCAGGCAGTCAGGACTACTGGACAGCCTCCCCTAAGAGTCACAGTCAGGATGAGTAAGCTCATACTATTTTCCATCTTTGTGTCACCCTGACTCAAGATTTGATTCCACGGGAAAAAGTAAGATTGACCTGTGTTGGGTCACTTCTTCAGAAGTATGGGGCTACTTTACAGTTTCCTGTAAAACTGCCACCTACTAGGAACAAATGGTTCCCCAAATCAAAATCCTCAAAGCAAAAAAAAAAAAAAAAAAAATGTCCTTACTGCCATTGCAATAAGAGCAGATGAATCCTAAGCATGCAAAATCAGAAATATATGTTGTCAGGGTCTGCTGTCAACTCAAGGGAACATGACTTCTCAAAGAAAGAGGTAACTTCCTAAAAAGTCAGTTTTCTTTATCCATCCACTCACTCAAAATATATTTGTGTAATGCCAACTACGTAGTCTTCTACTAAGCTTCTGAGATTCAAAGGGAAGTAAAATCAAGAAACTGCCTTCAAATTCTTTAAAGTCTAATGGGAAAGGTTAACAAATAAAGCAAATTAGTCATAATAGTAGTGATAGTTGTATTTGTGAAGTGCCTTCTTCATGTAATGCACTGTGCCAAGGGGGTTACATATATTATATTATCCAATTCTCACAACATTTTGTGGCAGGTTGTGACCTACCAACCATAGTATTTGGAGAGCTGTACACAGATTTACCTGAGCCCCAAGAGATGGGCAGACAGTACCCCCAAGCCCTTCTTAACGACATCACTGGCTAGTTGTGCAGTGTTTCTTTGGGGAGAGGATTCCCTCTGTAATATAGAAGACTTTTCTGGGCATTGATGATGCAGCGACTAAAAAAAAAACACCATGCATTTTAGTGGAGATGATGTATGACTGTGCTCAACATATGCCTCATAATTGGTTAAGGAGATGAAATCATTAAGTGAAAACAAAGACTCCTTTTCAGGGAGAAATAATCCAACCAGGGTTTCTCAACGTGGCTGACCTCACTGACCTCTCAGACCGTGCTTCTCCTCCCTTACTACTGCCCAGCTCTCTTTTAGCTTCATCGACCACCCAGGTCTTTCCTTTTGTAAAACTTTTGCTATGGCTGTGCCCTCAGCCAGGAACAACCCCTCATTGTCTCTGCAAGGCTGCTGCTTCTCAGGCTGTAAGTGGCAGCGTCACATCTTTGGAGAGATCTCTCTTGACCATTCCATTGTTCTCACATCACCCAGATTGTTTCCTTCCTTGTGGCTACCATAATGTACCATTAATGTATTGATTGATTTGTTCCTTCAATTTTTGTTTGTCTGAATCCCACCCCTGCCCCCAACTAAAGAAATTGCTGCAAGATGAAGCAGACCTTATCTGTGTTGTTCTCTACTGTGCAACCTGTTGAGGAGAAGTTCCTGGGGCATAATAGTTCAAATATATGTATTTGATGTCAGAATGAATGAATGTGACTATAACACAGAAATTTCATAAGAAATCTTTGTCTTGATAAGTCTCTGGTCTTTGCAGAGGACAAAGAGAAATGTTCTAAGACCCAAAGAAGACTTTGTTGACATACAAATTAAGAACTCCTATTCAGCTTAGTGCAACATTCCCTATGAGACAATCTTTAAGCTTCCACACTATCATCCCCTTTCCTTATCCCCATCACCAAATTCACCCTATCACAATTACCATTTATCAGTTGCCTTCTGTATACCAGGCACCATACCATGCCCTGAAGATATATTAATTAACTTCTTCTAACAACCCTATAAGGTAGATATTATGATGTCCACATTACCATAACTGGTAAATGATTTGCTCAAAATCTCACAACTATAAATGACAAAGCTGAGAGGAACGCCACTGGTGAGCATGTAGTTAACACTACCTGGCATGACTGCCCTCCCCTTAATTCCAGTTCTTTGGGCATCACCCTAACACCAAGAGTGGGGCCCCCCAGATGCCATGTTTGTGTTACATAACCAAGCCTTCCAGACTTGAGATTATTGATTCAAAGTTGGGTACTTGATCCAAGATGGTCCAAATAAAATCCTGCCTTTGAGTATTTTGAGGGGTTATCAAAGGAAGAAATGGGGTCCCTCTTTGGTAGGTGGAACCACAAGGTTTGAGCCTCTAGAGTTGCAGTCACATTCCCATAGCTGGTCTTTGGGAAGAGATGTTGAAACTCATAAACCAAGAGAAACAGAGATGAGAGATGAGAAAAGAGAATCCTGGCTATTGTCAAGTCTCTAGTTCTAGTTTTCTTTGAGACCCAGATGCCACTTCCTCAGGTTACTTGGAATGTCCTAACATTTCTGAGTGATCTTCTTTAATCTTTGCCATTTTGTAACCCAACATGTCTCACTAATTGCATGTGAGGTGCCAGATAGATAATGAATTTCTCTCTGGTGTAACCCATGGAGATCAGTTGAGGTCACTACCTGCCCAGCTCATGTTTGGACCAGTCCAGTTAAAGTATCTCAGAGCTGAAGAGAAAGGGGTATCCTGGGGCATCTTGGATATGCAGGAACCTCCCCTCTGTATTCTCATGAGCAGGGAATACATGTTTTAAGAGGCCAAAATGTATTCAAGAATTCTGCCTGGCAAAGCAAAGCACGGGCAGCACTTTGCACCAAACCTAAATTATCCCTTGCTATGGAAAATGAGTAGCCTTTAAATCAAAATGCCCTTCGTTGATATGAAATTCCTGTTGCAATTCAAAAAGCTCTTTTTCCCTTAGTATTCATTCCTGACAAACAAAATAAATTGTTATGCCAAACACATATAAAGATTGCAGAGATGCACCTCTATTAAATTCTACTTAGCAGCAAAGCGACTCAGGTGTTATCTAAATTTAGCCTTCTGAGCTCCCTTTCTTTCATACCTAAACACCATTTCTTTCAGCTTCTGCTTAGACTTGCTAGAGTTTAATAAATAGAAATACTTTCACAATGCATTAAGATTAGGTCAGCTGGAGAGCTTGACCTGGTTGGATCATCTTGTATTGATTTCTCGAAGTATAGCTTTTACTAAAACTTGGACTCTTCAGAGAAAGAGAAGAAATGCTTCAGTTATGAATTTAGTGAGTTTAGGTTAAAAAAAAAAAAAACAGAACATACCTGTCCTTTTCCTTAACTGTACAAAGTAGAAAGAGGTTTCTCCCTGAAGCATGTGGATGTACATGTCAACCACAATCCAACAAAATTTTTTAAAAAATATAAAATGTGTACTCAACATTGAGGCCATAGGTACCAGATACTTTGACAGTGGAGCCAGGAGTGGAGATCAGGGTGGCCAACTGTCTCAGTTTGCCTGGGACTAAGGGCTTTCCCAGATACGGAACTTTTTGTTAAAGCTGAGACAGAACCAGGCAAACTGAGATAGTTGGTCACTCTAGGGGGATGCCAATTTGAAAGTGACATTACAGTGACTTTCTCTAACATGTCTTTCAAGGAAGCCAATGTCCTACACATAAACTTTAGGATAACTTCTATGTTGGTTCCATTTTCCTAACCTGTGTAATGGTACCAGAGCATCTGAACATAGCTTTCAAAATGGCTCTTTATCTTTGCTGCCTCATTTAATACTCATAATAGTCTTAAGAGGTTATTATTAGTGCCCTGTTTTACAGAGAGAGAGCTAAGAAGTTCAATGGCCCGCCCAAGGTCATACAGCCTGTAACTGATGAGGAGGGAATGGGAGGCAGTCTATTTCTGTATACCTCTACATCTTGGCCCACACTCCACCATACTGAAGTGCCTTGAGTTTCATGAAGGCACCACAGTCTCCAGCCTTGGACTTCTGGACATAGTCAACTCCTATTAAACATACATTATCCTCAACCTTAATTGTATCTCTGTCCTACTATATTGGGAGCATCATGAAGGTACAACTCTTTCTTTGCACTATTTTTCCCTAGCTCAATGTCTACCAAATAGTTAGTAGTCAATAAATAGCAGTTGAATTAATAAGTTAAAGAATATCTAACTCCAAAGTTAGATGACATTCTAGAAAATAACTTCCAAATATTGCTCCAAACGTCAGATAAGATGAGTATGTCACTTGTTCCAAGGCAAAGAGAAAACAGAAAAGTATTGAGAGATTGAACTGTTCTCTTGGAAGCCTCATGCATTCTCAGTCCAACCTACCTCCCTAATTCCCATCCCACTCATGACACCAGTGAAAATTGCAACAGCAGCAGTCAGCCTCGCCCTGACCTGCAGTCTGAAATCTAATGCTGGCTTCACTACCCCCTCATATTCATGCTCGTGATTGAAGCCACAATCACACCATGACTAGACTAAATGCTGAGTAAGCGTCCAGGCGCCAGACATAACGCTGGTTGGAATTTCTGACACTAGGGACTAAAACATGTATCTCATCAGAAGGAAAAAATATCTTCTCTCCCTTTCTTGGCCAAATTGTGGGAGTCAGATGTCCACCCTAGGATGACTGAACAGTGGCAGAAGCAGCAGCAGGCAGAGAAGTCCAGGGAATTTATCAAATAGCAACTGGAACCTTACCTTCAACTGACATAAAATTTCCCCCTATTGTCACAGATAGTATTTTCATTAAAAGCAATGAATCCTCTTACGTAACAATGTGAGCGCCAAGTAGTTGGAATGGGGGGTTTTGGCAAATCCAAATATAGAGATAAGTCAACTTATATGGCCCCTAGAGAAAGCAGTAGGGCAAATACTAAGACCAAATTCCATAGTGAATAATCAGAAGTCAAGAAAAGAGACCCAACTGCTGAGTAGAAATCCCTCAAATAGGCAAATAGGCAAAGTCGGAGTCCCTCCCTGCAGGTGTGGAAGACAGCTTATCAGGCCAGATCCCACGTGTGCCCTGACTGAACCCCTGCTTCCTGCTCCCAGGAAGCCTTCTTCTCATCCTCTTTTGAGAACTTTAAAAAGTGATAAGAGGAACAAAAAAATAACAGAGAAAACACTCATATTCCCACCACCATAAAATATAAATATTTGTATTTTGTCATAATTATGTCCATTCTTTAAAACAAACATTACAGATAATGCTAACACCATGGTGCCCAGTCCCATATTCCCCACCCAAAGCCCCCTCCCAGGTAGCCATTGACAAGAGCTCAATGTGTGTCCTTCTGTTGAGGTGTTTTCATACCCAGCGTTGCTCTATATGTTGTGTTTGAGCCTATCCGTCGTGATACAAGAAATCAAAGTGCAGCATCACATTAAAAAAAAAAGAACTACCTGTATTCCTAAATGATGCATCCTATGTGATGTAGCCTATCACATAAATGCACACATTTTTCCTTCTCCATGCCTCCACTGATGGGCATTTATGTTATTTGCAAATGACTGCCATTACAAACACTGCTGCGATGAACATCCAGTACTCATCTGTATGCACATGTGTAAAGGAGTTTGTCCAAGGCACATGATTAAAGGTGGAATTGCTATGTCTTAGGAATATGCATTTTCAAATATGTAGATCCTGCCAATTTGTTCTTCCAAGAGGCTAGGCCAATATACAGCCCCATCAGACCTTGAGGAAGACACCATCTCCCCCCAGCCCCAAACAGGGATATCTTCAGATATAGGGTGAGATGGCCTCAGCTTGGGCCAAGAGCATGACCTTTCACAGAAGAGAATGCATTAACTTACACGGGAAAAAAAACCCAAAGTTCAATTTAACTCTCATTAATCACCAGTTGCATCATTTTAAAAGCTAATACTATATCTGCATTCTCCCACCTCATGATAACTTAATGAATTAGCCACTTGCCCATCAGAAAATAACCCCTTGGGATAATATGTCAAAATCGAGTAAGGCACTCAAGCCTGTATTGAGTTGATGGATTTAAGGCAAGACTTTAGGCAATAATAATGTTGTTTGGAAGATGAATATACTCATAAGAGCCCCTCCATGACAAATGACTTACTTGGAGGCTATTTATGAGGTCCAGGTGGGAGAGGGACAAACTTAATTAAAGTTTGAAAACATAATAGAACCAAAGGCAGTGCATCAATTTCTGAGCATCCAATCAAAAAGCCAATGGCGTCTTTAATAGCTTGGTGATACCTGCCTCTTGGAGCTGCAATGGATAGTTATACAACTTACATGGTTCCAATTGCTGCTGATCTTGCTGAAGGCACACCACCCCCTACACATCCTGCTTTTCTCCTCTCTCCATGTCTGCTTATGAGACCAATTCATCTCAGCTGGGAGCAGAATCACTCCTGCCTCTATCACACACACTTTATACTGGATCCTAATAAAACCAAGCACAGGCTGGCTGCCCACCCCCCTTCTTTAATGACTTGGTCTATCCATATCTGGGAAACCACATAAATTGTCACTGCCCCATGCTCTGTAGCTCCCTGATGCCTGGAACTCAAACGCAGCATCACATAAAAAATATTTTAAAGACTCATTTGAATCACAACCCAGGGAACCAAATACTCCTGAGCAAGCTTAAAATATAAATAAATATAAACAGCCCAGGACAGGAACCAGATACACCAGCCAAGTATTCATTTTGATACACTTCATTATAGTGTGAAGTGATATATCTTGAATGTGATTTGATGGCTTCAATGGCTCCCTGCTGAGGAAGAGGCTGATTGAAAAGGCTGAATCACTACCAACTTTGTGTCCCATGTAAAACACATCCATAAGTCACTTCACTAAGTAGTGAGGTCATTTTTTATAAACGTGTGTCCTTCCTTGGAAAGACTGAGGGAACCAAGAGAAATTTACATGTTTGCATAGGGCTAGTCCTGGAAGACAGGCAGACAGACAGACAGACACACCAGTCAGTGGCTATAAAAGAGAGGAGGACCGTTGTCATGTGGGAGATATATGCCCCTGTGGTGTCATCCATCTGTCCCAGCTAGGTCAATTCTGGTGAGGCAGAGGGAATGCACAAGTGACCTTTGAACTCCACAGCCAATAGAAAGCAGTGGTTCTCAACCCAGGATGTTTTAAAAGTTGTCAATGCCCAGGCTCCACTCTAGAGCAACTAAGTCAGAATCTCTTATCAAGGGATCCCTGACGTTCTTCAAAATCTCCCCCAAGTGATTCAATTTCGTATCCAAGGTTGAGACACTCAGGTTCAAACAATCTGCGACTGCAGTAATATTTTCTAGACTTCAGCAACATCAAAACAATCATTGCCTTTTCTGTTCTTCCAACAAAACAGTGGCTGTTAACATTGCAGTTTTAGCTATAAATTTTGCTTTCTCTATGCTATATTGTTCAAATCTCTCTGGGAAGACAAAAATAATAGGTAACTCTTAGTAAGAGCTTATTATACACCAGGCATGGTGCTAAGCAATTTCCATGCTTTATCTCAGTAAATCCTTACAACAACCCTAAGAGGTAGGCACTCTTATTATCCCCATTTCATAACGAATGAGCAGAGTCCCAAAGAGGTTAAATAATTTGTTTACAGACACAGTTTAAGCAAGAAACAGAGCCAGGACTCATGTCCACCTTCATGAGTTACGAGGCTCTGCATTTCACTCAATGTTTGACTGCAGCCAGTCTTCGAAATGTGAAGTTCTCACTTTTAAAGAAAAGCAGAAATATAGTTCACACATCTGGTTGTCAATTCTGGTGAGGAAAATTCAAAGATCTCTCAAACTCTCCCATCAACTCAGTGTGTGGCTGCCGGAGATTTAGACACCTCTCTTTCAGTGCAGTGTTATTAGAGGCAGAAAACCTTGGATAAAAACCTGAGCTCTTCCTGTTCCCAGCTGTGAGATTTTGTGCCAATTATTTATCTATTATGAAACTCAGTTGCATGATCTGTAAAATGGGGATAATACCTACCTCCCAGGGTTGTCAGGAAGAAAAATAATTACATTTATGAAAGCTCCTGGCATGAGTCAGGGATTAACAAATGGTAATCTCTTCCACTGCAAGTGCAAGTCAGAGGTACCTAGACTGTGATTGTCATTCTTATCTCTAGCACCACCTGACAATTACAGTTTCTCTTTTCCAAGTGCTTTCCCATCAATGATCTCATTTTAACCAGTTTATATCGAATACGAGTTGCAACAGCTGCGTGATGTTCCCTTTTTATTCTCAGGACTCCTCCACCCCCACCCAAAGGGGATTAGTGGTGCTCCCACTATGGTAAAGTTTTTAATGGATGCAAATTTGCAAGGCATGACACATTTATTAGTCCCTCATTGGAGTAAACTGTAACAAAGCCAGCAGGAGCAACCATTAATTTACATTAATAGCTTTCAGTGTCATATACCCCAGTGCCTGACATGAAACAGTAATCTGAAACCAAACTATGATTGTGTCCTACATGAGTTACTGTATCACAGCCCTCTAGACCCAGAGCTCATGCATTTCATCAAGAGGAAGATGTGTTGATGCATCCCAATGCACACAGGAAAATATTCAAACTACTCACCATGGCCTTCAACGTTTATCTCCTCCAGACTCATCCCAGAACACTCATACTCACTTTTCTTCAGCCAGATTAGTCTTGCTATACATTCCTCATACACTTTAGGCTTATTTTCACCTCAGGGCCTTTGCACACGCTGATACCACTACCTAAACATACCCCTCCCTGCTGCTTTTTGCATGACTAGATCTTTTTAATTCTACAGGTCTCAGATCAAATCTTATTTTTTCAGAAAGGTCTTTCTTTCCTGACCACATTTTCTAAGAGGCTCTCCCTAGAAATTCATCAATACTTTTTTTTCTTTTCTTCATAGCACTTATGATTTTTCAAGTTTATCTTGCTTATAGTTGTTAATTTTATAGGCTGATTACTCTCACAAATGCAAGCCCTAGAGGGAAGGGACTTTGTAGGTTTTGTTTATTAGTCTATCTCTAGCATTTAGAACTATGCCTGGGACATAGAAGATTCTCAATAAATATTTGTTGAAGTGAGAATGAATGGTGAATCTCCTTAACATAAGCATCTTCTCTTGAAATCCGAAAATGTTTTTCATAAGAGCCCAATGCTTTTGATGGCCCCTAAAGTTGGCATTCTTCAAGGTTGTGTCCTCACATTTTTTTCTTCCTTCTCAACACCTTTTCTCATTCATTGCTATGACTCCTACCTCCTATGTTAATGATTGCCAATTCCATGCCTGCAACAGGCCTGTCTGCTGGGACGTAATAGAGGCATATTTGCAAGGCAATCAGAAACCTATGGCTTGACTCAGTATGAAAGTTTTAGTCATTAAAGGCAATTCCAAGTATACAACGGAGTCCTTCACTCAGATTTGTGCTTAGCTTAGCCCCACCATGGTTTCATGTCTGGGTTCTAGGAAAGAAAGAGAGAGAGCTCTGAAATTAAGTAGGAAGAGAAGGTTCACCAAGATACTGAGGTACAGTGATCTTGGCTTCAAAATGAATATTTTTTTTCAGATGACAGCTCTTTATTCCTCCATCAAACAAAACGAGTAGATCTTCCACGGACTAAGGCCCTATTTTTAATAAGGACGTCCTTCAAAAATAATGAAAGGTTTCTTGATGATGTCCTGTATCCACACCTCCTAGCCAAACCTTATGCCCCTTACACCTTCCTTTGTTCCCAGTCTCGTAAAAGTCCCCCCACATTTTTGAAGTCTTTGTTGATAAACTTCTCTCCATTAAATCAATCAGCTTCTTACTCTAATTTCCCCTTCAGTTTCTGTCTCTGATTCAATAAACATATGGGTGAGATTATTTCCTAAACCCTCCTTTTCTTGAAACAAACAAAAAATGATTTTTTTAGGTGAAAGATAATAGTAAGATCTAGCGCTGACTGAATAACACTATATACCAGGCGCTGTACCAGACACTTTGCTCTCATTATGAAATGTACCGCATAAAATTCTCACTACAACACACTTGGGGTAAGTAAAACAGAAACAGAGGTTCGGAAGTGGGGATTATCTAGTCCAATGTCACACAAGGAATCTGTGTAGAGTTCCATCTCCAATCTGGAATGCTTTGCTGCCAAAACCTATTATCTTAATCACAGCACTAAAAGTCCATTACCAGGTATTAACTGGGTAGAGGACTTCATGACACTGAATTGATGGTCAGCAGCACAGTTTGGGGTGTAGGAGCACGACGTCACCATGTTGTTTAGTGCCTACTTGAGAAAGAGCAGGAAGCCCAGGCTAACAGGCAACTCCTGGCTGGGTGGCATGGAGATGTGTGCTCACAAAAAATATCGCGGTGCCTTCGATAGCCTCGCCCTTTCCGGGGTACACTGCCTGGCTCCTGTTTACCAATTAGCTGAACAGCTCTGTATTGCAACAAGGCATAAATGGAGTAATGAATTGAGATGCAGGTTTCATAAAAGTGATTAACTGCTAAATTCCAGTTCAGCTAACAGTTCAATTATCCCATTTTGCATCTCAGCCTTCCATCCAATTCTGCATTCATAGAGCCCAATCACTGAGGCACCTACATCCTTCGCATTACCATTGATTAAGCCATCGCTCTTTCCCAGGAATCTGTCCACCCTTACTCCGTGAGCTGGGTTTGCAAATAAGGACAGGGAGAGAATGTTTTGAGAAGCGTATATAACTGTGCTGTAACAGGGGGCTGACCCAAACTAGATTTTAATGACCACCACCCTGCACAGATTGTCACCACCCTCCTCTGAGAACACAAATGTGGACAAACTCCATGTGGTATTTGTCCAAAGAAAATGGGCCAGTAGGAAGTACTAGAGAAAGAGCAGAGACCTCAGCTGAGGTTTTCATCTGTCTTTAGTGGCTAATATATTCCTGGGGAGACATCCCAACACACAGAAGGAAGAAATGATTGACCAGGTAACCATTCAGGACCATGGACTTTTGTCCTTATTTAACTACTGAGCACTGTTTGACTTAAAAATGTTGAAGAGATAATCATGGCTCCCTCATCCCCATACCCACCCCACCTCCATCCCCAAAACACACCTAGATCTGTCCAATTCCTGTATTGATCGAGGTTCTTGGTTATAAACAACAGAAACTGGCAGAGATGTGTTTAATCAGAAGAGGAGTTCTTGGGAAGGATACTGGATTGCTCACCAAGTTGCCATGGAGGCTGAAGAATAAAACCAGCCAGCATAACCAGGATGACCACAGAACAGTCAGGTTCAGACCACACTGCCCTTTTCAGAGGACACTGACTGGCTGGTGCTGTCGTAAAAACAGTCTGTAAGCTCTCCCTTCAGAGCCAATGTTCCAAGAGGAAGCACTGGATTGGCCCACACTCCCGTGCCCACACCAAGCTACCAGGAGAGGGGAGGAGTGAGTATCTGGTGTTTTCAGCTTCCTGACTCCCACCAACAACCACACAACAATGATTCCCTAAACACAGGAAGGGAGTTCAAATGCTGAGCAGCCAAAAGGGTGTACACATGTACACCTCCACCACGCATGCTCCTCCTAGTGCTCATTTCAGCAAACGGTACTTAGGATAAGGACAAAGCTCCTTGAAGACCATGGTCTTAAAGACCACCCTTGCCATGTCTCACTTCATCCCCCTTACATCTATAATGCATCTTCTCAACTCCTTTATGCATACCTCCAGAACACAGTGCTTTCCTGACCACCAGGCCTTTGCACATGTGGTTTTCTCTGCCGAGAACACTCTTCCCCTTGTTATCTGCTACTTACCCTCTGAACTCAGAGAAACCCTGCTCCAGACTCAACTGAGAGCCCTTCCTACAAGTTCTCTTTGCACTGAGTGTTCATTCCATGAATGCAGGGTGTAGGCCTGCATGGTTCTCTGCTGTATCCAAACAGCTAATAGAGTGTCTGGCTCCAAGTAGATGCTCAATATGTATGTGTTTGATGAATTTCTCTGAACCCTGATGTCCAATAAAAATAATGCAGAGGAAGAGGAGGTAATGCCTGTGCATCATCCCTGTGCCCATTTCTCCATTTAGCCTATTCATGCCATTTTTCCCCCTGGACTCAGTGGGCTGCGGTGACCATTTTAAACATGAACCCTTGGAAAATCAACTTTCTCTAATATTTCTTTGGCTGCTTCTTACTGGGCCTTACTGCTCAAAACAAAACAAAACAAAACTCAGTTTTACTAAAACGTGAACGTGCAGATGAATTTCACACCAGAACCTTCGCTTCTTAGTGAAAATATTCTGTATGGAGCTATCTTCTCTCTGGTGATGCCCGTTCAACAGCTAGAGGGAGTTGGCGACTTTGTCATTTCAGAAGGACAGAGAAGCACCAAATAGCTGGCTGTTATTTATCCAGAAGAAGCCACTGTAGTGGGCAAAATGAAAAACCTGGGTTCAACTTTTAACTCTCCCCACTATTGGCCATTTGACCTTGCTCTCAATAATCACTGAGCCAGTATTTCCCACTAGTCGGCAGGATGGGGAGCTGGAATTAGGATTAAGGTAATTTTTTAAATTGAGATATTTCTTTTATACCTGTTTGCAGATTGAGAGCCAACCCTGTTACCTCAGTTTCATTCATCGATGTATAAGTTTAAAAACAATGGATTCCACATATAAGCGAACTCATACAGTATTTGTCTTTCTCTGTCTGACTTAACTTCACTTAGCATAGTACCCTCAAGGTCCACCCATGTTGTCCCAAATGGCGAGACTTCATTCTTTTCATGGCTAAGTAATATTCCTCCATAAGTGTGTGTGTGTGTGTACGTATGTGTGTGTTTTATCCATTTATCCATCAATGGGCACTTTAGACTTACTATTGTGATCATGTTGCAACATATACAAACATTGAGCCATTATGCTGTACACCTGGAATTAATATAATGTTGTATGTCAGTCATACTCTGATTTTTAAAATTTTTATAGTCACTAACATGTGTTGAATATTACATGTAACTTTAATAATAGTCACTAACCTGTATTGAATGTTACATGTGTGACCAACACTGTTCTAAGGAACTTTTGTGCCCGATCTCATTCTGTCATCAGTGAGATAGGTACAACCCAGTGTGCTGGGGTTATTTTTATCTGCATTTTATCCATCAAGACACTGAATCTCAGAGAGGTTGAGAGGTTTCCTCAAGGTCAAACAACTAGAAATAGGGAGATTTGGAATTCAAACTCAAGCTGCCTAGTCACAGAACCCCCATAACTCTTAACAACTCCCTAAATTATACGTACAATTTATATAATGCATGGTGACAGGTACACAATAATGGTTTAATAAATGTAATCTTAATAAATAAGAGATGCACAGACGGATAGTGGACGATGGATGTGTGGATGGGTAGAAAGATGAGTGGGTGAGCAGAAAGTTGTGATGTCTTTAGCCTTTAAGTGCTCCCCATCATGACCAGCTTTGTAGACAAGGATTCTCCCATGGGGCCTTCATGCACAGATGATGATGGTCCCAGAAACAGGGGTCAGTCTCCCAAAACTTCATCCAACAGGAGCTCTGTTACCTCCTTCTTTACTTCCAAGTAACGTCCGCAACTTCCAAGAGCTGCTAGAGGAGACGTGGAGGGGGCAGAGCATCACCACGCACACCATCCTCCGGGAGAGAGGATGTCAGGAACAGATGCCACTAATCACCCACCTCTCCCTAACAGACGGGCCACAGCACAGTCTTGGAAATCCATAGGCTGGGCCCTGCAGCCACACGGGCTGTGAGATGACACCCGGACGCCATCCAAGAAGGCTCAGTGTTGAGGTTCGATTGCCATGTTTAAACATAAACAGCTCTCTTTTCCCGTGCCTTGTTTTCTGTGTTTCCATCATCTGGCAAAGTTGAGTCCAATTGAGACAGAGGCAGCTGTGTTTGGGGAACGATTGTCTTCTTCCTATTGGGCACGTGAGCTGAGTTCTCTATTGTCCACATCTGTGGCCGCCTGGCTGAAAACCCAAAGAGATGCTTATCTCTTTTCCAGCACAAACATGTTTAGTCCAAAGCCCAGAAATAATTCGGTAGTAAAAGGCCTCTTGCAAACAGGAGAACCTCCTGGGCTGTTCATCCCTCTACCTCCTTCCTTAGGACCCAAAGGCATGACGTTTTCAAATACCTACCTTGTTCCACAGCCCGGCCCATGTGTCTTTGAATATGCATAACAGGTTTCCACTATAAGGATAGAGATGTGGCTGACCCAAAATTAGATTCATACAAGTTTCCAGACAGGAGTTAAATCCAAACATTTCTCCAAGGTTGATGTGTTTGCCACTATATGATGTTCCGTACATCTAGGAGCTGCTTCTAACTCTGACAGAACTTGAGCACTGCCAGAGAGCCCCCTCTACCTTTGCTCTCTAAATCCCTTTGTCAAAACATTTTGATGTGTGTTGGAAAAGCCCAAAGAAGAACCAGAATCAGCAGAAGAGAGTTGGGTTACAGAGTCAAACAAACCTGGCTCCAGATCTCTATCAACTTGTTCCTGGCTATGATACCACATATCACTAAACTTCTGTTCCTCCACTTGAAAACTAAACGTGAGTATTATCCATTCTAGAGAAAAGCGGAGGTTAAGTGAGAGAAAAAGTGATATTCATCCTTCAAGTCTTAGTGTATCAGGTACTCAGAAACACATTCCCTGGACCCTAGATCAAGTAAAATCCAGTTGCTTTTAAAGATTTTTCACAGTAACCTGTGTTTCTCATATAACACTTACTATACTTGTAATTCCTTCTTAACTACATGCCCCCCTCTCTTAGACATGAAGAGCCTTGATAATGGGATACAGCTACCTTGTCTTCCTCTGTATAACCACCTCCTGGGACAGCACTAGACACATAATGAACTAAAGCACCTAGCACAGTCCCTGGCACATAGTAGGTTTTCAAAAACTATGAGGGTTTTTTTTTTTCCCTCTTCCTCTGGATGTGTTGAGACCCATGAGGTTTCCTCATCCCCCTTCCCTTAAGTGTATGGTAGAAGAGTGAGTAGGTGGAGACAGATGGTTGGCAGGTGGGCACAGCAGGTAGCTAGAGAGGGAGTGAGGACATGCAAGTAAAAGATGGGAGGAAATTGCAGCTGTGATCTTCCACCCAAAGGTAGACATGACTTCACCGAGTCAGAACAGCAGCATCACAGACCCCTTCCATTTGACGGTACAACTGGTTCTGGCCTTGGTAATGGTGACGCCAATATTTGGATGTCAAGCGGAGGACTCCTTGGGGCTGGAACATGGACATTCACAGTATATTGACATTTTCCAGGAGTCAGGGGGAGGAGGGGACATGCAAGGGAGCAGTTCTGGAGCGAGTCTTCAGGACGGTTTTACCTAGGGATATGGCAGCCTCGTGTACATTCCCTTACTGATTCTCGACCTTGATATCGACCCTGTTGCCCTTGCTGCCTGGCTTCTGAGTGCCAGGCACATGCTTCCTTCTGACCCTGTAATGTGAGCTGTTTTTTGTTGACTGGCTCCGTCCTTGCCCCTTCTCTGTGACTCCTACTTGAATAATGAGCTCTAAATATATTTTCTTGTTCTAAACCATTTTTCTTTTCTAATGCTAAATTATAAGGCTTGTGTGTGTCAGCAGGAAAACGTGCCCTGCTTTTCCAAAGGATGCAGAGATGCTGCTAGACGTTCTTCCAAACCACTGGGAAGGGGCAGGGACGTTTCCACCAACGTACCAGCCCTGGAGTGGAGGCTTGTCCACGGCCAGCACATCGCCCAGCAATTACTGGCCCAACCCCAAGCTCCCCAATTATTTCCAAAAAAGTTTTGGATAAGGAAGGACCTGCTATTAATTATTAAAAACAAAAGCCCAGAGACACATACATATGGTGAAAGACCTGTCATTATGCCTTCTTTATTTCAAACATCTGGCCAGAACCATCAGATACCACTGAATTTAGCCAGGCTTCTTGTAAGTCACACAAATTACAGGCAAACCAACAACAGCCAGAGTTTTCCCCTCTTGACATCATTATCTCCAGCTAATGGAGGTGGTGATTATGGGGAAAAAATTTCAGAGATGGATGACTCTGACTCTTCTACTGCTGTGCTCTTTCCTGGGACACGATGACTTACTCTTTGAGCCCTGTTTGAGTGTGTTTTTTTTTTTAAATCAGGCCTTTAAAATCTTTAATATCAAGAAACATTAGTCTTGTAGGGAATACAGTACACTTACCGTTTCCTATAAGTTGGGAACTTATTAGGGTCTAGAGAGGAGTGCATGTCCTTTAAGAAAGAAATGCATTCAAAACCAGACTCAAGAGGTTCAGCATAATAGATACAGATAACAGCATGTGCAAAGGTCCTGTGGCATGTCTAGAAATGGTAGGAAGCAGCAGAGTGAAGTGCAGACAGCACCAGGCGTGAAATCAGGAGCCCTCTTGGCACTTAGCATCTGAATAACTGGACAAGTTTCTTGATCTCTGAAACTGACTTTCCTCATCAGGTGGGCTGGGATCTGCCCAGATAACTTTAGAGGGCTATTCTAAAGCTCATACAAGGTAATACAAGGAATTAGGTCCTGACAATAGAATCCTGACAACCTCGGATCCATTCCCTGCCCCTAGATTGATAAGAATACTCCAAAACAATTTTTTTTTAAAAATCATAAACTTCTAACCTGAAACCTGAGACAATTCAGAGAAGTAGCCACCTTTTATTTCAGTTCTCAAAAATGCAAATCTCTCTATCCATTTAACTGGGTTATCCAAAGAACACAGCATAGGTTTTTATTATTCATCACTTTGAGAGAAAATTGATTATATGTGTGAATTTACCTGGAAGAAGGCTCTGGCTCTGATTTAAACTGGAATATTCTCCCAGGCTGGTGGGTGGTATCATTTACTCCCTGTACCCACACACACACTCCAACTTAGGCGGATATATGTCGGAGGGGGGATTAAATAGTAATTTTAAATTATAAAAAGACAAGGAGTCCTATATTTGCTGGATGGTCTCCTCTCTCTGGGCAGCTCTGAATTAGCAAAAGCGTTGAGTCCTAAAAATAACAGAAAGGTTTGCATTAGCACTTTGATCACTTGCCCATCAAACTTTGCATTTCTGTATAGGAAACGAAGAACAGCTTGTCTCCACAGTCTATTATAATTACCACTAAATACTCCAGAAGCTTGGCAGTTTTGAATTTCATAACACCCATGACTGACATTCCTAATTAATACTATTGTTTTTCTCCTCTGGCTGAATTTCCTGAATGCCAACATGCATCACATACACTAAAAACAGACATTAAAGAAAATAACATCAGTGTTAATCTCCAGCACAAATATATCAAATGCCTCAGTGAAGTGTATAGAAAAGAGCTGGATTCCTATAAATAATGGAGCATCCCTGCCTGATCATCTTTATCCTCCTACGCTAATAAGATGGTAATCTTTCTCCTCTTGTGTCCTTGCTCTTCGATTTCAGAACAGCTTTTGGTGAAGTGCACTCCCAGCTTTTTTCTTCTCTTGCTTTGCTTTTAAGTTGCAGATTGAAACTTTCAAAGAAAACCTTCTAGCTTAAGTTAGAAATAGCATCCGCTGGGCACCCTATAAATAGGGAATCCACAGAAGAGAGCAAGATGGTCTAATTTGTGCTTTCTAATGGATGTTTCTCTGGTTTGCGTGGAGCTAAGAGAACCCAGCCTTTGCTAATGTACTCATTTACTATGTTGGATGGTTTAGAGCCGGGATTTCGGCATCAGAGAGTTCTGTGTTTTGAATCATGCCTCTGCCACTCAGCATCTGGGCCATTTCTTTAAGTTCTCTGAGCCTCAGTTTTCTCATCTCTAAAGTGGAGATTATGACAGTACTTATCTCAGAGAGCTGTTGTGAGAATCCGATGAGAAAGCAAATAATATCTTTTGCAGAGACTCTGACACATAATAAGTACTAATTAAACTTATTAGATTTACCATTAATACACGTCTGAGTGTGGTGATATGTCTAAGAAAACTACCAGGCACCTAATAAGAACTCAATAAACTCATATGGTTGAACTGATATGAAAGACATCTCTGCAAAGTGCCCAGGACTTTAGTTGTTTTTGAATAAAGAAGAAAGGAATGTGTCTAAGTCTGGGACCCACATTGTAAAGAGTGACAGTTGCCTCTTCTGCAGATGGCCAGAACCTCAGACAGTATGAAAAAGCAGGAACTTTCAAATGAAAATTAAGCCTTGCAGCTTTAAAGATATATCCATGCTTCCATATCTTCCATATCTCACCCCATAATACCTAGTTCTATTGGTGTTGGTTTTGCTCTTGATGTGTTCCTTGTGGACATGGGCTGTAGAATGATTTTGCCCACGCTGTATTTCTATCTTGCTTCCTCTAGTTTTTCTTTCTAATTCAGGATGGATGAATATTTATTTTCTTATTGTGGCATAATACTTACAAAATTTACCATTAATAACATTTAGTACACTCACAATATTGTATATGAAACTCCACACCCATTAAGCAGTCACTCTCCAATCCCTCCTCCTCCAGCCCCTTGCAACCACGTATCTGTTTTGTGTCTATGAACTTGCCTATTCTAGATATTTAATATACATAGATTCACATAATATTTGACATTTTGTGTCTGGCTTATTTCATTCAAGCATAATGTTTCCAAGGTTCATCTACCTTGTAGCGTGTATCAGTACTTCATTCTTTTTTATGACTGAATAATATTCCATTGTATGGCTGTACTATATTTATTTATCCATTCATCCATTGATGGGCATTTGAGTTATTTCCACCTTTTGGCTATTGTGAGTAGTGCTGCTATGAATGTTTGTGTACAACCCTTTATGTGGGCCTATGAACAGGAATGGAACTGCTGGGTCATATGGTAATTCTGCTTAACTTTCAGTTTTGATACCCTAAGTTTCTATTCAAGAGCACCCCTTCCTCCTGATCCCTCCCTGTGATTTGACCTCAGGCCATCAGCTTACTTTCACCTTCTCTGACAGGACTGGTTTAGGAATGGGTGCCCAACCCAGGATATAACCCAAGGAACAGAAGCCCTGGGACTTTTGCAGAACCTCAGCTTCCACTTGGGTAAAGGTGGTAAAACAAGTTTGGAGCTACTGGAAGTCACCATCCCACCGAGAGGAGAGAACCCCTCTGAGAAGAAGCCAAAATAGAAAAATGGGGTAGAGTGAAACAGATCCCTCAAGGCACCATTAGAGGATCCAGATTCCATCAGGGCAATAGGAAAGCCCTACCCTCCAGAATGTTCAGTTTTGTGAGGTAACATTTTGTTTTGTAGAACTTAGTTTTGAGTTGAGACTTTTTTTGTTCCTATTGTCCAACTGTTTATGTGGGTGCTAAGATAATACTGGTGGATTGAGTGGGCAAGAGTTGTTTTCATTTAAATTTTGTAATTCACCATAAATACTACATACAGAGCTGTGAGGGCTAATTTTATGTGTCAACTTGACAGGGTCATGGAGTGCCCAAATATTTGGTTAAACACTATTCTATGTGTCTATGTGGGTGTTTCTAGACACCAGTGGGCTGAGTAAAGCAGATCACCCTCCCCAGTGTGAGTGGGCCCGACCCAATTCTTTGAACACTTAATAGAACAAAAAGGCCAAGTGAGGGCGAATCTGCAGCCCCTTCACCTGACTGTCTTCCAGCAGGGAACGTGGTCTTCTTCTGCCTTCAGACACAGTCTCAGACTGAACTTTAAATCATCAGTATCCTGGTTCTCAGGCATTCAGACGTGGCCTGAAATTCCACCATTGGCTCTTCTGGGTCTCCAGCTTGATATCTGCAAATCCTGGGACTTCTCAGCCTCCATAATTGCACAAGCCAACTCACTGTAATAAATGTGTGTGTGTGTGTGTGTATGTGTGTGTTTTTATAACTATATAATCTAACTTCTTGGCTCTGTTTCTCTGGGGAATCCTGACTAACAGTGTCTACTTACAATAATGCTTCTTCTAACCCAAAACATGGACAACTGGCCCCAGAGCAACTGAATGAGATAAATAAGCCAGGGAGAATCCAACACATCAGAGGAATTAAACGTGTGCTCCATCTGCTACCAGTCTGGCAGCTTCAGACCAGATACACACATTTCAAAGATAATGGTGGATGACCTCATGGGTTAAAAGAGGCATATAAAACAGAAGTTCGAGGGAGGAGAGGCGGAGCCTGCTGTCAAAAGCTTTGTCACACACAAAGGAAAAACACTGACATCTTTATGGCAGTGGAAAGGGGAGGGAGAGACTGCTGGTTCGGTTAAATGAAAGTTATGCACACCCACCTACCTGTCACTTTTCCAAAGCCTCCGGAGGCTACAGTTTATCTGAAGAGGAAAACAACCCAGCTGAGATCCAGCCGGTTTATGCTCCCAGATAAGGGATTGCAGGGACGCCTGGGAATGTACAGCTGTGTCACTGGTCACTCCAGAAGTACGTTCCAGCAGCCCCGGCATTTACTAGAGCCACCGTCAGTGCTTTATGCCACAATCAAGCCTTGTGTTCAAAGTGCCGTTCTTCCTCACAGATCTCTAAAGCGCTGCGTTAAGCTTCAGAGACAGACAGGATTTTTGCTTCAAGGTTTATTCAGCTCAGCCAAAGACCTCAGAGGTGACCTTAATTTTATATTTTTTGAGTCCTTTTCAAAAATCTTTTTTTTTAAAGTGTGCTGGTTGGTGATGTGGTTGCTAGAATGCTTTTTCTTCCTGTGGACAAAGTGCTGCATTTGTAGAAATGCCTCAGTAACTGGCCAACCAATGCAACCACTGCCATCCCCTGAAAGCAGTCCAGGGGCAAGTCCCTCCATCTTTGCAGAAACGTCCTTGCCACGGGCAGTTTTTCTGCATCAGTAAGCTCATTGTGAAGTCTCACTGTCAGACCCATCCCCTTGACCAACCTGGGGAGGTGATGAAGGGGTTATTTCTTTTTCTTCTTGTTGCTTTGGGATTTCTGCTTTGGTGCTAGAGCTAAGCAAGAAGGAAAACTAATCTTAATAGAGATTCCTCACAGAAACAATAGCTAGAAAGGATAAATTAAAAGAAAGCCCTAGATGAAGAAGGAAAATAAGAAAAGCTATAGAATATTTGATCAACCCAAATAATACAAACAGGATACAATGCTCTTCAAGTACATTTTCTTTAATTGACAATGTACCAGACTGAAAAAAAAAAAAAAACTCAAGATTTTGTTTAAGTTGATAGTTAATAAACCACATTCGCTCCATAAACCCTATAAAATTAGAAATATATAACCCCAAATTGGACCCCAAGTCATCTCTCTCTCTCTCTCTCTATCTATATATATATGTATGTATGTATATATACCCTTGATAATTTGAAATCATACTTTTTAAAGAGAAAAATCAACATGGAAATTACAAACCATGTAGAATTGAATGACAAGGTTTTGCAGAGCAAAAGTGATAAGATATAGCCAAAGTAATTTTCAGAGGAAAATATATAGACTTAAATATATATATATATATATATACACATACATATATATATATATATATATATATATATATATATATATATATGAATAAGAAAGTAACTAAACTAGGTTTTCAACTCAAAAAATCTAGCAAGAGATGAAGAGGGGATAAAATAAACCCAAAGGAAATAATTACTAAAGTTAAAAGCAATTATTAATGAGTCAAAAAACAAAACAAGCAACAACTACCACAAAAGCAGTGGGGTATATCAATAAAGCCAAATGCTTTTACTTTGTAAATATTTGCAGAATAGGTAATAATTTTTACCTATTTTACCTATTTTTACACAGGCATCTTTATTGACCTCAATTTAACTTCAGGGTGGACCCTGAACAGCCCTTTAAAGTACAAGCCAAACTCCGAGAGCTACACATCTGTAAGCTTTTCCCCATTTCATCCATGTGTTTGATGAAGAGATGGAATGAAACACTTAGGGCCACAAGCTCAAAGATGTTTAATCCATGCAAACTGAGTCACGGTAAAATCAAGACCGGTCCTCCTGGGACTCAGAGAAATCATGGCAGAGCTCACAAACATCACATCTCTGACAGTCTGACGTTTTCAAATCACAATTTTTCTTTGATCCCTTAAACAGGAGAAACAGAGATCTATGCTCTATCTAGAAAAAATTAAAAGGGGATGGGGAGACATGGGTTTATAACTCATCCTTCGGTTTTCCAGCTTCTTCATCCATCTACAGTAGACACCCCTACCCTACCCTCAGGCCACTCCCTGTCACATCACCCACCTCCTTCTTTTGTGGAGTTCATCACAGTCTGTAAGTATCTTGTTTACTTGTGTCTGTCCCTCCTGGAATGCAAGCTCCAAGGGGATGGATCTAGTCTGCCTTGTTTGCTACTCTCCCCCAGACTCTCTATAATACCTGAGAGATCCATGGAATAATATTAATTAAATGGAGTCACGCACCTTGTCATGGGAATAATACGCAATATGACTGAAGACTCCCCTTCACTCTGTGGGTGGTGCCAATGCATTGCAAGGCCTTTGTTTTGTTTCACGGGCACCCACGTGGAAGAAATGAGACGTGGAAGTAGGATAATAAGTCTCCATCAGGCATTTATTTTACACATTGAGAACTTAACCAGACACCCTACACCCTGATGGAACCCCCCTTCCCTTCCCGTCCAACTGTTGCCCCCCTCTAAATGGCCTTTGTACCCACATTGGATTTGCCCAGCCAGGGCTTGGGAAGGTTCCAATCAGTTGGCCCGGCCCCACAAGCCTCACTTGGGTGCACCCTTTTCTCTGCCATTAGACACATGAAGAAGCTGACATGTCTGGAATATTTCTCTTGTAAAGTCTGACAGGCTTGAGTGGGTGGCAGTTTTGACAGCTGGGGCCTGATTATCCCATTCACCCTCTGACATTTCCTCGGCTCTGCTTCTCTCCCGACAAACTCACACCAACAGCCGCTTTCAGCGGATGCCTCTGAGAGGCTGGGACCCGCTGACACCCACCCCCACTCCTGTGGACTATGAGGGCACGATGTGGCCCCATCTTGCCTCTGCAGGCATGTGGATGCAGCCCAGCCCAGGACCCCGCGTAGAGGCCCAAGGGGCTGGAGCAGAACCTCTCCTTCTACACAGCCAGAGTTTTCCAGGATCCACTCTTAAGATGAGTGGCACTTGGCAAATGCAGGAAAACAGCTAGAGAAAGTCTAGCCATGTGTCCACGCATTCATTCATTCATCCACGAAATATTAACAGAGTGCCAATGACATGCTAAACACTGAACCAGGAGCTAGGCCCACCACATTGACCAAAAGCTCCCTCCCACTGAGGCCTTCGTTGGTAGGGGAGACAGCAAACACACAATCCTATATATTTGTCAATTGTCACCATTGCTAGAAATGGAAGGAAGAGTATGGTGTGCAAGATAAGAAAGTATGCTTTTTTTTAAGCAGGGAAGAGCTCAGAGACAGCCTGTCTGATGGGATGGCTTTAAAGTTGAGCCTGAAGAAGGAGCTGGATGTCTGGAAAGCAGGGGGCAAGGTATTTAAGGCAGAGGGGACAGCTTTCAGGTGCACAGGTTCTGAGATAGAAAACAGCTTGTTTCAGGAGCTAAAAGAAGCCCAGTGCAGCTGGAGCAGAGTGAACAGGGAGAGAGCAGCCCAGGGTGATGAGAAGGGTGGGCAAGGAGCAGAGTGTGCAGGGCCTTGTACATCAGGAAAGGACTGTGGGTATTTTACTCTGAAGACAGTGAGAGGCCAAAGGAGGATTTTAAACTGGGAGCAGCACTATCCTTCTATGGGTTCTAGGAATTAGAGAAAAAGAAAAAAAGGAACGTGGACCACAAGCACCCAGTAGCAGCACTTCCCAGGAATGGAATCCTCATTTTCTGGCACATAAAGCACATTTTCTGGGACAAAGTCATAGATTCTCCGCCTTGACTACAAGAATCCCTACAGGAGTTTGTTAACATCAGGACCACTGGGTCTGGTAGCAGACTGTCTGGAAGGCACCGGAATCTGTTCTTGACAAGATCATGACTGATTCTGGTTCTCTTTGGTTTGAGAACCAGTGAACCAAGAGATGCAGTTCCTTCAAGGTGTTACAAATGAAAAGTCAGCCACTCAAAGAAATGAAGAGCCTAGCAGGCAGGCAGACAGGGCAGCCACAGTGAAAAGGTGAACGCAGGAAGGGCGGGACCCACAGGAGAGAACAGTGCACCAAAGACACCCATCTCCTGAGTGTGAGGGGTCCCAGGGAGCAGCCCTGATGCCCACATGCCAAGGAATTTCACAGCATCTGGAGCTCTGACTGGTCCCCAAAGAGAAGGCTGCTGCCCCACTGAGGAACAGCTGCTTCACCTGGAACAAAAGATAGAAGAACCCAAATTTCCATTATCAACTTGAAGACCTCTAAGATCCACAGCTGCCTCTTGGTCGTCTGTGGTGTGGGAAGCACGAGTGGCTAGGATAAGGGCAGACCAGTGGTTACCCAGAATATGACATGGCGCTGCCAGCTGTCCAGCCGCTTTCACACTGGCTGGCGGCACTGCGTTCCACACGCCTGCATCCCCCACAGTCCCTAGCAGACTACCTTGCACTGAACAGGAGCTTTGCAATTGCTGACTACAATCAACACATAAACTAGCATTAGAGGAGGCTAACCTCAAAAATTAGATCGCATCTCCTGAGGTCTCAGCTGATGGCTACCTTGACTAAATCCATTTTAGTCTGCTATGGACGGGGATTTCTCAGCCTCAGCACTGCTGGTATTTGGGGTTGCGTAGTTCTCTGCTGGGAGTACAACAGGGGTGGGGGTGCAAAATCACTCCCCACTGAAAACCACTTCGATAGATAATCATAACATTTATCCAGCATTTACTATATGCCAGGCACTGTCTTTGATACATGACACACACTTTTGTTTGTTTGTTTCTTAAATTCATTATCAAAGTGTAGTTGATTTGCAATGTTAAGATACACCTTTTATTTAATCCCTGCAACACAATGGTGAGACAGGTACTACTGGGCTCATTTTACAGGTGAGAAAACTGAGGCTCGGGAGTGGTGGAGCAGCACGCTGAACCTAACTATGCAGCTCCAACCAGAACTAGCTCTCCCCTACACTCTACCACAGCACTTCCTGTGTCACCAGTGACTCGTGAATTGCAAAGATTCAGAAGAATTCCACGTAATTCTCTCCTTTTCCTGTGTTAAAGTGTCCATTAACAAAGTTTAAAGAAAATAAAATTTGTAGAGGATTACTCCAGGTCATTGGTTCTCAATGGGTGGTCAGGCCAAGACTCTTGTTAGGGGTCTTCCAGGTCAAAACCCTTTCATAATAAGACTGTGTTACCTGCCTTCAGTGGAGTTTTCCATTGATTACCGGGTGTGTGATGATACCACCGCTAGAACAAATAATGGAATTTGTGGTCATGTACTCCTGCGTTTTAAGAGTTCTCAGTTTCAATTTCTAACACAGTAAATATCGACAGATAGCACCCACCTAAACAAAAAGCCCTTCAGCATTTTTAAGAGTGCAAAGGGATTTTGAAACCAAAAAGATTGGGAACTTGCCCTAGATTTAAAGAAACTCAAAGGCATAGTGGTTACATGGAATGTGTAAACCTCCCCGGAACTCTGGTTTTTAAAAGAGGAGTTAAGTGAATACTTAAGGGAGCAACTAGGAAGATCTGAATATTTACTGTATTTTAGATATCATGAGGGAATTATTGTCAATTTTTTCTCAAGTGTGTGAAAATCGTGGCTATGAAGGAGAATGTTCTGATTCTTAGGAGGTGCAGGCTGAGGGTTTTAAGGTTGCTACCTACAGCCTACAGTGGCATACACACACATTCACACAAACATGCACACACGCACACACACGTTAATACACATATCTGTAGACAAAGCAAAAGTGGAAGAATGTTCACTGGATTTGGGTGGTAGAGTAGAACATACATTGTATGATTCATTCATTATATTATTTTTTGCAGTTCTATGTATGTTTAATAGATAATAAATAAGTTGGACAAAATAGACTCAACTTTGAGTCCTGAAGAAATATGGTGAGGGAAGACAGGAGGCCTTTCCATTTCTCAAAACTAAATCTCAGAAGGAAAACGCCAGAGGCAACGTGAGCAGACAACTGGATGGACACACCATTGAGCCATGGCCTCTGGCTAAGTCAGGACGAGGCTTGGGGCAGGTTCAACACACACTCACTTCCTCAACCCTATTTCAAGCCATTCCTGGAGGGACAGGACTCCCTCCTGGACGCACTGACAATTCAGTTTTCAGGCTGCATACATAGCCGCTGTGGCAGCACCTAAAGCCAGCTCAGAGCCCCTGCTGTCCTGGGTTGGGACTCTCACCTCTGTCTGCTGCTCTGTCTCAGGGCACACTGGCTCTTCTACCATCCGGCCCAGTCAGGCTCACTTCTCAGGCACTGCAGGCATCTTAAAGGACCATTTGTGGCCCAACTTACGGATCTGTTAGTTTTATCAGCTTAACAATAAACTAGTTGCTTTAAACACTTTATTTTTATGGCAATTACCAAAAAATAATGAACTGTGCGGGGGGGGGGGGGAGAATGTCAAAATTACCAAAACAGAGCAAACTATGACCATAGTTGCATATCTCTTTGAGAGATGATGAAAACACCCAATCAGAACAGCACCCGGGTTATTTAAGAAACCCACAAGAACACATCACACAATACGCAGCATTCATTACTCATGTTAAAACGATAGCAAATTCGAAAATCTGGTACAAGCATCTGGAGGGTAGTGCCTCCCTCTAGGTTCTAGGTGTGATGTGATTGGCCAAAGCTTCCTTTCTAGTCAACGGGCTTTGCTAGGGAAACCCACGGGGGGTGGGGGGGTGCTCAGTGAGGGAAGCTTGATGAGGTTTTCCTGGTCCTGAAGGAACCTGGTCATAAAAACTCAACAAGGAGTTAAGAATTTACATGAAATTACCCTCTCTTAACAGGGCACTTGGGAATACCATTTAATATCAGCCAGTCAACCAAAAGACCTTGCCTATAAACATCATTTCCCTGACCTCAGTCCTCCCACACCCCCAATCAACCTGTCTCACAGCTCTCCAAATGCAGAAAAAGGCATTTGTATCCTAAAGCAGAGGCTCTTAACTTTGTGTGTGTGCCTTGAGCCTCTCTCATCTAATGAAGACTATGAACCTCTTCTCAGAATGTTTTTAAGTTCATTAAAGTATAATACAAAGGCTTGTAAAGGGTACCAACACTATTGCAATAGAGTTATCAAAATATTTTTAAAACAAACGTGTAATTTGGCAAGAGATCAGTTTGTTTATTAATGCATTAAATAGCAAGGTCTAGCAGCAGTCCTAACAGCTATCATAATTTCAAAGTAGTGAGTGATGGGCATAAATAATATTTGGAGATATTGGCAACAACTGTAATGTGATATGAAGAGATCCATGCATGGTTCGATTGATGACAGTCACAGATTCTGCTAAAAACCACTGTAGCTTGCTGTCTACATTCATAATTGAAGGAAATGCTAGCTTTGCAGTTAGAACGAATGTAAATAAAGATGTCATTTTTTTCACACCCAAGATCACAGACTCCTTGAAGTCAATCTGCAGATCTCTGGTTAAAAATGTCTGGTTCAGAACCTTCAGCAATCTAGGCAGTGGTTACTGCAAACCACAGCAAGTTGGAGGAAGATGTATTTCGGGTCCCAGCACTCACCATCTGAACATGTCTTGTCTTTGCTAGCCCTACCAGCCTGGGGCCCTAAACTGCTGCTTCCTTTCCTTCCTAGACTCATGCTCTGTCTCTCTAACTGGGCTGGGCTTCCTCTTCTCCTGACCCTGCATTCTTTTAACAATGCCTATGTGGTATGTTCATTCATCCATCCAACATACATTTCTTGGGAGCCTATTATGTAACAGTGAGGGCTTCAAGCCTGAAATAAACAAAGATAAAAGACACAGTTCTCAACCACTAGAAGCTACAGATCCTCATTCCCTAAGGCTGCAAACTTTCTGAGGTCAGGGGATCATGTCCTTAATGTTAACTCTATACACTCAGTGCTCAGCATACAGAAACACTCAATAAATATCTGTTGGATCAACAGATATTTGTATGGAATGATGAGTATGTGGGTGGGTGGCTGAATGGGTGGGGTGGGTAGATGGATGTATGGATGGGTGGGGGAGTGAGCATATTAATCTTTATATGTTTGATATTTGTGGCTGCAGGTGTGCCTTTATCCTCTCAGCTAAAATGTCCAGTTGGTTTTCCCAGTCTGATACTGAGGCCCAGAATTCCCTTCCATGTACTGCTCATGGTTAAACCCTGTCCTGGTGAAGGAATAGCAGAGAATGGATGACCCACCAACAGAGTGACTGAATTGGAAACTCGCTGCAATTTGTCCAGAGTCAAGAAGCACCACTCCAACATGAAAACAAATACATGTGTGTATATGCATGACTGGGACACTGTGCTGTACACCACAGACTGACACGTTGTACGTGACTGTACGTCAATAAAAAAAAAAAAAAGAAGAAGAAGCACCACTCCGAGTTTCATCAGGTAAACAAGTGTCTCAGTGTGATGATCAAAATTAGATGGTGACCCTTGAAGGCAGCCATTCAAGGCTCATGTCCTGGACGGACAGCCTGGCCCCTGAAGCTTGTTTCAGCCCCAGACTTGGATTGCAGTGGGACTGGTGTCCTGCTTGTATCAGGGTACCTTCCCAACCCTAACTGATGTCTTATTCATCTTACTCTTGGGGTCTTAGCTTCCTAACAGGTTGTTTGCCTACGTTATCAAATAGAGAGAATGAAACACCCAGGTCTGCTAGCATTTCTTCATCCTTGTCACCGCTCTGCTTGCTGGGTTGACTCTGGCATTGCTTCTCATGCATAACTGACTTGTGGCCCCATAGCCCATATCCTCTGCAGCCCTGCCCTACAGTCTAGATCGTGAAATGGGATCAAGGATCAGCACATCTCCATCTATCCCCTCCTTTATTCCACAAGTGAATACTTAGAGTACCTCTACATGAGAGATGAACTGTAGTGCACTGGTCCATATGTCAGACTCCAGAATCAGACTGCCTGGGTTCACATTCTCATTTCACCACCATTCACTGGCCCTGTGACTGTGGGTAAGGATTTCACTCACTCCAGCTTCAGTTTCCTTCTCTGTAAAACAGCGATGGAAGGATCCACCGTACTCTCTTAAGTTACATGGGTGAAGTATGAGAAAGACTGCAAAGCGTTTGTCATACAGTAAGAGTTTACACGTTAGCAGTTATACTAGTGTTGTTGTTAGAAAATTATGGTCCTTAAGGCCATTAGAGCTTGCTCCTGAGTTGGTAAAACCAGAGGTTTATAACTCGAGCAGACCATTCCCAAAGGAAAATGAGTGAATAGATTCTCAACTAGAGGCATAAACCACACATACTGGGCGGTGGCAGTAGGAGATGTAGATCTTACGTTAAGAGTTCTTATCAGCAGCAGCAGCATTAATAAGAGTGCGAGAGGAAACTTTTGGAGGTGATGGATAGATTTTTGGTATAGACTGCAGGGATGGTTTCAAGGGTGTGTTCTTACCTCCAAACTTACCAAGTTATATACATTTAATATGCAAGCTTTTTGTATGTCAATCATACCTCAATAAAGTGGTTTCAAAAAAAATAATAACGCAACCTTCTCCCAGCCAGCACTTTTAAATGAATGTGAGGGAACCACAGGACACACTAACGATGAAATTATATTAACAACAAACAACAATTTAAACTGTATGCTAGCCTTTCTGCTAAGTGCTTGAGATGCAGTCTTTCTTTCAGCTTTCACAACAACTCTTTAAGGTAGGTATTACTGTTCACGCTTTATAAAATAAGATACTTAAGATTTCAGAGTCAAAATTATTTGTCTATGCACATGCATCTCACAAGCAGTGAAGCCAAGATTTGAATCCGGTTTTCCCTGAGCCCCAAGTCATTCGTGTTATTCATATTTTTGTTATTATCGATAATAATTGATATGATTAGTCATTACTGTAAAACAATGACTCCCAGTTAATCACTCAATAAGCATTTATGGAGCACCCACTACAAGCGCGACACTGAAAATCAGGGATGAGAGGTGGACACCGTCCTTCTCCTGTCCTGGGCTCAAAACCTAGAGATACTAGATTAGAGCGCTACTTAGCCAACAACTACACAGACTTTAAAAAATAAATTTCATTGTAAAAAAGTAGTTCCAAGGAGAAATCAAAACAATACAAGGGCTTCAGTGGCACCTCCTACTAACTTCTACCACTTGGAAGCTAAGGCTTGGGCATAGAAGCTGTTGGGTCCTAACCCCACCCCCCCACCTCACTCAAGGATTGATTATGCTGTGCCTGTGAGATGGGGGAAAAGCACAGAATGCACACCCAATTCTTCTGCTTGCAAATCTTAAACAAGGACACACAAAACACCACGCTGTGCAAAAGACAAGCGTGACAGCTCGTCACCCAATTAATTATCCCCGCTGTAGCTGCACCAGGACTCGCTATGGAAAATTCTGGGAAGGAATTTAAAGCACTATTCATCACGGAACCTGGCCCCACCCCATCCTCAAGTCTTTTTCCAGCCAGCTGTTGCTACAGATGTCACTTCCTGCCAGATGTGTTCATAAAAAGCCTCAATCAACCTCCAATCCCAACCAGCAGGAGGATGTTGGCAACCTTCGAGGTCTCTCCGCTCTCAGGCAATAAGACTTTTGCCCAGCTTTTTTTTCTGTCAGTCTCACTCCATGAAATGGGTAAAAACTGTCACAGAGTCTGTACCGAAAAGATTCACGGAACATGTTTTCCTATCAATAGTCCTTGACCCTACAATTTTATCACAAACAGTAATTTTCATAATTATAGAAGCCGCATCATTCCAGGAAATGCAGATCTCCTGTTATTCGTGACTTCTTTCCCAATTTTGAAGGAGGGAAAATTCAGGACCTGAATTTCTCCCCACTTTTATCAAATGTTGGGCAAACCCCAAGTTTCAAGTGAACTCAAGCCCTGTTACTTGAGGAACATTAAAATGGTTAACGAGACACATGAGTTTTATATCCGGATTCAGCTATTGTGTCGTCTTGGGTAACTCACACAAACTCTCGATGCGTGAGCTTTTTCGCCTGCAAAGTAGAAACCATCACACTACCTGTCTCACTGTAATGCTGGGAGGATGGAATGAAATAATACATGTAAAGTGGCTGGCATATAGAAAGTACTTAATCTATATCCTTTCCCTACACCCCTCCAAACATAAAATAACAGTTAATAGAAGAGTCTCTCACTGAAGACATGATTTCTAACTCAAAGTACTAAAAGGACTGGCATAGCAAAGAGAGAACAAATGTATTCTGAGTTTTCAGGGCAGAACTAGTACCATTCATTATCCATCCATTCATCTGCTCAATAAATATTTGTTGAGCACCTTATATGAGCCAGGCCCTGCGTCAGGTGCTGAAGGGGTAGTGGAGAGCAGGACAGACATGGTATGGGCTACCATGGTGCTCAGAGCCTGGGAAGCAATGGATGGAGTTACAAGAGAGACCCTGAAATGCATTGTGTGAATGACCTTTCTAAAAATTTAAGCTATCTGCATGAGGCTGAGGGTTGGAATTCTGAAATCCCTTCCAGCCTAGAAGTCCTCTGAGAAACAGGAGCCCAGAGTCCATTTTCTGGAGTTCATTTAAATTCTCTGCCCTTCTTATCCACACACCAGTATTTATTAACCTACTTTAATGCCTAGCACGTGGCAGCAATTAAATACATATTCAACCTATTATACCTAGTTTCATTGATTTAATGCCCATTTCACACATTATTTACCATATTGCTATTTCTTTTAAACATATTTTCTCCCTTCCCAAGAGCAGACAGTTTAAGAATATTCTTAGGTTAGAATAAAAGGCACACACACACACACACACAAATGGAGAGTCAATCAACACATTGATATATACCCTGGCTCTGACTCTTGGACATAAGTGTACATCTTTGGACAGGTTAAACTCTAGGAGTTTCAATTTTCCCAGCTGGACAATAGACAAAGTTAAATAGTCCTTAACATTTAATATTGTACAGATAATCAAATGAGGCAACAGAGTACCCAAGTGCCTGGGTTGGTGCCTGGAACACAGTAGATACCCGATTAATGTACTTCTCCCCAACACCAGATATAGAAGGAAGTCATCTGGACTAGACAAGAATCTATAGGTCCCAACTGCTGGTTAACCAAACTGTCTATGGTTGGTTAATAATATCTTCAAGATGCCAAGAAAAAATGAAAAGGCAAGTTAGCATAACAGTTAAACAGCTAGGCTCTGGCGTAAGATTAAGTGTGCACAGACAGGTTGTGCTCCTCCTTAACTGAATGATCTTGACTAGTTCACTTCTCTGGACCTGAGCATCCCACTGTGTAAAGAGAGAATTCTCATGTTAACTGCAGAGTGCTGTAAAAATTAAAGTATCCACGTAGAACCCACTTAGCAGTGAGCCTGGCACAAAATAACCACTCCATGAAAATTTAGCCCTATTAGCCATACATTAGTTACCAGGATGATGCCAAAATAAATAGGAGTTGGTAGTAAATGACTCAAACTAACTGGGATTTGGGTTTTTTTCCTGTTTTTTAGCCTGAAGTTTGGAAGAGAGTAGAGACTACCATACAGGGCAGTGGTACGAAGATCTCTGCATCCCTGGCAAAGGAATTATTGGGACCTTTTAATTTTTTCTGAAAACTTCTATCAAAGTCTGGGTATCTAGTCCTTTGGGGAAGAGCATGACACTGACATAGTAGAAAGAAAAATGTTATAACCCACTGAATGTCCCAGCCACACAACTATACCGCTCTACTCGAACAAAATCGAATCAAGAGATACTAATCTGATTTCTGTTTTATTTCTAAAGGTTTATTAAAAGAAGACAAAGGAGTTGCAGGTGATTCATTAATTCAGATGTTTATGAGAACTAAGCATTGTTCTAGCCATTGTCCTAGGCATTGTGATGGATCTGGAGTTAAGATAGTGTCCAAGTGCTCCCCTCATAGAACCTAAATGCCAGATATTAATCAAATGGGTCACATTTGAAGATGGCACCACCTGTCAGCCCTACCCTTAGGTTGTTCTCCTAGGTGTGGAGATGGATAAGGCCCAGTATGTGCATTCTCACTTGGATCTGAAAAGGTTGGTCTGGGGCAGGAGGTACAGACTGGACCCAGAGTGCAATGCAATGCAATGGAAAATATGACCCACAGCAGGAGAGTCCCCAGTGGCTGGGAAGAGATGTCCTAGGTTCTGAACAGGTGCCAAGATGCAGAATACACACTTTCCACCCTCTGGGAGCTTATAAATAAAGGCAGGACATAGTAGAAGCCAGAAGACAGGGAGAGAGAGAGGGAAAGAGAGGAAATGAAAACTATAGGAGCTGTAGGAGGGAGGGGCACAGCTCACCGGGAAGAAGGATCCTGGGGGCCTAGACGGCATCAGCCCCAGGCAGTCATGCCAAGTTGTGAGGGAGACGTGAAAGAACTCGGGCTTTGAGAGGCTCAGAGGGGCTGCGTAGGAAAGGAACAGTGTGTCTTCACGTCCAGTACAGGCCAGGCTGGCCCAGAAATATCTGTGGTTTGAGTCTTAGGGGATGTTTCTGGTTGGAGAGGAGAACGTAGCTAGGAGGGAAAAAGGAAAGGAACAAACATTCCTTCAGCAAACTCCATACTCAGTCCTATGGGCTCCAGGGAGGGCGGGGGAAGCCTGATTTGGAGTGTTTGCTGATTCCCATGGTGTAAATACTTCTACTAAGGCGTGGCCGAGTTCAGGCTACAGCAGCTTAACCACTGGCTTTCAAGATTCCTAAAAATTTAACTATTGGCTCTTAGAAGCTGATATGGGCAGGCTCAGTGGTACATCACTGATTATGGGAGAAAGAATGGCTTGAAGCACTTTACTTGTATTATCTCAGTCATCAGTCACAGTCCAAGGAGGCTGTAGTTGTGGATCCATTTTACAGATGAGAGGACTGAGGCTCAGAGGATAAACTGACTTGTCTAGAGTGACACAGCAAGAGAACGATAGAGCTAGGATTTGACCCAGACTTAGCCCACGGCAAAGTCTATACACTTTCCACGGCAGGTCTCAAACTCTTGACATCAGACTCATCAACCAAAAGCTCACATCAGCTGGGCCCCCACCCGCCCACCCTGCTGGGTGAGTGACCGACCAGATGGAATCTCAGAACAGCCACAAAGTGAGAAGTAAGATAGACAAGCAGAAACTGGATTTATCCCTTCATCCTTCAAGAGCCGAGAGAAGCCCTCCTGCCTACTGGCTTTGGCTGAGCTCTGCACAGTCCCCTAAATTCAGCATCCTTTCCGATGGGGCACATATGGCCTGGACTCAGTGGCTGCAGGTAAACCAGCTGGGCTTGAGCCACCCTAGCCATAGCCTGTGGAAACAAGCAGTTCTAAGTACTTTTGGACAATGAATAATCTCTCCCACAGTTGGCACCTGTCCCTGAAGTCAAGCATCCCAAAGAGAGAAGGGCAGCTACTTATGAGGCAGAAAAAGCTGTTCTGTTAGGGGAGAGATTCACAAGGGAAGCAGGCCAGAGGCAGTCACCTCAAGCCCAACACACAGCTCGGTGCTCCAACTTCTCCACACAGGTGAGCTCACATACGTGTGCAGGGTGGGACAGAGAGAGGCCTGGGAGGAGGGTTCCCGTTTACCCTGACTTAAGAAAAGATACGGATGATGCCAACCACCTCGGTGCTGGGTCTGTTACATGCAGTAACCCACTCACCCTTGCAGATAACCTGTGACTTGGAAATTTTTTGCAGATGCGATAGCTGAGCCAGGGAAAGGAGATCTGTAATCTATCCAAGGTCCTACAGCTAGAAAGTGGCAGGACAGGGACTTGGGTTCCAGTCTGTCTGATTCCAGATCTTATGTTTTTTGTTCTTGTCTCCCTGTATCTCTGTGAAAGGGACACAGTACATCTTCCATGTAGCTGGGCTCCTACACCCACTGGTCCTGGCTAAGTTTTTGAATGTTGGGTGGCTGGCCAGGAATATGGAGCAGGACATATAAAGACTTCTGGAATGGAGGTCAGGCTTGTAGGGTCTTGGCAAAGCACGAAAAGGTTACATAAATATGATCTTGTCACCACTCCTGCCAGGGAAGGGGAACACTGCTGAAAGTAATAACTTCCTCTTAGCCCCCTGTGACATGTGGCTCCTTCTCCTGTTCCCACTAGGCCACAGAGGTAGGCAAGCCAGTGATTACGAGCATAGGCTTTGAGGTCAGACAAACCTGCATTCACTTCCAGATCTGGTCCTCTGGGTGAGTTAGTTAATCTCACTGAGCCTCAGTTTTGCCATCTGAAAATTAAAGGCTGATGATAGCAGCTGCCTTATGAGGCTGTTGTAAAACTTAAAGGAGATCAAATATATGAAGCACTACATGGCATCTGATGACCAGCAGTCTCCCAGGCTATGTTAGCTCTGCAACTGTCATCATCATCATTATTAAAAATATTTTGTCATCATTACACCCTCTCACTGATATGCAAATGAAGCTGATGTTTGGGCAAGACTGATTAGAAGAAATTATGTAACAAGCACTCCCCACGTATAGCCAGAGAGGAACGCATTAAAGACGGAGGAAGGGAGGGGAGTCAGTGAGGACATAGGCAGGCTGAAATGGTTCACGGGGGTGCTAGGAGCATCATGCTATAAGTGGAGGACCAGGGCCTTAAGCGGTGGTGAACAGGTCACACACAGAACGGAACAAAGAGTGCTCTTTCCCCAGAAGGAACGCTGGCTTCTGACAGCCCTGGGAGGGCAGAAGTGGATACAGATCCTAAAGGGTCTTGCAGCTCTAGGAGTGGCTGGAGGCACGATTTGGGATGTCTCTGCATGGGGTGAACTGCAGAAGGGCTCACCAGTGTCCTGCAACCAACACTGCAGATTGCTTTAGAAGTGGCTGTCAAGATGCTTGGATTCGCCCGGGAAACAGAGGGAGAAAGAAAGGGAGAAGTGACAGCAAAGGAGGACAGTGGGGGAAAGGAAAGGGAGAGAGGTGAACCAGAGGGAAGGGAAAGGGTGAAAAATAAAAAAGAAGAAGGTAGATGGGGTTGGGGAAGAGATGGCATTCAACACTGCCCTGAGGGGTTCTCTGTATGCCATGCATTTGCTGAATTTCTGTCTCTGCCACCATTCCTACCTGCTGCCCACCCTCCATGAGAGCAAAGACAGTTCCTATCTGTGGTCAAGGCACAAAGTGAGCACTTGAGAAATGTTTGAGTGATGGAGGGAGGGAGAAAGGAGAGAGGAAAGAAGGAGAGAGGAGGAGGAAGGTAGGATCTTCTGGAACCCCTGTTACACGGGGAGGAAAGCCAAGCTGGCCCCTCCCTCCCGGGGTTTATCTAAGCAGCTGGCAGAACTAAGGCAGTTTTGCTTAAAAATCATTTCCCAGGGGATTAGCATCCCCTTTCACACTTAAAAGCCTTCCCCAAAGCCAAAGAATGAATTGATTTTCCTATAACAAATCACACTCCCGTTTAATAGCAGGAAGCCGCTGCTTTATTTTCCATCTCTGTCTCTAAAAATGCAGACTGGGCATTCACCTCGCCTCTCCCCCACTGAGCACAGGATGCAAAGATGATGAAGGAGCCCCACAGCAGGGCACCCTCCCTCTCCCCAAAACCACTGCAGCCACAGCTGCCTCTGAAGAGCGTGACGAATGTGGCCAGAAAGCCCAGGAAGGGCACTTCACTCGTGGCGCCGTCAGCACCAACCTCTCTGGCCCAAGCACCAGTCTGTTTGTCCAGGTAAGATCAAGAGTCTCATCCTGAGACCATTTCACCAGGAGGACAGGGCTGGAGGCTGTGGAGTTCCTGCCGAAACCACAGGGGTTGTTGAGAGTGAAAATAATGCAGCAGCGTGTCCACAAGGACCCCGGCTTGCCTTCAACGCCTTTGTTTGTTTGTGCAGCTGACGTGGTAAGTGCATGGCATCTACTCTCATCTAATCCCACGGTCTTAGCTCCCGCTGTGGGAGGTACCAAACCAGTGACAGTTCTCGGGAACATGAGTGCCACCAGACTCCGATGAAGCTGTTCACTTTGCTCTACATTATCAAGGACTAACAAGTTCCACTCAAAGGCGATCAGGTGGACTGTAGGGACCCAGATAAAATCCAACCCCCTTACATGTTGTCCACCTGAGTCATTGTGGAATGAAAAAGGCAAGTTACAGGTGATACCTTTCCGTCTGCGTTCATTGAAAAGAAAATGTAAATCCACACGATACTTCATTCATGGCTATTGATATTTGTAAAAGACAGAAAAATGGACGGAAAGGATAAAGATAAATTCACGGTAGAGGCTGCATCTCTGGAGGAGAAAAGGGAAATGAGAAAGGGAGAGGATGGGGTAGCTTAACTGTGAATTTTTTAAATTTTATTAAAATGTTAGAAGAGACACATAACTGCCAACATTGAGGGGTGAGAACATGGTTGTTCTCCATGTTTTTACATTGTCTGTACCTTTATGGACATTTAAACCACATCTGATTTTTTTAATATGCAAAAACGGCATGGACAAAAGAAAAACCATCTCTATACCCTCAGTGGTTCCCTGTCCAGATCCCCGTGTGCTCCTTCTTCCTTCCTGGCCAGTTTCTCGGCACTGCAGACATTTTGGGCAGGATAACTCTTTACTATGGGGGGCTGTCCTGTGCACACTGAGACGTCTGGCAGCATCTCTGGCCTCTAGCCACTGGATGTCAATAGCACATCACCCCCAGTTGTGATGACAAAAATATCTCCAGATATTGACAAATGTCCTCTTAGAATGAAATTACTCTTGGATGAGAACCAAGGGCTGCATGAAACCCTCTATTTCAGCCCACTTCTCCTCTCCTGGCACCATGTGCCACACACGCATAGTACTTGAGTGTCTCCTGAGATATTTGCATTCACTTTCTTTTGGTTTCAGATTGTACCACCCAAGGAATGGGGGGTTATCATCCCATTGCCTAGATTTGGAAACTGAGGCTTGTAGAAGCCAGACCCTGCAGCTGAGGAGAGGCAGGATGTGGTCTTGAACCTGAGCCTTTGGGTTCTTATTGATAAGCCAAGAGTTGTCCTTCTTACCCTAATAATCAGAAAGTCAACTCTTACTAAATTTCACCTTTCTTTCTCCCTTCCCCCAATACTGGAGAAGTGGGGATTGGGGGAGGAGAGGAGGGAGGGGTGTCAGGGGAAAGAGACTTGTTGAACACATTTGTGTGCCCTGAGCTTTCAATAATCTATCTACATTGACTGCATAATAATCTAATAAAAATAGACAATAGCATTCACATTTCACAGACGAAGAAACAACATGAAACTAAAGAATCATATGTAATTGTGGCAATTGCAGGCACATTTAAGAGTAAAAGGGGACTTCTGGTATTTCTAAAATCCAGCTTCCTCTGAGGCAGTATAATATGATGAAATCCCAGCAATGCTGCTTGCAAGCTAGGTGACTCTGGGTGAATGACCTAACCTCCCTATACCCCACTGTTTTTATTTATAAACCTAGGGAGGATCATATTCAGTGAAATGGTGCGTGTGTAACCCAAATATAACTGGGCTGCCTTGAGGCGCAGTTCTGTCCACTGATGCATTAAGCCCACACACACATGCATGCAGGCGCGTGCGCACTCACACTCACACATATCCCATAAGCATTTACGGACAAGGAAGGGATTCTTGGGAGGGGAGCACAGGTATATACAGTGTATCACATCGGAATAATGCCTGCGTCTGCATCCTCCCTCACAGCCTCGGCAGCAGCCCCATGTGATCACCCTCTGTTTCTCCATGTTGTCTTTCTGCCATCACCCTGGTCTCCCATCTGCCTAGCTCCCTCACATGTCACTTCCTCACCCCCATATCATGCCACCTACTGCCACAGCAGGCCCCTCCCCTGCATGCTCCTCTCTTACTGAACAAAGCCCCAAGAAACTAGAACAAATTCTCCACCTCCTCACTCTTAGGAAGAGTCTGGTCCAGTATCCAGCATGTCCCCTGTACTTAAAGCAAGTTAACCATGGCAGTGGTTGGTATTATTTACCAGGAACCTAGGAGTTGCCAAGCACCGCTAGGAATCAGGACTTTCGAAAGAAGCAAACACAGATTATGTGCCAAAGGAGCTCAGTACACAAACAGGCTGATGTGTACAGCCTGTTGCAACTTACACAGGGCTTTATAAAAAATTGAGACAAAAATCACATAACATAAAAATCTCCCTAAACATAAAATTAACCATTTAAAATGAGCTAAATGAACAACTCAGTGGCATTTAGTATAGTCAGTGTTGTGCAAGCATAACCTCTAATTCCAAAACATTCACCATCCTGAAAAGAAACTCTGTTTCCATCACACACTCACTCCCCACTGCTCCAAGCCACTGGTGCCTGGAGATCACTCACACACTTTCTGTTTCTGTGGATTTGCCCACTCTGGACAGTTCACAGAAATGGACTCATTCATACGCTGCATGGCCTTTAATGTCTGGGCTCGTTCACTGAGCATCACGTGTCCAAGGTTCATCCACGTTGTGATGTGTATCAGCCCTTCATTCCTCCCAGGTATACACCCAGAACAACTGAAAACAGCGATTCAAGCAAAGACCTGCACACAATTGTTCATAGCGGCGCTATTCACAATAGTCAAAAGGTAGAAACAACACAAATGTCCATCAACTGATGAACAGATAAACAGAAAGTGGCATAAACACACGATGGAACATTATTCAGCCATACGTGGAGCTATTCCTGCCTACGACTTCATGTAATTATCAGAAAGAGGCTATAGGGTGCATAGTATTTTATCTCCTCAATATTTGTAGGACAAGACAAAGCATCAGAAATATGGGCAGTCTCACGTCTCCCAGCCCCACCTGCCTCAAAGTCCACTGTGTCCCTGAAAATGTGAGTACGTTGGGCTAACCCCTTGGCTTACATCCCTGGAGTGTGCTCTCACTCCAGTAATAGACTGTAGGGTGGAACTTTGTCTCCACTGTATACAGTCCAACCTCAACCTGACCTGCCATCTAATCCAAGAACCTTTAATGTGGCCTTACAAAATTCTCCCTTCCTTCACCACCACCGCCAGGGGTGTCTCCCTCCCACAGTGGCCAAAATCACTCATTCACACTCGAGGTAATGTTACTGTGCCCTTATCAAGGATCTTTGGCTTCTTACGAATCCCTAATTCACTTCCCTGCGCATAAATTGCATTCTCTTTCATATGTAGCTTTAACCTATTTAATTAGAGTCCTCATTTACTTTTTTTAAGGGGGGGGGGGGAACGCACTTTAACTCTACAATGGGCTAAAATTATACCTTACAAAAAGACGTGATTGTTTCCTGACCATGAACTTTTGCTTTTATGAATTGCTAATTTGGTTAATGGGCTCATTCTGCTCTGAAATTTGCATCATGAAAATTACTAGCTTCAAAGAATCCTCTGTGTACAACGCAGTTTGCACGTTTTGTTGTAAAGGTCACATTTGACATCGTAAAACAGCGGGCCCTTTTGAAAAGGTACAAATGTAAGAAATTAAGTGGCCCCACTGGTATAATGTCATTGTGAAGGAGGGAGAAAAGATTTTTAAGTTAATTTTTATTCATATTGTTTACGTGCATGCAAGCTGAGCTCGGTTCCGCGTGAATCCCTTCTCGTGCCTGACACATTATCGGCTGAACTTGTGGTTCAGGGGACGTTAGAGGCTGGAAAGGTTTTGCCACAAGCATTGGTACAATGGGGAGTCTTGAATCAACTAAAGAATAAATAAAATAGAGGGCGCCATCAACCATGTCTGAGTAAACTCAGGCACTGGGTAAAGCAGACATGGGGATATCCAGTCATTATGTAACTGCTGTCAGGGACCCTGTACTTAATAATACCTTGCTGATGATTCAACGATGTCTGACAACAATGAATCAGTATTCACCTCCCCAGCTGATGTGGAGTGTACTTCTGGATATCCCTAGGCTGGGGTTTGTGAAGTCAGATACACAACATCTCTACACCTAGGGGCAGAGCAACCCTACTTGGTGCTTTTGGGAAGCTCTCCAGTGTTCTGGGCGGGGAGTGGGGAACGGGGCCAAGTCCCCATGCACAGAAGCATGGAGAAGGAAATGTTGTTGCCAGAGGCTCAGCCCCCTTCCTGAGTGCCCAAGGAAATGATCAGAGGCCAACAGTTCCCTGGCAAAAGAATGACCAAGGGTGGCCAAGAGGTACAGACATTTTTATGAAGAGGCAGTCTTGGGTCAATGGCGAGGCACCCCACTTAAACATCACAGAACGCTAATCAAGTTTCCTTGCGATCCTGAGATCCTGACATCATTTTGTTTTGTTTTCAACTCTGCAATGGGGATGTTGATCTTAGCACCCTCCCACGGGCTGGGGTTGGTGCTGAGGCTTTTTCAGAAGTAACAGAGCATCTCCTTATGTCACATCACCTGAAGGAGTCAGAACAGATCAAGCATTAACATGAGGACATGATCTTTTTGCTTCCTGCCAGGGCTCCAAGAAGTCCCTCCCAGAGGAGGCAACGGGTGCCCTGCCTTGGGTGTCGGTGGAGACTTCAGGTCAGGGGATGGCACTGAAGTGGGCCTTGCTAGATGAGGAGTGGGTTCACAGGGCAGCACAGGAACCCCATCCCTGGAGTTCCATTCATGTTGCTCTTGGGATTGGCAGCCCCGTGTGGAACGGAAAAGAAAGACCAGCTGGGCAGACGGGCAGGGCGGGGCAAAATGGGCATGGAGCCTGTGCTTTTGAACGAGGACCCTTTCCAGGGGCTACATGTGCCACCAAAGAGCACCTTCCCTCTGGTACCTTCTCTCAACCAAGTCCTGGGTAGAACACAGGCTACAAGAACACGATCAGAGGAAACAGTCCTTTGTGACAAAGAAAAAGAAAGACCCCTCCCCTCCCCCCCTCCCCGGAGCCCATGGGGCCTCCCTCCCTCCTTCTGCAATTACCTCTAGTAAATTCCCCATTCATCTGCATGCCGGTTTCTATTCAGGGAGGACTTGAGGCTGTGCTTCTGGGGAGGCGGGGGCGGCTGGGCACATTCAAACTCGCACAATCTCCAATCACTGCACCTGATGGGGATGAGCACTTGCTTATGTGAAATTTTCATTTCAATCCCAGCCTCAGATTGCACCATTTCACAGCAGTGCTCCCAAGCACTTACACACAGAAGGCTTTTCATCCTCCAAGTTCCGCACAAGTGTTACCTAATTAATGTTCAACAATGTTACCAAACCTCCCTCTTTTAAGACGTATCAACCTGGAAAGGTCTGGAATTAAGGATTTTGATCTCAAATGGATTGCTTTCATGTATTTCGGATAATTCACACAGCTGCTTAAAGACAGATATTCATCGACTATAAACAGCCCCAAGTTCGAGTAGCTACATAAATAAACCTTTCCTTATCTCTCCCAGCAGCCTCCCTTTGCCTCCTTGGGCAGTGAAGGGATCAGAAATGCTCCCTCATGGACTCAGTCCATGAACATTCGGACTCCAAAGTGAATGATTCTTTAGCCAAGCAGAATGAACTACCAGCCTGAGACTCTCCAGTGGCTTCCCTGAAGTCCAGACCACAGCCCCCAGCCCTGCTCCTCAGTGTGGTCGAGGCAGCATCGCAGGGAGCTCATTAGAAATGCAGATGGGAGCTCCACCTCAGCACTACTGGACGAGAGTCTGCATTTTAGCCAAATCCCCAGGTGATTCTCGTGCACATTACAGTTTGGGATGCTCTGGCCTTTAAAGCCCTTCGTGAACTGACACCTAACCAACCTCTTGGGCACGGAACCTGCCCCTCACTCCATTTCACTGGCCTTGCTGTTCCTCAAACTCAGCACACATGCCCCACGTTCAGGACACTTGCCCTGACTGTGCTCTCTGCCCAGATGTGCTTCTTCAAGCCATTCCTAGGAACACCTCAAGGGGTTGCCATTCATGCAGCCGTCATCATAAATGGCACTCCCACCCCATGGCCCAACTTCAGACTACAGTGTGAACGGTGTCCTCAGGAGCTGGGTGGCACAGCCGCCCTGTGCAAGTGAGACAGGAGGGAAGGGGTCAGCGCACAACCATCAGAATAATGACACAGCAATTAGCACCAAATTGGTGGAAAATTCAACTTTCAGTAGACCTTGAGCTTCAGTATAAGCTCAGTGAACTACAATAGGATGCTAAATGGTACTCCCACAGTTTCAAGGCTGACCATAAAAGGTCAAAGGGTGGGTCATGGCCCAATTCCTGGGAATCTCACCCCCCTCCCCAAACTTGTTGGAATAATCCTCTCACTTCTTAGCCTAGGAAATTACAGAGCCCATAAAACTAGCAACCTTGCCTCGCAGCCTCTCACTCCCTCACCTCCAAGATGGCCTGCCCTCTGTCTATGGAGTGTGTATCTGCTTTTTCTTTAAACTGAGCACATAACAAAACCTCAAGGCCTTTCTCTAAACTTTTTAAACAGCCTGCACTCTGTCTGTGGAGTATGTATCTCTCTGAATAAATCTACCTTTACTCAACTGTGCCTCGCTCTTGAATTCTTTCCTGTGTGAAGCCAAGGACCCACACTTAGCAGGGCAGGTCCCAGAGACTCAGTCAAGACCTGGGACACATCCATCCTCTCACCCCGTATTTTTTCCCTACACCACAAGGATCTGAGTAAGTGCCCTCCCTTTGGAGAAGACTGCCCGCTCACTATTATCTAAAAACGCATCCCATGGCTCTTTCCTCCCCACCCCACTTTATTGTTCTTCACAGCACTCTCCACTACCTGATGTCACATACATCACACCATAGATCTGTTTATTTATGTAGTTCACGGCCTGTCTCACTTTGCTAGAACTCATTCTCCATGCAGTCAGTATCCGCCACTTCCACCCCACACACATACATGCTGCATTTTCAGCACCTAGACTAGAGCCTGTCTAATAACTGGAATACAGTGTATACACATACGTGTGTGCACGTACAAGGTTAAATATTCTCCCTCCCCTGATTCACAATGACTTGAGACTGGTGGATAAATTAAACTTTTGTGCGAAATAACCGCTTTCATTTCTGCAGATTTTTCAGAGAGTGACGTGGTCTAGCTCAATGCCAAGGAAAAACCCCCCACACCTGAGCAAAAGGCCACTTCTGCTCCTTGGCCCTACAGAAGCCCCTTCATATTCTTCCAATTTCCCTGGGAAGCACATAGAGCAAAGGTGAACCACAGAGTCACCAACACATGTGACACCCAGCACCATGGAAAGAGTCAAATGCCCAGCGAACACTACTGATTAGAAAGCACGGCAATGTGCAGGGTGGGGTAAAAGAGAAGTTTAGTTTGGTTAACATCATCGTCCTTACTTTGGCAGAAAACAGTTCATAACCAAATATTGTGCAGCTTCAAAGGCACAAAATGAATGAATTGACAATCATAACAAGGAGAACAGTGACACCAACCCAGGGGACTAGAGACCATGCCCACAGTCTGCCAAACACCCAAGTAAACACAGTCATCCACACAAGGACTCTGCCTCAGCACAGCCCACCCGATCATATACATGAGTGAAACAGGACAGAGAAAAACTGCAGCATTAGAGTGGTGATGAATGGAAAATGACCCAGATGCTTGGTATTGGGAGGAAGGGGACAATAAAGAGTGGTGGGGACTGTGCCAAACAGAGTTCATGTTCCTTCTAAAGGGGGCAGCTGTTGACTAGGTGACTAGTGTCATTTTGGGACATGGACCCAGTATTACCAGATCCTCTGATTTATCTCTTATTAAACCTCCTGGTTTTAAAACATTAACAAGTAAATCCAAAATTTTAACAACTCTGCAAGCAAATCAATTACACATATGGATGAGACATACCCATAGGTCATACTCGTGAGAATAACAGCTTAGATATTTGAAGTTCTTGCCTTTATGTAGTTCTTCGTCAGTACAACAGTGCATTTAACAAGGGCTCTTCCTGTATACACATGCATGAGTGTGCACACACAATTCTAGAACATCCTCCATGGTAGGAAGCCAAGGAAAGACCACGTGGGCAGTGAAAGCCCATTCGGCCTCAGGCTTAGATACAAACAGCTCAGTCTCTAGCCTAGAGGAATCTAGGGATCTTACAGATAGAGATGAGTAGAGGAGAGGGGAGAGGGAGGTGAGAGTAGGGAATCAGAACTGGGCTCAGCATTCTTAGGAGAATCAGTTCTTCTCAGCAAGTAGGCTCTTCCTTCCTCCTATAATGACCTGCTATAGAAGGGAATGGCTTTTTCTGTAAAAATCAGTGAGTGCATCATAACGGAGGGCTATTTGGGTTGGGTTTTATCGGATATGTAGGAGTTTCTTCAGAGGAAGGATATGGTGCAGAGGAACTATAAGTGCCAAAGCATTTCCCTTCCTGCCTTCTCTGAGCCCACTCAGCCCAGAATCTAACTGTGCTCTCTTCTCCTCCTCCCCCTCCTCAGAGGCCTCTGAAACTGGCACTATGCCCTACTGAAGCTTTATGACACAGTATCCATGGGGACAGTGAATGGAAAATCTATTCCCTTCCTACACCCATTCTAATCTCCCCCATCTAGAATCTACAGGGAATAAAAAATGTATTAATATTGGATGTTAATGGTGGGAAGTGGGGAGGTGAATACACAATAGCAGTCCTACAATCCCACTTTCCGATATCTCCTTTAGGGTCCAAAGACACCATCCTGGACCACTCACAGGGGAGCAGTTTATTAAGAGGAGCAGGAGGTGTGGCAAAGGGATTATTCCAGGCAGTAATAGGCAGAGATGATGGAAAATAGAGGGGACGATCCTGTAAACCTCAGCCTACAAAATCAGCAGCCATCCCTGGGCCTGGGCTGTTTGCTCACAAACCACCATAACCAAACAGCCTTGAGTGTCTTCGGTCAAAGCCACGCCATGGGCAAGGTAGGATGGTGGTGACAGAAATCTGAACGTCTGGATTGGGCTCTAGGCTCTCCCACCTACTACCCAGGTGGTTGGGGGGGGGGGGCATGTTACACTACCTCTCCAGGCCTCCTGAAGAAGGCAGTAATAATTGCGCCCCATCCATGGAGCTATAGTGGGTATTAAGTAATCATATGTACCAAGCTCAGCATTGTATATAGAAGCAGGAAATTCTCCATAATATTTGCTATGATTAATTCCTTGCTGCTTTCAGTTATTTAGAAATGGAGCTCCCATACAAATGGAGGATGGCAGGAGACATTACCCATTTTACCCAAAAGACAGAATACATCTTCACAGACGAAACATTTCAGAAAACTGGACTCCTTGGCACTTTCCCAAAGAAGCTTGATGCTCAGCCAAGGAAAAGGTGGCATTTCCTCCAGAGGATGGCAGTTGTCCGTAGGTTAGTGGGTGGCAGAGGTCCCCAGAACCTAGAGTGCGTACAAATCTAGCTGCCCACCTTTGTTACCACTCAACCTGGGACAGAAGGTCTTCAACATGAGAATATACGTTCTCTCCTACTGCAGCCTGGGTCTGTGACTCTGGCTCCACCCTCAGGGACTTCTCCCCCATCTGCTCCCTCACTGAACTACTAGACTGACTAGAAGCGGAGAGTGGACAAATGGTGTCAGCGCCTTGAATGGTGTAAGGCACAAAGGGGTCACTCATTAAATAGTTCATAAAGGGATGAAAAATAATAAAAACCATATTTATGGAGCACACAAGGTGCTCAGTATACTAGGTGCCTTACATTAAGCATATCATAAACATTCACTCATTAAGCCCACACGACCCTATGAGTAGACATTATTATTTTATCATCTGAGGCTCAGAGATAATAAATCACATACTAAGGGTCACCTGGAGGAAGTAGCAGAGCAGAAATGAGACCCCTGGAAACCTGGCTCTGGAGATCACTTCTCTAATGAGAAAGGTATGACTGAATATATTGGGGTCAGAGGCAGGGGTTCTTAAGAGCTTGCTGCATTCTCCCACCCTGGATGACGACCCAATGCTTAATTGTCAGAGGTGGTTTGAAATCCCGCTTTAGGTTGATTTGCTTCTTTCTCAGCAGCGTGTCAGCTGCTGCCCGGCATGGTAGCTTATTTAAAATATGGTGCAGAAATAAGATTCACTGTGAAATTAGCTGTAGACAAGCTCAGAAACTGCTAATGATGCAGAGGTAATAAGCGGATTTGCAGAAAACACTGATACTGCATTATGGTTAGTGAGCAGGGCTTCACCCCTTGAAGCCTGCGGGCCTGAGCTCCCACGAGAAGAACAAATGCATATGCATTAGCAGCGCACGCTGGCAAATCCAGGCTCCCGAGGCCAGCAGGCTCAGGCCTCCTGGTCAGAGGCTCAGAGCTCAGCTCTGATTTGCAAAAATGATTAATTTGTGGGTTTTGAGAATGAGAAATGTTTACTTTCTAGGTCTAGGAGAAACCAAAAGCTAGTCCTAAATCAAATTCTCATTTGAAAGTGAGAACAAGCAAGAGCAGCTCTGGAAGGCAGCCCCGTGTTCCCGCCTGGTCTGCTGCCCAGGGCACCGTAGGAAGCTCTCCCAGGGTTTGATCTCAAGTTTACCAAGAACTTTCCCAGTTCCATGTGCCTGCACACCTACAAGAGTTGGTTGTCAGCCCCTATGAAACAGCGTGGTGAGACAAGTTGGTAAATCAGCGACATCTTGCCGTGCCAGTTAGTAAATAATGGTTTCCCCGACCTTGCAAAATGGCCCCTGGGATTAACCCCCCTACCATTCTATGACCCAGCAACTAAAGAGTTAATGTCTGGCACCATGAAGGTCCTCAGATCCTATTCTAGCACTTTGGCCAGAATCCATTCTGATTTGTTGGTGTCCACACCTGATTGGCTGTTAAATATTTTTAATATCACCCCTCCACACTCAGCCCCAGACATGTCTGGGTTGAAGTATTCTTAACATGAGAAAAGGCTACATGCTAGCAATCAAACAGGGTAAAAGGCTCTAGAAAATCCTAATACTACAAGTCAACAGGACCTGTGTCCTATTCTGGCTGGATCTATCCCTCAGCATTTACAAACGTGCCCAAGATGGTGGTCTATCTGTGCACCCAGGATGTGTAATTTGGCCAAGTTACAGTCTCTGCACTTTTGGCCAAGAAGGGGAGAAATGCAAATTGCATGCATGTCAATGACTAAGTCACCTGCATAATGAAATGCCAGAAAGTTTGAGGCTAAATCACTTATTTACATGAAAAACAAATCTGTATGGGATATGTATTTCTCTCCTTCACATCTCAACACATTTGTCACTCAAAGCCAGAAGGCTCTACTCAACAAAGTCCCTCCAGTCCCTGGCCCCATTTTCATTCTCTTTAGCTTTCAGTTTACCTCCTTGAGGGATGGAGGCCACCAGGTGTTCAAAACAGATGCTGCTACTTTGCTGCCTAGGGAACCACATTCAGAGAGAGGGATGGGCTGAGAGAATGCAAATTCCCACCATGCCAAAACTATTTGTATGATCCTTGTACAGAATGTAAATTATTTATTCAATTTATGCGGTGAGGGTGATACAGCTGAATAGCTTGGGATTCTGTCAGATGGCTGACCACCAATATAATCAGTTCTTTTCTTTTAAATGTGATGAAACTGTGCACAAAAGTCAAAAGTGAAATATTAAAGAAAGATGGGGAGGGAGTGTGGTGCAGTGATGGACTGTGATGGTAGCTATTTGGCATATTTTTCCTCCATTTTCCTTCTTCTAGTAACAGACTCTGGGCCTTCCTGAGCACATGAATGATCATGTGACCCAGTCCTGGCCAATCACCATAAGTATTTTTCCCTGGACATTGTGATTGGTGGAAGGGTAAGTGTATCATCCAAGGAGAGCCAATTAGAATCTATCCTGGGATTGACATATAAACACTGTGGGTAGAAGATTCTCTTTCCTCTGGTGTTGCTAAATATGAGATTATAAAGCCAAGGAGCTGTGGAAATGTTCCTCGCCAACTAAGCTACCTGGACAGAGTGTGCTTGCAAAATGAAACCAATCAGAAATTAGCAGAAATGAAAGGTAGATGGAGACAGCATGGTGGCCCTGATTCCTAGATCTCCACCCCAACTCCCTATTTCCTGTAATTCTTCCTTTACTCTCCAAATAACGTAGGGTCCTTCCCAACTATGTGAGCCCATGAATTTCCCCTGGCTTAAATGATTTGTATTAGTTTCTGTTACTGAAAACATCCTGACTTGTACTCAATTACAGAAAGGATGGATATGTATCTTTAATCACACTGAGGTATTTGATAATGAATATTTAGCATTTTGTGCAAGTTCTTTGATTTTGTTTTTCCCCCTTTGCAATTTAAAATGATTAATTAGTTTAAATCTAGTAAGTATCCAATTAAAGCTAAATAGTCTCTATTTTTGTCTCAATTGTATTTGGGATCCCTGCTTTTTATCACTTGTATGAGCATTTTAATTTGCCTGTTTTCCACTCTTCGTAAAATATTAAGGACAAAAGCGGAGGAAAATAGTCAAATAATTGCACTAACACTGCAGTAAGGACAAAACTGCAGACTTTGCCAAAACTGAACCAGTAGCTAGCAGACAGCACCAGCTTGCAAAAACCCAAAAAATGTTAATTTGTTAACAGGTAAAGAATGAGGGTCATTTGAAAGTTGGACCTCAGAATTTGCACAACAATACATCACTTATTGAAGTTCAAAGGCATAGGTGGAAGCAGAGGGAACACTCACCATTATATTCATGGCAGGTTTGCTAATGGTAAGGAACTGGGCATGAAATATGCATCTAGCCATGCTTTGGGTTGAGAAAAGTAACCACCAGTGAGTGGTTTCCCAGCCCTAAATTTTCCTAAATATGTTGGAGAGAGTTACTTAACTTCTATGTGCTTCAATTTTCTCACCGGTGAAGGAAGGATGGTAACAGTACCTACCCCACAGGGATGAAGAGAGGGCTAAGTCAAGATCATCTCTGTCAAGTGTTAGTACATCTGCCATAGAGTAAGTGCTCACTACGTCAGTTACAGTGCTTACTAGAGTCACCTCTCCCACTGTCCCCTCAGAGGCTCTGAAAGCAGAAGACAAAGTAAACACAAGCTGGGGTTAGGTGGCTCCTGGGCAGAGACTGGAGGTGATTGTTACTTATGGATGAATCACCACTGATACATGTGATGTCAAAATTCAACTCTTCCTAAAAGACACCAAAGCCTTTGTCTTGTTGAACAATAAAATAACAACAACAACAAGCGATGGTTCTCACTCACTGAACTGTTAGTATGTTAGGCACACTTCTACTTAATCTGATCCTCACCACAAAATACAGGGTAGGTATAATTGTCTCCATTTCACAGAGTAGAAATATTGACCAGGAAACAGCTCAGGTACAGTGACTTGCCCAAGGGACACAATTAATGATGCAGAATATGAACCCAGCAGAAATCCATCCTGTTTTCAAACATCAGACCAAATGAGTTATTGCACATCTTCCCTGCTATAAAATAATATTAATTATAAGAATAATTATATTCTTTATTATTATTATTTATTTTATAAATATTATTATTCTTTATTATTTAAATATTCTTATAATAATTAATTATTATTATAATAATAACAATGTGTACATGTGACAGGTGCCATGCTAAGTGGCTAAACTGTATTCTGTGTCCTTTATAAAGAGACCTCTGGCATCTCCATGCCCTCCCTGGCTCCCTAACTTAAGTAGAAAACTCAGGCATTCAATTCTCCCTTGAGATCTCCAGACAGACACTTATGGAGAGCAAACATGCAGAGCCTTAGCCCTTCTTTGCTGTGTGGGGAGGTCATTTTATCTGTCTTCCACCCCAGTATCTATCCCAGGAAGTGATCCTGTACTGGGAGATGCCTTTGTCAAAACTCTGGCTCCTCAAGAGAAAAAGCTTGTGTGATAAATTATATATACATATGTAACAGAAGTAAAGTAAAAGCTGCAATGGGTCTATAGAAGAGAGACTTTAAAATGCATGTCGGGGAATTAGGAAGAGCCTCAGAGAGCCTAACCAGTAATACAGCTCATCAACACCATCACAATCATCAGCATCATCACCCTCATCAGAGCAAATCCTGATGTACAGTTACTGAGCAGAAGAGTTTTGATCTCTTTTCTTCGTTTTTTCATACACAGATACAGCACCTACAAGTGTCTACAGACAGCCACATTTTTGGAAACTGGTTTGGCCATTTGTCGTGGACAACCTCCAGACGCAAGTGTGACCTTTCCAAGGGAAATAACTTCACCGCTCTACTTTCCCCCTCTTAAATGTCAGCTGTTGCCATTCTGCAGCTGTTTTGCAATAGATGGAGAAAATAACATCAGAATCCATCTAAAAACCACATTTGGTTGTTAAACATCAGCCACCAGAAAACATAAAGCTCAGGTGGCTCTTTGAAATGATTTCCTCATCCACACAGCCTTTCCTCCAGCAATTAAGGCTCCAAGGTAAGAGTTAGGGGTCGGCCCCCTGGATCCTGCCTAGATTTGGATGACAAGCCCATGTCTTTCATTGGGTTGGAAAAGGCAGTAAGAAGTGAGTTGTCCTCTGGGGAACGCTGGCTGATGAGCACACTGGCACCAACAATGAGAGACTCAAGTCCTGTCCAAGCAAGTTGCCCAATAACATTCATAACATCCTGAGGGGAATCTGTGAACAGAGCCTGAAAAACATTTGCAGACACGATGATTGTTTTGGATGGTGGGGAGCAACATCTAAAGTCTCAGTGCCTGCTACTTGCTCCCTCCTCCTGCAGAAGGCACCCCTGAGTCTGAGCCTCAAATGACCTCCGAGGGATGGATGGAGATAGATAGGGAAAAACAGAGGATCCTGAGATGCATCTGCACTGAACTCCTGCAAGAAACACCCCCAGGACAGAGATCCTATTCCCAACCAAATAAGAAGAGTTACCAGGCACTGAGTACTGCTCAGAGTTAAGTGCTTCAAAAGTGTTAGCTCACTGAATCCTCCCTACAACACCATAAGATGGGCACTTTCATGCTCATTAAAATTCAGAAGATGAGAGTCAAAAGGAAGTCAGAATATGACCCTAGTTCTAATGGACTCCAAAATCTGCCCTCACGATCCTTTTTGCTCTGTTGCCTCCAACTGAATGCACAGGGTTAAACACTGAGCTGAGGGCCACCTGCTGAAATTGACAACTGTGCAAATACAACCCTAAGCCAGAAGGAAGAGAGGGTAAGGAGAGAAAAACTAATGCTCAGGGGAACCACTGTCATGCCAGGACCCAAGCAGGTGCCAAGGACAAGATCATGTGCATGAACAAGCAGGCCGTGGTGGCACTGGCCCTCAACTGGACCAGCTTCTCTGTCTTTATTCAGATATTGCTCTCTTCTCTTGTTACTGAGTTTCCCAGTGCTTGAGCGGCCCATGCATTTCTCCTTGGGCAGTGGCTCTGAGGCTGTGGTGACTGCCTGAGAATTTGTAGACAAAGTCCTAAAGATACAATGGAGGACATGGTGCACTGCTATTAGTAAGCTCAGTAAGCTGGCTCACCTGGCACACCTGTACAGTGGAGTCTGCTCTGTTTAGTCAGTGCATCTACTTTTTATTGATTGGCATCTGAGCCCTACAGGTTGTTAAATATTGATTATTATGCTGGTACCTCCTTAAAATACTGAGGGGTGGGGATAGAGGGAGCGCCTTCCAGGATCACGTCTGGGTTGCATTCAGGTACTTGGCAGCACCCCTGTCACCACCGAGACTTCTGCCTTGCACTCTTGGAGAATGTAGACTACAAGAGCTTGTTCCCTTTGGAGCACCGGCTTGTCTTTTCCCTTTAGTGTTTACTGCTACTCCAGCGCATTTGTCTGCTCTGTGATGGGTGCCTGGGGCCTGGACAGCATCATTAGGAAGGCATTCAATCACACTCACAGTTCACTCTGATGACAGCTGGCATAACGAGCCATCCAAACAAAGGTACAAGATTCTTTTTTGCCTGATCTGACCAAGGTTAGGATGAACTGGTCAGATGCCCTAGGACTCATTACCGCACATGGAAAAGAGGCATTTTGACAAAGGATGAACATGGGCCCCGTGGGATCTCACTTTAGCCATGAAGCTGCTCATATTTGGCATTTCTTGGGGATGTGAAATGCTCCAGTCAGAACTTGGCAGGTGAGAAAAGAAAGATGGCTCTGCTGGCACTGGCTGGCTATCAGGGACCATAATAGCAAGGTTTCCTCCATCATTTATCCCAGTCATCTGAAAGTTCTTGGAGTGTCTCCACTCTCACTGGGGATGAAGACAGAGCAATAACACCGGGAGACTTCAGGCCTCAGATCTAGGATTTTTTCTAGCGTTAAATACTATTCAGCTGACTTAAAGTGTTCCTTCTTCAGCCCTGATCCTAGGAACCTAATCTGTAGCAATGGTTCATTTTCCCAAGAATTCAGGAGCTCCTTTTGACCTGATTCCCAATGGGAAATGCTCCCAGGATCCAAAGAGGGCAATAAAGGAAATAAAGGAGAGAAAGAAGAATGTAGTCTATGAGAACTGGCATTACAGATAGGACTACCATTTGCATGGTAGAGAGAGACTTCAATTCTTGGGTTCCTTCATTCCCTTAATTCAGACACTGGACTGCATTATATTTATCAATAAACTATCTGATATGAAGGCAGCTACCCAGTGCCAAATACTAAACTGTTCCAAGGATTGAAACACTGTACAAAGTTCATACTGATAGGGTAGCAGAAGCAGAAAGGTCACCATGCTTACACTAATTAACTTAGTATTCAAAATGTAAGAAATTCCTCTCTCAGTTGACAGAAGAGGTGGTAAAACCTAAGGCTATGAGAACGCCTCTAAGTGTTTCTTTGGCCACTTCTCACACATTTTAATTATGTGCTTCTCTTGTAAAATATTAATTCCTTTCTTAATATCCTTGTTATTAATGAGCTTATTGCTTTACTTCTGAAGGTTTAGAATTTTTGTATAATAAAACTGAATTATTCAGTTTTAGATATATGGCTTTGTGCTCAAAGCTACTGCATTTTCTGTCCTTTACAATTGATTATTTTCTTGGGAATACACAGACATATACACACCATGATTACTATGTTAAAAGGCATAATTCCCATCTTTGGGGTACACAATTTGGTTTATATTTCACAATCCTACCTGATAAATTGTTATTCATTACCTCCCTGTTCTATTTATTTGTTTACTGAGTCTAACACATTAATAACAGACAATTTTGAAGGGAAAAATGGTAATTTGGTGCAACTACATGGGATATAATAAAATTATTTTCAGCTCACATTATTTAAAACTACAAAGCTATGAAACTGAGCTTTAAAAAAAAACTAAATTATTTCTAATGGCAGAATTTTTCAGCATCTTAATTTGAGTGAAAGAAAGGTTTAAATAGATTTAAGGGCTTAAATACTTCTGAGGAAATAAGGGACTGCAAAGCTGGGTTGTCTAATTCACCTAAAAGTAATTAACAAAAAGTGAGTTAGATCATTATTTCCTCCAAGATCATAATTTAAAAGGAAGCTGATTTATCTGAACTGATCGGGGCTTTCAATCCCCACAGAAGCATAGGTGCTTGGTTGTTATGGGTAGAACAGAAACAGAACCCAATTAAGCAAGATTCTTTCTTATGGAAAAAAATTACTTAGATAAAATGATTGCTTGTATGTGCTCAGAAGGGAGCTAAAGAAAGCAGGAGAATTGAGGTTTTTGGTTTTTTTTTTTTCCCCTAAACTCTGGTTGAAATCTTTGCCCAATTCACAAGCAAGATCCATCACGAGAAAATAAGGGAACTCATTTCCACCTACACATTTGAGTGTAACCAGCTGTTTAGAATTGGTGGATATGGGAGTCACCTTAACATTTGATACCTGATTCCCATGGGAGGGGCAGGGGGCTGAGGGCAGAAAGGATGTTGGAGGGAGAAGTAGGATTCCTCATCCTCTGTGGTTAGGGTCTATTACAAGCTGAGTGGTGTCTCTCCAAATGTTGAAGTCCTGACTTCCATTATTTCAGAATATGACTGTATTTGGAGATAAGGTCTTTGAAGGAGTGGTTAAGGTAAAATGAGGTCATTAGGGTGAGCCCTAACCCAGTGTGACTGGTGTCCTCATAAGAAGAGATTAGGACACAGACATGTACAGAGGGAAGACAAAATGAACACTCAGGGAGAAGACAGCCATCTACAAGCCAAGGAGAGAGGCCTCAGGAAAAAACTGACCCTGCTGACAGCTTGGTCTTGGACTTCAAACCTCCAGGAATTGTAGGAAACAAAATTTTTGTTGTTTAATCCACCCAGTCTGTGGTTCGCTGCTATGTCACCCCGAGCTGACTAACACAGGGTCTCAGATAAACTGGCTAGGTTACAAATTCTGCCTCTTCTCTTGTGATTACACCATAACTCCATGAAAGCAGAGTCTGTGTTTATTTCCTTATCACTGTACCAGTGGTGAATAAAGCAGATTTATTAACTGAATCATTCTTCCCCCAGAGGATAAACTGGAGGACCCGAGAAATTACAAGTAAATCCAAACTATTCCTTATGACTTGGCTAGTTAGGAAGGACTTCACAGTGATTAAGCATGCCAGCCCAGGAGGGAATGCCCAAGTTCAAATCCCAACCAGAACAGTGAGGAGCTGTGTGACCCGTGGCCAGTTCCTTGACCTCTCTGAGAACTGTAGTGAGGATCCAAATAGATTGGCCCCTTTTCCAGAGGGACCACTCAGCAAATTCACTGCTTCATTCATCCCACAAACATGTCCGAGCCCACACTGTGTCTAGGAACTGCTCTAGAGATGGGGATACTGACAAAACATCCTGCCCTGTGGGGCTGATCTTCTGGTGGAGGTTAGCTAACAATTATAGTAAGGTCCCTTTAGTAAGAAAGGGAAGGATTGCTTAAATGCAAATTTCTAATGCTTTGTCCATTTCAGTGCACTATATGCAGTGACCCTGAATCCCATTTTAAATATAATGTGGAGTAGCCCATGATGGGTGACATTAATATTCTCTCCTGCCAGGCTCTCTGGCACCACAGTCACCCTCAATCACAGTTCTCCAAATAGGGGCAGAGCCCTTGCAGATGTCTGTGCATTTTGTTGTTTGGCTCCAGATAAACCTATCTGTCGGTCTCAAAAGCCCTGTCTTCTCTCCCAGAGCCATTCAGCAAGCAACTCCCTCCATCTCCCTGTCCCACGATAAGAGCTCTGTGGTGCCACCCAGCACTCCACATCTGACATCCCTGAATGGTCCCTGAGGCAAGCCCCAGGGCCCTGTCACCCCTCATTGGCGACTGTGTCCAAGCCAGCCAGCCTGATGCATATGCAAGACAGGGCAGAGGCAGCCTTTCAGGAAGTGGCTGGCAGCCTGACTCCATTACCAGGCAGTCACCACCACTGTTCCCATGCTTCCTAGGTCGGGGGTGACGGATAGGAGCCTATGCTTAAGAAATCCTGGGAGGTCAGAGATCCCACATCCTCATTTTTAGGGACTCTTTGGCACCTTCGAATGTTAAAAAGGACCTAAGAATTTTCCCTTATGCTTCTTCTGAAAATCATTAAATTCCCCAAGACTTTGTTTGCCCTTCTATAAAATGGAGTGAAAAGTGTCTGCCCTGCTCTTTTCATGGGCTTCTGCAAGGATGAAATAAAACAGCTGCAAAAGCCTTTGTGTGGGGTTTCTTCTTGGGGTGATGAAAATGTTCTTGAGTTGGTTGTGGTGACAGTTAGACGGCTCTGTAAATATACTAAAAACCATTCAATTGTACCGTCTAAATGGGTAAATTTTATAGTATGTGAATTATACCACAATAAAGCTGTTTTTTTTTAAAAAAAAAAAAAAAAAAAAAAAGCTTTTATAAACTGTGGAGGAGAATTGCCTCCCTAGAACTTCACGTCAGCTCTTGACCAAATTCAGTGGGGATTGAGGGAGAGGGAGAGGTGGGGGTCTAGAGAGAGACACTACAAGTGCCTGGGGGAGGGGGCGGTCACTGAGAGGGAGATAGGAAGGAGCAGGTGAGAATAATTTCTCAGAGGACTTAAGAAAGTGGGCAGCACCGTGCGTTCCTCCGTGGCCACCTGCACTGCGTCCCCCAGGGAGGGAGTAAGGACGCAGAACCCGTTCCCTGGCCTTCTGACCATGCAGTTCCTCTGCCCCACTTCTCTCAGGTCTCCACTCAAATGTTGCCACAGCAGCACAGCCTCCCCAGCCACCCCTAGTCATTGTCTATATTCCAGATTTGACCCAATCGCTTACCCTGCATGGGTGTGTGTGTGACAATTCTTAGTGTTCTCCACTAGGATGCAAGCCCTGTAAGGGCAGGGACTTTGCTTTGTTCACTGGGTATACCCAGCCCCCAGAATAGTTCCCGGCCTATAGTAAGTACCCAGTAGATATTTGCTGAATTGATGACTGAATAAATTCCTGGGCCCATCCTATAATCACTGGTGGAAGGGCCTGGAAAGTTGCATTTTAAGCAACTGCTTAGGTGATTCTAACTCCCAGTACCTCAGAATGTGACTGTTATTCAGAGATAGTTTTTAAAAGAGGTAATTAAGTTAAAATGAGTCTTTAGGGTGGGCCCTGATTCAGTGTGGTTGATGTCCTTATAGAAAGAGATTAGGACACAGACATGCACAGAGGAGTGACATAGGAAGACACAGAGCAATGTCCTTCTACAAGCCAAGGAGAGAGGCCTCAGCGGAAACCAGCCACGCCAACACTTTCATCTCAGACTACAGCCCTCTAGAATTAGAAGAAAATGTGTTTCCATTGTTTGAGGCACTTGGTCTGTGGGACTTGCTATGATGACCTGGAGAAACTGATGCAGCACTTGGAAGGGAAGGTCCCCAGTAGACGTGAGCGATTGCCACCCCGCAGAGAAGCAATGCAGTGAAGCTGAGAAATCAGACCGACCAGAGTTCAGACTGGGTGTGTCTGGGGCACAATTTCCTCATCCACAAAAATGCTCCTAATGCAAGGATAATGTGAGCATCACAGAAAAATGAACACAAAGTACCCAGCCCAGGGCCCAGGCTACAGTAACTGCTCAGAAAATGCAGCTGCACTGAAGGATGGCGGGAGCAGAGCAGCCAACCCAAGCCATTGTCAGGCCCCCTGGCAGGATAAAATCTGTGATGTTCCCAGTCTGCAATGTCCAGAGAGATGCAGCTGGAGCATCGTTTTCCAGCCTGAGCCACTGCTACTTCTTCCTGGACCAGGAGAGCAGACCAGGCCAATGAGAGAGTTGGCACCACCCCAGGGGACACTGTGAGTTCAGATCTTGGGGGAGTTTTAGAATTTGTTTAATGTCCCCCAGGAATCTACCATACTGCATGGAGGTTTAATAAAAAAGCAGGATAAAAATAATGGGTATGACAGAGGAGATATGTCCTTCCCTAAGGTTCCTGGGGCAACTGGAGAAGGGGTGACTCCCATGTCCCCAGGTGACTTGCCCAGGGGTGACTGTCTTTGTGGAGACGCCATTTAGGAGTGAACACATATGACTGGGTGATTCCAGCACAGAGAGGGGAAGGGACTTCCTCGTATCTTGCTGTGGGACACACAGCAGCTCCCAGTGCGGACTCTTCTTAGAGAGTTTCTGACGGCAGCAGGACAGAGAGGGACACCCTCCCCTCCGTCAGCTGCTAATGGTCTGTAAAGGACAGCAACTCTCCCTGCTGGAGGGTCACTCACAGCTGATGGAAAAGCTGTGTCCGGAGGCAGTCTGGCAAGATTTTCAATCCAATTTCTCTCGAGTGAAAGGCTAACAGGATAAGATCTCTTCATGTTAACAACCTGGATTGTGAGTGAAGTCTCCGGGTTGGGGCGACAGATGAGGTCATGAAATCGAGAGCTCACCTCGCCAAGCAATCTAGTCTGAGCCCCAGGTCCCCAAGCCTCCCTCCAGAGCCTGCTAATCTCATGTTGAACATGTCTCTTCGTGGGCACTTCCTGTCCAGGGACTCAGGCCATCCATCCCAGGCTGGCAGTCCGCCCTGGTGTCTGCAGCAGGAGCCTTGAAGGCCTCTCACTGGACATCCTACATATTTCTCAGTGGGGAGAGAATGGGGCCAACAACATTTTCCAAGAATAAACACAGCCTCAGAACTAATAGCCTCATAGGTGACCCCTTGGGACAACTGGTAAACCCGCCGATGTCTTCTGGAGGCTCCCACGCTGCTGCAAGTCAGGAATGAGCTACATAGCGACTGTAGTTACATTAGACATTGTGCCCTGTTCAGGACGTCTAAAGAGCTCCCTGAAACCACGTGGAGCAAATATCTGGGAGGAATCAGAGTCCATTCACACCGGATTCTTAGGGTCCCATGATCCCACCTGGCAGCAGCAGGAGACTGGGTGACGGATCCAACACACGCAAGCGCCAGGGCTCAGCAAAGTCCACGTTAAAGGTAAGGGGGAGCAAACTTGAACTGAAACTAACCTGACTCACCCTCCCTCCTGAGGTGGCTTCAACGTGACCCAGTGTGAGAAGCCCACAGCATGGACGATAAATCTAACAAGCAAGTTCAACTTTGTCAACCATCTGCAATGCAGACAGTGCTCATAGACAATGTAGAGTGAAAGAAGCCAGGATTCCATCTATGTGAAGTTCAAAAGCAGGAAAAGTGATCGAAAGAGGGAGCAAGCAGAGCAGTGGGGGCCCTGGGTGGGGTGATCCTGCCTGGGAGGGGAGCTGGGGAACCTTTCGAGTGTGAAAATGTTTTAGATCTTGATCTGGGTGGTGGTATCTGCACGTATGAAAATTTACAGAGCTGCCACGTAAGATGTGTACTTCAAGATCTGTAAGTTATACCTTGATTTTTTTAAAGTGCCAACCATTTAGTGAGCACCTACTACATACCAGAGTTTAGACACTGGCATTTGGACACTATCCTCAGATGAGAGTGGTGTCTCCCACAGATAACCCTGGGAGATGCTACCGCACAGAAGTGCAGACGCTCTCACTGTCTTTCCCTCCCATTTTATAATTGGCTACATGACGTGCTCTGTAATGATAAAATTAACCCCAAACCTACTTTCTCCACTCCTACCGTTAACTTGGGAATATAGAGGAAGAGAGAGCCACACCAAAACAGAACACAGGCTATCCAGGAGTAAGTCCTCAGAAAACACTTCTTTTCACAAAATCCCCAGGAATAAAAAGAACTCTATTCGAATGGGATTGGTTAAACCCAAGGATGCAGAAAACTTTTCATCTGCCTTTGCCATATTGTTGGTGCTCAGATTTCTGGATTTCTGGGGACACTACTGTGTGTGAGGCGCACTTAGGGAGAGAAGCAAGAGTAACCATTGGAGAGCACAGGGTCCCAGGAAGACAAAAACCAGCTTTGGGGTGTTTTGACTCAATATTAAGTCTGGCTTTGACTACTAGGAATCCCTGGATGGGGCTTAGAGGAGGCAGATGCAGTAAGCTCTCCAAAACACTCCAAGGTGGGAGGAGCCTGCAGGCAATGCTTGACAGGAGGCTGAAGGTGAGTAGGAGCCTTCCAGGCAGAGGGGAGACAGAGGGAAGCCTCGTACTATACCTCCAGGGTCAAAGCCAGAAGCGGGTCGGTGCCCAGCATGATGCTTGACACACAGTTGGCCTCAAAATGTATTTACTGAATCTGTCCACACTCTTGTGAACGAGTGAGTGAGTGAGTGAGTGAATCCATGCACACCTGCATGAATGAATGAATGAGTGAATGAGGAAAATCTCAACCCCTCAGCATCCACAGTTAGGGCTGGCGGCTTAGCCTCTCACTCAACAACTGATCCCCATTGTACTTGACCAAATAACAGGACCATCAAAGGTATCTGTTTAGTGAAAAGAAGGCTGGCTGAGCCCAGAGAAGGAGGAGGAAGGAGAGGGGAGGGAAGGAAGGAGGGAGAAGATGGGAAGGATTGGAAGCAAGAGGACAGGGAGGTGAGAGAGAGGGAGGAGAGGGAGGTGAGAGAGAGGGAGGAGAAGGAGGAGGAGGGGAAGGAGGAAACCAGAAAGGAAGAGGCGAGGGGGAGGAAAGGGAGGAAGTGGAGGGAGGGAAGAAGAAAGCAGAGAGGAGAGGGAGGACAGTGATAATGAAGGGGAGAAGAGGCAGGGAGGTGTCACTACCGGGAGCCCATATTCACAGTGGCAGAGTCTCTGTGGGAGAATCAAGGGCCATCTGACATGAGTCACTCCTACTCTAAGGCAGCAGCAAGATGCTAATCCAAGCCACGCCCTCGCAAAGAACAGTCTGGGTACCTTGCTGACCAGCATCACCCTGACACAACCTCACCCAGAGAGGATTCCTCCCTGGCTTTGCTGGGAGTGGCAGCTCCCGCAAACGGTCACTAGGTGGCGTGTGCTCCTCACCTTCCCTTCCCCAGGTGTCAGCCGCGAGAACCTGAGGCTGGCACCTCAGGAAACGGAAGGGTCCTACCACTGATGGACACCTGCAGCCAGACCCCCTAGGGACAGCAGAGCAGTCTGTGGTGGCCAGGTCGTCTCCTCGTCTGCTTAGGAAGTAGATCCATGCTGTCTCTCTCAAGTCAGGGCTTGCTTTAGAGACACTCACCATGAAACATACTGAGTCCTGATCCCAACTCCACCCCAAGAGCAGTTACAGAACACATTTCTTGAAGGCACCTCACAGCCCAGTGTCAAGGGAAAGGAAGGGTTCCCAAACACAGAAATTGCACTATTATCTGCTTTACACACCGGATACCCATGCAATAAATAATTTGGGAGGAAAACAAGCTCAGTGCTTAAAAAGGATTCATAATTAGGGGTTCCTTTTCTTAAAGGGCCCCACCAAAGTTGATTAAGCTTCACGTCACACAAAACGTGGACCTGCCCCTGCCTGGCACATACTAAGTGCTCGAGCCCCAGTGGTTAACATACAAGATGGATGTATTCCACTTTACAGACGCAGAAACTAAGGCTCAAGAACATCAAGACCTATGAAGAATGGGAATAAGCTGGGACCCCTACGGAAACCTCAGGACCACAATCAAAGCCTTGTCAAAGCACCACAGCAATGGACCATCACTGTAGAGATCTGACGCCACCCATCCCTGATCCCTCATCTCTGCCAAGCATCCTTCACGGCTCATGGACTAAACCCCCATGGCCTCCCTGTCATGTCACATGAGTCCATGGGTGTATGCTGTCCCTTCGCCTAAATGATAAGGATGCCATTGGAAGGAATATGTGTTTAATGTGATTTGTGTATCTCCACTCACCCATAGCCTCTAGTACCTGGGTCTGCATTCAGCAAGTGCTCCATAAATGTGTATTCTTGCACTGCTGGCACAGCATAAGTGTAGGGGGTAAGAGTGGAGTGTTGGTGACTGGAAAATGAGAGTGTTCCAGAATTACGGAGCAAATGAACAGGGAAATGCCTCGTCTATAATAAATATACCTCTGCAGAGCCTTAAAAGAAATCAGTGAAGCACAACATCAAAGTCCCAGGGAGTTATAAATCAGCAGCCTGATAGACAAAAGTGCATCTGAAATCATTTAAAGTGCACCAGAAATCATTTATGTCTGAGTAATTAGAACACATTGGAATGACTCTGTGCCATTGAACCGAAATTGAGCAACATAATGTTTATGAAATCCCCGTGGACTCGGCAAGGAAAACCAGAAAGATGAAAGTTGCATTGAAAATACCCCCACCTGTCCGGAGTCCTCCTAAACAGTCCCCGGGAGGACCTAAAGGAGTTGTAGTTTGTCTCTAACCCATGCCCAAACTAGCCTTTTCCTTTTGGTTCAAAAATGTCTGCAGTCCCAGGTGTTGAAAGAAAAACATGCAAGTCCCAGGATGCATGTAACAGAACAGGGTCCCCCATCTGACCCCACTTCCCAACTGAGAAGGGTGTTTGATAAGATAGAAAAGACACCTGGGGAGTAGGGGAACACACAAGAGTTTTCCAAAAGCGGTAGCAGTATTAGCAAGAAAAAGGCTGGACTTTCTTTTCAGGGCTCTCATGGGATGTGACACTCCCTCCCACAGCCCCATGAGGGAGAAAGTGAAGGAGGGCTGGGACCCTGAAGGGAAGCAGCAGGGTAAAAATTCCAAGGGAACCCCAGGTAAGGAAAATAGGAGACAACAAAGATCAGAGAGAGGGACTTCTGATGCCCACCTGTGAATCCACTTCTCAGATGAAAACTGGGAAAAAATAACGCCGTGTACTTTGATTTGGGGAATAAATTGAGGATAAGGCATAGAAGCATGTGGGTGTCAAGTACTGCTACAACCTCTCCATTCAGTGATGGAGCCCAGCCCCACAAACATGACCCCAGCATGGCCCCAGTACTGGGAGGCTTCCTCCCACAAAATGATAGTCCGAACCAGTTCCATGAGCTGGATCTGACATTCTAGTGTCACAGTTGGCTCACTGTCATCTAGGGACGAAAATTCCTGGTTGGGCCATGCTTCCTTCATTCCCTCCCCGCCCCCTATTTTTAGACAACTTAACCTCAGCCTCTGGATCAATCCTGGGCTGTCACTGGCTTGCATCAGCATGTTGGGCAGACAGGAAAACAAGCAGAAGGTCCCGGGTGCATGGGGTGGGGCGGGGGTAATGCTGCAGTCCACGTACAGGAATGTGTACTTATGCCCCCTCTGCTAGAAATCCAGGAGGTTATTTTGGGGAATCCGTCTTACACTGTGTGATTGCAAATGTAGGGAGGGCATATGTGTGTCGAGATTTCTGAAGGACGTCCACCTGGATGGCAAGGAGAGGTCCTGCTGGAGCCTGAGGAGATGACCAATGCCAAGCTGACAGCTGTTTTCCATTCTGTAGCCTCTGCAATTCTGCCCCCACTCCAGAGGAGGCCCCACAAAGAAACCAGAGGGATCTTCACAAAATGCCAACTGGATCACCACCCACACAATCTTTCAAGGCCTTCCATGCTTTGGGATAAAAACCAGTGTCCTCCCATGGCCTGAAGCCCTGTGTGGGCTGGCCCCTGTCCTGTTGATCCCTTTGGCCTCATCTAGGATATAGCTACTCTGGCAGACTTCTGACAGTTCCTGGAGATAATAATGTTCTTCTGGACACAGGGCCTTTGCACATACTGCCACTATATCCTCCGCTCTGTCTGAAAGGCTCTACTCCCTGTCTTTGCCCTGATCCTGTTCTCCTACTTGAGAGTTAAGCTCATGAGTCCCTTCTTTGGGTAACCCCAGACATACTCATCATCTGGGCCAGATTTCATTGTAATAGCTTCCCCCTCCCCCAAGCAACATTCCTCCATTTGCAAGCATCCTTTAGTGATTATATACTAATTTCTGTCTCTCCCACTAGACTGTAGGCTCCAAGAAGGCAGGCTGAGGTGTGCCTTGGCTGATCGCTATAGCCTGAGGAATTATCCAGGGCCTGACATATGGTGATGCTCAAAATTAGGCGAATGAATGGGTGGATGGATGAATCACTGGTTTTTATTGACAGTGGCTTCTGAGATTGAGCATTTTTATCAGTTGGGGAAAGTTGAGGACATCAAAATACAAAGCAAAGGCTCTTGTAGGGTGAGAAAAGCCAAAGTAGGAGCCAAAAAAAACAGCAGCAATAATGTTGGTGAGAGACAGGCCCACCAATTCCTTTATACATTCACTCACTCACTCACTCAGTTTGAATGTTTGAATGTGCTGGGCTCCTGCAATACATGGGCACTGCAATGGTCCTGGGGTTGCAGTGAGCCTCTGGCAGCTACCTCATAGATGAGGGTTTGAATTCAGGTCATGGGGTTTCACCTGGTTTGGCCAACTCTGGCCTGGGATAGCCCTGGATCAACCTTGGCCAAACATCTCTAAATGACTGACACTTGCCAAACTTCCAGGATGATACTGTCCTTTGTCCCCACATGACGGAAATACAAACTTGGCGGATAAAAGCCTGGAGGCTGGCCGCCCTTGGCCTCCAGCAGGCTGACCTCTCTCCAGGGCAGGGCGCACCCCAGCATTCACATTCCACTCCCATCGCAGACAGGCAATGACAGAGGACAGAAGTTGGCTGGATGTGTTTTGCTAGTAATGATGGCATATTGGAAATTCATATTTAAAATACATCTCTCCCTCCTGTAAAATGAGATCACATCTACTGATTCGGGTAATGAACATCTAACTTAAATCCAAGCCCTGGGCTGGGAGCAAGGGCCCAGGCATGGTCCAGCATGTTCCAGGTGGTCCAGCCCATTTCAGTGCACATCACAGAGCCCTCTCCCCTCCCTCCAGTCATTTTATTTCTTAGCAAAATCATTACTGAGAATATTGAACTAACTTACAGAGACATATTTACTTCCCTTATCTTCCCACCGTCTCTCTTGATTAAAAGCTATGTGTGATATTTGTAGTTATCAAACATCAATATTTGGCATGGATTTGCGGGATGGAGACAGCAGAAGGAAAGGACTCTGACCATTTCTATAAAGGGGAAAACCTTGAGCAAACAGACTGCATTTCTTGTCAAGGGCACCAAAGAGCAGAGATTCATTTCAGAAGGGACCAGCCGGACCGCACCCCAGCAGGCTCTGTGAAACCCATGATCGGGACTCAAAATTAGATTCCAGATTTCATTGAGAAAGCCAGCTACCTTCAGAGGAGAGAGGAAGAGGGGTGAGAATTACGCAGCCTTCTTGACAACTATCAGAGCTGGCTGGGATTGCAGCCCTCTTCCCCAAAGAGCTACGCCCAGCACTCAAACTGGGCAGAGCTGAAAATAACAGCAACAATAACAATAAGGAGTTAACTCTTCCCTAGTGCCCACCCCTAAAACTTTGCCTACATTAATTCATTTAATCCTCACAACAACGTGATTTATTAACTCCAGACGTGAAAAGTGTGGTGCAGAGAGGTCCAGCCGCTTGCCCGGTCTTACACCAGGAGTATGTGGCAGAGCTGGGAGTCAGTGCCTGCAGCCTGGTTCCCAAATCTGTGCATGTAACAAGTCCAGCGCCCTGCCCTCTGCCTCACAGCCTCACAGAGGCGTCTCCGTTGCCCAGAATCCATAGTACGTGACGCTGGTTTAAGAGCTGCTGCCGATCTAGAGGCAGAGTCCTTGCTTCAGGTCCCCCACCATCCCTGACTCCCTGAAAGGCCTTCACAAAATTAGCAGATACTCAGCATGCTCCTCTGTGAAGCGGGGGTGGTGACGGCCACGCCTGCCCCTCTGGGGAGTTATGAGGAAACACAACACGTGGTTTCAAAGGGCTTAGTGTGCAAGTGGGATTCATCTTCACTGACGGTGAGCGCTGTCCTTTGTACAACAGCTTTGGAAAAATCTGCAGTGGTAGCTACTAAAACTAAACATGGGTCTGTTCTATTCTACCCCATGGTAGATTCTCAAGAGAAATGGGTGCATGTGTCCATCAAACAGCAGGGACATGAGTATGAATAGCCCCAAACTGAAAACAACCCAAACGCTCATCAGCGGGAGGATGGAAGAATTAATTATGGTATAATCACATAGTGAAATACTATCCAACAATTTTAAAGAGAACATTTACTCCTGATCCAGTGCAATAACGTGGCTGAACCTCCCAGGGATGACGTTGAAGGCAAGAAGGCAGACGTGGCGTATGTACTGTCCGGGTCCATTTATATGAAGTTCACAAACGAGCAAAATCAATCTTTGGTGATAAAAATCAGAAGGGTAGTTGGCAAGAGGTAGTGCTGACTCGGATGAGGCACGGGGGAGCCTTTTGAGGTGCCCCGAATCAGTAAGACTAAGTCCATCACTTGCTCATTCATTTCAGCAGCATTTATTGAGTTCCCTTCTGTGTTTCAGCCTTCCCTCAGGAGGTAGGGAGAAGACTCATTCCTGACCTGAAGTACAATGCTTGTACTGGAAACCTATGAGGATCCCCGTGTCTGCAGGGGGCACAGCCATCCTCAGGGATTTGGGGAAATCGCTAAAGAGATTTCCCCCTTTTATCTGGCAGCAAGCGGTGGAGAGAAATGGCAGGGCTGCTCGTCAGAGCAGCAGACCTCTGCACTCGCTGTGCCCCAGGTCGTCAGCACCACTTAGCATTTCATCCTGGCAAGCCTGGCTTGCTTTAATCAGGACCACGTGGCCAAAATCATGTGCGACATTTTGAAGGGAAAGAATTTAAGCCTCCATGTCTCACTGCCCCGAGTATCAGCTTTGTCCTTCTGCTCTTAATGCTGTTATCTCGTCCGCACACTTGGTGTTCTGCCGAGCAGACGCTATGGAAAGGCATATTAGCGATGAGAAGCAGAGCGTGCCCAGACGCCTGGGTGTCAAGCCGGTGACCCCTCTGCTCTGGAGGCCAGCTCCAGTGGGGCATAGCAGTGAAAAATGCCCAAGGAGGACCAAGTCTTCCTCCAGTCCCCCAGCAACTAAGCCAGGTCCCAGGGAGAGCATTCTAAAATGCAAATCGGATCAAGACAATCATCAGCTTAAAACCCTTCAGTGGTCCCACACCAATCACAGCAAGAATCCAACTCCTTGCCTGCCATGGAGCTCAGGGGTGTGCCCACGCTTTGTGCCCACCTCTGACATCCCCTCCTTCAGGACCTATGCCAGGCTGGAGTTCGTGCCCATGTTGCCCTTTCTACCTGGAGCCCCCACCCGCTGCAATCAGTGTAATGACTCCTGTCCCTCAAGACTCTGTGTCACCTCTTCCACAGAGTTTTCCCTCACTGCCTATTTGTGCCACCACCGAATTTTATTTTTTGCAATCAGATTGTGCCTCGAGTATGGGTTTCTTTTTATTCATTGTTGCCTTCCCTCTTAGACTGCCCTTACAGGACAACATCTGGGGTTTTTTTGTTTTTGCTTTTGTTTTTATCTTTGTATCTTCTGACTCTTAGTAGTGACTGCAACAGAGTTTGTTTAAGGGGAGGGGAGAGGAGGGAGGAATAGAAGAGAAGGGGAGGTGAGGAAGAGAGCAGGTGAGAGAGGAAGGGAGCGTCCACTAGCAGGCATCTAGTGGACAGAGAAACTCAATGCAACCAGAGAGGCTTGGGAAGAATTTGGGGGCAGGGCTTTTTGATGGATCTTGATGGATGGTCAGGGAATCTAGACAGCTAGGTTTGAGGGGCGACCTCGAGCAGAAGGGATAGCCTGAGCAAGAGTCCACAGTCAGGTAAGATGGCACATCGAGACAGGAGGACCAGGGCTGGAGGAGTAGCAAGATGGGGCCCAAGGCTGGCTGGGAATCAGAGGAGTTTGTACTGTATTCTCACATGCCATGGAGCTACTGAAACATGATGAAAAGGGGAGAATCCTAGTCAAACAGTGAGGCCAAGCAACTGGAAAGGGAAGAGCCGGAAGTGGAGGACTGGTTAGAGCTGGTTATATAATCCAGAAGCTATGCAAGGAAGGCATGGACCAGAACGGTGGGTCCACTGGGATGTGCCGAGGGGAGAACGGATAAGCTCTACAGACTTCAGGTGGGGAGTAGGAGGCGGACATGCAAAGGATGCCAGGGGGACAAGAGGTTGGTGTTGCCCTTGAATGTATAGGAAGGGAAGCAACAGAGGAGGTGGGCAGCCAGGCAGTTCCAAGTCAGCTGCTGTGTCTCCAGAGACACCTGGCATTGGGATGACACCTGTGCCGCCCAACTACCTACCAGTCACTATAATCAACGTGCCACTCCTTCCTGCCGAGGATGGAAATGGCCTTAGCACCACTCGCACTGACTGGCATCTGTCAGTGGGGTGTTATGTTTCTCCCACACCTGGTCACAGGCATCACGACCCGGGATCGGGGGGCTGAGAGCCGAAAGAGCCTGCTGGACCCACGTTTTATAGATGAGCGGGTGGCAGAGCTGGGTGCAAAATCCAGCTCGAGGTACCAAAACTCTTCCTTGAATGTCCTGCTGCCCTTGGAACATAAAACAGGGCACAGGCCCTTCAGCCTCACAGGAATTATGAGCCAGAGCAGAAATGACCAACAAACCTGCCTCCAGGAGAAAATGGCCACTTTTCTTCTCTCTCTCTCTCTCTCTCTCTCTCTCTCTCTCTCTCTCTCTCTCTCTCTCTCTCTCTCTCTCTCTCTCCCTTTTGTTTTTCCTTCTGGAATCTGGCATCAATCAAACCTTGGTCAACTCCCAGCGGAAGTGAAGGCTGGGGGAGTGGGTGTGGGTGTAAAAGGGGAAATGAATGGGGCTGCAATTTCTTCCCAGAGCTTCACATCCATCCCTCTAAACAACACAGATCACTTTTGCTAAATTCCAAAAGGTGGCAGCATTCCATTAAATATTCATTTGCTGCTGAGGCTGTAGCAAGGATCATCCCACAGAACTGACTCAGGGAGGAAGTTAAGATAACTGGAGGGCCGGGGTCAGGATGGCTGGAGGGTCCAGCACTGACGGGGGCTGGTGCCTGGGGGAACCTGTGAGCCCTCAACAAGAGGAGGAAGGGAAGGAAGGATACTGGACAGAAAGACCCTACACCAGTGCCCTTGACCCCAAGACAAGGAGAATGTTAGACTCAGCTCAGGAATTTTACAGCACAGGATCTGGGGTGAACAGACTCCCAGGGTGGCCCCTGTTCACACAGCATATAATCCTCTCCATCAAAATGTGGGCAGGATCTGTGACTTGCTTCTAACCAACAGCATATGTGATGGGATCCCACCCAGATGACTGAGTTAGGGCATGTAGATATAAGACTGCAGCTAGCATGCCCTACAGACACTCTCCTGCTGGCTCAGTTGGGAAGGTAAGCTGCCTATGCGAGGGCCAGGCAGCAGGGAACTATGGAAAGTCTCTAGGAGCTCTGTCCTACATACTCAAGGGGCTGAATTCTCCCAACAAGCAGTGAGTTCCAGACAAGACCCCAGCCCTGGCTGACACCTGGACTGCAGCCTCGTGAGACCCTGAGCAGAGGGCCCAGCCATGCCAGGCCCGGGCCCTGGCCACATGTTTATTGTGAGATGATAAACGGGTGTTTCAAGCGGCTACATTTCTGGTGATTTTTTTTAAGTAGCCAAAGAAAATGAATACAGTATACTTATGTTAAAGAAACGTATAGGGGTTATGAAATACAGCTCCAGAATGAGGCAGAATAAAGCCGAAGTGTGGATTCTGCTACTTGACTGCACTATGTCTCTAGTATAATTGAGAAAGAGAGAGAAAATGCCAGTAGGATGTTACTTGTGCTGGGCAGCGTCATCGCTGTCTGCTTTAGGAGGCATTCACTCTAGAGCGAACCCTCAAATTGAATATAGATCTGTCTCGTTTCCCAAGCACTTCTTACCAGGTGACCATTTGACTGCACTGAACCTGATGTTTAAAGACAGCTATACGCCATGCATCCAGTGTGTGACCTCAGCACAGCCACTTCGTCCAGGACCTAAGCAAAGACTCTAGGCTGTTCTAATATTCGAGGAAAGCACGGCTGTCTCAGATGTATGGAGGGGCAGAAACCCTGGTCTCCAACTTGGCCCCCTCCCATGGGACCTTCAACAGGTAACTTTGACCAGGGGTGGTTTTTGCCTTACCTGCTGAATCTAGAATCAACCCCATATCTAAGATATTCCCAGAAATGCTCCCTGCACCACCGAAGAGAGCCAGGTAGCCTTACCCTCAGTGCAGCTCAGGGAAACAGCCTGATCTAGGTTCACGGTCCAGATCCAACACCCACTAGCTATGAGGCTCAGTAAGTTGCTCTCCTCTGAGCCTCGGTTTCCTCACCTGTGAAATGGGGGGTAGGGATAGTTCTTCCTTCGCTGGGGCCTCTGGGGGTTATATGAGATAATGCATTTGAAATACTGAGCACAAAGGCAGGTACTTCCTAGGTGCCTAACAATGCTAGGCATTATTATTATTTCCTTATTCTGAATGCAAGTGGACAGCACCTGCTGTACCAGGAAAGGCCCTTCCTGGGGGGCAGCACTAAAGTGGAAATCGGGGGTCAGAAATTGTGGTGCAGAAATTGCCGGTACCATGGGCAGTCAGTGGAAAGATGCCAGGGCTTGAGACATCCTACCTCTTGAGGCAGCCAAGGACCAAAAAGTCCATCTCCAGGCCCTGGTTTAGTGTTGTAAGCCTCATTTTCACTCCTCCAAGGGGAATGCAGCATTTCTATGACAACTGAGAATGAAACTACTAAAATGCCATCAGCTGTCCTGAAAAGCTCCCTTAATAGCCCAGAACTCACTGCTTAATTTCAAAACTAGTCATTATCAATATTATTATTATTATGCCTATATCAAGGAAAACAACCACTCACTGTAAAAATAAAATAAAATAAAACCTGAAGAGTCAAAAAAATGCAAAAACCACCAATTTAATTGAATTTCCCATCTGCCTCTCTGACATCTCTTTCTGCTTTTCAGAGAAAGGGAGATATATGAATATAATCGCACATAATTGGAATCATATGATATATGCTGTATTTCTCACTCCACAATATGTCATGAGCATCTTTCCAAGTCAATAAACATAAATCCTCACCATGAAATCCTAGCAGCAGCTCAGAATTGGACTTTATGGATGCACACAATTTACTTAAACAATTCCTTATTGATGGATATTGAGGGTGTATCTTTTTATTATTGTTTTTGCTAATACAATCATCCCTCAACAACACAGCTTCTCACACTCATATAATCATCCCCAAGGTGTACATTCCTAGAAGAGTGATTATGTGGCTCAAGAGTGAGCATATTTTGCACACCGAAACATGTGAGATAACCTGCCACTCAGGATGGTTGGTCACCACATGCTTCCACCAACAGAGGTCACACAGATGACTGCTTCTACCCATGACACACTGGGCTGGGAGGCTGACCTGTGGATTCCAGCCAGAAGGACCCAGACCAGAGCACTCTGAAAGTCAAGGGTGGGGAAGGGGGTGGAAGGATTAGGGTCTTCTGATCTTCACAGTATGAATCTCAGAAAACCTCTAAAATTCTACAGCCTCTAGTGTGGAAACAAGCAGGATAGTATCTTCGCTTCCAGTAATGAGAACCCATGAGCCTTAATGAGGCAAAGCTGGGGGCCAAGGAATACCCAAGCCAACCCTACAGAGATGAAAATCCAGGGGCTGCTCTTCTAAGCTCACAGCAAATGGAGACCTCAGCCACCGCTGGTCTTACTGTGGGCAATAAGCATATGAGGTGGGGAGCTTCCTCCCCGCGTTTCCAAATGCTTTGTCTGTAAAAGCTTCTGCACTGCACCACCAATTGCAAGACTCTTTGGTGAGTCATGTTCCTGCTCCACGCTTCATTTCCCATCTGCTAAATGGGTTTTGGATCTTTCCTTTCCTTTTCATAGACTTGGTGTGAGGTTACAAGAATCCTGTGTGGAGCTATAGGACACGGTTATTTTAAGATTATGAAAAGTGTGGTAGCCAACCTCCAAAGTGGCCCCCGATGATCACTCCTCTGGGTATGTACATCCGTGTGCGGTTCCCTCCCACAAGTGCATCAGGGGTGGTTTGTACACTGGGAAGAATACAGCAGAGGTGACAGCATGTGACTCCCGAGAATAGGTCATGAAAGGCATCGTGGCTTCTGCCTTGCTCTCTCTTACTTAGATTTCTCACCCTGGGGGAAGCCACTAGCCATGTCACAAGGACACTCAAGCAGCTTACAGAGATATCCGCAAGGGAGGAACTGAGGCCAGCTGACAATAAGGATCTAAGAGAGCCATCTTGGCAGTGGATCCTCTGGCCCCAGTCAAGCCTTCAGATGAGAGACTGTGAGCCAGAACCACCCATCAAAGCCACTCCCAGAATCCTGACCCATGGGCACTGTGAGATAATAAAATTTTGCCCTTTTAAGCCACTAATATGCAAGGTAGTTTTTTTTAATGTGGCAAGAAATAACTAACACACTTTCCTGCTCCTTTAATCATCTTCCTATCCACAAGACAGGGAGATGATTTCAGAAACTCGGGGTGAAGCCAGAAGACTGTGCTCCAGTGACAGAGGGAGTCAGAGGGTGGGTCCAGGCTCTGTGCCCTGGGGCATGACACTTAACTTGAGTTTTGGTTTCCTTATTCACATAATGAGATAGAGACAGCACTTACCTTATGGGGTCACTGAGGAACTTAGAACAGAGATGAAACATCTAGTCAACTGCAACATGGGACAAGAAAGTTGGTTGTGCAATTGCCATTTCTCATCATCTTCCCTCCTCTTCCTCTTCTTCTTGGCATCTCAGATGAATATTTCTTTCAGGTGATCCAGCAATGAGGTTATTATGCCAAAAACCCAGCCTCAAAAGTCTTTTAGGGGAAACAGACAGAGGCCAAGAGGTGGGACCTTAGAGAGTTAGATTTGTACCAAGTATCAGCATGGACTGGGACATAAGAAGGAAGCATCACAAACACAGAGCACACACATGGACCCTGCCAGGGCCATGTGAACATCTTTGATAAAAGAATTTACTCTCAGTCACCCACTTGTCAGTATCACAATGCCTTGCCATTATCTATGTTATTATTTTTCTTTCCATACTCTTATTCCCATACTATTTTTTGTGTAAGTCAACTCACTTTTTTTTCACTTAAATATTTTCTAAAGAAATGTCAGATCACTGCCATAAATGGAAAGCCAGTATTGTTTGCTATAACGAGAAGATCATCACAAAACCAAATGCACAATGATCAATACAAAACAACAACAATAAAAGTCCATGTGCCCCTTGAAGTCACCAACAGTACACAAGCGCACCACACTTTGGGAATCCACCACGGATAACACACACCAGAGAGGCCGGGCAGGAGTGATTCTGAAGGGGTAAGTGCAGGGATTGTCTCTGCTACTGTACACCTGGATGGCAGGTGGGGCTGCACAGGAATCCACGTCTAGCACTATCCACAGTCACATGCCCTAAAGTGCCCGAGTCCAGCACCACAATGCAGAGCCCCACAGAGCTCAGAAAGCATTCCAGTCTTGACCACGGGGACAATCAGACAATGTTAAACTTCCTTCCCACTTTCCCAGCACCATGGAGTCCACCCTCACATCAAGAAGTAGAGACTAGCCCCTGGCCCCTCCCCGAGTCCCTGCTCCCCCAGATCTGCTCACCGGTAGACCTGGCCCTTGTCAGAGGGAGGTCCTCTTTCATATCATGTACCGCAGGCTAAGACTCTGGCCCCAGTTGTTTCTAATAGAAATTATCTAAGTGCCTGAGAACTTTTATTCCCCTCAAACACAGTTACGTCTCCAGCAAGATCAGTTTCAGGTGAAAACCACTCCCGGTGATTGATGACGGTGACCAAGGAGGCTGAAAAGGATGCAAAAGCAGTTTCAAACTCTAATCTGTTCACAAAATGCTTCTACTTACTGAATCTTGTGAACTGTTCTTGGCACTGGGGAGGAGCACTGAATTTCCAGATGTGTAGTCCTGGCAAAAACAAAGAAAAATAGATGGGGGGACCACGGTTGAGAAAAAAGTTCTAATTTGGAGTAACCCAATTTAGCATGATCCTTGAATCCCTCACCACATTTAGCCACAGTGCACACTTGTCCCCCGCCCCCCAACTGTCTATCTCCAGGAAGGGGTCTAGATACACACTGCCCAATACGGCAGCCACTAGCCACATATGGCCAGTCTGAATTGAAATGTGCTGGAGGTATATATTACACACTGGATTTTGAAGACACTAACGAGAAAAAAAAAAGGAATGTAAAATGTCCCATTAATATTAATATCTCATTAATATTTTTATATCGATTATGTTAGAATGATAATAGTTAATAACATATTAAAATAAAGTATATTATTGTATTTAAATATATAAATACATTATGAATATTTAAAGTAAAATATATTATTACAATTAATTTCATCTGTTTCTTTTTACTTTTTAATATGTCTACTAGAGAAATTTAAATTGCATACATGGTTCTTGTGACATCTCTACTAGGCAGCGCTGGTCTAGATTCTTCTCCAAGTGTGGACAATCTATTCTAGTCTGAGGACACATGTGGTCCCCTGAGAGCCACACCCAGCCGCCCTGTTACTTTCTGCTATTTCACGCCAGCAATAGATCACGTTTACGGAGCATCTAGGATGCTGTGTACTTAGTGCTCTTTGTGCATTTTCTTTAACCCTCACAAGGACATAAGAAGGAAGTTTCAATCTCAGCCTCACTTTACAGGTGCAGAAGCATAGAGAGGCTGAGAACTCATCCAAGGTAACTCAGCAGCAATGCTATAGACCCAGGGCTTGAACCAAGATGTTGGTGGATGGGTGTTAATCACTGTGGCTGCATTCTCCCTCTGATGCCTTCATCCACTTCGTGACACACAACCCATGGGAGCCTTTTACAGACAAATCACTATCCAAGACTGGGGAGCTGGCCCCCCAAAAGATGCCAGCACTGCCTAAAGCTCAAAATGTTCATTAAATGAAAGTCATTGGGGTTTTGCTTCGAGTCACCTCTTAAACCTCCTGGGCAAAAAGAGAGAGGCGTGTGTGTGTGTGTGTGTGTGTGTGTGTGCGCATGTGCACATGTATTCATACATGAGAGAGATCAAGATAGAGACAGAGACACAGAGACCAAATGAGACAGAGATAAAAAAAAAAAAAAAAACAGGAAGAGAGACAGACAGAAAAAGAGCTACACCAGCCACAGTTACTCGGGCCCACTCACACAGTCCTGAGAGCACCATTTCTGTAAATAGTCCTGAACTTGCACAGAGAAGATGGACACTGCTTGTCATTTCCTTTTTGCAGTTTTCCCAGAGTCAGGGGTCACAGAACAAGCTGACGAACAGAAAATCAAAATTGTATTTGTACCTCTGCTACCTCTACATGGAGAGTGGTCTTCATGCCACCCCCCAGGTTGCTGAAATGAATGAAGGAATTAAGAAAAGAAGGAAGGAAGGAGGGGATGGACTTAAGTACAAACCATGGCTCCCCTTCCAGTGACTGCCTAAAGCAGCAGCCTGAGTGGGAGAGAAAGGGAAAGATGTTGCCCAAAAAAAGGGGTGATTTTTCTGACAGGTGCACACATTCTCCTTTGACAGGTGTCCTTTGGCCTGAGAATGGCTGTTTTTTGTTGCTTCCTTCTTGGCCCCATGTTGTATAGATGAGCCAACTAAAAGCTGTGCTTGAATGATGAATGCAGCCCAACGGCGGCCAGTGGATAAGATCCAAGTGTTACAGATCCCCTGGGATCCCTGTCTGCTGCGTGGTCCTTTCTTTGAAAGGGACCCTGCCACCACAGCTGTGCCAGGTGACCAATCCCTCTGCCCACTTCCAGCCAGTCTAGGGAGGCACAGCTTCCCCAAGCAGCACCAGTCATGGGTTCTCTCAGGAATAGGAATCAAGACAGATGGAAACCATCACCAGGCTCCAGGAGTCTGAAGCACGTTCATTCAAAGCTAGCACTGGGTCCTTAACAACTGCTAGCTCTGGGAAGGTGAACTTAGGGTTGAGCCAAAATGGAGAGCCTTCCAGAGGATGAGGATTAGAAGAGACAAAGCCCCCAGGTGAGCCATTCCTCCCATAGTGTCCACTGGGAAGAGACAACTTACTTGCATTCAGTATGATCTTACCTGGGAACCTCGTCACCTGAGGAACTCCTATCCAGCTGCCCCTGCAAAGCCTCTTCCTTCTCTCTGCCCTCTCCTCAATTCCCACCCCCTCCCAGCAGCCAGAGGCCTCCCCTCCCTACATGTCTGGGTCTGGGGTCCCAGAGTCCCAGGCTCTACTCTGCTGACTATCTCTCATTGTGCCCTACTTTCTTCTCAGATCAGTTAGCATGAGCAGAGGCACCTTCACCCCAGAAGACAGAGGTGGCACCAACTCAGTCTCCTTCCTCTGAAGACTCTTTCTGCCCTTCCCACCTCTTGCAGACCTTTTTATACCCTGTAATGAATGGTGTGAGTACCTGCCTGGACTTGTAGCTCTGCAGCCTGCATTTTCCAAAGCAAAAAATTAAAATAACTCCTTGATTTGTGGACATAATATACTCAACCAAATCATATAGGTTTTTATCATCTCAGAGTGGTGAACATCTTTCTAATTATAACCCAGATTCCATAAAATTAAAAATTTTGAAAAAAAAAGTTTTCTGCATGAAAAATAATCTCATAAAGTGAAAGATAACAAAGGATATTATGGAGAAAAGTTATAATTCAAAGGAAAAAACAAGCAAAGGAGATGTACAGCCAGTTCACAAAGGGCGTGGTGGTGCAAGTGTCCATTATTGACATTAAGAGATCCTTGACTTCACACATAACAAACAAAATGCAAATTAAGATGATGTATTTATTTTTTAACCAAGATTGCCAAAGATAAAAGTTGGACAAAGTATCGAGGTCATAAGAGGGCAGAGAAACATGTATTCTGTTACATAGTAGAATTATACATTGGTCAGCATTTTAAAAGTTGATACTATTTAAACTGGCAATTCCATTTCTTGGAATCTCTGCTATAGAATGTCTGCACATGTGGAAAATGTCCAATGCCAAGGATATTTGTTAAAGTAAAAATTTTGTAATTACAAAATATTGGGAGCAACATAAATTTCCATTATTTAGAGATGAAGTAAATGAGTTATGGTGTATCCAGACACCTCCAATAAAGATAATGAGGTAGCTGGATACAGAATGATGGGGAAAAACAGTAAAATGTATAATGGTATGTATAACACACCACAATCTGTTCAGTGTTTTAAGAATATATGCATATGTATCACATGCACTGAAATCTCCAGAAGATAGATAAGAATTGGGCTTTAAAAAAAAAAAAAAAGCCTAATTGTGGGGAGAAGAACTAGCTGGCTGAGTAGGATGGAAAAGGAGAGACACTAATTTCATTCTTCTGACTCATGAATTGTGTACTCTGTAATTATCAACTGAAATTTTTATTTTACCTTAAAATTTTAATTTTATTTTGAAAAGAAAATAATTTAAGGAAATAGCATACAGAAATACTAGCAGAGCTTTTTGGGTAGAGATTCATATCTAGATATTTTCTGGAAAAAAATTTAGCTTGCATAATGTATCAAATGATTTAAGGTCACCTTTGAGGACAATAGCCCTGTCAAATGCAGGAATGTTGGCATTAGGAGGGAATATGTTAAGGTTTTTGCCAGCAAATTCGATTATATGACACACAAGCTACACTCACTCCTCTTGTTCCCAGGGCAGGCAGTACTAATCAAGTGCAGCATTTTCCTGCTGAGCCCTGATGCAGTCTCAGAATCCATCCCAAAGTGCTCAGAAATGCTACCCCATTGTGCATACTGCCACGCCAGCTGAAACCAAACCCCACCCCTGGTAGGGCAGCCACAGGGCAAAGCCAAAAACCTGGAACCAGGGTCTCCATCCACATGGTTCCTCAACAACTCTGGGGCCTGGGTGCAAAGTTGTATCATCAGCCTCTCAGCACCCTGGTTCCAGAGACAGCCAACTTCCCAAGGCCCAACTTCTGAAAATGTCATCCGGGCCCCACCTGCCATCCCTAAATCAAACCGCCAGAGCCCTTCTGAGTAAATGCTGGTTAACCTTCAGCAAGGAACTCGGGCTCCCTTGTTTCCTCTAACTTAGAGAATTCCGTGTAAATGTCAGATTAAGCTTTTCAGCCCTCTGCTTTTAAAATGTGAGATAAAATTTAGCTCCTATTCCCAGATGTTAAAATCTCTGCTTCTCCCCAGGGCAAAGAAATCAATGTGAGTAAGCTCCGTATTTTTTTCCCTTGGAACACGACCACTTCCAGCAATTTATTTGACTGACTATGCCTTCTATTACCATGTAAATTGTTTCAGACTGCAGGGGAAAAAAAAGTATTAATCTCCTCTCAGTAAGTCATAAAATAAAGAAATCAATTTCAAGGTCAATTTAGCCCAAATAACACCTGCTGCCCTTTTTTGTAACATGCAGACTCCTCTGAAATGTTAGGCTGTTGTCTAAGACATCAACATGCAGCTATGGAAAACTGGGTTTCACATCAGTCAGGGCAGCACCAGGGGAGAACCTAGTCCCCTGGCCCAATGGTTCTGAGGGTGAATTTGGGAAGGATAGAGTTAAAAGGACTCAGATAAATGACCCTCTGCAGGTCAAGGGAAGGGAATGGAAAGAGAGATGCAATGGGGTTCCGGTAGAATTGGGATCCAGGAAGGAGTCTAGCTGAGTTGCTGTGTGACTCTAAGAAAGTTATTTAACCTCTCTGAGCTTCAGAATCTATATCTGTAAAGTACTTAAAATTAAAAAAAAAAAAATAAAAAAAAAAAAACACCTGAAAATAAAATGAAGGCTAGGTCATCTTTCAGGACCCTTTAATCTAGTCCATTGTGGACTTTGTCAAAGGTTAGACGCCCAGGGTTTTGTAGCTACCCTCCATCAAGAGACAGCAGAATACAAAAGAAAAAAGCAACCTGTGCAAAAAAGTTTTCAAACGGTATCATTAAAGTTATCATTCAATAGACAGTTACACAATCTTTAAAATATCTGTGATGTGTACAAAAACATGGAAATGTGTGTGAGCTTACCTGAAAAAAGGGACACAAATTACATACACACTATGATTACATCTCTACACTAACATGTTCCAATACAGAAAAGAAAAACATGAAAGGCCATAGAGATGTGTACATAGCTCTTGTTCGAATAAACCAGTTATAAATGTGGGGTAGGGGGAGACAGAGAGAGAGACAGAGCAGTGTAGCAACAAAGGAAACAGGATCTGGAGTCTGACTGCTGGTCCTAATACCATCTGTGAGTACCTGACTTTGGACAAGATACCTAACTCCTAGGTCCTGAGTTTCTTCATCTGGAAGATGAGAGTAATGATGTTACCTATTTCTAGAAAGACAGAACCATCATACTCATAGTGGAGGAGAAAACTGGACTCAAGCGGCTGAGACTGGCCCAAGGTAACACAACGTAGGAGAGGCAGGGCAGGTCTGAACCGTGGGACCCCTGCGTCCAAGCCGTTGCACCTCCCCACCCCAAACACTGCCTTTTGATTTTCCTGGTCTCATGGTGAATAAGGCGCCACATAAGCCACAGAACCCCAAGAAGGTGGTTGCAGAACCCACGAGACTTTCTCTGGAAAGTCTCTTCGGTGAACGAGGCACTTCCATGGCACACCCCAATTCCCACCACCACCCCAAAACCCACCCAAGAAGAGGCCACAGAATGGGGTCAGCAGCTTCCTGGAGGTGGTCCAGGACCCAGGAGAGAGGAGGCCCATCACTGAGATCTCTCCCACCAGGAATCTTCCCACCTAGTCCTGCCCTTACCTGACTCATGGTTTCGGAGTCAGGATTTGGTTTTTCAACTACTTTCAGGTGCCCCTGGGATGCCATGATATCCAGGTGGCCCCAAACCATTCTCTCTTCATTTCTGCAAAAGCCAGCCCCATATTCCTACCTGCCAAGCCACAGCACTCTACCTGTGAAACGCCTCTACCTGTGGGACACCTGTTCTGCTGCGGCAGCCCCGATGCTCATGCCTGTAGTCAGATCACATTCATCACAGTGGCTCCAACTAAGCAGGGCGTCCCTGACTCCACTTTCTCTCCTCTGAAGTCCATTCTCTACACCAAAGGGATAGTCTTCAAGTGTAAATTGGTTCATGTCACTCCCACTTAAACACCCTGCCAGCTACCGCCTCCCCCCACCCCAGGTCACGGGAACACTGCAGAGTGTTGCTCATCATTTACATGGGGATGCATCCAGGTCTGTCTCCTTAAAACATGTCACTCAGTCGCAAAGACACTGAACAGACCACATCTGACAACACTAGCCCTGGTGCAGTTACAGAGGAAGTGCCAGACATCCTGGGACATAAGGCTAAAAGAACAACACTCAGTTAACTGAGCATTTACCATGTGCTTCAATGTACGAAGGCACAGCTAGTCCCCTGTCAGAAGCCGGAGGGAAATATGGGCTCTGTGCCACAGATCCCAGCCACTTTCCTTAAAAACAGTTTTATTGAGATATAATTCAATTTGCTCATTTAAAGTGTGCCCCTCAGTGGTTTTTAGTATATTCACAGATGTATGCACATATCACCACCATCATTTTTAGAACATTTTTGTCAACTCAAAAAGAAACCTTTTACCCTTTAGTTATCACCCGCTCTCCCTCCTTACCCACCAGCCCTTGATACCCACTGATCTAATTTATCTCTGTGGAGTACCTCAATCTGGCTTTGACAAAATGGAATCCTACAGTATGTGGCCTTGTGTGACTGGCAGAATGTTGTCAAGGTTGATCCAAGTTGTAGCATGTATCCTGGCTTCGTTCCTTTTTTATGGCTGAAAAATATTCCGTTGTGTGGATAGACCACATTTTGTTTATCCACTAATCTGTTAATAGACATTTGGGTTGTTTCTACCTTTTGGCTATTGTGAGTAATGCTGCTATAAACAACATTTGTGTACAGGTTTTTATGAGGACATATGTTTCAACTCTCTTGGGTATACACCTAGGAGAAGAATTGCTGGGTCATATGGTAACTCATATGGCAAAACATAATGGTCATATGGTTTAACTGTTTTCCAAAGCAGCTGCACCATTTTACATTCCCATCAACAGTGCATGAGGGTTCCGATTTCTCCACATTCTCATCAACACTTGTTATTACCTGTGTCTTTGATTACAGCCAACCTAGTGGGTATGAAGAGATGTCTTAGTGCAGTTTTGATTTGCATCTCCCTGATGACTGACGATGTTGGACATATTTTCATATGCTTGTTGGCCATTTGTGCATCTTCTTTGGAGAATTATCTATCCTGATCTTTTGCCCATTTTTAAACTGGGTTATCTGTATATAACTGAGTTGTAAGAGTTCTTTTTACATTCTAGATACAGGTCCCTTATCAGATAGATCATTGGCAGATATTGGGGCTGTCTGGTCACTTCTGAAAAATGTCTTACAGTAAAGCAGCTGGTCATGTCTGTTACAGATAAGCAACCAATGGGGCAATGTCATAGCACCTTCTCGGAGCTTTCTATCCTGGCTCCCTCAGAAGGTTAGGATCTGGACATGTGTTTTAGGGGCCACTATTCAACCCTTTCTACAGACAAACAAAAAAATGTCAGAACCCGAGCCCACACAAATCAAGCCAGGCTCTCTGGAGGTGAAGCAGGAGTTTGGGTAATTCTTAAACCTCCCAGGTGATGACGAGGTTCTACCAGGCTGTGAACTGTGGGTCTAAGTCCAGAGGAGATGCTCTGGTGATTCCAGAGGGCCTGTCCTTTGCAGAGTCAAGTTCACCCCATGGGGTGGCAGGACATGTGCAGGTAGCAGAGCCAGATTCCCAACTAGGAGATCCTATAGTTTTCATTCACCATGGCAGCTCCTAAACCTCCAACTGCTCCCTCCAGGGAGAGGAAACTGAGTCAAGACATGGGACATTCACAAAGGAAAAAACCAGTTAAGCACAGAGGGCAGCCATGGATCCCGGACAATGTCTGCAAAGTTTAAAAATCACGAATAGAGCCAAAAGGTGGGAACAACCCATATGTTCATCAAGGAATGAATGGATAAAAAGACATAGTCTATCCATGCAATGGAATATTATTCAGCCATAAAAAGAAATGAAATTCTAATTAATGCCACAACAAGGGTGAACTTTGGAAATACTCTAAATGAAATAAGCCAGATACAAAGGCCACATAGTGTATGATTCCATTGATATGAGATGTCCAGAATAGGCAAATCTTTAGAGACAGAAAGGAAACTATGGGTTTTGAGGGGCTGGGGGGAGCTAAATGGATAGAGGTTTTTTGGGGAGGAGCTGAATATATTTTAGAGCTAGAAAAGAGATGATATTGGCAAAATATTGTGAATGACTATGAATGTGCTAAATGTCATCAAATTGTTCACTTTGAAATGATTAACTTTATGTTATGTAATTTTTTACCTTTTTTTTAAAATAAGACCCCCCCAAAAAATCCAACAGACCCAGACATCTGTGTCTCTTTGCACTGCCTTGACCATATTTCTTTCAAATGGAAATAAATATATAAAACCACACTTCTACATACATCCATACAATCAAGAGAAGCTCTCTCCTCTATTCATCTCAAAAAACATTAAAATTAATAGGGTTTATATCAGGAATGTCTAATAGAGTTACCGACTCACTGAATTAAGAAACAAGCACGAGCAAGAGCAGAACTGGGGTCCCTGCAGCACGAGGGGAATTTCAGTCTCATGTAAGCGAGTGAGATGCAGTCGACGGCAGCCCCTCCTCTCGTCCATCCGTGGTGCAGGGACAGCCTCTGACGCCCAAGGGTACCTGACAGCCAGGAGACAACAGCCACCTGTTCATGCTGCTGTGAGAGGGGAGAGTTTGGAGAACAGAAGCTGGAGAGGAATGATAAAAACTAGTCTGGGAGAGAAGCAACGCTTCATCACCGTGCCCTTGTGAGGAAACTTATGGCATGAAAAGTGTCCACTGGCACATGGGCAACAATATCTAATGAGATGAGGGGAGATGGGACATACAGAAGTCCCAGCAAAAACGCTGGGAGATGCTGCGTGGAGATGAAGGAGGGCGTTAGTGATGCAAGAGGAAACTCAGACATATTTCTGGCTCGAGACACTGAACACAGAACTCAAGTTTTCCCAAGGACAAGAGCAGCTGGGGGGGCTCATGAAGGAGACGTGGGTTATTACAGGAGCTTTTGCAAAATGAAGTCAGGGGGAATGGCAAAATAAGTGAAGTGTTAAATAAATACTTCCTGAAAGGAATCATGAGGGAGAACACTAAAATTAGGATGTCTGACAAGGGCTTTTTATCCAATCTGCCCAGGATTTCTTCAGGGTTCCTGGGAGAGACATTGTCAGTAACCCGCACGACATCATGGGCCATTTGTGCAGAAATGGGACAGCTGGAGCACGGAGTACTGGGCAGGCTGATTAGAGGGACATGGACCGGACCCAGTGGAACCAGAGATGCCTGGGGCAACCTGAGATCTCTCAGCCAATCCTGGAGGCAAGTCCCCACAAAGGAAGAGGGCACCAGCTTGAGAATCACTACGTTGCAGAGGTTAAGAGAGTCGGCTGTCGTTCAAGCACCCTGCTGTGCCTTTGAGTGGATGCATGACCTTGAATAGCTGTCTCCATTTCCCTGAGCCTCAGCTTCCCCATCTAGAACAGGGACGACAGCCCTCATCACAAGAGGCTAGTCAATGAGATGATCATAGCTGTTATCAATGTCATTTCACAGAGAGGAAATTGAGGCCCAGAATGGCTAAATAACATTCCTGGATGTCCCTAGTCTATGTATTGGCTTTTGCTGTGTGTGTGGCATTCTGCAGCAAGAACTCTGCATGAACCATATCCTTTGATCTCTAGAACAACCTATGAGACTCAGGAGCCAAGCTGGACTTCTCCCTACCTGTGTGACCTTGGGCGTGTTATATAACCTCTCTGTGCCTTTCATTTCCTTCCAGAGGATTGCTGTGAGACTAACTGAGTCACCAGGTGTAAAGGTCTGAGAATAGCACCTGGCACGTGCTTAATAAGTGTGACTATCAATATTATTGCTATTAGCTCATCTTATCAACAAGGCTCAGAGAGGGTAAGCGAGTTGCCCAAGTTTGCTTGGCTACATGAGCACTTAGCTGATATGGGACAGAGCCTGTCGGACCACAGCTCCCACTCTCCTTTCCTTTGCATCACCCAAGAGGCACTTGGGGCCTAACTGGCAACTGCCTCTTCTGGGAAATTCCCAGGCCCACCTATGACACTGCACGGCGGAGAGGTAAAGATGTTATGCTTTGGAACCAGACAGGCCTGGGTTCGAGTCCCAGCTCTGCTCTCACTTTGACATGTGACCATGGAGGGTGTGTCTCTCTGTCTTGGTTTCATCATCTTTAAGGAGGGCGGGGACCATAATAGCTTATCAATCCCTCATTACGTGGTAGCATCAATGCTTTCTGCTGACTCCAGTCAATGCCATGTGGAAGGTGAGACTGATTTTACTAAGCTGTTGTCACTGCCTCCTTGCATTTGGCTGCTCTGGGTGCACGCAGAGTCCTTGCTAGGGCTGCCCCTCCCCCTCCTCAGCCCAGCTCTACCCCGTGGCCCACGAGCAGTTTGCCTCCACCACTGGCCAACAAGAACAGCTTGGTGGGAGTGTAGGCTGGGGTTCGGGGGAGGCGGGGTGTAAGCCAAGTCCCCAGGATTACGGCTCCCTCGAGACTGCCTCCCTGCAGAAGAGGGAACCGTCAGCTCTTTTAACAGTGAAATAATTGCAAGTTTGAATGTGGATTCGATGCCGAACAACTGCAATTAGAAGCCACCTTCTGTTCGCAACAACTGCTGCTTAAATGCAATCCTGGCCTCGTGCACAGACCCCAAATGAGTGTCTCAGTTTTGCTTTCAACTACACTTACCAATCTACACTAGAGCGTCCTCGCTTCCTTTCTTAAGGCTCACGTTGCTCCTACCTCTTGGTGCTTCTCTCTGTTCCTAGATCAAGTTCAAATGCCCTACAAGGGACAAAAAGGACTTGTGTATGGTCTGCCCCTCGGCTCCCTTCTTCATCTTCTTCCTCCACCCTTGACCCTCTCCCTCTCTGAGCTCCAGCTATACCTATTGTCACCCTCGCTTGGAAAGCTATCCAGTTGTGTTTGCTGTTGAACTCCTACACATCCTTTAGGCCACAGTCCAAACATCACCTCCTCCAGGAAGCCTTCTGTGATGTGCCACATCAGGTAAGTATCCCCTGTGATACACCCTTGTAGCATCAGGTACATCCCTGGCCCTTCCTAAAGCTTGTGATTACTAATTTGCATTAGTTATTTGCATTATTTGCATAATTATTAAGTGGATAATTGTCTCCCCCCAAGAACTGTGTCCTATCTGTGTCCCATGGACGCTGCTTTTTCTACTCCCAGAGCAGTCCCCACTGGCACACAGAAGGTGTCACTACCTATGTGCTGAGTGTATTGAATCATGCAAATGGTCTATTCTCCCTAATGAGTACAAACTGCTCGAGGTGGGGCCTGGGTATTAGCTGTATTTCAGTTCCTCCTGGAATCTAGCACAGTCCCTGACATGTAAAAAGTGCTCAGGCTGAATTGGCAGCATTTTTAAGCAGACTCATGCTTAAGTACTATTTTCTTTTTTGTCGAAAAATGCAAATATGAGTCCAGAGCAGCCCTTCCCTGTCTTCCTCTGGAACTGGTCAAGCATCTCTGAGGGTTCTTAGCTTGGGTGTTTGCACTTACCCAGGAAGACAGACAACCCTTCCCATCTCATCAAGAACCCATCCCAGTCCTGCCCACAACGACATTCCTTGAATCTTCACAGCCTGCAGACTTCCTCAGAGGAGGAATCAAGATGAAGGAAATGCCCCTTGCTTGGCTTGTCCCAGGAAAGCGCTGGCCTGTTCTCACTCCCACCACCCTGAGACTGGGGATGGGCACAGAGGGACCTGCCTCCATGTATATGGTCCCAGGCTTGCTGTTGAGGAATGGGATCATTAAAATGGGTTATAACATAAATGTAATGCCATCTGCTGAACAGATTCCTGCCTCCGGGTTGCCCTTGGCTGGAATCCCACCAGTTTGCCTTTAATTAAACCTGCATGTAGGGGTCTCCCCTCCAACCCGGCTGGCAATAGGCTCTGGAGGCAGCGCCTGTGAGCAAAGCCAGGGCGGCACCAGACACCATGAAAGGTAACGTTTCCATCCGCTCCCTAAAGATGGTGTGTGTAGACAGTTCAAAGCCCACACAAAGCAGATGTTTGGAGGCTCCGCGCCTCCCGGGGAGAATGATGGGTGTGGAAGCAGGACCAGCTGGAGGAGGCAGCCCAGCCGAGCGGGCCGTGGCCTTGATCTAACGCTCACTGAGCTGGCAGCCTGGCATCGGCAGCATCCAAGTCACCTGGGTGATTAAGTGAAAAGTCTGTACCTCACGGGGGAGGGAGCCACTTCTCCCAGTCCTTGAGACGATCCACAGGCTCAGTCGGCACTTATCCCAGGGAAGCGGTGCCAGGCGAAGCTGAGACCCACACAGCTGGGGATGTTTTCCCACAAGCTCCATTACCAATCAACCCCTGCAGCTGCTCTCAGATCAGAGTGGAATCCAATCAGCCAATGCTCACGGGAACCCAGAAAGCAAGATTGTGCTCAGTGCCTTTCTAGACGCACCCCTCACCCACCAGTCCATGGTCCATGGCCGGGGTCCTCCCCTGCAACATCACAGCGCTAGACCCGGGGGGACTGCTGCAGAGGAGAGAGGCAGTCCTTGCCCTCTCAGGGCTTAGCGTCTGTTGTGGGATTTAGTGTTCATTGGGTAGTTAGAGGTATGAGAAGAGCCATGAAAGAAGTCCAAGGTGCTACGAGATCCCACCTAGCACATGAAGAGCCAAAGAATGACAGGAGTTGGCAGGAGAAGCAGGGTTGGAAGGAATCCTGCCAGAGGGGGCAGCAGTGAAGACCCCGGGCTGGCACTTTAAAGTCTAGTGTCACTGGCATGTGGTAACAGGAAGGGCTGGAGAAACAGGAGACAGGCACTTTAGGGTCTTAAAGGCCACTCTAAGAACTCTGACCATTCTCGGAGAACAGCAGGTGTTTGAGCAAGGTCAGGTGTGTTTGAAAAGGCTGCTCTGAATTTAAGGGGTGCAGGAGTGGATGGGAGGGAAGTAGGTGGAGGCTGCAGGAAGATCCAAAAATTCAATCCAAGATGCTGGGGAGGTTGAACAGAAGCGGGAGATGGGGGGAAAAGATTCCAGGGGTGGATTTCCTAGGATGGGAGAATTTAAGGGATATGAGGCATGGGAGTGAGGGAGAAGAGAAAAGGATGACTCCTAGGGTTTCTGTATGAGCACCTGGGCGGCCACCTGTGCTGTTCCCTGAGCTAGGAGACCCCGTGGCAGTTCATGCTGGGGAGAAGATGGCAGGTTTTCTCTTGACCTAGTTGGAAAGTTGGGGGTGTGCAGGTTCTGTGCACAAGGACCTCTGGGGTTGAGGAGGCGGAAACAACTGTGGAGTTTTTAATCTTCATTTAACCTCCGTTTCCTACATGGTTCATTATTGGTACTTCACAGAGGGGTTCCTGAGGATTCGTTTAATATCTGCTGAGAACCTTGAAGGCCTCAGAACTAACAGCTGTCAGAACTAAATTAATAAAACAACAAGGCAGCTTTTCTTTTTCTTTTTCTTTTTTTTTTTTCATACCACAAGTCACTGTGTGGGAATGTTTGCAGAAGGCACCTGATCTCCCAGTGGCTTTTCGCATTTTGAAATTGACAATTCTTTCGTTCCAGTCAATAAATTTCTAAATGTCAGACCATGGATGGGATTTTCCTGATGGGGTTTGGGGTCCGAGGTCCTTCTTGAGATTCAGGAAGGATGAGGGAGCTGAAACAGGTCTCTCTCTCCCCCACCCTCCCTCTTTGTTTCACTTACACACACATACACACCCTCCAACAAGTAAAGTTTGGTTACCAGAAAGAACGGAGGCCAGCATGCCTTCTGACAAATGAGGGCAAGTAAGTAGAAGCCCATGTCATCCACCAGAAATTCCAAAACCCCAAATCTCTTTGCAAACAGAAACACTCCTCTTAAATCAGACTTAGCTTCACCTGGTAGGAAATCGCCCCTGACTTAACAGGAGACATTTTATATTAGGTTGAACCAAAAGGAATCTCCAGCATTCCACAGGACTGCTTATGACCCAAAGAATAGTCATTCATCAGCCTAATGATATTTATTTATCCTGCTTAGTGTGAATATTGGCTTGTTTGCAGAAATATTAATGTGTTTGGTTATGGAGTGCTGCCCTGGGCACCCCTGGAGGTGTGATGTAATGTGTAGCACAGGCACCTGAGAGCCTTTCTAAAATCTGAAAGATGAATTCCAGACCACACCTGGCCCCAGGGGTTTGGAAACCTGTAGCAATAGAACAGTCATTAAAACCATTTATGGGGCACTTTCCATGTTGCAAGTCACTGGAATCAGATGACTTACTGGGAGTGAGGAGGAAGAAAGAGAATATGAATGCGAATTATACATAGACACATAAGGCACCATTGTTCCCACTAAATTCTAGCTTCTGAAGCCCTGCAGTGTTTTGACATCACGATGCTGGGGTGAGCCTACCCCCAAGACAGGTCCATGCCTCCCTGACATCCCCAGTGTGGAGGAAACCCCTGATTTAGCTATCTAGAGTGGACACTGTTAGTTACAGAGCCAATCAGCCTAATAGGATGCTCCTTCCATCCCAAGTCGGCTTGTTCTCAGAGCCTCACAAAATAATTACACTGGTCTTTTCTCCTGGAAAACAGTTTTCGTTAACTCAGGGAAATGTGTGATTCTATAAAGACACCTCACGTGGGGCTCCTAGGGGCGTTCAATTAAGAAAGAGAAACCAACTTGGAAAATGTCCCGACAGTGTCTTATATCAGACAACCTGGAGGTGGGGGGAGTGGCGGGGAAAGTGGAGGGGAAGGAGTGGAGGGGTGAGGGGGAAGGGGCTTCAGCAGAGAGCTCTGAACTGCAGGCTCGGCTCCCAGTGGATACCCGTGGCTTAACGCTTCTTTAATCTTGGCCCAAGCGGTGTAATAAGCCATTCTTAGAACTTAACAACTCCTCGGCATCCAATCAATAACAGCTCTGAAGCATCCCTTCCCTGTATTTATTTAGTTCTCCAGTGCTCAGACACTTCAGCTCCTTATTCCCCACAATACCCGCACCTGCACCTCGCTTCTTTTACAAACAGGGCAGCTCCGACATATCAACCCAAAAGGTGCACCTTTAAGAAATGGGCTTTGATGGAAACGTCCCATAATGGAAAAGCAAGAAGGACCAAAGAGATAGATGAGTCATCATGTATGCAATATCTCCAAAAACAGCCTAAAATTGATGTAGACTCTTCTCCTAGTTCCTGTTAATGCAAAATATCATATGGGTCTTTGGGGAAAAGGGGCCAGGATGCACATCTTTTTTGGATTCGTCTGGAAAATTATGACCAACCAGTTAACCAACCTGCAATACGGACAAATCGGAGAACAATTTTTTCAGTTCCTCTCTTTGGTGGGTGGGTGGAGGCTATTTGCTTTGGTTTTTTAAACTATTTTCTTGGTCAATATGGACTTTGGATTCAACAGAAAGATATGCAGGGAAGGAGCACAGGAGAAGAGGAAGAAGGAATGTGATGTCCATCTTGACAGGACTCCTTCTAAAGAAGAAATGGCTGCAAAATGGGTAGCCCCAGCCCAAATGAGCAGATGACCCCACTTCAAAGTGCAAACACTGGTGATCCACTTGCTGCAGGCTTCATCTAATGCCAGCTTTTGATGCTATTATAAAAAATGAGGGAAAATTTGGCCTCTTGGCACCAGATTCTCTGGGTGGTAATTCCAACTCAAGAAGAGGTTTCATTCCATATCAAGTAGAGATGGAGCTATCGCTTCTTCCTATTTTTTTGACAGAGAGGTAGCCAGCCTCATTAGATCACCAGAGGTTAATTGATTATTTACCGGTTAGGTCTACACCATGTGGCACTTCTGACTGTCCCATGTGCCTCTGGAAGCTTTACTTCTGAGACAGGTAGCTTCAACCCTCGTTGGCTTGGGACATATGTTCCACTCCCATCAGGTAGGAGTCATCGCCAGGGAATGTGGTGCCAGAAATTGCCATTTTCCAGGGAGACTTTGGCAGCTATGGACAAGGAAGTTGACTTTTCTGAGCTCCAGGTGTATCATCCATAAAGTGAGAAACGTGGTACCTACCTGACATAGAGCTGTTAGGATGGCCATCTGAGATAGAGCACAGAAAGGACAAGTACCCAATGCATGGTAGCTGTGCTGATGACAATGACAACAGCGATGATGATAACAATAGAATGGGGCTGATGATGAAGATGACTGTGATGATGGTGACAATAATGATGATGACAAAAGTGATGATATAATGCTAACCACGGTGATGACGATGACGATGGTGATGATGTGGACAGTGAGGACGATGATGATTTTCTTGTCCTCTATTTCACCCATTCCTCAACATCTGATTTCTCAGAATTAAAATTAAGCAACAGACTCTTCAAAGAGAGCGACTGAGGATGTTTTTAGGGTAAAGGAAGCTTCACAGTTGTGATGAAGTACATCCTTTTATAAAGTAAACGTGCTTCCATGATGATAAAATAATTCCAGCGTGAAATCTCTCAGCAAAGGCGGTTGTACCACAAGGTGAATGACCCTTATTATCACAAAGTTGTTAAAGTATCTGTTTGTTATCTGGTGAGTCGGGGAGACAGGGCCAAAGCCCATTTAGGACAGGATTTTCCAAGCTGCAGGACCCGAAGAGGCAGGTCTCCGCCCCATGGTTGGGCTGCCGCCATCTCTACAGCTCACATCTGGCTTTGTAAAGCTTCCCCCTCTGGAGCCAACACCTCTTGCAAAATGAAAAAAAAACAAAAAACAAAAAACAAAATCACGACTTTCAAGAGTTTACTTCCAGCTCCCGATTTCCCTAAAAGTTTCCCTAATTTTCCAGAGCCCAGAGGTACAGAGACTGAAATATGGAGGAGTTAGAATGGTGCTGACTCTCCACTCAAAATATGGAATCATTTTCTTCAGTTAAAAACAAAAACAGCTACTGGTCTGTGGCACAACAGGCTCATGAGGAGATGAAAACCCTTCACAGAGAGCTGGAAGGTGGAAGATTCTAATGCAGCACAGTCAGATCTTATGTTTTCCAGGTGGGGGCAACTAGCAATGTGATTTGTTGGGTCGAACAGCACAAAATTACTTCTCCTTCTGAGACTGAGTTTCCTCACCTGGAAAAATGAACTAGATGATCTTGACGCCCTCCCGGGCCCCTTGCACATGTGAAATTCTACCATTCTAAGATTATAAATCTGCCTGTTGTCAAGTTACTCAGCCTTCCACCCAAAGCAACAGATGAAAACCTGACGATCTCAATCTCGTCAGAACAGTATTAGGAGGGTGCGGCACCGGGGTGGTGGTGGAGGCGAAACAAAGAAGCTGAAATGTAAACACAATACAGTACAGGACAGGCCTGTGTCCTGGAAAGGAGCCTTGGGAGGCCTTGCAGGGGCCGCCGAAGGGTAAATGCAGGGGCCAAGGTCTGGGACCAGGGAGACAGCCAGTCAAGGGAAGGCTCCACTCCAGGAAGGTAAGACCTGGTCCCTGCATCCCTTGGGGCTGGAGCTCCCAAAACGAGCAGAGTTCAAATTATCTGGAGCTTATACTGAAATAGTCTTCCCAGGATCCATCCCTAGTCATTCTAACTCAGTAAATGTGGGTGGGGCCCAGGAATCTGTATTTTAATGAGCACCCAAAAGTGATTATGACGCAGGTGGGGAAAAGGGTGTGGAGCACCTCAGGCCAAAGCAGTGATGAGAAAATTGGAGAGGAACCAGTTTTAGGGTCTTCACAACCCTCCTCTCCCAGGCTGGGTGCCAGGGCCAGCATTTGCAACAGCTGCCAGGGGAAACTCCGACACTCCTTTCTTCCAGTTCTCACTCCAAATGCCTCGGAGACACCTCTGATGCCTCTCTTCCTCTCCCCCCACACCTCTAATCCATCAGTAAATCCTCCCAGCTTCACCCTTAGAACACAACCCGTGTCACCCACTTCTCACTACCTCTGTCTTCTCCTCCGTGGTCTGGACCACCATCATTGCAGGAGCCTCCTCAGCATCCTCCCTGTGTTTGCCCTGGCCCCACATGGACAGGGCACCCTTCACAAAAAGAAGGCAGGTCAAGCCGCTCTACTGCTTAAAGCCCTCAACACCTCCCGCCTCCCTCGGGGGAGGAGCCTTCCGTGGCCATCTGCCCCCAGATCCCATCACATTACCCTTCTGGCCTCATCCCCCTAGTGCCCTTCCCCTTGCTCATTCCATTTCAAACACATTCTCCTGTGCTGGCTGGTCTTTCAGCCCAATCTCTCCTGCCGCAGTGTCCACAGGGCTTGCTCCTCACCTCTTTATGTCTTGGCCCACATGTCATCTTAGTGGGCTTGCTTTGCACCCTTTGTAGAATAGCCAACCCCTGCCCCCCAGGCACCCCTCCTCTCCCATTACTTGTTCTCCATGTTGCTGTTTTACAGATTATCATCTTCCTCCCCATAGAAGAATGATTCCCAGCCCTGGGTGATTGGCCCTCTGGGTACCATCCAGCGAGGCCTGGAGAGATTCCGATGGTCACAACTGGGCGAGGGGATGCTTCTGGACTCTAGTGAGTAGAGACCAACAATGCTGCTAAACACCCTAAAAAGTACAGGACCGCAGCCCATAAATAACAAGACATCATCTGGCCCCAGATGTTAATAGTACCAAGGCTGAGAAATCCTGCCACAGAATATGAGGTCTATGAGGTCAGAGATTTTTGTCTGTCTCATCCATTGCTGTGTCCCCACTACCCAGAAGAGTGCTGTGAACACAGTATCCACCCTCATAAACTTTGTCAAAAGATGCAAAAGAATAAATAAATGACTGGATCCTTCCCAGAAAACCTGGGGAGCTTCTCAGCTGTGTTTGAGTCTCCGTCCTCTGATACAGGATGGACTTGATAGAAGATTCCTGGGGCTCCAAGGAGTCACCTGGACTAAGCCTTCCCATTCCCAACAAACCGTTTATTTAAGTTACCACAAGGGGAGGAGCGGCAAAGGGCAGATGAGCAGCAAAGGCTTGCTCTGCTCTACGAGAGACTCACATGGTGTGCCTTGTGATATTCCCATTAGAAATAAGACAGGGTCCACACCTTACTTATGAAAGGTGAGGATGTCCTTCATCACTGGACCCCAAAGAAGAAAACACCCTTGGCTGATTTCTAATCCTTAGAGATCTGGATTCATGTCTTATTTTTTAAGTTCTCCTAGAAATTTAGTAAGTATAGCACATGGAATGCTCTTAATGTCCAACATTAGTCTGCCCATTGGGGGCTCACCTGCCCTGATAAAGCACTCAGAACGGTCAAATGGCTGATCTTTATTGAATGCTTGCCAGGGATGGGGAATGATTCTAAGGACTTCACATGTACTAATTCACATGTAAACCTCACAATGATTTTATCCTCATTTTACAGATTAGGAAATGGAGGTTCAGGGCACACAGAGAGGAAGGGATAAAGTTGGAATTAGAACCCAGAACATCTGGTTCAAACCTACTGTGTATGCTGTATGCGGATCCAGCTGTACATGAAACCTGGTGTTAGAAGGTGAGAAGAGACGACAGATAGAGGGGCAGCCAACACACACCATGAAGGAGGCCCCAAGGCCTCGCCCTGTGTTCAGCGGGTCAGGAGGACACACCCAGGCGCCTCGCCATGTGTTGTGTTTCCATGCCCTATAAAACGCTCCTCTGTGAATGTCACCGCGTGTTGACGCTATAAAAAGGCTGATAAAGTTTAAACCTCACTCCTAATGTGGAAATTCTCCCTTAACTGCCAAGTTCACATCACTCTGGGTTTTTAATCTTTATGATATCTGCAATATGAGTGACATTATGTCCTGTCCTTCTACTAGGATCCTCTTATGTAGGAGACAGAACAGGATGAACCCCAAACAATTTAAATAGAAAGAACCATGTCAAGACAGGAAGAGGAGAAAAATAACCCTTATTTCTCATACTCACACAGGATGCCCCAAATAAAGATCATATAGCAGGGATATGAGGAAGGGGAAAGGAGAGTCATTGATCGAATACCTGACCCACTCTGTCATGCTGTGAAGTTAAGAGACATGGCTTTGGAGTCATACAGATTCCTGGTCCCACCGTTTCATTGACTTTGGGCATTTAACTTCATCTCTCTAAGCCTTGGTATCCTCATCTGTGAAATGGGAATGATAAAGTACCTGCTCGTGGAGCTGTTCTGAGTATCCAATGGGATGGTGGATTTAAGTTCCCAGTACAGTGGCCAGAATAGAGAGAGTGCTCAAAAGGAATATCAACTTTTATCATTAACCCTTACCAAAAATTTCTGAAAAGAGTATCATTCATTCCATTTTACAGAGAAGTAAGTAATCAGAAAATCAGCCAATGCCCAAGGTGACACATAGTCAAAACCAAGTCTCAAATATGTCTGTTTTCAAAGCACATTCATTAACTCCAAGACACCCACACTGGAAGTGGTCAACCCTTAAGAGACATTCTACCCTCCCAGACTAATGCCTCAAGTCAGGAGAAAGGTTTCAGTCCCCTCATGAGGACACACGAAGAAGAGGCGCTGTGATTTTCCAAACCCACTTGAGTTATTTGGCAGGATGAGTGAAACTTCAAACATCTTAAGTATTGATTTCAAAGCATGAGTTCTCAAGGCCGTCACTGAGCAAAGCTGAGGACACGAGAAGAGTCTGGATGAGAAAGAAAGCACAGGAGAGGAGACACCCCTGCCGATGGTGGGCAGAGAAGGAACTGCAGGAAACCAGTGAATTTATCCCAACAATGCCAGCCCCCTACTGAAGACAAAAGCTGACAAAGTGACAACCCTCACCCACCCCTGGATCACTACGTGCCTAACTCTCAAATTCCAAAGGACTATGTTCTTATCCCCACGACCTGTGCTCTGCTACCTGTCCCATCTCCACTAACACTGGCAATGAATTTACTGACAAAATATGCTAATGATAAGTAGTGGTGGTGGGGATGACGATGGTGGTTTTGATGGTGATTTCACCTAAATGTAGACAGAGCCCTTCCAGCCAGAAGGCTATTTTGCTGGTAATCTGAATATTCCAGGACTATGGTTCAAGTTGGTTTCCCCTCCATCTGCAGACACAGAAATTAGCCCCACTCTTTATAGGAAACCTAGTATTGAAGATCTGACCCACCACCACCTCACTGTGAGACCCTGGGCAGATTAGTTACTCTCTGGGTGTCTCATTTTCCCCGTCTATAAGGTAGAGGCTATAGTGGTACCTACTTTGCAGGGTGTTGTAAAGATTAAATGAGCTAGTACTTGTAATGCACTTAGGAGAATACTTGGTACATCATAAAGACTCGATGCATGTTAGCTATTAACATCAGCATTTACACTGAGAAGTGCACTATAACTCACAATGATGCCAAAGTGATGCAGCCCTGGGGCCATGTGTGCCCATATATCCACGGGGCCACGGGGTGTGGGATGCAGTTAGACAGCCCAATACTTCCTCTCCCGGGTATGGGCTCCATCTGGCTTTCCCCAGCTGTTCACAAGGCCTTTCTGTTCCGGGAAAGCCAATCCATCTGAGGGCCTTTGTTTGGCATTTCCAGTCTTAGTAATTGGGAGGCTTACCATCTAAGGCAGTAAACCAAATGTCTTCTGCTGGTTAAAGCGAAAGTGAGAACAGAAACGTGTTAGAGTATGTGGACTCCCAGCGGTGAAGCCACTTCCTTCTGATGAATTGCGACACGTGGAAATCAATCCAGGTCACTTAGGAGAACAACTTGGTTTCTGGTGTCCAAATGAATCGCTGCTAATTTATTATGCTGCTATTTGATTAAATACACAAGAAGGGAGTGAGTCGATGTGCAGTGTCTGAGGGTGAATTGTCTTGTGGCTCGTTTGTGAGTGTCTCCCTGTCTAATACTCAACAAAAAATAAGCGGTTCCAAAGCATCTAAAGCTATCCAGGCAGTTTCTCCATATTATGGTTGATTTTTTGTTTTGTTTTATTCTTGTTTTTCTGCAGTCTCTAGGATATGAGACACATTACCAAAAAAAAAAAAAAAAAATCAGCCAATATCAGGAAATCAGCCAGGAACAAAATACAATAACCAGAAGGAGTGGGTCAGCACATATTAAACTCCACCTCCAAAATCTTTATTTTTAACTACGCCATCTAAAGTAAATGCCATCACACACCTCCCACTTTAAATACTGCTCCAACGTTGCAAATGGGTATTTATGCATTTGATTACATATCTATTGTCTATCTTCCCTATGCGTAGAAGGCAACTGGAGAGCTGACAAAAGCCGGTCTGAACAGTCTCACATGTTAACCTCATTATAAAGCCTGAGAGCGTCTGGGAGGAGCAAGGCCAGGCTTGGCTGAATGAAGACTCCCACACCCAGGAGGCTCTGCTCTGTCTCATTTCCACATGACACCAGCCTAAACAGACTGGTTGTTGGAAAATACCTCAGGACATCTTACAAACAGATTCCAGGCAATTTCTACACCACCATCACCCTAGGTTGTCATGAGGAAGGAGGAAAAGTGACTTCCAAATTCTAATGCAGAGGGATTCATACACCACCACACACAAACATGGAGTACTTTTCTTTCTGAACCCCAGAACATCATGGAGGTAGCTCAGCAAAAGATGAGGAAGAGGCAATTCCTATTTGTTCTGAGACTGGTTTATTCAGCTAATCCATGTCATGTTTTTCACTCAGTATCTCCCTAAGGTTGTAGCCACAGTAACAAACCCTGGATGTTCCCTTTTTCCTGACATCACCACTGCCTCCTGCTTACTGGTGATGGGCAGAGCAACTGTTGCCCATGTCCTAACAGAACAATGTCTGGGTAACTGGAACTCTTCCAAGTGCCACCCCTCAACCTGCAGAACCTACACAACCAATCCACATAAGAAACCTGTCATGGCCACCAAGGTCGAGGTCTGATCCAAACAGCAGGACCCCTGTCTCTAATTCCATGTTCAGGAGATAAGGTGACCAGGATGACTGTGCATCAGCTAGAGAAACAAGAACATTGCAATGGATTCCCAAACCTTATTGAACAGTTGGCTCTTTGTCCAAAATGGATGGTTTCCATCTTATAACAAGTCCTCTTGGGGTTGTAAATAGTCAATCTATTCTTTAAGTGGCAGGCAGCTGGGAATACCACCTTTTGCTTTTGGCAGACCCACAGATGGCCTCACATGACACCAAAAGGAGAAAATAAACCTAACAGGAGAAGAAGGACTCATTTCCTTATCCAAGAGGAAGAAATCAGAAGAAAAGACCCATTCCATTGGATAGAAATATTTGTATGCACTCAGGAACAGACACAGGGGGCCGGCGAGCGGGGGGATGGACGAAAGTGGTCAAAGGCACAAACTTCCAGTCACAAGATGAATAGTTCTGAGGATGTAATAAGTAGCATGGAGATTACAATGAACAATGCTGTATTGTATATTTGAAAGATGCTAAGAGAGTAGATTTTAAAAGCCCTCGGTTACAGATGTTAACTAACCTTATTGTGGTAATCATTTTGCAATACATACATATATCAAATCATTACCTTGTACACCTTAAACTTACATAATGTCACATGTCAATTATATTTCAATAAAGGCAGAAATAAACACAGACGTTATATGAATAAAGGTTATGATTATCATTTCTTGTAAGATTGGAGAAGTGAAACAATCCAAGAAGAGAGCCAGAAGGACAGATTCAACGGGAGGAAATGAAAAGTTAATCAAGTGAGAAAAGGTGACACAGTATGCGGAGGGGAGGAGAAACACTCTTCCCTACTATTTTTAAGAAATGTGTACTGTGTGCTTTGAGTGGTGGATGAAACAAGAGTGGTTCCTACCTACATAAAGCTCATAGTCTAGTGTCAGTGACAGACCACACACACACGTGCAAACACACACACACACACAAGTAAAGGTACATTTATAAACTGTGGTAGGAGACAGAAAGCAGATCAGCTGTTGCCAGGGGCTGGGGAAGAGGATGGGAAATGGGAGGTGAGTGCTAATAGGTATGAGAATTTCAGGTGGTGATGGACATGTTCTAAAACTTACTATGATGATGGCTGCATGACTCAGGGCACATACTTAAAATCACTGAATTGTACTCTCAGTGGGTGAATTGTATGGTGTGTGAATTATATCTCAATAAAAATGTTATTCAAGAGACAAATATCTATAGGATGGAGAGGCAGGCACACCAGGAGCAGGGTAATGTGGCCAGCAGTCCACCCAATGAGTTGTCTTGCACCCGGAACACTAAGGCGGGTTCCCCAGCCCTTGCAAGTTTAAGGACCTTGTTATCTGCCCTGGGGAAAAAGGCCAATGGTGCCAGCATGTCTGATCCTCTGATCCCAAGACCAAATTCCCCTGAAATTTCCTTTCTTCCCCCTGTTCTCTCCACTCCTTCTCCTCCAGACCCTGAAAAAAATGGCTCTTTGTTTCACAGCATGATTCTGGGTGTTTCACAGTAGCTCCTGGCACCAGAATTGACCATCACATCCCTGATCTAACACATAACCAAAGGTGACAAGACCAAGAGGTTCTTTCATTGAGTCCCGACCCTGGCAGTTTCAATATCTAGGAAAAAGGCAGCTTTCACAGACTCTAAGTAAAATTGCTGGAGGCTCTGGTCCAACTTGACGTATCACTGCAGATCCCCAATTACCACACTTTGCCACGGATGGTGTCCTTGGAAATAAACTTGGATGGAATTGAAATAAATCTGTTCCATCAAATCTTTCTTTTTCCTGAATGATGAGAGGTCATTCTAACCTTGCCATGAGCCCAAGAATAATTCTGCCTTTGAGCTAGACACAAAATTAGTGCCGGGGATTTCAAAGCTTCTCGCTCTAAAAATAAAAGACGGCCAATAACAGATCATCTTCTCTGTGCCCTCATATCCACAGCACCATATTGGACGAGTGAATACATTAACTAATGAATGAACAGGTGACAAGGGGAATGCGGTCCTGGAAAGAATGTTATGGGGTCGACTCAACAAAAAAGACACATTTGGGGAAAAAAGTTCTCATCAATTCCAGGGTTATAACCCTAAACTTGAGTTGTAAAAAACACTAAGACCATGGTCCCCAAATAATTTCTACTAAAATACATTTGAGGGTGGAACAAGTGACACCCCCCATCCCAAAAGAAGGGAGCAGTGTATCCAGCAGAGAACCTGGGACCCTCATAAAGAGAAGAGGACAAATAGCATCCCAAGGGCAAAGGACATTAAGCCATATTGTTAGTAATAGTCATCATACAAAGTCCTAATGTTAAAGTAAAATTGGAAACACATTCAAAAGCTTATATTGTCACCCTTTCCATGGAGTCTCCAGAGGCCTGACATTTGCATAATGGCTTTCTTTTGTACTTTTTCTTCCCAGCTAATTGGTTTAGAATACCTCTGTTAAAGAGACCCGCTTCCAGAAATGTCTCTAAGGCACGAAAGGAGGAAAATGTCTGTTTCCCTATATCTGGTATTCAGAATATAGAATGAAAAATTTGGGAGTTTTGACCATGGGCCATAGAGGAGAATGCTCATGATCTCTTAGAAATGTTAATGTGTAAGTTCCCTCCCAGAGACTAAGGATCAGACAATCTAGCTGCTTCCATCCATCTTCCCACCCTTCCAGTCCTAAGGATGTAGACGGTTACAGTGTTGTGTTAGGAGGACAGAACTGGTAGAAGGACTATGGGAATTTACAAACCCCAGAATTACATTAAAACCTTGACGTAATTCCCATTCCTTGCACGAGGTTAAGTCTCGACATTACCCAATCTCATGCTATGGGAGGTTGCCAGTAGCCAGTGAAATCTCCTGTCATCTGCTATTGAAACGCCTCTGCATTGCCTGCATGTTGTACCATGGTTGCCATTATAGAGAGAGCATTAAGGAGGACTGGGTGGCAGTATGAAATGCCACAGCAAGGCCAAATAACATAAGGGCTGGAGGTCATCTGTTGGGTTTGGTACCATGGAATTCACCAGTATCTTGCCCAGAGAAGTCCAATGGCAGGCCCAAGAGTCAACTTACAGTAGGTTGAGACAAAAGAAGATGTTGAGTATAGACCACTCTTGAGATGTTTGGATAAAAATGGGAGAAAAGAGACAGAGGACTAAAAATCACTACTCAATAAATATTTATTGCACACCTACCAAGTAAAGGCACTATATTAGACTTCGTGGAAGAGAGCTTAAGATTCAAAGGTATACAAGAATCCAGGACCCCTGTGCTCCTGAAGCTTACAGTCTACAGAGGATAAAACATATGAATAGGCAATTGTAAATAATGTAGTAAGTACTGTGGGAGCACACAGGAGGAATCCACTCCAAACTTGGGAAGTCAGATAATTCTTTCTGGAGGAAGCGACATATGCTTCCTGGAGGAAGTGGCATATGCCTCTCGGCAAATGTGACTGATGAATTGAGAATTCAAGGATAAGTCAGAGTTAGCAGGCAAAGTGTGCATCTAGAGGGGGTAAGAGAAGAGAGATTGTCAGGTAAATTACACAGCATATGCAAATACCCAGAAGAAAGAGAATGAATGTATTCATTTAAATAATAAATATTTATCAGTCATTTACATAAGTACTGTTTAAGGTGCTTGGAATAGAGCAGGGAACAAGACAGGTAAGATTCCCAAATTCATTAGTCTTTCATTCTAGACAGGGAGAGGCAGACAATAAACAAGCATGTTCATCCAGACACAAATAGATCCTGGTAAGAAAGACACAAGGTGGTGGATGGGCAGAACGAAAGGACTGCAGGATGGCTGAGTGCAGTAAGCAAGGGAGTTGAGGGTAAGATGCTCACTAGGAGAGGTAGGCAGGGCCAGTCTATGCAGAGCCACACTACGGGGCTGGGCTTACTGCTAACAGCGGTAGGAGGAGGGTGAATCACCACAGAAGAGTTTTGGAGTTGTGCAAGAGAGCATGATGAGTAGCAAGAATGAGATTCGAGGTCAAGGGGAATTTTCCTTCTCAGGATGAGAAAGGCAATAGTTCATTTATATTCCAAGAGGGGGAAACAAATGTAAAAAAGAAACTGATAAACTGATAGAGCCACTTCAGGAGAAGGGAAGACTCAAGGTCACAGGTGGAGAACAGAGAATCAGACCAGGTTCAAAGAAGGAGGTGTAGACCACCCCCCTCCCCACCCCAAATGACCAAGCCCCAAACCTGCTGGGGTCTCTGAGTGATGTGGGTTTCATTTACCTGCAGAAACTCTGTGGCTTTGTTTTCCTGTTTTAAGACAACATAAATAAATCTGAGACCTGATTTATTATCCCACCAGCTGCAATATTTCAGACTTGGGGATCATAGCCACACTAGATTACAAGTGAAATGGATTCTAAATCAAAGTTTACTACGGCTCTTAAGATGCACCTAATAGAGTTTATAAATCAAAAAATACACAAACTATGCCTAAACATCCCAGAACCAGAACAGGGACCAGAATGCTGTGAGCCTAATCAATATGTCATACGCCCAGGTGTGCAAAGCATCCCAGGTGGGTCTGAGGAGGGTGGGCCCATGGACTGCGCATTTTAACAAATTCTCCAGGTGTCTCTTTCATACCTTGATGTCTGAGAACTCCTGCTCTAGAAGTCTGACACCTTTGCACTCTCATTACTGCACCTCAGATGGAGTGTCAATTGTACAGCTTGATATGAACTGGGGGCTTTGGCCAGACAGCTACAAAGACTGACCCTTTCTCCTCCAAGGGGGCCAACAGTCTCAGAGTCCCACTCCCCACACACACTAAGATGATACAGGAACAGAGCCATGGAGTTTGCCCAAGATCCAGGCTTTTCTCAATGACCATGTTCAGAATCCCATGGACAAGGGAAGGAAGGGGACCAGTTCTACTTGCATTGTGATACACTGTACCAGTCCCTTTGTGAATATCTCAAAAGCTTCTCTGATCACGGGGTAGTTTACAAAGGCTATAGATCTTCAAATGGCATTTCTTAAATCAAGAATGCCTGATACCAGGGCCTTTGCACATGTGTCCCCATCTCTTTCACTCATACTTCACATGGCTGCCTCCTTCTCATGCTTTGGTTATCAACTACAAGCTGCCTTCCTGGAGTGTCCCTCCTTGTCCTCCATCAGATCCACCCTTCCCACTCTTCCTCACTGCACCCTAAGTATTTACTAATACCGTGTATCACAATGTGTATCTGTTCATTATATTTTTTTCACCTGTTTGTTATCTGTCTATAAGCTCCATGAGGCCATGTAAGGCCCATCTGCCTTACTTACCATCATCTCTCTCATATCTGTGCCTTGTAAAATGCAAGACACATAATAGAAACTCAAAATCTTTTTGAAAAGGTCAAAAAGTCAAATAAATTTGGGAAATTCTAGCTTAAACAAAGCTTAACAAGTTTCTTGCCTGTAGGAATCCTCAGAGCCTTAAAATACTAATATGAGTTGTGTGTCAACAGGAAAGGATAATACAGTACGCAGTGTGTCTCAAACTTATTTGGCCACAGAATTTTTTTCCCATGGCTTTTTCCTTTCCTTGGAGCATCTTGTGCAACTAATGTCCCAAGGAACACTCTTCGGGAAACAATGCTTTGAAGATTATCAGTATGCGAGGTGCTTGAGGGTAGAGGCTTGGAATGCAGTACCCAAAATGCCCAAGAGGGGCGAGGCTTGGCAACCTCTCCCAGCCCCACCAGCCAACCTGGTAAACGTCTCCCCTCAAACACACAGGCAGCCAACCTGGGGAGCTGTCACTTCCTACTTAACAACAAGCAGAAAACATTTTTTTAAAGCCTTAGGAAAAAAAAGGGAAAAAAAAAGATAAATACTTTCCCGTTCTCTGAACTAATGTCAAATGACCTGGAAACGTTGCCTCTGGGAGCTCAAGCCATAGAACAAAGTAGCATTTCATCTTCCTCGTCTGACAGCTCAATTTCAGCAGCTACCGGGGAGGGTGGGCAAGCCCCCACCACAGCCAGTCACGAATGTCACCATTTATACTGAGATCCCTTTGATAACACTCTCTGTAGATGGCAGGCTTGGAATTATTCCTTAGGCAAAGCAAACCCTGCGTTAATATGATGGGGACCCTCTGCAGACTCTACCTACACAACCACAAGAGGGAAATGCGTTCTTTAACTAACATGTGTTCATTCTTCCCAACATAAATTCTAAGTCGCTGGCTTAGACACAAATCACAGTAGGAGAATAGAGGGAGGGAGGTCTTTCTAAGGAATACGCTTAGTCAAAAACTTCCTGACCCTCAACTCTCACCTCAAAAGAGCTACAACTAGGACTGCCTCCATGGCACTGAAAAGGTGTGTTTTAAAATAATTTTATTATAAAAATTTGAGACCCCTCCAGGTATCATTTATATAAGACCCTCTTCCTCCAACGCAAGTCTCAAACCCTGAGGATCAGTTCTGCCTTGGCCACAACCAGCCCCTTGGCAACAGAAGGGTGAATGAATTTGGTTGTGGGGTGAGATCTCCATCTGCGCAGGAGTTGCATTGTGCATTTAGGGGGATTTTCCTCTACCCCATCATATATTTAGTGCCACTGATCTGGGCTTATTTCATACTGCTGGTCTCACCGTATGCATTTCTTATCAATGTGCTCAGCACACGCACACGCACACGCACACACACACGTGCACACACACAGGACTCAGTAGAAGCAGGCAGCACCTCTGGCTTCAGGGTGGCTCTTCATCTGTGTCCTCTGTGTTTGCTCCCATAGTATTAAGCCAGCACCTGTGTAACTACAAACCACTGCTCCCTCCAACCTATATTCTGAGGGATAAAGATTTATCTTTATAAAGACACTTCAGGGATTACTCTGTACCCTCTGTTGTTTAAAGAATAATAAAATATCAGATCCAAAGTGATTCTGGAGATTTCCTTTTTCTTCATTTATCCATCCATCCATCCAGCATTGAGTACCCACATGCCCAGCATTGTTCTATATACTGTTCTACCCAAAACCCATCTCCACAGCCGTACCCCACTCCATGAGCTCCTGGAATTGTAAATTAGACATACCATTTTACCAACAGAATTGGAGGAGATTTTACTGGCCTGCAAATGACACCCGCCTCACAGACAGCATATCCCAGGGCAAGCTCAACCCCAGAGACACCTACATAAATATGTGGCAAACTCCAGAATTATGGTAACTTTCAAGTTCCTTTCTACTAATTCTATTCTGTCCATTGAATTGAAACCACCACACCCACAGGGAGGGGGGCAGGGGGCAGCTGGTTCGGGGGTGGGCAGTACCACCCCAGACCCAGGCAAGAGGGGCTCCTACCCTGCACCTGCACTGCAGCGAGCCCACAAGCCACAACACACAAAAAAGTAAATTACATCAATTATTTCTCAAGAAAGCTTCAAAAAATAAAATGAAGAGCTCAAAAATGGCCCCCAAAAGTAATTTTATTAAAGAAACGTGAGCATTTCAGTCTTCTGGGATTTGGTTGTCAGGCTGGCCCAGCACAACCTGGGACCATAAACACCCACGCTTAGGGCTAACACTGCTCCAGGTCCAGGGAACTGCATCTCTGCACTATGTCCTCGAAACAGCCCTTGTTGAATTTTCAGGATGGGGAAGGAAAGTGCTTGTTGGAGAATGTCACTCACCTTTGAGACTGAGTTAAGGCTCCAGAGGCAGCTGCTTATCCAAAACCAGAAGGGAAGCCACCCTCAACTCTCAAGGGTTTAGAGGGGAAAGTGAGGCAAGGTGGCAAGAGAAAGTGCCCAGCAAGTAAGGACGGGGGGTGGGGGAGGATTTAGGAATATAATTTAACCCAGAGAAGCTTCCACAACTGATGGTCTACATCAGCTCTCTGAGCTTTTAATAGGCAAAAGGCACAGTTTATTTCTGAGGCCACAGGCCAGAAACAAGACACCCACTGGGGTCCTTCTCATGACCTAACCATTCCTTGTTCTTCAGCTGTGGTTTCCAAGAGTCTATATGCGGAAGTAACGCTTTCTGGAAAAATCAGCCCTTCATTCTGAAATACCATCAGCCCCGTGCATTTGATGTAATGACACCCTTTGAAAATAAAGGTCACCCATTTTGGGGGGATAAAAGCATGAATTTTTATTGTTATTGACAGTTTAAAAAATTTTATGTCCTTATAGGAAAAAAAGAAACATCATTTATCTGACTGTCCTACCTGACTGTAAACTCCACAAGGGCAGATACTTCTTTCTGCTTTATTTTTGCTAATATATCCAAAGTGCCTAGAATGGTACCTAGTACATAACTGGTGCTCATTAAATCAATAAATATTTTTTGATTCGTTTGGTAATATTAAGTCAGTGACATCAAGTTTTTTTAATGCTACAGGTCTGAAATAACATCTGGCAATAACATCAGATCGACTCACAACAGCCACCAGAAGAATGAGCCCACACTTTCGGTGCCTCCCACATAGCAATGCTGGCAAGACAGACAAGGAAAGGTGGGCTCGTGGACTTTCTGCTTATTTACAGCAAAACACAGAGCAGGTGCCACAAGTCAGTGCTCTTGAGATCTTAAGGCTCAGTCCTACCCTAGAACCCTTCTCTAACCTCAGTCACTGCCTTCCACTAACGCTCCTCTCAAATGCTCCTGCACACTGCCCTTCTCTCACTGTGACACAGTCAGGTCTGCAGTAACGCTTGTTTTGAAAATGTTAATCTGTTCCAGTGTGACTGATCTATTAGGAAACAATCTGTGCATAACACATATTTTGCATTTTCTTACACGTGATTTTGTTTGTGAGAGAAACATGAGGTGAACGCAGAAAGCTGTAACCAGCTGAACTGAGGTACTTAGAAGTATGCAAAACACACATATGTGCACACACACAAACTCAAACATATACCAGTTACTTGAGTCCATCGCCTGTGTTAGGAGCCACACACATCCACGCCTGAGGTCAGAACATGCCTTCCAATTACAGACAACCCTGCTTCCACCAGCCCCGGTAACTCACAAATTGCACTCCTTCCAACGCCAGCTTCTACATCAAGGTAAAGTGTGATATTTATTGTAGTATGTTTGTATTTCTTAACCACTAAACATGTGTAAAACTGTGCTACCATTTTTATTAGATTTCTACCTTTTTTTTAATGTCTTGCTGATAAAGTTTTCAATCTATGTACTCCAACCCCATTTCCCCCACACAGTTTTACTGTGCAATTCTGCACAGCACAGTGACTTTTAGGAACATACATGTCACGTGACAGCAGAACTATCACCCTGCATTTATCACATCTGCATCTCTAAGCATCTTGTTGGCTAAGCCATTTCTTCTACCAAAGTATTTCCAAGTATTTGTAACCAACAGGGGTCACTTTATTTTAACAAAGAGGACCACCTACAAGATATATTTCCTACTCCTATTACTTACCTGAACTCTGATACAGTAAAATTTCCTTCTGATCAGTATTACCCATCAGACCATGGTTGGGGGGGGTGACCATAAGCAAACCCAGTTACCAGCAGAGAGGGCAGCATTCACCCTAGAATGGTCAAGCTCAGAGAGTGGGATGATGAGACAGAGATGTTGGCGGGCTGGAATGATGGGGCTCCCCAGCTCTCCCAAACACTGACTGTAATTCAGTTCCTTCTCAACGATTTCTCCACTTGCTCACGGTCACCTCGGGGACAACCACACAAACGTGCAGTCAGAAGAGGAAGCAAAGGCATTCAAGTTAATCCTCGAATGTCGTGTTCCTCCAACAGCATCTCCCTTTTCAGGAGAGGATCTACATACCACTGCTTTGTGACCAGCATAGAGCTATTTCAGAATCCATGTTAAACAAAATCACCCTCCATTTGCTATCAATAAAAACAATTTCCAAAAACAGCAGAGAGAATATGTGCAAGGTGGAGGGGATTTCTTTCCCAGAAGCACCTATGTGGCCCTTCCATCTTCTTCCTGGGATCCTTGAGATTGGGTGAGAATCAGGTGTTTTTACCGAGAGAAGGTTTAACTTAGTGTTCAGCTGTACAGCTTGCAAAGTTTATACATACATACATACATACATGCATACATACATATATACATACATACACACATAAATTTTCTCCTTGAAACCATCACCACATTCAAGACAGGGAAATAGCTATCAGCCCCAGAAGTTTTCTTGTGCCCCATTGTAATCCTTCCCTCTCACCCTTTCCCACCCCTACCCATCTCCAGGACACAAGTGATCTGCTCTCTATCCCTATAGATTAGTTTGCATTTTTTAGAATTTATACAAATTGGGGTCATATAGCATGTAGTCTTCTTTATCTGGTGTCTTCCACTCAGCATAAAGTTTTTGAGACTCATCTGTGTCATTGCTCATATAAATAGTTCATTCCTTTACACAGCACAGTAGTACTGCATCAGATGCATGCACCACGAATGTTTCTCCTCCCACCTGTTGATAGACATTTGGGTCGTTTTCAGGTTTTGGTGATTACAAATAAAATCTCCATGAACATTCAAGCATATGTCTTTGGGCACATGCTTTCCTTTCTCTTGGATGAATACCTAGGAGTGGAATGGCTAGATCATATGGTAGGTGTATGTTTAATTAAGAAAATGCCAAGCCGTTTTCCAAAGTGGTTACACCATTTTACACTCCCACCAGCAGCGTATGAGAGCTCCAGGTTCTCTGCATCCTTGTCAGCACTTGGTGTGGTCAGTGTTTTTAATTTTAGTCATTCTAGCAGATTTACAGTAGTATCACATGGTGGTTTTAATTTGTATTTCCTTAATGACTGATGATGCTGAAAGCCTTTTCATGTTTTTATTTGCCACGAATATCTAATTTGGAGAAGTTGTCTGTTTAAATATTTTATCATTGTTCTTTAATACATGTTTTCTTAGTATTGAGTTTTGAGAGTTCTCTATAGATTCTGGATACAAGTTCTTTATCAGATATACAATTTGCAAGTATTTTCTCTGTCTATAGCTCGTCATTATCTTAACAGTGCTTTGAGAAAAGCAGCTTTTAATTTTGGTTAACTTCAATTTATCATCCTTTTATAGGTCATGCTTTAAGTGTAATGTTTAAGAAATCTTTACTCAATCTATGCTTAAGTCATAAATTTATCTCCTATGATGTCTTCTAGAAGGCTAATAGATTTAGGTTTTACATTTAGATACACAATACATTTTCAGTTAAGTTTTGTTTATGCTGCAAGGTATAGTTTGGAGTTCATTTGTTTGCATATGGGTATCCAATTGTTACAGCATCATTTGTTGAAAAGACTATTCTTTCTCTACTAAACTCTCTTTACTATTCCATTGATCAAATTATCTATCAAGATGCCAACACTACAGTGTTGATTACTATCACTTTGCAATAAATCTCAAAATCAAGTAATGTTAACCCTCCAAGTTTGTTCCTCTTTTCCAAAGTTGTTTTGTGATTCTGTCTTTCATTTTACATATAAATTTCAGAATCAGCTTGTTAATTTCTACCAAAAACCCCACAAAACCCATTGAGACTGTAATTTGGATTCCATATGGGAGAACTGACATCTTAACAATATTCAGTCTTTTCTGCTTCATAAACATTGATCCATTTATTTAGGTCTCCATTAATTTCTCCCATTGATGTTTTATAGTTTTCAGTGTACAGATCTTATACAAATTTAGCCAAATGTATCACTACGTATTCCATATTCTTTGATGCTATTGTAGATGGTATTTTTTACTTCAATTTCCAATTGTTCATTGCTAGAACATAGAAATGCAATTGCTTTTTGTATAATGATCTTGTTGTCCTGCAACCTTGCTAAACTCATGTATTTATTCTGTTAGATTTTTTTGTAGATCTCATTGGATTTTCCACATAGATCAACATGTCATCTTCAAATAAACACATATTTATTTCTCCTTTCCAATCTAGATGTCTTTTATGTATTCCTCTTATCTTTTTAGAGTGACTTATTCCACAATAGTATTGAATGGAAGCAGTGAAAGCAGACATCCTTGACTTATTTCTGATCTTAGGGGTAAAGCAATCTTTCACTATTAAGTAGGATGTTAACTGGAAGTTTTTCATAAATGCCTTTTATCGGTTTGAAGAAATTCTCTTCTATTTCTAATTGATTGAGATTTTTTTTATTAGGAATGGATTGTTTAAACATTTTTTCTGTGTCCAGTGAGATGATTGTATGTTTTAACATTTTGTTTCTTAATATGGTGAATTACATTGATTGATTTTTGCATGTTAAACCAACCTAGCCTAACCCAGCACCCCCTCGTCACTCTTGGCTATGATGTATTATTCATTTTATATATATTGCTAAATGTGGTTTCCTAAAATTTTGTTTAAAACATATGCATATATATACATAAGGGACATTAATCTGTAGTTTTCTTTTGTCGTATTTTATTTCCGGTTTTGGTATCAGGGTAATGTTGGCGTCATAAAATAAATTAGTAAGTATTCTCTCCTCTTCAGTTTTCTAAAAGCATTTGTGTAGAATTGGTATTATTTCTTCCTATAATATTTGCTAGAATTTAATGGTAAATCCAGCTGGACCTGGAGTTTTCTTTGTGGAAGATTTTTAACTACAAATTCAATTTTAAAAAACAGATATACAATTAATCCAGTTACCTAGTTATTCTTGAGTGAGTTTCATAGTTTGAGTCTTTCAAGAAATTTGTCCATTTCATCTGTGCTGTTGAACTTCTGTGCATAAAATTATTCATAATATTCTCCTTTTTTAATATCTAAAGAATCTGTAGTACTGTCACCTCTCTCATTCCTAATATTGCTAGTTGGTATATTTTGTCTTGACCACACTGGCTAGATATTTCGTAACATACTAATCTTGTCAAAGAACCAGCTTTTCATTTCATTGATTTTCTCTATTGTTTTTCTGTTTTTCATTTCATTGGTTTTACTTTGATGTTTATTATTTTCTTCTGCTTACTTTGGGTTTAATTTGCTCTTCTCTTTCTAGTTTCTTAAGGTTGAATTTGAGACCTTTCTTCTTGCCTAATACAGGCACTGAGTGCTATAAATTTCTCCCCCTAAGTATCTCTTTAGAAGAATCCCACAAAGTTTTGATCTGTCATATTTTCGTTTTTGCTCTATTAAAAATACTTCATTATTTCTCTTTTGATTTATTTTTTACCCATGGGTTATTCTGAATATGTTATTTAACATCCAAAATCTTAGAGACTTTCCAGAGCTCATTTTGTTGTTGATTTCCAATTCAATTCCATTGCGACCAAAGAACATACTACGTACAACCTGAAACCTTTTAAGTCTACTGAGATTGGTATTATGGCCCAGAATATAACCTATTTTAGTAAACGTTCTGTGTGTTCTTGAAAAGGATGTATATTCTGTGGTTGCTGAGTGGAGTGCTTTACAGGAGTCAGGTCAAGCTGATTGGTAATGTTGTTCGGGTCTTTTGTATCCTTACTGAATTTTTGTCTATTCTTTGTATCAGTTGTTATGAGGGGTATATTGACATAGTCAACTGTAATTATGGATTTGACTGTCTCTTGCAGTTATATCAGCTTTGGTCAGTGTCTCCTTGCACTTACATCAGTTTTGCTTCATGCATTTTAATCTCTATTACTTGGTACATAAACATTTAATATTGTGAGGTCCTCCTGATGAACTGTCATTATGCAAATTATCTTCATGCATGATAATAATCAATACTTTGCAATCTACTTTGTCTGATAATCACTTTGGTTTTATTTCGTTAGTGTTAACATTTTGTATCTTTTCTATCCTTTGACCTTTATTCTACTTGTATCTTAATATTCAAAGTAAGTTTCTTATAGAACGTGTATAGTTCAGTCTTGCTTTTTTATTTAATCTGATAATCTCTGCCTTTTAAGTGGGATGTTTTTGGTCCTCTACATTTATTGTGGTTATTGATATGGTTACTTTGAGTCTATCAGCTTGCCATTTGTTTTCTACTTGTTACATGTGTTCTCTGTTCACTTTCCTTCTTTTTCTGCCTTCTGTTTCCTTCTCTTTTTCTTCCTGAGTATTTTTGTGATTCCATTCTATCTTCTTTGTTGTTTTATACAGTATAACTCTTTGATTTTTTTTTTAATTTTAGTGGTTGATTCAGGGTTTATAATATACTCCTTTAATTTATCACATTTTGCCTTCAAGTAATATTACATCAGTTCATATACACTATGGGAACCTTATGCTAGAGTAGTTCCATTTCCTTCCCCCTAGCCTTTGGGTTATTGCTATCATACATTATACTATTACATATATATTATAATCACCACACCATGTTGTTGTTATGTTTATTTAAACAGTCAATCATTATTAAAAGTGACGTGTATTATCCACGTAGTTACCATTTCTGGTGTTTTTCATTCCTTTTTGTAGAGTCCATATTTCCGTATCATTTGTCTTCTGCCTGAAGGACTTCCTATAACCTCTCATAGTGTGGGTGTGCCAGTGATGAATTCTTTCAGCTTTCATAAGAGCAAAAAAGAGGATTTATTTTGCCTCATTTGAAGATTTTTTTGCTATGCATAAAATTTTATGTTGATAGTTTTTTTTTACTTTAATATATTAAATATTTTGTCATACTATCCTTCTTTTACTTGCATTGTTTCTGACAGGAAATCTGCTATCACCCTTATCTTTGGTCCTCTGCAAGTAATCGGTCTTTATTTCTCTGAATGTTTTTAAATCTTTCTTTTTATCACTGGGTTTGAATGCTTGATCATGATGTGCCTTAGTGAAATTTTCTTCATTTCTCTTATGTATGGTATTCATTGAGATTCTTTGGGTCTCTAGATTTACAGTTTTCTCAAACTTGGAAAAATTTTGGCCCCTGCCTCCAAATATTTTTTCCTGTCTCTCCCTCTCTCTCATTCCTTTGAAAACTCCAATTACAAATTTATTAAATTGCTTGAAGTCATCCCAGAGATCACTGGTTCTGTGCTAACTTTTTTCCCCATGGTTGCTCTTTTTTCCCTGTGTGTTTCATTTTGGATAATTTCTATTGCTATGTCATCATGTTCACTGATCTTGTGTGTGTGTGTGTGTATGTGTGTGTGTGCAATGTCTAATCTGCTGTTGATGACATTCAGTGTATTTATGCTTTGGATATTATAGATTTCTATCTCTAGAGTTCTGGTTTTGGGGTTTTTTTTTTAATGTCTTCCATTTTTCTAATTAAATTTTTAACACATCCTTCTCTGCTAATTCTAACATCTGTGTAAGTTCTTTTACGGTTTCAATTGATTGATTTTTCTCCTCATTTTAGGTTGTATTTTTAAAATTCTTTATAACTTGGTTTGGCTAGACATTTTTGTTCTATAAATACTCTCAAGCTTTGTTCTGGGATGCAGTTAAGTTACCTGGAAATGGTCTGATCCCTTCTGGTCTGACTTTTAAGGTTTGTTAGATGAGACCAAAGCCGTGATTAGTCTAGGGCCAATTATTCCCCACTTCTGAGGCAGGAGCCTACTGAGTTCTTCACCCAATGTCTCATGAACTATGAGGTTTTCTACGCTGGCTGCTGTGAACATGCATTATTCTCAGCCATGGGTAAGCACCAGATACCATTTCCCCAATCCTTATGAATGGCTCTGAAAGTAATTTTCCACTGATGGATTATGTTTCCTGGAACGGGTCACTGAGCCTTCTGGGACCCTGACTTATCATCGATTAACATGGATGGCCAAGTATCAAATCACAGAACCTACACAGAAATAAAGCATCACTGTTGCCTACTTACTCAATAACTCATGAAACTAGTATTTCAGACTGACAGCTTTTGGCTCTCTTTGCTAAAAATCAATGCATTTATAAATATAAATAAATAGTGGAAGTGTTGGGTGGTCTTTTTGTCCACTCAAAATCTGTCCTTTCATTGTTTTCCTAGTCTGAGATGCAGGTGGCTATATTCAGTAAAATCAATATCTGAGTTATTAAACTGAGATGACTATAAGCATTTCATGGATGGCATGGAAGGGGAGGTGGAATTAAGCTATACAGAGTCAATTACTCCTGACAGACATTCCACATTCCGCATCTGACAGTTATCATCATGTCCATAAATTTGGAGAAAGACTAACCCCCAAGAGACTATTTCCTTTGGGCAATTTGAATAAAGTCAGCATATACTGATGGCAACAGAACAGCGGCGTTTTTGAAAAGGTCCCTGATCTGAACACTAATGCTTGCCACAGAGTAAACTAAGAGAGTCACCAAGTCTATCTCTTCAACTATGACTTTGTTTTAACTCAAATAGAACTCTTTATTCAAACAGACTTTTAAACAAAATACATAGTTAGAACAAGATATTAAAAATACACAAAACCTAGGTACAATGAGGTGCGTTATTCTCTGATCCAGTGCTTCTCATTTCAAACATACATACCACTCAGGGATCTTCTTAGAAATGCAGATTCAGATTCAGTAGGACTGAGATGGGCTTGAGACTCTGCATCCTAACAAGGTCCCAGACAATGCGGCTGCTGCTGGCCCACAGAGCATTTTAGCAGCAGAGACCTAGGGTATTTTAAAGTTTTCAGGGTCCGTGATGTTAGCCCAGATAATCTTCTACAACATATCTAAAACCAAACCCAAATCTCTAGACATTTAACAGACTCTTCAGACAATTCTGGTACAGGTGGTTTCATGAGCCATAGTTTGAGAAATGCTGCTCTCATACAATTGTCAGATTTCTCAGTTTTACTAAGGCACTCCTGTCAATCTCAACCAGATGTCGCTATAGAGAGATGAGCAATATTCCTCAAACTTAGCTTTGGAACACTAAGAGTAAATCAGGGTGCCACACATCAAGCCAGCGGGCAAATAAATCAAAGTGTGGTCGAATAAGTTGGGGAAATTTTGGCTACTCTGTCCCACTCTTTATATTTCATTATACACATCATCTCTGAAAAGTTTTATAGTATTAATAAAAGCAGTTTAACTTACTTCTGCCAATTTTTCCCAAATTTATTTGAACATGGAATCTTCCACCTCCCTTCTCCAATGCATGGCTTAACAGCCTGCATGATAGAGTTAATAGTTTGGAGAACTATTTTCCTGTTTGGCACTGTTGCTTTTTAACATCTTCATCCTTGCCTGGGTCTTAGCTTTAGAAAGACAACTGTCTTCCAGTCGAGAAGATTGGCAGAAATCAGAACAGAGAAAAATCTGGGAAATAATGTAACACTCTGATCTTGGTGAAATGCTAAAATGTACTTTTTCTAATCAAAAATAATTTTACCCTTTTTAAGCCAAAATCTTCCTTGAAATATGCATAAAAAATGCTTATTTGCCTCTTATAAGTCAACTTCCTTGATCAAAATGAATTAAGTCCTTTTAAAAATTCCATGCCACTTTTGCAATTATAAATCTAAGTTACAAGATTATCATTCTTAAAAAATATATATCTAAGCAGAATTCAATGTTTGGTTTTAGTTTCTTTTTCATTGCCCAATATAAGAACATAATTTGGAGGGGAAAAATGGAAAAACAAACAAAAAAAATTCTCATAATCTCCTAATACTTGCAAATCAATTGTTTCTACCACTCCCTTAGAATAAGATTTAAAAATGAATAAGCAGGAATACAAAGTTATTCCCCCTCATTCTCCCTTGGAGATGAAGCCCAGGTCCTATGCAGTTTGCAGCACCCCCAGGGCCTCCCCCTGGACCCATTCTCTCCCATCATTTTCTGCAGTTCCTCTGAACCAAATGCCTGAAACCATGATGCCGTGTTAGGGTTAAGAGACCCTAGTTAGGCCCAAGGTGGGCTGAAGGGCGCTATCTTGTGTATCCTACAGAGCATTTCAAGCATCAACACATATCTCCCAACCTCTTCACATTATTGAAAACTGAGGGTAAGATGTTATATAGTGATAGAAAGTTTAGCAAAATGTGTTCTGCAGTTCTGTGGAAAGCAGAACTTATAAGCAATGACCTTAGGTATTTAACTTAGGATATTTCCAAGCAAAGTGTCGAAGGTGTAACCTCGTTTTTCTTGATGCTTGTTGTAAAATATGAAAGGAGAGAAACAAATTGAGAGGAAAACTGATAAAGAAAACAAAAAAGCAGGGCTGGATGATCTGGGAACTTCCTTGCCTATCCAAACGGCAAAAGATGCCACAAGTAAAAGATACACACTCAGGAAAGGGTGCTCTAGAGAAAAAGCCAAGGTGTGTCTGTACATTTTGCTAATTCAGCAAGGAGGTCAAATTTTCAGGCTTGAAAAATTCAGTCAAAGAAGGCTCTTTGAAGAGATTTAGGGTGTGACTCGTAGTCCCCTTCAGCCGTCTCACCAGAGCCAAAATTAGAGATTATCTCAGAAATACCCATGAACAAGCCTCTGATATAATGCAGTGACTCCTGGTGACAAACACGAGAGATCTAAAAAGTTCTTAAGAAACTTGTATCTGCAGAAACGCTGCCAGCTTGGACTGAAAGGAGAGTACAAATGAAAGAAGACTGTCAGTCTCCCAAATTCTATAGAAATATACTAATAAAACTATTCAGTCGCAAAATATGTGCTACCTTTCATGAGAAAGGAAGGATGACAGAGCCATGAGCCTAGAAGGCAGAGCTATGAATCCAAAGAGTGGAGATGCAAATCAGGAGATTATCCTTCGGGGTCAAATCATTGTACCTCTTAGGGAGTGATGGAAATGTTTGCTATTTTGATTGTGGTAGTGGTTTCATTGGTGTATGCATCTATCGGAATTCATCAAATTGTACATTTGAAATATGTATAGTTTACTGCATGGAAATCATACCTCAGTAAATGTGTTGGGGGAAAACTGACAAATACAACAACAGCAACAACAAAAAAACCTTATGGAATTTTCTTGGCTGGTTTTATAAATTGCCTAAGATTGGTGACTCCTTTTGACCTTCCATTTTTCTCCTCTTTTGATCCAGAATGCCTATAGGTATTAATTATCCCATGTCTGCCCCACTATTATATTTTGGGAACAGATAATTTCTTTCTATAGTTTCACAGATCCACAGATGGAATGGTATTGTGTCCCAGGATGGATCATACTCATAGCCTCCTTATACTGAATTTGGATAATTTACAAGAGTTGATGAGATTTTGGACTTTGAGTTTATGAACTGTCTAATGCAGTAGCCATCAGCCACATGGGCTACTGACCACTTAAAATGTGGCTAGCATGACTAAGGAACTGGATATATAATCTTATTTAATTGAAATTAATTTTCTAAGTTTAAGTAGCTAAGCATGGCTAATGGTTACCATACTGGTCAACTCAGCTTCATAACATTTCTTTTTTGTCTCTCCCCAAGAGAATACAAGCCCTACAAGAATAGCTCTTTTCATCTGTTTTGCTCACTGCGATTTATTTTCCAAGCACAGAGAACTGGCTGATAGTAAGCCCTCAGTAAATACTTTGAGTAAATGAATGAATGTCTATTCCACTATACTGAACATTTGTCATTTTCTGTGGCCACACAGCATCTGCAGCTGCCTCCTTGTGTTTAAGAAATCCCCACCTCTTGAGACTAGTTCAATGGTGTGACTTTAGGCAACGATCCTGGATACGTGACCTCTGTGTGGGCTCCTCATTACCATCTCAGGAATTCCTGTTCCCCAAAGTCACCCTGAGTCCCTTCCTGTCTCTTGCATCAAAGAACTCTAACGAGAGCCCCTGCCCACCTATCCTCAGGATGAGGTAACTCAGCTCTATTCCAAAGCCACACTGTAAACCGAATCAAATACACCAGTAGCACTGACCACATCACCCTCAGTGAGCTAATCACTCTGATGGATCCAGTATATTTCCAGTAACCTTGAAACACATTCCACACGGTCGTTTTACAAGACCGATTTATCTAATTGATTTCCAGAATTAGGATCTTCAAGAAGCCAGTTATTTTAAAATCAATCTTCATCAGGAGTTGATAATACCTCATCCATGCTGAGATGGCCACTGGGGCCCAGGAGGGATTTCAGCCAAGCCTCTATTTGAAGTTGTCATGGAGCCTGCTCAGACTTTAAATGTTCCGTTCATCTCCGGAACACACACACACGCATGCGCGCCACCAAGAGAAAAATGTGTTTTTAAGCAGGGAGCCTCCCTCAGTCTACCTGGGGCAGCCCATCATTTCTTCCCTAGCAACGTTATCCACACCAAAAGATAATTCTCATCCCCGCCATCAAGAGTATTTATTAAGGCACATTTCCTCTCGGAATTGGCTCAGCAGCTATCATAAGCCCTATTAAAACACAACGCTTGTTTCTCAAAGAATTAGTGTTCAATCTCTCCAATTCTGCTTGACATTTCAGAACTGAGGCTTGCAAAAGGGGCTCTGTGAACTGCCTTTGTGCACCAGTTCAAAGTTGCCAGCCCCTGGCCCAGGATAAAGAGTGTTTACCTACCTTCTATATCTGTCCACCCTCCTCTTTGATTCTTTCTCCTATCTGCCGTGAGAAATGCTTCTTCTCCTGCCCCATTCACTTTTGCTGCACTTTTAGGGGCAAAACAAGAAAAAATCCTGAAGCTACTATGTCTGAAGCTTCAATGTGTTCTCTTATAAACTCACTGCAAAAAAAAAAAAAAAACTTTAAATAAATCAGAGGATTAATTTATTTATACGCTTTAGCTCCTCAGCATTACTACAATGACTTGGGAAGCATTTAAAAACACTGATTCCAGGCAGGTCTGCACCCCAGATCATCCACACCAAGGTCCCCAGATAGAAAAGGAAGGGGCAGAACCCACTTAGGGGCTGGAAATGCATAGACTTCACAAATCTGCCCACAGCCGCCTCTGCCTGCTCCACTACCCACCACTCCAGTTCACCCTGATCCAGGAGGGCCTGGATAAATTAGGATTCCTGGGTAAAGTCATTGATAAACCATTGATCTCAGGCCTGTGTCTGAGCCAGCAAGCTCAGAGCATGGCAGTGGAAATGTGAATGTTAGAATCTTAAGGGAAGAATTTTTATCTTGGCCATAATTCACTTACTTATTAATTCCACTAACCCAGCGCCTGCTCTGGGACATACCCTTCAGATCTGTTCCCAGAAGCCCTGCTCCTTAAGCCTTAAGATGCATCTGACTCGCCTGGGGGATCTTGTTGAAATGCAGGTTCTGATCAGTAAGCCTGGGGCAGGGCTTGAGATTCTGTACTTCTAACAAGCTCCCAGGTGGTGTCGCTGCTGAGTTGGAAGGCCTCAAGAAGCTTACAGTCTAGAACAGTGGTTCTCAACTAAGGGTAATTTTGCCCCCCAAGGACATTTGGCAATATCCAGAGACTTCTTTGGTTGTCACAACTAGAGGAAGAAAATGTTACTGGCATAGAGTAGGCAGAGGCCAGGGATGCTGCTCAGCATCCCACAAGGCACAGAACAGTCCCCCACCACAAAGAACTGTCTAGCCCCACGTGTCGGTAGTGCCAAGGCTGAGAAACCCTGCTCTGGAAGAGCTTGCAGTGTCCCTATAACCAAGCTCCACCACTGGAAATAAAACCTCATAAAAGCTACACATTTCATGAGCTCTTAAATTGTACCAAGCAAGCTTTAAGCTCCTTAAATACATTGATTCACTTAATCCTCACAACAAGCCCTTAAGATACATGGTGCAAACTTTTCTACTGCACAGAGGAGAAAACTGAGATGTTAAGACACATGGCCAAGGTCATCCATTAGGATGTAGCAGAGCCAAGACTCGAACACAGTTCTTAATGAAAGCCCCTCATCATTGCCCCGTGCCAAAAAGTACTTAAGAACTGCATGATCAAATAGTGAGCTAAAGAAATAAACTAATTGTATTTCTCCCGTTCCTGGGTCTATGTGAGTTCCCAATCCTCTTCTACCAGTGTTTAAAGATCTATCACCATGTGCACAAATGGTAATCAAGATTGGCCACAGAACCCCAGCCTTCCCCTTCTCTGCCTCTTTGCTGGCACCACAGCTCAGGCTCCTGCCCTCCAGACTGGACAGTATCTCTTACACTCAGTGGAGAAGCCCTGCTCTGAGCACACTCTGAAATGCCCTGCCCCCAACAGCCTTTTTCCTGGCCCCCTTGGACAGTGGCTTTAAAAGATACATTCCTTACAGCAGTGGTCCTCGACCGAAGCAGTATTGTCCCATTAAGGGGCACTTGGCAACGTTTGGAAACATGTTTGGTTGTCACAGCTGGAGAGAGGAGGGTGTGTTGTTAGCATCTGGTGGAGAGAGGCTACGTAGGCTGCTAAACATTCTGCGATGCACAGGAGAGCCCCCCACTTCAAAGAATTACCTGAACCGAAATGGCAAGAGTGCTGATGTTAAGAAATCCTGCCACAGAGAGAAGTGTCTACTGAACATCAGTGTTAGAGTAGAGCTTGGCAGCTCTATACAGAGGTGGTTGAAGCTACGCCTGAGAGTCAAGTGATCTGGGTTCACATCCTGATCCTCTCACTTAGTAGCTGCTTGACCTTGGACAACCTCAATTCCATATCCTTAAAATGGGATCCTAGAGGTCACCTCACAGGATGGAGAAGAGCAGTAGATGAAAGGAGCACCAGGCACAATAAAAGCAGCCGGTGAGCATCAGGTAGAGGTGTCATAACCACCGCCATCACCATCACATCAGGATGCTGCCTTGCTGCAGACCTCAGCATGGGGTGGGCACACGGGCCCAGGTCCCTGGACTGCTGGGAATGAGGCCCTTACAACAGAGAATCAAAGATCTCAGGCTCAAAAAGTACATTCACTCACTGGGGCTGCCATTAACAAAGTGCCACAGACTGGGTGCCGTAACAGAAATGTGCTATATCACAGTTCTTGAGGCCAGAAGTCTGAAATCAAGGTGTCAGCAGGGCTGGTTCTATCTGACAGCTGTGAGGGAAGGATCTGTTCCAGGCCCCTCTCCTTCCTTCTTGCAATGACCCTATTTCCAAATAAGTTCATGTTCTGAAGTACTGGGAATTAAGATTTCAGTATATGGATGGGTGAATGGTGGGGGAGGAGGGATTCAAAATTGAAAAGTTAAACACTTCTCCATTCTAGACAGGAGAAGGTGAGCCTAGAATGTTTGCACAGCCTAAGAGAGTCTTCTGTCCACATCACTTGTCCTGAGGAGGAAAATCCTACAGGGACTGATGGGAGGAAAGAGGGGTCTTTGGCACAAGCCAGACACCCAAGGAGGAAATAAAGGAGCCAATGGTTACTCTGCTGCATGCAACTACACTGAATCAAGTTTCAGTGTAATAGTTGGAAATCAGAGAATTGGGAATCAGGCAAGGCAGAGCCAAAAGAGAAACAAAGAACTGTTTGGGGAACAGTCAGGGCCATAAATTGCATTGCCCTCCAGTTCCATCCCCATTAGGCAGTAAGTGCCACGCAGACAGCTGCCTGGTGTGCTCTGTCCTTAGATGTGGCACAGAGCTTGGGCCAAGGTAAGTATGCAATTCATACTCACAGCATGAAGGAATCACTTGGGTTTGCCTCTTAAAAATGCAGGTTTCACATCCCAGACCTACTGAGTCAGACTCTCGAGGGTGAAGCCCAGGAGTCTGCATGTCCTACACTTTTCCAAGGAAAAGGGACAGACACTGTTGCTTCAAAACTCTGGCATGTCTCTTTGGGCCCCATCAAGGAAGCTCATGGGAATGTCTGTAGCTGGAGAACCTTAGGACCCAGAAGGACAGCTCTGGGCACATACACTCTACTTAGAGACTTAAAATTATGTATTATTTAATCAGAGATAGGTCCTCCAGGATGACTAAATCCATGCAGTAAATAGGTGTTTGGAAAGCTCAGCATCCATTAGTGGTATGTAATGACCATGAGGGTGCTATTAGATGCTCCAAGGGGCTGTATAAACATTCTGACAGGCAGTTTGGAGTCATAAAACCTCCCATAAAGGTAGAAGTCACTGTACACACTCTCAGGGGAGCCTTGATGTTTTACAGTTAAGCTGATACCTAATACTTTCTAGGATAAGCCCACTTTGTTACCCAGGGTATCAAAGACAAAACCCAAAGGCTCATGACAATGGGTTTTCATGTAGGGGGCCTCCTAAAGCTCACAAAGTGTGAGGATTCCAGGAGACATCAGAAGCTCCCCACAGGACCCAAGTCTCCTGCAGCCATCTTACATGCCTGCTGCTCAGACTCAGGACCAAGACCTTCTAACCCCTGCCCTGCCCTCTAGTGGGAGGAAAGGGAGAAGGGAGGGTGATGATGCACTGTCTAAGTGAGGGGCAACACTGAGGGCTGTAACAAACAAGCCCCTACATATATAATGGCTCAAACACAATAGAAAAATATATCTTGCTCATATGACGTCCAGAAAAACTATTCTAGGTCAGAGAGAAGCTCTTCTCCAGCAGTGATGCAGGAGTCTGGGCTCTGTCCATCTTGTTTCCATTTTTCCATCACCATCTCCAACAGGTGGCTGCTAAGATGACCATTCTCATCTACATCCAGCCAGCAGAAGAGGAAAGAGCATGGAGGATGCTGCATAGGTGTGCTGTGGACTCCATTTTCCAGCCTCCCTTGCAGTTGTGGTCATGTGACTGAGTCCTAGCCAATGAAATGTGAGCAGAAGTATTAGGGCCCAGTTTGGACCAATGAAGGGGAAATGGATTTGAAATAATGACCTGTTCTCTTTCACATTCACACACCTATTTAACCCAACCCAGATTATCGTAAGTAGCAAAGGTGATGATAATGATGACAGGAGAGATAATAATGATGTCAATAACAATGGTATCAAGTGGACATTTCACAGCTCCTCACCAGAGGTCCATTCCCCCTGATTTGGGGATCACTGCCTGCCATTTTTCTGATAATTTGGTTCTGATGGAGTTGCCTCCTCTGGTACCCAGGAGATGGGGTCACGTGACCCAGGCCTCCTTGCCCTGGCCATGGCAGAGAATGGCTCAAAACTGGGCACGTGATCTGAAGCAGGACGGTGGGAAGTAATAAGCCTTGGCTTGGGGCCTATGTGCGGTGCTAAGGTGGTAGACTTGGTCATGCCTAACAGCAGAAGCCGGGAATGCCCAGGACCCACCATAGCAGAAGTCAGAGCTCAGAGGAGGAAAGAACCACTGAATCCAGCCAAGCCTCAAGCTTCAATTTGAGCTTCTGTCACAATTACTGAACGAGCCCTCGCTGACACTGTGCTAGTGGTTAATTAACCCCTTTAAATCCTCCCAGAAATCCCATGAAGGACTACTGCTGTTATTGCTCCACTTCCCGGATGAGGAAACTGGGGTTTGGAGAGGCTAGCAAACACACCTAAGTTCACACAACCCATCAGATTCGGATTCCCATACGTGCAGTCTTATTTCAAAGCCCACACTCTTACACACAATGACACACACGCTGCCCAAAAACATCTCATGGATGCCTAGTACACTTCAGGCACTTGGCCATGGGCTTCCTAAAATGTAGTTTTATTCTGGGGAAGACAGAGGGGTACAGCAGGGGAGAGCTGTTCAGACTTTGCAATCAAACAGACCTGGGTTTGGATGACAGCTCAGCCTTCTTGGCTGTATGACCTTGGGAAAATTACCTAGCCTGTCTGAGCCTCATAAAAGGGAGAAGAAACAGTTCCTGTTGCGTAGGGTTACTGCCAGGACACAAAAGACTCTGGAAACTAGGGGAAACTAAAGTTTCGCCTAAATTTTTCTTCCTGAAAGTTTAATTATAAAGTCAGCACACAAATATCAGGACAGAGAGACAGGCAGAGTCACCCTGGAAACACAGCAGCTCCCAAGCCATGTGGCTTAGTTGGATCCAGGCTGTAGCCTCAGCCTCCCTGAAGGCAGACCGGAGCGTGAGCAGCCAAGGAGGCTGAGAAAAGGGAAATGGAGGGACTGGCATCATCCTCCCATGCACAGCCCAGGGGTCAGTGTGCTCTACTTGTGACTGTTCATCCATGCCCAGGACTGGGTCCACCCACACCGCAGATCAGACTGTCACAGTCATACGGTCTCCAAACATCAGTCTTGATACCTGTTCCCCTCTCTCTGCGGTCATGCTTCCCAAGCAGCCTCCACATGACAATTTAGTTTGCATGAGGCTTGCCTTCAAGGGAAGAGGCAAGTCTTGATCCTTTTATGTCTTACTGAACATTAATATTAAAAAGTTGGCACTTGGTGTATGCATCAACCAGGGAGCTTTGTTAGAGTGATTCGCTGCATTAAAAGTGTGGGCTCTACAGCCAGCCTGTCTGGGTGTGAACCTGAGCTCCACCCTTCCTGTGCGACCTTGTATAAGCCACTTACCCTCTCTGTGCCTGTTTCCTTCACTGTCAAATCAGAGTAATAGTACATACCTCCTAGGCTTGTTGTGTGAAATGAGTGAGATAGTTCATGTAAAACTCTTAGAAGTGTTTCATGAATGTCAGGGCTGAATAATAATCCCCACTTCTGCTCAGCTGAGGGACAGTGATCAGATCAATCAATTCCTGACCCTACAAGAAGGAAAGCCAGGCCCTGGGCTACATGACAAGCCAGTCTTCCCTGGGAACATTCCAACCCTCTTTCCATTCATCCAGTCAACACATTTATTGCGGACCTATGTGTTAAGCACCAGGAAAGCAATGTTGAGAAAGCAAAAATTTTTTGCCCTGATAAGTGTTAAGCTTCACTGGGGAAGGCAGACATTAATAACATAATCACACAAATTTAAAATGACAACAAAGACACTATATCTGAAAAACACATCTAGTGGGGTGGGAGGGTAAGGGAGAGTGGGGAGTGTTGTTAGGAAGGCTTCCTCAAGGAAATAACAAAATGAGGGGAAAGCAGAATGAGGAATATGAATTAACAAAGTGAAAAAGAGGAGGGATAATTATGCCAGGCAGCTGAAGCTATATGTGCAAAGGCCCTGGGGAATGAGGGAGGATGACAAGCACAAGGGACCAAAAGAACAGCTACAAGAAAACAAACTTCTATGGAGGGAGGCGAGGATTTGCTGACGTTAACCATCCCTCTATTCCCTTAAGTCCCACTTCAGGGCTCCTGAACCCCTAGATACCCCTAAAAAATCCTGGCTGGCAAATTCTCCAGTTAAATAAGAAATTCACACATTTTTAAGTGACTTACTGGTTTGGCCCTCCCCAGAGAATTTTAAAAGAAGAGCTAATTGAGGGTAATGCTTGACCCAAAGGAATCATGGCTTAATGGTGAGGGTAGAGGTAGAAATTTCTGAGCGTAATTCTCCTCCAATAACATCCATGGACAGAGGTCTACACCCTGCTCAGGTAATCCTGTTCTGGACACACAGCACTGATGCTCTGGAAGCTGAAAAGCTCAGCTTGGTTTCAGCTCTTAATGATCGCCCATCTCAGGTTTAGTTTTCTTTAAATAGGTTCTCCCAGAGTGTGTCTTTGCTGCATCCTGCGGGGCTGGCGGAAGGAATTTGGCACTTTTTCAACCACAAACCCTTTAAATTACCAATGGCAGGGTTTATGAGGTGTCAGTGGATTGTCTAGATTTAAACGGGCAGTGCTCTTAAAGACCATTTGTCTTGTACTGGGCCAGCCAGAGTCGAGGTGGGGGCTGACAGCTCTTAACCCTCTCACTGGTCACTGTTCCGCAGGATCAGGATGAACACACTAGCCCCTCAGTGCTGCCTCTAAAGGACCCTCGGTTTTGTCTTCCAGGGGGCTCTGTAGCTTGCTGTCTCCCCCATTCCAAATCCTTTTCCCACCCTGGAGGCAGTGAGAAAGGAAAGCATTATTTCTTGAGCATTAACCACACCCTAGATACATAAAGAGCTTTATGCACATTATGACACTGAGATAGGACCAATTATTTGCCCCGTTTTACAGATGAACAGAGACTCAGAGAGACATAATGACTTGTCCAAGGTCACACAACAAAAAAGTGAAAGGGTCAAGATTTGAACCCAGAGCTTAACTCCTTTGTGGGTTTAACTTCCTTGAAAAATGGAGAAGAGTGAAAATGATGATTCCCACATCACAGGCCTGGTCAAATGGTTGAATAGTGGTGCCATTTACCCCCCAAAAAATTTTTAATTAAAAAATAAAAAAGGGGGAAAAATGGAGAAGAGTTCCTTAAAGGTGAATGAAGCAGGATAATTATCCCAGAGGGTTTGGCAGCCTTCAGCATGTATACAAATATTCACTCAACAAGCATTTCCTGAACACCGACCCTCCCCCTCAACTGAATCCTGGGCACTGGGAACACAGAGGTGAGAAGTCACTGCCCTCATGTATCTCACCACTACCCAGCCCTTTCACAGTCTGACAGCTCCAGTGGGTCACCTTCTCCAGCCATCTAACTCAACATTTACTGGGAACCTGCTATCTGCCAGGCTCTGGACAAATACTGGGGATACAGAGAAGGATAAGAAATAAACAAATACTTTAGTAAATAATAGCATCACAGTGCAGTATAAAAAAAGAGAGGTACCTGGGGTATTTGAGAACAGGGGATGGAAGCCCCCAACGCAGTCCTGGAGTCAGAAGTGGCTCCCAGAGGAAACTCTAGGAGATGCTACTGCTGCTTGCTCTTCCAGCAGCAAGTTTCCCTTCCATGCTGGCAGAACCCAAAAATGCTTTCTGGTGTCTACCTGTCCCCATATGACTCTGTGAAATTGTAATCTGCCTAGACCAATCATGGTGGTCTCATTTACCACCTAAGTGGTAGGTTTAGGGAGGGGAATGTTAACCAGTTCAGTTCAATGAGACATTGGCTATGGGGTGGGGGAGAGAGGGAGATGTCTACTGGGGGCTTCTAAGAAATGACTTTAGATCCTTAAAACAGATGTGCATGGCTGGGGTGGTCTCTTTTTTTCCCAGCAGAAGTTCTTGAGTCTGCATGGACTGTTTGGACCTGAGGCAGTAACTGTACAGATTTTTGGACTTGAGTGGGCTTAGCTTGAGAATGCACACGACGTGGCAGATGGAAAGATGGAAGGAGCTTGGGAGCTTGGTGATTCCACTGGCCTCCAACCCTGTAATTCCTCATCTCATTTGGGAATAAGGCTGCAAGGGTCAGAAAACCCAACTACAGCAGCTTAAACAGATAGGGGCTTTTCTCACAAAATAAGAATTTCAGAAATAAGGGGCAGTTCAGGGTATCCTCTTGGCCTCCAATAATTCACTTTGCTAAAATGACGAATGATCCCAAAAACATCAGGGGCCTTCAACAACAATACACACAGCTCACTCAAGGGACATACAGGCTGCAGCTGGCTGTGGCTGTGCCCCATGTGACTTCATTGCAGGCTGCAGACCAAAGGAGCAGACCCCCAGTGCGCAATGCCCATTCTACTGACAGAGGGAATTCCAATCAAAAAGTCTAGTCACACAATTGCATTTAAGGCATCTGCTCAGACCATCAAGTGTCACATTCTCCCATACTCTATGGGCCAAAGTTACATGTCCATGTTTGGCAATGGAGAACAGAAGCATGCTTCTCCTACACATACCAAGAAGAGGGCATATAATATCCTTATGAGAGAGGAGCAAATAGATGTGATCAAGAACACAATCTACCACATGGCCTTTTTCCCTCAAGGCTGCAAGATGGCTGCTGTAGCTCTAGCCATCTTGTCCCAGTCCAGGCAGAAAGAAATAGGAAGAGAGACAGTAGTGCAAAAGTTTTTCCAGAAACTCTAGAGCTGCTTCACTTTCAGCTCACTGGCCAAAACTAAATCACGTGAACACTCATGTTTAGAAGGTCACTAAGACATTGGGTGTTGAGTTTGTCATTCAAAGGAGCAGCCTCACTACCCTACCTCCAGATTGCTTCTTATGAGAAAGTATTTATCTCCTTATTGTTTAAGCCATTTTGAGTTGACATTTCTGCTACTTTCAGCTGAAAAAAAAAATTCTAATGGGTGAAAAATCCAAAACTTTTATCTCCACCTACAAGAGCCTACATCAAGCAGCCCTACTCTCTGCCTTTGCCATCTTCTTCCCTTCACTCACTACTCCAGACACACTGTCCTCCCCTCTCCTTGTACACAGGCAGTTCCCTCCACCTAGAATGCTGCTCCCATGTTTTTTGAATGTCTTTATCACATCCTATTATCTCTGATTCACAGCACAATACACATTATGTGACTGTACAGTTATTAGTTTACCCCTTTAATACTTGCTGCCAATAAATTGCAAGTTCCATGAAGACAGGAGCTCTACTGACCACTATCACTATAGCATTTATTCATTACAGTGCCTGGCTCAGAGTAGAGACTCAACAAAAATTGTTGAATGAATGAGTGAGTGAATGAATGGGGTGAGATGATACTCAAGAGAAGTCTTAAAGAATGAGTGAGTTACCAAGTGGTCAGGAAGCAAGTCACCCAGCCTGCCTTTTCAACAGATAATTTTCTGGGGGGTATTTAACAGTCTCTTTTGTCAATGAAGCAAGGATGAGCACACTCCTTCCTCTCACACATACCCCATAATGATGAAAGGGAGCAACTACAGATCTCTCCTTCTCTTACAGAGGGTAAAACCAGAAGAGGGAAATTACTGCTCCAGGCATGGAAAACCACCATGCCAGCTCCGAGACTCGAAATCTGCTCACCAACTTCCCAGTACATCATACTGGCCAATTTTACCACTGTGTCAGTTTTCTAGGGCTGCCATAGCCAAGTACCACACACTGGGTGGCTTAAACAACAGAAACTTATTTTCTTACAATTCTGGAGGCTAGAAGACCAACATCAGGGTGTAAGCAGGGCTGATTTCCTTTGAAGCCTCCGTCCTTGGCTTGCAGGTGGCTTTCTCCTCCCTCTGTCCTCACACGCTCTTCCCTCTTTCTGTACTAATCCTAATCTCCTCTTATTATGGAGACACCAGTCCTATTGGATTAGCGCCCACCCATAAGACCTCATTTTACCTTAACCACCTCCTTAAAGGCTCTACCTTCAAATGCAGTCACATTCAGAGGCACTGGGGGGTTAGGATCTCAATATATGAATTTCAGGCAGGGAATGGGGGACACAGTTCAGCTCATAGCCACCATTACCTAAATTTGTGATTTTCTATGCAATTTCAGATACTCCATCTTTTGTGTTCCTTACAATAGGCTTGTGCCTTAGGCAGGGCAAGAATCCTCACTTCACAAGTGAGGAAATCAAGAGACGAAAGGGCTCCCCTACCATTGTACCCCTGGAGAATAATGGAGGTAGAGCCAGAACCCACCAGACCAAGTCTTGTCCTGGAGTTGTGGCATGAACACATCCTTGTGGATTTATGAGTTCCCTCTGAAATTTTTTTATTTCAATAATTCTAAATTTTAATTTCAAGGGTAATCTTTTCAAACTAAATGCATACATTTTCTGAATCACCTGGTTGACTCCCTTAATTAGCTCATCCTACTGCATGCTTGAGCACTTGCAGTAGTGTTTACAATCTCTTTGGTGCCAAGCATACAACTTGAACTGTCTTGAGTGATAAGAAAGAACAGAAGCAATCATAACACATCCATGATGAAGGTCAACAGTGAAGGTCAAAAACTGTCATTTGGAGACAGGAAGTGGTAGGTGATTGGGGTTTCCACATGGCAAACATACATAGTCCAGGCACATCTAACTCAAAAGAAACCACACTCCAGTCTTCAGTACGCAATGCACTTTATGAGAAGTGATTTAGTTTCAGCCAAGGAACATCATCTATCACATTAAATTAATGCTGCTAATTTGGATTTTATTGGTTTTATAGGTTTGTTTGTATTTAACTTATAAATTTGTTTCAGCTTTACAGCTGTATAAGAGCAATAAGCATAAGGCATTTATAGGTAGTTTTATGTTTGTACTGCTTAAATAATATTAATTTAACATTAATACAAAATAATTTAAGCCAACACTGAGGCTCCATGAGAAAAATTTTCCCATTAAAGGACACCATATACATAAAGTGCTCGAGTTAAAGAATTGCTGCACTGTACACCATTGTTCCACAGTTCGTGAGCCCTCAGGTAAGAATTACTGCGTGAACGTGAGCGAAAGAGAGGATAGTCCTTCTTGATCTATTTCCGACCTGGTTTGTTCTTCATCCCCTAAAAGAATTTGCATACAGTCCAACATATTGGAGATACCGGATATTATCTCCCCAACCACACCTCTTAGAGAATTTGCCCTGTCCAATCCCTGGTAGAGGCAGAACCATCATTCACAGTTGATTGGACTAAGGTTAGAAAACTGTTCAAATAGGGATGAATCAGATTCTTCCTTCTAGGATTTTGGAATTAGTACATTAAGAGATTGAGCCAGTAAGCTGTCAGAAGCTAAGCTACAAGGTCCTGCAGACTCAGGAGAAACCATCGAAGGCTGGGAATGGATGGAGTGAGGAGAGGAAGCCAATCTATAACAAGAAGAGAATGAAGTGGCTGGGCGGAGAGAAGCAGGGATGACAGCCTCTGAGAAGGGGCTTGAGGCTGGCTGTACAATCCTGCTGGCTTCCCACCCAGCTCCAGGCCCAGGAGACCTGCTGTAAGATGCACTTGTCTCCTTTCAGCAAACCCCTTTGACTTGAGACTGAATGGGTTCCTGTCCCCTGGTGACCAAAGTGTTCTTTCCATGGCCTTCAGCTTGTTTCATCTATCTTCGCATACATTTCATCACTTTCTTGCCTCTATGTGTACCAACCTGCCCAGGAGGCTTTTGAGGACAAGCACCAGAAAGGAATATTAGGAGAGGAATCAAGATTTATTGAGTGCTTACTCTGAGAAATGAAAAAAGAACATCACCATCCTGAGCAGGCAGGTCACATACATGATCATATGTAATTCTCATTGTTACTTTGAAACATGGGTATTATTATACTTACTGAATAATCCAAGAACCAGGACTCAGAGAGGTCAAGTAACTTATCCAAGGCCAATAGCAAGGAAGGAATGGAAGATAAGAAATGATGGGAGATTGGAAGTGATGGGAGATTGGAAGTAATAGGGAGATAGGAAGTGATTGGGAGGAAGGAAGCAGGGGAGGCAAACAGGAAGTAATAGGAAACAGGAGGTGATTGGAAGACAGAAAGTAATGGATGATCGGAAATGATAGAAGACAGGTTGATCTGATTTCACAACTTACTCATTTCCCATCAAATTTAATTCCTCTGGAGAGGGGGCATTGCTTCACTGGGACAAGATACAAAACTCAGAATGCCACTCATGCTTAATCAGTGCTCTTTGCCCACAGTCTCCAGACAGAGGTGAGAACATGCACTCAGCTGGCACCAGCTATGTTAGGAAATAGTTGAGAGGGAAGCAATATAGTGGTGAAGATCCTAGGCTCAAATCCTGGCTTTGTCACTCACTGTTTCAGAGACACGATCTTGAGCCTCAGTTTCTTCACGTAAAAATTAATAGAAATAATAATAGAGGATTAAGTAAGACAATGCATGCAAAATTGCCCAGCATTGAGCCTGAGACAGCCACTTGAAGAGCAATAGGAGTTATTTATAGGCATCTTAGAAGCTAAATGGAATCACACTTTTCATGAGCCAGTAAATCCCACTAGCCTTGCTACTTTCCAAATATTTTCTACAGCAGACTTGCCACATTTCCCCCAAACTATTGGGTATTGAATTTTTAACACGAATAACCTTAGATGAACTTCACTTATAGCAGAAACTGCTTAAAACTGACCTGAATTGATCAGGCGTAAGGATTTTCCATTAAGCAGAAATTAAGGAAATACATCTTCCAATATCTCAATTAAAACAGCCTCCGTTTTGCAAAGGTAGGAGCTGTTGATTTGATTTTAGTGAACAAGGAGATCAATAAGATAAAAGGCCCCTGAGAGGGCAACGTGCCTCTTCACATACCTCCTCGAGGCTGGGTTCCTCCCTGCACCTTATCCCCCACCCACAGCTGACAGTGATGCAGGCCCCCTCAAAGTGCTGACTGCTGCAGGAAATGATGCCAAAAACCAGTCCATGTGTCCACGTGGAGCTGAGGATAGCCAAGGCCTCCTGAGAGACAGAGCAAAGTTGTCCCTTCTTCTTCATCATCATTATTACAATGCGCTCCCCTAAGGGCAGAGATCTGGGTCTGCTGTGTTCACAGATGTCTTACCAGCACCTAGAACAGTGCCTGGCTGTGGTAGACTGATGGCATGAGGGCCCCCAGTTCTTTGCCTCTCCCTGTATCCACACCATGCCCTTTGCCATGTGACTTGCATTCCTCTCACTGAAAAGGCAGCTCTTACTGCCCCTTCGCCTGGAATCTGGGCTGTCCCTGTGACTTGCTTTGTCCAGTAGACGACAAGCAGAAATGATGATGAGCCTTGACTTCAAAAGGCTTTATATGTCTCCCCACCATCTCTTAACTCTCTGCCGTCACCGTAAGAAGGACATTCCCAGATGAGTCTGCTGGTCTCAGATTAAGAATGAGGGTCATGGAGGTAAAGCCAGGCTGCCCTGGTCATTCCAGCTAAGGCCATCCAAGATCAGCCAACAGACAGCTGACCAACAGACACACAAGTGAACCCAGGCAGGCCAGCAGGACCCTCCAGCTGACCCATGGACCTGGAAGCTAAACTAATGCTTGCTGTTTTAGGCTACCAAGTTTTAGGGTAGTTTGTTACATATTATTGAGAAAGAAATCAATGATACACTAGCACATTCATCTAAATTGATAGAGTTAATCTATTAAATACTATTAAATAGGTACTAAATACTAAGCACTTGGTTAAACAATATGCCTACATTATGGATCCTGTCTTGATTTAAAATGTTCATGTTTTGTTCATCATGAAATCTGCCTCATTAATCTTGATCTGTTTTAAATCTTGCATTAATATATTATTTATCTTGATTATTGAGTTTTGCTTTTGGCGCCTCCTTAAATTTTGTACCACTCACTCACCTCACCATATTCTCAGCCCTGATTGTCTGATTTATTCCTTGTAAAAATAAATCTGTCAAAAAAGTAAGGTCCAGATGAAGCTGGAATAATTTGAGCAACAAAATAAATAATGTGGTATTGCATTATAACTCGAAGCATAAAATAAATATCCATGAGTCCACACTGATAGAAATAAATGATTGAATAAATAAATAAATAAATAAGTAAATGTGGGAGGATGGGTAAATATCCCACATTCCATCAAGGAAGGGGACCATCAACCCCCATTCCCTAAGTATGAGCTGACAGTGACTTCTTTCCAAGGACGACCACCGAGGAAGGGCAGAAAGGACAGTGGAGAGATCTGACAGACACACCTCAGCCAGGTGAGCAAGGTCACCATCATTTTGATGAGCCATGTTGCAAGGTGGTACACTGTAGGGTGTGATGAGAATGGAACTTTACCTCTGCGATCTTCTTCTCCCAAACCCATACCTCAGTCTAATCATGAGAAACATATGAGACAAATCCCAGTTGAGGGACAGTCTGTAACATACCTGAGCAGTCCTCCTCCAAACTGTCAAAGTCACTAAAAACAAGGACAGCCTGAGGACCTATGGTGGCTGATGTGGTACCTTGGATGGGATCCTGGAACAGGAAACAGGCCTGAGTAAAAGCTAAGGAAATCCTGATGAAAGGTGGAGATTAGTTAATAACAATGCATCAATACTGGTACATCAGTTGTGACAAACGCACCATCGTGATGTAAGACGTGGACAGCAGGGGAAGCTGGGTACAGGTTACACGGGAGGTCACTGCACTGTCTTTGCAACTTTTCTGTAAGTCTAAAACTATTCTAAAACAAATGGCTTATTTAAACAAAAAATAAACCAAGGCCCAGAGAGATCAATTGCCCAAAGTCACAGAGTTAATAAATGACAAAACTGGGATTCTACTCCAGGACTGTGTTTGAACCAACACCCTATGGCTCACCTACTCACACTGAGATAATTTCCATGTGACAAAAATAAGGAAGGAAGGGAGGGAGGGGGAGGAGGAGGGAGGGACGGAGGGAGAGAGGGAGAGAGGGAGGAGAAAAGAAGAGAGAGAAAAGGAGGGAGGGAGGGAGGGAGATTGATTGACAGATATTTGCCAGCTTTTTGCTATTTGATGAAATTGGCTGCCCGAAATGCCTTTTGTCTCCTTTCCTCCTAAATGCATATTCAGCAGCTTCCAGCTGCACCAGGGGCTTCTCATCCAGCTGTGCTCACCCTCATACAAACTCCCATGAAATCAATAGCACACATCCATCATTTTATCTCCACCACTTAGTGGAAGCAAAAACCACTTTGCCAAAGTACCCTCCACCGGACAAGACATATCACCCCGTCACCATCTTACCCATCCACCTTGCATACAATTGTTTAAGTGGTTTGGGGTCCTTTGAAATCAGAGATTTATTCCTGCTTCCTTTACGTTTTATTATGGGAGGTTTATCATCAATATGAAACTTTAATTCCTCCAGAGCCGTGGATTAATAGACTCATAAACTTTAATACCTGGTGCTTCATACACTTCATTCAGGATGTACTCCGCACAGTTGGGGAGTAACAATACAGTGCAATTTTTATGATCTCCCCCATCCTTCAATTCTAAGACCTTTGGGGACATAGATTCACCTTGATAAAGCTCTGTCTTGTAATTAGGAGGCTGAACACTGGAATCAGACCAACATGGGTTCAAATCCCGGCTGTATCACTTACTACCTGTGCAACTCCAGGCTTGTTGCTTTACCTCTCTGAGCCTCAGCTCCATCCATCTATAAAATGGGGATAAAATTGGAACCTATCTCACAAGGTTATTAATTGTTCATGGTGTGTGTATGTGTGTACAATGGCGGTGGGGAGGGAGAGAGCAAGGGGGGAGGGGGGAGAACAAAAAAGAGAACCAAAAAAATTTCCTTTTTTATGACAAGGAAAATAAAGACACCCCCTTAGAATCTCTGCAGAGAAAACAGAGCAAAGAGACCAGAATCTTCACTCCCTTCACTTTGCACACATCATCAACCCAGAGCTCCAATACTAAGCACGTTTGTGTTCAGCTCGTGCCATTGTTTAAAATGCAGCCGCTGCTGCTTCTAGTGACAAGAATTGCTAGTTTGTTCTTCCAAAGAAATCTTTGGGGGGTAGGGCTTAGGCTGAGCTCTTTGTAACTTTCTAATTTCTCAGAAGACAATTTGGGAAAACAAACAGCACTCTTTTTTCAGAGCTGACTGCAGCATGCTGTGCCTCTCCTGTCTTCCAAAAGGCCTCCTCTTGTACAGCAAAGACCTAAATAAAACAGCAAAAGACAAATAATAGTCCAACAGATCATATAATATGCAGTGATTCAGATAATACTAAAGATAACCAATCTTTACACCAGTGGTTCTCACCCAGGGGACAGCTGGCAATGTCTGGAGATGTTTTTTGTTGTCATGACTGGGCATGGAGAGTGGCCTGTGACCAACACCCCCACAGAACTGAGGCTCCCAGACTTACAACCAGAAAGGATGGAATTCCACGCCGCTGAGCCTTAGACAAGACCTCAGCCCTAACCAACACCTTGATCATAGCCTGGATGGTTCAGAAGCAGAGGATGCACCTAAGATCTGCCCAGATTGCTGACTCACAGACACCATGAGATTAAAAAAGTGCATTGTACCAAACTGCCAAATTTGTATAATGTTGTTATGTAGCAAGAGAAAACAAACGCCCTGACCTGGGCTGCCACACCCACTTTCCTATCCCAATGGAACATGTGCTCATGGAAAACACTGTGCTAGTTTCCTTGGGCTAGGATGACAAATCACCACAAATCAGAGGGCCTAAAACAACAGGAATCCATTCTCTTACAGTTTGGGATGGAAGAAGGCTAAAATCAAGGTGTCAGCAAGGTCACACTTTCTCCAAAGGCTCTAAGAAAGACCCCTTCCTTGCCTCTTCCTATCTTCCAGTGGCTCCTAGCCATCCTTGGCATTCCCTGGCTTGTAGAGGCATCTCTCAAGTCCCTGCCTCCATCTTCACATGGCCCTCTTCCCTATGTGTGTGTCTGTGTCCAAATTTCTTCATCTTCTGAGGACACCCATCACACCCTAATCCAGTGTGACCTCAGCTTAATTTGATGACCTCTGCAAAGACTCTATTTCCAAGTAAGGTCACATCCACAGGTACTGAGGGTTAGGATTTCAACATACCATTTGCAGGGGACAAAATTCAACCCAGAAAACAGAGCCTGCAGGTCTCCTGGCAACTCCAGCCCCTTGGGAAATTGCTCATCCACCCCTAGTTCCCACCAACTCCTGGCTCATTGATTCACCACATGCTTACTGAACACTCCATGTGCTGCCCACAATGGAGAAACTGGAGGAAACAGAGTCAAGAAAACCCCTGCTCTTACGAAGCTTATATTCCAGGGGAAGCAAGGCAGACAGTCGCTGCCAACAAATAAGGAGACCGTTTCCGACCATGGCAAATGGTATGAATAATAATGGCAGTGGTAGTAACAAGAGTCGTGGTGGCAACAGCAGCTAACGTTGCTGGGCGTTGTTCTAAACACTTCATGAGAATTTGCAGTCTTCATCCTCAACACAACCGCATGAAGTAGCTACCATTCAATCCCATTTTAAAGGTGGGGAAATTGAGGCACAAAAAGGTTGCACACAACTAATAGCAGAGCCAGGATTCAAACTCAGGCAGCTGAGCCCCAGGGACCCAACATGAAGAAAACAAAGAGCTGGAGGAAGGAATAGGACTTCAGATCTGATGGTCTCTGGTAGGGAACTTGTGAGCCAAGTCTTGACCAGACAGTAGGGTGGATGCCAGATTGCAGCAAGTGAAAGAGGGAATGTAAATGGAGGATGTGAAGAAGGTAAAATGATGTTTAATTGTAGAAGGTGGGAAGCTTCTGAAATACTCAGTGGCTGTACCAAACAGGATAGACATTGGGTAGAATGTAGACCACTTTAAGAAAGGGGATGTTAGAGAGCAAGGTGCTACCTCACCCCAGGGATGCTGTGATGCACCTCCTGCCTCCCCTCTCAGTTTCCTTCCTGCTGCATCATCTCTGTCCTATAGCTTTACCCTCCCAGTGTTGGCTCAGGCCAGCCCCACTGCCTGGGGTGATTAATAGGTTTAATTTATCATTAACTTCCAAGGAGCTGAGCTAGGCGAGTGACGCCTCTGGAACAGTGTATGAGTAATCAGTGGGTAAGCAGAAGCCTCTGCATCCTTATTTATATTCATTTTGCACTGGGGACATTCCTAATTTGTTTGTTTTTCTCTGGTCTGGCTTCACCTACCTGGACTTGGGTGACTGGGAAGAGACCAAGAAGGGATGGTCCAGGAGACCAGGGATGGAAGGAGAGACTGAGTCTGTGCGGACAGAGGAGGATGGGGACAGGAAGACACTGGACAAGACTCTGGGAGGAGCATCTGCCCACCCTAAATCTCCATGCCCACCGGCTGCCAGCATCTCATTCATCCAGACGTGGCCCCAACTTGTCGTTGGTGCAGGCGCCGAGCCAAACGCTGTGAGGGGCAGAAGTGAGGGCTTTGGGGTTCCTGCCTTCAGAGGGCTCTCAGCACACCAGGAGAAATGGGCATATAATCATTTCAAAGCTCGGTCAGCAGACCCATGTGTACGAGGCAGTATAGGCTCAAAGGCAAGGGTGGGGCTCCTCGTTCTCATGCCTGGTGGAATTTTAGGATCCAGGACTCCGAGGGCCAGCCTGAAATCCAGGCCATTTGTCCCTCCTCCATTAATCTGAATGCACACAGGCCAGGGAACCATCATCAGGCCAGAGAAGGGAGGGAGGGTAAGAAAAGGTCTCTAGCACAGGGAAGGTAAGGCTGGGCCTGGGCTTACCAACCGATATGTCCGGGAAGCCCCCATAGGGAATCCCCAGCCAGCAACCCCAAAAGCCATGGGCTTCAAAAATGTGCTGGAATGGGTTTTTCTTCCCTTTCACCCCTCCTGCAAGAAGGTCACGTGTCATGCAATTCTGGGTTGACAAGGAGACAGACACCCTCTCTGCAAATTAAGAGGCAGGAGCCTGTGCAAGTGAGGTGGCCCTCTGCACAGGGCCTCGGACTGGCTGTGTGCAGACTTCTCCCACAAGCTAGGCTACTGTGAGGGCAAGAGGGGCAGCAGGAGAGAGGTTACTGGGGTGGGGGGGTCACCTGCAGAGATCACCCCTAGAATCTCAGACTGCAAATGGTGCTCAGGGATCAGCCACATGGATTAAAACCACCCCTGGCTCTCCCCACTCTGTGGAAGTACAGAGCTGGGATCCGAAATAAAAGCACATTCCGGAGATTCTGTGAGCAGCAATGTAAGTGGAACAAGGCAGCAGCCACCGGGCAGGGCAACTTGAGGCTTTGGACAATGGTTTCTGCTGCCTGGAATCCAAGTTTATCCCAAAGACCCTTGGGTTAAATGTGAAGATGAGAAATTCTGGGTTTTAATTAGGGGATGGTGAGGAAGGTGTGGGATAATGCAGCCTGCAGCATCAATGCCTCATTTCTTTTTTCTTTGTAAAAGCTTTATTGAGATAGAATTTGCATACCATACAATTCACTCATTTAAGTGTATGATTCAATGGTTTTTAGTATATTCATAAGTTGTACACCTACCACCACAATCAATTTTAGAACACTGTCATCACCCTCAAAAGAATTCCCTTACCCTTAGCCATCACTTCCCAAATATCCCACCATCCCCAGCCCCTGGCAACCCCTAATTTACTCGCTGTCTCCATGGATTTGATTAGTCTGGATGTCTCACAGAAATGGCCTCCTTCCTTCTTTGCTACAGGGTCAGCATGACCAGAATGTCTGGCTTCAGCCTAGCTTCAACCTTGACACTCATGACCTGGTAGTGATTCTGTCCTCCTGAGCTCCAGCATCCTCACCTGAAAGTGGAGTCAAGCATTGTTCTTTACCCACCAAGTGGCAGGGAAGGTGACATAAGTTAACACCCATCACAGTGTCTGCATGCAGTAGGTACTCAGCAAATGGGAGACGTGTGACTGCTCTGGTGTCTTTGCCTGGCTTGCTTGATGGGGATAGCACAGGGCCCTCCCTCTTGAGGATGACAGACAAAATGCTGGGTCCCACGAAGATAAAAGAGACCACACACATGGAGCTTAATGCAGAGCCTGCTCAATGAATGGGGCCTTTTTAAAATTGTACCGATGTGAATGGTGAGTCTGGCCAAGTTTGTGGTCATAAGGTCAGGACCACTGGCCCCACCGCAGGAAACTGTCTCTCGGTGGCCTGACGACAAAGCTAGGGCAGCCTTGTTATCCAGGAGCCAGGGCCAGGATGGGAAGGCAACTCAGAGCTGAGACAGAGGACCAGTGGGCTCCCGGCAGGTCTGGCCTCGCTGGGCAGCTATCAGTCCTGGGAGGCTGCCCGCCGTGTGCTCCAGACTCCCAGGGCCCAAGGCAGGGGTGGGAATAATCCGGTTACATGCTCAGGGAGTGCTGCTGCTCTTGGCAGAGCCACAAATTGAGTTTGAAATGAGTAACCGGGAGCCAAGCTGCTTGTGCTGTGAGCGACAAGGCTGGGCTGGCAGGTTGCCTCCACACCGCCCCCTCTGGACCAGAGGAGGGGGCTGGGGAGACAGCCTGAAACCAGCCCCGGACGTAATGGGTAATCCAGCTTCCCTTGCTGTTATTGGGGGGGGGGGGGGGCATGGCTGACACCCAGCAAAGAAGGAAGAAGGTCATTTCCATGAACTGCCCAGAAGAGAAAAAGCTACAAAGACAGGAAGTAGATTAGTGGCTGCCTGGGGTTAGGGAAGGTGGGGGGATTGGGGTTTGATAGCTGAAGGGTTCAGGTATGTGTTTCTCTTAGGGGTGATGAAAATGCTCTAAAACTGATTGAGGTGATGATTGCATGACTGTGAATTATACTTAAAACCATGAACCTATACACTTTAAGTGGGTGGAGTGTATAGTATGTGAATTATATTTCAAAGTTGTTACAAAAACAAGAGAGAGTGTTGGGGGCAGAGGGTACGGAGAATGACTTCCCATAGGCATGACTCTTAGACCACAAAACCAAGATCCTCCCATAAGAACAAAAATAAGAGCTAAGATGTATGAGGTCCTTCACAGAGGAGAAAACTACAACACAGAGAGGTTAATTCTCTTGCCCAAAGTTGCACAGCAACAAAAGGCAGTCAAGGCTCCTCCTCAGCCTATCCAGTAACAGGCTTGTGCTCCTAACCACTGGGCTGTATTGCCTTTGACTGATAAGCACCTTAAGCAATTGCTTGAGGCACCAGGAAAGGAAGAGACGATATTGTAGGAGAGAAGCATTTGACGTACATAAATAGAATAATCAAAGCAAACATCGTGGGCAAGAACAGAACTTTGCTCCACTTCCATACACGCTGTAGTGGGGAGTCCAACTTTCCTGGGACTAGGTGTCACAAGGTCTTGATCCAGCTCAGGATCTGTGTCCTGGGGTCTCTGCTCTGGCTGTTTCTCAGGGTCCCCCCAAGGCAGGGGGAGCCTGGAGCCAACAGTCCATCTGATAAAGATCCAACTCACAAAGCGGGCTCCATTGTGCTACAGACTCTGCAGATGGCTGCAGACTCTGCAGATTTCTGCAGAAAGGCTATAACTCAGTAGAGAATTCTGTTAATATGGTTGCCGCCTGCCCTCACCCCTGCAGCTCCCAGTCTAACCACGGTGGAGATAACGGAGGCTGGAGGCTACCGGGTCCTGATTACATTTCCTCCCCTCTCGCTGCCCTAAAAAGATGGGCTTTGTTGGGCTTCTGCTGCCACCTACAGCAGCTGCAACAAAAGGCAGGTCTCCAGCCAGACCTGGAGACACAGAACAGGGGCTTCAGGGCAGAAATGGGGCACCATGGGCCAAAGCCTGAGGTCTGATATCCAGGTCCTCCGCAGACCCTCAGGCCATCTGGGGAAGAATACTCCACAGCCTTCTCTCCATCCTTCCTCCAGAGGCCCCACCCTCTGGGACACACCAAATGGAAGGGAGGACCAGCTCTGCATCCTGTGGGGCTAAAGGGCATCTAAACCTCTCTTCTTGCCTTGAGGATGTTCTGATCCCTCTGCCCACATCGACTGCCTGCTGCACCATTTCATTAACCACCCCCCCTCCAAGAAGCCCCTCTCGATTCCCTCCCCTGGCTTAGCTAAGCCCACAGCTCCCTTCTGCTTGCCTCATTGATCACTCTGCATTGTAGCCACTTACCTGCCTGTCTCCCCTAGTAATGATAATAGTCAGACTAACATTCATTAAGCACTGAGCACATACCACGTACTGTGTTTAGAGAATTGCACGCACCATGTCAATTAATAATTCAGCAACTTAGGAGGGAGATCCATTGTTGTCATCATTTCCCAGATAAGAAAGCTGAGGCTCTGAAGGGTGCAGTAACTTAGCCAAAGCCAGCCTGAGGTCTGAATGTAGCCCCATCTTCCTCCAGAGACAACCCTCTTAATGCAGGAGTCACCCTGCCTCCGCTCCACCCTTCACCAACACTTTCACTTGATGGACGGGGTGACCATATAGTTCGTCTGCTGTTAATTGATTTAGAAACTTGGGAGCCTGCTTGGCTGGGAAAGGGATAATCATGTTTTCTTTTATTGGGCTCATGCAATGCTGAAAGCAATTGTTGTAAAATATATATATGATGTCTGGTCATTGCAAGACACCCCTGGAGCATAACTTCTCTTAGTCACACATTCCTTGTCCTTACAGTCTGTTTCTCTGGGATTTGGAGAAGATGAGATATAAAATGGAGCCAAATTGCAATCCAAAAGGCAACTCATAACCATGGATGGAAGCCAGCTTTGGGGAGACCGGCAAGTCAGTGAATCAACTGTGTGGTGAAGAAATGACCTCCCCGGGAGTTTATGGAATTAGAGGTTACACTGTCAGATGCTGACAGGACCACTCTGCCCTGATGGGACCAGACCTAAAGCCTCCAAAGGTGGGTCCATGCTCTCAGGGGCACTGGCTAAGGAGGGTATGCCCGGTGAGGTGTTGTCTAGCGTGGGAGAGAACTCCAAGTCATGAGATATCACATGGCAAGAGTCAAATGAGGGGAAGCGTAAGAGCTGCCTACAAGCATTTAAAGGGTTGACACCTGCAAGAGAGTAGACCTCATCTGTTCTCCCCAAGGGCAGACCCAAGCTAATGGGTAGAGAGAGGGAGAAGGGAGACAGCAAAAGGTTGGTGCCTGGCACGTGGTGAGCTCACAATAAATATTTGCTGAATGAAGGAATGAAATAATGAGTGTCCATGAGGAGGATGGATTTTGGAGTCAGAGAATCCTAGATTCAAATTTTCACCTTGTCCTTTATAACTGGGGTCTTGGTCAGGTGATCTAGTCTCTCTGAGCCTCTGATTGTCCATCTGTGAAGTAGGAGTAAAACAGTCAGTGAACAGCTAACTTTCAAGTCAGGACTGAAAGATAGGTAGGTATTAGCGAGTAGAAGGAAGGTCAGAAATCTGAGACCCGGGCAGGGAGAGTCTAGCAAAGAGGGCAGAAGGCAATGCTATCCCTGCCAGCACAGACTGACCACCCACACAACAGGCATTTGAGCACCTCTCCCATGCACAGTATTGGACCCAGGCACTAGAGGATGACAAATACGAAATGATGTCTGGTTATACTCTCCAAGGGCTTATGATCTAGAACAGAGGATAAAACACAAGCTGGCTGAAATGGCAGAAGACAGATCAGAGCCACACAGGGTGGTGAGCATCAGCATCAGCATCACCTCGGATGCTGGTGAGAAGTCAGACCCCTGGGTTCCAGCCAAGACCCAGTGAACCAGAGTCCCTGCAGGGTGAGGTTCTGGAAACTGCATTTCATCCAGCTGCCCAGGAACCACTTACACACTCCAAGACTGAGAACCACTGACTTCTGATAAGAAGAGGTCAACAGACCCGCAGTGGTCAGAGGATTCACAGAGGAGAGATCATGGAGCCAAGCCTAAGAACATAGGGATGGCAGCAGGTGGGGAGGGAGTGATAAGCAACACGGTGAGTGGGCAGCATGAGACCCAGAGGCAAGAAACTACAATCCTGTTAGAATAACATGCATTGTACATTGGGACCATTTGTCGGAAGGTTTCTGCTGGGAAGTAAGAGAACATCAGGCTGGATACATGAGTGTCCATCTCTCACATATGCCCACCCCTCTCCATCCCCACTGCCAGCAGCCTGGTCCAAGGTATCATCATTTCATCTCTTGCCTGAACAAAGGACACAGCCTCCTCAGTGGTTTCCCCAGTGCCAACACTGTCCTTCATCATCCTCACAGTAGCCAATGTGACCTTCTAACACACAAATTAAGCAATGTGAACAAACCCACCACCACCATCAATTAAATTTCCCCAAACTGCACTCAAATAAAATTCAGATCCCTTAACAAGACCTCCAGTGTGCTCTGGAATCTGGCCTCTGCCTGCTCTTCCCCAGGCTCACTCACTCCAGCTACACTGTCCTCCTCTCTATTCCTCAAAAGTGCCAGCGTGCCCCCACCTTCCAGCCTTTGCACTAACTTTCCCCTCTTCCAGGAGTATTCTTTCCTCCTCTCCCTCCAGCAGGCTCCTCCTCATCTTTCAGGCATCATTTCAGATGCCACCTCCTCAGAGAGGCTTTCCTCAAAGCCAACCTACCTAAAGCATCCTCCTCCTGATTTTCAATTTCATCACCCTCTTTCTCTTGGGGCAATGATCAGAATCTGTCAACTCTCTCTTGCCTAAATGTGCTTCTTTATTATCTGTCTCCCCATCCATATTGGAAGTTCCAGGAGGGGAGCAAAACTCTGTCTCAGTAACCACTGAATTCTCTCAAGCACCTGGAACACATAGTGCATGGACGAGTTTCAACAAGCATTTTCTGAATCCATAAAAAGTGCATCAGTTGTAGAAGGCCTTGAATGCCAAGTTAGGGAGTAGGGCGATATGCCAAGAACTTTGCAGAAAGAGCAGTACCCAGCACGATGAGAGAAAATCCCGCGTTAGCTGAGAAAACCCCCCAGAGGATTTCAAAGATAATAAATAGCAAAGTAAATTTCAAGAGCGGATCTAAATTCACCAACCCCGGTGAAAGCTGAAAATTACCATCCCAGCTGGTGGAAATGTCAATTCAAACTTCATTTATAAAACCATTTCAGGCTCTGATTGCTAAATTATTATTTCATATGAGAATGAGCATTGTCTGGATAAAAAGTGATGGCAAAAGTAAAAAATTCAATTTACTCACCCTCCCCTTCCCTGAAAAAAAAAATCTTTTAACATTAAAAGTTATTCCACATAATTTCAGATATAAATATCACTTAGTGCAGATGTTGTGTATAAAATGTAATTATTACTCATGGAAAATCAATGGTGGCAAATGATAAAATCCATGATCTGGGTCTTTCTACTGAGCAGAAACGTATTAGCACTTTGGCTGTGGTTTATGCGCTTTTTAATTGAAAATGAACTCTAACTAGAAATGGATCGCAACACAGGGATGGAGCAGCCGATTGCAAATAAAGATGTAATGACCGCCAAACTCTCTGGCAATGCAGGGAGTTCAAAGCAGGAACCGTTTCCCCCAAAAGCATTCAGGGTTCGCTCTCACTTACTGAGAGCTTGCTCTGTGCTGGCCCGGTGGTCAACCACTGTAAACAAGACAGATATGGTTCCTCCTGACGGACACATGTGAACCAAGGAGTAGATGAGATAATAACCGATGGTGATATGTGAGATGAAGGTAATAAACAGGCTGCTGAAATGCAGTGTGACTGGAGAGGCTGCTGTAGACAGGGAGGCCACTCGGAGACGGGGACACAAGACCAGACCAAGTGGTGAGAAGGAGCCAGATGCGGGAAGACGGGGAAAAGAGAACAAGCAAAGGCAATGAAGAGGAGCTAGGAGATGATCGGTGTGTGTGGAGAATAGTGAAGAAGGGGTGGGGAGGCGGCCATCTAGGATCATACGTGCTACTGGGACTTTCAGTCACCTTGATCCACCATCTTCATCTCTGAGGTCCCTTAACTGGTCCACCCCAGACGCCCAGCAAGCAAAAACTATTGGGTATCTGCAATGAACTGAATGTTTGTGTCCCCCCTCCAAACTTCATATGTTGGAACCTTAACCCCAAAGGTGACACTTTTAGGAGGTAGGACCTTTGGGAAGTGATTAAGTCATGAGAATGGATTAATGCCCTTGCAAAAGAGGCCCAGAGAGCTCCTCACCCCTCCTACCATGGGAGGACACAGTGAGAAGACCACTGCCTACAAACCAGGAAACAGACCCTCTTTGGACACCAAAGCTGTCAAACACCTTGGTCTCAGATTTCCAGCCTCCAGAACTATGAGAAGTAAGTTTCTCTTGTTTATAAGCCACCCAGTCTATGGTATTTTTGTTAGAGCAATCCCAACAGACTAAAACAGTATCTGAATCCAAATTTCATCTTGGTCCTTTCCCAACCATATCTACTATTCACTAACCCCATAACACCAATCCACACACACCCACCAGCTGCCAGGTGGATGTGGCTCCTCTGCTATTGGCCCACAGGCCCCAGGAGCACACTGTCTCCAAGAGCCCTTAGGGGAGTTGAGGGAGAGAGTACATGGCAAAGACCCCCTCGTCCACTACTTCCCTACCCTCAGAGTCAGACCTTGGGCACCTACCCAAGATCCATCAATGCCCCTGGAGTAATTCATCATTGCCAAATTCTGTGCATGTGGAAAGAAAGCAATGAAACATCTAACCCTCAGTTCTCTTGTGCTCTTCCCAACACAGGCAGGTCAGGGTCTGACAATTCTCCTTTGACACACAGGTCAAGTGTCTGCTCTGGGTCACACAGCCCACAGATTATAGTGCCAAGACTGGAATCCAAATGTCTGGATTTGGGGAACAAGATATTGACAGTCCACCAACGAGACGGCACAGAATCGTTTGGGAAGACAGCATATTAAGAGTCCAGACTCAGCTTCCCTTTGGAGCCCTGACAAGGACTCACACCCGTGCCTTAGGACACCAAGGCATAGAACGAAGGATAACTAAGAACAAAATATACTGTCACTGCATTGGGGCCCCATCTCGTGCTCCGTCATGAAGTAAATCACCACACGCACAAGAGTTTGCAAAGCCCCATGAGAAGGCTGTTTATCTCTGCCTTTCTAAAAGTCCTCTGTTTTCTTTCCTTCCCCCCCACCCCCGTCTTTCCCCTCCCACTGTCTCTTTCGAAACAGCCACAAATGAGACAGGGTGATTAATTTCTCATTTTGGCCACCATTGCAGAAACACATTCCCTCAAACCCTGATGCAAAAAGAAAAGATTTAATCAGTCTCTAGTGTGACTACCTCGTGCATTCGAGAAGATCTCTGATGGGAGGCAAAGACGTTTTCAGACATTAAACTTTAATGAGCAGAGCAGGCAAACGTATTGCTATGTCAACACCTGGCTTGGCCTCATCGAAGAGAAACGTGGGCTAGTCCATCAGTCTCCCCAGATCAGTATTGTCATCACTCTCAGCTCTTATTACATTTGCCCAACCTGAGTGTACATGGAAAATATTCTGTTAAATCAATCAGCACTAGGAAAAGCCAGTGGGAGTGGGGACTTTGCAAAGTTTTGCTAGGCTGATAGAGAAAAGGATTTTTCGTGTGTAGGTGCTCCAAGGCTGAAGTTAATTCTTTCTAGTTCAAAGTCATCATGCCTTAGATTTCAGATGGTTCTTATTGCAGGAGGAGAAAAAGCAAAGAGAGAGGAGGGTTTGTCTTGAGGAAAAAGATCAGGACGATAGTGAAAGCTAGGCCAAGGGGATCTGAGTTTCAGAAATTATCTAGGCTACAGGGAAGTGTTCAGAGTCTTGCAGTGATGTTTGATGGGGAAAAAAATATGGAAATGAATATATGTATGTATATGCATGACTGGGACATTGTGCTGGGACACCAGAGATTGATACATTGTAACTGACCATACTTCAATTTTAAAAAAAAAAATTATCTAGGCTAGTAATCAGCACACCTTCTCCTGTAAAGGGCCATATAGTCTGTCATAGCTTTCAACTCTGCTATTATACCATGACAGCAGCCATAGACAATAGACAAACAAATGGGCATGGCTGTATTCCAATGAAACTTAATTTACAAAAACAGGCAGTTGACCAGATTTGGCCCAAGGACCATAGTTTGCCAATCTCTGTTCTAGGCTCCAGGGTCTAAAGAAGTGAATAGGAACCCAGGGAATATGGAGAAAATCAAGAGGTTTCTCCTCCTGTACGGGTCAGTGCTTGAAGGTCAGAAGTGAAGAGCGAAGTCCTACCTCACTTGGATGGTTGGTGGTTTAGTAAGAGAAGCTAAATGTCATTTCGGCCAAATGGCTTACCCATTAGACAAAAAAAGTATAGTTGTGTCCCTCTGGCCACAGGACCTTTGCACTTGCTGTACTCCCCCTGCTTAAAATGCTCTTTGTTCCACTTTTACTCAGTTAAATCCTCTTTATCTTCAGCTAAGATTACATCCTTCAGAGAAGACCTGCCTAGAGCTTCCCACTCCTGCCAAGCACATTTAGCATTCTGTACTTGGGTTTCATTGCAGTTGTGTCTTAACATGACAGCCCCTCTTCCCTCATTGGACTGCAAACTCCATGAAGTCAACACTGAGTACGTAGCATAGGGTCTGGTGTGTGGGAAGAACTGAGTGAATAGGCATTAAATAAATGGGCATGAAAGGCTTTAATTAGAATTGGAAAGCATGCTTATCTGTGATCTTCACTTTCCCCTCATCAAACACAGCCTCCCTGAAACCCTCGGTCTCCACTGAAAGAGGGTCTGGGCAGTAGTATCCCCATGGAAGGCGTATTGAAACAGACCTGCAGTCCTCACACCCACAGTCTCTGAGTCAGTAGGTCTGGGATGGAGCCTAGGAATTTGCAGTGCCAACCAGCTCCCAGGTGATGCTGATGCCGATGGTCTAGGGACCACACTTACAATTTTTAACTCTGGCAACACATGAGAATTGCAGGGAATCTTTAAAAAAATACCTATATCACGTCCCTCTCTAGACCAATCACATCAGAATCTCTGACTATGGGACTTGGACATGGTTGTTTGTTTTTTGTTTTGTGCTCTCCTTTTGTGTTTTAGAGCTCCCTGAGAGATTCTAATTTGCAGCTAGGCTTGAGAACAACCAAGCTATAGGATATGTGTAGGGCAAGAGCTGTCCTCAGGGTTTGGGCACCCGTACTGGCTTTGGCCACCCACAGTAGCAGTTTGAGAATGACCTGGGGCATCGTCCCCCACGCGAGGGTAAGCTCAGGGCTGCCTGATAGGACAGCTCCTAGGGCTCATCTGAGAGGTATGTAAATGCCAAGCGAAGCTCAGTGAGGATTCATTAGAGTAGCTGGGCAGAGCAGTTGCTGATCTATTTTCATTGCTGTAAAAATTCCATTGTATAAATATACTACAGTGTTTTTACCCACTCACTGTCGCTGATTCGGGGCCACTATGAATAGTGCTGCTATAAACATTCTAGTACACATTATTTGGTGAATGTATATATGCATTTCTTGTGGGCAAAAGCCAAATATAAAAAGAACGCATACTGTGTAACTGCATTTATAGGACGTTGAAAACACCTGAAATTAACTGAGAGCCTTAGAAGCGGGACCGCGCCGGGGAGGGTAAATGCTGGGGAGAGCTGTGGCTCTGGGTGCTGATGTCCCACATAGTCTCTCTGTGATAATTCATCAAGCTGTACTCTTGAGACTGGGTGCCTTTCAGTATATACTTCAATTAAAAAAAAAAAAGTTTATTAAAAATAAAACACTCGCACTGCAGAGGCAGGTGCACTGCCAGCATGTGGCCTGCAGGGGGTGCCACCACCTCATGAACTCTGCTCTCCCAGCTCCCGTCTGGAATCTGGCTGGTCAGGCCTCCTTGAAGTTTCAGAGCTCGCTGAAGAGCAGCAAATGCTCTGGGCTCACAGGCAGGAGTGCCCACAGGAGCCCCGGTAAGACCTGGCCACACTCACCTCCCCCAGCCCTCAGCTCAGCACCACAACAGGCTGGAAATTTTGTTCTCAAAAGCACTCAGCATCCCAAAGCAGTCCTACCTGGAAGAGAGCTCAGGATAGCGACGTTTCCAGGGCCCTTCTCCTCTCTGCCTCTCCGAGGCCTCACACACACACAGAGGAGCACTGTGGTTAAGAGTAGGGGCAACCCAGGTTCAATCCCTGGCACTGCCATTGCCAGTTGGGTGACCTTGAACAAAGCACTTAAGCTCGGTTCCCTGTTCTGTAAAAGGAGGTGGTGATACTGCCCACCTTGTGGGGTTGTGGTGTCTGGCTCAGAACGTAATCAGTAGCTGTTACCAAACGGAACTAGACAATACCAGCAGAGTGATCACAGAAGGGCAGTAGGAATCCATCGCCTTAGACCCATTCAGCCCTGCCTCCTGGAGAAACTAAGGACAAGGTCATGCCAGGCCAGTGGCTGCAGCTCGTGGACTTCTAATCTGAGAGACAGTGGCCAAGGTCAGCCCGGCCTTGGGCAGCACCAAGATCGGCAGCAGTTGGAAATAATAGCTCAGGCCAGGGGCTGACCTCCTTCCAGATGCTCTGGGCTTTGAGATGTCCTAGGATTCAGCACTTACAGTGCCAAGAATGTTGGCGGCTATCTGGAATGCCGGGGTCTGGTAGAGGGAAAACGACGGCGTGGGAGCCCTCTGAGTTCCATATCCCAGCTCTGGCACCTCATTAGCTGCACAGCCCTGAAATAACTACATGACCCCTCAGAGAGCCATCTATTTCCCGGGAAGATCACCCCTCTTATAAGACTGACTTGAGAGCCAAGTGCAGTCATTGTCAGACATCTGGCACATGATGGAGCTCAGAGGGTGTTGCCTGCCCCTCCTCTGGGTGGGCTCTGAGCTCATGAGATAATGATGATAGCAACATAATAATACCAGCTCATAGGTGAGGACTTACTCCAGGCATGATAGCCCTACAAGTAGGCAGCATTGTCTCCATTTTCGAGACAAGGAAATTGAGTCCTCAGACAAGGAAAGACAAGGACGTTATCTTGCCTAAAGTCACATGGCCAGTTAGGGCTAAAAGTTGGATTTGAACCCAAGTCTGTCTAGTTTCAAAACTGCTTTTTATCCACCTGGCTGTATTAGAACTTAAGCCACTGTCTCATTCCAGCCCTCAGGGGAAAGCCCTTGGCATTGAGAATGTTTACGCCCAATTCCTTGTACTCTATCGCCCTCCCAAGGAAGCTAACAACTCTCATCTCATGACGTGGTCCCTTGACTCTTCACCTTAAGTGCAGAATTGAGCACAGTCAAGTGAGAGGATAGGGGAGGTCAGAAAAGAAAGTTGTATGAGGCTATCAGTGGCCCAGGACTCCCATAATGCAGAAGGGCCCCAACCTTCTCCCTCTTCTGCCCACAGAGCTCCGGTGTCAGTCAAAGCTGGAGATCAGGCCTGCCTCTGCCACTTACTAACAGTGTGACTTCAGGAGAAGTAGGTGACCCCTCTGTACTATGGTGTCCTCATTCATGGAAGTGCAAATAATGCTGGAAATGGAAACTACTAGAAAATGTCCTTGCAAGGACTAAATGAGATACTGTGTTTGAAGTGCATGGCGGAGTACTGGCGTATAAGTCAGCACTTGAGTTTTAGCTAGTACATCACCATCAGCCTCACCACATCATTCTCCGTCATCCTCATCATTACCAACACTATCCATTATCGTCAGCATCACCACCACCATCACCATCATCACCTTCTTTTTCATCACCATCATCCCGTTATTCTATCACCAACATTATCCATCATCACCATCATCACCACCATCATCATCACCATCACCATCATTATCCTCCATCATCCCCATCACCAACATCATCCCCACCATTCCCCATTATCACTGCCAACATCTTCCATTATCGTCACCAACACTATTATCATTTCAAGGAGATAATGCATATCGAAGGCATAGCTCACTGAGAACAAGGAGAAGTGTGATAAAGCTTCCCTTGCTCACAAGGTAGACATGAGTTCTGGTATGTTGGAAGACATAACAGTTATCCCTGTCTTGCTCTTTAGACTCCACATGCCATTGTCTCAAGCACACAAGAGAATCCCAGGGATATTAAGGCTTTAATACCTCCACTTCCTAGGAATACAGCTTCTGGACCTCCCAGGACAGTGACCAGGCCCAGCCCCTCCAGACCTGAGTTTCTAGGAAAGAGAAAAGGGCCCAAGTCCACATCATCCTTGGGTTCCCCCCAATAATCCAGAGTGACCTAGAACTGATCCATGCTGCCAGGTCCTGCAAGATCTATGACTCTCATATAGTCTTTGGCTCCCTTCTCTCTGTTTATCCACATCATTCCCTCATCATTAAAAAAATAAACAAATGAGCATCTTCTCCTCCCCAAGCCCTGAGCTAGAAATTCAGGAACCCGTACAGAACAAGATGGTCCTTATCCCCACCCTCAGGGAGCCTTCAGTCCAGGGGGGCAACTGGACACAAGACAGATAATCACAGCTGTACTTACAGTTGCAGTGGGCTTCAGGGGAGAAAACAGGGAGCTTTGACACCACGTGAGGTGCAGCCTGACCTAACTGAGGAACTCCAGGAAGGCTTCCCTGAGGAAGTGACACCAAAGCTGAGCCCTGAATGATGACTAGGAATTCTAACAATGAAAGGACAGGGAGAAGTTGGAGGAAAGCACTCTGAGAAGAAGAATAAGCTAGTGCAAAGGCCTGGAGGCATTTGGTGACCTGAATCTCCACTGAGGCAAGAGTGCTTAAGGATAAAGAGAAAGAGGTCTGCAACAAGGCTGACAAGATCAAGGGGGTTCTGACTTTGCTGGGTTTATTAAGCCAAGTAAAGGAGTCTTGGATTTTATTCTTAAGTTCCTGGAAGCCATTATCCTGGAAGCCATTAAAGAAAAACTTGTTAAGAGAAACAAAAATTGCCTTAGTCTTACCAGGGCTTGCTTCATGCTCAGAAAGGAGAAGAACATTTAGTCCTGACCAATGTCCTCTCTATCTCCTGGGAGTGATCCAAGTAAAACCAGAAGTGAACTCACACTCTCAGAGAGAGAGAGAACACTGACAGGCTGGTCAAGTTGACTGGGGAAGAAAGAGTCATTCCAGGTACCTCCCTGAGCAGAGCATCGTTTCCTCCAAATCAAGAAGACCTGACAGATAACTGCAGTTGGGCATTCCATGCACCTGCTGCCATCTGCCCAAACCTTCTTTCCTCCAGCTTCCTCGCCTGCCCATGCCAGGGAGTCCACTGTTCACCCCAAACAGTGATGGTGTTGAGCACTGATGTCTGCCAGGAAGGCAGGCTCTCCTTGGGACCCGTGGCTCCACTCTCCTTGCTCAGAGGACAACACATCCACACTGGAGGTCAGATGGAGAACAAGAAGCTTCATGGAGTCCACCTTGTCCCTCCCTCCAAATGGTCTCTCTCCGTCATGGGCAGTTTCAGGAAGTAAGAGGACCCTGGATGGAGCTCAAAAGTTAGCCTCCACCACTTTGACAGCCCTGCAGTCAAGTTTCTGTCACTGAGACCTCCTCGCCGGGAGGCAGTCTGAGTTGCAGGGCATTTTTATAGGGTTTCAAGTGTTATTACTTTAAAGATTGACCGGAAAAAGCAGTTTCTTAGAGGAAGAGCTTCAGGAGAGGCAAAAGAATTGGTAAAATTAGAATAAATTATTGGGAAACAGGGAGAAGGGAAACTAGCTCATACTGAATTCCTGCGAGGAGCTGGGTACTCTGCATGTGCTGCCTCTTTCAAGTCTCACACTAATCCTATGACATAAGAACTATGATCATCTCCATTTTTCAGATGGAGAAAATTAGATCAGAGAGGATAATAACATCCCTCAGGTCACAGTGGTAAGGAGCAGAGAAGGAACCTGAACACAAATTCTACCTGGGTCCCTAACCTATGTACATCCTTGTGTACCCACAAAGGGTGCACACTCACTTCTAAAGTTCTTGACAGTGTTTAAGGAAATTCATTAAAATCATTCAAGGATAATGGAGCCTCATGGTTAAAAACCTGGACTTCACAGTCAGACAGCATAAGCAAGTTACCTAACCTCTGTAAGCCTTGATTTCTCCATCTGTGAAATGGAGAGAAAGGTACTTCCCTCCTTGAGTTATAATGAGGAATAAATTTTAAAATCCATCTAAGTCCCTGATCATGGTACCCAGCATTTGGTATGTACTTACTATTTATAGTATTGTTATTATTACTAAGCACATCATCATTTACTCTAAGTATTGTAGGCAACCCCCAAGATGGTCCCCAATTATCTCTGCCTCCTGGTATTCACACCCTCATAGAACCCCCTCCACTTAAGTGTAGGCTGGACTTACTGATTTGCTTCTAATGAAAGGAATAAAGCAGAGGCGATGAAATGTGACTTCCAAGGTTAGGTTACAAAACACTGCAGCTTCTGTCTTAGGGGCACATCGGAAGCTGGTAGATCATGTGCATAGACGTTCATTCATCTAGGTACCCTGTGAGTTGCCCTCTGGAGGGGTCCCTGTGTCAAGGAATTAATGTCTCCAGCCAACAGCCAGCAAAGACCTGAGGCTCTCACCCAACCAGCATCCAGTGTGAGTCTAGAAATGGCTCCTGCCCAGTGAAGCTTCAATATGACTGCAGCCCTGGCTAGCATCTTGACTGCAGTCTGTGAGAGATCTTGAAGTAGAGCCCCTGTGAAGCCACTGCACAGCTCCTGACCCACAGAAGCCGTGAGATGATAAATGCGTGTTGTTTTCAGCCACAACATTTTGGGGTAATTTGTTACATGGCGCTGGATAACTAATACATTCATCCGTATTTGTATTCACTCAATAGGCTTGTGCTTTATCAACAGATCTGAGGGTAAATTTCAGAACTGATCCTGCCTGGAGCATTAGGAAAGACAAATTGGCATATTCAGAAGTAGTGAGGGGCACTGTATTTCACACTCCAAACCATGGAGCCTGACAGCCAAGACGGCCACACAGACAGGAACCTGTCGGTCTACAAGATGAGATCTGAAAGGTATGGAAACCGGAGACAAGTAGATCTGAAGGAGCTGTGGAAATCTAAAGCAACGCTACTGTGTTATAAGCAGGGATGAAAACATGCTTTACAGGATTAGCCAAGCAAGGCTTCCTCTAGGGGCATCTGGGGCCAGACTTGGGAAAGAGTGGTGATCACAGATCAGCAGAGACCAGGTGTGTCCTGATGAACTAGTGATGTCTGCCAAGAGCATCTGGTGGCGTGGACATCACGTTTGGACCCCTGCTATTGGTGCTTCTAGAATGACTCCAGAACGAAAGGTGACTATACCCTCATCGTAGAACCCCAAGCCATAGAGGACTCTGAACTCTGACAATGGGAATATGTGCGTCAATCCCCCCTCCAAATCATGCTTTGTAAAATGTTTTAAGACTCCCCTACGGAGGGCCACAGACGTGAAGGCTCTTGCTGAGTTTAGAACTCTGTGACACTGTGTGACCAATTTCATTGACTATGGTAGATGACAGGTTGTATCTGCCCTATACGATCAATTCTCAGAGAAAATTCAAAAGCAAAGAACCAGAAGAGGGTCTTCTGACCCACAAGCTACTTACAGTCCCTGAAGAACAATGATTCTCACCTTCCATTTGTCCTTCAGGACCTTGAGAATATCCCTGTCCAGGGAGCCCACTCAGCCCGAAGATTGCTCCTTCCTGTTCCCAGGAACAGCTGTTTGCCAGAGGCCTCTCAAAGGGTAGTTCATGCACATTTCAAAGCAGGAATGGCACAAGTGCTCCCATACTCTTCCCTGCGCCCTTGACAGGCATTCTTAATGGATCAAGATATCCTTTCTTAATGAACCTGGGCGTGGTTTCAGAATCCGTGTACACGCAGCACTTCCAGCATTGCCTACAATCCATCAGCGTCAGCATGGAGATGAGATTTGAATCAAATACCCACTTTGTCTTCCTTCCTGGCTCACATGCTGAGTTTTGTACCGAGCAGCCCTGGCTCTCTTTCCTCCACTGGCTCACCCATGAGAAGTTGCACCACACCAGCCAGTCCTGGCTGGGCTCCAAGAGGCAGGAAAAACAGCCAAACACACATCTGCCCATCTTCTCCTCAGCCTGAGAGGCAAACTCTTTGCTTCCAAGTGCAGTGTGAAGTGTAAGATTCCTTCAGCATCCAGGTGCACCAGGCTCAGGAAAGTCATCCGCGTTCGTGGCCTGGGAAGCAATGAGTCCAAGCTGCCCACCCCAGGCACTTTGCAGCCCACCTGGGCCAGCTGCCTTGTAGGCGCTGGGTCTCCAAAAGAGACAGGCAGAGGCACTGTGATGGTGAAGAGTGATTTCCCAAGGGCTTGTCATGTGATCACCATAGTGAAATTTGCTAGTGTAGGATCTTACCTGGGACAGGTGCCCTTGTCACCACCACCTACGAGGACAGCTGTCATGGGCTGCACTGTGCCCCCTCCAAAATTCATATGTTGAAGTCCTTACCCTCCAGGACCTCAGAATGTGACTACTTGGAGATAGGATCTTTAAAGAGGTAATTAGGGTAAAATGAGGTTAAATGGGTAGGCAGTAATCAATATGTCCTTAAAAGAAGAGGCGATTAGGACACAGACAAACACACAGAGGGACGTCCATGTGAGGACACAGAGAGAAGAGAAGACAGCCACCTACAAGCCTAGGAGAGGGGCCTTAGAAGAAAACAACCCTGCGACAGCCTTTACCTCGGACTTCCAGTCTCCAGAACAACGAGAAAATGTGTATCTGTGGTTTAAGCTGCCCAGACTGTGATTAATCCATTACAGCAGCCCAAGCAAAGTGATACAAAGGCCGAGCAAGAAATTTCAGCCTCAGGAGGTACACAGTATCTTCCTTTTCCAGGAAACAGCAACTGGCCAAGATCAAGAAGACAGACACACAGCTGGGTGGTAATCACATCCTTGGGAGCTGAGAACGTGTTTCCATGGCAGTTGTCGTAGGGAACAGTTGAGAGATTCAAACCAGCATGTCTGGTTGTCAGCTGTAAGCTCGCTGATGAGTTGGGTGAGGAGGCTTAGTTTAAGACCCCAATCCGGCCTTAGATGACACCAGTACAATGAGGGAGCCAGACAAGGAAAGAAAATCCAGCTCAACGTGGAAAGTACCACCAGGGGGAATTGCAAGTGTAATACAGAGAAACAGCAGACAAAGTCCTCCACTCCCAACAGTGAGCATCTTTGAATATTTTTAGACTTAATCGACTTGGGTGGGGATCCAGACACTGACATTCAATGATATGATCGCTTATGCGGCTACCACCATCATGAAGGGTACTTCTGCAATATCGATTGGAATTTAAAACGCTCTGACCTTTGACCGAGCCGTTCCACCTTCAGGGATATAGTCTATATGGATCTCCCTGCAGAATACAGCAAGATGCATGCACAAAGATATTCATTGAAATATTGTTTCTAAGAGCAAATTGGTGGAAATAGCCTAACTGTCAAGATCAAACAAATCACGGTACAGGCAGAAGATGACATGTTAAACAGCCATCGTGAAGAAAGGGCTAGAACTGTGTGTGCTAACAGAGAAAGAGCTCCAAGATACGAGAAAAATAAATCAAGTCACAAAGGAGTGCTCTGTGTGACCGCTTCGGTATCCATGTTTAAGGCTACTACACACTTTCACACACATACACCGCCTTAGATCATATTTCTGGAAGGAATTCAGGGACCCACTGGGAAGTAGGACAGGCTGGGCTGGGGGACCAAGGGGACAGGCATTTTGTGCCTTTCTGTCCCATGTGAATGGCCTAACCGAGTATATTTTTAATGTCAGCAGGAGTTACCTAAGTGATGGAATCAAGGAACATTTTTGTTTTCTTCTTTATACTTGTATTTAGAGAAACAAAGCTGTAGGTGTGTCTTTTTTTTTTTTTAATCTATATATGATGTATAGCTGGGAGAGGTAGTTTCTAGATGTGTAACAGGTATGCATGTGCTTTTATCTCAACCTCCTTAGGGCCTTTGAGGGAGATTAGGAGAACCCCCCCCCCCCCCCCCCGGGGGCTTCAACCAGTGGTCAAACGCTTCAATACACATCATTAACAATTCTGCAAAGCACAGCGGGGATTTCTTTTGTGTTTCTCCCTTGAAAGGAAACCAGATCACAAATTACTATGTGAATGTCAGGCAGTTCCCACTCTCTGGGGAGGACCCAGGCACTGGAGCATCTGAGCAGCCCCAGCCCCAACAGGCCTGGGCATGGAAACCACCTCTTGACTGGAGAAAGATGGGTCTGTGGACAGGGTCAAGCTCCTGACGTCCTGGTGGTTGAGCTGGAGGATGGAGAGAGAGAAACAGAGGAAGGGAAGGACCCCAGACATTGAGAACCAGTCTCTGCCTCTGCATTTGGGCAAAACGCCTGGTGGAAAGTCAACTTCTGGCCATGGAAAGTTTCAGGAAACCCGACTTTCTCTGTCCACCATAAATACAGGTAACGGGGGTGGAGTGATTCTAAGGAAATAGTGCCGCACCTACAGCTCAGCCTCTAGGCATGGATCCGGTTTGAGGGGTGGGGGGCACCCTTTGGAATCAGAGTCCTAAGCTCAAGTTGCATTTCTACCCTCTCCTAGCTGTGTGGCCTCAGACAAGTCACTTAACTTCTCTGTGCTTAAAGTCCTTGTTCTAGGGGAGGAGATGAACAACAGACTTGCCAGTCAAATAAAAACACCCAGATTTGACAAGTGCCATAAAGGAAATCAAACAGATGCTGTAATAGAGAAGAACAGGGGTCAGGGAGGTGTCTCTGAAAACATGGAATTTAAACTGTGACTTCATTTATATGTAATGGAATGAGCCATGTCTTGCCCATCATATGAGACAGGGTTCCAGGAGGCAACAGATGGCACACTCGAATTAGGATAATTTGAGAAGAATTTAATAAAGGGACTGTTTACAAAGGTGTAGGTAGGGGCAAGGGCGACCACCAGAGTACTCTGGGGCTAGTAACCATGGAATTCCAGGCTCTGCACAACCTCTGAGCCTGAACACAGACAGAGAAGGTTGCCTGCTGTCTTAATTTAGGACTATTGTAGCCCATGGGAGGGAGCAGGATCTGTAAATACCCTGCCCTCTCCTCCCTCCTCTCATAAACTGCCATGGCTCTCTATTGCCCAAACCCAACCAGAAGCCAGTGGGCAAGGGAGCCTGGGACTGTGGTCTACAGAGGGAAGTCTCCCAGGGCACAGCGAGGGTAAAGAGCAGTGGGGGGATCTGGACAGAGGCTGATGCCATCTATCCATCCATCCTTCTGCACGTCTGAATCTCGCGCTGGCGCCTCAAAGTTCACTGGTACTTCTAATCCCGCACTCGTAAGGCCCATGAGTATTACCTTGTGTATGTTTTATGTGTGTCTGTTTAACTTTAAATGCTCGATGATTTGCTACAGATACACTTCTTCGTGCAAGGGGCTTTCACCGTCTAGAGCTTTAGACGTTCCAAGCAATCGATAATGCTGCAGCTCTGGCTACAAATTAAATAACTACACATTTATTACCCATTACTGGAAGGCACACCGGGCACTCTACTGCCAGCAGCACACAACCCCATAAATGCTCACAGCCTTCCCTCCCTCTGATGGACAATGTGAAGACCGTCCCACTTTTAGAAATCAAACTCCCTTTGCTAGTCTAACCTAAATTGGGATGAAAAACGCCAGGACTCTGAAATTTACTCCACCAAGCCGAGCCTCCAGGGAGGAAGTAACATTGGCTGTGGAGTCAGGAATGTTTGGCTGCCTCTTCTGTCACCTGCTCTTTCAAGGAAGGTGGGGATGCAGAATTTCAGTTCCATGGGTTGTGGATTCCTTACTCCTTCTATACTGATCTGTTGGAAGTGAGAAAATCAAGCTGGCCACCAGGATGTGCAGTGAGCAGCGAGGGGAACTACATTTGGGTTGGATGAGCCGATCTTTCCATCACCACCCTTCTGCCTGAGCTGACGGAAAATGTCACACTAACGGCTGGGGAAGGACAGCAGGGCCTGAGCCAGAAATTCCCGTCAGTGACAAGACACATCGTTTTGCAACTTTGTGTCTCTAGGGAGCCCATTCTGCAATCAGAAAGCTGTGAAGCAGCCACATGAGGAGTAGCTGTAAGGAATCCATCCTGAGACATGAGGAGCCCATGAAAGAGGGGAGAGTTCAGTATCATATGTACCCCAACTCCCTGATACAGAGCTCACAATTAGGGAGAGCAAAGAGGCAGTGACTGGGAAGCAAAAAAAATCCAGAGAAAATCAGAACTAATTCCATTAGCTGTCCCATCCCTACTCAGCATCTCGTAGATTAAGAGAAACAGCCAGTGCAATTACTTCAATCACATATGCAAAGTAAGACCGGTTCCCAAATTAGAAGTGACAGTCTGGGCCACCTGGTAGGGAAGACACCCTGTCCCCAGGAAGGGGGCTGAGCATTCCTCTCCTGGGTCTTTGGGTCTTTGCTTGGTAGTGAGGTGATCATAATCAAAATCACTGTCACCTTCACCAGCACCGCGATCATCAGCAAATCTGACAGCGTAAAGGCATACAGGAAATCTTTTCCGTCTCCCTGAAACTGGCTCTCGGGCCCACAGACAAGCAGGTATCAAGTACCCACATGTTAGGAGATACTCCCCTAAAAGCGTGTATGGTCAACGCATATCATGAGGTATGAAAGGTGCTGGCTGATAAGCCCTGCAGGGAAGAAACCGAATTAGCTCTGTTCTCCACACTTAGAAGACCACAGTAACATGACCACCACCTTTTTAAAAAAAAAAAAAAAAAAAAAAAAAAACTGCTCTGAGCACTTAACACTATGAACACCCTACACAACAAATGAGGGGCACACAGCTTAAAGTTGATGGTCCCCAACCTTGGCTGTGCATTGGAATCACCTGGGAAGTTTTCAAAGCTACTAACACCTGAGTCCCACCTCAGTGTAGATGAGCAAGCAGTGTAGATGGTGGCCAGCTTGTCAGCTTGAGACCTGCCATGTCTGCTTGAGACCATACCTAGTGCTTCACCACCGCACCCCCAAACAGAGCCAAAACCACAAAACACTAACAGGAAATGCACATTTTGCTGAACCATTCACAGGGTGATGGGAAGGGGGAAATGTTGCACATAACAGTGCAGAACTTCCCAACAGTTCCCTTCCACAATCTCTGATGTGCCCCCAAAATTTTCCTCCAAATGGTAGCTGCTTTGTGTCTCTTTTCCCTTCTTCTTCCATTGCTCTCTCTGCGCAGCAGTCTCTAAACCTTTATTACCCTGACCAATTCCCTTTTGAATCCAAGCTTATACAACCCACTCAGTACAAACAGTCCTGCAGGTAGCTCAACAGCAGTGCTCTGTTCTTACTCAAGTTGCAGTTACAAAGAGTTCAATATGTACTCTTGCAGCTAGATGGTGAGGTAGATATTCTCATTTATTTTAAATGAGAGGGTTGGACTGAGAAAGGTTAGCCAGGAGGGCTGCGTGGAAGAGGTGAGACTCCAGCCATTATGAGGAGAGGATTCATGCAGAGGAAACAGGAAGACTCTGAAGGTTAAGGATAGAGTCTGCACAAATCCCATAGGCTGGGAAAGGAGCTGGGGGAGGGGGAAAGGGGAAGCAGATAGGGAAGTAGTGAAAGGTTTGTGCTGTGACACATTGAAGGGCTCCGATGGAGCAAATAATAATACCAAGCATGCACCTTACCCTCCCCAATTGCCAGACACCATTCTAAACACTTCATTTATCTTGCTTTGCTTAAACCCCACAACAACCCAGTGAGATGGCACTGTTACCCCAGTGAGTCAGCAGCCAGGCTGGGATTTGAATCAAGGCAGTTGTCTTCAGGGGCCATTTGCTTAACCACTGCATTAAAGAGTAATGAGCTAGAGTGCCAATAAAAACAAAGCCAATTAAGCAGGCAGAGGGACGAGGTTCTGGAATAATCTGGAATCGCACTGTCACAGACAGGCGCTCGGACCCGCCGCGTCAGCGTCACTTCAGAGCGTGTAAGAAAGGCAGGATCTCAGGCCTCACTCCAGACTTACTGGATCAGATTCTGCATCCTAACCAGAGTCTGTAGGGGCTTCCTCAGCACATGACAATGTGGGTGGTGCTGATCTGGAAGTCGGGGGTCAATAACAAAAATCTAATTCGAGGAGGGGTACTGTGGGTGGAAACAGAACAGGTAAGGGTCTCGCTGATCTGCTGGGTGTAAATACATTTCCAAGCCACACACAGCTGGCAGCAGTCCTCACTGACAGTGAGCAAGACAGCTGTGGTTAAGAGCTAGAGGCAGTTCCACATACTAGCAGCTCTGCCACCCTCTCAAACAAGCTATGAAACCCCAAAAACTCACTTTCACCATCAAAAAGTGGCGGCAAGGACAGTTCCTCATCGGGTTCTTATGAAGATTAGGTAAGAAACTCTATATTTGGTGCTTAGCACCGTGCCTCTTACATATTAACCCCTCCACAAGCATTATCTAATTACTACGAAGGTGACAAAATTATAACATATGGGCATTAAACTGGCTCTGAAGTCCCAATTATAGTGACAACCCCTGGGAACATGGAAGAGGTGCAGAGAAATGCAAAGTGCAGGTGAGCTGAATGTCCTCATCTTGCCTGGACGGAGTTCAAAGATGCCATTTCATTCTTGACCTTGACTATTAGAGAAACAAGGGTTACAGCATCCTTTTCAAAGAAGTGAAAGGCAAACACGTGTAGAATTAATAACAGGATGCCTACCTACCGTCCCAATCAGCAGGTAAGATAAAAGCAAATCAAACAGAAATCTGCAGAGCCAAGAAGAGAGAAAATAAATGAAGCAGCAAGAAAAGATCTTTTTAGGGAATAATTTTTTTAAATGACAGGTAATCAGACATGTATACCATGGCAACTATACTGATACTGAACTCCTCAGTTAAAAAGCTATGAGTCTCAGACGGGGTGAATAAACAAGATTCATCCATCAGCTACTTCCAAGAGACATCTGCATTTCCAAGGGGAAATTTTAAACGAGTAACAATGAAAGGATGTGCCCAGGCCCATGGAAACCAAAGACAGATAGAAAGTAACATTGATTTTAGAAAAACCCAAGGCAGAAAGCATTATCCAACCTTGAGATGGTCATTGTATATTAATAAAAGCCTCAATCCATAATCAGTGCTGGTCAATAAATCGCCTTTGTGAATCAAAGAACATGGACTCAAAATATATAAAGCACAAACTGTGACCAGTACCAAGAAAAACCAACAGAAATACAGTAGCTCAGGGAAACTCTAACCAACCCATCTCAGATTAAAAAGAAAATACAGGGCCCAAGGCCTTTACTGTAAAATTAATAAGGTTTGTCAAATAGAGAGCATACCTTTATGTGTCCAAGGGGTATTCCAGAAAACTTTAGCCAGACTTGCCTACCCATCCATTCAACTATCCACCTGACTACCCATCTGTCTATCCACCCATCCATCCATCTATCCATCCACCCACCCATCTAATGTTCACTGAGAATCTACCTCCTACCAGGTACTACACAAGGTACTGGGGATCCAATGGAGTAAAAAGATAAGGTGCTTCCTATTATGAATTTTATAGACTTCATCAAGCACAAAGAAAAAAAATGGTTAGTTATTAAAAAGCGAGGCATGGAGATAAACAATGGGACATGACAGAGTGTAACAGGAATAACAAGGTGTCAACGAAGGTCTCAGGTTTCAATTCAACAAGAATGATGAAGACAAGTGAGCAAGACATGGCTCTTCAGGAGCTTATATTTTGGTAAGAAGGAGTCAAGTAAATAAACATGAGCACAAGAAAGGAGTATCATTTCAGATAATGCTAAATGCCATGGAAGATAAAACAGCAATAGAAAAGATCACATATGGGGCAGGAAAGATGCTGATTCTTTGGCCAGTCATCAGAGGCTCCTAAAAGGAGGTGGCTTTGAATCTGAGAGCTTCCAAGGTCAGAAAGGTGCCGGGGTAGCCAGCTCATGTCAGGGTGTCTGGGCATTATTCTTAGAACTGTGGGAAGCCTCTGGATCTGCTGGTAATTCCATATGGTTCTGCAGGACCCAGAAGATTCCTTGGGTTCCCTGGGGAACCAGACACCCTTCTAAGCCAGAGCTACCTACGCAGTCAGGCTTGCAGCCTCCACAGAGGCTCAGATGGTAAATCCTGCTCTAATTACACTGGTAATTATGAACCGACACTTGCTGAGCTGGAAAGAGCATTCCTTCTGTTAGGAAATGATCGCTGGGAAGTCAGTCCCAGCCTCTTAAACAGGGGGGCTGCTGTGAACTTACAAATGGCTGATGGAAGGTGAGACCCAGTGCAGACGGGAGCGTAGGCACCACCCTGAGAAATAAGGGAGGAACCTGAACATTGGGAAGGAGACGCTCTGGAAAGTCTACACCACCTCTCCCCACTCTGGAGGCAGCATCAGAAAGCGCAAATACGCCGCAGTCAGTCAGACCCGGATTTTAATCCTTGTCCTGCCTCCAGTGAGCTGGGTGACATGGGACAGTTATTGCCTCTCTGAGCATGAAGCTCGCCACCTGCAAATGGGTTTACTAATAACCTTTCTTGTGGGACTCCACCTGGCACATAGTAGGTCTGAGAAATACCCAACCCTTCTCTACAGGTTCTCCCACACCTCTTGGTTGGGAGCTCTGGAGGGAGAAGGAAGGAAAGGAGGATAAAAGGAGGGGAACTGCCAGCCACAGAGGTTATTATGCTCCCTGGTGATGCTGCAAGGGAGTTAAAGAACCCGTGATAATAAGATTCTCACCCTGTGTTCCCTGTGACGGCAAACAACAGAGACACGAGAACAGAGCATCCATCGGAACTCACAGAGGAGGCAGACGAAGGCAGGTGATCAAAGGAATAAATCCACTCTCAATCTGAAAAACAGCCTGCCTGCTTTCATCCATCTGGGAGGTGATGCAAGGACTCACACTCCGGCCAAAACCACACTTTTTTCCTACCCAAACCACCCTGAGTGGGGCCATGGGCGTGGCAGGTTTCCAGAACAGAACCCTCTCGGGGTTAATCAATCTTCTCCCTGGTCTGGCCACGTCTCCCAGTGCCTCAGCCCCCACTCCAAGCTAAGCTTCAGAAATATGCCACTGCCAAGGAGATTTATCCATTTTAAAAGGTCAGAGAATTACTGCCATTGAAACTTGCACGCGGAACAGGTGTAAATATGCCCCAGCCCCCCCTCGTGCTTTATCACGCTCAGGAAAGGGAACCTGGGGGAAGTTACTTTCCAGGCAGAGCATTTAACTGCTTGGTGCCTGGGGAGCCAGGGACTTCCTGGAAAAAGGACCCACCTGCCCATGTCACCCTTGTCACTCCCTTCTCCCTCTCACCTGAGAAGCACCCATCTCCAGCTACCTGGGCTGCCAGCAACTCTAGGGGCCTGGACCATCCCTGTGCAGTTTTGCAAAGCATCCCGCTGGGGGAAGAAAGATGACCAACTTCACACGACAAATTCAGACCTCACTCCAGCTATTGACAAAGTATTGAGAAGGCAGGATGCAAAATCAGTTAAAAACAAAAGTCACCTTGACCGTAAATTCCAGACTTCTGTTTTGCAATATGCTTCCTAGTGGTTTTACTGGGAAGAGAGAAGAATGGAATATCATTCCCCCAATGGGAATTCCCATTTTCTCACAACCAATTTAGAAGTTCCCAGCATCTCAAGATGTTCTGGGGACTGTGTGGGTTCAGGAAAGCCCAAACTGTAATGAGATTTTAAAAAATCTTCACTCTAGTGTGGAAAATGTTGATGCCTGGGGCGGTCTGGAGAAGCCTGCAGACAGAGCAGGGAGACTCCTGGCTGCAGAGATGCACATACCTGGGTTCAAATTCCAGCTCTGCCACTTACAAGCTGTGTGACTGTGGACAAGTTACTTCACCACTCTGGGCTCCCCACCCCCGCCGCCAGTGGTAGGAAACGAGAGATGCTGGGACCTGGTCTGCCTAGGTGCTATAGAAGAGTTAGATTAATTCAAGTTTAGCACAGGGCTCACAGCTGATACTCAATGAATTGTTATCATTTTGTCAAATTGACTTTGTCAGCCCTGAGAGAAAGAGAAAGACCGAGTAACTGGGTCAACTAACCTATCAACAAATCAAGTGATGACTCAGTCTAGTGACCCAGCAACTGCACGGATTCTCCAAAGTTTAGGGGTCAAGATGGCACATGGAAAAAGAGGGATACCAGCCAGGAATGATACATTTCATCCCTCGAGATGAGAGGAGCCTGCCCTCCACTCTCCTTCCACCCCTACATTCCCCAGGGCAGTGGACGAGTAGAACGTGCTAACCAGGGTTGACACCCCCAAACGCAGGACAGCATGGTGGCTGGAAACACAGTCCCCGGAGCCAGCCTGCCAGGCTTCAAATCTCAGCAGACACTGGAGATCTTGCTGAGACTCCTTTTTTTTTTTTTTTTGGTTCGCACATTCACAAAGTTTGTTGGTTCTTCAAAAAGTTAAACACAAAAGTACTCTATGGCACTGCAAATCCACTTCTAGGTATATACCCAAAAGAATGGAAAACAAGTGTTTAAACAAATGCTTGTACACACATGTTCACAGCAGCTCTATTCATAATAGCCAAAGCACAGAAACAACCCAAATATCCACCAACAGACAAGTCGATAAACAAATGTGTTCCATGCATGCAATGGAACATGATTCATCCAGGGAAGGGATGAAGCACTGACATTCCACGTGCCAACATAGCTGAATCTCATAAACATTATGCTCAGTGAAAGAAACCAGTCACAAGAGGCCGCATATTTTTGGATTCATTTATATAAGATGTCCAGAATGAGCAAATCCAGAGAGAGAGAAAGCAGATTAGTGGCTGCCATAGGCTGGGAGGAGGGGGAATGGGAAGTGACAGCTCACAGGGTTACATTTTGGGGTGACGAATATGTTTAGAGGTGATGGTTGCACAACACTGTGAATATATCAAACACAACTAAATTGTTCACTTTAAAATGGCTAATTTTATATGAGTTTCACATCAATAAATTACTACCATATGACCCAGCAATTCCACTCCTGGGTATATATCTGAAAAAAATTAAAACACCATTTTGAAAAGACACATGAGCCCCAATGTTCACAGCAGCATTATTTACAAATTTCAAGATATGATAGCAACCTATGTGTCCACTGACAGATGATGGATAAAGAAGAAGTGGTATGTATGTATGTGTATATGTATATACACACACACAATAGAATACTACTGAGACATAAAAAAGAATGAAATAATGGAATTTGCAGCAACATGGATGAATTTGAACAGCATTATAGTAAGTGAAATTAGACAAAGACAAATATTATACATCACTTATATATGGAACCTAAAAAATACAACAAACTAGTGAATATAACAAAAAAAGAAGCAGACTCACAGGTATAAGAAACAAATTAGTGGTTACCAGTGTGAAGTAGGAGAGGGGCAGCACAGGAGGAGGGGAAAAGCCAGGCACAAACTATTGGTTGTAAGACAGGCTCAAGGATGTATTGTACAACACAGAGAATATAGTCAATATTTTGTAATACTGTAAATGGAAAATAACCTTAAAAATTACTGTACAATTGTATATTGTAAAAAAAATTGTATAATTTTTAAGTTAAAAAAATACAAAACCAAAATAATAATAATGGTAGTAAGTTACTTCAAGAAAAAACTCCATTTCTCAAATTTTTCTATGCATAACTGGCAGCCAACAGCAGGGGCGTGGGGAGGGGTGCTCCAATGGACAGTGACGCCAGGAGGAGGGGAAAGGGCAGTGGAGCCAGAGACCACAGATTCAACTTCCCCAGGAAGCCTACTTCACCACTTTAACCATCTCCCATCCACTCAAGGGCCAGGCACGTGTCTCTCAAATCCCATCACACAGAAAATTTACATATGTAATAAAAAGCTGCTGTCCTGACACTACTCTTAGGAAAAAAAATTTCTTACATTTGTATTAATTTTCCTTCCCGGGTTTTAATTGAAGAGAGGATACAGCATCACAAGGGAAATAAAATCTTACTTCATCTATCTGAGGGCCATGTGGCTTCATTAGAAATTACATTAGTTCCTCATTAAGCAACAATAATAATGTAGAGTTGGAATCAATAAAAAAAAAATGCTTTGCCCCAAGGTATAGATCCGTTTGGTTCAATTATATTCTTACATGGCCAAGCTCTGGTGGCTCCAATGCTAATAAAAACGTGGCGTGATGCCGGAAGATGTGGGTTTCCTTCATTCGCCTTCAAAGCTGAGTGATGAAATAGATGAAAGGGCAAGATTCCCATCCTCACAACCACTCTCATCATTCCTAATGCAAAGCCACCTAAACACCCATCTAGAGTTCAAATATGAAAGATGCCAAGTAAGTTTCATCTCACAGCCTTCCTTGATCAATCGGTAGTATCTGTTCTGTGTAAGGGTTGAATTGTGCTGCGATTGATTAGATATGTCTGCCTTGGGCACAGGATTGTACCTGGTAGCAAGTATGTGCCAGTTATGCCAAACCCCTCCAACTGGGAGGGGAGGATAAAAAAAGCCAGAGGCTATGAGCACAGGAGTTGCCCACCCCTCTCCTTAGCCATGCCGACTATGTGGCTGGGCTGGCTTTGCACAGTAATAGAGAACATGAGACTTTTTTACCTCCATCATTTCCACCAGACTTAACAAAAGTCCCAAGTCAGGACGAAATGAGTACTTACCTGACCCTCGACCAAGCTGCATGGCAGAGACAGCAGATTCTGCATAAAAAAAAATTCAAAGACAAATGTTGAGTTTCACATTGAAACAATTTCTTTTCTTTTCTTTTTCTCTTAGACAAAATAACCACATTCCTTAGAAAGAAATATGTGATTCATACATTCCGAAAATGTTCATTGGGTGCCTAACACATACCAGGTGCTATTGTGGGCTCTGTGTTTTTAACAATAAACACGATAACAAGTCCCTGCCACCGGGTGGGAGGGAGGAGGAAGGACAAGGCAAATAAGGAAAGTAACAAATAACCACAGATAAAGATAATATCAGAGAGTGATAAGGCCAATCATGATAACAAACTGGGTTGTGGGATTGAGAGTGATAGGTGCTACTTTACGTTGGGGGTCAGGGAGGGTTACAGCCGAATGATAAGGAGTCAGACATATCTGAAGTAGGTATTTTCAATGCAGGGACAGCAGGTACAAAGGCCCTGGGGCAGGCACAAGTGGACAAGGGCCAGGGAGCAAGATGGCTGGAATATCTGAGGACAGTCAGACATCAGAGAGGGAGGCAGACAGGAACCAGGTCATGTCCAGCCTTGAAGGTCAACACAGGGTGTTTTAGTTTTTTCTAAGCAAGTTTGGAAGGCACCAGCAGATTTTTAAGCACATTTTCACAGAACCAAAAGTCATACCCTACTCAGATCAATAGCCCCAAGTAGCCCCCATACTGTGGACTGACCCATCACATGCTCCACTTGTTCTCAGAACTCCCAGGTCAATCCCCAGCACAGAAAGGGCCCTGGCTGAGACGAAAGGGAAAAGGCGAGTTGCACAGACGTTTTGTGAAATGCAAATCCCAGGGCCAGTCTGCCCCCGAACTCAGGACATCACTGTCCAAGCCAAGAAAACCTTCTCTTCCTCCCTCTCTCTCTCTGCCCGCCGCTCACACATCTACCATATTTCCTATCGGTTTTGAGATGGTTTCCACCCAACAGGAGAGAAGACACCACAAGCTCCCCTTACCCTGCCTGAGGCTCAGATCAAGCCCCTTTATCATATGCCTGTGGCTCCCCCAGTACCCCAGACTCCGAGAGACAGAAAGAAGAAAACCCCTTTCTTGGACTCTGCCAAACAGATAAAAATCCCCTGGCACTGGCCAGTCCCAGCCAGGGCTCTGGGTCCAATAAACTGTGAGGAGATTAACCAAGCCAGTACCTTAAAGACAAAGAGATGGGCTACTCTACTTTGCTACCCAAGGTCTCGGGCACAGCAGACCCAGCCACCGGGAGAAGACAATATTCCGCTGTTACTTCCCATCCACCCCGAGCTGAGCTCCAGGCTCCCAACCTACTTCACAGGGTGACCGCAGAGATTAAATGTGATACTGCACCCCTGGTTTATGGACAGCCCTCAGCAAAGGTCTCTGTGACAAGAGCTGTTATTAGCCCAGCCCAGCATTTTTGCCCTAAGCACCTTTGCCACAAGGCGCTTTTCTCTATAAACATTTTCACCGCAAAACTAATTGGCTGTAAGGCAATTTCGCCGTAAGAGATAAAATAACAAAAAGGTAAATAGGGATGTAAAAAAAAAAAAGGACATAATGAAACATGAAAAATGAGTAACAAAATTTTAAAGAGTTTATTGTGAAATACAAAATATTTCCACATATCTAAAATGTGTGTAGATTCATGGCAGTATTGTGCAAATAACAGAGAGGGATTGGTTTCCAAACACTCGGGTGCATGTATATTAACTGAGCTCTGTATCACACCGGGAAAACCTCTGTATGGCTGTTCCTTCTGGGCAGATTATCACGTGTCCTTTGGCAAATGTTCCAAAGTTCTATGGGAAACATGGCTTCGACTCTGCACCTTCAGATCACGGAAGGATTTGCAAACTGATGTTATTCTTTTCTAGTATAATGTGTGATCTGGCTTTACGCTCTCTATTTCAAACTTCCAGTAAGTTTTATCACTATATTTTCTATCAAGTTGATACACGTAGTTGTTATCATCCGCTATTTTAATGCTGCCCCATCTCTCAGTTCTGTTTAGACCATCATGAGGGCTAAGACTGATGGAATACAGAAATGGGAGTCCTGTGCCAATGGACGAGTGAAACCAACTGTTAACCAGTTATTTTATCCTTTATTATATGCTTTACGGCCAATTAGTTATGGGGCGAAGATGTTTGCTGCAAATATGTTCACAGCAAAGAAGTTTAGAGGAAGAAAATACCTAGAACTGTTATTAGTATTTTTATTATCATGGTTGCTCAAGTCCATTCCCAGAGATTAACCAGGAAATGGGCTGGGACCAGCCAGCACAGACCATTCACATAAAGAGGAATCTTCGGGGACATGACTTAGAGCTAGAGCCACAATTTGGAAACAGGTAACATGTAAAGTAAATGCTGAACTTCTTCTCCCTCAAAGGCTGTTACGCCAGCATGCCTGTGGCACTTCTCTCCTGTTTGCAAGGCGTAAACAAGAGGGCTTGTCCTGCCTGCCTGTTGAAAGTCATGGACAGGGTGGAGTGCCTGGTCCACTGTGCAGGCTCAGGTGGGCCTCTGACCTCGGCTTACAAGGGAGGCACACCTCGAGAGCGAGTGGGTAAGGCAGAGCCCAGGGTCAGCATACAAAGGGTAGATGAATACTGACCTCTCTCCTGGTTTCTTAGAACCAAGCCCTGTGCCTCCCCCAGCCCTCCCTCTGTCCCTCATCCCTCCGCTTATCCTCAAACCCTCTTTCTATGCCAGCCCCTCCTCTGGGCCCAGAAGATATCCAGATCTCACCCCTCTCTTCCTTGCCCCCTCATCTCCTTTAACAACTATAAAAGCTCGTATCTCTTTGCTTCTTCCATCCACCCTCCAGAACTGTGCTCAACATTGGAGACGTGGTGAGAAGCACAAATAAACAGTCCCCAATGTCACTGACAGTCTGGAGGAGGAGCAGACAGTAACCAGGGAGTCATAAATACAAGTGAGGCTACAGCTCCGAAGAAGAGCATGTGAGGACCCTCCACCCCTCTCATTTACTCCCCAAGGCCCTGGGCCCCTCCCACTGAGACAGCTTTATCGCGCAAGCCCCCTTGTCCCTTCTCACCTTACTGGGAGCCCTCTGCAGTGATTCTTACAGCTTTGTCTGCCCCTCTCTGACGTCTTTTCCCAAAGTGCTTAGTCCTTCGGGCTCCGTTTCCTACCCCTATTCTGGGAACACCGGCATCCTCTAGGACTCCGCCTCTGCATGCGTCTTACTCCCCACCCATCCCTTGGAACCATTTACTATCCCACTCATACCTCGGTCCCCACCTCCTCTAGGACCATGAATGTGTGTTTCTGGTCCTAGCTGCTGTCCTGAGCTCCAGGCGCAACGAAATGACCATCGTCTCACCCTCTCCACGTGGGCGTCCCACTAACATTTCAACTCCACATGGCCCAAGCCATGCCCTGCTCTCTCCGCCAGCTGTGCCTCCTCCACCTCTTAGGTTGGAGAAGCGCATCGCAGTCCTGCCAGCCCACTGAGCCTGAAGCCTGGGGCCGCCTCTCACTCATCCCCGTGCTCAGTCCCTCTCGATCCACTGCAGCCGTGTCTCTTGCACTGCGCTCTCCTCCCTGGCCTGGTTACTGCATAATAAGTGCATAATAATAGACGCTCCAAAGGCTTCTGGACAAGTCTCTTCGTGCTGCTGAAGACAATTTGGCTGAAAGCAAGGGGACCAGCAGGACAATTTGGTCAAAATGAATATTCCATGGTGGTTGTTTTTCTGAATGTTGATCATCTTGGTGTGCCGTGATGCGGTTTTAAAGACATTTTCTGTATCTTTATCCACAAGGATCTGTTTATTCCTCAGTATTCAGAGTTTAATTTTATTTTGTTTGTTTAAGAAATCAAGACCTAGTCTTGCCAGGCTCGACTGTAACTAATGGCAGACATCGGGCAATGAAAAGAAAGAGTCTCCTATAAAAATCTCGTTTATAGCATTCATCTAGATAGCCTCATATAACAGTCCCTTGAAAAGCAATGTATGTGCTGCCCTGAGAAAATCCATTCTGCAGAATGTGTGATCCTGGAAAGGTAAGGTGTCCACTGAACCTGTAAAAATCAAAATCAATCTTATTTTCCCCACCACTCTTTTCTGAATTATAAATGAAGAAAGCCCCTACTATTCACCAAACTCACCCCTGAAAAAAGCAGTATGAATTTGACATGTATCCTTCTGGTCTTTTTCCTAAACATGTACAAATATATCCACCTATATATACATATTTAGATACAGACAACATATACTTTTAATTTTTAAAAATGGGTTGGAGTTACAGATTTTGATCTGCACACTTGATTTCTATAAACTTAACAATAGAGTGTGAATGTCTTTTCCAGATAATTCATGTGGAACTGGGTTTCTCAGCTTCAGCTCTGTTGAAAGCTGACAGTTTAGACTGGATGCTTCTTTGTTGTGGGGGGCTGTCTTGTGCACTGAAGGAAACTTGTAACACTCTGGCCTCTACCCACTAAATGCCAGACCCACATCCTCTCCCCCAATTGTGACAACCAAAAATGTCTCCAGACACAGCCAAGGGTCCCCTGAGGAACCAGTTAAGAACCTTTGCTGTGGAGTCACCTCTTCCTTTTGTTAACAGCTGAAATTCCACAGAACTCCATAGAATCCCATACTCTGGACACACCATAATTTATTTAACTATTCCGCTATTCATCAACATTCTATATCTATTTTAAATGCATCAGAGGAACTTGATAGTTTAAAAATATATATTGCATATTCCTGTAGAAAGAGTCATTTTACTTTATCCTTCTCATAAAATTCGAATGATTGTGCATCTGCTCTTTTTTAAAAACAGACAGGTACTTTGGGGGCATTAGGCAGCTTTATGCACTCCTTTTATGTTTGTTCCTATGACGTGGGCGTTGACAGAATTCCACCTTATGTCAGGAAGAAATGGGTGATCTTCCATGCTGTGAGAGCATGGGGAGGTGGCACTCTCTTCCACACTGGTCAGGGCAGAGATCGGTACCACCCTACTGGTGGGCAGGCAATCAGGCAAAACAGATCAAGAGCCATCACCCTGTCTGACTATCTATTTCTTGTTCAGTAAAATTAGGTGGACAGCTACAGTCTCCCCTCCCCTTCCCTTTAGGCTGGATGAACTCAGTAAAGCTGGATGGCTCTCAAAGATAAATGCCTGGCCCTTCTCAGAAAGACAATTAATGAGCTCAAAGGCTGCTTAAATGGAGATGAAATGTGAGATTAACAGACGCAAGGCCATCTATCCACCCTGCCAACAGACTACCTCCTGCTTGCTGTGCTGTTTCATTAGACACCGCCAAGGAAACCCACCAAATGCACTGTGGCTATCAGGTCTATTTTTGAGATAATTACAAGGCTCCGGCCTGGATCCCCTTAAAGGCAGAAATATGGGACAGAGAAGGATTAAGGTGAACTCTACCCCTTTCTCCTCTGCTGAAAATGCCCCAACAGGCTTTAAAGGGAAGAGAAAACTGCATGAAACTTTCATCAGAGCCTGGTGGGTTGCTGCAGGAACTGTGGGGCACAAAGTTCTAATTCTGAACAGTGCCCAGTACAGTAGTGAGACACCGTCCCTCCCTGCAGGCTGGCCTCCTCACCCACCCGCTCTGCTCTCTACAACTGGGAACACAACTGCCTTAAGGGGAAGGAAGTAGTGTGGAGTGAGGGACAGAAGGAAAGAGGGGGAAGGAGTGGCAGATCTCAGTGCAGGGCAGGGTCTTGTGTCTCTAATCATCACAACATTGCACTCTCTAGAAGCTCAAATGTTGCTACTCTACGTGCCACTCTTAAAAATTGGATCTGTCCTCTGCTCCCATGACCTTGTAAACAGGAAGACCACAACATGGTGAAGTCACCTCTGGGCCAGCTTTCTTGTGCCCTCTCCAGCCTGCAATCTCCTAGAAGGCACAGTGAGAATGCAAAACTGCAGGAAAGGACCCAGCTTGCCTGCAGTTTCTCCATCCTTCTACCCAACGGAGAAGAGATGAGAAAGATGAGTATTTCCACAGACACTCCTTTCCCTGTCATCCATTTTGCGAGCAAAATTTCCACCGTGACATCTGAGCGTGACCCTCACTCCTCACCCTGATGACAAGTACAGTGACACCAGGACATCAAGCAACAACATTCATAATAGCTGCTGCACAATGCCCAAGCAGGTGACGCACTTGGCTCCTGCAACGGGATTAGAACCTGGATTAATCTTTATGCTTTTCCTTGGTGTCCTTCCTTATATAAAACTTTCCATCAATCAGAGGCCTTCTCCTTGCCTCCAGGAGGATTAGGATTACTTTAGCAGAAGCGAAAAGAGAATGAAACAGTGTACAGTCTTTCTGATATCCAAAGGCAATTGCCAAGCCAATGCTTACAGAACAATCTGGCCCTTTGAGGGAGATCATGGAACCCAGGGTGAGAAACCCAGTCACTATCTGGAAAGAGCCTTCCACAAACATCCGCCCAAAGATTGCAGATGGTCCAGAAGGGCCAGTCCTTGTGCCCCGAGCCTATGCAGAGCCCCAACAAAACCTCTCTGTGTGCCCCCTCCTTTCCAGGGGAGCCCCTCCTTTTTCAAAGGAGACTTACAGGCCCCTCAAAGACAGGGGGTAGGGAAGAGAGGTTATACTGGTGTAGACAAAATAGTGGTGAACTCCCCCCATCATACATGATTTAAAACATCTTGTCCTCACAAAAAGACCACAAGAAGGGTGAATATTATTATATCAGCATGTCACAGATCATGAAAACAGAGAAGCAAATATCTCAGGGTCCCAGGAGTCAGTGAGTTGGTACTCAAACCTGCTTTGTTTGATTCTAATCCCAGGACCTCTCTTGTTCCCTAATTCTTTTGTGTAAATGGAAGATCATGCTTGGCATTGTCCAGAAGGACACACACTTGCCCTCAGGTAACTTCCAAGTGACTCAGGGAGGCAAAACTCAAATATTTAAGCAGAAGTGGAATATTGTAACAAGCAAGGAACAGAACACTCCAGGTGAGGGAAGGAAGCCTGTTGGCTGGGTCTTCTGGAAAGCAGACACCAAGGTGGAGTTAGCCATGCAAAAGGTTTACTGGGGAGTAACACCAGAACTGGGGGTTGAGAAGTATTCCCCCAAGATATGTTCAAGTCCTAACCCCCAGAACCTGTGCATGTGACCTTATTTGGGAAAAAGGTCTCTGTAGATGTAATCTGTAATCAAGGTAAGATGAGGTCACACTGGATTAGGGGCCCTAAATCCAAAGATAGTGTTCTTGAGAGAGAAGAGTAAAGGAAGATTTGAGACACAGCAAACACAGGGAAGAGGGCAATATAAAGACAGAGGCAGAGACAAGAGTGATGCAGCCACAAGCCGAGGAACGCCTGGAATCCTGAGAAGCTGAAAGAGGCAGGAGGGATCCTCTCTTAGAGCCCTTGAAGGCCCCCTTGATTTTGGACCTCTGGCCTCCATAACTGTGAAAGGATACACTTCTTTCGTTTTAAGTCACTCTGTTCATGATCATTTTTTTACAGCAGCCACAGGACACTGATATGAGCTGTGAAAGAAGAGAGGAGACAGGATTGGACGGGGGAGCCATCAGGCAGGGATGGGGACTTGATAGTTTCTGGCTACTCACTAGGGACTCCAGAGCCGAGTACCCATTAGAGGAGTCCTGCATTGGGCAGAAACAGCCAGGCCCTGGGACCACAGTCTTGCAGTCACTGGCCAAGGGCCAACCTGAGAAAAACAGGGCAGCTCAAGGACTGAGGAGGGTCCAAGGCATTAACAGCTGGAAGCTGTCATCTGTCTACACCATTCACCACTGGGCTACCAGTTCCTTCTCGGAGGGAGACTTCTGTGTCGGCCAAAGTATGGACACAGGAAGAAAAGGATCGAAGTTCCACCTCACTGTTAAACCTCACAGTGTGCAACCCTACAAATAGAGAACCCTCAACTTGGAAGGAGTCATTACCTGTCCTGTCACCTGGCTGCCTCATTCATTCATTGATTAATTTACTCATTCATTCACACTACCACTATTTCCTGGGGCCTCCTGTGTCCTGGCACTGTGCTCAGTGAACTGGCAATACAGAGTGAGCAGGTAGTGGCTTCTGAACTCTGGGGCTTGCGTCTTAGTTAGGGGGACAGAGCAGCCTAAAAGGTGCCTTAAGGTGAAGGTGGAGGGATGGGTGGGCACAATATCAAAGAAGTATTGGGATCCAGCATAAGTTAGGAGTCTGGAGTCTTTCCAAGTGCAATGGGAAGTCACTGAACATGACAGCAGGAAGGAACAAGGTCACTATTATTCTCACCTTGACAGCGGTTTGGATCGAGCAAGAATAGAAATAGCTTAATCGGTTGGGAGGCAACTGTGGTTTCCACAAAAGGTGACAGAAGTGTGAATTAGGCTGGTGGTGGAGGAAATGGAGGAAAGGAGATGGACTGAAGAAATATTTTGGAGTGAGAATCAAGAGGATTTGCTGGTGTGTGCGTGTGTGTGTGTGTATGGGTGTGTTATGGGCCAGGAGAATGGGAGAGTACCACAACCTCTTATTTCCTGACTTGCATATCTGATGCAAAGTGATGAGTGATATTAATTATTGAGCTGGGGAATATTTGGGGAGAAGGAAAAATTCAAGGGAGAGTAAGACACATGACAAGTGGACACATGACATTTGAGATGTCCTTGAGACATCCACTTAGAATGGTTGAGAAAGCAGCTGGACATATCAGCGTGGGGTTCAGATGAGACATCTGAACTGAAGTATGAATTTGGGGATCTGAGGGACCCTACCAGTTGGTCTAGCAAAGTGCTAACGTTTCTTTCTCTATGTCAGAATCTACTTGGGGTCCCATCAGCCCCACCACGTTGCATGGGGATGTGATGAAGCCTTGGGACCCACCTGAATAGGTAAGCTGTATCTGTCTTGCAGGTGGGACAGGGAACAGCTGGTTAGAGATGTGGATGAGGTCCTTAACAGAGGGACAAGGTCCTTCCTGAAGACCCAGGGCCATATCTGACCTAGACTCCCATGTCTATATGTGGCCTCTGAGCACTGGTGCACAACAGACCATATGACAGTCTTGCCTACCATGGGAAAATCCAGTCACCAGAAGAAGATGATGTTGACCAGGTACTCTCTGAACAAGTCACCAAGAGGTCAGGGCATGGTAAGTACTGGAAGCCAGAGAACCCCCTTCAGTACCATAGCCTATCCTGGCTCTTCTGAGACACAGGAAAAGGGGTATACCACATGAGCAAAGAGTGTTTCAGACTATGGAAGCATCTTGGTGAAGGGGAAAAAGCTGGGATATTAAAAGCCAAGTGTTCCTGGCTTCTGCCACTGGGCTATGAGATCCATCAGCATAGGGATTATATCTGCCTTGTTCATCCCTGTATTCCCAGACCTGGCTCTTCCTGGTACCCATCAGTATCTCACTAAGAACCAGTAAGATGGATGGATGTATCGATGGATGATGGATGGGTGGATGATAGATAGATAGATGGATGGATGGATGGATGGGTGGATAGGTGGGTCTAAATTATATCATGTTCCCCTGTCGTTAGGAATAAAGACAGCCAAAATTTAAAATTCCTTAAAAACCACATGTCCATTTTGATTAATAGCAACTTGAAAGCTCCTCCCTCAAGAAGCAGTAGAGGATCATAGTTAAGAATGTGAGTCATACTGCCTATGACAGCCTCACCAAGCCTATGAGGCCTTGTGCACATCTCCCAACCTCTTTGAGACTCACCTGTGTAAGGCAGAATAATAATTGTACCTATTTCGTCGGTCTCTAATACAATGAAATGAGATACTCCATGCAAATCCCTTAGGACAATGTTTGGCACATAATAAGTGCACAATAAATCATATATTCACCCTCCTCCTCTCCTTTCCTCTCTCCTTCTGCCATCAAACATCAACTCTCACTGTGTAGCACTGCCCTCCGGGACACACCACCCATCTGCAGGCCCCTGTAGCCTCTCGCCATTTCCCTTATCCCTGTGGACCCTAATAAATCAGCGATGCACACAGTTAGCACATGCTGGGCTGATTGTGCTGAAGCCTTCCTAATCCAACTCCAAGGAAGAGCATCTAGCACTCAATTTTAAAAATGCAATATATATTTAATGCAATATTAATATTTAACTCACTTAATGCAATATTTAATTTGATACCTAATGCAAATAAAAATAGTAAACAGATTTATTAATGATTTACACAAGTGCTTGCCTATTCTGTTTTTAAAGCATTTTCCTGCCTGGAAGACAATTTTCTACCCCCCAGAAAGCAAATACAGGAGGGCTTCTGAGCTGGTTCTCGTAAGTGGGTGAGGGTTGTCGTTTTGTGAGTGGGCCTGGTCAAGAAGCAGCAACCATGGCTTTCATTATTCATATAGTTAATGAGAGCATACTATACGCTGGACACTGAGCTAAAATCTGTTGGGAAAAGAGAAGCCCCATTCTCATAGAGATCACTATTCAGCGGAAAGTACGATAAAATTCTGTGACAACTAAAACAAGTACCAGGAAGGGAATTCACACAGATAGTCATGCTGAGCACTAGAAGGGCACCCAACTCAGGCTTGGGCAGGGGGATAGTCAGGGAAGGCTTCTTGGAGGAAGCAATGTATGAACTGAGATAACTTGGGGAAAGGGAAGAAGAGCATTCTAAGCAGAGGGAAGAGCTGACTTGACAGCTGCTGGAGACTGAATGTTTGTGTGCCTCCAAAATTCACATGTGGATGCCTTAGTCCCCAGTGTGGTGGTATTAAAAGGTGGGCCTTTGGGAGGTGATGAAGTAATGAAAGTAAAGCCCTCGAGAATGGGATTAGGGCACTTATAGCAAGAGACATGAGATGGTATATCTCTTCACCACTGAGGACACAGTGAGAAAGAAGCTGTCTGCAAGCTGGGGGGAGAGGCCTCCCCAGGAATCAAATCAACTGGCACCTTGATCTTGGGCTTCTAGCCTTCAGAACTGTGAGAGATACGTTTCTATTGTTTAAGCCACGTAGTTTATGGTAGCTTGTTATGGTAGCCCAAGCTGACTGGGACAAAGGTCTTCAGAGACAGAGAAGTTCAGCACTAATGAAGAATGGAAGTAGGGGTGGCATAAGGTGAGAAGGGGGTTGGACGTTATTCCGAGGATAATGAGATTTTCACATTGCAATGACCAGGGCTGCACTTTAGAAGGAACACTGTGACCAGAAGACAGTTCCACAGCCAGTATCTATTAAAGTCTCGAAGAAGAGAAGTGTCGATGGAAACGGAAAGAGAGTAGATTCAAGAAATATTTAGGATACTGAACTGACAGGTGTTGATGAGGGGATGTGGCAGGTGAGAAGGAGGCACAGAGCAAAGTATGTGGGTTTTTAACATGAACAACTGGGTGGATGCATTAAATAAATGATGTTAGTCACCACTGTCGTTGTCATCACTATAGTCATCATCATTACTGAGGACATCTTGTTGCCACCCTTGGGGACTACACAGAACAAGTCTGTCTCTATTTCCATGGCACAACCTTTCAGATCTGTTCCCCAAAGTAAATGTGACCCATGGAAGGTGCCAAGCATGATCATAGGCAAAGTGGGCTTCATTTGGTTTCACCCTACATGAGCCAGACAACCCAACACAATGTTGATATAACCTATCCGTCCAACAATAGGGGACTGGTTAAGTGAAGTTTAGCACAGCCATGCACTTGAATATCACATAACATCTAGAAACCATGCTCCAATATCATATTTAATGACATGAAGAAATAGGTTTATGCACTGTAATTATTTAAAGTTTCAGGGTACCTAGACTAATCTGCTAACTTAAAGCACATGATTGTGGGGGGTTGTTTTTAATGATATATGCCACACTATTAACATTAGGCATCTGTTAACTTTTCACTTGGTTTATATTTTTCTATATTTTCCATTTTTCCCACAGTGCACATGTATTGCTTTGGCATTCATAACATTGTAAAAATAAACAAAACTCACAAAATTCAATTTAATCCAAACAATACCTCGTAAAAGCACTAGAAGCCTTGGGTTAAAGCTATGAATTGTCCTCCCTAAGCTGAGGGACAAAGTCAAAGGCAAATTATGTTCCAAGACCAATAGCTTTTATTTCAAGGACTTATTTCTCAAGACCAGGGCTCTCTGGCCAAGCACTCTTCACCCCCATCTCCCTTCTCTTTATCATAGCTATATCATGCCATTATCACAGCTATATCACCATCTTTCTATCATCGCATCAAGAGAATGAGCAAAAAGAATGTAAATAAATACCAAAAGACTGCCTTTCTGCGTTATTGAAAATCAAATGTGGGGAGAATAAAAGAGGAAGTAGTGGATCTTTCTCTGTGGGAGAAGAGGATCCAGTTGAATAAAACATTTATAGGAACCTAAAGAAGGGAAGAGAAATACTGAAAACTTATCTAGTCACTTTGGGTAAGAATGAAAGAGAGAATCCTAAATATTCTCCAAAGCCTGCTTCTTGTTGTGACCTGGTCCTAGATCATTTGATGTGCCTCCCATCAAGAAGGGAGGTCTGTGTCTTTTCCCCAAACCTGGGTGGGCTTAGACTGTTTCAACCAATATGGTATGGCACAAGTGATGCTATGTGACTTCTGAAGCCAGATCCTAAAAGGCCACATAGTATCTCGGAAAATTCATTCTCTGGGCACTCCCTCTTGACATGGTTCCTTTCAAAATCCAGCCATCATGTGATGAGAAGCCCAAGTCACACGGGTAAGTCCCATGGAAGCACTCTGTTCAAGAATCCTAGCCAAGGGGAGGATGTGGAGAAAAAGGAACTTTCTTACACTATTGGTGGGAATGTAAATTGGTGCAGCCACTATGTAAAAAGGTATAGAGGTTCTCTTAAAAACTGATAGAATTACCAAATGATGCAATCCAGTAATCCCACCAGAAAAGACAAAAATTCTAATTTAAAAAGATGTAGGCACCCCCATGTTCATAGCAGCATTATTTACAATAGCCAAGACATGGAACCAACCTAAGTGTCCATCAACAGATGAGTGGATAAAGAAAATGTGATATATATATATATATATTATATATATATATATCACATTTATATATGTAATATATAATACCAAAGGACTACCTTTCTGTGTTGTTGAAAATCAAATGATACAATATATATAATACAATATATAATATATATACACATATACATACAATGGAATATTACTCAGCCATAAAAAAGAATGAAATATTGCCATTTGCAGCTACATGGATAGACCTAGATGTTATCATACCAAGTAAAGTCAGAGAGAGAAAGACAAATATTATATAACATCACTTATATGTGAAATCTAAAAAATAATGCGAATGAATTTATAGACAAAACAGAAAAAGACTCACAGACATAGAAAACAAACTATGGTTACCAAAGGGGAAAGGGAAGAGGGAGAGGGCTAAAATAGTAGTACGGGATTAATAGATACACACTACTCAATATAAAATAGATAAGCAACAAGGATTTATTTAGTGTAGAACACAGTGAACAATATCCAACATCTTGTAATAACCTATAATGGAAAATAATCTGAAAAAATTTATACATACATATATATATATAACTGAATCACTTTGCTGTACACCTGAAACTAACACAATATTGTAAATCAACTCTACTTCAATTTTTTTAAAAAAGGATCCTAGCCAAGCCCAGACTTTCAATCATCCCAGCCCAGGCACCAGACACATCAGGAAGGAAGTCTCCAGTGGGTGATACAGCCTCAGGGTTTATGAGTCACCCCCAGCCATCTGAGTCTCCCTAGCTGAGACCTCACATATTAGAGGGTGAAGATAAGTTAGGCCCTGTCCAAATTCCAGGACCCACAGAATCAACAAACACAATAACATTATCATCTTACCATGCTGCTAAGTTTGGGGTGATTTAGTAGAGAGCAACGGATACCTGGAGCAAAAGTTGGCTCCTAGAGGTGGGGTGCTACTGAATTAAAACCCAAATCACATGGCATTCACTTGGAGGTCATGTGACAGGTCTCGAAGAAACAGTGGCGAGGGCAAAAAGGAAAACTTCACTGGAAGCTGGGGAAAGGGGGGCTCCTTGTTTTGTAGTGGAAGAAAGTGTGACAACAGTGCTGGCTGCAATAATTTGGAAACCAGAAATGTACTGAATGAACCCAGGGATGCATCCAAGGAGATTTCCAGAGTATTGAAGGTGTCACCTGGCTTTTTCTAGATGCCCACATTAAACTAGGCAAGGACAGCGTTCAATTAAAGAATAAGTGATACCATTTGGGGGTAAAGTTGGGAGTAAATATAAAAAGCCCAGGACAAACTTTCCAGCCAGCAAAGGGTACTCAAAGTAAGAAAGGACACAGATCAATTCCAGATTGTTATCACAACATAACACTTGTTTCAGAGTAAAGACAAAGCCAATAGTGACTAAAATCCATTTGTTAAAATCTCAGAAATACCAAAGAGGAGAAGGAAGGAGGGAGGGACAAGTTAGAGGTATGGGAATATTACAAACTGCTACATGTAAAATAGATAAGCAACAAGGATTTACTGTATAGGACAGATAATTATAGCCATTATCTTGATAGAACCTATAATAGAGTATAATCTGAAAAATACTTAATCACTATGCTATACACCTGAAGCTAACACAATATTGTAAATCAAATATACTTCAATTTTTAAAATCTCAGAAATATTTAAGATGGTGCTTCCTAGACCATTTCAGTCAGACAAAATCTGTTCTGAGAATCTTAAGGAGGTACTTGAAGACAATAGGTTTTCTAAGGATATTAGCATGCTACCCCACAGAAACCCCTCAAGGGATCCAAGTACAGAAGAACTTATCTCAAAGAGATCTGTGTATGTAGCTTTGGTCAAATGATCATAATAAATAATGAATTGACATGTAAAAAATCCACAAAGTTTTTAAAGTAATTAAACCAGCTTGGACTAAAAAGAACTGAAACTGAACTAATAAAAGGGGTCCTTTGGATCTCCAAACTTCTACAGACAGAAAGTAAGTTGAGAAATCTAGTCAGCTGCACATACGGGCTATTTCTTATGGGGGTAAAAGAAGGTGACTCCAAGGTCAGAACCAAGATCTCAAAGGACAGAGCCAAAAGCCATAAAAATCATTCCCAGAGATCTGTTTTGAACCTTAATAAAGAAATGGGCCTTATATACCAACCTGAATTTCAGAATTACCATGGGCTATGTTCTTCCCTTTTTTGAATGAGAATTTTTGTTACAGTTATCCTACACCTGTCTCATCTTTGCATATTGGGTATGGGGGGAGCAGATAAGTTGTCTTCAGTTTATGGGTCTTCAGATCTACAGGAACTATATCCAAGGAAACAAACTCAAGGATCCTCATCCACCTCTAGATCTTAAATAAGGTTTATGAGATCCTTGGCCTCAAGTCAAGCTTGATGGTGTAATGGGAGATAATTTTAGTGGTCTGGGGAGAATCAAGTGTACTTTGCAGGCGAAATAAATGCAGATAATTTGTAGCCAGATAGCATACTGTGTTGATTTTAAAACCGTGGCCCCAAATTCTTTAACCCCCTATTGGGATGTGGGTGCCATCTCTCCTGAGCCTCTAGCTTACTGGCTCACCCTGCAGATTTTAGACTTGCCAAGCTCCATAATTGTGTCAGCCAATCCCTTAAAATAAATGTCTTTCTCTATAGTATATGTTCATGTCCAAAGGCCTTCTGCTGCAGAATTCCCTCTTGCTTGGTGCAGGTCTTTTGTTCTATCTTCAGCTGATTGGAATAGGCCCATCCACATTACAACAAGCAGTCTGCGGCACTCAAATTCCACCAATTTAAAGGTAAATGTCATCTAAAAATACCCTCCCAGGAACCTAAACTTCTGACCCACAGATTCTCTGAGTTTAATAAAATAACTGTTGTTTTAAGTTTATAAGTTTAGGGCAGATTGTTATACAGCAATGCAACGTTAGAACACCCCTTGACAGCGACTCCTCGGGAGGAAGTTGTGAAGGACTTTGGCCAGGCCACTCCGTACCTGAAACCCTGGAAGTGTGTGTTCACTCAGCGAGAACACTGCATTTCACCCTAAGTCAGCGAGGACAAGGAACAAAATCCAAACTTCACGTAAAACCCAAGCTCCTCACACAGGATGGCATGGACCCGAGCCCACCTCTTCAGCCCACCTCCAGAGACTCTCCCTTTCACGCGCCCCTCCCAACACACCAAATTCTTTCCATTCTCTTTGCCTCCAATGCTCTTCCCCCACCTTTTTCCTACGTGAGAACTCAACTAAAACAGCATCATCCCTGAGCACTCTATCTAAAGAAATCCCCCAAAGAGCAAAGGGGCAACAAAGCCCTCCCTCCTTCTGCATGAGAACTTAACCTTCAGTTAACTTCCTAGCACTGTCTCCCTGGTAACCTAATTAGCTGAGATGTCAATTCTATTACTAGTAAACATTACCTAGGGCATAACTGACCTCTCACTGGTACTTTGCATCTGGCCAGAGAAGAACTATAAATGGACTATCAGTACCTGGTGGGATACCATACTTTGGACGTCATTTCTCTGTAATGAGATGCTCCTTGCAGAGTTCCCGAGATCTCCGCTTCTGGCATTGTGACAAGAGATACTGGCTTCTGTGATGTATGCAGCTTCTAAGCCAGGGCAGACCCACACCTGCCCAAAGTGGACTCTTCTCCTTGCACTGGAGCAACTCCACATGGACCGCTGAGGAGGAGGAACACCTGGTGTTGCCCTAGCAGCCAACTGGGTTTCCCATCCTCCATCCTGCTAGAGTTTAGGATGCTAAGAGTGAACTGTGGTATTCTTGTGAGTCTGAACGTTTAGTTGAATCTAGGAAGACCCTTAGTTCATCTCCCTACTCCCGTTATTCTCTCTCATATCACCTTGTTTTTCCTTTATGACACCTTTCACACTTAGTTTGCTAATTACCTGTTTGTTTATTGTCGGGCTGTCCCTAAGACTGTGAACTTAACGAGGTCAAGGACCGTGTCCATTTTGCTCACCATTGTAAACTGAGCACTTACTCTAATGCCTGTCACATACTAGGAGATTGATAAACATTAGATGGATAGATGGGTGGCTGGACAAAATTAGAAAATTAGAAAATTGCTAGAAAGTTGCAAGAGACAAAGTAAGAGGTAAACAGAATCCAAATTTCAGAAGACCTTATTTGAAATGCTCATGAGCAATGATTCACCCCAAGGACCTTGAAGAAATGCTGAAGAGTTTCAAGTAAAAAAGTAAAAGTATATGGTTTACATTTCAGAAAGGTCTTCCTGGCAGCAGTTAGGGGTGGGGGAGGGGCAGGAGAGGTGAGAGACAAGGGAAAATTAGAGGACTGTTATGGCTAACAGCCCTGGTGAAAGGCAGCAGGTTGGGGAGGATAAAATAATCTCAGTAAATGTTTAAGAAGCAAAATCTGGAGCACTAGGTGACCAATTTAGACATAGGAGGCAGAAAATGGAGGAATCCAGAGTGACCATGGAACAGACATTTATTTGGGAGACTGGGCCCCCATGTGGTGATATTAACCTAGAGAGGGGCCCAGAAGGAGTGACTGGTCTGGGGGTGGGAGAGATGGTGAGTTTGATCTTAGACCTTGCAGAAGTGGTGTCAGCCAGACAGCTGGAGCCTGGAGATAGGGAAGTTGGGTGTCAGCACATAGGGAGATAGTCGGGGCCCACAGGCACAAATGAACCCATCCAGAAAGTATGCAAAGTGATTTTAAAGGGCCAGAGATAAAACTACAGTAGTCTTGTGCAGAAAGAAAAGGTAAATAGAGGAGCTGAGAGGGATTCTACATGGAGTTGGAGCAAAATGAGAGAAGATGCTTGTCTTTGAAACCTCCTAACACTGTGCTTGTACATCTATCATGGAACTGACTTCTTTCCTAAATAATAGTCATTTCCATTTGTATCTTATCTCTCTAGAGTAGAGTAGAATCTTTGAGTGCTCTGAAGTCCTGCACATAGTAGGTCCTTAATAACCTCCCTGTATCTGAACTGTCCAAGAAAGTTGAGGGGAGGCAGGGGGGAGTCACTAATTAGTTTCAATCCAGACTAATTGCCTTTTCAAATTCTCATATAAATCTGACTTTTAATAGGTTCTGAGAATCGATGTTTCATTATTTTTTGCCGCAGTGGAGTTTATCCCTGTTGATGGGTCATTACAAATCATCGCTGTCTGAGAAGTCCCCTTCCTATCTCTCATTTCCTGATCTTCCAGCAGGATATCTTTGTTCTTGAGAGTGAAGGGGGAAAAAATTAAATGGGTCTTGGAAATTAACAGCCAGGACCAACCAGACCAGAGGAAGAGGCGCTTTGGCTTTCTCAAGGAGCCCACTCCAGACAGAATCCTACTGCTCAAGAGGAATAAATGGAAAGCTCTATTTGGGGCTTCCATCAAACTGATATTTTCAGTATATATCTGCCATTTGTTGAGTGCCCACTCCATACCAGGCGCTGGCCAAGCCATTTACGTGTGACCCCATTTGATCATCACAGCAATTCCAAGAGCTAAGGACTATAATCAGCCCAATTTTCCAGATGGGGATACTGAGGCCCAGAGAAGAGGTTAAGGAGGCCATGGAGCTATCATGCTTCACAGGCTTGCCTCAAAGCCTGTCCATACTTCCCCAAAGCAGGCTGGCGGGCATATCCAGTGTGTCTGTCTAGCTCTGAGTCACTGGGGCCCCAGAGGAGCCTACCTAGACGTCACAAGGGGTCCCAAGGCATCTTCTGCCCAAATGTCATCACAGAGTGATTATAGTGGCAAGTTTCCTCCTGACTGTGACGTCAGACAACAATCCTTTCTCTTTTTCCCTGGCACTGAGATTCCTCCATGGAACCATCTATGTATAGCCAAGCAAAACAGTGCACCCCTCAGAGCAAAGAAAGATCTGATGCCAAAGAAGCCCCTGCACAGTCCCCTGATTTTCACTGCAGCAGGGTCTGAGCATGAAAGAACCATCAGAAGGGGAGCTCCAAGCTGGCTCGGATTCTCTCAGATCTCTACATGCCAAGGCGGAAGGAATCAATGAGCAATTAACCTGCAGGTGATCCATCATCACCCATCTCACTGGAACCCTTCCTAAATCTCAGGGTCTGTGGATGTAACCAGGACTCAGAGCAGTGGGCTGGCCCCCGCATTACCCCACTTCCATTTTCCTTCCAGGATGAGAGTGCCAGGAGGGAGACAGCATAGAAGTTGCCATGGCTGGGAATGCAGCAGGTCCGGGTTCAAACCCTGTGTGAGACTGTAGGCATATCATCCCTCCAACCCAAGCCTCACCTTTCTCATCTGTACAGTGGGGTTAATTATAGCTCCTGCCTCCTCAGATACAAGGAGCTACTGCATGGAGGGTACTTAGTGCTTAGTGAACAGTGAGAGACCTCAGCAAATGTTAGCTGCTATTATTGATATCTTTACAGAGCTGATTGCAAGTACAGGGCTCTGCAAAGCTATAGGTAAATTGGGAGGGGAGATGTACAAAGCCTAGGGGTAGACATGTACTCCTGTACTTCCAGTTCATATTAGACTATGTAAGGAACACAGAGCAGACTGGGGCCCAAATCCTGACTCTGTCCCTCTGGATCTTGGGCAAGTTACTTAACCTCTCTGAGCCTCACAGAGTTTAGGGTCTACTGTGAGAGAAAGGTAGGCAAATAATCCCGCAAACAAATGTATAAACAGAAAATGAGATGTGTGCTCCTGGGAAGGAAGGCAGCATGATTCTGAAAGCACAATAACAGAGCAGCCTGCAGCGGACTGCCCAGATGAGGCACAGCAGTGGGGGAGACTCCCCTGAGGAAGCTGAGATGAGTAGTAGTCATATAAAGAGGGCTGATGGAGGTCAGAGCATTTCAGGCAAAGGAACACGTGCAAAGGCCCTGTGGTGGGAAGACGATTTGGATGAGAGTTCCAAGCTGAAGTTGGAGACGCAGGCAGCAGGCAGACCCTGCCAGCTTTAGAAATAAATGTCTTAGAGGGCAGAGATTTCTACCTGCTCTGCTCCTTGATTTAGCCCAGATGCCTAGAGCAATATAGTTCATGCTAGGCACATAGTTGGTGCTCAAAATATACTTGCTGAACTTATAAAATGCAAGCTTATATAGTTTGTTTTTAGCAAATCAGTCACTTAGGGGTGGATGCACCTTGTATCGAATCCTGGTCTAGGGTGGGCAATGCCAGAGGGAGGTCCAGGGTTCTAGACTTTCAAAGTCATGAGAGGCCACTGCCCAGGATCTTTAATCCAGCCTCCTGCCTGGGCCAAATGCACAGAAAACACAGGTGTGCCATGGCAGGTCTTAGAAAGTGAGAGGCTTTCTTTGTGAGGTAATTTTTAGGGAAATTCTATTCTTAACAGCCCATGTAGGAGAGATGTTTATTTCCCAGCTGTTCATTATATTTCAATGAATAGCCCCATTTTGTGGTAAAATGTCCCCAACACATCTAATTCAGGTTCTTTGCCTCTGGAACACACATAGCATTTCCCTTCTGTCTTTGGCCCAGTTAGGAGAGTGGGGTTGGGGAATGCCCTTGAGGACTTAAATTAGGGTCCAGTGAAGGTGGAGACATGCTGTCTGTGTCTAATATTATATCATTCAGAGCTGAAGAAATGGAGGTTTAGTTCTCAGAATCTCAGAATAGGCTGCCTCCTCCTGGCAACCTGAACATCTCCTAACTTAGGAACCTGAGGTCAAAGGGCATCTGCAGTCCACTGTTTAGGAACTGGCCTCCCTCACACATTCACTGCCCATGGCTGCCACGTGGCCCCATGTGACCTCACTGCCAGCGTCAAACGACTGCATGGAGGCTGAGCCCTGACACAGAGGAAAAAAATCCACTGGATGATGGGCAACCAATCAGATTCACTCTGCACAGAATGAGTGGGAAGAGGCCCTAGTATGAGTCAAAGGCAGATGAACTGAAAAGTCATGTGGCAAAGGGTGGTGGCAGCCACTTCAGCCTTGTGCATCCTTGCCCTGTCAGACACAGAAGAGACTGAGCAGTGAGCAAAGCCAGCTCACCACCGGCTGAAGACAAAAAGGAGGGTGGATATGTTCTGAGAGAAGCTGATGCAAGACTGCACAACTCAAAGAGAGAAAAAGGCACAGAGAAGGTAAGTCACAGACCTAATGTCACACAGCTGTGCCCAAGCCTAACTCCAAGCTACTGAGTTCTTTTAACCATACATACTACTCTCTTCAGGAGGGTGGCAGGACAAAACTTTTTTGGGGGGAGGATGATTTGGGGAAGGAGAAGCGTTTGCAGAGTGAAAGGAGAATCTGCTGAGATCAGCCAAGAGGCTTGTACTATACTTGCGGCCTCATCTTCTTTGTTGCTGATGATGGTTTATTTGGCTTGGGGTTTAGTCTTGACTGAGTGTTCATATGTGCCAGGAAATGTGTCAAAGGCTCACATCACTTATCCCAGTGACCGCCCCGCCCCCCACCAAGATGTCTATGCAGGACTTATTATTAATCCATGTTACAGACGATAAAGCCACTTCCTGGTAGAGCCAGGATGTGCACCCAGGTCTGTGTGCTGCCCAAGACCACACAGCTGTCTGTGCATGAGAGTTCCATCAGGCTGAGCCCAGTGGTGAGACCAGAAAGGTGTCTTGGCCACAGGGATGGGGACAAGGGACCCAAAGAATGTTTCAGGAGATGAAGTGTCAGCTCACTCAGAGGACCATTTGGGGAGACAACCAGGGATGCCCAACAGGCTAAAGAGCTGGAACCTTCCACAATTCCTAGAGACAGATGAGGACCCAACAGAGATTTCCAGTGATCGCTTCTAAGCATTTCCTGGATTTTTCTGGATCCCCCCACACCGCTACCACCTTCTATCTTTCCGTTCACATCCCATTTTGGATTTGAGTGTTTCGAGGCTGCTGAACCTTCTCTAATGCTTTGCCAACAGAAACCAGCAACCAGATCATCGTCCCTTTTACCTGACAAGTGTCACCGCCTGGGTGTCAGTTACTCAGCTTCTGTTGTCCCCTTAATGCAAATCATCAGTTGGAATTGTTACTTTTGTGGCAAAATTTGTCTTCCTTCATTCACCATTCATGTCTTATAAGGGCACCGTACAATCCTGGCATCTCCAAGTGGGTCTTGCCCAGGGTATGAATTCATGTTCAAAAACTTTTACATCCATCAGCAAAAATCAATGTGATTGTTAAAGGACCTTTTACTTGTCTGAGCAATAAAGATTCTTTAAGCTAAATGTTCTTTGTACTCCTCATATTCCCACTCAAAAAAAATGGAGGCAAGATGTTTGGGGAGAAGACTTAGCCATCCCACAGGAAGTACCAGAGAGGGTGATTCAGGCCTCAGGGCTCCGAGGAGGGAGACATCAGGAAAGCCCTCCATAAGGGCAACTTGAGGTGGGCTTTCAGAGAACAGGAGGGTGGCATAGGCTGGTGCCTGGGGAGCAGGGGTTTTTATTTTTGGATGACAGAACTTCCCTTGTTTAAAAGCAATTTAGCATATAGTACTGGTCAGAGTGTTCCTCACTAAATAGTTCAGAAAATTTTAATGGAAATGGTCCAAACTAGCTGAATTAAGTGGATAAAGACATGTCACCCTGTCAATGTGAACACTGCGTAACTACTGAGTTCAAAGCAGTCCCACCAGGGTTACTGAGACAATAACTGTAGAAATTGAAGGATGAGTGCAGGGCAGGTCATGGATAGTATTTCTCCATTTCTGACTGTCTCGATGTCAGGAAATCCAGAATTTGAGGAAATGGAGCTTCACAGCTGAGGAAAGGATTCGAGGTAGTTGTAAGGGACTGCACGTTCTGAATTCTTTCGTTTCGCCAGCGAATCCTGACTGCCTACTGGTCACCAGGCTGGTCCCAGGGACAACCATAAATCAGAGACATGATTGCCACCCTCAGGAGCTTACAGTTGGTGGAGACATGTGTAGCAAAGACAAAGTACTGCATGTTCTGAGCACTCATGACACAAAGACACGGGAGCCAGGGGAGGAGGAGCCGGGGCGAGGCACTTCCATCAAATACCATGTCCTTTTGATCCTCATTCCTAAATTTTCCCTATGTGAGTCCCCTTCCTGACACCTCCCCTGCTGTCACTCTAGTCTAAACCACCAAGTCACTCTCCTTGGACTATTGTAACAGCTTCCTAAAGAGTTTCCTGGAATCCGCCCTGGATCCCCCCACACAGCTACCAGAGTAAGCCAGAGGGGTCTTCAAGGTGTAAGTCTGATCCATCCACCCTGGCCCAGATAAAGCCCACCCACCAGAAGAAAGAGGAAAGGAGGAGGGTTGAGGAGGAGGCAGGGTACTTCCCCCAGAGCTAGCCCTGCATTGCTCAGACCTTCCTAGTGTGATTTTGGGCAAGTATCTTCAGCTTCACTTTCCTCAGCTACAAACCAGGGCTACTCACAGCACAGGTTGAGCTAAACAAAATTGCTGATATTCAGCTCTTTTTGACCTACAAGAGTAGCCATTCCGTGTGGTTCAACCTAATGCCTCTGTCGTGGGGCTACTGTGAAGTGAAGTGAGTTTAGCACAGCTCCTGGCACACAGGAATGCTCCCTGTACAGGGCCTGTCATTCACCTCCTGGTTCCTCCCTCTGCTCAGTCCCACCTTCTTGCTTTGCAGAAATTCCCCTGGCTGTTTTGTGCGGCCAGGCTGCTAGCTCCAGGGACATCTGGGTTGGGGGGAGCCCGGTGCCCTCCTTCTCCCCTTGTTACAGCCCATCAGTGGAGTGATCTTTATTTCTGGCCAGTTCCACAGAGCTGACATCTGCCTAGCACAGAGGAAAATTGTTTCTGCCACATCCTCCAATAAGAATGATTTTCTTCATGCTCCGTTTGTCTACAACTGTCTTTCCGATCATTCTCGCCGTTAGCACATGGTCTACATGCTTGAAATTCAGCCCTAGGAACTGGGTGAAATTTATGATCCACTGACTACCAAAGCTCCGAGCCATCAGATTTGAATATAAATGTTGGAATGAGGTCATCAGAAGCCACAGGTAGCAAGACAGCCAATCTGCAGGTCTGCCGTGGCGGAAATCCATACTTTAATCTGCTACCAATTAAAAACATTGATTGGACAACCTATGTTAATTAATAGAACACAGAAGTTTTCCCAGCCTAGCCTTTTATTTTGAGATTATAATTTTTGATGAAGTTTCAAATGCCTCGGTGTCACTATTAACGTCAGCGTTTTCCCAACCACGCTCTGCTCAAACAGAACAATTCATTAGTGCTAAAACCAATTTACTGGAATGGGTTGAAAATCGCCTCGGTTCTCTCTATTAATGTATTACAAGATGAAATATTTCATGAGCCGCTGGTTGACACACTTGACACTTCCTCTCATACTGCTTAGCTCACTCAAGGTGGAAAATCTCCATTCAGCAAATGAGATGCCAGGGACAAGCTAAGGAAAAAAAAAACCCAGGCCCTTAAAGATGGTTTACTGCTCTTCAAGATAGAGATAGTCCTCATCTATGTTTTCTAATGAACTTATCTCTCGAATGATAATCCTCAAGATAAATGAAGTCGTCAAAGCAAAATGCTGAAGGTGGCGCCTGACCTAGAGTCAGCACTAAACAAACATTAGCTACTATTTGAGGGAGGCATGAAGGTTAGAGGGGTTAAGATCACAGGTGGCAGGTCACGTGATGAAGTCAAACCCCATCCCTGCCTTTTCTTAGTTTGTGTGACCTAAGGCTTAGAGCAAACCTCTCTAAGCACGAGTTTGGGTTTTTCCCAACCCTAAAATGGGCATTAGTCTAGTCTATTATTTGACTCATTTCCTGAAGCTGCTCTAACAGGTTATCACACACTTGGTGGCTTACAACAATACAATTTACTCTTGTGCTCAGGCCCCTCTAAAAGCTCTAGAAGAGAATCCCTCTTGGCCTCTTCCAGCTTCTGGGGGAAGGGTCCTGGTGTTCCTTGGATTGTGGCCTCGTCAGTCCAATCTCTGCCTCAGTCTGTGTATCTCCCTTTCTCATAAGGACATCAGTCATTGGGTTTAGGGCCCACTCTAAATCCAGGAAGATTTCCTCTCTAAATCATTAATAATGACCTGCAAAGACCCTATTTCCAAATAAGGTCATATTCTAAGGTTCCAGGTGGATACAAATGGGGAGGGGAGACACTAAACCCACTATCGGGGTATGATAGTACAGGCTTTGTAGATGGTAGGGAGATCAAATGAGAAAATTGCACGTAAGGTATTCGGCCAGGGGCTTAGGGCTCAGTAAAAGGAGCTAGAAATAGGCACAGCTAATCTAATTTACACTCCCCAAGGCTGCTTGGTTTTAAAGAGCTGCACATTCTCCTGCAAGCACAGCAGACCTCGCTTCCCTTGGTTACTTGTTTTTTTCTCTCCCCACCACCATGCTCAGTTTGGGTTATTATCAATACATCAACAGTTTGCTGAGTCATCTCCTCTGAATGCCTTGTAATTCTCCCCGCAGATATCAAAGGGGCTTTCCTATATGCAGATAAGATCAAGCACTCCTGGGACCTTCCCTGTGGAATGTCCATCCCTTCCTGGCTACCCAGAGCCCTCAAGAGAGAATCCAAGCTCTCTTGGCCTCAGGGTCTGACCCTGCCTCCCTCTCCAGCTCCAGCTGCACCTTCAGTTTCCTTCTTGAATGTGTCCCCATTAAGTCATACTCTACTTTCCAGGCTCAGATAAGGTATCGCCTCCTCCAGGAAGCCTTCCAGGTTTGAGTTAAGTACCTTATTGTGTATTCCCTGCCTACCTCTATCAAAACCTCTCTTTCTCTGTAGTGTAATTGCTTGATTACATGTCTATCTCCTTGGCCATAGGAAGAGTTTCTTAACGTCAAGGATGGTGTCTTACTCACCATTGTGTAACCACAGCACCAAACCTAGAGCCTGGCCCATTGTGGAAAATCCAATGGACAAAAGAACCAGCAAATGAATCCTCCCTCACAGCTCTAGTTACAAGAATCTGATAAATATGAGATTGAAACTGTGCATGTCATTTAATTAGGGACCCACTTTCTGATTTTCTTGTGACTCTGGGCACAGCCAGAATAGTCCAAACAACATTATTCAAGGCCAGAATGATGGCCCAAGTCAAGGCATCATAATCCTGGAAACAAGACTTGAATATTCACATTCAATTTGTTCTTGAAAGGCTACATGCATACATGCACACAGAAGGAACAAAGAGGTGTTTGCTGCTTGGGAGGAGTTATGACAAAATGAGTTGGGGAAAACATGATTCCAACCAGCTGCATGACCCTTGAAAAATCACTTAACCTCTCTGGGCCTCAACAGCCTCAACTGTTAAACAGGTGGGTTAGTCTACAAGACTGACTCATAAACATCTCATTTTGTTTCTTTGAAATTCAAATCACTGCCCTTGAATTCATCCCCACCACCCACCACCAACAACTAGATTTTTTTAAACCTATGCTCAGCTTCCTTGAAAGGAAATCCATTTGTCATGTGATTCCTGGCCAGGTGGAGCATGGCCTCCAGCCAATCCTGCTGCTAAATCATAATCTTCGGAACTTCAAAGGGGTAAAATATTTACTGTTTACCCAGAGCCATGGAGAGTTCCAACTTGGCCTCAGCCAAAAAGCTCTTGAAAATATTGAACATTGTATATTCTCTAAACTCCCATGTAAGTCAGAAAAACTCTGGAGACCCTGGTTCTTATAGAGCAAAGTTAAAATAACTCAGTAGAAAAGTTTTTCAACTAAACACAAGATAATCCTTATCTCTGTAGCTTTATCTGTGTTCTCCAATATTTGGCAAGAATTCTTTCTACAGCACTAGTCTAGGTTGAAGGGCATGTGTCCTCCAAGGAACCTGAATGGGAGTATCCAATGGAGAGGGGATTTTGTGCCTGAAACCAAAGCTAGGCCAAAGAACCAAAGATCCCAGAATTACAAGTGCTGTGGGAACCCCACACGTGATGGCTGTACAGTTTCCAAGTGGTCTTACTGTACATTATTCCACTGATACAGTCAAACTTATATCTAACATGACATTCACTCTAGGAAGATAAATCATCCTGAATTTTTTATCATCTCCCCATATTATTAAACCTATCTGAATACTATCAAATAGTGGTAATGGCCAAACTAATATCCTTAGCTCTGGCATTTGTCCTGAGCTACATAATAGTATTCCCAGCTGACAGCTTGACATCACCACTTGAATACTTACACAGATAGGACAAAAGCTAAACCAAACTCTCAATTTCCATCCATTCCCTACCCCAACCTCATCCTCTTCCCATCTTTCTCATCTCATTAAATGGCACCACTCCCTACCCAGTCACTCAAACCAAAAACCTCAGAGACATCTGTTTCTCTATTTCCTCATCCCTAATGTCCAATTCATTAGCAAATCTCACGGGTTCTACCTCCAAGACACACATCCTTGATCTGTCCATTCTCTCCATCCTCCTAATCCAAACCACTACCATCTCCCATTAGAACTGCTGCAGGAGCCTCCTCACTCTGCGCTTTCCCCTTTCCCTCCTCAACCATCCATTTTCTACCCTGGTACCCAAATAATCTTTTAAAAACATGAACCATGTCATGTCATTTCACGTCCCTGCTTAAATGCCTTCAGCAAGTGATTTCCCATCACATGTAAAATCAAGTCCAATTTCCTCATGGTGGCTTCCAAAGCCAGGTGGGTCTGGTCCCTGACTACCTCTCTGAGATTATGCCGGCTCCTTCTCCTCCCGACTCTTGAGGGCCTAGCTGCGCTGGCCAAGCTCTAGCCCATTCCATTTGCTGCTCCTCAGCACTCCCCAAGGCTGGTTCCTTCCCAACCTGCAAGTTGAGCTCAGTGTTACCCCCTCCAAGAGCCTCCCCAATCACCATCCAAAGCAAAATTACTACGTGTCCCTGTTGCTCTTTACCACATCATTCCGCTTCCTTCACAATATTTAGTATCAGTGGAAGTCAGCAGACTTACTCATTTATTACTTTCTTATCATCTTCCCATCTGCACTCCAGTAAGAGAACACTAGCTCCAGAACAGCCTCTCCTGATATTCTGATCACCTCCCATTCACCCCGTTGTTGAAGGAGGGATCCCCATCCTCAACAGTACAAGATGGCAGAACACAGGATGCCCGTCCTTGGGCAGGTGAGATTCACACATATACTCACAGCTGGGGGAGGAGGACATCGGAGGCCATGCAGGGCCATGTGGTGTTGCACTGGGGAGCAGAGTGAACCAGCAGGGGCTGTGGGCATAGGCTTTGTAGTAATAGGGGTTGGGGTGCCCCCTGGTTCCTGCAGGAGTAATGTGATGGACTTGTTTGAATAGTTTCATAGGCTAGCAGGGAACTGAAGCCCCTCAGGTTGAGGACGGGGTGGAGTGTGGCTGGTCTGGCTGGTGGAGGAACTAGTCGGGTGAGGGAGCCTTTCCTGCTGGGTGGGGAGAACATCTGACAAGATCAGGGAAACCCAGGGAGGTCTGTGCAGTTCAGGCATGTTCGGGCAGCACTTGAAATTTTAGGCCTTACCATATACTTGTCTACTGGTTGATGTCCAGTACCAGGAATACAGCATTTGCTCTTAATCAATGAAGGAATGAATTCAAGAAATAGGCCCCCCTTTCCACTACTTTGGCTTGACTATCTGGACACACCACAACTCAGAAGGTGACTGGGGTGGCTGGAAGGGACATGAGTGTGACTCCGGTTCCCCATGTTGCCTCTCCTATGAGCGTGTCTTCCTTCTATCCCATCACCTAACCAGCTCTGTTTCTTTAGGATTCCCCGTGGACTTGAAGTATAGTATCCATAAAGAAAAAGATCAATGCAATGTTTTATTTAAACTACAAATGTACAAATGCTATGGCTGAAGAATGAGTCTTCTATCCAAGCACCTCTTCAATGTTTCCATTTATTTTTCATCTGAATCATTGCACTCCAAGAGGTCCCTGTACCTTTACAACATGGAAACACGGTCAGACTCTTCCCTTCTGAATATTCACCCATTTTCACAAGAAGGAAAAATGTACATGCAGATGTAATGTTCAAACACAAATGAACAATGCCCTGTCTTCATTAGAGCTTCTAATGTATATTTCAATGGTTCTTCTAACATTCATTTTTAATAAAAGAGGGGCATGCTCATTAGAGAAGACTGGAAAAATACAGAGCACAAAAAAGAACAGAATAATTACTCAGAGCCCCATCATCCAAACACAGCCATTGGGGGATAGTTTCTTCTGATTTTTTTTTCTAGGCATAATTATCTTTGACAGAGCTAGATTTTTACATTTTTTCTTATTTTTAGTTAATATCAGAGTACCACATTTTGGTGTTACATCAGACTCCTTAAAAACAGAATTTTTAATGACTGCGTAAGATTGCATCAACTGGATAGACCTTAAGTCTTAGAGGTCTACCTAGAGTTGGATATTTTGATTGTTTACAATTTAGGTTGTTTTCAATATTATAACAACACTGAGCAGATTTTTATTCTTAAAGCTTTTATGATACTTAGGATAATTTTCTTCTGAGAAATGTTCAGACTTCCTGGACTAATATTAAAGATATCTTTAAGGCATTTGATCTATATTATCAAGTTGTTTCCCAAAAGAGATGCAGCAAATTACCTTAAAAAAAAAAAAAAAAAAGAGGGGAGGGTTGCATTTAAGCAGAGTGACACTGACTTTGGCTCTCTCTCTTCTGTTCCTAAATATTTCCTGACATAATTCAAAAGAGTCTTTCAGCGCCTTATCTCCCATTTCTTTCCCATGAAATTCTCACCCATGAATTTCCATTTGTCACCACAGAATTCTAAGTCAATGCATTTTCTGGCTACAGTGTGTAGACGTTCACAATCTGGTCCCACGATACAGGCGATAGTTCAGGCTTCATCAGTCAGAATGCCTCCCCCTCGCAGTCTTCTAGACATGTCACAACAGCCCTTCCTGTTAGCAGCCGGGGCAGGTACATACACATCAAGGGCAGAAAATTCAACATGGAAGAAAAGACCCTTGAGATTGACTTGGCCTGAGATGAAATTAAAAATTCAGTTCGAAGAGTTTAAGTGATCCGAGAGGACTATTTTCTTCTTGGTGTTTCAAATATAGCCCTGTCTTGGATGCAAAGAGAGATGAGTTCTGAAGGTTCCTTTATCTTTTCAAAAGAAGCACTTCTTAATAATGTGGCCTGAAAGCAAAGAGATTAGAGAAGAGAAGCCTGGGCTTTGTATGAGTGTAAATCACTCGGCTGTGCAAAACGACAGGGATTTCTGGTCCTGGGTCTTCTGTGGCCCCAGATCAATCCACCAAAACCAGTGCCTACACCTTAAAACGAAGGGCACCAAATAACCAGATGGCTTCTTTGTTCCTGTCATTGTTGAAGAAAAGCAACATGGGCCAGCCTAAGTCACATGACACCATTTGAGTGATCCTGGCTGGGAATCAGAGCACTGAGCCACCTCTCCCCAGACAAGGGAGTGAGGGAAGCATCAGGGTCCCCTGACGCTCCACTCCCCCTGGGATTGCCCCCTCCCCCATCACGACTGCTTCCACAGGAGCACTGAACCTGCAAACAAGTTTTTTAGTTTGTTTCTCTACTTAGATACAAACCTGTAAAAGCTTCCCTAGGAGGGGCAGTCTAGATCTATGTGCCAAAAGTCTTCAAAGAGCTTCAAATTTCTAAGGAAATAGCCTAAGGTATATACCCAGATTGGCACCACGGTTGGTCATTGCAACTCTACTCATAGTTGAAAATAACAGAAACAATCAGAAACGGAGCAGAGAGCTAGCTGAATATATCATATACATTAGTCCATACAGTGGAATGCCATGCAATCTCTGAAAATTAAGTGACAGAAAGCATTTAGTGATATGAGAAAAAAAAAAAACACCAGGTAAAAAAGCAATTATAAATTATAAATTATAAATTGCTTTGATCATAGAAAAAAGACTGGACATTTCAACATGGCACTTGAGGACACATGCTTACCTTCCCATTCTCCCCAAATCCCATGGAAACAATAATAAACCGAAAGCCTATAATGGTACTAAGAACTGGAAGGAGTGGGGTGGCTTTCCTGGATCCTACCTGTTTCCCAACTGGCAGTGATGGACTCTACCTGAACAGACCAGAAAGATGTTTGATAAAGAAACTGACCCCTCTTCCTGACAGAGATCCAACACTTCTAGGACAGTGTTCTTGTTCCTCAGGAGAGCCCTACTCATGTTGGCACTGGGGAGAGGGTGACCAGCCTGCCTGCCAGCTCTACTCCTGCACATCCTAAAGCAAAACCTAGCAGATGTTTACACACACACACAAACACACTAGCCCACAGACCACAATCAGTTCTTGAATCCATCGGTGAGGTCTAATGAGGAAACAGACTCACACTCAGCAGAGGAAACCCACACCAGCATCTGTAAAGAGACATTTCCTCCTCTTGAGACTGGCTGTATTATTCGATCTACAATAAATATCATTAACTGCTTTTAATTTTTAAAAATCAATCTACAGACAAAGTTTAGATGACAAGGCCAGTTACAGGAGAAAACAGAAATTTGTAAACCCTGACAATGTAAAATTAATGGCAGGAGGAGAGATGAAAGGAAGTGCTAGGGCCCTGTTGTTTTTGTTTTTGTTTTTGTTTTTTCTCATCTTAGTGGGTAATCAAGAGTTATTGTGTAAAGGAAATAAAAAATAGAGGCTGAAGATCATTACTTAAAGGTATAAAGGTAACCAATAGGATGACTAATATTAATGATAGAAGCTCCAAAAATCAAGATGAGGAGAGAAGAAGGGAATGTGCAAGGTATTGTAAATGAGCTCAAATCCTCATTTGTCAATAGACAGGTATTTATCTATTAGAGCCAATATGGATGGAATCGACAGACATGGCATTGTAAATTCGGAAGAAGAAATAAGGGTGTTGATGCACAATTTAGAGGAATAGAGGTGGCCACCAGGAAAACTTAACACAGACAGGGCTCCAAGAGGCTACCCCCAGTGTGTGGGTTGAGGATGGGGGTGCACAGGGAAGTTCTGCTTCTAAGGCAACACACTTCTACACACCCTGACTTGCATAGCACATGCATGTTTCACTTTCACAACAAAACAATTTTTAAACAAAATGGAGCTTTGACAGGCAGAACATACATCAGAGGCTCTCTGCCTGCCTGTAAATTGGAGTCAGCTGGGGGTTTTGCAAAGCTGTGATGCCTGAGCAGCACACCCTCCCCAGCTCAGATTTCAGATTGGATGGGTCTAGAGTGGGCCCAGGAATGGTTAAATTAAAAGCTCCCCCAGGTGACGCCAATGTGCTAAGGGCTAAGAACCAATGACTTTCTAAGTGCAGGATTATCTTCTTCCATCTCCTAAATTTTCCACCCATCCATGCGACAGCTGTCTATTGAGTACCCACTGTCCTTGATGCTGGGGATCAGGTGGTGGACAAGACCTGTCACCAAGGGACTTACTGTGGAAGAGGAGGGGAGAAATTATTCAGCAAATGACTCATTCATTAATTCATTTTAATCACAGTAAAGGCTACACAAAGAAGGGTACAATAAAGCCATGCATTATTTTTGTAATCTGGAGGAAATAGAAGACATTTTTAAAATCCATCCTCTTTTTATTTAATCCCTTAATTACTCTGCCCCTCCCTTTTCCCAGAGACTGGAGGTCAATGTCTCTGTCCTTCCCGAAGACGCCATCAAGGAGCTATAATTCCATCACCAAGCAAGGGCTGGAATCCTGCCCCTCAAGCCATCATGAGCGACAACCATAAAATCCGTGTCCCGAGACCCTGGCAACTGGCCAGAGTGACTGCACACTGTATGCTTGTGGCTTAAAATCCTTGCCCCCAGCAAGGAGTTGAAAGGGTGAGCAGACAGCATGAATGAGGATCCCCTCCTCCAAAACACACTTACCTGCTGTGAGGTTCCGATATGATACAAGCCTATAGTCAGGGTTTCATTCTCGATACTTCCACGGATTCCTCCCCAAACAAACCCACCATCCAAGAGAACCAAGGAGGCAATGAAAAATACGGATCATTAATCCAGGGATGGCAGGGGATGTTAACTGATAGCTAATAGGGGGTCATCCATAAAGTTGGGGCTGTAGGCATCCACAGTCATCACCCTCTGACCTGCCATGTTCTCTCTGATAACAGAAAAAAGCAGTGATTCTTTGTGTTTTGCCAGTTTATTTTTGCTAGAGGGGAGAAAGAGCAAAAATAACAAAACAAAACAAAAAAAAAATTCTCCAGTTGTACGCTACGACTATTAAATGGGAAATTATAGAAAAATCAGAGCCCTTAACTTAATCCAACACCAGTAAAGAGCAATAGAGAAGGCTAATGATGGACAGTAAACACAGGTGGGTCCTACAGCTAACTTGCGGGGGCCAGAGACTGTGGTGGCCGAGAGCTTGACGCCAGGGCTATCATGTGGCTAATTTGGTTAGCGGCAACGGCAGGCTCCTTGCAGTGAGCGCCTGCCTTTTCCCATTTCATCTCATTTTTACAGTAACCGTGTTTTTATTTTCACAGGCCAATTTGATTCTGTCTCACGCTTTCAGGATTGAGTTTTTCAGATTTATGACACAAAAGTTTTCAAATGGTTGTGACGTCTGGGCCTCCCCATGCAGATCCCCATCACTCTTCTCTATACCTGAGAGCTCACAGTCCTGCAAGGGGCTTCCTTGGGCTGAACCCCGAAGTCTAAGGGCTGCGGTCTCCAAAAGAAACATCTTTATTACCTCCAAGAGAAAGCCAACTGTGGCCATAACTTACCTCCTTCCCCTTCTCCACCCCAGGCCAACTGACTGTATCTACAGACACTCCTCGCCCCAAAAGTCCCTTTATTAATCCACCCAGCGCTTGAGTCCTATTAAACCTGTGGTCCTCAGTGGGAAAGGTGCTGCCCCCTAGAGGGAACTCTGGGAGTTTGCGGGGATGATTTTAGTCGTCGTGATTCTGGGGACCCAGAATCCTTCAGGGAGCAGAGAAGCCAGGCATCCTGCAGTGTAAAGGACAGACCCACGCCCTTTGTCCCACACAATTCTGGATCGACCCCTGGACGGTCTCAATGGCAAATAGTAATAACAAGCCTGTTTAAAATGACCTTCACCTAGAACCTAACTCTATTTCGCGTGTAAATAAAAATATGTTTGCACAGTTGAAATACACGTTGTTCGGACACGTAAATAAAAGATTGTACTTTATGCCATTCAGAACTTGACCAAGGGCTGTTCAGTATTTTGGGAAATCAAGTTACCAAGAAAAACACACCTCATGGTTCCAAGTCCCCAGGACAAGTGATCGGCATTGGTAGATGTCACACTCAGAGTAACTCCACATACCTGCGCTTTCTTACAGGCTCATCGCATTCTGATGCGGCTCCAGTCCCAAAACATCAGTTTAAAAAAGAGCATCACTAATACTCAATTGGATATTGTCATCTTAAATCCCAATATCCATTAGAAGTAGATTCAAGAGAAGTTACTTCATCATGTCTCCAGCATAATTGAGCACTTACATACTGAAGTACCTCCTTATTATAAGTTGCCTCCTTTTATTTCTCCTTTATAGCAGGGCAAGATTTCTTTTGATGCAAAGTGTAAAGGTGGGTTATATTTATCTGAATGTTCATCAGGGTAAGAAAGTATATTGTTACACAACAGGGGCATTCACTCTGATCATTTTTGCCTCACAAAATAGCCTGCATTGCTTGTATGCACAAAGCTTGGCCAGGTAAGGCTGACCCTGAGCTCTGACCCCTGGATGCCTGGAGTCACCCTACCTGACAGTCCAGATTTCATATCCGCAGCTGGACTTGCCCTTTGAGCCCTGGACAGGATTTTGAAATCCCTTCCCACTCTTGGATGTTCTGCCTCCACCAGCCCCTGCCCAGCCCATCCCTCCAACCTCACCTTGCCTCCCTGGCTCACTACATCCCAGCCACCTCTCCTGTTTCTCAAATACCATGCTCCTTCCTACCTCAGAACCTCTGCATGTGATTTCCTCCTTCTGGACTGTTTCTGGCAAACTCCCATTTATCCTTCATCTGTCACCCTTTTTAAGAGGCTTCCCCTGACTCTCAAACCCAGGTCAGGTCCCACCACCTGCTTGCATTTCTTACAAGGCAGTGACCATGACTGTAATTAACTAGTCTGTGATTATCTGCCTGACCTCTGACTCCCTGGATAACTCAATGCTCCATGAGAGGGACTTCTTCCTACTTCCCTCCTCAATATTTCACCCCAACTAGATGGTGACGAGTCTATAGTTGGTGCTCAATGAATACTTATGATGAGTGAACACATAAATGGACCCTCTGAGTAAAACCCAAACTCACTAGGCAGAGTTCTTGATATAACAACAGCCTTCTCTCTGCCCTCCTGTGTGATCAGCACAATGGAAAGCTGACCCAGATGCCCTCGAAATGAAGACTTTCTAGAAAAATCTTCACAGGGATATTAGCCTCCTGGGCAGGGACCTGGGTCTGCTCCCTTCACTAATGTAACCCTGGCATCTGACACAGGGTGTTGCCACCTGTAGTTGCTCAGTGAACCAATCAATCCACCACAGCAGGCCAGTCACTGGCACTGATTTCTTATTGACAACATCAGAATTACAGTGCAGTGGTGCATTTGGGATGGTTTTGAGGAAGGGATGACGGCCCATCTGAAGCAGGGTTGATATTTCCAGATTTTTGTGGCTGCCCACGCCTCGTCCCCATGAGGTCAGTACAGAACCACGCGCTGCAAACATGATTTCCCCACCCCTGTCAGAGGTAGCACCTGCCTCACTTGTGCCTCAGGCCCCTCTCCCAGAACTCCACGCCCCCTCAGTCCTCCTGGAAACCCCCAGATGATTGAGATTAAGGAGCCTTGCCACTTCAGAACTATCCTTCAATACATGTCAAGTCGATAAGAAACTTGCTCTCCGAGTCCTGCCCAGGGCCTGAGCATCTAGGCAGCAAAGGGATTCTTGGGGCAGAGTGACCCCAAGCGTCAAGGAATCCCAACAAACAGCAAAAGCCTGGGAGCCTCAGAGAGCTTGATACCAACCCCGCCTCCCGCCCACTCCCTAGAGTCACTGCCTTAAGCAAAGAGATTACTATGGGTAAATCATTATGAAAAGGCTCCCGCTGGGGAGGATCAAAGGAGAACAGAAAGAAAGAAGTGCTTCGGTGAGTCAGACAGGGGCAGCAGGAAATGGCCCAGTGCAGGCTGATTTTCCTGGCCACCCTCTCTACCGGCTAACGCCTTCAAGGCTGAGCAGACCCTCCCCAAGGCTTCCCGTGTAAAAAGCCTCACACTGGAGTGCTGTCCTGGAACACTGGAAACCTCCTGCACCGCTCACATAGAGACAAGCCAAAAAGATGACCTTGTGAAACGAATATGAGAACAAAATACTGATGGTCTAGGAAAGAGGCTTTCATGTGACTCTGTCTAGGCACATCGTCCCCAATTTGGCTACATTCCCCAAAAAAATCATACCTCACATACCTTATATATTGAATTATATTAAATTTTTCTTGAACCCACCTAGCTCTTGGCTTCCTCTCCACCTGATGCTCTATCACCCTAGAACAATCTTTCCCAGGTGTCCACAGGCCAGCTCCTGCTCACACTTTAGTTTCAGCCTAAACATCACCTCCTCCAAGAAGCCTTCCCAGACCTCCCTCTCCTGGTCCCTCTATCTCGGGCAGCCTGTTTGCCTCCCTCATGGCTCTCAGGGCAATCTGGAAGCTTTTCACTTAATTGCTCAAAGACTTGTTTTGCTGCACTTTCCCCACTGGAATGCAGCCAGCATGAGGGCAGGAACCCTGTCTCTCAGTCACCCTGGAGCCCCCCACCCCACCCCATGTTGGGCTCAGCTCAGTGCCTGGCATTTAGTAGGCTCCCACTCAGTCGTTGTTGAGTGAAGGACTGAAACTCTGCTGGGGACACTTGCTACTTAATCAAGCCATCCATGTATTCACCCACACAGGGGTAACCAGGACTTGCCAGGGACTGTGCTGGATGCTTGAACTGCATCATGAGTCATTTCACAAAGCCAGAAGCAGTAGGTCCACATCTCTCTGGCTCCACAAGTTATGCTCAGGGTGTATTTCTTTTTATTTTTTATTGAAGTATAATTGATTTACAATGTTGTGTTAGTTTATAGTGTACAGAAAAGTGATCTGGTTATATATATATATATATACATATAAAAGATACATATATATCTTTTTCATATTCTTTTCCATTATTATAAGATACTGAATATAGTTCCCTATGCTATACAGTAGGTCCTTGTTGTTTATCTATTTTATATGTAGTAGTGTGTATATATTAATCCCAGATTCCTAATTTATCCCTCCACCCTGTTCCCCTTTGGTAACCATGTTTGTTTTCTATGTCTGTGAGTTTGTTTTTTGTTTTGTAAATAAGTTCATCTGCATCATTTTTAGATTCCACATATAGGCGATATCATATGATATCTGTCTCTGACTTACTTCACTTAATATGATAATCTCTAGGTCCATCCATGTGGATACAAATAGCATTGTTTCATTCTTTTTTGTGGCTGAGTAATATTCCTTTATATATATATATAATACACACACACACACACACACACATATATATACCACATCTTCTTTATCCATCTGTCAATGGACATTTAGGTTGCTTCCATGACTTGGCTATTGTAAATTGTGCTGCTATGAACACTGGCATGCATGTGTCTTTTCAAATTAGAGTTTCTCCACCCAGGATGTATTTCTGAAATGGGGAAAGTGCAGATATAGTGTCCCCTTGCTTGTGTCTTGTACCATGTACACACACGTGCACACATACACAACACACACTGGAAGCCTGTTGCAACCCTCAGGTCTCCTCTGCTTCTACTCCCCAGGAGACAGGGCCCACAAGCAAAACCCACGCAGCAAACAATTAACACCACAACCTCCGGAGCCCCACAGAGTCTACATGGACGGCAACAGCTTCTGGGTCAAAGGTTTCCAACTTGAGCTGACTATACTTGGGCTGGTTAATTTTAAGCTTCAACTTGGCTGGGCCATGGTGCCCAGATATGTGGTCAAACCTTATCTGATGTTTCTGTGAAGATGTTTTTAGATGAGATCAATATTTAAGTCAGCAGACTTTGAGTAAAGCAGATTGTCCTCTGTAATGTGGGTGGGCCTCATCCAACCAGCTGAAGGCGAGAATAGAACAAAATATGGACCTCCCCAGAGCAAGAAGGAATTCTTCTGCAGATGGCCTTTGAACTCAAACTGCACCATTGGCCCTTCCAGGACTGCAGCCTGACAACCCACCCTGCAGATTGTGGACTTAGCTCCAATAAGCATGTGAGCCAATTCCTTACAATAAATCTCTTTATACATGCATACAGAGAGAGAGAGAGAGAGAGAGAGAGAAACAGACACACACACACACACACACACACACACACACACACACACACACACACACACACACACCCCCTACTGGTTCTGTTTCTCTTGCGAATGAAAAATACTGCAAACCATATCAGTAAACAAAGAATGCTGAAGCCATCAAGTCATCAGCGGCTGCCGCCACCCCCCAGTGAGGACAGGCCTGCAGCCCAGCCTCTGCAGCCACTCACAATGGTGCACTCTGAGGGGACTCTGAATAAGAAAGGACAGGATACTGGCCCTAGATAGCTAGATGCTTGTCAAAGGAATGAATTCAATGAGCCCAAATGTTTGCTTCCTCCCATAAGTAGAAAAGCACTAAATTCTTTAACCTGAGATGCCTGGTTTTCCTTAGATAACAAGTAATCTTTTATTGTTCCAACTACCTGGTCTTTGTTGTAAAGCTCCTATATATCCTAGCTCCTCCCCTACCTCTCCGGAGCAGCCCCTCAGAGTGATCTGAGAGGCTGTCATCCCAGCTTGAGTCCTCCTGCCAAATAAAACATAACTCAACTTTTAGGCTGTGCGTTTATTTCAGTCAACACTCTGAAGAACACTAGTATACCTCTTGAGGGTTCCAACCCTCCCTCCAGCTCACAGCCAGCCCCAGACACATCTGTAAGCCTGGGAACTGGGGAGAGGAGGGCTGATCCCACAGCCTGCGTATGGCACACTCCCAGGTGAGAGACAAGAAAACATGGGAGGCACCCATGAACGGAGTCAGGATGCTGAGGGGCCCTGGGACTGGACCCCTCCGGATACTGACATGGATTTCAATACAGGAATTACCACTTACTCGGGCATTATCTTGGGCAACTGGCCATTCCACTCTGAGCACCAGTTTCCTCATCTGTAAAACAGAAATGGGAGCAGCTCCTGGGTCATTGAATCATTTGTTACCCACCTGGCCGGGCCTCCCGCCCCCAAGACTGTCTAATGGTAATGGGGCCTGAGAGGGCACTTTCTTGCAAATGAGGAACCCTTGGCTGGTGAGTAGCCGCCCCTCTGGGGTCAATCAGGAGAAGTTTCTCTGCGCTCCTCCCTGGAGCTAGAACAGAAAAAGCTGCCAGGTAGCTTTTGCTCTCCAGAGAGTCCATTTAAGTGGCAAACAAGCTGGTGAAAAGCCATCTCAGGACTCAGTGTTGAGCAGGTAACAGCCACTTCCTCCAGCAAAAAAATTCAGTAAAAAGAAGAGTGTTTCTGCATCATCTGTAGCATCCCTGGAGAGAAGGCAGCCGGGAGGCTCTGTGCTGACCTGAGGAGCACCTCATACAGATCTTCCGTTACTGACAGCTACCCTGACAGCAGCTGCAAACACTAGGTCCAATTTGGGTCTTTTAGGTTCAATGGAATTAGTACTTTTATCCGACGGTTTTAAATTATTTATTTCTTTCAAAAAAAATATATGTAGCAACCCTCCTGCTTACAGACGTTCTATATCAGATCAGGAATTTGGGGATGCTTCACATAGACCATGAAAGTGTGGGCCCCTGCAAGCTCTCTCAGGCACAGAGCAATCTAATTCGGGTGGGACCACCAAGCCCACATGTGTCCTGAACGGAAGTGGGTGGGTTTGGCATCATTACTACTTCATTCATTAAGAATAGACTCACTTTAGGGAAAAATACATTTTTGAATTTCACTTGAATGTTAAATGGGTTTTAAAGGAGCAAGGAAGCTCAGAGGATTTCACTTTGGCGGTTTAAGTTTCACTGCTTTCCGGCAGCACCGCTACTGTTCTAGACCTCTTGTCCACCTGCCCCTCGCTCTCTTCTTCCAGGGATGAAATGAAGTCGAGGCAGCCAGCTGGTTTGGATCAGGGCCCATGAAAACACACAGCTCTGCCCAGGAGGATTTGGGGTTTGGGATTCTGCTGACAGCAAAAAGCATATCTCTAAGAGCTGTAGTGAGCTGACCCAAGTCTGCCAAGTCCCCCTCTCAGGGATGCAGCAGGAGGTTCCCAGACGAGCGGGGACAGGTGGACAATATTAGCCAGTGTAAGGTGGACATGGTTACACTCCACATGTGCACACACTCCATGGAAGCCCTACTTGGCACTGTCCCCTATTCCTGTGTAGCCCTCTGCTCTCCACAAACCTCACTCTGCTTAGCCATACCCATTTCCCATATTCAAAGAGAAAGGTTGTGGTCTCTCTTGTGTTTCTCTCTTTCTTGGAGACCATGATGAAGGAGGGGAGTCCCATGGTTGACTCTGCACTATGGTCCACTTGGATAAGTAGCATCATTGCACCCTCTTTTCCGCGAAGGTTATGATTGCGACAAGAAATTTGGGGGCTGTGGCAGAGAAGGGATCCTATTGCTTAATACGTCTGGGGACCCAGTGTAGAAAGTGCTGTTTGTGGGCCCTGGACCCCCTTTCCTCTCCAAACCTAGCTGCAGATTCTGATATGGGATATATTGAGGAGTTGGTGCAATTAGGGAAGACAGTGATGGTGTTTGAGAGTATCAACTCTGCCCCCAGGAAAGCTTGTAACTGAAAGTGCTTCATATTAAAAGCAGAAGGAGAGAACATTTTACACAACATTCCAAGAGGCAAATTTATAAGGAAATGTGAAATCCAGCCATCACATCTTCTCAAAGACTCTGACAATCCTTCCCTCATAAATAAGACTTCATCACATTACACAAAAAAATCTAGTGCAGGAGAATGCATTCAAGATAGAAAACTAATTTCACTTGGCTAGCAAAGAGATGTTTAATTTATTTACCCGCTCGACCAAGATTTGTAGAGTGTCCACTGTGGGCAAGACAGTGTGTGAGAAATCCAGATGGATCAGATTCTGATCCTCATGGAAATGATGCTCTATCAGCGGAAACAAGACACGAGCAAATAATTTCAAAACATCATTCAGTAGGAAGTGAAATTGCCAGGATGGAGATAAAGATGTTTCATGCCATCATCTCATGGGAGTAAAAGGTAAAACCAGACCTGGGGAAAGTTCGTCAGAATTCTAACCTGCCTGATGCAGGCATCAACAACCCCAAAGACATCCCGAACCTCCATGAAATGGGATTTTGCACAGTCTGTATTTTTAGAAATTTCTCATTCCTTTTTGCAGTCCTGATTTGGCACAGAGAGATGTACACCTCTTACTCTCCAGATTAAAGAAACACAGTTGGAACTTCAAGTATATGATAGAAGCCCTAAATGGAAGAGTCAAGGACCACAATGGCTTCATGTGACCCTGTGCCTTAAATGCTGAATGGACACACAGCCAGGGAAGAAAAAGGTGATTCAGGGCATGGCCAATCCCTCATTCCCAGAGGAACCAGACAGGTGGTCCTTGGCATATACCTAGGGATACAGCTGGTCCACACTGAGTCCAGGCTGCCACTGGACAAGGCATATTTTCCCTGCAGGTCATCTTCTGATGGCTTTCACCATCATTTTTTCAGCCCTGTTCCTGGGGAGTTGTGATTAGCAGGGGTTATCGCTGCCCCACTTCACAGATATGGGAACATACCCTCATTTCCTACCTGGCAGGCAGCACAGTGCACTGGATGGGACAATGGACTCTGGCCTAAGACTGCCTGGGTTCAAGCCCAGCTTCACCACTTACTAGCTGTGGGGTCTTGACAAGTTGCTTAACCTCTCTGTGCCCCTGTCTCCTGATTCTGCCTCACAGAATTGCCAGAAATGTAAAGCGCTGAATTTAGCACATGGCAGTGTAAAACTTCTCCATAAATGCGAGCTATTATTACCCACCAGATAGGTTAAGCTGCTTTCCAAGTCCACATAAGGTAGTGGCAGGCTTAGAAAACAATCCAGGTTTCATATTGTCCAATTTACTGGATTTTTATTGAATTCTGTTGCTTCTTTACTATCCTCTTTTTAAATTTTTTAATTGAAGTATAGTTGATTTACAATGTTGTGTTAGTTTCTGGTGTACATTCATTTATATACATATTCTTTTTCATTATAGGTTATTACAAGATATTGAATATAGTACCCTGTGCTATACAGTAGGAACTTGTTGTTTATTTTATATATAGTAGTACGTATCTGCTAATCCCAAACTCCTAATTTATCTCTCCCCCAACTTTTCCCCTTCGGTAACCATAAGTTTGTTTTCTATGTCTGTGAGTCTGTTTCTGTTTCATAAATAAGTTCATTTGTATCATTTTTTAGATATCACACATAAGTGATAACATATGATATTTGTCTTTTCTCTGACTTACTTCTCTTAGAATGATAATCTCTAGGTCCATTCATGTTGCTGCAAATGGCATTTTTCATTCTTTTTATGGTTGAGTAGTATTCTACTGTGTATATATATACCTCAACTTCTTTATCCATTCATCTGTTGGTGGACATTTAGGTTGCTTCTACGTCTTGGCTATTGTAAATAGTGCTGCTATGAATCTTAGAGTGCGTATATCTTTTCTAATTAGTGTTTTCTCTGGATATATGACCAGGAATGGGATTGCTGGATCATATGGTAACTCCATTTTTAGTTTTTTAAGGAATCTCATTACTGTTTTCCATAGTGGCTGCACCAAATTACATTCCCTCCAACAGTGTAGGAAGGTTCCCTTTTCTACACACCCTCTTCAGCATTTATTATTTGTGGATTTTTTTAATGATGCCCATTCTGACCGGTTGAGGTGATACCTCGTTGTAGTTCTGATTTGCATTTCTCTAATAATTAGCAATATTAAGCATCTTTTCATGTGACTATTGGTCATCTGTATGTCTTCTTTGGAGAAGTGTCTGTTCAGGTCTTCGGCCCACTTCTTCTGTCCTCTTGTAGAGGGATATGGTAAACTCCCTCTCCCATGCACAAGATCAGCCATGCTTATACAACATAAAGGCACTTTCTGACCATAGCTGCTTTGTCACCTGACCCAAGCTGAACTGATCAGATTCCTTTTCCTAGGAATTTGGAGTTGAAACAAGAGTCCAGTCTTTTTGGCTGCTGTCTTGAACAGGGGCCATGAGAACTTGCGAGCTGTTGGTGGCAGCTGTTTCTTGTCATGTAGACAGGGAAATAAAGCAAGCCAGCCTTCAATGAGAGAGGAAAATGTGCTCAGTGTACAGAGAGGGGCAGAGACGCAAAGCAGAGGGAGAGAGGAGCTGCACTGATTCCTTGGACCCAGCTGGCTCCCTGATTTTAGGGTTCCTGCCATGCCCCCTGTAGTCACAACAAAGCCTGTTCTTTCTTTAGGCTGCCACAATCTGGTTTCTATAATTGCAACCAAAGAGTCCTAAGGCATACAAGGAGATGCCTACCTACTTGTGTCTGCCCAGCTCAAGAGTCACAAGGATCAGGAAATGAGAGTTTGAGCACCAAACAGTAGCAGATGCCTGGGAACCTCTCTGGACATCAGTCTCTTGTTCCCCTGCCTTGTGGTGTCATTAGAAACGCCCTGAGAATCCTGGAAGGAATATTAGTGTGGTGAAAGAATATGAAAATAAAAATCTGAGAGTCTGAGGAGGCATTGTGATCTAGTGGAAAGGGCATGAGCACTGGAATAAAACATATCTGCTGTGTGAACTCGGGAAAGTTACTTAACCTCTCTGGGCCTCAATGTCTCATTTGGTAAAGGATAAGGTGTCTAGGAGGTTGAAGAGATTAAGGAATATAAATTTCCTGTATATGTTTGGCATGCATTAAATAATAACTCTAGTTATTATAGGCTATAACTATTTATTATCTTAATATATTATAAATAAAATTAACATCCCCAAGTGTTATTTTACTACATATAAACCTACCCATGCATAATAAATCATTGTTCTTAATATGGTGTGGAATATCCAACTAACACTTAGGAAAAGCAAAAGCATTGCTCAGGGAACATTTTAGCCAAATCTGTTTTTAAAAAAATCAAGCAGCGGGGCATCACAGCCTCAGCAGATGCCACATGTTGCTAAGCCTCCTCGAATAACATTAAAAAATTCTTGGATTCTTGGACAGAGAGGAGGGGAGGGAATGAGGTCGGGAAGCATGTAACTCCATCCCCCAGCAGCTTTCTCCCATGCTGGCGTGGGGTTCCCGAAACTGTGGAGGGTGAAGGGGCGCAGCCTCGGCATAGCCTGCCTACCCTATACCTTAGCAGATGTTATTACTCACTCGTGATGTTTTTCCTGCTAAACCTGGATAGTCCCACAGAGTCCTGCATGCAGTGACCTGGGCAACTAGGAGCAGTTAGCCTGAGTTGCCCTGCCCGAGTACACTGATTTGCTAAGCCTGTCCTAGGGAACAAGAAATATCCTGAAGCCAGCTGCCTTCAGGGGCCAGAAAATCAGGGCAGATATCAAGAGGACTATTTTTCTGCAGTCTTGAACATATTCCCTATGTCTGACTCTTACTCAGATTAGCCTAAGTCAAATAAAAGAGTAAGAACTCTTCATTCTATGGATGATCCTTGGACATAATGGAGTCCTGTTTTCTATGTCTCTTGAAAGCCACTCTGTAAGCCAATGCAGTGTTAGTTCTACCTAAACACAGAACAAAAGTATGGAATGGCCTCCGGAAGCCCCTGCCAGTCTGAACTGATTGGGCTACAATTATCTGGTAATATGGTCCACTCTGATCCCAGGATCAGATGGAATCCTCCATAACCAAAACCTAGATATAGTCATGTTTAAAGCACCCTTTTATGTCAACAGTTTTATCTTCACCCCTACCCTCAAAAATTAAGACAGACTTTGCAAATAGCTTCACTGAAAGCTAAAGTGAACAGCTCCTCCCCTTCCCACTGTGCTCTTACCCACAGACAACAGAGATACTGTGGGACAGAGAGACTAGCCTACATGAGTCTGGTGGATACTGTGATGCTCCATCCAGATCCTCTTTCAGTAACAAGCGTCTTACTCCTTGGGGTGCTGGGAGAAGTGCCAGCAGAAAGCCTCGAGCCATCAGCCCCTATCAGGAATTTCTTCAGTTGAAGAGTCCAGACCTGCCAAAGGTTGGGGCAACCCAAATCCAGTGACTGCGGTTATGGGGTTACAAGAGCCAGGCTCCTGGTGCCAGTGGGGGACACCTCTCAAGCTCCATCCTGGCTTCAGAGCACCCCAATACAACCCCACCTCTCCCTCTGCCCACCCCCACTTCTGCTTCTGGCCCCCTCTTTCCTGATCCTCATGAACACTAACCATCTTACTGGCATCCCAGGCAACAGGATGAGTGGCAGGAGAGAAAAGTAACAGGCCAACCAACTGTTAAAATCCTACTTGAGCGCAGGGTATTTGGCTTATCTTATGCCTTTACTTCTCACACGATCATCCCCTTTTCGCAGATGGGGCTCTGAAAGATTAGATAAACTATCCAAGGCTGTGCGGCCAGCTCAACCTTGTTCCATCGCCCCACACTGATAAACTACACATTCCTTCAGCAAACTCTGGGTAACTGGGACATGCATGGATAAGTCATAGTAAATGTGATTTGGCCAAAATTAGATGGTGTAACTTTCATTGCAATTCAGCAGAGGTTCACTGAGCCCTTAGCAGTGTGCTAAGAAATTCAACAAATGAGAGAGAAAGAGAGTCATTCCCCAGCTGCTTAGTTTCTCAGCAATTGGTGAATACTGAATATCTACAAAGCAAAAAGCACACGGTAGGGAAGAAAGGCTACAGGACAAGCAAATGCATAAAGTTTAAGGTGGCCAGTGGACCAGAGCCAGACCAGACAGACAAAGAGGCAGCAGGTCCCCAAGACAGTAAGAACTAGTTGATTTCTCCTTCTTTTTCTTTGAATTGCCTGAGAAATGGGAATTGTGGAGCCCATTATTATTTGGGTAATAATACCCAGGAAACCTCTCAGGGTTGTCAGAGAAATGCAGTTTATTTTGTAAACTACTGAGAGGTGTTCGAACAAAAGGTGATGCCCATTCTGAGCGAGCCAGGCTATTGTAGGTCCAGAAGATCACAAGAGCCAAAACCTTCCTGCCAAAACCAGGCCGGATGCAACCTGAGACGGGGGAAGACTGATGTATGAAAGAACCAATTTCACTAGATGAGTCTCTGAGCTGCTCAAAGCCACAACCATCAAGGGAAGGAGGACAGAACAACATCAGGACAGATTTACACGGCCCAGGGTGAATGGCCCTCGGGCACAGAGAGGTAGCAAAAGCCACAGGGAGGGGCACAGAGGGACTTGGAGCAACAGCCCACAGAGCGCCTGGCATCCGTGGAAACTTCACCAGGACCCAGAAGGGGAAGCTTGGGTTTCTGCTCCCACAATGTTTCCTCTGGGGTTGCTCAGGGGAACAGTAATGGGGGACTCCTTTGTAGTGATGGGCTGTTCTGTATCTTGGTAGTGGTAGTTACACAGGCCTATACACGGGAGAAAACTGCATGGAACTACACACACACACACACACACATACACTTCCGAGTGCGTGCAAAACTGGAGAAAACTGAATAGGGTCTGTAGTTTAGCCCATAGATTGTACCAGTGTCAGTTTCCTGGTTGTGACACTGTACTACACACAAGCTGTCCCCACTGGGCAAAGCTGGGGGAAGGGATCACTGGACTCTATTTACTATTGTTGCTTTCCTGCGAGTCTATAATTATTTCAAAATAAAAACTTTTTTTAAAAAATGCTCCTCGTTGTCCTCCCCCCTCCTCCTTCTCCCCCTCCTCCTCTTCCCCCTCCTTTTCCTCTTTTCTCTCTCTCTCTCTCTCTCTTCCCTTCCCTCTCACTGCTGAGGACAACTTGACTACAACCCCAGGATAAAAAGGCCTCAGTGGATTAGAACAATTATCCTGTTCGGTACTTGGCTGTGGCCGGCTACATCGTGTTACAAGGATGAGTGATTATTACACTGGGCTGTCTTCTATAAGAATTTAAGATATATTTCTTCACACTTTGATCTCCCCCACATTATTTGCAGGCCTTGTCAGAACCTTGATCTGTTGGCAAATGGATTCACATTTTAAGTTTCTTTACACAAACATCTATATAAATTTACATGAATGGTTAAATGCAATCATATCATACATATCAAGTTTATTTTTTCATGTGGCCTTTTCTTTTGCCTTTTTATTTGTGAATTCCCCCACCCTTTCTCCAACCCACCCTCCCCCAACTATTTCACAGCACAACCTAGAATGCATTGCTCCAACTTTTTCTCTATTCTCAAATAACTATCAATAAGTACATATATCCTTTGTACATGTACATACATGGTTGCTTTTATCTTCATTAAAATAGGATGTTATATATACCTTTCAGCACCTTTACTCACTCAGCAGTACTTCACGGATATCCTGTCAACCCCACTGGTATTTCTCTGATTCATTCTTTTCAATGGCAGAAAATTTTCCCTAATTCATTCATTAATTCAATCATTCCTCCACAGATGATCTTTACAGTTTCTCCCTCCCTCTCTGCCTCTACAAACAATGCCATATTAAACATCCTTCGACATACATTCTCGCTTATGTCTTCAGTTCCATGGGCTGGATTTCCAGGAGTAAGATAGTTCAGTTGATAGGTTCATGTATTTTAATTTTAACTAAAGGTTACAGCGTGCTTTTCAAGGAAACCTTTCACCTCCTCACAGCAGAGTTTGGACATCCTTTTCCCGCATTCCCACCAGCAGCAGGCATTCTGACTCTATATGTTCTGGACCTTCAGAAAGACGTATATTGATACTGGGTTTCAGTTCCCACATCACTATGAGCATGTTTGTGTGTCTCTTGGCCATTTGAATTTGCTAATCTGTCAACTGCCTCTTCCTGTCCATTTTTCTAGTCAGTTTCTTAAGCTCATCTGGATGACTTGTAAGATTCCTTTGCATATTCTTCGCATAATATTTTCCAAGTCTATGATTCATCTGTTGACTTTATTTATGATATGTTTTGCCATTCAAATGTCTTTTTGAATCATTAAGAACTGAATCTGCCTGACTCTTCTTGTAAGTATGAGGCGGGGCAGGGAGGAATCTTCCTTCTTAGGTTCACTGGGGGAAGGAGCCTCACTCCACTCTCCCTCCAGGGCTTCACTTCTCTCCTCAGGACCAAGCTCTTTCCAGGGCCCACTGCATTCTGAGCTCTCCCCATTCTCTCGAAGCCAAAGGCCACACTTGCATCCAGCTACTCCCAGCGCCCTGCAGCCACGGCTCAAGAGGCTGATGGATTAGAGTTGATAGTGCAGGAGAAAGAAGCCATTTTTTAATTTAAGGAAAAGGTAGATGCAAAGTCTGTATGCAGTGTGTGTGTGTGTGTTTGTGTGATGAATTCACCAAAAATCTTCAGTGTTCTGTTTAAATGTCTTCCAGAAGAATGGAACTGTGCATATTGCAGGGTTTCTATTTTCCTTACTATTCCCTGGTTATGTAAGGCAACCAAACCACATTAACCAAAGGCAGAACATAAACCTACCTCATTTATTTAAATCCACCTCATTGCCCCAACCTGGATTTGTGCCGCTTTAGGGATGACTGTGGTCAAATCAGGCCCAGCGTGTTCATTTGCTAAGGCTACGTCATAAATTCCCACAATCCTGGCAGCTTAAAGCAGCACCCAGAGATCATCTCACAGGTTGGGAGTCCAATGGCCTCCGCTCAGGGTCTTCCAGGCCAAAGTCACAGGATTTGCTAACCTGGACTTGCATCTGGAGGAACTGGAGAAGATTCGGCAGCCCAGCTCATGCAGGCTGTTGTTCCTTGTGGCTGTAGGACTGAGGTCCCCATTTCCTACGTGGCGATTGGCCAGGGGTCCCTTTCTGCTCCAAAAGGCCACCAGTACTAATCCTCAAGCAGCCTCTCCACCTTCAAACTGGCAGCAGCACTGAGTCCTTCCCACACTTCAGGCCCCTTACTTCCCCTTCTAACTCCTGCCAGAGAACGTTCTCTGTTGTTAAGGGCTCCTGGGATTAGAATAGGCCAAGAAGGAACTGTGCCGTATAACAGACCACAGTCATGGGGGTGATAACTCTTCACAAGCACAGGTTCTAGGTATCAGGGAGTGTGGAGTCTTGGAGACCATTCCTAGAAATTTTGCTGACCACACCAGGGAACCAGGACACGCCCTGAGAAATCAGCTGGGCTCTGGTGAGCCGGTCCTTCATTGCCCCAGGCTGGTCTCTCTCTGAGGTGTCTCCATTGCCTTGCTTTCTCTGGCCCTGCAGGACCCGCACACAACTCAGACCTCAGCGAGATGCTCTCCTGACTGCCTGCACCCCAAGTCTGGGGGCTAATCCTTCCCATATTGTTTGCCTGCAACACTGTACAGTTGATGGTTTCTGCATCTCCTCCATAGACTGGGCTCTTTCTTCTTTGCAAATAGAGACATAGCCCTACTGTAAGTTCTCCGTAAATAGTGTGGGAGGAAGGAAGGGGCAAGGAAGGCATGGGAGGAGGGCGTAAAGGGAGAGGGAATTATGGGAGAAAGGATGGAAGAAAGGGAAGAGGGAGCAGAGAAAAGAGGTATAAGAGGAACCCATCCTTAGCCTATAACATTTGTAACTAACTGGTTTAGCTTTCCACTCACAGGCAAGGCCTGAGCATCCTCTGACAGCCTCTCCCTCTCTCTGTACATTTTAACACCAGCAGAAATCTCTCTCAAATTCATCTCCTGGCCTCTGGTCTCAATTTTTTGGTCTTTCCCAATCTCACTTAATCATTACTTTTGGCTTAATCACGTCAGACCTGACGCCTCACACTGTGTCCCTGTTCCACCACCTTCTCCTAGGAAGCTGCTTCCCACTTTGTGACCCACTGATACCTGTGGGCCTACCCTGCCTCATTCCCAGACATCACCCAAGGCCAGACCCCAGCCCACTCACCCCACCCCATCTGCCTTGTAATAGTTCCCCAATATCAGCATCATAAACGGATAACATCTACTATGTTTGCCATTATACTGTTGGCCATTAACTATTCCTGCATTTTTAACTGGGCCTAAAAGAAGATTTCAATGCAGTGAGATCATGGGGCACATTCTAGGACATTTCTGCATATTTTACTGATCTTAGTCAGGGGATATCTGAAGACACATTCATGCCTATGGACCTGTCCATTCAGCATACATTTATTAAGTGCCTGCTGCATTCCAAACAGGCAGACCTCCTGCAAATGGCAGTTGTCACCAGATTCAACCTGAAAACATCTTGCAAATAAGCGTCCTACCAGGACCAGCCCACGCATACCCACCTGTGCTCTGTTGTGGTATTTGCCTCATCTCAAGCCAGGAATGCAAATGCTGTGATTGATGAGCCTTGTCCAGAAGCCACACACAAGGTGGAGGGTGGGCACTTCATCAGCTCCATTCTTAATTCTCACCATGCTCTTTCACCACCAAAATCTTAATTCATTGTCAGAAATGTGCTTTCTACCCTCAGTGGAAGAAATAATGACTTTGTCAATCACTCCTCTTTTGCTGGACTTAACTGAATTACCTAAAATGTCAAGATAATGTCTCCCCAGCCTGTCTTCACTATGGTACCAGCTTCTTCTCGTTAAATTATGTTTGGATACATTGATTTCCTTCAACAGGGAGTAATGGAATCCTGCCAAAAATTAACACTAATCTACTAATCCAGTAAGAATAAAATATGTGACTGATTTAATCTTAATTAACAGTTCACAAAAGGCTGCTTCATGTCCGGTGGCATATGCATCTTAATTACCCAACAGTGCTATTGCTGTTTGCAAGATGAGGTAGGGGTCTTTGAGAATTCTGCAGGGTTGGTTGTGTGTTTTTTTCTTTTGTTCTAAAGAATCTTTCTCCTTGCTTCCCCTCCATCATTGTGGTTGTCAGTGCATTAGGTTTATAAGCAAACATTTTTTATGACTGGTCTCTCTCCTACAAGTCATCCCCTTGATTTCATCTGAAAGTGGTACAGTCTATCAGATGGGATAGGCTGGGTTATGCTGCAATAACGAACATCACTCAAATTTTAACAGCCATAAAAAATTTATTCATGATGGGTCAGCTGGAGCCATTGGTTCACTCTGTCCTCACAACAGAACCTGGATCTACAGAGCATCTTAAACATTGTTGCTACTTGCCATGGCAGTGGGAAAGAGAATATGGGAAAGTGTGCAAAGTCTCTTAAACCTTCTGCTCATTTTCCACCAGCCAAAGCAAGTTACTTGGTCCTATCTACACTCAAATGGGAGGAAGGAACTTCAGTCCAACCGTGGCCCCAAAAGAGGAGACAAAGATAAAATCTCAAAGACAACCACAGAAAAATGACACATTACAACCAGGTGAACAGTGATAAGTGTTATAAGAGACTTCTAATTAGAAACCATGCAATCCAGAAGAAAACGGAGAGATAATTTAAAATGCTAAAAGAAAAAAGAACTGTCAACTCAGAATTCTATACCCCATGAAAGTATCTTTAAAAAGTGAAAGTTTCTAGTCCAGCATGGAAGGAATTTGAAAGTCATCACTTCCTTCCAGACAACAAAAGGGGGGAAAAAAGAGCTGAAAATCAACAACTCTTTTTAGCTCCAACAGAGAGAACTGAGGTCAAAAGAAGAGAAACAGAATATAAGCAGCACTAATGACAAACTATAATGCAGAGGCTAAGAACAGGGTCTCTGGAGTCAGGTTCTCTGCATGTAAACCCAGCTCTGTCACACACAAATGTGTGACTTAGAAAAACGACACCCTTCCAGAGACTCAGCATCCTCTCCTGTAAAATGGAAACCACAAGTGTCCAGGGGGTGATGGGAGGATTCGATGAGATGACGAACACAAGAGACTGGAACAGAGAAAGGCCTCGTGTCAACTCGTTTAAAGAGACAAGCAGGTGTTTCCCAGGGAGAGTTAAAATTCAGCCCTGCCCTGGTTAGCCACAATCCAGCCTCCCATTTCTGAGATGTTCCAGAGAAATCCCCCTATTTTCCACAATCAATGCATTTCAGCTCCTAGCTCTGCCAGGGTGATCCCTAAAGACACACACACACACACACGCACATGGGAACACTTGGCATTTCACTTTCTGAGTGCCCAGAAGGCCTATCTATGATGCCCTTTGCCCTTGGAATGAACAAACAGCCCGAGGTGTCAGCCTTCATAGGAAATATGGGCATTCTCATGCCACTGTCACTATTTTTGCCACATCCACACCATGGTGCAATTACTTCCTTCGTATTTTTATTTAAATAGAATTACTTTTTTAAGAAATAAAATACATTGACTTTTAGAGGAAACTTTTATCACTACCGTAAATAGAAAACCAATTATCATTTCAAGTAAAAATTAAAGCAACAAAAACAAATAGTGATATTGAATTCTGGCTGGGTGCTGTTGCCTGCCAAGACTCGGAGCCAAGCCTCATCTCCTAAGTATTTTCTGTTAAAGGCATACCCACCCCAATGAGGAGAGTTGGTTCTGGAGCTGGACTCCAAGACTGGAATCCCAGCTCTGTGGCTCAGTCACTGTGTGACTAGACATTATCTCAAACGTCTGACCTTCAGTTCGCTTGTTTATAAAATGGCACGATGAATGGGGCCAAATGTACAGGGTTGTTACAAGGACCGAGACATACAACCTGGAGGATGGAGACATACAGCCTAACATACAGTAAACACACAACAAATGAAAGTTACGAGACAGAGAGAATAAAAGTCTCCACCAAGCATGAAGAGCTGGCAGGAACAATTACCCCAGAACCCATTTTCCTTGGATGAAACATACATTCATAGCCCCCACTGGCTCCATAATTCCCTCCAGCAGAATGTCACCCAGGATTACAATTGTGACAGGCTACCCCAAACTTTTTTGGCCATGTTATCTCCAGTCAGCTGCCAACTTCTTTCTCGAGATCCAAGCAGTAATTCTCCACTTGGACTGATGGTGAATAAATGGCCAGAGGTCATTTCAAATTTTAGTATTCTAAGTCTGAAGAATGATATAATCAACTCAAACAGAAATACTGGGGGAAGCCGTGGGGGTCCACCTATCACTTCCAGCTAAGCTCTCTGGAAGGTGGACATCAACTGGAAGCAATGATGCAAGGCACCATGCCTGGAGCGGCCCCAACCATCAACTAGCCCTCATCTGGGACACTACTCACAGGCAGAAGCAGACAGATGTCCACTGTAACCCTGTTGGTTGGAGGTAATAAATCTCCTCTCACAGGCACTACCACTTTTGCTTTAGACAAGCCCTTTATAAAGAGGTAAATATCAACCCACAGTGTTGGGGGGTAGAACTAGGTCAGCTATAAAGCTGGACACTAAATCCTTAGCAACTGAGTGGTAACTGGGAGTGGAGCCTGTGCTTTGGAATAGAGACACCTCTACGGCAACACTCTCTCTTCCCCCCGAGGGAAAGACCTGACACCCTGCCTTCACCAGCCTCTCACGAGGTGTTGCACAACCCCACACAGAAGAGAGGCCACCATTCTGGGGGCATCCCTCTTCATTCCCCTGCATTCTGAGCAGGTACAGCCTGACTGAAGAATTCAGTGAGTAGGCTAAAGTCATGCACTCTTAAGGACCTGGGTCAGCATCCACCTTGTGTTTATCTTCCTCAACTCTACCCATGTCCCCCACAGACCATCACTCTCCATTACTTCACCTTTGCTGGTCTCCTTTGGGACTCTCTCCACATTCTGCAATCACTTTCCTGTTGGTTGGTTGGTTCCTCACCCACCATGGAGGTCACTCCATGGGAAAAGAGATTTGCTTTTCTTGTTTGACCACTTACTGGAACAGTGTCTGGCACACAGCAGATGCGCAGTAAGTAAGAGTTGAATGAGTGAATGAATTTAGACCAGTGCTGTCCAATAGAACTTTCTGTGGTGATGGAAATGTTCTATATCTGTGGGGTCCAACATGGCGGCCACAGCTATTGGTCACATGGTTAGCCACAGTGGTAAATGAGCACTGTGGATGTGGCTCCTGCAACTGAGAAAACAGGTGCTCTTTTATTTTAACTAATTTAAATTTAAATGGCTGCATGGATATTTTGGATACTATATCAGAGGCTGCTGCCCAGACCAAGGCAAAGATGGAGGACCTTCAATAGTCATGAAAGAGGAAAGAAAGAAAAAGAAGCATGGTGCTCTCTGGAGAATGCTGTGGACATCTTGTTCATATTATAAGCGCCAACATTTGGAACTGTTAATAGAAAAATGCCAGTTTTTTCCTTAGTTAAGAGGCACCCATTTTCTGGAGCATGAAGCAATTTGGCAGCTGCACTAAGGACTCCTGAGGTTCAGGGACCAGAAATGAAGAAACTGTAAGCGTCGTGATGGGAAACGACAATAGCACAGCCTTTGTTCTACGCTCCCCCTAGGGCAGCCTCACTTCAAAACACGCCTGAGTGGCTTTATCCAGAGCTGTCGCCAGGAAGGCACTGCCAGCTCCACTCTACCTCCCTTCCACAGCGAGTGAGGGAGCCGTGTTGTTCCAAGGGGAAAGCTCTTGTCCTCGGTGGGTCGGACCTCTCCCTGGGGCATCCCAGCAGTTGCTCACAGCCGTGCTACTCAGGACTCCTGGATCCTCCCCAGGAATGTGAAGCTCTAGAGGCAGCCAGGCTGGGTAAGTGCACGTTTAGGTGCCAGACCTGGGGTGAGCTGCTTGGCCTCCTCAGCCTCTGATCTCTCCTCTGTCCTGTGGGGACACTAATTCCCACTCTGCAGAGGGTCCTTAGGGGCAACAAATCAACAAATGCATGCAAAACCCTTAGCAAGTACTGGGCACACGGTGAGGACTCAGTGTTACTTATTACATCTGACTGCCTCCCTCCCCATTCAAAACTCTTCTTGGGGAAGAATACAGCCGATATTTTATAATAACTATAAATGGAGTATAACCTTTAAAAATTGTGAATCACTATACTGTACACCTGTAACTTATATAATATTGTACATCAACTATACTTCAATTTTTTTAATTGAAAAAAAAGAAGAAGGAAGAAAGAAATGTCCTGGTAACATTTACACAGCTACAACTAATCAAATACTGTACTGTAATTTGTTTCAGTAATCATTCAAACTTTTTAGGCAGCTCTTGGTGTTAGGCACAAGAAATAAAAACAAAACAACCAGATTTTAAAGAAACAAAAACTCTTCCCAGGGCACCATCTTGTCCATCTCCCTGCAATCCAACTCCTCTCTACATGTGCACTCTGCATAATAAAGTGTCCACCATTGTGCTCTGTGGAACAGCAATCTGTGAGCAGTAATGTTTGGATTTCTTAGGACTACAGCATCCACAATCCTTGAAAACTCAGAGATTACCCTACAACAGTCACAAGCCCTTGATTGCAGCAGAATGAAAATAACATGGATATTAATAGTAATCACTAATGTATGTTAGTATGTATTTACTATGTGCCAGGCATGGTACTGAGAGTTTTACCTGCATCGTTTCATATGCTCTTTAAGACTACCCTGAAGTAGTGGCCCCAATTTATAGAAGAGGATGCAAGGTTGGAGATGGGTAGTCACTTCTCCCAAGGTCTCACAGCAGTTCAGGGACCTCCCAGGATTCAAACCCAGGTCTGTGTGGGTCTAGAGCTCAGGCTTTTGACCTCTGGGCTCTGTCAGGAACTGTTAGGTTCTGTCACCTCTACAATACAGACTTCCTCAGACATAGGGACAGCAAGAAATTCCTGTGTATCTAGGTGGCAAATGGTACTTAAGGAAAGTGCCCATAGCTTTTATGTTCACTGGAAATACTGATTAGACAGTAATGACCTCCGTGGAATCTTCCAGGTTTACCAAAGGAAGAGCATGAATCTCTGAAGATGGGTGTGTATTAGATTCCTATTGCTGCAGTAACAAATGACCACAAACTTAGCATCTTAACACAAGTTTGTTTTCTTACAGCACGGTAAGTCAGAGGTCCGAAATGAGCCTCACTGGGCTAAAATCAAGGTGTCTGCAGGGCTGTGATCCTTCTGAAGCCTCTAGGGGAAAATCTGTTTCCTTGTCTTTTCCAGCTTCTAGAAGATGCTGTATTCCTTGGCTTATGACCCTTCCTCCAGCTTAAGCAAGACTCATCTTCCAACCAGGTTCGGACTCCCACCCTCCTGCCTCCCTCTTATAAAGATTCTGTGACTTCTCTGGGCCCACCCAGATAATCCGGGATAATCTCCCCGTCTCAAGAGCCTTAATCACATCTGCAACATCCCTTTTGTTATGCAAGACAACATAGTCACACTTTCCAGTGATTAGGAAGTTGACATCTTTGGGGGCTACTGTTCTGCCTACAACAGTCTATCCTCAGGCCCCAAAGACTCACATCCATCAACACACAAAATACATCCACCTCATCCCAGTATCTCTCCAAAGTCAACTCATTACAGGGGAAGATAATGACAGCTCACTCTTAGTGAGTGCTTGCTCTTTGTTAACTCACTTAATCTTCATACCAACCCACTGCTGGTTTGAAAGATGAGAAATTCAAGGCTCAATCTGGTCAGGTGACTGGCCCAAGCTGAGCCAGGATTTGAAATCAGAAATAACTGACTCCCTCTGAACTAAGTTCAAGAACTTTCAGTACTTAAAGTTGGGCTTTGAACAGTGGATTGAATTTAGAAAGTGAGAAGGGAGAGAAGAGGGCATTCTAGACAGAGGGAGAAAATCATGCAGAAATCCACAGACCAGCTCGGTTTGACATGAAGGGAAGGAGTGGGGACAGGACTTAAATAAGCAGGTGGAAGTCATAGTGAGGACCTTGAGTGACAAGAGTCAGAAGCTGACCTTCTCCTGCAGGAATCTGCAAGAACTGAATCTCAGACTGTGCCTTTCTGGTTGCTTTTCAGGAAATGTTTCATGAGGATAAAGCAAGATGATATTTTGAAATAGTCATTTTTGTGCCTTTCTGTTTCACATCTTATTGGGAACCTTCCTCTGATCAAAGAGACAAGCCCGTTCTTCTATCAACCAAAGCTGGAATATGGGTTACATGAGGGCAGAGATGTCTGTTTTATTCCCTGCTGCACCCTCTCCTCCTAGAACACACCTGGCACACAGTTAAGTGCTCAATAAATATTTGCTGGGTGAGTACAAAGTGAAAAAACTTTTTTGTTCTATGTTTTTAACTTTTAAAGAGGGCTCTTGATGCTACATCAGAATCAATCATTTGGAATCTTCAAACTTTTGATTTGGAAGAGGGCAGCTTGTTGTGAAGGGGAAGGCCTCTTGAGACTTAAAAGTCTGTAAAAGCAAATTTGGAAAGTGTCACTTAGTTTGGAAGAGGGAAGAGAAGGGGATGAGATGCCACCTGTGGGGGGCTCAGTTGGGTCTCTAAGGGGACCAGCCTTGGGGGATGGGGCACATGGAGAGGAGTCTGCATGGAGACACAGCTGAATTCCATCCACGGCCCCAAGGATGCGCAGGGGGGCCAGTCATTGCCTCCTGTCCATCCATGGCCATTTAAATGGACTTGGCACACATCCCCTGTACTGACGATCACTGCTGCTGTTGCATCGGCCATCTGTTGAAGGCATCCCTCCTGCTTCCTCCTCCTTGCTGTCACGGATGGTCCAGCAGAAGTTATGTCCACTCCATCATGACACTTTGCACAACCCCATCCAAATTTCAACAGTGCAGGACGTTCATAGGTTTCACCTGCCCACCCAAAGCCAGAAGGACATTCCCTGACACCCAGAGACGTGGTCCATGAGGAAGAGACATCCCTCAGAAAGCAGGCTTGAGTGGAACAGAACAGGAGCAAAAACCACTCCCACCACAGAGTGCAGGCTGCAGTTTAAGGCCTCTGAATGGTTTATATTCTTCCCACATCCCAGTAGCCCCCCATTCTGCCCACAGCCCACCTTGCTTTTAGAACATGCATTTGAATTCCATGAGCAGCAGAAAATACACCACCTCTCTCCTCAAATGGAAGTCATAGAGGAGAATAAAGGAAAGAAATAGGAATCTATGCCAAATCAAAGATAATTTACTGCATCTAAATAAGCAACCAAGTTAAACCCAATAGCCCACAGAGCTCCAATCAGGAGCCACACAGGGAGGCAGAAAAGGGCCACAGCCCTACTGTGATTTCAGAATAGTCATTGTTCTGCAGGATCTTGCTACAGTGTTTCAACCCAAATGGTGGTTCTGTGCAGTGATTTTCCCCTAAATGTGGGTTGGATCCCACCATCCCACTGCTCAAGGGGCTCCCACAGGTCTTGGGACAAAGCCGAGAGGCCTTGGTATGACACCCAGGACTCCACACAGGCCAGCCCTGCCCACCTTCCCTCCTCTGTCCCTGTGTGATGGTTAATTTTATGAGTCAGCTTGACTGGGCTAAGGGATGCCAGACAATTGGTAAAACATTTCTTCTGCATGTGTCTGTCAGGGTATTTCTGGAAGAGGTTAGCATCTGAATCCATAGACTGAGCAAAGGAGAGCATCCTCACCAATGAGGGAGGGTGGGCATCAACCAATCCACTGGGGTCTGAACAGAACAAAAGACAGAAGAAGGGTGAAACTGCTTTCCTGCTTCAGCTGAGACATCCATCTCCTCCAGCCCTCAGACATCAGTGAGCCTGGTTCTCAGGCCTTGGAACTCAGACTGGGACTTACACCCTTGGTCCTGCCTGGTTCTCAGATCTTCTGGTTTGGACTAGAACTATACCTCTGGCTTTCCTGGGCCTCTGGATTGCAGGTGGCAGATGGTGGGACCACTCAGCCTCCATAATCATGTGAGCCAATCCCTCTATATGTATATGTAAGTATATGTTGTACACACATACATATCTGTACGTAGCCTATTGGTATATACAATGTACATATCTGTACATATCCTATTAGTTTTGTTTCTCTGGAGGACCCTGACTGATACATCCTAGTGATCCATATTCCACCCATCAGCCTTCTTAATCCCCCCAGTTCCCCAATTTCCCTACCCCCAAAGGGCCTCTGCCATTGTTTTCCCTCTGCCTGGAACACCCTCATTGTCCCTCCCTACTAAACAAATTCCTGCTCTCCTTTGGGCTCTCACCTAAAAGTCACTTCCCTGGAGAAGCCCCGACCTCCTTACAAGACTAACCTCCACACCACGCACATTCTGACATCACCGTATACTCCGCCTCACAGCACTTCTCACGGTGATGAATACCCACCAATCTGTCTACTTGGTTGCTCCCTGCCCCTCCCCCCGACCCCACCTCTGAAGGGTCTATTTCTGCCTTATTCATGATGGAAGCCACTGTGGAATCCCCAGCCTCTAGCACAGGCCCCATCATGTAGTAAGTGCACAATAAATATCTACTGTATAAATGAGTGAATAGATGAAAGAAGAAATGGATTTCAAATACAAGCTGTAAGTTAGAGTGCTATTAGTTGCAAGTAGGAAAATTCCCAAGTGAAAGTGGCCTCAACAATGGGGGCCCCGTAACTGCTAATAAGATGTGCAGAGAGAGGTAAGTCCAGGTGTGCTTCTGTGTCTACATGATGCTGCCTTCCTCCCCAGCGTCCTTGCCCCCTGACTCTGTCTGCAGGCCTCTGGGGAGAAGACTTGGAACACCCCAGGCCCCACTTCCTTACACAACCATGCTCCAAGATGGCAAAGGAGGAAGGCTTTTCCCAGAAGCCCAAGCAGACATTCACAAATCATATGTCTACTCCTAAACTAATCATGGTTAAAGGGAAGTTATCATAATTGGGCTAGACCAACCATTACTCATGGCAGGGCCCCTTCCCTTGAGCACATTGCCACCCAAAGTAGGAACCAAACTCGGCTTCTATTAGCCACAGGGAAAGGGGGAGATACACTGATGCATTCAACCACTCATTGTTTCACTCTGTTCTGAGCATCTGCTGTGGGACCCTGTGATGCCCTAGGACCTTGGGCAGCGCAGCATCAGGTAAGAAGCCCCAGCAGCCCAGGTTTACATCCCAGCTCTGCCGCTTACCAGCTGTGTGAAAGTGGGCATGCTACTCAACCGCTCTGTGCCTCAGTTTCCACACCTGTAAAACTGAGATGATATCAGTACCTAATTCATAGAATGAATTACTGTATGCAAAACAGTCTGTAGCACAAAGAAAGCTCTAGAAAAGTCGTTCCTAGGATGATGGGTCTGAATGCTCCTCAGACCCAGAATGTACTCTCCACATTCTGAACGTTCTGAAGACCAAGCTAAAAAGCTTTCTTTCTTTGGCTGTTGTGGAGACCTTAATGGTTTCTCTCTCCCTCTCTCTCTCCCTCTCTCTCTCCCTCTCTCTCTCCCCTCCCCCTTTAGAATTTATCAGCACTTATCACAGACTGTCTGGTCTGGTTTCTCATTTTTCAAGATATAATCAGATCTCAACCCTGGCAGGTTCCGGAGGGCATACGCCATCTGGGAGTCATGCACGGGCCCCTCCACCCCCACCTCCCAGGCACCCAGGGAAGCTCTTGAGCACACAAAGGGGTTCAGAGCTCCCCGATCAACTCAGGGCTAATGTCACTCCTCTGGGAACCACCAGGTGAGAGGAAGGAGCTGATGGGTGGGAAACCAGCTCAGCAGACAGAGCTCACCTGTCCTCAACCCAGTTACACTCAAGCTCGATTTGCATACAGATGACTTCCTGAGGCCTCCCAAGGGACTCTCTCAGTTAAAGGGACCCCTCAGATTGGAAAACATCAAAGTAGAAGCCCAGGACATGGAAAGGGGCATGAGAGCTGTGCCCACCCTGCCCCATAACCTTCAGGGGACTTGCCATCTGAAGGGACTCTTCGAACATCCTAATAATTCAGTAAGATTCTCTGCTCCCAGAGAACTCACTCTGAGTTCAGTGGTAAATGAAGTTGCTCTTGGAATAAACACTTTGGTGACTTCATCACTTCAGGGTTTCTAATTTTCAACCCCACCCTTTTGTGGTGAGCAGAATTCTCAGGTGACCCCCAAGATTCTCACTTCTTCCCAAGTGTACATGATGCCCTTGTCTAGTCCCCTCCCCTTGTGTGTGGGAAGGACTGTGAATGAGATGGGATAGCACTCCTGTGATGACTTGACTTTGAGTTTGTTCCTCAAAAGGGAGATCAACATGGGTGGGCCTGACCTAATCACATGAGTGATTTAAACCATGGAAATCAGAGACTCTCCTCTGCTGGCCTGGAAGAAAGCAAACAGCTATGGTGTGAGTTGGCAATGGAAGCTGCATAGCAAAGAACTGTGGGGAGCCTCTGGGGGCTGAAAGTTCTCTCCAACCAACACCAAACAAGAAAATGGGGGCCTCAGTCATTCAGCCACAAAGAAATGAATTCAACGAACAACCTGAAGAAGCTTCAAAGAGGACCCGGAGTCTCACTGGAGAATCATGGCCCTGGCTGACACTTAAATTTCAGCCTAGAGAGACTTGAACAGAACACCCACCTAACCTCATACTCACTCTCCTGACCCCTAGGAGATACTGTGATGCCACAGTGACATCATAAGTGTTTTAAGCTACTAGGTTCATGGTAATTTGTTACACAGCCATAGAAAACCAATACATCATTTGCTGTGATTTTCCTTTATTTAAGCAACATATACATATGTATACACAGACTCCCTGCTCCTTTTACAGACATCTGCACCCTCTCTAGCCTCATCTCACCTCGCTTCCCTCTCCCGTTTACCGTCACACTCCAGCCCCCTTGTCCAGCCCCCTAAGACTCAAGCAAGACAAGCCTGTTTCCAACTGCTTTTTCCTCTGTGTGAATCTTGCACAACCCTAACCTACACACGTTAGTTCTTGTCATCGGATGTCCTTCCCAGAGGTGTCTTCCCAGCCCACCTGACTAAAGCCCTAACCCAGTCACTCTTTCTCATTTTGCTCCTCAGCTCAATACTCAGTGCTCTTGAAACTGTAAGTCAGGATCCAGGAACAGGACATGAAATCATCTGAGTGAGTGGCAACCAGTAAGGTTTGTTCTTCTTTTTCCCCTCTTTCTTTTTAAATAAAGTGAATTAGAATAGAAAACATCAGCGCACTCTTCAAGCATTCACTGCCTTACATGTAGTAAGGGTTTAATGAAACTTTTGTTTCAGTGTGTGTATGTGTGTGTCACAATGTCAAATTAATTTTGTACCATGGGATAAGTCCAAAAAGCTTGAGAAATGCTGCTGTGATATTTTTATTGTTCTATTTTGCTTGTTTGTTTGTGTATGGTCTCTCTTGTTTACCACTGAATTGCCCAGTGCTTGAATGTGGTTAGCACATATTGGCTGGAGATCAGAGGGAGGCAGGGGAGGAGAGACAGACAGAAGGAGAGACAGAGAAGGAAGAGGAAATAGAGACCAAGCCCTAGATTTCTCAAGACTCTTGAGAATTTAAATTAAGGCTCTTATAAGGGCCTCCTTAAAACCACATATGGTTTTACGGCACCTCAGCTCCTGCAACAGAAACAGGAAGTAAAATAAGAGGCACAACCACTGGAAGCAGGAAGACAAAATAATTGCTGCACACTTGGAATACCCAAGGGACTCAACTGGAAAGTTCTTAGAATTAGCAAGAGAGCAAGAATTTAGAAAAGTGTTTGGGTAGTAGGATGAAGATGGAAGCATCAGTCGTTCCTGGAGATGTGGACAAACACAGATGGTACAGTCTAAGGGGGAAGAATACAGGCTGAGGGAAGGCTACTGGGTGGGGATATCTTCTCTCTGTCTTCATGTCTCCTCTCCACTCCTCTCCACCCATCCCCGAGGCTGGCCTGTGTGGACTACGTCAGTGGGCCGCAGATCTCTAGCATTCCGTTGGGTTTAGCCGATGGAGAACACCAGCAGGACGTCAGAGAGAGGGAGGAGAGCTTGTGGGTATTTATTCCCCATCTTCCTTTCCTCTTAGTTTCCTGTGATAGGTTGTATATCCCAACCCAAGGTTCTAGTTCCCATCAAGGAGGCCCTCTCTACATGACTTTCCCTTCTGGGTCCTGGTCTTCACTTCCTCTTCCTGTCTCTTCAAACTAGGGGTACAACTGACCCCCTGTGACGAGCCCAGGAGGACTCTCCAATACTTTATGATTTTCCTATAGTCTCCCTCTCCCACACCTTGGTAAATAGTCTGTATAAACTCTCTTTGAATTACCCAATCTGAGTGTGTCTTTTGTTTCCAGCCAGAACATCAACCTATATTAGGTGTGAGGATTCCATTCCCAATAGCAATAAAAATTGAGAGACAGAGACAAAGAGAGAAGCAAAACAGCAACCAAAAATGGATCAGACCTATACAAGCTTGCCTGGATGGGAAAACTAAACATGTAAAAATGCCAATTCTTCCCGAATTAACTTACAAGTTTAAGACGGTCCAATAAAAATTGTTTTTAGGGGAGGAGTGACAAAATTATTCCGAAATTCCCTGGATCGAGAAACAGCAAGAGTGCTTAAGAACCACAATGCAAAGGAGGACAAATGGCAAGAATAAACTTCTTATTATAAAGCTGCAGCCACTGGAGCACATAAGAGGTGGAAGTCTTGATGAGGGAACAAAGTTAAACTGTAGATATCCTGAACCACATCAGAGCACAAGTAAACATTTATCATATGCTAAAGGAGGCGTCATACACTAGCAGGATAAAGAAAACTACTCCTAAATCAGTTTCTAGAAAATTGGTTGTTTGCAGGAATATAATCAAGTTAGATCCTCATACATAAATCAAAATGAATTCCAAATGTATACAGGATTTAAAATGTAAAACTGACCATAAACACTTGTAGAAAATCTAGATAAACTTTAAGCTGATGTTAAGATAGAAAAGGCTTTTCAAAGCACAAAATCAATGGGAAAAAAAAATCACCAGGGAAGAGACTGAAAGAACTGATTACCTAAAAATAAAAAACAACTCTATTTCAAAACCATCATAAATTCAATTGAAAAGCAAATGACAAACTTGGAAACTATCCAAAACAACTATGACAGATTACGAGAATCTTCTTTAATATATAAAGAACTCTTCCAAATCAATAAGAAGAGCATTAATGCCCCAACAGAAAAATGAGCTATGGACATGAATGGAGAATTCACAGAAAAAAATAAATAGCCAATAAACACATGAAATTATGTTTCATAGCACTTTTCCCATATCAAATTAGCAACATTTTTAAGAAAATACTTCTTGGGGGTGAGAAACACAGGAGGAGACAGAGAGTGAAATTTTTTACAAGCTTTCTTAGAAGCAATTTAACAAAATACACTGAGAACCCTTCAAAGGTTTATACAGCATTATTTGCCATAGAAAAGAAATCAATCAAAAATGCCCAAGTGGAAGGCAAAATTATCAATAAATTATAATCCAACCACAATATGGTATATTATGCAAGTATCATATTTTATATATTCAGAGACTTTTTAATGAGAAGGAGATACGTTCAAGAGATAATATTTTTTAATCAGAACCAAAAAAGCTATGTATGGTATGATTTTGATTTTGTTTTGAAAGACAATTATATAAAGAAAACCAGAAAAAAAATAAATATCATGCTTTGTAGAAATACACATAGATGCAAAAAAAAAGAAAAGAAAAGCCAGCCATGGGACAGTGAATGCTGCTTCCAAGTGAGGGGTATCTGGCGGGGGTGGTGTGGAGAGCAGCGCAGAGAGAGGACAACCCTACAGGATTCTTGTCAAGGACACAGCTTTTGTTTGGGGTGATGGGTCCATGAGTTCTTATTACATTATAGAAAATAAAATAACTATTAAGATAAATTATATGAAATTGCTAATAATCAACTGCTTTTGATCTTCAAAAATGGCGATTTTTAATAGTTCACTTTAATGAATAGGCAGATGACAAACAGACAAAACTGGCCGTGACTGAACCAATACTGACACCGTCATGACTAAGGACTGTGCTTAATCTAATTTTAAGAACAGAAAGATTCAGGAGGCAATTCACTAAAATGTTGGTGGTATTCATCTCCTGGTGGGATGATTAAATGCAATTATTCTTTTCTCCTTTATTTTTTACTTCCCATATTTTGTACAAGGAAAATGGAATATTTTATAGACTTCAAATTACACATTAATTTCCTTGTCTTCCTATCCTGCTCTAATATTTAGTCTTGGCTCAAGAAGTCATAAATCAAAGTCCAAGCCCTTGACCCCACCTATGGCTAAGGTACAAATCCTAGAGTTGTATAATGATTATTAGTAATAAAGTAACATTGGCAATAATAGCTCATGATTACTGTGCATACCACATGCTCTGTTTATCTCACCGACTCCTCTTAATCACCTGTGAAGGAGAGACTATAATTGTCCTCTTTTTACAGATGAAGAAACTGAGGCTCTGAATGGTCAGTTTACCTGTCTGAGGTCACAGAGTAATGGATAAATCGCAGAGCTGGGAATTGGACTCCAGACTCCAGAGACCTCGCTCCCCCTGGTACACAGACCTGCTAGTCCTCTGAGAATAAATAAAAGCCAAAAGCAGTATATTCTCCTCAAACACCAAGGTCAGAAGAGGCTTTGAGGAAGGGGCTTAATCCCCCAGAGAGCGGCTGTCACAGAAGCACCAGAACGTGGGCTGAGAAGGAGAGCACATGGGAGTGGAGAGCAGGGTGCCACGTCCAACCCCAGCCCCGGCTTCCTTCCTGGTTCAGAGCCTTAACTGTGAAATGAGGCATATAAAAGTGTCCCTGGACACTGTGAGTCATGCCTGAAACATTTAACTTAAATCAGCCTCAAACTCAATTCCTCAGAAATGAGCCCAGGGCTCTCAAGGCGCTGCTGCTCTCCAGAGTTGTCCTAAATTTCTTCCCTCAAACCCCTGGAATCATCACTCACTTCAATCAGGAGACCAGAGCCCTCAGCCTCCTCCCCACCATCTTCTCTGCTACCTCCCCTTCTGCTGGCTTCCCCTCAACGCCAAATGTGCCTCCTACTTTTGTACAGCTGTTACTCTGTCTCCTGGCCCTTCACAACACATGCAAATACACACACATAAGTGTACACACACATGCACACTCATATATGTATTTTCACAAACATGCACATACTTGTCCAAGCTAACACCCTTCAAAGTCTCAGCCTATGTGTCAGGAAAGCAGGGAAGCCTTTGTGATACTCTTCACCTGGGTCTGGGTTGGATCTCCCTGTGACAAACTCTTGCAGCAGTGTGCAGTTTTCCTTTGCAGCTCTGACCACCATTTCCAATAACTATTTCCCCGGGAAAATGTCTATTTAACATCTGTCTCTCCCACCGTCCATGAGCTCCATGGGGACAGAGAACTTCTGTCCTGTTCACCAAGCGTGTTGCACATAGAGTTAAGTTACATGGAAGTCACTGAATAATACAGGGAGAGAAGGAGTTGTACCCATTTTAAAGATGGACACATTGATCCCAGCATGAATCAGCAGTCACCAGGACTCAGCCTTCTAATCCCCTAGGAGGTGACATATATTTAATTCATTCACATTTATCATGGACATTTTCAAACACACATACAGAAGAGTATGCACTACCAGACCCCAACATCGCTACTGTCTGGCTTCAACTGCTACCCATTTTCTGCGACTCTTGCTTCATCTGCCCACCCTTCCCACTTTGGTTAGTTGATTAATTGGTTTTCTTAGAATATTTCAAAGCAAATCCAAAACATATGTCAAGAGTATCACATATATAATTCAATGTGTATTCCTAACAAATAAGAGCTTTTCAATACATAGCCATGATATCATTATCACTCTCAACTTAATTAAGAATGATTCCTTAATAAAATCAAATGAGCCCAGGTCTCAAAAATATCTTTTAATAGTTTTTTTGAGGGGGCGGGGTGTGTGTGTGTGTGTGTGTGAATTAGGATCTTAAGAAGGTCTACAAGGTATCACCTCACACCAGTCAGAATGGTCGTCATTCAAAAATCCACAAATGACAAATGCTGGAGAGGCTGTGGAGAAAGGGGAACCCTCCTACACTGCTGGTTGGAATGCAGTTTGGTGCAGCCACTGTGGAAAATAGTGTGGAGATTCCTCAAAAGACTAGGAATAGACTTACCATATGACCCAGGAATCCCACTCCTGGGCTTTTATCCAGAAGGAACCCTACTTCAGGGTGACACCTGCACCCCAATGTTCATAGCAGCACTATTTACAATAGCCAAAACATGGAAACAGCCTAAATGTCCATCAACAGGTGACTGGATAAAGAAGATGTGGTATACTTATACAATGGAATACTACTCAGCCATAAAAACCGACAACATAACACCATTTGCAGCAACATGGATGCTCCTGGAGAATGTCATTCTAAGTGAAGTAAGCAAGAAGGAGAAAGAAAAATACCATATGAGATCACTCATATGTGGAATCTAAAACACAAACACAAAAACAAACAAACAAAAAAAAAAAAACAAAGCATAAATACAGGACAGAAATAAACTCATAGACATAGAATACAGACTTGTGGTTGCCAGGGGGGCAGAAGGTGGGAAGGGATAGACTGGGATTTCAAAATTGTAGAATAGATAAACAAGATTATACTGTACAGCACAGGGAAATATACACAAAACGTTATGGTAGCTCACAGAGAAAAAAATGTGACAATGAGTGTGTATATGTCCATGTATGACTGAAAAATTGTGCTGAACACTGGAATTTGACACAACATTGTAAAATGATTATAAATCAATAAAAAATGTTTTAAAAAAAAGATTATACTGTATAGCACAGGGAATCACAGAGGAAAAAATGTGATAATGAGTGTGTATGTGTCCATGTATGACTGAAAAATTGTGCTGAACACTAGAATTTGACACATTGTAAAATGATTATAAGTCAATAAAAAATGTTAAAAAAAAAAAAAAAGAAGTTCCACACATTGCATTTGGGTGATGAGGCTCTTAAATCTCTTCTAATCCATAACAGTTCTTCTCCTGTTCTTCAAGCCCTTCATTTCTTGATGAAACTGGGTCATTTGTCCTCCTACGTTTCCCTATCGTGAGTCCATGTCTTTAGCAGAGACCTGCAATGGGGGATTGCTGACAAGGCATTCTCCCTGTCAAAGGACTTCTGGGACAGCATCCTGCCCTCTAGACTCTGCAGGTATCACAAATCTTACATCCACTTATGGTTTCAGGTCAGCTCAGTGCAAAGAACACTTGCCTGATCTTATTCTGGTAAAGTGGTTCCCAACTCTCTGTCTGGGAACTGTCCAGAGTCTGGGAGCTAGAGAGGCTGCAACTCCAGAAGGAGGCGGTACTGAGCACCTGGGTTAGAGAAGACACTATGGAACCAAAGGAGGTAAAAGGCCTCAAGAAGATGCCCTTGGGAATCCTCCTTCTTTTTCTGCCAGGGATTAGAGAGTTACTCCAGAGGCAGGGCTAAGTGACCAGATGTCTGCAGTCTGACTGTTCATACATCTGCCTTTGGATAAGCTGATCATTTTAGGACATCTCTGCTGATCCCCCACATGCACTTACCTAGAGCCTGCCATGGCCTTTGGAATGGACAGCCCAGAAAAGCCAGACAACTTGGTCTTTAAGTACAAGAAGTTGATACAAGATACAGAAAAGCTGGAAGGTGGGAACATATCGAGGTGTTTGATAGGACTCTGGGCAAGGTAACTATCCAAACTCCCTTCCAGCTGAGGGTCTCTGAATCCTGGTAGAAATTTACCTCCTTGAGATAAGCAGGCTCAAGAAATCAATCTACTCTCTCTGCTGGAGTCTCCAGGCTTCAAGGAGATAATAAAATGTTCCAACTATATAGAAATTACATTTATCTTTGGTTTTTCTAGGTTAAGCCAAGACTCAGATAAGCCTATGACTATAGGGCAGGGGCCCTGAATCTAACACTGAGTGGAAGATGTTCACTTGTTCATTCATCCACTTGGCCACCTACCAACCATCCTGATTGTCTCTTATAAGTTCAGGTCTACTGGATGTAGGGATAATGGTAATTGCAATGACATCTGACCTTCAGTGCACATTTTGCCATCTCGTATTGTGCTAGATGCTTCATTTCATTTACCCATCACAATGAAGATTGCCCACTTAGGGTAGATACTGATACACCCATTGTATGAGTTATCTATGCTACATAACAGATTCTCATAAACTTAAAGCAACATTTAATATCTCAGTTTCTGTCAGTCAGAAGTCTGGGTGCAACTTAGCTGTGTCCTCTACTTCTGGGTCACACCAGGCTACAATACTGATGTCAGTGGTGCTGTGGCCTCATCAGAGAGTTGACTGGAGAAAGACATGCTCCCGAGCTCCCCCAAATTCTGGGCAGGATATGCTTACTTGTGACTATAGGACTGAGGTTTCAGTTTCTTGCTGGAGGCCACCATCATCTCCTCAAGGCTGCCCACAGCTCCTTGCCATGGGGGCTTCTCCAACAGGGCCATATGCCTCATAGCAGTTTGCTTCTTCCAGGCTAGCAATGGAAAAAGAGCAAGTCTGCTGGCAATGTGGAGTTCTGTGGAACATAACATAATCATGGGATCATGGGAGCAGCATCCCATCATCTTTGCCACATTCTACAGGTTAGAGGCAAGTAATGGGTGCCACCCACACTCAAAGGGAACACATCACACAAAGTCATGAGCACCAGAAGGGAGAGACCATAAGGACTACCTGAAAGTCTGTCCACCACATGCATTAATTACATGGACAAAAAAATAAGGCTCAAAGGATAGACAACACTTCCCTTCTGTCACACAGCCAAGCAGAGGACCTGGAATTAGAAACCAAGCTTGAAAAACTCCAAGGCCCATGATCTCATCCATAAGTGCATTATTCAAAGAAGCATCACTGCCCTTAAGGAGTCATGGTCTCCCTCACCTACAGTAAAGACAGCAACAAATCATGCTGATCCAATTTGGCAAGAATCTAACAGTCAAATATACAAAGAGCCTGGACTGGGGGGAAGGTTGGCTCTGCCTGGGGGTCCTTTGTGTCTGGCCTTAGGATGAGTTAGATTGACGGAGAAGAGATGTGAGAGAACACGAGTGGATGTAACAAAAAATACAAAAATGAAGCAGTCTGAGATGCTGGCATGTTCCAACACTGCCAGATAGTTTCGTGTGGCTGAAACCTAAAGAAAATGAAGGAGGCTTGAAAGGACACTACATGGAAAGGACACGTTGGAGACAGGTTGTGAAGGGTGTTGAACGCCTGGTTTGGAACTGGGGACTTTGAGCACTGGGAATGGAGGAAGACGGCAGACCAGAGGACAGCACCATCAGATTATAAATGACTCTGGCTGGACACAAGGTGGCCAGTTAGGATGTTACAGAATCGGTCCAAGCAAGAGATGGAGTAGAGCTGCAATGACAAGAAGAAAGAGTTGAGATAGGTTTCAGGGAAAAAGCCAAAAAGTGAGAGTTTTAATAAAAATTGAGAGCCAGATCTCACAATGTGGGGGTAGGGGTTGTAGTGGGCAGGGTGTGGTATACTGTCTGGTTATGATTTCAAATCCATGTTTTGAAAGCTTGTTTTGGACAAAGTTGTCTGTGGTTTGAACTTGTTTTAAATAACTTGTTTTGATGAAACTGTTTTGAAGTTGGGTATTTGGTCTTTCTTACCAAGCTCTCGCACCTGGAGTGGAGAGGACCATTGTATTATTGATACCACAGTAACAGCATTGGTGCCCATCATGTGATGGACTTCTTTTAAACTTTAAAAGCCAATAAGTTTGTCCAGCAACTCAAGAGTGTTCTGCCTAGGAAAGGCTACTCTTTGCTGATCTAATAGCTCTCCAAAGATCTTGTGACACTTGCTCCTGCCATGGCCAGGCTACTTACTCTTGGTCAGCAGTGATGTAAAACCATGCAGTAGGCTCAGGAAGAGGAGGGACATCTGCTCCTGCCCTGGAGAGGCTACTTCTTGTGGGCAGTGACACAAGCCACAGAACAGTCCCTGGGGTCATAACCTTCAGAGCAGCCCACCTTGTCTGCTAACATCAGTATCATCGCCCACCAGCTACGTGTCCCAGCAGCACAGGACCTAAGCCAGCAGCTGATATCCAGCTTTTAGTCAGAAGGACTGACTCTACAGAGAACCAACTCATAGAAAGGTACACTCTAGCTGCATTTGGACTTTCTTTCATCTCCCCTTTGCTGGGAACAATAATGTAATTAATTTATCATGGGTTTGGATTGTGTTATTTCTTTATTGGTTTATTAAGAGACATTATGCTGTATGCTGTTGGTTTGTGAAACACTATTACTGTAAATCATAATTCCCACAGTGAACCCGTGTCAAATAAATTATTGGCAAAGACAATCTCAGTCTCTGAGCATAATTTGCCCTGAACAGAACAAGGTGGCACAGTGGTCCCTGGCATGCCAGGGAGTCAAAGGAGGGCAGAGAATGGAGCGATGTGGACTCCCTGGAAATTGTTTAAAAGACAATTGTTTAAACTGCCTTACTAAGGAAATAAATCAGATCCAAAAAGAAAAATATTGCATGATTCCACTTACATGAGATATCTAGAACAGGTAAATTCATAGAGACAGAACGGTGTCTATCAGGAGCTGTGGGGAGAGGGGAAAGGGAAGCAGTATTGAACAGGTGCTGGGTTTCTGTTTGGAAGTTGAGAAAGTTCTGGAAATGGATAGTAGTGACACAGCACTGTGAATGAACTTAATGCTACTGAATTGGACACTTAAAATGGTTAAAATGGCAAGTTTTATGTTGTGTGCATTTTACCACAACTATAAAGGGGGTTGGGGAGAAAACAGTTTTCTTTTGGGAAAGGTGACACAAGGAGGCACTGGAAGCAACAGCACAACTGAGCCTTCTCCAAACCCCAGGGCCCTGGTCTGCTCCCCTCCGAGAAGCCACATTTGCAGGGTGAAACCTTCAGGTGCCAGCTCTCTGAAAGAGCCATGTATCAAAAGTGACAGTCTAATGAATGTCCCTGGTCGTCGGGGACCCACTCTCTTCGAATGTTGTCAAAATCAGAATCTAGATGTATTTCCTTAATGACGTAAGGGGCAGAAATCAACACAGAGCAGGGAAGCGCCACCTCCTTGCAGACCCAGCGGGGCTGCCTAACTCCTGTCAAATGTACCCAGGCAGCCAAGCGTTGGCCCCTCTCTTTGAGGAAGTCAGGCCCGACCCCCAAACATTCATCCAATTGATTGAATGACTCGGTGAATATTGTGGGGCTTTGAGGTTGTACCTGTGTCTAATGCTGGGCAGGCAGGGACTCAGAACAGCCACAGCTTGGAGCTCTGAGCCTGGGGGCTGGAAAGGCAGGAAGAGAGCCAGAGACCATTTCCATCACTCTGGGAGCCAACTTCATGAGGAGACCCCAGAGTCAGGGCCCCACCCTGACCGCTCTCGTGGACCCCCTGGGCTCACACTCCAGCTGATTTTTTGCCATTTCTCCCCAAAGGCTTAACCTGCCCCTCAGGGTTACCACATCCCACGTGACATCTCTTTAGTGCTCCATTAAATTTGCAATGAAAGAATGAGATCAGCCTTGTCCGTGTTATTGCAAAATAACACGTAAGTTATTTTATGCAAGGATAAGTTCAAGGGTATAAAGGTTCTGGACAACGTGAGCTGTCAGGCAGAGGAACTTGAGTTGTTGGGCAGAAGAGCGTGCAGGGTCTGTGCAGCGCTCCTGCTGTTCACACAGGCTCCGAGGTGATTCCCCAGCAAACCCAGGAACAGGCTGAGGGTGGGCTTTATTTGTCCAGGTGGATGCATTTGCTCCTGCCTCTGCGTTTGTTTCTCTCCCAAAACTATAGAATCTGAGGACTGAGGGAGCTTCACAAACATCCCACGTGCAGTAAACAGAATAATAACCCTCAAAGATATTGTTATGGGTTGAACTGTTATGGGTTGAACCTCAAAAGATGTCCAAGTCCTAAACCCCCTGGACTTGTGAAAGTGATTTTATCTGGAAATAAGGTCTTTGCAGATTATCAGGCCAAAATGGGGTCATTAGGGTGGGCCCTAATCCAATATGGCTGTGTTGTTATGAAAATGAGAAATCCAGGCAAAAATAGAGGCATGTACAGAAGGAAGAATGATGTGAAGATACAGGGCGACTGTCATCTACCAGCCAAGGAACGCCTGAGACTACCAGGAGCTGGGACAGAGGTAGGGAACAGAGTCCTCCCCAGCGCCAAGAAAGAACCAACCTGCTGACATCTTGATTTCTTGCCTCCAGAACTTCGAGAAATAAGTTACTGTTGTGTATAAGCCACCCGGTCAGTGATATTTTGCCATAGCAGCCCAAAGAGACTAAAAACAGAAATTGGTACCAAGAAGCAGGATGCTGCTCTAACAAACACCTAACCATGTGGAAGTGGCTTTCGAACTAGGTAATGAGTAGAGGCTGGAAGAGTTCTAACGGGCAGGTCTGCATGGCCATGAGCAGACCATTGAGGGTGATGCTGGTGAGAGCTCGGAAAGAAAAGGGAAAATCTTCAACCTTCTTAGAGAACTCCTAAGTAATCACGACAGAATGCTGGTACAAATATGGACAGTGAGGCCCACTGTGCTGAGGCCTCAGATGGAAACAAGGAACGTGTTACTGGGAAGCAGAGGAAAGGTGGAAAGGTGATCCTCATTATAAAGTGGCAAAGAGTGTGGCTGAATTTTGTTCATGTCCTCATGTTTTGTGGAAAGCAGAACTTGCATGTGATGGGATTGGATACTCAGCTAAGGAAACCTCGAAGCAAAGGGTTGAAGGAATAGCCAGGTTCCCCATGCCTGCTTAGAGTAATATGTAAGAAAGAATTTGAAGGTGGAATTGTTAAGCAAAAGGAAACCAGAACTTAAAGATTTGGGAAATTCTCAGCCTATCCATGTTGAAAAGGAAAAAGCAAGGTCAGGAGACAGCTCTGAGGGTGGGGCAGGTGGCCATCTGATACAAAGATGAGCGTAGAGCAGAGACAAAAGACGAGGAGCTGTTGTTCAAGACAACAGACTCATGACCCCAAAGCAATTCAAAGATCATCAGAGCCGCCACTCTATCACAGGCCACAGCAACTCCCCTAGAGGCCCCAGAAAGGAACACAGCCCTGTCTACTCCTTGATTGTAGCCCCATAACACCCATTAGACTTTTGACTTCCAAATCTATGAGAGAATAAATCTGTCTTGTTTGAAGCAACTACATATGTGGTAATTTGTTACAGCAGCAGTAAGCAATAATGCAGCAAGTTTCTTTAAAGCTCCAAGCAAAGTGGCTTTCATAAGAAAAAACAGTGTATATCTTGGTTGTATTTCTAAGAAATGTTCCTGCAGTCTGATTGGATAGCATGAGGTATAAAATGGTGGGAAATAAGAAGACATTGTACCAGCTGGCTGAGCTTCTCACCAGCCAGGATGCTGGATCAACCACCCCAGGGCAAGTCTAGCTTCAGGTATAACATAATCAGGCCTCAAAAGATGCCACTAGGATCCAGTCTTCTTTCTCCATGTAAAGGCTCCCTATAAAAGCTACCTGTAAATGTAGGTAGAATCCAGCCTCCCCTTATAGTGACAAGATGGCTGCCTCGGCTCCAGCATCACATGCACTCTCCTTTAAGTCCAGTGAGGAAAAGAGTGACCATCCCCTTCCTGATTCCCTGGCTTTTTTTGAGCCACATGCCCATTCTGGAACAAATCCTTTGGTGTGGGGAATGCAGTGTGGTGATTGGCTTAGGCGTGAGTCATCCCTAGGGATGTAGGGGTAAAGCCACATTCCAGCTTTATAGAAGCAAAGATGAAGGAGATTTACATGTACTGATACAGATACTTTGTTAAATTTTAAAATAATACGTAAAAAACACAGTTTGCATATTTACATATTTTATATACAACTATATTTTAGAAAGTAATATTATACAAATGGTATAACGTATATAACTCTTTAAAATATACTGTTAAACAAAAAGTTGATGAGGGATAACTTTTTAATCTGAGTACTAGTTCATAAATATGATTAATTTGTTAATATTTATAACCTGTACCATTGTTATGCATACCCTTTTATGTATCTATGCTATATGTCAATAAAAGAGTTTTTTAAAAATAAGTTACAGATTAAAAAACGTATAGTATGACATACTTCTAAGGAAAAGGAAGATAAAAGGATGGAGGGAGGGAGGGAGAAAACAGGGAAGGAATTATTAAAAAAAAACACAAAGATAGACAGACAGAGACAGAGAAAGAAATGCCAAAAAGGATGCTCCCCAGATGCTAAGTGGCTTCTTTGTACCTAGGAGCACAGCAGCTCTCAGCCTGGTTGACACTGCCTCCCGGGAGACAATGGCAATGTCTGAAGACATCTGGGGTTGTCACAACTAAAAGGAAAGGCGATGCCGCCGGCATAGAGTGGGCAGAGCCCAGGGATGCTGTCAAACGTCCTACAAGGCACAGGACAGCCCCCCAACAAAGAAAGATCCAGCCAAATTGTCAACGGTGCCAAGGCTGAGAAGCCCTGTTATACAGATAAAATTTGAGCAAGCAAAGCTGAGAAAGAGGTTTTCCACTTTTTTTCCCTCTTTTATAATTCATCCTTTGGAATTTTTACAAAAAGCATATATTATCTTTATTATTAAAAAATACAAGAAACATCCCTCATGGTGACAACATAGATCAGGGGTCAGCAAACCATGGCCCGAGGCCATATTCAGTCCACTGCCTACTTTTGTACAGCTCAGCAGCTATAAAAGGGTTTTTTACATGTCTAAATGATTGCATTTTAACCGGTTCTGCAAGTACCTACGTAACATCTTTGGTTTTGCCTCTTGGTCAATAAAGTCTAAAATATTTACTATCTGGCCTTTCCAGGAAAAGCTTTCTAACCCCTCTGATTTAGACCATGAATTTTTGTGAGTTTCCCACTAAGAAGATCCCCCGACCCCTGCCCCTGTCCTAAGTGATGTGTTACATCTTCTGAGATCCATTCTGGAAAGATAGGTGCAGCAGAAACCACTAGCTGCCCACACAGTTGTATTAGCTTCCTATTGCTGCTGTAACAAATTAACACAAACTCTGTGGCTTAAAACATGCATTTATTACCTTACAGTTTTGGAGGTCAAAAGTCTGAAATGGTTTTCACTGGGCTAAAAATCAAGGTGTTGGCCAAGCTGCTTCCTTTCCAGACATCCTAGGTGAGAATCCATTTTCTTAATCTTTTCCAGCCTCTAGAAGCTGCCTGCATTCTTTGGCTTATGGTGCCTTCCTCCATCTTCAAAACCAGCAATGGCTAGTAGGGTCCTTCTCACATAGCAACACTCTGACTCTGATTCTCCTGCTTCCCTCTCTCCTATTTAAGAACTTTTATGATTACATTGGACCCATCTGGATAATCCAGGATAATCTATCTCCTCATCTCAAAGTCAGACAATTAGCAACCTTAATTTCTTCTGCAATCTTAATGCCCTTTTCGCTGTACCTAGCATAGTTACAGGTTGCAGACATTAGGGTGTAGACATCTTCAGGGGTCATTATTCTGCCAACCACATCAGACATTTACTCCCCTACCCCTTTAAGAGAACTCCAGCTTCACCTGCAATTAGGTGTAGCCAGGATATTATGTATCCTGTGTTTGTGCAATTTCCAAAAATTCTCCTTAAAAGGAGAGGATAATCCCTTCATAGCACCTCCTCAATTCTACTATCTAAAAATCAGATGTGATAGCTGGAGCTGTAGCAGCCATACTGGGCCAGGACAATACCACCTCATGGGCATGACAGAACAGATAACTGAAAGGACCCTGGATCTGTGATGACTTTATAAAGTCACCAAATCAACCTAGAGAGCCTGCCTTGCACCTATTTATATGTGGTAGAATAAAAGTTCGTGTGTTTAAATCTCTACAGGGAGTGGGGGGAAAGTTCTGTTACTCACAGCAAAATGAACTTCCTAAAAGATTCTGAGGATGAAACTATTAATTTATTCACTTATCCCCCAACATGTGTGAAGAGCTTACTGAGTGCAGTAGAGTGCTAGGTGATGGATATACAAACAGAAACCTGCCATGGGCAGGTACTTGGATTCCATGGGTTTGCAGCCTCAGGGAGAGACAGTTAGAGCACGCTGCAACACAGTGTGGTGCTTGCTTTCTAGAAGTATGACACGTGGGCTGGAAAGGCATCAGCTCTGCCTGGGGAGAAGGGAATGTGTAGGGACCTGCAGCTGATAAAGGTGAGAGAGCCTTCCAGGCAGTGGGAACATCATGACCAAAGGCAAAAATCACACAAAGGTCAAGTCGGGGGTGAGGGGGGACAATGACACAATCAATGGATCAACTGCCAAATGGGCAAAGTGGGGAGGGCAAGACAGGTAATTTGGGGGGAAAGTAGCAAGGTTTAGGTGTGTGAAGCTGAAGAGTTTGGCGTATATGTTGGGGCCGCTGGGAAGAGCCAGCTGGGTGGCTGAGCAGCAAGGGGGCAGGTGTTAAGAGTCTAAACCTCTTTTCCTGTTCTTGTGAGCCCTCATGATGCAAGTGCTCTCAGAATCCTTCCCCACACACCACCATAGGCCATACAGTGAAGCAGGAAGATGCCTCAGCCTCTATCAAAGTTCCAGAACTTAATTCTTATCTCTACACCTTCCACACCACAGCTGCTGATTCTATTTCGTATTTAAGTTTGCCATTGTTAACTTCAACCTCTTAGTTGGTCGAATAGATAAAGCAAACTATTTTTGACCCCCATGCTCCCCACCCCCAAAAAGTTGCAGACTTTCAAAGTTCAAAATGGGATCTATAAATGATTCTGTCTTGGCAAATACAGTCCCTCCCCTAGGCAACGTGAACTGTTGGCAGCAGCTTAAAAGAAGCATTCATTTCCTCCTCCCTTTGCATCTGTGGTTTAGATGTGCGAAAATACAGTTCAGCATTTTTACTCTAACTCGGATCTTGCCACACTCCTGCCCCCGCTTGCCTCCCCAGCAGAGGACGGGGCCAATCAATCAGGCATTTTATCAGTGGGGCTCACCTGACAATTTCAATAGTGGTGCTGATTGAGGGATTCATAGAAAACAGACAAGGTCACTGCTAAAGTGCAGGGTCAAGGGTGGCCTTAACAAATAGCCCATTAAATGGGATGGTACTCACTTCTCTTCCCCGAGCTTAGGAAAAAAAAAAAAAAAAAACAGAGAGAAGCTGCAACCACACAGATAATGGGATGGAGCTGTGAGGAGCCTTCCAGCAAATTCTGTCATGTCCATGTCACTTTCATTTATAAAGGACACTGGCAGCCCATTAGGCAGCTGATCCAGGTAATTTAAGGGGAAAAAATCAGTGTAGCTCTTTGAGGGGAGTAGTCTCTGATCTACTCTTTCTCCATGTCACTTTATGGATGAAGACCTCCTCATTACTAATGTCATTTGTGGTGCTGGTTAAGCACCCACTGCTCAGAGGCTGGTTTTCATATAAGATGTACTAAGGGTCAGGGAAGATACTGATTCAATATCTTTGGGAAGCACTGTCTATTCTTTCTACCTGGAAATTGGAGAACTTCAGTGTACAAGTGACTATAAAGGCTCTGAGAAGGCCAGCAGAAAAGCAGTCAGTGTAGCATCAGGAGCAACAAATCAGCATCCAGAGCGAGGCATGCTCAGCTTTTAATTCTGGCCTTGCCACTTCCTATTGTATAACCCTGCAGGGTGGTCGTGAGAATTACATTAGAGGGGAAAAAAACGTATAGAGCATACTGCCTAGCACGTGGTAAGCACTAAATTCCTACTTGCCATAATAGTAATTATTAATATTGAACCCAGCACTGATCATAACACATTTGACTATTCTTTCCTTCTTCCAGGGTGACACCTGTTGCAGCCTGTGAAAATGGCTTTCCTCAAAACACTTTTTGGGAAAGACTGCAGTAAATGGTTTGTTCTAACTTGACAAACAGTTATATAAGCCATGTTATGAGCCAGGCACTATTCTATGTGTTTTACATGCATCAGTCCACTTAATTTTCACAACCACTCCGTGAGTGATGAATATTCAATTAATAGATGAGGAAGCCAAGGCGCTGAGAGATTCAGCACCTTGCTCAAAGTCACACAGCTAGTGAGTGGCTGGCCCCAGAGTCTAATTCATGCCTTTTCTGTGGGGGCCAAAAAATCCAACCCACAGGAAACTCCTGGAGCTATTTTCTGTGACCCATTTTCTCTTCTCCACAAATTGTCATAAAATCTCATTTTTATCAGGTTCCTCGTCTGCTCAAAAGGCTAGAATTTCCTGTTCATCACCTCTAGTGTCAAATTCAAAATCATTTTGATTCTAGGCTCTCAATCTTCCCTTTCCTGATTGGCCTTCTGCCTGGCCTACCGTGTCTCTTCCTGGTAAACTCATATTCAAACCTCAAAACCCAGTTTAAAATTCACTGCTTCTGGAAGTCCTCTCTGAACATCTCCACCCAGGATGGAGTTACTACCCCAACTTTTTACTCCATTTTAGCTTTGAAAGGACCTCTATTGGTTACCATTTGCCAGATTGTATTGCCCACTATACCCATGCAATTGGACAAGATACCCTCCCCCTTCCTTCTTCTGGCACAAGTTCTGACTTTCCTTCCCATCTCTAGTCCTTGTAGGGGGTGAATTGACTCCAACCCCTAGCCCTGGAATAAGCCTGTGACCCGTAAGTGGCCAATCAGAGCAATATACCACCCCTGTGGCTACGTGTATTACTTAAGCGTAATTGTATGACCCAATCAAAGTCAATGAAACTGAATCCCAAGACTCCTGATGGATTGGCCTGGACACATGCACTTGCTTCCTGCAAGACTTAGAGCTGGGAGACTAAAAAGCCTAACGCCACTAGACCACTCAGTGGAAAGACACTCTTGAGAGTGAAGCCAGCACAGAGGATAAAGGATAACAAAAAAGGGAAAAAGAGAGAACAAATCTGAGTCCCAATGACATTGGTCAAGCCCCTGGATCAAGCCTGACCTGAAGTAGTTCTATTCTTAGATTTCTCAATTATGTGAACCAACAAATTTCCTTTTTAACTAAAGAGGGTTAGAGTTAGGGTTCTGTCACTTGTAACCCAAGAAACCCTAACTAGCACAATCTCTAGACCTTAATTGAGGTCCCCTAAGACTAACCTTGTCTAACATCTTCCCAGGGCCTTGACTCCTAGTCTAAAATATCCTACAAACATGTGTTGCAACAAAACTCAATTTGGAAATTTCAAAGTGTCTTCTTGAGCTCAAGCTTCATTGATCCTGGGAACTTAGTACACAGTTTTATCCCCATTTCACAGATGGGGAATGTGAGGCTCCAAATAATCACATTGCCCATCTGTGCTAGTCTTTGATAACTTTCCTAATGTCTCCTACAGTGAGCACACAGTTGGTGCTTCGTCAGTGCCAGTTGCTCCTCTGCTGCCATCCTGCTGCCCTGGGTCAGCAGATATGGGCTGAGTTCTGGAAAGTGAGGTGGTGCCAGCTCAGGTCTAAATGACTGTCATCTTTCAGGCCAAGCACCTTTTCTTCCACCCCACCCTCCTGGCAGGCCTAGAACCTGAACGAATGAACACAGTCCAATTTTTTTTCCTAAGCCACCTCTCCTGCCCCCTCAGCTTCTGAGCCCACTTGAGAAAGATTCACATCCATGCACACCAGCACCACTTACACATTCATGGATTTCAGATTCCACCAGGCCCTCAAGGTTGCCATGAAATCCTTCTGTTTTCCCTAAGGATGAATGAAGACTTGTTGGCTTTGTCTCTATGGCTTTGGAAACCCAGCTATTTCTCAGCAGTTGGAGTGTGAAATTAGGCAGATGGAACATCCAAATAACGGACTGCACTGCATCTGGAAACCATGGCATCAGAAAGACAGTTGGAGCTGGTTGCTTTACAGTATGTGGGCAAAGAAGGCATTAATTCCAATCCATTCTTGATCACTACATGCAGCCCACAAAACAGCAAAGAGCATGAAGCCTGTGGCTCAGATCCCACCCCTGCCACTTATTCTCTGTGTGATCTTAAATGCAGGCTTAAGATTTGGGTTTTCCAACCCATAAAATGGGCATAAAATACCTCCAAGAAATATTTGGAGGATTCAGAGAAATAAACCACAGTGGCACATTGCAGGCACTCAATAAATTATCTGATGTTTGCTCTTTAATTTTCTTAAACATAAAAAGATGCCCAAACCCTTGCCAACTGAATTGGAACACAGGTTTTACAAACAATTAAATGAGGTCAGCACAATTTCATTGAAGTCTCTCAGGCAGCTTCAGTGATAAATAAGGCAACTTTTTACAAGCACATCTATTAAAACCTTAAATTAGTCAAACATAAGGAAGCACACAAGAAAAATACAGACTAGGAGGTGAATCCTGTTTACAAATCAGAATGCTATAGAAATGGCCACAGATTGCAAATCATAAATTCCATTTTCCAGAAGCTCTATTATACACAGAAACCAGAAGGCAAATAAAAGCATACTTAAAGGTGGTGTTGGCAATGTCTCTTTTTTAAAGAGACAAAAACGGCATGACTTCATAGCACCAAACTCAAACAAGTGGTAATATAAAATATCAGACCCAAAATTTTTCCAAGCGCTGAATAACGATTGAATAACAGCTGAATTGGAACCATTCAAGCATTTAAAAAGAAAGAGATGTGACTCCTTTGGTCACTGCATTAGAGATGATTCTCTCAAATACCGCTTGAATCTTTGTTAACGCTTAGATGGCCTGAATGACAACATCACATCTCCAAGATGCCTTGGAAAAGAGCCTGAACCTTTAGAGGGATACCACTCAGTACAGAGCCAATGTTCTCTGCAGGGAGTGATTTTGCTATCGTGGGGGCATTTGGCAATATCTGAGAACATTTTTGCTAGTCACAACTGAGGGAGATGGGAATGCCACTAGCATCTATTGGGTAGGGACCAGGGATGCTGCTAAACCTCCTAGGGGCACAGGACGCCCCCCCTCATATATCCAGAGGGAACTCAAATTTGAAAAGATACATGCACCCTGATGTTCATAGCAGCACTATAGACAATAGCCAAGACATGGAGACAACCTAAATGTCCAGTGACAGATGACTGGATAAAGAAGCTGTGGTATATTTATACAATGGAATACTATTTGGCCATAAAAAAGAATAAAATAATTCCATTTGCAGCAACATGGATAGACCTGGAGATCATCATTCTAAGTAAGCCAGAAAGAGAAAGAAAAATACCATATATCACTCATATGTGGAATCAAAAAAAAAAAAGAAGAAAAGAAAAAAGAAGACACTAATGAACTTATCTACAAAACAGAAACAGACTCACAGACATAGTAAACAAACTTATGGTTACAGTGAGGGGGAAGGGAGGGATAAATTGGAAGTTCGAGATGTGCAAATACTATTATATATGAAATAGATTTTTAAAAATTTCTTGTGTACAGCACAGGGAACTATATTCAATATCTTGTAATAACCTATAATGAAAAAGAATATGAAAACAAATATATGTAAGTATATATATGACTTAAATATTATGCTGTAGACCAGAAATTGACACACTATAACTGACTATACTTCAATAAAAATAATAAAAATAAAAATAATAATAATAATAATAATAATAATAATGATCAGCCTCAAATGTCATTAGTGCTGAGGTTGAGAAGCCTTGCTCTCTTGTTAGCCAGGCTAGTTTTTAATGGTGTGAGCTTAAGGGGTCATTGAACCTCTCCAAGCCTCAGTTCCCTCATTTGTCAAATGATCGGAAATCATAGGACCTATCTCCTAGGGCTGCTGAAGGTTTTGATGAGATATTAGTAATAATAATCCCTACCGCTCAGCAAGCTCTCACTATGCACCAGGCAATGTGCCAAGAGCCTGCATGTTTGTTATTTGATTCAATACTTATAACCACCCTGTGAAATAAATAAGATGGCTAAAATCTCGCTGCTGGAGGAGTAGCCTTCAAACCTCAGCAGCTTATGTCTCAAACTCTTTATTCTCCATACTTACAGTGTGGTCCATAGACCAGCAACTTCAGCACTCCCAGGAGCTGGTTAGAGATGCATAATCTAAGCCCCACCCCACAGACCAACGGAGTCAGAATCTGCATTTTGGGCAGATCTCCAAGTGATTCATGTGCACGTCGGAGTTTGAGTAGCAATTTGAGAAGCAATATGCTAAGGTCAGTGGCTGGCTCCTAAGTAAATATTAAATAATGTTTATTATTTGCACTGTCATCACTGTAGCCTGCAGAGAGATTCACTAAAGTCAGACTCTGAGTCATAATGTGCATGGATGTGGCAAAGATCTCATAGAGGAAACTTGTCAACACCAAACACTACCAAGGGCATTGGGTCTGCTCTGCTTTTTAGGAAGTCTTTCTCAATATGGATAAAGATGAGCTGTCACAAAGAGAAGAGTTGCCACACACCAAACCAGCTCTTCTATTCCTCAGCCATCAGCCATCATTCTTCCTTCAGCATTCTGTCTGTGCCTCTCCCCATGGCTTACCTATTTCACACTAGGGTGTGAATAACTCATGGCAAGTGCTGCCTCTCCCAGGGATATTTGCAAAGCTCAAATCACGCTTTTTGCCTCTGTTTGATGGAAGAACCCATACCCCTGCTGCTAAACCTCAAGTGCTAGGGGCGCAGGATGATTACATCACAAAGCACACTCAGTCTCTCTAATTTTTTCTACTTTTAAAATTATATAAATAATGCATGTATGCATCCTCAGTATAAAATATTCAAGTTATGCACAAGTGTCTATGGTACAAAGCAAAGATTTTTGTTTTTTTTTTAATCAGAGAAGCCATAAAAGATTCAAAGCAAAGACTCTCGACCCAGACTGCTTGAGTTTGAATCCCAGCTCCACTCCATACTAGCTGTGTGTCGTTGAACAACTTACTTAACCTCTCTGTGATTCAGTTTCCTCATCTGTGCCTAAAAGATCTGTTCAAGGATTAAATGTGACAATGCCTGAGAAATGCTTAGTTCAGAGCCTGGCACATATTATGTGTTAGTGATTCCTGTTGCTCCCTCCCTCCAGTGGTAAGCAGGTAAGCCCTATTAACAGCTTGGTGTCAAGCTGTCCAGACCCTCTGCTATGCATTAACTTCCATGTGTACCCTACAAATACTAGTGCACTTTTCACATAAAGATGATCGCACTGGACCTTGGTTCTACAACTTGCTTTATAGTTGAACCAAATCATGGGGATATTTTAATACTAGTCACACAGACATATTTCCCATTCTTTTTAACAGCAATGCAAGTCCATCCTTTGGATGGATGCACAAGGGTGTATTGAACCAAGTGCCCACTGGTGGGCATTTAGGTTGTCCCCATTTTTTCACACTGTAAACAAATTAGATACGCAGAGGCAGCCAAGTTCCAAGCATGTCAGACTTGGGAAGCAGAGTAGCCAGGGAGCAGAGCCAGGCAGAGGATGGTCTCATCAGAGTCTCTGCCAAGGACGGGAAGGATGACAACGATCTGGGGCACACTCAAAATAAATAGTTGTCCTTAACCCTCCCAAAACTGAGAAGTGCATCATTACTCACTTGCTTCCTGTCACAGCTGGTTGCTGGGCTCTCACCTCCCAGTGCCCTCAAACCGCCCACTTTAAGGCATGCTCAGGCCCCCAGATTCACAAACAAGGGCCCTTGTTCTGAGGTGATTTCTCCCTCCTACTGAGCCCCAAGTGCTCATCCTCCAGGAGCATGAAGGATGACCAAGTACAGCAGTTTCATGGCTTCGTTGGCACAGGAAACTAAAACCTTACTCAGAACCCTAAATTATAAAGCAGATAAAAGGGAGAGCCCTGGTTGGACAGAGCTGGGTGGAATGTAGATCTTCGTCTTCTCCCTGAGACCCCCATGGTCCTCCAGAACACAGTGGATAAACCACTCATCTGGTCTGATTTGTTTTTCAGATTTGGTGGCTAGAGCTCACAGAGGGGAAGTTATTCAGCGAAGGCCACATGGAAAGTAAGTAGCAGAATCCAGGCCTTCATCTCCTGACTCCTAACTCCCAGGCCACTATGCTTTCTGCTAATTTGTGCACTTTCTCTAATAACTGGGTATATTTAGACTAAGATGTGAATGATTGTCTCATTCAGAGATGATTCTCTCTTTGGAGACACTTTTCATTAGACCCAGACTTCTCAATCCCATAGCCCAAGCATAACCCATAGAGTAAACAAAGCAGATCTTCCTGGATCAGGGGTTTGGGTATGGAAAAGCTAAATAACAACTCAGAAAAAGAATTATAAACACTGCTCTTATGTTTATAAAATTGATAGAAATCAGACATGAATGTGCAATTTACCTGAGTGTCTATGATTAAACTGGAAACTTCAAATAAATCTTGCTGCTGTAGTCAATGCCTTTATCCTAATCTTCCACATCATACCCCCAGCCCCGGACCTAACGACATGAAGTTACTCTCCCCTGTCACTGAGGTGCTTTGCTGGAAAAGTCTGAGAAATCCTGAGCTAAAGGAATGACTCTTTAGTGGCAAAATTAGAGGCTTCAGAATTAGGGGGAGATTTTTCAATGGGGAAAGAACATGCCAAGCCCCTGAAATCTCATGCATAAAGTCTGCTCCACCTAATCTACAATTACAATAGCAGCAAACATTTTACTGAGCTCTTACTGCATGCCTAACACTTTACTGGGATGAGATGGCACTGGCATCATCTCCCATTTTACAGAGACCAAAACTGAGGCTCTGCAAACATACAACACCCAAATCCCCCAGTTGATCAGTGATGCGGGCAGGATCCGGAAACTCTTCCCAGCAGGACAGCCAGTCATCCCAGTTTAACCAGGACTATCCTGGTTATAGCACCGAAAGTGCCATGTCTACGAGACCCTGCATTCCCAGCATAATTAGGGTAGCTGGTTACCCCAGCAGAGGGTATAACTGAATCACTATGCTGTACACCAGAGAGTAAAACAACATTGTAAACTGACTAACTTTAATTAAAAAAAAAAAAAAAAGTTTTAAAGAAGCTGTTGCTGAATATTCCAGAAAACGCACAGGACTTTAGCAACTCCATGCTCCACATCTCTGTCTACTCAGTTTTTCTTCTTTTAAGATTTTTTTTAGTTTTTCTTTCCCCCTCAAATTGGCAGGCAACATAACACTGTAGGCTGTTGTCTTTCTCTCACTGTGAAAGACTACAGAAATGTAAAAGAAAGGAAAAAAATGTAAAGGTCATGGTGCTTTGAAATGAGTCTTTTAAAAAGATGAAAGAAAGAAAAGAAAATTGCCTGAATGGGTTCCTATTAGTGGGAAGTAAGAAAACGTTCCAAATGGAAAACTGTTCACAAGGGAAAGCTTGTTGACCCTTTTATTGTGTTTTAAACTTGTGTTTAAAATGTTCCCTGAATGTTTCAAAAGTCTTTTTGCATATCTATTTTCCTTCCCCTGCTAAGTGTCAGCGTTAGGAGCACTTATTGACAAACGAGGAGACTGAAGGCCTGTCTTACGCCCCGCTCTGATGAGTGCTAAGTCCTCCCCAGGGCAGCAAGCCTCGCCTGGAACTGGGGAGGCCCCATCATGAGCAACCCCTATCTGTTTGCCTTTAATCTCAGCACCTCCCTCCTTGTCTGTCTCCCTCCCTCCTCTCATTCTCTCCCTCTTTGCCTGCCAGCATCCCCCTCCCTCCTTGTCTCTCCCTCTCCTTCTGTCCCACCCACACTGGCTTTCTCCCTGTCCCTGCTTCTCACCAAGCTCTCTCTGGCCTCTGCACCTTTGTGCTTTCTGTTCCCTCAGCTCAAACGCTCTTCCACTTGTGCCTTGCCTGACTGGCAGTTCTCACCCTTCAGGTCCCAGCCAGTGGGAATCCATCTCAGGGAGGCCTTCCTGACTTCCCTAGGGAGGACACCCCCACCCGCCCCCCAGCATTCTGCAGCTTCCTCCCCGAACTTACTCCACGCCTTGCAGCTATTGTATGTTTGTTTGTTTGTATTATTTGAAGCATAGCTGATTTACAATATTATATTAGATTGAGGTGTACAACCTAGCGAGTCAATATTTTTACAGATTATACTCCACTTAAAGTTATTATAAAATATTGGCTATATTCCCCATGTTGTACGATATACCTGTGGCTTATTTATTTTATACACAGTAGTTTGTATTTCATGGGCTCGATGTGTGCATCTCCATCATGCCCTCTAATCTGTGGTCCCACAAGAGTGGGTGCTTGCGGAAGGCAGGCACCATGTCATCATCCATGCTCATACCCCTGACTGCCCCCGGGACTGGCAGACGCAATAGGTGCTCCATCTGCTCCTACCGTATTAGCAGCTGCGTGATTGAGTGAGTGACTCCCAGCCTCCTTCCCGACCTGCTCTCTGGATGATAAGTGCAGGTAGTTTGTCTAGGAGGTGATCCTGGAGGGAAGAAGGCAGTTGGGGAAGGGAAGGAAGGCAGTACATGGTGGTCATCAAGAGGGCTCCCAACATGGGCAGGTGAGTTACCTGCTCCCCGGCCAGATGCAACACCACTGGCTGAGGGCTGCTGCCGGGGCATCAGCCCCTGGCACTTCCGGCCTGCCCCATGCTAGGATAAAGAAAGCCCCTCTCTGGCAGAGAGTCATGGGTGCTGCTTTACGATCCCATCAGAATGGGCCAAAGTGGGGAATACAAATGGGGTACCTGCAGCATCTGCTACAACTGGAAGGAGATCCCAATCAGCAAATCCACTGGTCTCAGAGATCCTCATCCTGCTGAAATTCTTCTGCAACACTGGTCTGTGGACCATTCTTTCCAACTTAAAATGCCTCCCCCTTGGTTTTCCCAGTTCTGCTCCCACTACCCTTGTATTCACCTTGCCTGCTCATCCATCTCTGACTTCTCCTACCATCAGTGAAGATGGCCCCACTGCTACACCATCCTCTACCCACCCTCCCCTGGGAAATGCAGCAAACTGTACATCCAGGCAAGTCATTCCCAACTCTGTGCTCCCCTCACCTAAGCTCCTGCCCCAACTTACAACCACCTGCCAGAAATAACACAACAACAGTAATAGTAGCAGGTAAGATTTTGAACAGCTAGAGGTGGTGGTTAAGAGCATGCTGTCAGCACTATTTACAATAGCCAAGACATGGAAACAACCTAAATGTCCATTGACAAATGACTGGATAAAGAAGTTGTGGTATATTTATACAATGGAATACTATTCAGCCATAAAAAAGAATAAAATGTTATTTGCAGCAACGTGGATGGACCTGGAGATTGTCATTCTAAGTGAAGTAAGCCAGAAAGAGAAAGAAAAATACCACATGATATCACTCATATGTGGAATCTAAAAAACAGACCAAAAAAAAGACCCAAATGAACTTATCTACAAAACAGAAACAGACTCACAGACATAGAAAACAAACTTACGGTTACAGGGGCAGAGGGAGGAAAGGGGATGGGAAGGGATAAATTGGGAGTTCGAGATTTGCAAATACTAACTACTATACACAAAATAGATAGACAACAAGTTTCTTCTGTATAGCACAGGGAACCATATTCAATAGCTTGTAGTAACCTATAATGAAAAAGAATATAAAAATGAATATATGCATGTGTATGTATGACTGAAACATTATGCTGTACACCAGAAATTGACACAACATTGTAAACCAACTAAATTGGGCTCAAACACTGCCTCTGCTCCTCACCAGCTCTAAACTTGAACAAGTTACCAACTCTCTTGAAAAGGCTGATAAAGTCCCACGGCAAGGGGCAGTTGTGGGCGTTGGGCAAGTTCAACCCCAGTACATTAAAGTGTTCAGCATGGTGCAGGGGTAGATGGACAACAGCCAGCATACCGAATCCACCTGCCCACTCTCTGGTTCCGTAATAAGGTTTTGGGATAGCCACACCCCTCAGTTTAGATTATCTGTGGCTGCCTCCATGTTACAATGACAGACTTGAGTAGCCAGACAGGGACTGTATGACCCAGCAAAGCCAAATTTACTCCTATCTTGTCATTTACAGGAAAAGTTTGCCAAAGCCTAGCACAGTGCCTGGCATGTGGTAACTGGTACTTAATGAATACTGGGTATTACAGGATTCGTGTTATTATTACTTGCAATCGTATTCGTATTTGCCAGGCTCTGTGCTAAGCACTTTATGTATGTTATCTAATTTTCAGTCTTCATAACACTGAATGTTGGGAACTCTCATTAACACATTTTACGGACGAGGGCAGTGGCTGGGGTCCCTACATACATGCCTCAGAGTTCTCCCCTCCCCTACCCCTCCTTGCCCCCTTTCCAGATCACTGTCCCTACCCCATCACTGTCAGCAGCCCCAGAATCTCGGCCTGGGAGCCTGGGGAATCCTTCTTGACTCCTTCTCCTCCCACAAGTGCTGGAGATTTAGCCTCCACAGTGCTTGGCCTCATCCCTACCTCTCTTGTTATTCCCATTGCCCTCTTCACTCTCATTCCCTAGACCAACATTTCCCAGAGTGGGCTTCCCAGAACACTGGTCCCCAGAAAAGGGGTTCCACAGTCAATTAACTCTGGGAAATACCCATGTCATAGGCCCTACTCTAAAAGTTATATGAACATTAACATGGAAAAGGCTCTGAGAAGTCCTGCAACAAGATCTGTGTAATTCTTTGTAACTCAGCATTTAGCAAACATACGTGCTACAAAATCCTTTTTTTCTCCAACTTAAAATCTGTTTCTACCACAGAACACTGGGAATCACTGCCTGGGTCTCTCATAATGGCTGCCCCTCTGGAATTCCTGACCAGGCTCTCTTTCCTGTCATCTCTACCAAAAATTCAATTTCTTCTGTAATGGCCAGTTTGTAAATATTTTAGATTCTGTGGGCCAAGAGGCAAAACTGAGTATATTACCCTGGTGCTTATGTAACAAGACAGAAAGCACATGTCCATAAACTTTTTATTGGCAGAATTCAAAACTCTGTTGATGAGCACTGAAATTGAATTTCATATAATTTTCACATGTCACAAAATATCATTGTTGTTACTGGTTTTTTTTTTTTTTTAATTAGTAGGACATAGATGTCCTAAAAGGAAATAGCTGTAGTTTGCCAAGCCCTGATCTCCCACGTAGCACTGATAAATCATAGCTCCTGAAGTCCAGTTCTTACCAGCCCTGTGTTAAGAGAGTGTTCAGGGACTCCCCTTTCCCTTCCGGAGTAAGTGCCATCCTACCCCCTAGCATTCAAAGCCTCTTTGCTTGACCCGCATCAATATGTTCAATATGTTCAATTGACATCCCACTGCACCCCCTTCATACACCTTGTGTTTTAACTTGTTAAACTTGCTCATTCTTCCTCATACATATCCCATCCTTCCTGCTCCTGTGTCTTTGCTCACATGGCTCCCTCCTCCTACAATTCCTCCTCACAATCTCTGCACATTCAAATTCTGTCCTTCAAGAATGAACTCAAAGGCCACTTCCTCCAAGAAGCCTTCCCTGATCTTCTCAAGTGGAGCTGACATTTCCTTCCTCCCAAACTCCAGGCCTCTTTATCTCTGTACGACATATGGCACTGGTCACCATCTAGCTAAAATTGTAAGTGAATGTCTCCCTGGCCAAGTAAACTGTGAATAACATGACACCCTGCAAAAAAGGGCTTCCACAAGTAATGCCAAAACTAGGGGTCTCAGGAGGTGATGTTCTGCCAAGAAAAACTCTTCTCAGCCTCCTCCCTACTCCATCCCTTCCCCTAGTTGCCCCATGAATGCTCCCAGCCACTGCAGGAGAGGAAAGGGCTGTTATCAAGACAAGGAAGATATTTCTTTAAACTCCAAAAGACCTTGAAGGTTGAAGTCGAAAGGTGAAGCAGAGGTTGATCTGAGTCTGGAAATTTCCTCTACTGGCAGTTCATCTCTCCACCTTTGAAAATGTAATGAAGCCAAAGTCATACTAATACACAGGATATAAACAGTGAGTCTGCTTGGACTCCAGAAGTGTCCTAAAATGGTATCATGCAGGTCAACACGACCCAGCCTGAAGAATGTTCTCACCCACTACTCTTGCCTCCCCACGTAAGACAAAGTGGCTGAGGTAACGAGAGTTGACCTGGATCTCAGGGGAAAGCTACCAGACGGACACACAACTGCCTTCAAAGACTCAACTCCTTGACTCCATGTGTAGCCCCTTCTGTTCTGATTGACAGGCCAGGAGGAGGGTGACAGCACAGCAGAAAGATCTGAGCCTTGCTGCCCTCCTCTGCCCAGGGCAGGAGAGCCAACACCCAGGGTGGTGTCCGCATCACCTCCACTGTTACACCACCTCCACCACACGCAGACGCATGGGCCAACCTGAGGGCCGCAGGTGGAACAGTCGGTCTCAGAGGCTGGGCCATTTCATCTTCTCTCATCGACACACCCAGTAAGTAGACCTCACTCTTTACCACCACTGTCTTTTCTGGGGAGATGGTGGCTGGTGTTAAGAAGTCTCCACTTAGTCGACTCATGTGGGTGGGTGCAGGGGAAATTGGGATAAAATTCTGCAGTTTACGACAGTTGGCCCACAAACCCTTCTGGCCCAGAGTATCATCCCAGCCGGCCTCGGCTGCTGTCAGCGCAGCCCAACCCGCTTCAAAGTCACTTTAAAACGTCTTCATAGACATCCTAAAAGGAAAGCACCCATGTCCCACCTCCTGCTTTTATGAAGCCATATAGATGTGTCCCCTTCTGCGGACAGCACTACTGTCTGTTTAATCCATGAAAAATGTGACATGAGAAAAGTTAGGCTGCCGTGCTCGAGGTCGGAAGGAAAGCTCTCCTGGAGAAGCCTCCCCTTTCACCAGCTGTGAACTCCAGCACACTGAAGGGGACTGCAGAGGTCAGAACAGCGGTGGCTTAAACACAATGAACGTTTCTTCCTCCCTCGAAGAAGAGCCTGGGCAGATGCAGTCCAGGACCAACCTGGCGCAGGAGCCAGGCTCCTTTCCCCACATTCCCAACCACCCTCACCACGTGGCCGAGATGGCTTATTACCAAGCTTTTCTTCCATCAGAAGGAGGCGGCAAAGGGAGAAGAGCATGACATGCCCCCAGACCCCTGCCACAGAAGTCATCCTGCACCCGTTTCCCACCTCCATGATAAACATCCCCTCGGCCAGACCTTAGTCACAAGGAAGGTAGCTACTCATTTTTTAGGGCTGCCACAACAAAACACCACAGCCTGGGAGGCTTAAACAACCGAAATGTATCTTCTCATGGTTCTAGAGCCTGGAAGTCCAAGATCAAGGTGTTGGCAGGTTTGGTTTCTCCTTGGTTTGCAGGTAGCCATCTTCTCCCTGTGTCCTTGTGTGACCTTTCATCTGTGTGCATCCCTGGTGCCTCTGTGTGTCCAAATTTCCTCCTCTTAGGACACCACTCAGATTGGATTAGGGCCCACCCTAACAGCCTCACTTTGATTGAATCACCTCCTCAAAGACCTTATCTTCAAATATTGCCACATTCAGAGGTACTAGGGAAGGGCTTCATCATATGAATCTGGGGGGACACAATCAGCCCATTACAGCAGGTAATGTAGTCTTGATCATGGAAAGCTATGTGTCTGCTTAAAATCAGGGCTAGGGGACTATTGATAGGAAAGGGAAGATGGATTGGAGGGTTAATTAGCTATCTTTGCCCCAGGCAGGGTCCTCTCCCAGTTCATGGTATATACAGCTCACAGTATTTGGCACCAAAGAGTTACTCAAATATTTGAATAACTAAAGAGAGATGAAGGAAATGAAATCCATGACAGTGCTGGAGACCTCGTGCTCAGGGGCTGGGTCTGTCGAGGCGCTGATTCTCCGTTGCTGGGCTAGAACGGAGACCACACGACTGGTCCATCTCTGGGTTTTGCAGAGGTGATGCTCTTTGTGTGGACAGGAGAGCAGAGCTCCAAAAGGAGGTGGAACACCCACAGAGCAGGTTTTTTTCATCCCTTTCATTCCCTGCTACATCTCTAGCACACAGAAGAGTGCCCAGCACTTAGCAGGTGCTCAGTAAACTGAATGAATGCATAAGAGGAAACCCAAAAGGGGGAACTGCACACAGGTGCAGGACCCCACTGACAGGAACCCATCCCAAACTGTACCCCATGTGTGATCCCGGCACAATGTTCTCCCTCACATGCTCAGCCATCTATATTCCATTATTTAAAATGACTGCTGCTGTGAACAGGGCCCACCTTCCTAATTAGAAGAGAGGGTAATATATAAGAGAAGGAAAGGGGTGATGCCAACCAGACCCATTGTTCTGACTGAGACCCACCTTTTAAGCAGGTGTGCTCTGAAAATATCTGTAGTTCTTTGAAAGATTCACCCAGCTCCCTGGGGAGCCATTTGCCTGATAGTCAGAAGCATGGATTCTCAGTGTTAGTTCACACATTTGTAAACATTTGTATGAACTTTCAGGTGTATTACTAAACTATTCAGTGCCTCAGTTTCCTTCCTTGTAAAACGGGAGGATTACAACACATACCACGGAGGCTGTCCAGGCCTTAAAAGAAGCCATGCAGGAAGGCACTTTAGAGAGGAGCCTGGCACAGAGTTTTAAGTCCTCTGAAAACACTAGTGCCTGTCCCTGGTTATTCCAAGTGTCCTTATCGGCCTCATAAGGATAAAGACGGCTGGAGTCTAGATAGAAACTCTAGTTGTTCATTTAAATTTTTAAACCCTGTGTTCTCTGCTTCTTCAATGTTCTAGAGAATACACAAGGAAGATGGGCTAAAGTTACAGCCATAAGAATTGGGGAAACCCTGCCAGCTCATATTACTAAACACGGGAATGCATTGCTACGGGATGGCCTTCCTCAACAAGAGACAATGTGCTTGGAGGTCTAGGGATGCAGATGGGGACCCCGGAAGACTCTGGATTAGATTTAAAGGGAAGGAGACAACACTAAGTACTTCTGCTTGGGGAGGTCCCCATGGAACCATGGCACCAAGGGTCAACCTCTTCCTGCCCCCTGCAAAGGCCAGAATGCTTTAAAGGATGGGACTTGGGCTTTTGTTTCTTAAACAAAATTCAGAAATGTGCACGATGGTGAGAGTTTTTTAAAAACATGTACTGCAGCTTGTTAAATCATTGGAAATAAAAGCAAGAGTTGCTGAGTTAGAGCACCCAATATGAAAGCAGCATACTTTCATCTGAAGTTCCTCTAAATAGATGTTATTTTCCCTTGCTGTAAAGGTAGGCTATTTCCTTTATCACTCTTTACCCAAGAATAACAAGGAAGGGAGGGGATGCCCACATCGGTCACTTGCCTCGACATTGCAAAGCAATTCTTAACAGCATTAATATTGCAATAGCCACGGAGAAGAAATTGGGAGGTTTTCCTTGTATGGGAACAGCACTGAGAGATGAAAATGCAGTCGCAAGCATAAAGAAAGTTATTATGAAATCTGCTCAAGCCTCGTGTTTCTCCAACGATTCAAGATAATCGCATTAGCGGCTTCAAACATTATGCAGTGACATCATTCAAACAGATAGCTCCCAGAGGTTGGATATGAGACCAGGGAATTACCATCTGTCATACGTCTATGACAAATCGAACGGTCTGACCTGATTTGTTACTAGTTGGAGCACGTGTGGGTCTCTTTGACTATGATCACCTTTCTCACTTAACGATCCTCCCTGCTCATGAAGGACCCCCGTGGAACCCATAACATCTCATTGGAATAAGGAACAGGAAACTCCTTATAACCCAAGGTCAAGTGACTGAGGTGTGGAGCTTCTTATTGGCCAGGGTCTGTCAAAGAGCAAGGGGGAAAACCTCTCCTTGTTTCAAAGGTTGGTTTAAACCTCCCAAGACTGGAGGTCAAGTATTGCAATTTGGGAAACAAAGACACCCAGGTTGGAGACCCAGTTCTGCTACTTTCTGGATGTGGGACTCTGCTCACTTGCAATATCAAGAGAATAATAGTCTCTAACTCTTGGAGCTGTTGTGAAAATTAAGTGAAGTAACATATATAAAGTATTTAACCACAATATTTGGCACAGAGAGAGCACTTAATAAACAGTATCTAGGACTGTCACAAGATTTCAAATAACAAAGGAGCACCACCAGGAAGGGTTTGTAGGAATCATATCTAATCCTCCAAACACAGTATTGATATCACTCTGAGTTCTTTCTTCCCTTGTGTCCACGCAGTGGAGGTGCACGGAGCCCACACCCGCTCAGGCCAACTCGACAGTCACCAGCAGCTTTAGGGGACAGTACCCACCCACATCGATGGCTCCCTTCTCCAGCCCCGAGAGCACGGTCAGACTGTTCTGGGCAGGCTGAGAGTTGCAAAGAGACACCCTCTGGAGCGACCCTCAACCAGTGAGAGGTAAGAACAGCCGGACCTCGGGTAGGAAAGCTCTTAGGGGTGCTCTGTGCCATCTCCAGAGTCCCTCGTAAGACCATGTACCAACTGCCCAGAGCAGGAAGCTGCTCACGGCTCCCTTTGTTCCCTTTCTTCCAGACTCCCTCATCATGGGATCACCCCAAATAAACCCTTGTATCCAAACCCTCATCTCGGAGTCTGCTTTTCAAGGAACCCAAACCAAGACAATCCAAATGAGGCTTCCTCCTCCTCGGCATCTCCCAGCTCATCTGCGACCCCATCGGTCAACATGACACAGTGGAGGGAGCTCAGGCAGTGACAATTAACAAACTGGGTTCAAATCCCAACTCTGTCACTTACTAGTGGTGCAAGCAAATTAATTCCCCTCTCTGGACCTCCATCTCTCCATCAGAAAAGCAATACCTACCTCATAGGGGTTTAAGGGAGAATTCTGGCACAGAGTTAGTTCAATTTTTGTAGCTTTTTATTAGCTGGTTGGAGCTTCCTGAAAAGAAGTAGGGACCAAAGGTTTCCAGAGATGCCAGGAGAACTTGAGTGCTTGGCACAAAGGAATGAGTGCCAAAAAGCAGCATTTCAAATATTCGCTCGGGGAGATATTTTTAGGTAGAGAATGAAGTAACTATCATCATGGGAAGTGAAATCTCCAGGAATATAAAAGGCTGATCCTATTGCCAGACCCTTAACACTAAGGACCAGAGAAACTGGTTCCTTGGCCAAGGCCACACTTGCCGTTGGCAGCCTGTAATTGGAACCGGAATGTTTCTCAGATGTTGCCAAGTTGATCGGCGACTGATTTATTTTTCTAGAAAATGAGTGACAGCTGCACAACAACTTTTAAGTCGTCAAGAGGGAAGGGAAAAAAATCACAACCCAGTGGCTCTGTGCCCTCCCTGTTCACCCCAGGGGACCGCTGGTACTTCCACATCTCAAACCAGCACAAATTCAAGTTAAAACTTAGCACTTGGTTAGAAATTCTAGGAGGAGTTGTCCCTAAATAAATGTGAAGGAAACTTAAAAATTAATGAAGTTATGGGCAACCTGAGCACTGACAGTTTTCAAAACATCCTCCAACGCTTTCCTAATTAAGAGAGCTGGCTGCCGGCTTCTGCGTCTGGTAACCCGAGTCGGGGAATCCCTGAGGGAGGGAAGGAAGAACTACCAGCTCTGGGCTGGTTTTTCCAAGAGAAGGAAAAACAAACAATGCAATTGTGAGTTTACCTGTGGACTCTCTGAATGAAGGCTCCGACCAGGATGACAAAGGAGACTGTCTGGGAGCTGTGATTCCAGGGGAGAGCTCTGTGGGAGTGCACAGCCCACCCGAGCAAACGCCTTGGCAGAAAATTGAGTAGACAGAATCATCCAAGCAGTGGAGAAATGAAGTATCCTGGGAGCCCCTGCAGCCCAAGGGAAATACTCCTGTCTCTTCTGATCCTGGTGAAATAGCAATTAGACAGACAGGGTGCCTGCCCCCAAGGACACAGACGCACAGGGAGACAGACAAGCAGATAATCACACAAGTAATTTCCTACTGTGTACAGAAGAGCCACAGATCCAAAGTACAAGGTGCTACTTAGTCTTGGAGGTTGGAAAGGTCAGATCTGCTGAGATGTGAAGGGTGAGTTCTCCAGGCAAGGGAGAAAAAGGAGGTATATTCCAGACAGAGCAAACAGCCTGCATGGAAGCCCTCAATTCCATGTCACTTTGGAGGATCTGAAGGAAGGCTCTCACGGCCGAAGCTGGAGAGGGAGGGCAAAGTTAAACAAAATAACTTTGCAATGTGCCTGGCACATTGTAGACTCTCGATGTTAATTGATATCTTCATGGTGATGGTGCCTTTATTAGCTCTATTCATGAGATGCTATCAGGGCATTATACCTGCTGTTAAAACTATTCTCAGAATGTTGAGATGATTTCTGTGGTTGCTCATGAACTGCGTGTTGGAAAGACGTCCACCCTACAGCCCCAGAAGTACCTTCTCTGCGCCTCGGCAGTCTCCCTAGCTCTGCAGATAACCTGGGATCACCCTTCTCTGTCACGTTCAGCAACCATCGTCCATCATCCCACGCCTCACATGTGTGCAGCCTGATCGGCACACTCAATGCTCGGCTGTTGCCATCTGGAAATGCCTCATTTTTAAACAAGAGGCCTCACATTTGTATTTTGCCCTGTGCCCAGCAAATTATGCAGCGGGCCTGCCTTGCCCCCAAGCAGTTGATCAAAGTCCATCTTTCCCCCTTTGCTGACAGCCCCTTTTACAGGAGGAAGGATGGTCAAAAGAACGAGGATGTTTCCTTCTAGTGATACCTCTCGGGCTGTTTTATAACCTGGCCCTCTGGGCGGCTACCCAGTTGGCCCACTCCTTAACCTATTTCTGGGGCCAAAAACTGCTGGGATCCCTGGACAGCAACTGTGCTCATGTTTACAGTTCTTCTTTTCACCATGTTAGGCAAATTGGCAGCATCGGAAGACAGGAGTTTATCACCAATAAAAGTAACAACACTGGACCTGCCTAGACTTGGGTTCAAATCCCAACTCTGCTTTTGACCCACTGGGTGACTTTGGGTAAGACACTTAACCTCTCCCCAAGTGTCCATTTCCTCTGAATCTCTAAACCTGAAAAGGTAAGAGAACCTCAGGCTTGTTGCGAAGGTTAAATGAGACCAGGGTGCATAGTAAGCACTCTGTGTTCACCACTAGCCTCTCTTGAGTTGCCCTCATGTCTCCCTGGTCTGCATGCAGTTCTGGCGTGGGTATCAGTCAGCGTACACACCTCCTCACCCCAGAAACCAAAAGGGCTCTGGACGCTTCCCCGACTAGATCTTCCTCTTGAGGTGCTTGTACTGCTGGAGGAGCAGGCTATAAACTCCGCCAGTCATCCTCTTCTCTAAACTGAGCTGGAACAATAAAGATGGGAGCCTTTGGGGCATGTTTTTCATTGATTTCATCATCCACTGATTCCAGACAAGACTGTTGGGCATTGTCGTCTGTGGAGACCTGGAGCTGCTAGCTCTCCAGCCTTTGCTTCAACCCTGGGGGTTCCCCCACATCCTTCCAATAAGCCCCTTCTTTCTCACATTAGTCACAGTAGCTACGTTGTTTGCAACGAAAGATTCTAACTCAAACATCATTTTGGGGGGAGTGGGGGCAGACATGCAGATTTTTAACTCACTCAGAGCATCAGACGCAGCCCCAGGGTGGCACAAAGCTGATCACTGGGGTAAAGAGGGATGCTCTCTCCCCCAGTATCCAGTGGGAGACACATGTGTACCTGGCCCAAGGGAAGGCTCCTAACAAGCCAGCCAGCTTAGTGCCTTTCCACCCACAGGAAAACACTTACACATTGCCTTGAGTTTCAGAGCACAGAAAACAGAGCAGCCTGGTGCTGATGAGCTCCCCGAGCAGAGGGGCCCCCGAGTCTGCAGCACTGATCTCAGGAGGGGGCCTGTCCACTAATTATCCCTTGCCCTCCAGCCTTCCTCCAGCATGTCAGCAGCGCACGGAGCTGATCAGGCAGAGTGGTCCCCAGGTCTGCGATGTCCGCAGATGGAGCAGGAGGCTGCCAATGTGGGATGACGAGAAGACAATGGAGCAATGTTCACAATGGCCTCTGCCCCCAAAGGAGCAATTTATTCTGCAGGACAGCAATTGCTCCATCCTCACAGAGTCCTTTGAATAAGCAGATGCCCATGAGAGATCATTTTACTAAACTTTAACATAAATTTATGTTTTTAGATTGCTTTCCCACTGGAACAAAGACTCTGGACCGGGAACAAAGAAAAAGAATCATCAAGAAACATCAAATGTCAGAACTGAAAAGTCCCTTACAGATCATTCGTTCCAGCAACCCCATTTTACAGATTAGAAAACTGAGGCCCAGAGAGGAAACTGTTTACTCCGGATCCCTGTTATGTGTTGAATTGTGCTCTGCCCCAGAAATTTGTGTGTTGAAGTCCTAACCCTCCAGTACTTCAGAATGTGACCTTATTTGAAAATAGGGCCATTGTAGACATAATGAGTTTAGATGAGGTTATATGGGAATATGGTGGGCCCTAATCCAATATGACTAGTGTCCTTATAAAAAGGGGAATTTGGAGACAGACATGCACACAGGGAGAACAGCATGTGAAGATGAAGGCAGAGATCGAGGTCATATATCTTCAAGCTAAGGAACACCAAAAATTGCCAGCAAGCCACTAGAAGCTAGGAGAGAGGCATGGGATAGATTCTACCTTACAGCTCTAAAAAGCAATGAACCCCACCAACACCTTGACCTTGTGCCTCCAACCTCCAGAACTGTGAGACAATACATTTCTGTTCGTTATGCCATCCAGTTTGTGGTACTTTGTCTGGCAGTCCTAGGAAACTAATAAAGTCCCCTGGAAACTCTTAATATATTCCAAACTCATTATTATTATTACTTATTGTCATTTTATATGGCTTATATCCCATCTCATTCCACCAAGAATTTCAAGCAGCATTTAAAGAATAGATGAAAAAATACACATATATGAATAAAATTAGCATCAGGAAAAATTTTAAAAATGAAACAAGTCAAAAACAGACAGTAAAATGAGACCCATAAAGTCCAGTTACTAATTAAACCACAAATTGGACTGGTAGGTTCCTACTAGGCAAAGCCAAAATAGAAATATGATCAAGCAAAGAAATCTTTCTTGGTACTGAACAATATAAAAACAGAGGATGATAAGAAATCTAACAGGTCATATTCTCAACAGCACCCATGTGACAGATGGAATAACAATTTTATAAGGTAATAAATTTAGCCAGAAAATCATTTCTGGAGCCAAGACTTGCCCTCGGGACTCCTGCATCCTACGTGATGTTCTTTCTTGCATTCATTCAACAACGTTCTTGAATGCTGCCTATGTGCCAGGTGCAGGGGGCACAGTAATGAACAAGATACAACGTGGCTGCAAGAAGCTGATGACCTGGTCTCTGGAATCTAGTGGGGGATGGGGCCAGGCATACAAACAATTATCTTGCCCTTAGACAAGGGCTGCGGGTCCATGACCCTAGCACAGAGGTCTCACCAAGTACATTGTGATTGGAAATCCCGGTTTCAAAGAATAGAAATTCCCTGTGGTAGCTATGGAAAGGAGCAATTTCAGCTTAGGATACAGGTGTGCCCTGTGTCTGGCAGATCAGAATCCAAGGACAGGGATACTGTCAGACCTTAGCATGGGCTGGAACCAAAGCCTGGGGCATAGTGCATGGACCAGCAGCATCAGCATCACCCATGAGCTTGTTAGAAATGCAGAATTTCAGGCCCCACCCCAGACCTACTGAATCAGAATCTGCATTTTTCCAAAATCTTTGGAGGTTTGTATGCACATTTAAGTTGCTGCAGGGACTCCAGAATTCTTCTCTTTCTCTCTCTCTCATATCTGAACATGTACTTCACTCTTCTCTCCCTGTAAGACTGATTTCTTCTGTTCTCTTGTCCACAACACAGAAGCCATGGCTACTGTCTGCACTTGCCTACATCCCAGAGTGAGCTGTGGCTCCCTCTTTCTCAGTTCCAATTTTAAATTCCTGGCAGAGGCCTCTGATTGGTCCAGACATGGTCAGATGCTCATCCCCAGGACAATCAGCTACGGCCAAGGAGCATGACCACACAGAACAGAATGGCTGCTGGGAACCCAACAATTGCATCATGTGGTGATGTGATGGGTGGGAAGTGCAGTTCCCAGGGAAGGGCTCAGGTAACCACCCCGAGGGTGTGCACACTAAATGCTCGTGGGGTTCACATTTGGGCAGCGGCAGAGCATGGCAGTTTAAGAGCACAGGATCTGGGTCAGGCTACCCATGTTCCACTTCTAGCTCCATTGCTTTTGAATTGTGTGGCCATAAGCAAGTTGCTTAAACTATGGCTTTAGTTTCCTCATCTATTGGATGGAATAAAGTAATAGGACCTACGTCACTGGGTACCCGTGAAGCTTGAATGAAATGATGCACGTAAAGCATTTAGCCCAATGCCTGGTAACAAAGCAAGCACTCGATAAGTATCAGCTATTGTTATCAGTAGTGGCGATGAAGACAACGAGGATGATATCTAGACAACATCAGTTTAATCAAGCCAATCAATTTTCTCCTCAACAAGTCTAGTGATGCCTTAGGAGACTTTGACCACAGTCTTAGAATTCACCTTCTAGCACTCATTAAGTTTGCCATACTCAACCATCACTTTAACTGATATCATTAGTCCCCTTTTGGTGTCTGTTCATTCATCCCAGAAGTATGTTTTGCATGGCTACTCCGGGCCTGACACTGTGCTAGGAGTGGGGACGCAAGAAAGAGACAAAAGTCGAAACTGACAATCCAATAAATTTTTCCCCGAAGCACAGGTGCATACAATCGCTAGTCCTAGAGGGGACTTTATGGAAGTGACCTTAAGGAGAACATGAGCACGGTAGTAAATAATGTTGAGTCATAAGGAGAGCTAGTCCCTGTAGAGTTTCCTATTGCTGTCATAACAAATCGCCACAAATGCATTGGCTTAAAACAACAGAAACATATTCTCTCACAATTCTAGAGGCCAGAAGTCCAAGATGAACATGTCGGCAGGGTGGCTTCCTTCTGCAGGCTGAGGGAGAACCCATTCCATGCCTCCCTTATAGCTGCTGGCAATTCTTGGCATTCCCTTGGCTTGTAGAGGCATCCCTTCAACCTCTGCCTCTGTCTTCACGCGGCCTTTCCTTCTGTGTGTCTCTGGTCTCATATCTCCCTCTCCTTTCTAAGGACACCAGTTGTTGGATTTAGGACCCACCCTAGGATGGTCTCATCCTGAGATATTTAACTTAATTGCATCAACAAAGACATTATTTCTAAATAAGGTCACATTCTCAGGTACTGAGGGTTAGGACTTGGACATATTTTTGGGGGGAGGACACTCTTCAATCTACTACATTCCGCTTCCAACGTTCCTTCAGTCTTCCTAATTACATCAAAGAGAAAACCTCTGTCTGTGATGCAATGTCCTTAACACCTCTTCAAAGCTGGCCAGTCTGCATGTTTAAGCCCAGATTCAGTTGGCCTCCAGCACTGAGCCTTAAGCTGGCAAAGGTACCCAGCTAGAATGAAAACTTGTTTTGATTTCATTATATTTACTTTTACAGTTAACTTCCATTTAGGGCTAGTGAAACTGGTCGTAATTTTCATTGTTATTTCTTTTCAAAATAGAGTTAATTAAATTTTAAAAGTGCACTCATTTAAAAATAGCAAGAAATTAATAAGTGGAGGAGGTAAGTGCAAAAAAATTTACAAACTGTGTAGGAAGATGCCAGATGTCTCCTGTTTGCCCCCTAAGATCTACCTTCCATCCTTTTCCACTCTGCTCTCTGCTCCAGAATTGGACCTTGATAAGTAGCACCAAAGGGTTCCCTTTCCCCAGGTTTTACAGCAGTGCAGACAGAGGTGGGAGAAGTGAGGTTGGGATATTTAACCCCCATCCCTTCTCCAGGTCACCTATGTCATTGCTCCCCGCAAAGTGGCCACCTGCACACCCCAAACCCCTTCCTGAGTCCACCAACAACTCCTTCTCTCACCTCTCCAGGCCCACTCTCCCTACACCATGCTGTTCCCATGTCTTGTTATTAAAGCTGCTTTGAATTATCCTAATTCAAGCGTGCCGTCTGTTTACTGCTGGGACTGTAACTGACACAGGGAATGACTCAAGTTTGAAAAACTTGAGGTGGTCATATCCAGTAAGGGCACATCTTTTCTGAGCTGAGAAGATCCTAGTATTGAATGTCTCTTTCTCTCTGTTTATTTCTTTATTTCTCCCTCCCTCTTTCTTTCTTTCTCTGTCTCTCTCACGCACACCCCCCCACCTTCCAATCTCTACTGATCACAAATCAAGCCACAGAGCCCTGAACGACCCTCGACCTATGTTAGAAGCTGAGCAGATAAAACGTCCCCAGTAAGGCTTCTAGAACCAAGCCAACACCACCCAGGGCTGCCCAGCTCAAGTTGGTAAGTGGCTCAAGTGCCAAGAGTCTCGAAGCTCTCCTTAGGTGGGGTTGGGCTCTCCATTCCTTTCAATCTTCCCTGGTACCTTTGAAATCAATGAGATGCCTGAGATTTGTCCTAAGAGCAGGGCAGCACCTAAGACAGTGTGCTCCAAAAAGAAAGAGGTGTCCTACCCAACAGGGACTTTGGGATAAAGAGCTGGCACAGGACACTTTGTGCAGAGGATGAGGCCTGAAAAGCACCTTAAGAGTAAAGAGATCTCTTCTCCACCAGGCCCTATGTGATCTGTACTGCCTCATTCAACCAGCACAGTGGTCCCACTGGGAGAGGTGCCACTCCGGAAAACTGGGGCTTAGCAAGGTGAGATGACTTGCCTAGGGTCACACTGTCCACAAGGGATGCAGGCAGGGCTGTAATTCAAGTCCATCACTTTCCAAGATTGGACCAGACTGCAGAGAGAGAGAGACTGAAGGAAAATGGTAGAGAAAGAAAAGGTGGTAGGTTCAGAGCCAGTCCTGAGACTGACAAGAAGGAAAGAGACTTATCTCTCAGTGCTCAGCAATCAGCCACAGCCCCTGGATGGGCACCCACAGGCCCTGCGCCCATCCTGCCCCACGCACATCCACAGTTTCACCGCCTACTACGCTACTCTGGGGCTATGTGTCCCGCAGCTGCTCCCTCCAGACACTAGTATCTCTGAGAGCAGGGGCTGTGTCTGTGCAACTTAGTCCCCCAGCACCTCGTCTTACCATGCAGGAGCAGGCAGGAGCAAGTGCACAGCATCCCTGGATGTCCAACACGGGTGCTCAGTAGTCCACGTGGCATTCTGTTCCTCATCAGGAAATCAGTTTCCAGCTTGGGTTTCAAGCAGGAAGTGACTCTTCTCACCTAAGTGACTTTAAAATGCCTCTCCCTTAATATCACTGATAATGGCACATGCTGACATCATGTGTCCCTTGATGTGATGATCTGAGAGGACACGGCATAGTTTATGCATTACTCCAGCTGAAAATGGCTCTTCTGAGTCCAAGCAGGAGGCAGCAATCAGATAAATCCGTCCTGCATTTGCATATGGGACCTTCTGGAAAACATCTGATCTGGACTGTTTAAAAATGTGGATGGCCGAAAACACCCCCACACACATTTACACATTCACATATGTATATACACACATACACACAAACATACACCCACTCATGTACATATAAATACACACATACATACACATATAGACATGCATAGTCACCTACCCATTCACACATACATAATACTCACACACGCACACACAAAGGCCAGGGAATTCCTCCCGATTAAAGAAATCTTTACAAATGTAAAAACTAAATGCAGTGTATTGTCTTATATTGGATGCTAGATTTTCTTTAAAGCAGCCATAAAGAATATTCCTGGGGCAACTAGGGAAACTGACCATGGAGTGTACATTAAATAAGAGTACTACGTCATCATTAAATTCCCTGAGTGTGGTCACTGCATTGTGGTCGTGTAGGAGCACACCCTCGATCTTAGGTGATCCGTCACAGGGTGAAATGTCACAGTACTTCTCAAATTAGTTTAATACTTACTCTCAAATTAGTTTAATAAAAAGTGTATATGTGTGTGCATGTGTTAATAGAGAGTGAGAAATCGAATGAGAGAAAATAATTAACCACTGGTGAAGGGCCTATAGATACTTATTAAACTGTGTTTGCAACTTTTGTCTAAGTTTAAAAGTTTTCGAGATAAAAAATTGGGAGTGCTAAATCAAAAACAAAAAGAGACCAGCCTTGAAGATTCCCTGAGCAGCCAAAACCAGTTCAGTCACACAGGCAAAGCTTCATTTAGCTTATCTTACAGACTAACTTGGCCTGGGTCATTTCTGGCTTATGCCTCTGGAAGTCATGAACAAAACTTGAACAGTTTCCCAAGGTTGATATGAGGTAACCACTGACCAATTTGCTATCATTTAAGAAAATTCTAATATTACCACCAATCACTGTGAAGAATAAACAGTCACTGCTTTTTCACTAATAAGCTGCTTTATAACAATATCCCCTTGAGTCTCATTCCACATTTTAGCTTGATTGCTCCCAGTTTACACGGTCTCTTTCTTGTGTGCACAATAAACGTTTACTAATTACTCCTTTGGTAACTCATCGGTTTTGCTTCTGAACTTTTGACAGGAAGGAGAAAGACGCCTAGAAGTGGAATTGCTGGGTTACACGCTAAATGCATGCTAAACTTTTTTTTTCAACCCCCAACATGTTTTCCACAGGAGCCATACTATCATACATTCCCGCTGGCAATGTCTGAGCATTCCAATTTCTCCAAATCCCCGCCAGCACTTGTTATTGTCCATCTTCTTTGTGACAGTCATCCTAGTGGTACCTCAGTGTGGCTTTGATTTGCACTGGCTTAATGGGCCAGGGATGTTGAGCATCTCTTCATGTGCTTATTGGCCACTGGTATACCTTTTTTTTCATTCTTATTTTTTATTGAAGTGTAGTTGATTTACAATGTTAGTTTCAGGTGTACAGCAAAGCAATTCAGTTACACATATACATACGTATATTTTTTTCAGCTTCTTTTCCATTATGGCTTATTACAAGAAATTGAATATAGTTCCCTGTGCTATACAGTAGATCCTTGTTGTTTATCTACATTATATATAGTAATGTGTATCTCTTAATCTCGAACTCCTAGTCTATCCCTCCCTGCCCTTTCCCCTCAATATCACAGTTTTTTTCTGCGTGGCCATTCATATATCTTGATGGAAATATTCCCAAGTGGGATTGTGGTGATGGTCGCACAACTCTGTAAATCTACTAAAAATCACTGAATTGTGTCTTTATATTGAGTGAATTTTATTGTATGTAAAGTATACATAAATAATTTTTTGAGGGAAAAATCAATCAATCAAAACTATTCCCATCACAGAAGAAGATGACAAAGCACTGATAACAGTGGTGTAATCACGACTGAGTTCCCGCAGACAACAACGACACCACAGAGAGGAATAAGGAGGGTCACACAAGCAGAGTCCCCAGGCTTGGAAGATCGAGTGGTCAAAGTTGACTTCCTCCCTCAGCCACATTAGCTGAAGGGTCTCACCAACTCACAGGTGTAAAGGAACTTGCAGCACAAGTCTCCCTAGAGAGCAAAGGCTCAACCACATTCAACAAAATCTTCTGTCACCATCATAACACTTTGAGTTGAATATATGCCATCACACGTAAGTCAGGGGGCTGTGTAACCACCCTGAGCCCCATCTTTGACAACAGTTTGACAAGATGGTTAAAACCCTGGAGTTCCAAGTTCAAGTTCTGCCTTTCCCTCTCAATGACCATGTGACCCTCATCACTTAACTTCTCTGAGCCTCACTTTCCTTATCTCTAAAGAGAGTGTAATAAATAAACCTACCTTATAGGGTGGTTGGAAGACAAAATGCCATCATGCACATAAAAGCTCAGGCATGGGGCTCAGTAGATAACAACTATTATCATTTATTGAACCAGTACCTGTGAAGTGCTTGGAGCACCACCTGGGCATAATAAGGGGAAATAAAAGCATTATTGATGCAGTCAGGTTCCTGACTCCCGTGGTCTCATGGTGGGCAGAACTAGGGCAGCAGGCTCTCCTTAGAGACTCTAATCTTAACAAGGTTTAAGCCTGTCCGGTCGCCCTGCCTTGTAAGCACAATGTTTCTTGGTTATTGCTTAATAAATGTTAGGTGGGTGAGCGATGGGTGGGTGGGTTTTTGATTCAAACATGAACAGCAGCTAATATTTCTGCAGTTCTCACTCATGTGTGCGGCAGTCTCCTGAGCTCATTTATTCCTTAACCACAATCCTGCAAGGTGGTACATTTTACAGAAGAGGGACTGAGTTTCCAGCAGACAGAGCAATTTTCAAAAAGACATGCACATCTGATAAATGGCAAAGGTGAAGTAAGAACCAGATGGTATTGGACCCAAAACCACACCCTTAACTATCACACGGTCCTGGGAATACCACACTTCCCATCCCCAGAGTGGGTCAGCCTGATACACCTCATCCATGTATCATCCAGAACCGACAGCCATTTACCAGAACATCCTCACGGAGGTCAGAACCCACAGCCAACAATATGCTTCGAGCCCCATTTGCCTCCAAAGTTACGAGCTTCCTGTCAAGAAGCTGAGCCTCCCATGACAAAAGGGCTCCCGAATTATTCTCCTCACCAGACAGCTGCTGTTTCCCAGTTAATTCTGACAGCAAGTGTATACATTATGCACATGCAGGGAACCAAAAAACCCCTGAAAAAATTATTTTTCTTGAAAGTTAAAAGATCCTACTTCCACCCGGGGCTTTCATTTCCTCTCGTTCAAGCGGCAGTTCTATTAAAGCCAAATTACAGTACAGAAATGACTGTGGAGTGTACATCAGCAGATCAATTTATTTAATTAGCCCGAGTAATTATAGAGGAGTGAAAAATGCCTGGTGGTGGGAATGAACACAGGGTGGGTGAGTGGGGACTGGAGGACACTGCCAGTGTTCCCGGCCGGGGAGGGGCACCGCGTGGCGGGGCTGCTTCCCCAGCCTCCAGGTGGCGCTGTGGGGCGAGGACCATGGCCCAGCTCAGCTCCGGGCCCCCACCAGACTAGGAGATCCACAGCGATGGTTTCCAAACCAGTCAGAGGCTGGGAGGTTTTCTTTTCTTTCTTTCTTTTTTGTTTTGTGATAAGAACACACAAGATCTGCCATCTTGGCCAATTTTTTAGTGTACAGTATAGTATCTACAGGCACTGTGTTGTACAGAAGATTGCTGAAACTTTTTTATCTTGCATAAATGAAACTTTCTGCCCACTGAACAGCAAACCCCTTTTCTCCTCTCCCAGCCCCTGGCAGCCACTACACCACTCCCTGCTTCTCTGAGTTTGACTATTTCAGATTCCACATATAAGTGGAATCAGGCACCATTTGTCCTTCTGTGACTGTTATTTCACTAAGTATAATGTCCCCCATGATCATCTGTGTTTTCACAAAGGGCCAGAATCCTCTCTTTTTTGAAGACTGAAGAATATTCTGTTGTAGATAACAAGTGTTGGGGAGGATGTGGAGAAATTGGAACCCTTGCACATTTTTGGTGGGAATGTACAACGGTACAGCTGCTTGGGGAGAAGTATGAAGATTTCTCAAAAGTTAAGAATAAAACTCCTATGTGATCCAGCAATCCTACTTCTGGGTATTTTTTCAAAAGAATTTAAATCAGGATCTCAGAAAGATATCTGCACCTCTATATCCATTGCAGCATTGTTCACAATAGCCAAAACATGGAAACAACCCAAATGTCCATCCACACATGAATGGATAAAGAAAAAGTAGTGAGGTTTTCAAATAGCACCGAGTGTGGAAATTTTCACAAACTGGCTCTCTCTCCAGAAAGGAAGTCCTCATTCTTAAACAGCACTCAGAGAGCACACATCCATTAAATATATTTATTGAATGCCTGCTGTTTGCATAATTACTTGCTTCACATCCATCTTTACTGTCAGGCTGTGAACTCCATGTCAACAGGGACAGAGAGGGGTTAAGGGAAAGTGTGATGGAGACAGCCAACCTGACTTTGAACCCAAGCTCTACCACTTCCTACACAGGTGATCTTGGGCAAGTCACTAATCTCTCAGTGCCTCAGTTTCCTCCTCTGTAAATGGGGTTATGGTAATAATGTCTACTTCATATGGCTGCTGAAATAAAATAGTCTTTGCAAAATGCTTAACACAGTATGTGGCATGAAATGAGTTCTTAGTAAATTTTACCTATTACTATTAATGTTATTCCAACGCCTGGTAATTAATACATCCAAAAAAATTTGTTGGTGGATGGATGGAGGATGGAATAGGATAGAATGAGATGGATAGGTGAGTGGATGGATAAGTGGATGAATGGATGGATGGATGAATGGGTGGGTATAAGGATGATGGATAGAAGAAGAGATGGATGGGTGAGTGAAGTGGTTGGATGAATGGATAGATGGGGAATGCGACAGGATGGAATGAGATAGATGGGCAAGTGGATAGATGGGTGGGTAGATGGATAAGTGGATGGACAGATAGATGACTATGAGGGTATGTGGGTGAATGGGTAGATGAATGAATGGATGGGTGGGTAGATGGATGGGTAAGCAAATAGTAGTCTTCTAGGTATATGGTGTCAATAAGAAGATACATGACATGACTCTTGCCTTCAATGATATTTATTATCTATGTATCTAGTGTTTTGTTGTTTATAAAACAGGATCTTGTAATCTATCTGACATAGGTTTTTGTTCTATTTTACAGAAGATAAGAGTGTGGCTCTTGGAGGATACATTCATTCACATTCATTTAATGAGTATCTGTTGAGCACCTACTATGTGTCAGACCCTATTCAACATGCACAGGTACAGCATCGAACAAAACAAACAAAACTGCTGCCTCCATGAAGCTTATATTCTGGGAGAGACAGACAATAGCAGACATATAAGAGAAATATATATGAAGAAACATGAAGCTGGAAAAGGGGATACAAGGTGCCAGGGGTAGATGGAATTGTGATTTTTAATAGGGCAGCCAGGTAAGGTCTCACTGAAAAGGTGCACTTGAGCAAAGTCTTGGAGGAGGTGAGAGAGCCAGCCTATTGCGAATGAGCTTTCCAGGCAGACATCCTCCACCGTGATGGGGCACTTGCCCTGTGCCGGGTCCTGTTCTCACTGCTGAACACACCAGCAGGTACTGAACCCTCTCCCCAGCCCCTAAGGGAGGAGCTGTTATCATCCCCGCTTTGCAGATGGGAAAACTGAGGAGCAGAGAGACGAAGTCACTTGACGAAAGAGCTGGGACTGGGCTGAGGCAGCTCAGTTCTGGAGACCATGCTCTGTATCATGACTTCTTTGACAAGTGGGGGTCATACCTTAGAAAACAGCAAAGCCAGGACTTGATCCATCCTCCCTGCCAGGGCGTGTTCCACTCCACCATAGGTATTTAAAACCCAGGGGAGATGGCAAGACCTGCACCCAGGAAAAAGCAAATGACAGAGGCAAGGGGCACCAGACCACGCTCAGCACCAAAAGCATAAAGAAACAAAAAGCCTTTGCTCTTGCTCTCATCTCTCCCTGCACAGCACCCTCTCCTTCTCATTCATCAGGTGACATCCGATACAGCCCTTGAGATGTGGTTCAAATGTCTTCACTTTTCCATAATTCTCTACAAAATTAATTCCTCCCTCATTTTTGGTCCCATGACAATTTATATAACGACAATGATTTAAATCAGACACTTTCCGAGCCCAGAAGATATGCCAGGCATGTGCTCGCAATTCTCATCACAGCCCTATACAATGTGTGCTGTTTTATTCCTTATCTTATAGCTGGCCATACTGAGACCAGAGGCTGCAACCTTCACATGGCCACACAGATAGTAAGGACCTGATGCAGGATTTGACACCCAACGCCCCCATCTGTCTCCAGTGCCCAAATTGCAGAGGTAACGCAGTTTGCCAGTTATCTACGTGTTTGTCTGTCTCCTGGCCATGCTATCAGTTCCTGGAAGGCCAAGAACCTTTGAGTTTCCAAGTCCCAGCAAAGATCCCGAAAGGCACCAATCTAGCACTTGGCGACTGTTCTCTATACCACACTGTTTCACATGTCTCGAGGGAAGCAAGTCTACCTGGTAGTTTCATATGGGCATAATTAGCAGGAGTTCTTCTACACAACATGGTTGGGGAGTTTCTGAAAGACCAAGCTGTCCTAAAATATCTCCCACCAGCTCACTAAATTGCCACTAACATCATTCCTGTAAGTCTAGGCATTATGTCCAGAAGGCCCCTTGTTAAAATGTGAACCTGGAGGGAGGTGGGAGTGGTGTGTGATACACTTACCCATTGGCTCCCAGCTCACTCTCCCACACATTGGAAGGAAACTCCTCTGAGTGAGGGGCCAAATGCAGACAGTAATTACATTTTCCTAATGCTATTACTTCACATGAACAGAAACCCTCTGTTGAGAATTGGAGAGACAGAGCTGTGCTCTGTGGTGGGGAGCTGCTACATCTGGTCTGATACTCATAGTTTGGCTGTTGATGGAACTGAAGGGTTGCTGACCTCCCTGGGCATGTGGATAAGCATGAGGGCTTCATTTTGCTTCTGAACCGTGTGTGTTGTGCTATCTCATTGTAAGGGGCATGGTGGGGAGGAGGGAAATGGGAGGATAGAAGGGAGGGCATAGCACCTGTTTCTCGAGGAGTCCCTTGGCCAGGCTTGGACTTGGGGAGACTCTGTGGCCCCAGTGGAGTTGCTGTGCAATGAGAACTGGGGAAGGACTGTCCCCTCTCAGTACAGAGCACAGCCCTGCCTCTCACTCAAGGATGGGCAGTTTGAGGAGGGTGAGGGGGCAGCCCACCTTGGGCATGGGCAAGGATGTCCTCATGATGGTGACTGCATGGGCAGGAAGGTGAATGGGTCTTTGTAAAGTCCAAATCCTGGGAGAAAGAGGAATTTTACAAAGTGGGACCTGGACATCCCATTTATATGGATTGAGGCAAAACCATGAACTTGGGGATTACTGATATTAACATGCTTCCATCAGTATCAACAGTCACTGAAGATAGTGTGGTTACACTCCTAATTTCTCAAAGTGTGCTGTGCAAATGCTTTTTAAACAAAGTTGGATCATTTTGTTTACTTTTTTCAAGAAAGTTATATTTTTCCAACAACAGAAACAACAACAACAAAAAAAAGATGTGAAATTTCAATGGATAAAATTTAGGATAAACATGGATAAAATCCACGTTGAAGTTGAGAATTCCAAGCAGGTTTCCCCAATGTGGCCTACTGTCAGATATCCTCGTGGCTGAGAAAAGGTTCTTATGAGGGAAAATAGACTTTTGAATAAACCTAAATGAGAAAAAAATATTGTAGGACACTGAACTGGGAAGTTTTGAATTTGGGAGCGGGTGGAGGCATTGAAGGAGGAACAGGATGGGAAATGGGCAGTGCATGTGATTCAGGTGGGCATACCATGCTCTTACTCATGGGAAGCGTTGGGGTTTTTTTTCCAGCTTGCTCTCCAATCAGTTGATTTTTGGTGCCAAAATGAATGTGACTTACAGGTCCTATCAGTGACACAGATAATGTAGAACACATAGCTGACCAAAGGACAGGGGCACTTGGACTAGTGATGGGGGGAAGCTGCAGGCCATGGACACAGAGAACACAAGTCTAGTGTAGCCGGTAGACAGCAGAAGGTCTTTGCAGAGGGTGTTAGAAGGAAACAAACTTCCCTGGAAATACTGAGGATAAAGACTCAGTTCTTAAGGTGAACCCCTGAACAAACGACTGGTGTAGAAACCGTTATTTCTCTGAAAACAGCAATAGGGTCCTGACATAAAGATATGCACCCCAGCCCAGCACAGACAAGCTCAGAAAAGAGGAGGGGTGTACTGTAGAAGACACCAGCAGGACACATTAGACCAAACCCAAAGAAAGACTAGTCCCTTAGTTACATGAGCCCAACAGTTTTTACTATTTCCTTAAAGAGAAACCGGCAGTCATTTTATACCAGAGATCCACTACACAGCATACATATGCAAAAATAAGTACCCCTAAGTGAACTATTTAATAAGATGTATAGTTACCACTTCATAAGAGTGTCATCATTATTAAATAAACCCTTTGCCATATTCAAAAAGTCCTGAATTGAATAATCCTCCTAATATTATTAAATACAAATATAGGAACTGTGTAAACCTTATTTCACTACCTATTTGAGGAATTAGCACCCAGAGTATGTTTGTTTCAGTAGGATGCTTTTGAATGAAAGTAATTTTTAAAACCTCAGAGAAACAAAAATGTTAAAGGGAACTTAATAACTCTCAGACTGAAAAGTACAGCCGTAGGACTTCAGGTATGGTTTGATCAAGCAACATTGTCACCAAACACTCTGTCTCTTTCCCTCCTCCAGCTCTGCCCCCTCATCTTGGGCATTGAATGAATGTCAAAATTAACTTGGACCACATGCTTCCTTACTCATATCTAGTAGGGGAAGGACAAAAGTCCTGAGCCTCATTCTGATTGGGCCATTCGAATTTGTATGTCCACTCCTTATCAATCAATGTGGTCATGGAATGACATTGATTTAGGCCTGAGTGTAAGCTCAACCCTGAACCAATCACTGGAGTAAAGAAAGATGAATTACCCAGATTGCTTTGGTCTAATCAGAACCCATACCTGGATATGGGGTTGGGGACACATACACACACACACACACACACACACACACACACACACACACACACACACACACACACACTGAATGACCCTGCTATATGCTTAGGGGAGTAACAGGTGTAGGAGAAACAGCCACATACCCATAATAAGGAACTGTGTAAAGGGAAGCAGCTCTCTGTGTGGGATGTTGTTTTACCAGTCCTAATCTGGGTCTGGATGTGCACCAAGGAAGCCAAAAGAGATGAAATGAACTTTGAGGTGCAAGTAGGTGACTGTCAAGTCTTCCTTCATGATACAGTCTAGGACAAGCTCAGCTTTCCCAGACCAGAAGTGAGGACTGTTCCTGAGGGGAGTAAGAACATTTAGTAAGAACATTATGAAGTAGGAAATATTTTCGTCCTTCTTTCACAAATACAGACCAAGGTCCATGGAAGTTTGATAAAGCTCCAAGAGTGCCAGAGAAGGAAGGGGTGGAGTCCAAGACCTCTGTATCTAGACACTCTAGAGACTGTGTCCAGAGGTGTTAACCACAAACCCCACCACCCACAGATACTCTCCTCTGTAGCCCTGCAAATCTTTCTCAGCCCTTTACCTTTGACAGAGTCACTCAAAGAGAAACGGCATACATTTATACCAGAGGTCCACTGCATACACATGCAAAAATAAGTACCCCTAACTGAACTATTTAGTAAGATGTATAGTTACCACTCCATAAAGTGAATGTCATCATTATTAAAGTCACCATGATGGATCTGAGATTCCAAAGCCAGGGCTTCTGAGTCTCCTCAAATCTCCAGATGGCTGCAGAGCCCACCTTTGGACCTGATGGTCACCCCAGGAATCAGCAAAACAACTATGTGAGGGGAAAGGGCAGATATGAATAGAGCAACCAAGAGGTGAAAAATTATGCCTGTCCGGTAGGCCAATGTGTACTGTCCTTCCTAAGCTCTGGAATAAAAATTAAGACAAAGGCCACAATAAAGGACAGAACCAGAAGCTTGCCCGACCACCCATCCCTTTTTTGTGCAGAGGGAGGGGACAGGACTTGGCATATTCTCTTCCCAAAAGGCCAGTTCAAATTTTGCCTCCTTCAGAATGACCTCCATGACTCCAGTCCTGGCAGGGAGACTTCCCCTTCTGAAAACTCTTCTAGACAATTAACCCAGCAGCTCCACTTGAGGTGCCTAACTGACCTCTCAAACTGACCATGGTTCAAACTCCATATCCCCACAAAATGTCCCTCTTCTAGCCCCCTCTGTCTCCACAAATGGGGCCACCATTTGCCTACTGCCTCAAGCAGGCCCAGCTGCATAATTTGAAGACCCAGTGCAAATAAAGTGCAAAACCCTGTGTTCAAAATTATTATGAATTTCAAGATGGCAACAGCAGAGTATTAAATCAATCACTGGTGCCCTGGAAGTGCTGGGCCCCATGCCACTGTACAGATTGCATATCCATGAAGCTGGCCCTGGGCTCAAGTCAAAAAACCTATGAGATGTTACAATTTCTCTCTCCATCCCACATCCAACCTATCGGCAAGTGTTGTCAGCTCCAACTCTAAATATATCCTGAACCCACAATTTTTCACTAGCTCCGTCATGACCACCTCATTTTAGCCATCATGATCTCTCTCCTGGACCATATTGCAGCAACCTCCTAAGTGGGCTCCCTGGTTCTCTCTCTCCCCTCAACAGCCTACTCTTTGAACAGCAGCCAGTGCAACTGCTCAACATGAATCAGACCATGTCATTCCCTGCTCAAAACTCTCTAATGGCTTCCCATCAGCACAGAGCAAAATCTCAACTCCTTACCATGATCTAAGAGGCCCTGCATGATCTGGTCCTTATCTCCCTCTCCAATCTCATCTCCCCCTACTTCTCTTTCACTCACTCTGCTTCAGCTACACTGGCTTTCTTATTCGATCTCAAATACACCAAGCTTGTTGCTGCCTTAGGGCCTTTGCACTTGGTGTTCCTTCCACCTGGAACACTCTTCCCTTAGAATAGTATTTTATTTATTTTGCTCTCCTGTATCATACAGGTCTCTGCTTGACTGTTATCTCCTCCAAGAAGATGTCCCTGAAATCTTTTCTAAAATAGCCATATACCTCCCTCACTCTCTTCCCATTCACCCAGACTTATTTTTCTTCTGAACACTTGTCACTGCCTGGATTTGTATAATTTGTTTGTCTTGCTTCTTTGCCATTTTGTCTTCCACACTAGACATCTGACCTGCGGTGTATTCATCACGGTGTCTCTAGCACCTTGGACAGTGCTTGGCATATGTCACACTTTAAACTATTAGTTGCTGTTCCATGTATATATATGCCTTGATTTATATCAAATTTAGTGGATGTTTCCTAGGCATAAGGGCCAGTTAGTTCACCTTTCCAAAACCTTTAAATTGCTGAACTCAATTCCACCCATAAACTAGATGCTTCACGAATGTGTTTATTAACTATTACCAAAAACGTCTCCTAGTTCAGGAATGACTGATGTCAACTCCCATGGCAGGCATCACTAACAGATCAAAGAATTCTCTCCCACTAAGCAGGGCACATTCTCAGAATCCTTCTCAAAACAGCCTCCCAAGAAACCTCGACTAATAATAAAAGTTTATGCTTAAAGCAATATTTTAGTACCTCTATACTAACTTAACAATATGAAGAAAAAGATTTGAAAATCACTAATCTGACTCAATTGCCACCCTCCACCCCAGTTTTTAACACATAGTCTTCTTAATAGGCTAAGGATAGTACATGAATGCAGCCACACAATGTACTCTGGGTTTATGGGCAAAGAACAGCCCTGGATGTGGAAAATTGCCTTTTGTCATAATTCAACCTAGAGCAAGTTAGACTTTTGCTGGAGAAATTCACTTAAAATAAAATAACAGAAAAATAAACAAATGTTTATTTATTCTAAGGTAATTCAAGTCTATTCCCATGTTGATTTTACTGACACTGCTCACTGGGAAAACAGACCACTTACCTTTCTCTACTTCTTTCTAAATAGCTTGGAATTTAAATCTGGTACCACTCGAAGGTCTAATGAGATTCCCAGGGTCACCTGAAACTTGGGATATGGGTCCTCACCTTCAGCCTCCCATCAACCTGTAGCCACCTTGGGTCCTGTGGCTCCTTCTCAATCCCAGGGAAGGAAATCTCTCCCACTTGGCTCCCAAAGCATACTTGTCTGAGCTCCAGCGCCCCGCACTGGAAGGTTCACAATCACCCCTGACCCAATCACTCTGTCCATTTTTCTCTGAGGACTCGCCATCAAGGTTGGCTCTAGCCTTTGGTGAAACCTAAATTCTTCACCATAAACTAACTTAAGTCAGCATTGTGGTTGATTAAATAGTTATTAACGTACTAAATATTGCAGTAACAGTAATCCAACCCAGTGGCAGGAGGGGCAGATAGACTCCAGGGAAAGTTATCACAAAAGTTACTCTCACCACCTATCTGGGAGCTAGTGATCTTAGTTTCCACTTCTCTCTCCAGACCCTTCATCTTCTTTCTGCAAATCAGTTGTCCCTGCTTCTCCTTGACAAGAAATATCCAACTCACAGCTCTCAAGTTCACACAGAGAAGCAATGGTAGAAATCAACAAGCATCTCTACTTCCCAATTATAAATTCCCAGGAGAGAGAATCTGGTTGGTCCAGCTTAGGTCATGAGCCCATCTCTTGTCCAATCAGCTATGGCCAAGAGTCTGCCATCATGGGGGAAAAAAACATGGCTACCAAGGCACACCATGAGTTTCTGTCCTCATAGAAGAGGAGTTGTTACCTGGGAAGGGTTAATAACAACCATAATGGCCAGCATGATCATCCCAAAAGACTCTCTTGCCTTATGTCACCCTGTACTCTTAAAAGAAGGCTACAAATTATTTATATTCTAAATATGGAGCCCCCTTCCTGCCTTCCTAGAGTTTCTATCTTCAGCCAGCAGGCCACTTCTGATTCTCAACTATGCAGTCAGGCACAGAGTTCATGAGCCTGAAGAAAAATTCATCTCTTCGGGAATTATATTGTCAATTTATCCATTAAGTTACATAACCAAGAGGTAAGATGATCATGATTTCCAAACCAGACACTCAACAATATTTATTAGGCAAATATTTGTTGAGCACCTAATCCTATGCAAGACATTGTCTGAGGAACCAGACTACAACAAAACTCACAGAAATATTACATTATTACATAGTCTGAGAAGAGGCTATTTTAATATCTGCATTCACTTATGCAAAACTAAAAGCCTTTAAAGGGTCTATAAATTAATCCATATAATTAGCAAATCACCTTACCTGAATATATATTATGAAATCAGAATGAACTGTTTAAATCTGACGCATGGGCCCACCAATACCCAGGTTGCACCCACAAGGAAAGGAAAGTGGTCTTTGGGAAAACTCACCAATACACATCGTCAGAATTTAAAAAGAAATACCTTAAACACACCCCAACAGGCCAACACCCCTGAGAGGTAAAGGGAGAGTTTCTCACAGACCCAATCGACAGCCCCACCAGCCCCACAAGCCCAGTCAGGGGAGGTTCTTTCATCACCAAACCATCTGTACTGTCTAAACCCCAGACTGTGGAGGCAGCTGTTTGCAGGTCAGCCATCTCCCCTGCTCTGCAAAGAGCTCCTCTGCTCCCTACGCACTTGGAGAGCAAAGAGAAGAGTTTGGCTGCCTCTCTCCAACTGGGCTTGGAAAGCAATTAATTTGGCGCCTCTTAAATCTCCCTGCGCTCCAGCAAGGAAGGTACTTATGGTTGTAGGACGCAGCCAGTGAGAGAAGAGAAGGCATCTCATACGTCCCCAGTGGAAGGAAGAATCTATAAATCCATTAGCTCTGGCATCTGAGAAGATAAAGGAGTCTTTTAAAAAGCCATGAGCACATTTAAAGTCCACCTGAGATTAACAAGACCATAGAAAAAATCAACCAAACCAAAAGCTGGTTTTTTGAAAAAGTAAATAAAATCGACAAACCTCTGGCCAAACTCACAAAGAAGAAAAAAGAGAGAGCACAAATCAGCAAAATAAGAAAGGAAAATGGAGAAATTACAACAAACAAAATAGAAATACAGAATATCATACGAGAATATTATGAAAAACTATATGGAACCAAACTGGATAACCTAGAGGAAATGGACAAGTTTCTGGAAACATACTGTCCACCAAAACTGAATCAAGAAGAATCTGAACACTTGAACAATCCGATCACTAGAAAGGAAATAGAAATAGCAATTAAAAACCTCCCTACAAATAAAAGTCCAGGACCAGACGGCTTCACTGGGGAATTCTACCAAACATACAAAGAACTCATACCAGTCCTTCTCAAACTCTTCCAGATGATTGAAAAGGAGGGAATACTCCCAAACTCATTCTATGAAGCCACCATCACCCTGATACCAAAACCAGGCAAAGACACTACAAAAAAAGAGAATTATAGGCCAATATCACTGATGAACATAGACGCCAAAATCCTCACCAAAATTTTAGCAAATAGAATCCAACAACACATAAAAAAGATTATACATCATGACCAAGTGGGGTTCATCCCAGGGACACAAGGCTGGTTCAACATACGCAAATCAATCAGTGTAATACATCACATCAACAAGAGAAAGGACAAAAACCACAAGATCATCTCAATCGATGCAGAAAAAGCATTTGATAAAATTCAACACCCATTTATGATAAAAACTCTCGCCAAAGTGGGTATAGAGGGAACATATCTCAACATAATAAAAGCTATATATGACAAACCTACAGCCAGCATAGTACTCAACGGTGAAAAACTCAAAAGCTTCCCACTAAAATCTGGGACAAAACAAGGATGCCCCCTATCACCACTCCTACTCAACATAGTCCTGGAAGTCCTAGCCACAGCAGTCAGGCAAGAGAAAGAAATAAAAGGGATCCAAACTGGAAAAGAAGAGGTAAAAGTGTCATTATATACTGATGACATGTTACTATATATAGAAAACCCTAAAAGGTCCACACAAAAGCTACTAGAGCTGATTGAAGAATTCAGCAAGGTAGCAGGTTACAAAATTAACGTTCAAAAATCAGTTGCATTTCTTTACACTAACGATAAATCAACAGAAGAAGAAAGTAAAGAAACAATCCCCTTTAAAATAGCACCCAAAGTAATAAAATATCTGGGAATAAATCTAACCAAGGAGGTGAAAGAATTATACACAGAAAACTATAAACCATTGATGAAGGAAATTAAAGAAGACTTTAAAAAATGGAAAGATATTCCATGCTCTTGGATTGGAAGAATCAATATTGTTAAAATGGTCACACTGCCCAAGGCAATCTACAGATTTAATGCAATCCCTATCCAATTACCCAGGACATATTTCACAGAACTAGAAAAAATCATAATAAAATTCATATGGAACCATCAAAGACCAAGAATTGCCAAAGCATTACTGAAGAGAAAGAAAGAGGCTGGAGGAATAACTCTCCCAGACTTCAGACAATACTATAGAGCTACAGTCATCAAGACAGCATGGTATTGGTACCAAAACAGACATATAGACCAATGGAACAGACTAGAGAGCCCAGAAATGAACCCACAAACTTTTGGTCAACTCATCTTTGACAAAGGAGGCAAGAATATACATTGGAATAAAGACAGTCTCTTCAGCAAATGGTGTTGGGAAAACTGGACAGCAGCATGTAAAACAATGAAGCTAGAACACTCCCTTACACCATATACAAAAATCAACTCAAAATGGATTAAAGACTTAAACATAAGACAAGATACAATAAACCTCCTAGAGGAAAACATAGGCAAAACATTATCTGACATACATTTCAAAAATTTTCTCCTAGAAGAAATAAAAGCAAGAATAAACAAATGGGACCTAATGAAACTTACAAGCTTCTGCACAGCAAAGGAAACCAGAAATAAAACAAGAAGAAAACCTACGGAATGGGAGAAAATTTTTGCAAGTGAAACCGACAAAGGCTTGATCTCCAGAATATATAAGCAGCTCATACGACTCAATAAGAAAAAAAATAAACAACCCAATCCAAAAATGGGCAGAAGACCTAAACAAGCAATTCTCCAAGGAAGACATACAAATGATCAAAAAGCACATGAAAAAATGCTCAATATTACTAATTATCAGAGAAATGCAAATCAAAACTACAATGAGGTATCACCTCACACCAGTCAGAATGGCCGTCATCCAAAAATCCACAAATGACAAATGCTGGAGAGGTTGTGGAGAAAGGGGAACCCTCCTACACTGCTGGTGGGAATGCAGTTTGGTGCAGCCACTCTGGAAAACAGTGTGGAGATTCCTCAAAAGACTAGGAATAGACTTACCATATGACCCAGGAATCCCACTCCTGGGCTTGTATCCAGAAGGAAATCTACTTCAGGATAACACCTGCACCCCAATGTTCATAGCAGCACTATTTACAATAGCCAAAACATGGAAACAGCCTAAATGTCCATCAACAGGTGACTGGATAAAGAAGAGGTGGTATATTTATACAATGGAATACTACTCAGCCATAAAAACCGACAACATAATGCCATTTGCAGCAACATGGATGCTCCTGGAGAATGTTATTCTAAGTGAAGTAAGCCAGAAAGAGAAAGAAAAATACCATATGAGATCGCTCATATGTGGAATCTAAAAAACAAAAACAAAAACAAACAAACAAACAAAAACAAAGCATAAATAAAGGACAGAAATAGACTCACAGACAGAGAATACAGACTTGTGGTTACCAGGGGGGTGGAGGGTGGGAAGGGATAGACTGGGATTTCAAAATTGTAGAATAGACTACACTGTATAGCACAGGGAAACATACACAAAATGTTATGATAACTCACAGAGAAAAAAATGTGACAATGAGTGTGTATATGTCCATGAATAACTGAAAAATTGTGCTGAACACTGGAATTTGACACAACATTGTAAAATGATTATAAATCAATAAAAAATGTTAAAAAAAAAAAAATGAAGTCCACCTGAGAGTCATGAGTGAAGGTGAGGCTGGCCCAGGAGCTCATGCCTGTAGGACAGGGCGCTGGCTGGTCCAAGCCCTATCCATTTCTGGAGGCTGTACTCATAGGAGGGTTATGCTTCTCTTTCAGCTTCATGAATGAGCCATCACTACCCATCTCCAAGGGCAGCTGAGCACACTCTGAAGCAGGTGAAGAAAGTAGTTCCTTGGCAAGGGGCCAGGAGGCAAGTTCAAGTGTGCACAGAGGTGGCAAGGCATACTGTTTTCCCCTGCCCCTACCCGAGAGGCTGCAGGACCAGGATCAAGCTCTCCACAGCACTGATGGCTGACAGCCCATACGTGCTGAGACCAACTCTAAGCCTGGAGAAGGGATGGCGCCCCCATGCAGGATCTCATCCAACCCTCAGAACAAGTCTGTAAGGGAAGTCTGGTATGATCTCTGGTTTACAGATGAGAAAACATGGGACTCAGAGACAGGACTCACTAGCTTGCCCAATATCACACAGATAGTATGAGTAAATAAATAAATAAATAAATGACTCCAGGGCCTGTGTCTGAATCACTACCTTGCAAACAAGGGAAATGCCCAAGAAGAGACCTGCCTCCAGCCTCTAGTCCTTGCCCATTTCTAAGGTTTCAGTGCTGCCCCCTCTGTCAGAGAGTGGTAGGACAGGTATTCTCTCCGTTCTTCAGATCTGCAAGGTAAGTTTCCGGCACCTTAAAGGACAGATAAGCCCCAACTCAAGAGAATGCAGCAATAAGGAGTTCACAGACTGGGGTCACATCTCCTGGGGTTAACTCCTCGCTGTAGTACCTTGGGAAGGTCACTTAACCTCTCTGAGCCTCAGTTTTCTCACCTGTAGAATGGGGCTAATGATAACCTATACATCCTAGCCTTTGGGAGGATTATATGAAACAAAGTCTGCCAAGAGCTTGGCAGAGTGCTTGGCTTAAGGGAAGAGTCCATAGATGGCAGATATGATCATCATCACCATGAGCAACTCCCCAAAGTTTCAATAGTCTGAGGACATCCTGTGATAGGATCCATTCACTCATTATTGCAATAACTATTTACTGAACACTGGCTAAGTGCCAGGCATATTGTTGGGTCCTCTAGACACAGTGGTGAGTAAAGAGGATTCAGTCCCATAGTCCCTGCCCCCACCAAGCTTACCATCTAGTGGAAGAGACAAAAAAAATCTAGCATCTTTCCATTTTGTCTCCTAATCTGGTCATTCATGTACAATGGAGAAAATGGAGATGACAGCAAATCACTGGCCCCTCAAGGTCCCAAATGATGGGGGAAGGCAGCCCCCACCTTTCTCCCTCTTCAGTCTAAACCCCTGGAAGACCCCAGAGCCCCCAGATCTTCACCTTTGTCTCACAGCAGCAAGCTACCCAATAAACAGTTTACCCAACAAATATGCCAAAAGGTGAATTTCTGTGATATATCATAAATTCCTTTGACCCTATAAGGAAAAAGGGAAATTTTTTTAAACTGCTTATCAGGTAAACTGGCACTTTAGTGGGAAGAAAATAACCAAAGAGGTAAGAAATTTATAAAACCTAGTCTCAGCAAGGTTGTGAGGTAAGAGACATCCCAAATACGGTCAGTGAGAGCAAAAACTGAAACAGCAATTTTTGGAAGGCATTTTGGTAAAATTTATCGAAGCTGAAACTGTGCATACCGTTTGACCTAGCAAAGTAAGTCCACTGGGCATCTACCCTACAGGAGCATTCAAACAAGTGAACAAAACTATTCTTTCAATGCTCTTCATTAGGGCCTCATTCATAATAGCAAAAATAAAACAAAAAACAGGCTAAGTATCCACCAACGGAGAATTGGTGAAGTTTAATATGTTCATTCATACAATGCAATGCTATGCAGCTGTTTTTAAAAATGAATTAAGTCCATTGAGAAAGAATACTATAATAGGTTACTAGGTGGAAAAAGCAAATGGCAAAAAGCAAAAAGAATAAATAGTATGGATGTTTCTGTAATTGTGTATATGTGTGTTATGTCAGCACAGAAAAAAACCTAGAAGGACCATATTAAATTGTTACAAATGGTACTTCTGAAGAGTGGAATCTGGTGGAGAATAGGGAGATCTTTTAGTTTTTACCTTCTACATTGCTGAATTTTCCAAAAACATTTTACAAATTAATATGTTAGCACTCATAATTTAAAAATATATTTTAGCCAATTTGGTACATTTACCAATAATCATTGAATTGTATGCTTAAAATGGGTCAATTTTATGGCATATAAATCATGCCTCAATAAAGTTGCTTTTTAAAAAAGAGAAATCACATATGTGTTCAATGTTCAGTATTTATTCAGCAAATATTATGTGTTAGACACTCTTCAAGGCTTTGGGGGAAGAATAATAGATAAGACAGACAAAATCCTGGCCCTCAAGAAGCTTACATTGTAAGCAGAAAGATTTCATTGTATTGAAATTATCTTCTATTAAAGCATTTCATTCTATCTGCAATCTCAGAAACATAAGACATATAACTGGAAATACATATTTCTTAAACATACGACCATGCTTGGCCTATTAGGGCATAAGAAGACACAAAGGATAATAATCATATCTTACTTCTGAAAAGCACTTCTCAGTTTCCACAGGTTCCCCATCATCCGCTGACCAACCCAGCAAGAATCTAATAAGGCATCACCACTGCTCGTGTGCTGGGGAGACAAATGCATCAAAGGTCATGCAGCTGAGACGAGAATAAAATCATGTTCCAATTAGATGGCACCAGCACCGCCTCATGAAATGCCAAGTGTGTGGCCCGGCGAGTAAGTTCAAAAAGGTCACCGTGGATGCAAGAGCCCTGGGAAGTCCCAGGAGAGGGGGTTCAGAGGCTGAGAGGGGTCTGTCCCAGAGGGAGCAAAAAGAGACATCTGTCCTGGATCAAAATACGTGAAGGGCCTCACATTTAGACTTTCGGTATTATCTCCAGGTTCGATTACAGGGAACTACCAAGATCCACAGACAGTACTGAGAGAAAAATGCCATTGTCCAACCTTAACTTGTGTCACTTTGCCAGACCACATCGCCAGACCACACTCTGAGCCAATTTGTTCTTATAAATCCTATAATTACACTGTAGAGGGAACAATTGGATTATGTTGATTGTGTGCATGTGTGTACCTGTGTGAGTGTGCCAGAAGTTTAATAATTTAAAATATACCACAGCTTGTTTAACCCCATTTTTGAATTATTTCTCCTTCCTTCCTCCCTTCCTTCCTTCCTCCCTCCCTTCTTCTCCTCCCTCTTCATCTTCTTTAATTTACTAGAATCCTCTAAAACTAGACATGGCCCAGACATTGCTTGACCCCTATGAGAAGCTCTAGATCTGAGTTGGTCCCAGGAAAGGGGAGAAGAACATACCCTTAGGAACCTGCCTCCTCCCAAGAGAATCTAGGGTCCCTGGGGACATTTTGCATCTGCAGGCCTTAAACCAAATCCAGAGCAGGCAGAGAAGGGGCAGACCCAGTGAGGAATGTCTCTTTCGTACATAGTCAGGGAATCAGCAAACTTTTCTTATAAATGGCCAGACAGGAAATACTTTAGGCTTTGGACCTGATGGTCTGTGTTGATTACTCAACTCTACATTGGACTTGAAAGCAGCCATACACGGAGTGCACACGAATGGGTGGCGTGACTGTGTTCCAATAAAACCTGATTTACAAAAACAGGCCTCAGATCAGATTTGGTTCACAGACCCTTGTATTTAATGATCAATATAATCTTTCTAATGTAATCTGATGAAAGAAAACCTGTCTCCACCTGGCCACTTAAAAACAGAAAGTAACAGTGCTGGTTTATTTACACCCACCTGGAGGCCAGGCCATATCTATAAAGAGGGTGATAACAGAGAGCAGGTACCGCACATAGAAATCAGAGTCTGGATCATCTTAGTGGTAAAGAAAGGCATCTTATATTAGTTTGATTAAATAATTACAGTTTAATGCTCTCTTCTTCCTGATATTCTTAGTTGCTATATTTCATTGCATCTAAGATACCATCGGTTTTAAAATGCAGTATTATTTTAGGAACCACTAAGAAAGATAAAGCACCGACAATTAAACTATGACATGTCAACCTAATCTGAGACACATATATATCAAAATGTAGGGGGGAAGGCAGTATGTCTTAGAAGCATTAAAATATGGTGCATTCTCCCTTGACGAACACAAATTCAGTAACCTAGAATTACGTCTTCTTTTATAAACAGCTTTACTGAAAAATAATTCAGGTACCTTACAATTCACTCCTTAAAGTGTATAAGTCATATGTGTATAAGTATATAAGTCAGCTTTTATATGCCATAAAAGCTTTCAGTATAGATACAGATTTATGCAACCATCACCACAGTTAACTTTGGGATGTTTCCATCACCCCAAAAAGAAACCTCACACCTCTTAGCCATCACCCTCCAATCCCACCCCTACCTCTAGCCCTAACCAAGCAGTAAACTCCTTTCTCTCCATCAACTGATGAATGAATAAAATACATGTGGTATATCAAGATGATAGAATATTATTCCACAATGAAAATAAATAAAATTCTGACATAGACTACAACATGGATGAACCTTGAAGACATAATGCTGACTGAAAGAAGCAGACACAAAAGGCCACACAGAGTATGATTCTACTTATATAAAATGTCCAGAATGCATCTCCTTTTTTATGGATGTGATCCCAATGAGATTCTGCAGTGAGTAATAATTATAGTCATAACATCATATATGCCAGTTACTGGTGTTCAATGTTCAGAATCAATCTAGAGACAGAGAAGAGAAGAGAAATGCTACAATAAACCTCACCAACAAAAGTAATAGAAAGCAGACTGGGGAGTGTAGGAGAGGTGGAAGAAAACGGAGAAACACTATTTCCTTGCCTTGCCTGGTACGGAGTCCAGAAATACTGCCTAGAGTTAATAAAGACACAGAGTGTGTTATTTCAAGCTACAAAATTAATCATCGGAAGAGAGAGAAATAAAAATTGGGGTAGGAGGAGAGGTATAGGACAGGGGATGAGCTAAGTCTACCCCTTTCATTCATTTATTCCTATTTATTTCATTCATTCCACAAATATCTATACTGAGTTCAAGGCACAAGGTGCAGGGTCAATAAAAAAGCTTTAATGATAAAGAAATAGGAGTATAAGCATGGTTTAGACCCGTGGAGCGGACCTCCAGAAGAAGTAAAAGCAGGAGGGCTTAAAAGTAATTACTGAGGAGTATGACGCAGCTTAGAGAACAGACAGGTGGATAGGAGGGGCATTTTACTTTTTATTTTTCATTCCTCTATATCCTTTGAATTTTTATTACCATGCTTGGCTATAATTGTTGTAACAAAAGAAAACAAAGAGGAAAATATATGTATATTTGCACATATATTATTTAATATATAGTATATAATACATATTAAGTATGTAGTAGTATACACTACATAGTTATATGCAATCATTATAATATATAATTACATATTATACCGTTATTAATTATATCAAATATAATTACATCTTTTTTTGAGTCTTAAAAGCTTTTCTGGTTTTTAAAAGTCCCCTGTTAAGAAGGAAATGCTCCTGGGTGGGTGACAACCTAAGTATTGTCATGAAACACCTAAAGGTGGTTCTGCTCAAAAGATGCAAAGGAGAAAGGTGGAGATTTACAGGAGTCAGACACAAGAAGGAGAAAGGGAATCCCAAAAATATCCTGCTCCCAAGTCATTTTGATTAAGGCTGACCCTGATTTGGGGATAATTTGAGTCTTTATTTTATATTCAGAGACCTAGAAGTAGGTCCAGATTCTAAAACCCCTCCCCTCTTAGGACCTGACATCTCGAGGGGAAGGAAGAGTTCCTGCCAGGAGGTTACAGAGGTGTTTTGATGGAAGGGAGGAATTTGCAGACCCCATGGCAGGATAGGGGCAGGACCTGGAGTAGTCATGGTTAACAGCCTGTGGGGCAAGGGCTCCTCCCTCCAGGTGGACATCTCCTCAGTGACCCCCCAGAGGCCCTCACCTGAGCTGCTGAGAGCCTGTAGTGGATTGCAGCCTCTGCCCAGCTCTTTACCCCATCCTGCAGCCACACCCTTTGGCCACGACTCTGTAGCTTCTCTCACTGAAGAGGGAGAAGCCTCTTTCCCCACCCCTGACTTGTGTTTGGCCATGTGACTGGCTTTGGCCAATGGAATGTCAACAAACTTGATGTCACCGAAGGCTTCAAAAGAGTTTATGTGATTGGCCTGTGCTGTTACCTGGGAACACGCCCAGACTAGCCCACTGGTCCCAGAACAGATGGGGAGCAGACAAATGTTTGGAACAGAACAACCCCCAAGCCCAGCCCCCATCTGGGTTTTCCCACCCCCACTTGTCCCTCACTCACACGTAGGAGGAACTGGGTGGGACCTAGAATCAAGGCAGGGCCTGATTTTCTCTCTCTGGGGCCATGTGGTCTCATCTCTGTGTGGGTTTCACATCTCCCCTCTGATTCCTGGATGTGGAAATCTGATTGGCCCAGCTTCAGTTTGGTGGCCACTTTTAGGCCAATCAGCTGTGGCCAGGGGGTGGGCTTAAGTGGCCCCTTAACAGCTCAGCATAAGCCTGGCACCAGCCAGGACTGAGCATGGCTGGACATTTCCATATTATCTCTGTCAGGTGCAGACCAGGGGTTTGGTAGACCTTAAAAACTGTGTGTTTAATTGAATTAAATAGCCTTTTTAAAAAAAAAAAAACTCTGACTTCTGTGGTCTCTGTCTATGGGCATTAACAATTCTTTGCCTTCAAGACTGTTTTCCTTGAAGGCATTATATTAGTTTGCTAGGGCTGCCATAATAAAGCATCACAGACTGGGGGCTTAAACAACAGAAACGTATTTTGTCACAGTTCTGGAAGCTAGACGTTCAAGATGAGGGTGTCAGCAGGGTTGGTTTATGATAAGACCTCTCTCCTTGGCTTGCAGATGGCCACCTTCTCACTATGTCCTCAAGAGGACTTCCCTCTATGTGTGCATTCCTGGTATCCCTTACGTGTCCAAATTTTTTCTTATGATGAAACTGGTCAGAATGGATTAGGGCCCACCCTAATAGCCTCATTTAACTTAATTACCTCTTTAAAGGCCCTGTCTCTAAATACAGTCACATTTGGACCCTGCAGGGCTCAGGAATTAGAACTCCTACATATACATGGGAGGGAGGGCACCATTCAGCCCCCAATGGGCCTGAAAGGTTTTGATTTAGCCCGAGAAATCACTGGTCCTGGTGCCTGACTCCTAAGCAATGTGGAGCCATGTTTGGTTTAGAGCTTTCTTGTCCCCACGCAGGGCCTTCAACTCTTCTGAAATCTCTCTCCCTCTCCCCTAGGATTCTCCTCATTCTTGGAAACAACCACACTCAGAAAGATGTAAACCCAGGGAAGAATGACACCATTCTTAAGCCTTACTTCTGAGCAGTCTCAACCACAGACCACGGCAGCTTGCGAGAAGTTTTAGCTATGAATAAGGCTGCCAGTGGCTTTATAAGGGATAGTAAGAAGAAAATTATCTTCCTGAAATTCGTTTTCATTTTGGTTTAATGAGTTAAGAGACTTTCGTTTTGCAAAGTAGGGCAGCTCACAGCTGAGACCAGGGATTTGGGTAGGGGGATGCAGCTCTGCTGTTTCCAAAGTTAGGAGGCTTGGCCCCCCGCATACAGTGGGGAGGTAGGGGGAGGGCGTTTGCCAATCAGGGTCCCAGGAACTGATTGAGAAGACTAGGGTATTTCTGCAGGCTAAAATTAAGCAGTGGCAGCTGCAACGTTAACATTTGCGTGTTTCAAAGCCAGGCAGTGTCAAGACTTGAATTAAACCAGTGAATGCTCTTTTAATTGGACCCAGCTTGAGACAATTCTGATCATTTCCTGGGACTGAAAGCTTATGTCCTATTTTAAACTCGGATTCTTAAGAGAGTGGTCCTCAGACTTCCTCAAACTTTAAGGGGCTTCAGAATCACTTGGGACTCTGTGGGAAACGCAGATTCCCTGGGTCCCCTTGACTTCACCCCACCCAGAGATGCAGGTTCTACAGACAAGGACAGGGTCCCGGGGACAAGGTCCAATTAACACTGGCACAGGATCCTGCTTATTTCACAAGTCCTAGGGCATTTTTATGCAGGGGGTCCATAATCCAGAGTGTCAGAATCTCTGGATGAAAATTTATTCAATGATTACTCAGAATCTGCTGTTCCCAGTTCTTTCATAAGTAACAGTAAACGTTCTTCTGCTAGATCGGGCCCTCATCCCCAGCACTTCTGACTCTTTTTCCTCTTCTACTTTTCCCATAGCACTTAATCACCTTCTAACATACTCCAACAATCAGTGTCTCCCTGAATCAGAACATCTGCTCTACAAGGCAAAGTTTTTTGTATTTGTTCATGGCTGCATCCTCAGTTCCTAGCACAGTGCTTGGTATGCAGTACTCCCTTGATGTTACTTACTTAATTAATTAATATCTTATAGAGTCCATGCTGTGCTTTCTGCTGATATAATATTCATAATTTGGATTCCTAATGTTAAGATGGAATTAGCAAGGGGGGAGGGTATAGCTCAAATGATAGAGCGCATGCTTAGCATGCATGAGGTCCTGGGTTCATTTCCCAGTACCTCCTCTAAAAATAAATAAACCTAATTACCTCCCCCTGCCAAAAAAAGAAATTAATTAATTTTTTTAAAAGATGGAATTAGCAGATAGTGCCCAATGGCAGAAAACTTTCTTGTATTTTCCCTCCCCGCTGCCATTGGCTGCCAGATATCATAATCATCAAGGCTGCCTGGCTTTGAATTAACAGACTGCTTCAAAACATTTCTCCTTTTAATGGAAATGGATTGCCTCTGCTCAACAAACATGTTTACAGATATCAGAGAAGCTACAGCCCTCTGAAATCTAGCCAGGAAAAGTGAGGACAGTCTGCCTTCCTTTTTCTGTGATATAAGGCCCAGAATGGGGATAGAGGACATGACATCAGGAGGTCTGTCTGGCCACAGCCAATCTGGAATGGCAGAGGATGGGGAACGTACTTATTGAACAAATAAATGTAACAGAAACACTGTCTTCCTGAAGTTCCTGTAACTTCTATTCTCAACTGTACAGATGGGGCTCAAAGTAATTGTAAGGGACTTGGAAATTTATTTTGTTATTTTTGGTGCTAATAAGACCTTTTTTGCATAAGCCTCTCTGAGTCTGTCTGATGGTAGAATGACCCGACTCCTGTGTATATGCCAAGTCTTCTAAAGTTTGAGGCTCTCCTCGTCACATTCTGTCTCTGAATTTACATTACACCAGGACCCTGGGGGGCCCAGCTCCAAGAGCACAGTGAGCCTTGGAAAATAGAAAAGGTTAAAGGGGTTCTATTACACACCTGTTAATATGGCTAAATAAAATACTGACAATGCTATTACACACCTGTTAGAATGGCTAAAATAAAATACTGACAATACCAAGTGTTGGCAAGGAAGTGGAGCAGCTGGAATTCTCGTTCATCACTGATGGGAGTGTAAAATGATACAGCTACTCTGGAAAATAGTTTAGCATTTCTTCCTAAAGTTAAATACACACTTACAAATGGGACCTAGCAATTCCATTCATAGATATTTACCCTAGAGAAATGAAAATTTATGTTTATATAGGAACTTGAACATGAATGTTTAAAGCAGCATAATACACAATTGCCAAAAACTGGAAACAAACCCAAATGACTGTCACTGGGTGAATGGATAAACAAACTGTGGTACATCCAAACAACAGAATAAGAAAGAACTACTGATATGTTCAAAAACTCAAATGTGTCTCAAAAGTGTTATGCTAAGGAAAGAAAGTAGACTGAAAAGGTTTACATATTGTATGATTTCATTTATAGGGCATTCTCAAAAGGACAAAACAACAGGGGCAGAAAGATCAGTGGTTGTCAGAGGTTAGGGCTGTGGGAGAGGCATGACTACAAAGGGGTGCACTAGGGAATTCTAGGCATGACGGAGCTGTTCTGTATCCTGACTGTGGTGGTAGATACATAAATCTATACATGTGTTAAATTACATAGAACAGTACACCCCCCAAAAAAAACAAAAGTAAAATTTACTGTGCATTAATTTTAAAATGAATGTGGTGGAAATTTCATTGAATTGGACTAAATTTAGTTTTCACACAACTGTGCAGAAATAGGATCTTGTCAAATAAAAGTGCAGATACAAAGAATCAAGTGAGTCTCATGTTCCCACATGAGTCAGAGCCATGACTGTAAATTGAAACTTTGACAAGCATTTGGGAAAGGGGTGGGGGGAAGGGTATGGATCTCCTGCCACTGGTCCAGGGCCCCAGGTGCTAGGCAGAGGACTCTGCACTCAGCAAAGAGGCAATAATCAAGGGAGCGTGTGTGTGCAGATCTGCCTGGTCTCCTTGGTGAGTCTCACCTGAGAAAGAGTACAGGAATGGGAAAGCACTTTGAAAACCATTAAGTGCTGTACAAATGCAACGTGACAGGGTCCATAAAAATAATACAGGGTCTATCAGTATCACAAGACTCAATATCTAACGCAGGGGTTCAGACCAAACCCAGCCCGGACTCAGATCCCATCACGCCTGCCACCCCACGCATTTATCCCCTGGCTGTGTCACAGGGACGCTGGTGATGGTAGGTCCTCACGGGTCCATCAGCACGGCTACGCGTGAGTGGCTGTACAGGATAAGGTTTTGTGCAGAAATGCTGGCTTCTGAAGCCCAGCGTGGCTTATTAACATACAAATAACTGAGGTTTACTTTTCAGAGCTTCCGGCTCAGCCATGCTAATGAAGCTATTGCTTTAAAAGTCCATCTCCTCTGAAATGTCTAATTAATCCGATGCTCACAAAGGTGCACAGAACAATGCATCTGCCCAGCCCAGTGGGGCGGAGAGAACAAGCAAGGCTGCTGATGCAGGGCCAGATGTTTCGGATGCCAGGGGACCCGACAATTAACGTGAGTGAGGCAGGAGGGGAGGGCTTTTCCAGCAGTGATTTTCAAACTGCAGGCTATGACCCATTCACAGGTTGTGAAATCAATTCAGTAGGTCACGACAAACAGCTCTTTTTAATTAAATGGAAAAATAGGAAGGGGGAGAGAAAGTAATGAAATAATGTGAATTGCATATAGTAAAGTTAAGTACCATGTGAAGTTGTACCCTATATACATTTATATGTTTCACACATATGCATGGACTGAGTTACCAATAAAATGGATTTTTTTATAGCACACACACACACACACACATACACACACACACATATATATATAGCATTTGGTCATATGCCAAGATTGCTCTAAGTATTTTGAAAACATTAAATCATTTGATCTTTGTAAGTTAGATATTTCTATTGCATTTTATGGTTTGGGAAACTGAGGCACAGAAAGGTATAATGACATGCCAAAGGACACACAGCTAGCAGATGGGGATTCAAGTCTGTCTGACTTCAGATCTCACAATCTCCAACAAAACCCCAGGTCTCAAAGACCTCAGACTCCAAGGACAAAAGTTCAGAAGAGAGGGCCACCTCTGCATGTTGGAATAATGACAGCTAATAACAATCGCTAACATGGGAATGTGATTCCTACTCTAAGTGCTCTACGTGCATTGTCACAGCTAATCTGCAAAATAAATAAAATGAGGCAAGCACTATCATTATCTTCATTTATCAAATCATAAACTGAGGGTCAGAGGGAAAAATGATTCACCCAAGGTCACAGAGCTAATAAGTGAAACAGTCAGAGGAGGTGTCATGGGCACCACAGGATCAGAGCTGATCCTTGGAGGATCTGGATGCTCAAGTGTCCCATTCCCAATAAGCTCTAAGAGAACAAGAGCATTTCTGACTCACTGGGAGCCTCTCTGCATGAGAGGGATGGCTCAGTTCAAGCTGGCTTCAAGACTAGCCTCACTGGGGCGTAAAAGATATCTCCCAAGACAGGAGTGATGCCATGGAAAGAAAAAGAGCCTCGATGCTGAAAGTGAGCTCATCCCTTGCCCCACCTCTCAGGGAGCCCAGCCCAGCACCAGACAGAAGTTGCCCTATCCCCACCCCTCCGAGGTGTGCATACACCCACACGCATGCTAGTCCAGCTCTGCTGCCCTCAACCCCGGTGCACTCATGGTTGAGTTAGACATAATAAAAACATAACCAGAAGCAGTAGAAAAAGCCCCCAAAGGGTAGATGGTTGAAGGAGTTTCTCAAATAACCCACCAGGCACAACTCTATTTCTCAGAAGCTCCCAGAGCTGAAAAGAATCCAAAATGCTCTTTGTTAAGAGCAAAACCAGACCTGGAAAATCTATCTAAGAGCTTGACCTTCAGAATCTGACGTGCCAGGGTTCTGGCCCCATTGTGTTCTGGAGCTGTGGGCAACATGCTTCACCTTTCTAAGCTTCGGTGTCTTCATCTGTAAAATGGGGACAACCCAGGACCCACAGCAGATGGTAGACGTGAAGGTGAAACCAAAGAAAGACTACAAAGGGCTTAGCATGGTGGCTGGACACAGGGCACTCAGTGGGTAATTAGTACCAGTACAAGGGAGCCTAACGAGGCATGAGGTCCCTGCTGCTTCCCACAGCGGTCACCTTGGATGAAGTCAGGCTCAGAACCCTCTCCCTGACTCTGTCATCATGTAGGACTGCAGAAGCATGCAGATTCTCTCCTGTTGCCAGTGATCCCAATTTCCATTTACCCAAAACACAACCAGTAGTCCCAGGTGGGGCCAGGGGATGGCACCACGATTGCCACCACTTCCATAATCTGTTGCAGAATAATGAACCACTCCAGAACCTAGCAGCTTAAAGAAAAATATGATATCTTACTTCTTATGATTTTAACCCAGTGATTATCAACCAGTGGCAATTTTGCCCCTACCTCTCCCAACCCTAGATACTTTTGGCAAAGTCTGGAGACATTTCTGGCTGAGGTTGTTACTGGCATCTAGTGGGAAGGGGCCAGGGATGGTGCTAAACATCCTACAATGCACAGGACGGCCCCCACCACAAGGATGATCTGACCCCAAATGTCGAGAAACTGTGCCTAGTCAAAATGTATCCAGTTCCCAGTGACTGGATAGAAACAAGTTAAGTACAGTTTCTCTGTGACCCAAGACACAGGACCAGAAGTAGCAGCAGCATCTGAAAATCAAAACCTCTGCCCACTGACTGAAGGCCACAGGGGCCACAGTGAAAAGCCGGAGACAGGGTGGCCACTGGAGCAGCACCAGGGAGAATAATACATCAGTGGGCTCAGCTGCACACACACATCCTGGAGCCCCACCATGCCTGGGACTTCCTGGTGACTCCTTGGAGCCCTCAGCCCCCTTTATCCAAAGCTCAGGGCATCAGGCTATGGTCCCAAAGTGAAGAGAGATCAGGACGCCCCCCTGCAGAGTCCAGGCCACTTCCTGACAGTCACAAAAGGGGAGCTGTGACTACACCTGCCGGGAAACATCATGTCGACGTCCTCTCTAGATAGATTCAGAGCTAAGGCATGTTGGGGCACCTCCCTCTCTCTCTCTCTCTCAAGACACATTTCACAGACTCTGCAGCAAAAAGGATGGCAGGTCTGGTGTCTGTGAGATGTGGTGAGCTTTATGGAGACTCTTGAGCCCTCTAAAAGACTTCTAAGAAAAAGAAAGTAGTCTTTGGAGGGCCTTGTTCTTGGACCTAGTGTTTTCTGGTCTGGGCTTTTTGTAAAGTTGTTCAGCACAATGCTTCCTGCTCTCTGCTTAAATATCAACAGCTCCCCATCCACACTAATCCACTTCCCTCTCTGTGCCTTTGCCTAAATGACATCCCTGCTCCAGTCCTTCTCATGCTTCACATCTCTGACTTGCCCATCAGCAACCAGAGAAAACCCTCTGCTTTTAAAGGGTTCACATAGGCAGGCCCACCTGAATAATCTCCCTATCTTAAAGTCAACTGATTTGGGACTTTCATGTGCAAAATCCCTGTACGGCAGTGGTTAGATTGGTGTGTGAATAACTAGGAGAAGGTACATGTAAGCAGGGGCAGGAATCTGCAGGGACCATCTCAGAATTCTGTCTACCACAGTCAGGAACCTCGGTCTCCACATGATAAAGTCTCCTTTTTGGCTTAAGTCAACACAAACAGGTTTCTTTAATTTCCAACGAAATAACTCCAACCAGTCCACAGAGTGAAAGGAGCGGGCAGGGCCTGCTTACCCCGAGAGGGGAAATCTGAGGCCCAGTTTGGGAGTGCTGGCCAAATTTAATGTCAGTAAGTGGAAATAACCTAGTTAAAGTGTCTTAGCTGGAATCCAAACCTACAGAATCCAGACGAATTTCCCAGAACATGACTCTGCTCTTTTATATCAGTGTTGAAGGCTCAGAGCTGCCTTCACAGATCAGCCCTCTCCTGCCTCTTAAAAAGCAGTATTTGGAGACAGAAAGTAGAATAGGGGTTACAGAGCACTGGGAAGGAGGACGAAAGGGGGAGTTATTGCTTACTCGGCTTAGTGGGTTTCTATTTGGGATAATGAAAATCATTTTGGAAATAAATAGTGGTGGCTGCACAACAGTATGAATGTACTTAATGCTACTTTACACTCGAAAATGGTGTAAATGGCAAATTTATATTACATATGCCTTATCACAATTTTTTAAGTTTTTTTTTTAAAGGAAAAAGCAATATCGTATCTGACAAAGAAGAGAGAGGGAGAAAAAGTGTCCTTGAGGAAGTTACCCTTGATTTGAGATTTAAAGAATGAATAGGGGTTAGCTGGATAGAGAAAGCATGTCTGGCAAATGGCAGCACATGCAAAGGCCCTGAGGTCCAGGAATGTGTTTCAATCTAGGAGCCATAGGGCAGCCAATATGGCAGGGGCAGAGAGAGTTCAGGGGAAGAGTAGGGTAGATGAGATATCTCATGGCTGGAGGAGGAGGAACCTAAAGACAGGAGGACTTGAGACCACAGGGGACAAGTGGTATCTGTCACAAAATCCCACCTTGTCCACTAACAGGTGACTCCCCAAATTCAGATGCATGAGTATATATAATGGGCCTTCTTTGCACTCTGGCTTCAGGGTGCTTCTGAGGATTCTAGATGATGTGAGAGCATAGAGGGCTGGACATCCAGTGTGACCACTTGTGTGGTCTCAGGAGAAACGCAGAAGGTCCTGCCCCTCTGCCCATCTACCAAAAGGGACAATGCAGGACTGCAACTCATGCAATTACCCCCTTGGTGTTCTTCAAGAACATGTTCACCAGCAAAGCAAATTTTTAAAGGCCTTAAATTAATTGCTTGCAAAAGTACTCATTGCACTTAACCAATGGAGTCCCTGCTAAATAAATGACAGGCATAATTGGGACTCATCCCCTGCCACTGCCTGGTCCCTAAAATGGAGGGAAGTCACCCAAGCACAAAACACCTGCAGAGGCAGCTCCGGCCCCAGCTATTCAGAGACCACTCCCCCAGCGCTGCTCCAAAATACTCTAGCCATTTCCACTCCTGGGAAATGAGAAAAATCAGAGTGATACCTTTAATACTATTTATTTAGATCCTGTCAGGTAGGAATTCCAAGCACATCCCTCTGTCTCCACTTAATCACCATTAATGACATGGCCTATGGGGCAATAATGGTGGAATCAAACATGGAAATACTAATTCTGACTTGAGACATTTCACCTGGACAGAATGGGAGGCCTTCTCCCACTTTCCGCAGCAGATGGACCTCACTGAAAGTTCATACCCAAGGTATCCCACCCCCATACATCAGAGCCATTTGCCTCCCCAGACCCCACGTGCTACACACAGCTCTTATCTCTACATTTCATTTTATACATTTATACCAAATGGTCCCATCATGATTCATGAGGCTCAAGAACTCAAATAAATCTCCCAGGCAGATAAACCAGCTTCCAGTGTGAGCCGGCCAGCTCCTGGGAATGGCTGGCGTGAGGGATGGCATCTCACAGAGGCCCATGCTGCCCTTTCCAGAGGCACATCATATGAATTCTGTGGGCCTGAGACACTTTTGCCTTCATGGGCTCCTTTTCCCCATTAAAAAATATGTATATACATATATATATATATATATTTAAAATATTTATGTATAATATATATATAAAATACACACACACAGGCATATAAGTGTATATATACAATCTTTTTTACTTTGTTGATATAAAGATGAATATATCACTACCATATATTTAAATTTTTTCTTTGACCTAAAAGTTCTTTTTTTCTTCTGATTTTAGAAGAAATTAGAAAACCCTAAAGACTGTACACAAAAACTACTAGAACTGATAAATGAATTCAGCAAGGTAGCAGGATGCAAGATTAACATACAGAAATCTGTTGCATTTCTTTACACTAACAATGAAATTTCAGAAAGGGAAAGTAAAAAAACAATCCCTTTAAAAATCACATCAAAGGAATAAACCTGAGGACTATAAAACATTGATAAAGAAAACTGAAGATGATTCAAAGAAATGGAAAACCAAAGGGGTAATGGAGGAGGAATAAATTAGGAGTTTGGGATTAACAGATATGCACTAGTATATATAAAATAGATAAACAACAAGGACCTACTGTATAGCACAGCAAACTATGTTCAATTTCTTGTAATAAACTCTTGTAATGGAAAAGAATCTGAAAATATATGCATATATATGTATAACTGAATCACTTTGCTATACACCTGAAACTAGCATTGTAAATCAACTACACATCAATTAAAAAATAAAATTAAAAAAAAGAAATGGAAAGATAGCCCATGTTCTTGGATTGGAAGAATTAATGTTGTTTAAATGGTCATACTACCCAAAGCAATCTACAGATTTAATGCGATCTCTATCAAATTACCCATGACATTTTTCACAGAACTAGAACAAATTATCTTAAAACTTATATAGAACCATAAAAGACCCAGAATTGCCAAAGCAATCCTGAAGGAAAAGAAGAAAGCTGGAGACATAACCCTCCCAGATTTCAGACAATACTATAAAGCTACTATAATCAAAAAAGCATGGTATTGGCACAAAAACAGACATATGGATCAATAGAACAGACTAGAGAGCCCAGAAATCAACCCACACACCTATGGCCAATTAATCTTCAACAAAGGAGGCAAGAACATGCAATGGAGAAAAGACAGTCTCATGCCCATTTTTTGTCCTATGGATTATCTGTCTTTTTCTAAATGATTTTTTGAGAGTAAGTTACATATCTTAAACATGAGTCTTTTGTCAGATAAATATACGGCAAATCCTTATCCTTTCTCTGTGCTTGCCTTTTTTACTCTCTTGAAGGTATCTTTTGATGAACAGAAGTTCTTAATTTCAGTAAGACCCAATTTATCAATTTTTCTTTATGGTTGATGTGCTTTATTCTAAGAAATCTTTGCCTACCCCAAGGTCATGAAAATATTCTGTTACCTATTAGGAATATTCTTTTACACTTTCACATTTAGAATTGATTGTTGGCTTATAGTGTACAGTAAGAGTCAAGATGAATTTTCTCTCATATGGATAACTAGTGGTCCCCAGGTCATTTACTGAGAAGTATCCTCTCCCACTGCTCTGTGGTGCCTCTTTGATATAAATAAAATATCTGCTTGTATGGAAAAAACAATAATGCAAACCCCAGATATTAAAAAAAAGAAGGAAGTGATAGATGATGGCACAGTAAGAAATTAATTTCTCAAGTCTAGGGAGATCCTACTATTTACAGACAGTGTCACTCTATGTGAGCACCACCCCTCCTGTTCAAGTTTCTCATTAATTGGGAATTGATCCTAAGCTTACAGAGGTGTGTGGGTGTGGTCTCTGCCCATGAATCTCTAGCCCAGCCAAGAGGACACTGACAGGTACGGCTTCCTCCCTCATTATACTGGTGAGCAAACAGAGACTCATAGATGCTGGATAACGTACCCATGTTCACTGTACTTGGAAACTGTTGAAGCTGGGATTCTAACACAAATCCACCTAACCCCAAAGTCCATGCTTTATCACTTCTACCCTCTGCTGCTCATGCCTGGGCAGATTGTGAAAGATTCCAGAGAGGAGGTGATATTAAAGCTGAATCTTAAGAGAAAAATAGGAACAGCACATCTATGGTTTTCAGGCTCCTTATCTACTCAAACTAAGCAGAGAAGAACCAGCAGCTCACTCGAAATCATAGTATCAGAAGAAGTTCCAGCTCCAGTTTAAATGTGAAAATGGCTCAAAGAAAGATGTCCATTATACACCTAAAAAAGTAAGGCAGGTAAACAAAGTCTTTAGGAATCAGATGAAATGTGTTTTTATATGTCTGTGCATATCTATGTCCATATGGTATAATATAATAAAATTGTTTTCCTTACATTTTATCACTTTATAAATTTACACTCCCCCATAGGTAATCATTGAAAAGCATTAAATGACATTACCAAAATTGAGATGTCTTGGATACTTAAAAAGCATGACAAAGCATTTTGAACCCCTAGGAAAACTTCAGGATGAATTAAACCTGATGTTACTCACTGCGGACTGTAAGCACTAAATTCTGTCTAGTTTAGTCTGAAAGTACTGTCATTGATCACCAGATTATATCTAAGTAAAAATAGTAATACAGGGAGAGAGAGATACAGAAATTGAGGGAGCCTTTTTTTTAACCCTAAGTGGGACTTCAAGTTCAAAATGGCAGACTAAATACATGCATTTATCTCCTCCTAAAAACCCACTAAATTGATACTGAAGGAATTTAAAAAGCAATAGACCTACAAGAACTTAAAGAAAGAGAAGTAATCTTCTGTTAAAGATAGATTTTAATAAATTCTGGGAGCATGGTAAGGAAGTGGTAACAGGAAGCAGGGTAGAGAAAACTCCAGAAGACAACATGAGAAATGAGAAAGATCAGCCACGGAAGAAGCCAACCTGCCTTCAAGAAACCCAGAGAGCCTTAAGACCTGGAAATGTTAAGCCCAGTGAAATCTCTGGCATCTGGCAGGGAAATACCAGGATTATAGCTGTACAGTGTAGATTGCACGAGCGGGGTTCTGAGAAGGGTGTCTTCAGAAAAAAATAAGAGAAAGACCTTGACCATACACTTAAGATAAGAAAAATCTTGGGGGAAAAAAATGAAGGCATAACAAAGACAAATCATTTAAAGGAGGGAAAAAGGCAACTACAAACTCCAGGGAAAAAAAGAAATAAAATGTCATCTTAGTATTGGATCTGAAAAGAACAATATTTACACAGCCAAAATAATGTAAGCTCTATTTATTACTTTTATTGTATATAATAAAAATGACAATCTGTCAAGATTGCGGGAAGGAAAGGTATGGGATGGAAATGAAATCAAATCTCACCTATCAGAGCCAGAAGTCTGAATTAATAATAACTGAAACTGATCAATCAAGAAGCACAGATATATACATATTTTTTGAGCTGTGGTGGTAAGCACCACCAGGGGCTTGAAGCTAAAAGAATTCAAGGTTATTGCCTCTGGGGAGTAAACCAAGGTAGAAGCGTGATTTTTTTTTTTTCATCATAAGCCTTTCCGTACTACTTTATTTTTTTAATCAAGAGACTGACCATTTTAAATTACTTATATTTTAAGACCCTTGGGCCCATATTTCTGTAACTGAGATTAGATATGTGTTAGTTAATACACCAAAAAGTCTGGAATAAAATACTTCACACTGTTAAGCGGGGTTAGGGTGGTGCCCTCAGGAAAGGGTGGGGTAAGGAGATAAGAGAATATTCTTTTTTTTCTACAAACTTCTCTGCTGTTTTAATTTATTTAACCACAAGCATATGACTTTTTTAAGTGGACAGTGGGAAGAATTGCGGGGAGAGAATCGCAAATCCAGAAGATACCGGGCAGGTTGATGTGAAACAGATTCAAGAGAAGAGAGAAAAGGTCTGTACACCTGAGTGCCCAGAAAAATCTCCTGATCTGAAAGCAGAAATGAGACTTGTCAAACACCACCCTCAACCCTGCCAGGCATAAAATGCAAGCAGAGTAATGACAGTGACTAGCCTGCGGACCCACCAACTGAAATTTAGTAAGCAAGTAACCAACTCCATTGCCAAGCCCCAGGAACAGCCAGTTGGGTTTCTTTTTTTTTTTTTTCTCACCAAGAAGCTTAAGTGGAAGCGAAAATACTAATTTCATATTTCTGCTCCAGCCAGCCAACCAAGATTGCCAAAGTTTTGCTGAGATGCCAGCCACGGAAGAGGCGAAATAAGCCTCACTCCCAGTGGCTGCTACTTCTAGAAATGATTCTTCTCGCTTTACACCAAATTATTCTTGTAAACCCTGATGATAGCAGAGGATACAGAGGAGATTAAAGCCTGTTCCGACCCAGCGGTGATCTGATAGTTTGCCTTGAGGTCTTGCAGAGAGCAGTGCAGACAGATAGGGGCTGCGGCCAATAGAGAGAGAGAGAGTATAAAGAATCCGGGTGATGTGGGCCAGGGAGGAAAAGGCACTCTCTCTGGGAAATGACCCTTACCTTCCTCTTGGAAGCACTGCTGTGTATCTAATGTAATCTTTTATGATAAACCTCCAAGCATCAGAATTCTACAAGATCCCTCCCTTCAAAAAGGAGGGTCTTCTAGGAGCTGGTATACAAATCAGCAAAGGTTCTATATATTCTTTACTCATCATTCTAAAACTTAAGTGTAACTCCCTCTTTAGAACCTTAAATAGCGACCCATCACCAAGAGATAGAGCATGAGTCAAAGTTGTATATACAGGAACAATGACATCAGCAAGCATTTAGCACTCACTGCATGCCAAGCATTGTTCTAAGCATTCTACATATACTAACTCAATTATACCTCATAATAACCCTATAAGGTAGGGACAATCATTATATCATTTTATAGATGAGAAAAACAAGGCACAGAGATGTCAAGTCATTTGCCCAAGGTCACACAGCTAGAAAGTGGTAGAGCCACTTGCCTCTAGAGTCTGTGTTCTGCCTCTCAGCACCTCCACCTGCATGTTTAATTGGTCTCTCAAACTTAACATGTCCTAAATGAACTCTTGATATCCTCCCCATCCTATTCTCTCCTCACCCTGCCCCCCTAAAACATTTGTTTCTCCCTAAAGCTTTCTTATCTCAGGTATTGACCACTCCATCCTTAATAGCTCAGGCCCAAATCCTTGGAGACATCCTTGACTCCTCTTATCACCACACCACTTCACAACTAACCTGTCAGGAAATCCCACCTCCAAAATCTACCTGCAGAACACACTCAGAATTTTAACCCCCGCTCACCATCTCCTCATCATCTCTCTCCTGGATGACTGCTGTTGATAGCCTCTTCATTGATTTCTCTGTCTACCTCCCACCTTACATGATTCTGAACCCCAAAGTGGATGCCCAATCAGTTACAAGTCCCCCTGCAGCCTTTCGAGCCTCCTCACCTAGTCTGCACCCCTTATTCTTCCCACTGCATCCACACTAGCCCTGTTGCTCTTCTTGAACACAACAGACATGCCCTACCTTGGGGCCTTTTCACCTGCTGCTCTTGCTGCCTGGGTTGTCTTCTGCTGGCTATCAGCATGTCTCACTCCCTCATAGCCTCCATACTCAGGTACCATCCTTTCATCCCTGACCATCCTGTTGACATTGAAACCCCTTAACCTTGCAACCTACTAATCATCTTCTCTGCCTTATTTTTCTCTAGAGCACCAATCATCTGGAATAGTACCTAACACAGACTGGGTACTGTAAGAAATATATCTTCCATTGATGAATAAATAGAACACCATTTCTGATAGCAAAATTCCATATTTTTTGGATGTTGATAGAAACTATTTTTAAAAGTTAACAAATTCTGCAATTTCCAGTAACAGAGATCCTTTAATGATTTGACTGCATAACATTCCCTAAATTTATTTGACCTCAAAAGTCTTTTGTCAGATTAGTGCTTCTTGGAAAAGTCTAGGCTAGAGATACAGGGGGACCTAGCTGGAATAGGAACATGAAAGAGAAAGAATACTGGTGAGGATGATAAAGATATTTCCATTTATATGCCAGCTCCAACTCATCGACAATGATTTCCTAGAGTGCTGGGTGGAAAAAAATCCTGAAGACTTGACCAGAACAGGGGCTGGGATTGATTAGTGATGTCTGCACAGTGCACAGCATGAGGGGATAGCATCACAGGTATCTGCCTTTACAGTGCATGGAATTTACTAAGAACTCCAGAGGAATCAATGATATGGGATTTCCATTTTATTCTTCTATGGCCTTTGTTTTTCAAGAAAAGAATTTCATAAGAAATTTCTTACAAGGGCAAGAAATATGGAGAAGAAACATTCAATAAAATCTCACAAAACCCAGCACCAGGATCTGAAGGCCACTTTGTTTTCCTAATCAATGGAGTAAAACATGATCTTTAAAGAAGTCAAGAGAAACATCTAGAGATACAGAGCTGAGAAAAACAGCACCCCAATGTTTCCTACCAACCCCTACCCAATCAGTCAGTTACCTTCCATAGAAGTAAGCATCCCCCTGTGAAAGACAGGAAGCAGGTGTTTTAGAGGCTCCATGGGAAGACTCCCTAGAAGGATTTTGCTGCTCACAGTAGAAGCCTGTGCAGTGTGGGGCTTAGAATAGTAAAGCTTGGTTTCTCTTCAATATGAGCCCCAGCTTCTGTAATTCAGTGTAGCAGATTAAATGGGCCCTATGTAGACTTCAAAACACATTGCACCCACTTGATCCCAGACTCATCTGACTGAACCAGCATCCTGTGAGGCCACCAGTTCAGGCTACTCCATGCAGTGCAATCATCACTCAGTCTCCACCCCGGGTGCAAGCTCACCTAGAAAGTGCAGGTGGATTAAAACCTCCCTGCAAAAAGCAAAACACCTCCAAATCGATAAGCTAAAGACGACTCACTAAGAAAAAGGGGGAAAGGACATGAAGAAGCAAATTTCACAAAACTAGATCCAAGTTGCCACAAAGAGGTTCAAACTCACAGGAGACAGAGGAGACACAAGTGAAAATATTTCCCTGTCTTGTTTGAGCTAAATCCCTTTATCTGGCTAACCCCTACTTGTCCTCCAGGTCTCAGCTGAAATCTCTCTTCCATGGAGGTGGTATTTTCTTCATAGCTCTCATCACCAGTTATGATGGGTGGATGTGTGCATTTTTCAGTTTAATTTCCATCCTCCCTACTAGCCCATGAGCTCCATGAAGGAAGGAACAATGTCTGATTTATTCACTATGTCCCCAAGACTTAGAAAAGTGTCTGGCAATATTCAGTACTTAATAAATATTGGTTTGATGAATGAATGAATGAAGCACAATTAGCTCTTTGCAGCAGCTCTGGGATAGGATTTTGCATCCATGTTCACCTCATCAAGACAGAACAATCTCCCCTTAGAAAGTACATTGAACTGAAGGGCAGAGCTGCTGCCTCCCACTCACACTGCCCCAAAGAGTACGAGGCACAAGGGTGTTCCAAGCCCTACATACCTATCTGAAGATAAATGCAAGAGGATCACCTAACACCTCTCCATAGTAGTATCACTGGGGAAGCTGCTGATTAATGTTTCTAAAAGGTGTAGCAGAGGATGCTACCAAAGTGTAAATTCTGCCAAAACTTAAGCATTTAAATTCTACTGCACAGGGGCTGTCAGAAAGCAATATTTTGTGAGCTACAGATTCCAATAAAACTCACTCTGAGATGATGAAGGCTTCCTTGGTAGCCTAAGGGCTGGTATATGAATAATCCACCAGCATTATGCTGTGTCACTTAAATATTCCTTTGGAGATTTGTCAGAAGAAAATTTAAGTAAAATTAAAGTTCAAATGGAGATGAAAAATTAAATTATGATCAAAGCTATAATCGTATATTGGATTTTTTAAAACACTGTAGAAAAAAGTCCCATTTAAGATTTCCTGTTTTGTATTTATGGATCCAAATGGAGGTATTCCCCCTGTGCCTTGTTTGAAAGGCTGATGTGCAAGGTTAAGCCTCCCCTGCCCCCTTATTTAGATGCTGAACCTAGCTCCAGGGGAAAAACAGCATCTCAGTTTCTATGGGCAATCCAATTTTAATCATTTTTGCTTTATTGGAATTTTCATAGGAGTCCAGGTACAAGAGATTCAGAATTAATCTAAGTCATAAACAAAGCAAAAATGGAGAGGAATGGAATGAATGATAATTCAATAGCTATAAGGCATGGTTCTTTTTTTCCTAAAATGTGCAGTATGGTATAGGATAGGGGAGGGGACCAAAGCACTGTTTGGATCCAACCCTCTCAAAGTCAGAAACATGTCTGAAGTTTATCTAAAACACTGGCATATGTGACTCCCACAAACAGCTTTTCTCCAGGGTTTCAGAATGTTCCCTGCCACCTATCAAACTCAGAGAAGCAGTTGTCATGGAAGGAGAGGTAACAGCAAGCTAATATCTGGAAGCCCCTGGAGAGAGACATGGCTTGACCATGGAACTGAAATGAACAATCCAAAAGAATAGAATTTACCACAGATTGAGCCCTACATGGACTGTCTGCATAGAACCCTCTGCCAGTGTGGCTCATGTGCTATAGCCTAACAGCAAATCCCAGGGAAAACAGGGATGATATCCAAAGTGCCCTGTGACTACATCACAGGGGCCGTCAACACCATGATGATCATATTAATGAAACTAGCAAAGTATCTTCTCTAGTCTAGACCAATGGCCTCTCTGAGCATAAGCTTATGGCAGTTTTTCACTGATCAAAAACAATAAAGACTATTTTTTAACTTGAAATTTTCTTATCAACCAGAAGACACTTCAAAGCACACAGAGAATACTAAAAAACATTTGACTAATCCAAAAGTAGGTGAGAGAGGAAAAATAGAAGAACAAGGAACAGAAGACACAAATAAAAAATAAAACCCGAGATAGTAGACTTAAATCCAACTATATCAGTAATTACATTAAATGTAAGTGGCTTAAACATGCCTTGTAAAAGGCGCTGATTGATAGACTGAAATAAAAAGCAAGATCAACTATATGCTACTTATAAGAAACACAAGCAAAAGAGCAAGAAAGGATGCGCAAAATGGAAGCCAGTGTCATTTTGTAAACTAATCTCCAAAGTAACATCCCATCACCTTTTCCATATTATTCATTAAAAGTGATTCACAAGGTTTAGCTCCCACAAGTGGAGATTACACAAGGTTGTGAATACCAAGAGGCAGAGACTCCTGGGAACCATTTTAGACACTATCTATTAAACAAATCTAGCAAGAGTGATCAAGGGGGAAAAAAGTAAAACACAAAACACCTGTATCAGGAATTAAAGAGGTGATATCAGTACAGATCATACAGATATACAAAGGAGAATAAGATAAAATGAACAACATTGTGTCAGTAAGTTCAACAATCTAGATGAAATGGACAAATTCCTTGAAAGACACAAGTTGTAAAACTGAAAAAAGAAGAAATAGAAAACATAAATATTCCTATTAAACAAATTGAATCTATAATTTCATATTTTCCCACAAAGAAAAGTCCCAGTCCCAGATGTCTTCACTGGTAAAGTCTATCAAATATTTAAGAAATAAATAATATAAATATACCCACATTCTTTCATAAAATAAGAGAACATTTCCAATTCATTTTATGAGGTCAGGCCACGTACAAACAGCAACAACAAAAACCACATACCAATATTCTCATGAACACTGATGTAAAAATTCTTAATAAAATACTTGCAAATCCAAAAAAATACCTGCATGCCAATGTTCATAGCAGCACTATTTACAATAGCCAAGACATGGAAACAGCCTAAATGTCCATCAACAGATGACTAGATAAAGAAGATGTGGTATATTTATACAATGGAATACTATTCAGCCATAAAAATGACAATGTAACACCATTTGCAGCAACATGGATGTCCCAGGAGAATGTCATTCTAAGTGAAGTAAGCCAGAAAGAGAAAGAAAAATACCATATGAGATCACTCATATGTGGAATCTAAAAAAAAAAAAAAAAAAAGAACACAAATATAAAACAGAAACAGACTCATAGACATAGAATACAAACTTGTGGTTGCCAAGGGGGAGGGGGTGGGCAGGGATAGACTGGGAGTTCAAAATTTGTAGATACTGACAGGCATATGTAGAATAGATAAACAAGATTATACTGTATAGCACAGGGAAATATATACAAGATCTTGTGGTAGCTCACAGCAAAAAAAAAAAAAATGTGACAATGAATATATGTATGTTCATGTATAACTGCAAAATTGTGCTCAGCACTGGAATTTGACACAACATTGTAAAATGACTATAACTCAATAAAAAGTGTTTAAAAAAATACTTGCAAATCAAATCCAGCAATATTTAAAAAGGATAATACAACACAATAAAATGAAGTTTATCTTAGGAATGCACAGTTGGTTCAATATTCAAAAAGTAATTAGTGCAATTCATCACATTAAAGAAAAAAGGAGAAAATCATGCTTTTTCTCAATAGATGTAGAAAAGAAAAAACACTTAACAAAATTTAACACCCATTTATGATTTTTTTTAAATCTCACCAAACTAGGAATAGAAAGAGACTTCCTCAATCTGATTAAAAGCATTATTTTGAAACTTACAGCTAACATTATACTTAATGGTAAAACAATAAATGTTTTCCCCTTACGATAAGGAATAAGGCAAGGATGTCCATTATCACTTCTTTTATTCAACATTTTGCTAGAATTCCTAGGTAGTCCAATAAGGCAAGAAAAATAAAAGACATAAGATTACAAGAGACAGAGGTAAAACTGTCATTATTTACAAATGATTGTGTACATAGGAAAACCTATGAAATCTACAAAATTTATCATAATTAAGGAGTTTAGCAAGATCTCTAAATACAAGGTCAATGTATAAGAGTCAATTAAATCTTTACACACTGGTGATGAATAATTGAAAGATAACATTTTAAAACAATACCATTTAAAATAGTATCAAAAGATATAAAATTAATAGGACTAAATCTGGAAGAAAGATTTACAAGACCTCTACACTGAAGATTAAAGAAGACCAAAATAAAATGGATGGACATAACATGCTCATGGATTGGAAGAATCAATATTGTTAAAACATCAGTCCTTCTCAAATTGATCTATAGATTCAATGCAATCCCAGTTCCAAAAGAGTTTCATGTGAAACTCAACAGTCTGATTCTAAAATGTATATGGAAATATAAACCACTTAAAATATCCAAAACAATCTTGAAAAAAGGAGAATAAGATTAGAAAGCTTATACATCCTGATTTCAAAACTTAATATAAAGCCATGATAACCAAGATAGTGTGGTATTGGCATAAGGATGGATAATAGATCAATGGAACAAATTAGAGAATTCAAAAGTAGACCCACACATATATAGCTAATTGATCTTTTACAAAGATGCCAAATCAATTCAATGAGGAGAGGAATGCTTTCTTAACAACTGGTGGAAGAACAACTAGCCATCGACATGGAAATGAAAGAAACTTTGACCTCTACTTCACAGCATACACAAAAATTAATTTGAGATGGATAAGAGGCTTAAACACAAAGTTGAAACCATAAAACTTTGATGAAAAAAACACAGGGGAATATCCTTGTAACCTTGGGGGTTAGCAAAGTTTCTTAGACAATGATAAAAATGATAATTTAGAATTCATTAAAATTTTAAGCAGCTGCTTATTGGAGAACACCATTTTTAAAAAGACAACACAAGCCATGGACTGAAAGAAAATGTTTGCAACACATGCATCTGACAATGAACTGTTATCCTGAATATCTAAGGAAGCCCTACAAGTCAATAATAAAAAGATAAATAACCCAGTCAAAAAATGGACAGAAGACCTAAACAAACATTCCTCCATTGAAGACATATAGATGGCCAATAAGCAGATGGAAAGATGCTCAATATTGCTAATTATCAGAGAAATACAAATCAAAACTACAATGAGGTATCACCTAACACTGGTCAGAATGGCCATCATTAAAAAGTCCACAAACAATAAATGCTGGAGGGGGTGTGGAGAAAAGGGAACCCTTCTACACTGTTGGTGGGAATGTAATTTGGTGCAGCCACTATTGAAAACAGTATGGAGAGTCCTTAAAAAGCTAAAAATAGACTTACTATATGATCCAGCAATTCCACTCCTGGGTATATCTCCAGAGAAAACACTAATTAGAAAAGATACATGCACCCCAATATTCATAGAACAATAGCTAAGACATAGAAGCAACCTAAGTGTCCATTGACAGATGAATGGATAAAGAAGTTGTGCTATATATATAATAGAACACTACTCAGCCATAAAAAATAATGAGATAATGACATTTGCAGCAATATGGATGGACCTAGAGATTATCATACTTAGTGAAGTAAGTCAGAGAAAAACAAATATTATATGATGTCACTTATATGTGGAATCTAAGAAAAATGATACAAATGAACAAAACAGAAAGAGATTCACAGACACAGGAAACAAATTTATGGTTACAGTGGAGGGAGGGCAAAGAGATAAATTAGGAGTTTGGGATTAACAGATACAAATTACCATATATAAAATAGATAAACAACCAGGTCCTACTGTATAGCACAGGGAACTATATTCAATATCTTGTAATAACCAACAATGAAAAAGAATATGTATATATGTATAACTGAATCACTACGCTGTACACCAGAAACTAACACAACATTGTAAATCAACTGTACTTCAATTTTTAAAAAAGAAAAGAAAAATAGACAAAGACTGCAACATAAATTTTCCAAAAGAAAATAAGCAAATAGCCCATAAGTACATGAAAAACTGCTCAATATTATTTTGTCATCAGAGAAATAAAAATTGAAGCCATGATGAAATACCATTCCACATTGGGTGAGATGGCTGTAAGCAAAAATAATGACAATAGAAGATGTTGGTGAGCGTGTGGAATAACAGGAACTCTCCTCCATTGCTCATGAGAATGCAAAATGGTACAACCACTATGGAAAATGCTTTGGCAGTTTCTTACTAAGTTAAATACACATCTACCCTATGACCCAATAATTCCACCCCTAAGTATCTACTGAATAGAATGTAAACATACGTCCATACAAAGATTTGCAAGTATTTGTTCATAGGAGCTTTATTCAGAATAACGAAAAACTGGAAACAAATGTCCATTTAGTGGTGGATGAATAAACACATTATGAACTATTCATAGAATGGACTACTAGTCACCAATAAAAGTGTTAAAAGGGTAGGATTACTGATACACATAACATGGATCAATCTCTAAAATATTTTGTTGTAGAGGAAAAAGCCAGGCAAAAAGGAGAGGAGATTATACGATTCCATTTATATGAAGTCCAATAACTCCCAAATTTAAACTTTGGTGATGGAGATCAGAAGAGAAACTGCCCCCAGGAGGTGAAAGGATTGGCAGGGTCACCAGGGGACTTTCTAGGACTAAGGAAATATTCTACATCTTGTTTAGCATGATGGTTACATGAATGTACACAATTGTCAAAACTCATCAAATTGAACACTTAAGATCTGCGCATTTTATTGCACTTTTTGGAAAACCAAGTAGAACACACAACTCCAGATTTCTTAAACAATGCAGTCTGCACTCTGCAGAATATTGAATTTTTCAACATTCTCAGTGTCAATTTCATTTCTTTTATGCCCCTTGATTTTTTAAGCTTCTCCAACAAGCCAACCCCTGGCATACTATGTAGTCTTCCTGAATGTTTCTGGCCAGGCTATGTAGGACCAAACTCACATTTCAGTAACAGAAGTCTTTATTTGGGGGCACACTAGAAATCCACATCCATCATTTTGAGACTTATTTACTGTTAACACTCCCCCAAGATTTGATCTTACTATTACTTCAAAATTAAATACATCGTCTGTGTTACACATCTCACTACCAAGATTACAAACCAGCTGCCTACACTGTATTCTGTTCGAACCACACAGTATTTTTTTTTTGAGTCAACATGCAGTAATTAGACGTTTTCACACAAAAATCCAGACTTCAGATTTTTTTAAACCATCAGTAGATCCATCAATAATTAACTGGAGCTAAAATATGGCAGCCTTCTTTTCAAAGGGCAGCTTATCATTTTTTTTACTTAAATATATTTATTTTTAAGGACTTACTGCTATGCCTGCAAAAAATAAATTCAGTGGCGACAACAATGTTACTCAATTCCAGCTGGATACTGTTAGCTACAGAAGAGTCTGGGCTATATACCTTGCTCTTTATGTTTAAAAGGAGAACATAAAGTGTTTAAGACATTTTATCACCTATAGAGTTTGTTCTCAACATAGTCATAAAGGTGAAAGAGAATTAAAAAGTAAATAACTTTATCACATTGTAACTCAACTATTATTCAATACCAAGTCTGTGCAGCACATACACTTAGCTCTTGGTCCACTTAAAAATCTTTTTGTATGCAAACACTAACATTAGTTCCGAAATGAGAAACACTGCCGCAAGTCTAAATTCCTCCACTGAACTCTGAGTTCCTCGAGGAACAAGGATATATCTTATTGATTTTTACATCCTGGAACCAAGCACAATATCTGGCCCAGAGCATTAACATATTTTTTCATTAAATGGACTCAATGGGCACTGGGTATATAAACATCTCTCAAGCAGGAAACTGGAATGCAGTGGAGAGGCAGAATTTAAAACAGGAAGGTAGCTCCCGCCTGCTCTTCTAGTGAAGAACCCAAAGTTACAGATACCACCAAGGACAGAGTCCCTCAAAGATATCTTGAAGATGCTGCTTTATAAAATGTCACATCCAACTTTAACACCCAGTTTAGTGCATGTTCCTGACAAGTCAAACTGGGAAAGGTATACAGGGTCCAGGGTTAGATCTCCAAGGTGGGATGAAGAAGGTTTTGTGAGAACAGTACAGGAAGATCTCATGAGGAACTTTGGGGCTAGCGAGGAAGGTGCCTTTCATATCCAGGAGACCAAAGACCAGTAATGACCTGATAATATTAACAATGGTAATAGCGATGATAATAATAAATAACAGTAAATAATTCTCTCATTTAATCTTCACTATAATCCTGTGGGGTAGGAAGCATAATTATCCCCACTTCATATATGGAAAACTATGGCAGATTCCCACCTCCTGATTTTCCTACATTTGTGTAATCCCTCCCCTTCCATGTAGGTGGGAACTGTGACTTGCTTCTAACCAACAGGATATGGCAAAGGGGATGTTTGTGATTGTTAGGTAAGATTGTAAGACTGTCTTGCTAAGAGAATTTTTGGCTGGCCGTCTTTGGAGAAGCCAGCCACCATGTTGTGAGTTACCATCGTGGAGAGGCCCACATGGCAAGGAGCTGTTGGTTGACAACAACCAACGAGAAATCGGGGCCCTGAGTCTGACAGCCTGCAAGAAACTGAATGCCATCAACAATCATGCAAGCTTGGAAGCAGATCCATCATCACTGGAGCCTCCAGACGAGGACATAGCCCAGTCAACACCCCGAATTGCAGCCTTATGAGACTCAGAGCAAAGGACTCACCAAAGCCCCCCACCTGGACTCCTGACCCACAGGAACTTAGCCCTAACAAGTGTATGTTATTTTAAGCTACTAAATTGGCAGTAATATTGTTACACAACAGTAGACAACAAATATAAAAACTGAGGCTTCCATAATTGATAGAACTAAGGAAGAACTTGGATTTGAACCTGATTTCAGAGTTGTGGTTTAGAGTCCTGGGCCCCACCCATAAGATTCTGACTTGACAGGTCAGAGCTAGAGACAGAGAAGCTACGCAGCCAGCAAGGATCCTGGGGCATTTGGCGCAGCTGGTCTTTAGACCACAATGTACAAATTACCCCCAAAACATAAGGGAAAATGGAAAGGCAGAGCCATGCTAGGAACTAGAAGTGAACACAAGTATAATGTGAAAGGGTTGATTCCAAGAGAAGAGTCTTAAGCAATTCTCAGGCCAGGCTGCACATTAGAACTACCTGGGGGCTTTTAAAATCCAAATCCAGGCTCCACTCCCTGGACCAATGACTTTTGAACCCCTGAAAATGGAACACAAGCATCAGTATTTTTTTTAAACTGACATAAATTGTATATAACATAAAAGTCACCATTTTAAAGTGTACAGGGAACTCAATATCATTTGGTGTATTCACAGTGTTGTGCAACCACCACATCTATCTAGTTCCAAAACATTCTCACCTGGTCTAAAGGAAATCTCACACCCATTAGCAGTCAGTCACTCCCCCTTTTCTCCAGCCCCCAAGCTGCTTTCTGCCTCAATGGATTTGCCTATGCTGGATAGTTCATATAAATAGAATCACATCATATATACAGTAGCCAAAAGGTAGAAACAGCCAGGATGTCCATCAACAAATAAATGGATTTAAAAAAAAAGTATTGTCAGACATATGGACCAATGGAACAGAACAGAGAGCCCAGAAATGAACCCACAAACATTTGGTCAACTAATCTTCAACAAAGGAGGCAAGAATATACAATGAAATAAAGACAGCCTCTTCAGCAAATGGTGTTGGGAAAACTGGACAACAGCATGTAAATCAATGAAGCTAGAACACTCCCTTACACCATATACAAAAATAAACTCAAAATGGATAAAAGACTTAAACATAAGACAAGATACAATAAACCTCGTAGAAGAAAATATAGGCAAAACATTATCTCACATACATCTCAAAAATGCTCTCCAAGGGCAGTCTACCCAAGCAACAGAAATAAAAGCAAGAATAAACAAATGGGACTTAATTAAGCTTACAAGCTTCTGCACAGAAAAGGAAACCATAAGTAAAACAAAACAACAACATACGGAATGGAAGAAAATTTTTGCAAACGATGAAACCGACAAAGGCTTGATCTCCAGAATATATAAGCAGCTCATATGGCATAATAAAAAAAAAAAAAAAACAATCCAAAAATGGGCAGAAGATCTAAACAAGCAATTCTCCAAGGAAGAAATACAAATGATCAATAGGCACATGAAAAAAATGCTCAATATCACTAATTATCAGGTAAATGCAAATCAAAACTACAATGAGGTATTACCTCACACCAGCCAGAATGGCCATAATTCAAAAGTCTACAAATGACAAGTGCTGGAGAGGATTTGGGAAAAAGGGAACTCTCCTACACTGCTGGTGGGAATGCAATTTGGTGCAGCCACTGTGGAAAACAGTATGGAGATTCCTCAAAAGACTAGGAATAGACTTACCACATGACCCAGGAATCCCACTCCTGGGCATATATCCAGAAGGAACCCTACTTCAAAATGACACCTGCACCCCAATGTTCATAGCAGCACTATTTACAATAGCCAAGACAAGGAAACAGACTAAATGTCCATCAACAGATGACTGGATAAAGATGTGGTATATTTATACAATGGAATACTATTCAGCCATATAAATGACAACACAACGCCATTTGCAGCAACATGGATGTTCCTGGAGAATGTCATTCTAAGTGAAGTAAGCCAGAAAGAGAAAGAAAAATACCATATGAGATCGCTTATATGTGAAATCTAAAAACAACCCCCCAAAAAAGAACATAAATACAAAACAGAAACAGACTCATAGATATAGAATACAAACTTGTGGTTGCCAAGGGGGAGAGGGGTGGGAAGGGATAGACTAGGATTTCAGAATTTGTAGATACTGATGAGCATATGCAGAATAGATAAACAAGATTATAGTGTATAGCACAGGGAAATATATACAAGATCTTGTGGTAGCTCACAGAGAAAAAAATGTGACAGTGAGTATATGTCCATGTATGACTGAAAAATTGTTCTGAACACTGGAATTTGACACAACATTGTAAAATGATTATAAATCAATAAAAAAATGCTTTAAAAGAAAGAAAGAAAGAAAGAAAGAAAGAAAGAAAGAAAAAGAAAGAAAGAAAGAAAGAAAGAAAGAAAGGAAGGAAGAAAGAAAGGAAGGAAGAAAGGAAGGAAGAAAGAAAGGAAGGAAGAAAGAAAGAAAGAAAGAAAGAAAGAAAGAAAGAAAGAAAGAAAGAAAGCAAGCATTCAAAAATTGTTATCAATCAAACAGATGCGTAAATAAAGTGTAATTTATTGCATGTTTTCTTCCAGGTAGTAAAAAATGATGTGACTTTAGAAAAAAAAAAAAAAGAAAAGTTGTGCTCAGCACTGGAATTTGACACAACATTGTAAAATGACTATAACTCAATAAAAATGATTTTTAAAAAAGTATGGTCTATTAGTATGATGGAACATTATTCAGCCATAAAAAGGAATGAAGAGCCAAAATAGGCTACAATGTGCATAAACCTCGAAAACACTACACTGGGTGAATGAGACATCAGTTTTTTTTTAATCTCCCAGGGGATACCAAGGTGCACCCAAGGTTGAGACCCATTGGTCTAAGCAATAGACATAGTTCAGGCTGAATTAAATAAGGCAGTCAGAGGAGGGAGGGACATTTCATTGAGGATGACCATGTGAGGATGCCCAGCCGCTGCCAGGATGGGGGTGAGCCATGACGATGGCAGCCCTGATCCCAGCACATGGGGACAGATTTCAGCTCCTTTGGATCCTCAGCCGTCTGATACATTTCATGGGCTCTCCAGCTCTAGGACAGAGGAGGCCAAGGAACCCAGTGAGAGGGCATTCAGAAAGAAAATTCATGATATTTTCCCTTGGGGTATACAGAGGCCAGCCTTGATCTCAGCCATGGGTCCAACCTAACTTTCCAAATTCCTTCTTAAATTTGACTTGCCACTTCCAGAAAACCCAAAACTCTGCCCCAAAGTCAAAGTGTGACACCCCAGAGTTCCTTTAAGAGGAGTGAGCTTTCAAAAACAACACTGGTACCCATATCAGACTGGAATCATCCCTTCCAAGTGAGGGGAAGTGAGGGTGTTGGCACTCCAGAGTCTATTTGCATCAGGTTTTTATGGAAAATATGGTCATGTCACTCACAAGAAAAACAAATCACAGCCCACACTGGAGCTGTGGCTTAATAACATGGCTGAGCATTAGTGCAGGCTTTCCACGTCAATATCAAACCTGAGAAAACTAGCCACAAGCTCCCAGAAACATTTCTGCCAAATGATTTGGGGGGGGGGGAATAGCAGAGATGCCCCTTAATGTTGCCTTCTCTGCACGAAGAGGTTCGGGTAGCAACGCCAAATACGCTCATTGCTGGGGTCTTTCCAGTCAAAGCAAGCTGAGCGTGGACTGTCCTCATGCAGCAGGCCAGGTGTGGATTTAGACCAATATAATAACACTGGTGCAAATGTAAATAGATTTAACTCCCCCACAGCAATCTAGATTATTTTAATATGTTTTCTCAGTGGCATTCCGTATTTCTCCCAAAAGCAAATGAACATCCCTCAGCAATGAATTAAAACAAAGAAGTAATAAGTTGAGGACACAGGGCTCAGGGTGGGAGTTGCTGGCTGTACAAGAACATACTGCAAGTGGCATTTCCAAGTCTAGACGTCTTCATCATAAATGCTAGCACTCCTGTTTGCAGAGACCCCAAGCTTCTCAGAAAGGAGGACACACCTAGCAGTTTGTTTCAAGCTTCTTGTCCACACCCTTTTTCTCCAGACCTCCGGCCCACCCAACCCACCTTCCATGGCCAAGTCATGTAGGTTTTACCTCCTAAATCTCTCTGGAATCCACTCACAGCTCAGCCACACTCTGACATCATTATATATATAAATCAAGCCACTATCGTCTCTGGCTGCTTGAATATAAACACCTCTGACTGGTCTCCCCATTCCTCCTTCTCCTTGTTGCAATCTGTGCCCCACACAGAGATCAAAGCAATACCTTCAGAATCACATACAAACAGATCACTCCCTTCCAGTGGCTCCCCATTGCTCTGTGGGTTAACAATCACACAAGCCCAGCTCTACTAAGCACAATTCTCTCATTTCACCCTTACAACAGCCCTTTATTTCACCAACAGGTGGTTAACTGGGATGCCCAAGGTGACAGAGCTAGAGTATAGTTTCAGCGTCTTCACAAAAGACTTCCATGAGCCAGGCTCTCCCTCCTCCAGCTCTCCCTTGCCTTCCAGGCTCCAGCCACATAAACCTCTCCAATGCCCCTCAAATGTGCTACATTCCTTTTGGCCTCAGGGCCTTCACATGTGCTGTTTCTCACCCTGAAATGTCATTCTCAACCTTTCTTACCTGGTTAACACACCCTCCAGGTCTCCCCTGAAATGTCATCTCACGATAAAGACTTTATTTTTTAATATAACAGTTTTATTGAAATATAATTCACATACCATACAATTCATCCATTTAAAATACACAAATCAATGGTTTTCAGTATATTTACAGAGTTGGGTAACCACCACCATTATAGTTTCAGAACATACTCATCACCCCTAAAGGAAACTCTATATCCATTAGCAGTCATCTCCCATTTCCCTCGCCCCACTACCCAGACCCTGGCAATGACTAATCTACTTTCTGTCTCTGTGGATTTGCCCATTGTAGATATTACATATAAATGGAACCATACGATATGGTTTCTTTCACTGAGCATCATTTCTTCAAGGTTCATTCATGTTATAGCATGTATCATTTTTATAGCCAAATAATATTCCATCGTGTGGACAGACCACATTCTATTTATCCATTCATCATTCGATAAATATTTGGGCTGTTTCCACTCTTCAACTGTTATGAACAGTGCTGCTGTGATGTGTGTGCACACATTCGTGTGGACATGTTTTCATTCCTCTTAGGTCTATACCAAGAAGTAGAGAGTTTCTGGGTCATATGAAAACTCTATGCTTAGCCTTTTGAGGAACTTGCAGACAGTCTAAGGAAGCCTTTCCTGACCCTCCAAGACTGAGGTTCCCCCTCCCAATTTGCATATTCTCTTCATACCTTTTATTTCTCTTTCACAGCAGTTGCGACAAACACGTCAGTGACCTGGTTAACCCTTGGCTTAATGCCCATATGCCCTCTAGATCATCAATGTCCAATAGAAATATGATGTAACCACATGTCTACTTTCACAATTGGTAGCAGCCACATTAAAAATAATAATAAAACAAAACAGGTGAAAGTAATTTTAACATCACTTATTTGATCAAGTATATCCAAAATAACACTTCAGCATGTATTAAGCATTTTTGAAAATAGTAATGAAACACTTAGCATTCTTCTTTTTTAATAGCATCTTCAAAGTCCAGTATGTATTTTCACTTCTGACAGAGCTCAACTGGTACTCACCACATTTCAAGTGCTCAGTAACCCCATGTGGCTAGCGGCAATCTTACTGGAAGGTGGATCCCCTAAACTGCTTACTCCCTGAGGGCAGGAGCCCTGCCTGCTTTTGCTGGTTATCATATCCTCAGTCCCTGGTACAGTGTCTAGGGTGCAACAGGCATCCTGTGAATATATGCTAAACACTGAATAAATGAATCCACCCCAACCTCCACTCCTCCAAAAATAACCTCTGAAGTTCAACGTTCACCTGGATCCACCTGGTCTTTTCCAGCAACTTGAATTTGTTAAGAAATGACAATAAAACGTGGGGCTGCCATGTGCAGAACAGTGGGTCACAACGACCTTCCACTCTTCAGGCAAATAGTGTTTTTATTGAAGCCAGAACCAATTGAACAAAGAGGGGTGTTTTTTTTAATGTGACTGTGTTTTATTTTGTTTTATTTGTTTTATTTTACAATGTATGAACCACTTTGAAAGGGCAGAGTGCCTGTCTAGAGAAGCCTATTTAATTTCCTCCCTTTATTTTAAAATGTTGGGTAATGTTATTATAAAAGAAGTAGCTTCAACAAGTAAGTACACACGTACACACACACACACACACACACACACACACACACACACCACTACCTCATAAGTCCGTGGAGCAAATGAATCTAACAGCAGCTTCCTAATAGCCAGTCTTCTTTGTAGTGAGGAAATAATTACCAGCATGTAAAACCCTATATATATTCAACCATTCTCACTTCCTGCAAAATTCAAATCTACAATTGATTTTCTTTCTAGGGTCCTGAAACCAGCTTTGTCAAAATTACTCAGGAATGGAATGAAGCCAAGCATTACCCCTTGGGGACTCAGGACAAAGCAAGTCAGCCATGGTCAGTGCAGTGTTGGCCGCCACATACAATTACACCCAGACCTATGGGACAGCAATGCCCTGCTTGGTCCCTTCCCAGCCAGGTCCCCATTGCCTGGGCTGCAGCCAGAAGTATTCAGGCACAGGTACATTAAACAAGTATTTACTGGATTTTATTGGTGGTTAGGGGGTTGTAGTCGATTACAGTGCATTAATGGACCCAATTCTTCACAATGCCCTAAATCCAGGCCGTTTGCCATATAATTTCACAGTTCTTCTCACTAAAGAGTCAGAGTATATTTCTCCAGCCCTCGAAGCTGGGTTTAGTCATATGTCTTGCCTTGGCCAATGGAATTTTCATCAGTGTTATGTGGCCAGAAGCTTGAAGAGTGGGAGCTCAATCTCTCTTGCTCTCTTGTGCCTCTGTCATCACCATGAGAACACACCCTGGCAAGCCTACCAGACCCAGGAGAAGAGAAGAGACACCAGGAGCAGAGAAGGGCTTCCCAGATGTACCCAGCCTAGATCAACCAACCCTCAGCTTATCTAGAGATCCACAAAAATATGTAGTTGTTGTGTTAAGCCACTGATTTGGGGAAGCTTGTTACATAGCACTTTTGTGGCAATAGCTGACTGATACAAAGGTCACTGACCCTTATTTCTGTAGGTTTTAACAAAATTTAACAGCTATATGGAGATCCTCCAATTGCTTTTATTTATAACAAACTGAACTGAAGAGCTAGTTTGGCCCTGATAACTATCAGTTACCTATCCAGAAACTGGTTAATCCTTTCTTTTCCTTGTTAACAGAACTCCTGTTTCACTCAGGTAAGGGGCTGCCTTGTTCCTTAAGAGTGCTGGCCCAGCCTCAAGGAAAGAATCATGATTGGCTTAAGCAGGGTTTGGCAAAGTATAAGTTCAAGGGTCACATCTGGCCTACTGACTGTTTTTGTAAATAAAATTTTATTGGAACAGAGCCAGGCCCATTCATTTATGCATCGCCTACGGCCACTTTCATGCTACCACGGCACAGCTGAGTATTTGTAGCAGAGGCTGTCTGAACCAAAAAGCCTAAAATATTATCATTTTTTAACAAAAAAACTTTGTTGTTCCCTAGTCTAAGGCTTAGATCCTAAACTAATGTTCCTCAAACCCCCCTTAGCCAGCGATTGGTCTAAGTCTGGTCCCAAGACTCCATTCCAACTGTTCTAGTGAGGGCTGTTCTGGCTGAGATGTAGGAAGTCTGCTGGGATCTTCTGGGAGAGAATTTAATATAGAAATGTGCAGGGAGATGCCATGCCCCTTCCATCTTGTCTCTGGGTGTTGTCACGTGAGGACTTCATATTTGGATTGTGGCAGCCTCCACGACCACAGGAAGAAAGGCAAGAGCACCACGGAAAAGTCAAGCAAGAAATTCATTGTCTTCAGCTGTTCATTCCACAAACCCTGGAATCAGCTATCTCTAGCCTTAGTATGCAAGACAATAAACCCCTGTTGTTCAAGATGGGTGGATGGTCACTTGCTGGCTGGCTCTTCCAGAGGCAAGTCTTGCCTTGTCCTCCTTGCTCCAAAAGGCCTGGGGTCTGTACAAGCAACCAAGGAGGTGAACCCTGATGCCACAGTTAAGGCAAAATAACCCATTCACTAGTAGGAGAACTTGGTTAGACAGTCAGCACTTCCTCTGTCTCACCAACTAGATCAATGTGTCCTCTCACAGAAGAGGCTAAGCTTTCATCCCAGCTCATTCCCAGGGGACAAACTTGATGCTGGAACCTCCTCCCTCTATGCGCCAAAGAGAGGAAATTGGGGAGAGTGCCAGGCAGGAGAGATGCAGCAGTGGATGTGGTGTTCACGGAGCTTTGGTCTGTGGACCAGAAGAAACTGCATTTCTAGACATGGGGGTTTAAGAATGGAAACTTGGAGTCATGTCTCCTGGCGTTCTCCATCCCTCCAAGCCAGAGGGAATACATTTTGCTCCACCGCACCCGGGTGTAGGAAATGTCACATTCCTATTTCTGTAACTCCGGCTAAATCTGCTCTGAGTCCCTGTATGCCTGGCAGGTGGGGAATTCGCTCTCGTCATTATTGGGGCCTCTTTCCCTTCTTCGTAAGTTTACATAAGAACTCTGGGCTGCAGGTGGTTGGAAAGCCAGGCAGGAACTAGGCCCCTGGAGGTCATCATTGCTGTAGTTGCTCCTGATCTGGTAACATTTGGGGGCCATCTGCTATAAGCAGAACCTCATATGGTCATTCCACTGACCACAGAGCCGGCCATAGGGACCCTCACTGTAGCATGTCTCCACTATACATCAGGACTCCAAAAAGCCTTCTCTTAATCTCAGCTTCCTCTAAAATCAAGCTGCCCTTGCTTTCTCACCTCCAAACACAAATGCTAGCTCCTCCCCATCATGCCAAACCTTGGTGGCAACCCAGCTAAATCCTCCTCAAAGAGCCTCAGACACCAAAGCTTTTCACCTTCCTTCTTTAGGGAGATGATGCAAGGGTATTTGAGACCTCCAGAAACCCAATGGTGGCCTCTCTTCTGGGGGGATGGGGTTGACAGAGTCTCCTCTTCAGTGCTGTGTTTACCTTGCTTGCCACTATGTCCCCAGTACCTGGCACATAGTAGGTGCTATAAGGATGGCGCATGGTAGATGCTGTTAGTGTCTGTTGAACTGAACTCTTGAGGAGGTTGAAGCTATTAGCAGAAATCAGCCAAGCAACAGGATGGAAAACCAACCAATAAAAAAAAAAAAAATCAAGTAATTATGGCTTTGAGCTCTGAAACACAGGGCACCAGCCCAAGTTTGGGCAATTTTAATACAACAACCATTTTGCCTCCAAACAAACTGGCATCAGCTCCAGAAGCCTCCCTCTGCCTCTCAAAGAGAGCCAGTTTCTCCTTCTTTAAGTGGCAGCATTCCTCCTCGGGTTACAAAGAAGCAGTATTCATCCCTCTTGCCGCCAGCCAAGGACTGTAGCCAAGCACCAAAGGTTTGATAGTTAAGCAGTATATTTTAGAGGGAAAAACAAAATAACATCTCAAAACTCGATAAGCACCACCACTTTCCAGAGGGCAGATCTCATCTGTGAAACCTTCTGCAGCTCAAGCATTGACATGGTTCAATGACATACTTTGGGGATTTTTGCAGGGAATAGTGAAGGAGCTCTGCCAAATAAAGGGACAAGAACTCAGAGTTCCCAGAGCAATGAAGGAGGGAGCGGGTACATGGGAAAATGCAGGGGTGATGCATAGCAAGAGAAATCAGAAAGTTGGCCAGGACCAAGCACGGAATGATGTGACCTGTCCTTGGCCCCCAGTCTCAACAAGTCAACAAAATTCATTAATGCTTGGTAAGAATGGTTTATGCTTTGGAGAGCAAAGTAGACTCGAAGATAGAGACAGCAGATGTGGACTCAAATGCCCAGGACTCAGCAAGGAGGGTTGTGGTTCTGAGATATTAAGCCCCACCCTAGTCTCAGCAGAAATCTCAAGGTGGGCTTCAGACATTCATGGACCATGGAATTTGTGGCCTTGAGAGCACTGTTTTTTTAGTAGATGCTCCCAGTGCATCTTCCAGCTCCACCACTTCCTACTGGGGTTTTGAACAAGTTACTCAAAGCAAGTTACTCAAAGCATGCACTCAAACATCTCTAAAATTTCAGTTTCTTATCTCTAAAGCTGAGGACAGGGGGAGGGTATAGCTCAGTGGTAAAGTGCATGCTTAGCATGCATGAAGTCCTGGATTCAATACCCAGTACCTCCATTTAAAAATAGTAAAAAAATAAATAAATAAGTCTAATTACCTCCCCCCAACAAAAAAAAATTCTTAAATTTTAAACAAAATAAAATAAAATAAAGCAGAGGGCATATTGTATACCTTATAAGGAAGTTATTGTGCGATTAAGAGATAAATGTGTTCAGCCCAGTGCCTAGGACATAGCGAGCTCTCCATAAGTTTGAGCCACCATCACCATGACCTCTAGATCTCAGAGAACAGAGGGCTACCCATGGACACAGTGGGCCCCAAATCAGGCTGAATGGCAGAATCCCTCGGAAATACCCAAGCCCTACCCAAGACTAAGTCAGAACCACTGGAGGTAGAGCCCAGGAATCTGTATTTTTAAGCTCATCAAGTGATTGAAAGAATTGTAGCTTGCCTTCTTTTGGTTTTTTTTTTTTAATATTTCTTTTACTTTTTTTTTTTTACATTTCAATCATTTTAAATATATTCACAGATTTGCACAATCATCACCTGAGTCAATCTGAGAACATTTCAACACCTCAAAAAGAAGTTCCATATCCTTTAGCTCTTACCCTCACCCCCAGCCCCACATTGCAGGCCTAGGCAGCCACTAATCTACTTTCTGTCTCTATAGATTTCCCTATTCTGGACTTTCATAGTAACAGAATCATATAATATGTGACCTTTCTGCGTTTGGCTTCTTTCACACAGCATAATGTTTTCATGGTCCATCAGTATTGTAGCAGGTATCAGAACTTCACTCATTTTTATGGCCAAATAACATTCCACGTGTGGTTATACCACATTTTGTTTATCTATTCATCTGCTGAAGGGCATTTGGGTTATTGCCACCTTCTGGCTATTATGAATGATGCTACTACAAACATTCAAATGTAAGTTTTTGTGGACCTATGTTTTCATCTCTGAATAGACCTATCTCCAAGTAAGATATACGAATAAGTACATGAAAAGACACTCAACATCCTTAGCCATTGGAGAAATGCAAATCAAAACCACAACGAGATCCCACTTCACAAACATAGGATCAAAAAGACTGCCAGTAACAAGTGTTGGTGAGGATGTGGAGAAATTGGAACCCTCACACTCTGCTGGTGGGAATGTCAAATGGTGCAGCCACTTTGGAAAACAGTCCGTCAGTCCTTCAAACAATTAAATATAGAGTTACCACATGACCCAGAAATTCCACTCATTGGTATAGATCCACCTGGGCTCTTTTAATCTGTGGGAAATGAACCATCAGTACTTGGCAAGAACAGAGGAGAGAGAAGTGGGAGTTGTGAACACAGCCTTCACAACAGGAGCTTGTGGCTGCTTTCCTACTGAGAACATCTCACTTTGATGAATGATTTTGGGGTTGAAGACACAAATATTCATAAAAGGTGGCCCCTCAATGACTTCATCAGCTGCTCACCAAAGAAACCACTTTCTGTTCCAACCCTGGAGAGAAACGTGCTGAGTGGGAGCCGGCAAGCAGTGGTAAGTCTGACCTCTGTGCGTTATGAAAGATGGAGGGGATTTTCAAGAGTAATGTGGACTGTACTGATTTCTTTTCCCCACTGACTTTAGAACCTTCTGCATAATGCCTGGCACTCTTACGTTTTCTATTGCTTCTAAGTAAATTTCCAGTTCAGCACAGTCTAGAAATAATTTGCTAAGAAATAAATTTCTCTCCAAAGCAAACAAAAAATGCTAATATGGCTATAGTTATATTGCAGAGTTAATACAAATTGCACTTGTATATATACAGCACAGTTTCATGTGTTTTTGGTTGGGGGAGTCCTTTATTCTCACATAGGTTGCAGAATGAGGTGTATCAAGGCATTTGCCCAGCAAGACCCTGGCCGGGTTCTTATCTGATAGTGTCAGGGGTGAGTCACCTCTGCTGGATCATTATCTCAGTCATCTTTTTATCCTCCTCTCCTGGCAAGTTCTAGACACAAGGTGGTTCCATACATGTTTGTTGAATGAACAGGAGACGGATAACAACTGGGAATTCCAGACCTGCAGTCAGGATTCCAGAAACTGTGGGTATCTCCAAGACACTATGGCCAAATTCCTCAGTCTCACCATGATTTCTCTGTCTCAGTGTGAACCCTATGAGTGGTCCTTGTTACAGAACTCCTGTTCTGTATGGACACAGGTGTGTGCTAGGAGTATGAGTCGTGCGTAGGATTTTAGCAAACCCATTTGGAGAGCTCCATGCTTTGATATGTCACTCATGTCACTGCCCCTGCTCTCAGGATGAGGCCTCATCCTTCCGTGTAACTGGCAAACCCCAGGACCCTCTTCTCCTTGGCCGACACTCTGAAAGGCCCACCTTGGCAGCCCCTCATATTCATTTGACAGCGGTTCAAATTAGGGTGGCTAGCCTTCGTGCTAATCATTTGATTCTGCAAACCATTTCTCTTCTGACTGATTTTTTAATGCTTTATTGAATTATAATATACATATAGAAGCGTGCATACACAAGAGGTTGACTTGATAAATTTCTTACAATCTGAACGCACTCATATAGCCAACACCCAGATCCAGAAACAGAGCACTGTGGCCCCCTCCCACAACCCCCCTACCCACCTTTCAGTTACCACTCACCCTGGCTGCCAACAACCTCAACTCATTCCATGTGATTTTGTGCTTTGTGTCAGGCAGTAGTTCACACCTGGGAGCAATGTTGCCCCCCAGGGAACATTGGCAATGCCCAGAGACACTTTTGATTGTCACAGCTTGGGGGAGGCATGTTACTGGCAGCTAATGGGTAGAGTCCAGGGATGTTGTTAAACGTCCTACAATGCACAGGGCAGTCCTGCGACAGGGAACTATCCAACCCAAAATGTCAACAGTCTTCTCGGTTGAGAAACCCTGATATAAAGAGAGTCATATACTACCTACTCTTCTGTGCTTGTGATCAGTTTTAGCCCTTTGATACTGACCATTTAATAGGAAGCAAAAATGTCATATGGAGGCAAGTAAAGCCCTAAACAAAGAAAATCCAGAACTGCCTGCAAACCTGGTGACTTTAGAGTTGGGATTTGATTTCAATTCTTTCCATTTCATTTTTTGAGTGATTTTTCTTAAAATGGCATCCACTGGGCTCAAGGCCCTAAGATTCCCTCAAAGCTGAGGTTCACATGGGAATTTTGCACACACCCACACAGGTACACACTGTCATCTGCATGCAGACATCCACCCACAGACACACACATCCAGAGACACACACACCAACAACGACAGAGAGCAAACTTCACCATAAAAGCACAGTCCCCAGAAAAGCAGAAATGCACCCTTTTCTCCAGAGGGACATCTATTTCATTCATTTCATTCAGACTCTGACGGTCAAGCTGCTGCTAAGCCTAGCTCTCAGACGTCCCCCCTCTAGGAAAGAGAGATGGATTTTTTTTTTCTTTACTCAAGAATATAGATTTTAAAAACAAACACTTCTGCATCTCAAAGCAGGCTGTTCTTCCTGAGCTGCACATATTGATCAGCATTTTATTGTCAATTTTCTTTCAGTTGAACTGGAAAAAAATATAATCTAATTACATCCTTAGTGACAGTTGGGAATCAGTCGCACTAAATCCAACAGGGTGTGTTTGTGTGATTGAGGTGTTTAATTTGGGGGACAATGAAGCAGAAGCCTTGGCCATGTTTTAATGTCACTCGTACAGAATCTCTCTAAAGGGGTGAACACTCACAGTGGCACAAAGCTCCTTCTGAAGCAGAAAGGGATTCTGTCCCAGAAACTGAGTCAGGGTGGTCCATGGCTCCCCATGCCATTTAAGCTGTAATGTTTTACTAACGTCTCTTCAAGAGTCCCTGGAATGTGGAATAGGAAAGACGGAAATACTCCAAGTCTTGGCTAAGCGTCTATAAAGGGAAATAACCTGGGCTTGTAGATACTCCACTGCGTTTCCCTAAGCTGCTGCTTCCCAAATTGTTCTATTTCATCAGCCAGTAAAATATTTTTCTTAACTTGGGAAACAACGCAAGGTTGCCCTTTTTTCTGAAGGGGTGGAGGGTTAAGAAAGGACATTTTTAAATTACCAATTTCACCATCACCACCCCCTAAAAATACCACCATAATCAATCAGGCTGAATTAGGTTTTACTGCAATAACAAACAACCCCTAAGTCTCTGTGCCTCAGAACAACAGAAGTTGCTTTTCTTACTCACGCTCCATGTGCATCCCATGTCAAGGAGCAGTGGGTGGAGGGGATTTTGTTTCCACATTGAACTTACTCGGGGGCTCAGGTGATGGAGGTTCCATCACCCATCAGGGCAACAGAGGGAACAGAGCAGGAAGACCATGCACTAGGCATTTAATGCTCCAGCCTAGAACAGACACCCTGCATTTCTGCCCCAGCCCATGGACCAGGGCATCCCTCCCCCACCGTCCCACCCACAGAAATGGAGGAAGTAGGTGTCATCCTCCCATTGCCAAGAAGAAGACAAGAACTAGATACTAGTAAGTATTAGACATTTCTACCCCCGTAGCATTTCATAAAAGAAAAAGAAATCTGAAAACGCAAAATAAAACTGAACAAAATGGACATAATTTCAGAATAAAGAACAACAATCTTTCACCCACGTGCACATTCCCACAACATTTTCCCCATTGTTTTTCATTTCATCCTTTACCCATGAATATTTCCTACAGAATGGTCATGGTATAAGGAACCATTTGGGGACCACTGCTCTGAGCCAGGTGATTTTTTTTAAAAGCCCCAAGATTAGACCACAGAGCCCTCAGGAAAGATCTGTCAGGGCCAGGATGTTCGCACTTCTCACCATCAATGAGCAGACATCCATGGGGAGAATCTAGGCATCCTAGCCTCAAACAGGGGTTCTTTATAGCTTCATTCTAATGCCCTCACTTTGATCTTTGTCATCACTGTAAAGCCAGCTGGTCTCAAGATCTTAAATTCCCACTCTGGCTACATTCTCCCGTCCTCCACCTCTCCCACCTTCTCCTCCCTCCTAATTTTGCTCTTCACAAACTCAGCTTTGCTTTCCTCATCACCCTGGACCGTGCAGCCTTTGATTTCACTTCAGTTTCTTTTTCTTCACTTAAAATTCATGCAACATTAAATGTAGTACTTTTTCTTTCAGAAATCCCATCTTGTCTGGTCAGAATTATCTGTCCATCTCTCTAACCATCCCTCCATCTGTATATAGGCTGAGTCTGGGATGATGTTCACTTTATAGTAAGGAGGTTTATTTCTTGGGGTGGTAAAATTTGAGGTGACTTTTCTTTCTTTCCTGTTCTTTTTTGTGTTCCTTGAATTTCTTTTTAAACACTATTTCATTCAAAATAATCAAGGTGTTTTTTTTTAATCTACTCTGTATTACATTCATTCATATGCTCATCTAATCTCCCTACTTGATTACAAACTTCTTGGGTTATCAGATTGTTTTGTGGTCCCAGCATCAGAGATTCTGATTCAAAAGGGTTGGACCTTGGAATATGCAGGTCTAGAAACCATCTCAGAGGATTCCTTCACAGGTGTTCTAAGGCCAGCATTCTGAGAAGCCCTGATGCAAAAGAAAGGACCCTCACTTTAATTTATTTTCCTACCCAGCATAGGAATCAGCTGAAGTATTATCCAGTCAGGACCAATCTTAGTACTGGTTGTGTATGTAAGGAATTCAGAAACAGTTTAATCAAGGTTGAGGATGTAAAGGAGGCTTCTCTTTTGGATGTCAAGTCCCCACCTCATACATGGTGGCAATCAATGATGACACCTGTTCCTCTGGCTTCATATCCCATGGTTTTTGTTCATAGTTGAAGTGTGTCCATCCCCAAACTCAATGCCAGTTACTCACCTACACTTCTGCGGGAGATCTGATCTCCACAGGAGAAATCAAAATGGCCCCCATGGTGGTGGAAGTGAAAATTTGAATTCAATTAGTGAGGATGACACTGAAACATTTCCCAGGAAATGCTTTCAGCAGCTCTGCCCATCCATAATCTCACTCCATTTCAGGGCAAAGCCTTGCTTAAGTGGTACCGGCTTCCATTAGAGTAAATCATACTGACTCACAGCAAATGCAGATGAAGGTCAAAAAGGTTCTTATAACAAAGATTCACACACATGCACGCGCACGCACACACACACATACACCCCTCCCTAGAGACTGACCCCATTCAGCAAGAAATGCTGTTCCACCAAGCACCTATAAAACTTTGGTTCACTGATAAAAATGTGAGAGATGACCCTGACATCAAGGAGCTTACAGGGAAAGGAACAGGCTTGAACACAAGTGAGAATAATAGAGATGGAGTAGAAGAGCCCACCTTGAAATTTAAACAAAGTAGCACCAAGGACTGGTTCCCAAGCTGGGTCCCCCTGAGGCAGAGCCAAACTTGGCTCTGAACAAAAACCATGAGACTCACCTGGGAGCTTTTGTAACCATAGATCCTGACTGAGCCCCTAAGCATCCGAATCTCTGGGCATGAGCCCCAGGAATTGGTATATTTAATAAACACCCTCCCCCATGAGATTTTGACACTCCTAAGTGTTGGGGAAATATGGAACTATGGAAAATACCAAAGAAGTCACTAGTATAAACCGTAAGTGTTGACTCCTGTGCTGACTACTGTATCAATATCCTGCCTGCATGATCCCCGAGACTTTAAAAACCCTGCAAGGGAAGCATTTGTGGGAACGACTGTGGGTGTTGTTAATCAGAGCCAGGCACCTGTGATATTGAAGCCCTGCCCTGCCCTGCTGGTCACCCCTCCCCCTACAGGAGCTAGGTGGGAGTCTTTCCACAAGTTTTAATACAATGCATCCTATTTTCCAAGGTCACTGGGACACAGAGATGTTAAACAATCTGCCCAAGTCCTTACAGCTTATAACTGTCAAAATCTAGGGTTCAAACCCAAATCCATCTGACCCCAAAGATGTTTCCACTTGCTTCAACCCCAGAGTCATCCCAGTTGTAGAGACGACTGAACCCACCCAACAGTCGCTTTTGTTTTTAGAAACTGTCTCAGGTCCCCCTCTGAATATTAGACAAGGGTTGTTTCTTACAGGGCAAGGCTGTAGAAAGAACCTGAAGCAGTCCCCCTGTTTGAGACCCTACACAGACAGAGTCAGGATTCCTGGGTCCTGGTCCAGTTTCTGTACCTTCCTTAGTTTTCCCCAGGCGAAAAATAGCAACAATCTTTGACAGGCTCCCTCCCTCAGCGGACATAGGGAGGAAGAGTTAACTCTGTTCATGTTTTGAATAGACAGTTTCAGGGTCAATGATGATTTCACAGGATAGAAAATATCACAGTCATAGAACACTTTGCATTCAAATAGAATGTTCTCATTTTCAAAGGGCCTTCACTTGCCATCCCATCTTATCCTTCTAACAGTCCTGGGAGGGAAGTAGGGATTCCTAACCCTGTTCCCCAGACAGGAGACTGACGCACAGGCTTTCCAGTTCTAAGCAGGCTTGAAGAGGGAAAAGAAACTAAAGAGCTACTACGAGACGCAGTGTGGATTTTGCATAAATGAAGCAAAAGAAGATCAGAGGACCATGACAGACCATATGATATAGACTCCATCCTCCTACACCAACAACTGTGCTTTAAATATTAAGAAGACCTTTGCTAAGGGCAGGTCAGAAAGATGGGGCATTCTATACAATACATTAAGGAAGTCCATAGGTAGGTATGTTCCTACGTCATCTCCTGGAGGACCCCTAGGATTCTGGTGACACGTGTTCTGCACACTCTCTCTCACTTCTGCTGTTGGAGAGCTACCGTAGTTAAGTGGTTAATAGCGTGCACCCAGAGACCAGCCAGGTGAGTTCAAATCCAGCCCCACCTTTGAGTGACTGTATAACACCAGCCAAATTATATAATTTTCCTGAGCCTCAGTTTCCTCATCTGTAAAGTGGGTATGCCTCATTCATTAATCAAATTCTACCCTAGCATATGCTATACACCAGAGACAAAGTGAGGATCAAGAACAAGCATGACCCCTGCCTTCATGGTGATCATAGTATAGAAGAAGGCAGATATCTGTCAAAGAATCATGCCCAAAGGAAGAAGTATCTCTAGTTGGGCTAAGACCTAAACACAGTGAAAGCTGGTGCTATGAGAACAGGTAACAGGGGGTTGTTGTGACTCTTGTCATTATGGCCGCACTTCCCTGAGGCAGTGGTAACTCAGCTGGTAGATGAGAGACTTACCAGGTGAAGCGGGGAGGGAAAGAGCTTTCCAGGCCGAGAAAGCAAGATATGCAAAGGCCCTGTGGCAGAAAAGAGCATAGCATATGTACAGCAGTTTGAAAGGGACTAGAAAGAGTGAGTGAATGTGCAGATGATCATAGTGCCCACCTCATAGAGGAGCTGCAGGAAAACAGAGACCTATCTATGATGAGTTCAGTAAAAGACTAAACAGTAACACAGGACTAGGTTTCTTCCTGAATTTTCCCATGAAAGTCTGCAGTGGACTCAGAAGCCAAGTCCAATGTCCTCCTTCACAGCCCCCCCATTCAATCAGAAGCAAATGCACCCTCAATCACAATCAAATATCAAGAACCACATGGAATCTGCCAAGGGGACAGAGGCAGCCTCCTTCCAGAGCTGTGGTTGGCTTCCACTAGAGACTTTCAGATGGAAATTAGGCAGCTCTTCACCAGGGCCAAAGAGTAGAGCCTCTCACCCTGCTCAGTGAAAGAGCTGATGAATCATGCACACTGGTGGGTCAATCAGCCTGCGCATGTGAACAAGTTTATGGTGGAAATGAAGGGTTTTATTTGTTTGGCAAAACACAGGGTAGTTTACTTGCCAGGAGGGAAGAATGTCTGTCTGCCTGGGTTTTCTGGACAGGGGAGCGAAGCGGACTGAGGGCTTCCGTTTCATCTGCAGGCCCCTTGCAGAGGGAGCTGGGGAAAGCTTTGCAGCCATCTGGCACACCGTTTGCATCTCATCTGGCTCCAAACAAGGGTGGATGGGGCAGCTCTTGCCCTATGTTGGAAGAGGGATGGGAGGGAAACCAACGGAGGTGGCAGGGGGTGGCAGGTACTGGGGAGCACTGCCAGGACCTGGGGACCAGAGCACCCAACCCCACAGACTCTGAAACAGTAAAGCAGCCCTGGAGGGTCTTCGCAATCCAACCCCATCCTGGTGCCTGCAGACAGTCCCTCATGTGTGGAGATTCAACAGCACACACCCACAACCCCCACCCAGGATTGCCAGATATAGCAAGTGAAAAGACAGGACGCCACTCATACCTGAATTTCATATAAACAAGGAATCATTTTTAGTGTAAGTATGTCCCAAATATTGCAATTGGGATATAATTACTCTAAAAAAAAGTGTTAATTTGAAAATCAAGCTTAACTAGGTCTCCTGCATTTAATCTGGCAACCCTAGTCCTACACAAGCAACCCAGGACTTGGAAATTCACAGAGAAGGTCACACGCACAAGAACACAAACACATAGGCAAGCACATGAGCATGCACATACACAAACTCACGCCATGCCTCTCAGGGTCCAAAGCAAAGGGGGAGGCAAGGGCCAAGTTGAGAGTCCTGCTCACCCCCCCAACCAACACACACACACACACACACACACACACACACACACACACACACTTCCCTGTTTTCTGTGTCTGAACTCAGAACCAGCAGAGTCCCAGCCACCTCAGGTCCAAGCTGGGGTCAGAGGTGCCCTGATACAGCAGGACACTGACCAGCACCTGCCTGGGCTCTGGCCTGGAAGACACAGCAGAGCCCTGTGGGCCATGGCAAGTATGGGGGAGGAGACTCTGAGGCCGGAGGTTTATTCTGAAGCCCACCATCTTGGACCAACTGATGAGCCCATTTCCTTGTCCGCTCCCACTGCCTCTGCCCCAGTCTCCATCCCTGCCATTAAATCACTCACTGAGCATTTACTGAGCAGCTACTAAGGGCCTGGAGTGGGACTTGGCACAAAAGACATACCCGTGGTAAGCCACAGTCCAATATACCGAAAACTCAGTATTGACCTGCCCAGCATTGCTGAACATGCACAACAAGCCAAGCATTGCAGAAGTGGTGATCATTTCCGTGAATCTTCCCAACAGCCAAGGAGGAAGCTGCTATTTTTTTCTCTTGGAGGAAACTGAGACCAGACAGCTGAAAAGGCTGGCTCGAGGGCAAACAGGTGGGAAGCAGCCAGCCTTGGAACTTGCAGTAGCATAATCAAGAATGTTTGGGAAAATGAACGTTCCCTCAGGTAAGGCCACCTGCCAGAGTCAGAAGCTGGGGTCCTGCCAGGAGGGGCTGGTGGGGTGGCTGGGCCCTCAGGTGTGCCAGGGTGTGGAGTGACCTTGGTGCAAGTGAGGCGGGCAATGCCATCTGGCCAGCACCCTTCAAGCTTTGGAGGATGACCCTTATAGAAGATGGTACATGTGAGCCCTGGGGGACTGGGGAGCAGGGAGATATTTAACCAGGATGCGAATTCAGCACAGATGTCCCTCTGCCGTGGATATCTTGCCCCTAGGGACTTCTTAGAGAAGCACAGGCACAGAACCTCAAGCAATATGTGCCAGGATATTCATCACGATGCCATTTGCAACAGGGAGGAAGCAGGAACCATTCAAAGACCCATCGATCCAGGGTTGGCCAGATAAAGTACGGTGCATCCACACAGCACAATAACTGCCTTATGAGCAAGGTGGAGCCCAGGTTCCACCATGAGACAATGCCAAAGACACATCATTGACTGAAAAGAAGGCTTTTCCAAACAATAAGTGGAGCATTATCCCATTAAAACAAAGATTAAAATTAAATTATGTGTGACTATATGTGCTTGCATACCCAGGGAAAAGTGTGGAAGGATATGTCAACCCCCACCCCAGTGTCACCTCTGAGAAGCAAGATTGAAGAGAATCAGACAGAATAGTTGTGCTCTTTGTTTTCTATATACTTGTATTGTTAAAATTCTTTACAATAAGCAAATAATAATGTGTATTGCTAATAAGCAGAACAAAAGCCAAGGAATTACACTCAGGCCATGTAGACCATTTCATCCAGCTGACTTCCGAGAGGCCAGGACTTACAATTCCATCAGGACAACACAGAACACGGAATCAAAAGGAAAAAATGAAAAGGGCAGTAGATTTTCCCTCCCAAGCACCACACACCTTCCAATTTAAGCCAATGCGTCTCCAAGTCACAAATTCTTCCTTATCCAGAGACGCTAGACACAAGCCTCAGAGCAAAAATACAAGCCCTGCCCAGGTTTCTCCGGGAAGGTCTGACAGGTAAGGCAAGCCAAGTCCACCCACAGTCAGGCATGGGGAGACCAGACAGGAGGGGCCACAGGACCAAGGAAACTCACTGGGCAGCCCCTTCATTCTGCAAAGACCCTCGGAACCCGGAGCTGCACAGAGCCCCTGCAAGCCTGTTTCTATGACACCCTGGAACACAGCAAGAGGAGGCAGAAAGAAGGAAACAAGCAAAATTCACAAAACCCAGCCACACTTGGAGCATGCTAACAGTGTCTGCTCTCCTCTCTGTTTTGGGGAATCCACACTTTCTCCTTTGTGCCTTCAAGGTCCTTGCTTCTGCGCACCAGCTGTCCTCTGCCAGTTTGTCTCTACCATCTCTTTGGAGTTCCTCCCCTGCAGCTTTTCCCACTCCCCTCCCTCTCTGGGGCCACACTCAGACCCCTACCTGGGACACTGGCTCCCCAGCCAGTGAGGTCCAGGGGAGATGAGCTGAGACTCTGGAGGAGCAAAGCCAGGAGCCCTGTGGACTATAAGTAGCCTGACATCTTCCAGCTGGAGCCAATAGAAGGGAAAAGGGCAGAGCCTCCCTGGAACAGCCCCACGAATATAGGACTCTCAGTGGCCTCTCAGGGGATCTGTGATGATAGTCAGAAGTACTATCACCTCTATGTGCAGTTGCCTGCAAGGAAGGCAGTGCAGGAAGCCGTGTGTTGCTCAGAGAACAAAAAACAGGGAATTAAATGTACCATCTGCTTATTAGCAAGAGATTTTGAGGCAGACGCTTAAATATGCCTGCCCAGGCATTATAAAACATTGGGGTAAATGTTAATTTAAAAAACCCAAGTTCTTGTGCTTGCAAAAAAACATCTTTCTTTTCTCTCTCTTCTTAGTGATTTGGAGGCTCTGTACCCTAGAGTCACAGCACCAGGAAGGTTGACCTCACTGGACTTTGGCAGCTGTGCAAAGTGAGACCCCAAACACTTGCTGGGGACCCATCTTAGGGAGATCTTTGGGGGAGGGGCTACAAGTCATCATTTCCTCCCTCCTTCCTTGTCCCCACCCAAAAATTAGACGGCATTAGCCTGGTGCCACCACAGGGGAGAGGAATATCCACAAAAAACCCTGATCCTTTCCCTGACATCAAAGACCCAAAAAGTTGAGAGTAGGGGAGCTGATTCCCTCCCCTCTGGAGTCCCACAAGGTGAGCACTTGCTGCAACCCCACCCCAGCACCGTGTGTATTTCAAAAGCAGCTATATTCATGCCTTCAGGGGACACCTGAGATTCTCAGCATAAATGTTTTCAGCTTTGCAGACCACAATGTCTCTGTCCCAACTCTCCCACTGTAGCAGGAAAGCAGCCACAGACAATAGGCACGTGAATGGGTGTGGCTGTGTGTTAATAAAATTTTATTTCCAAACACAGGTTGTGGGGAGAACGGCTTAGAACCGCGGACCAGAGTCTGCCTCCTCCACTAGAGTAGAATCTTCCGGAGAACAGGGACTGATCCATCCTGTAGACCAGCACCTAGCCTGGCACCTGCCACCCAGCATCCAGAAACTGCTCAAACACTTGGAGAAGGAATGAGGAAGGCAAGTGTCCCCCAGTGCAGAGAGGTGAGGGTCTCCCAACAGCACATCTTGTGTGGAGTAACACAGCCAGAGCAGAGCTCTCCACCAAGGCTGGGTCTTTCCAAGGTGGTATGGAAAAGTGACCGCTGAGTATTTGGGGAGGGGACAGAAGCTTTGGAGTTACACACACACACACTACAGTTTTCCAAGAGCGTCAAGACCATTGAGCGTCCTGTGTTTCACTGCACACACCCTGGCTGGGTGCAGTAGTGCCCAGACTTAGGGTGAATCTTTGTAACCACCCCACCAACTGGTTTTCATTAAAATTCCAGCAGTACCCAGTGAGCATGTTAAATCCAATGGGCTCTCTTCAACAACTGACCCTCATCCTTCTCGCTCTCCTGTGTGTGGAGCCACACGTCCTTTGCCTGCCGGTCTTCTGACCCTTCTCGTGGATTCTTCATTTCTCATCCTGAAGATTGCCCAGGCTTATACCAAAGCCCCTTCTCTTGCCACTCCTCCCTCTCCCCAGTCAATCTCCAGTGTCCCCATGGCCTCAACTAGCATCAACCCCAATGACCCTCAAGTCTGAATCTCCATCCCCAACCCATCTATTCATTAGATGTTGCCACCTGGGTCTCAGAGCGACGTCAGAGTCCAGAAGCAAATTCATGATCTTACCTGCCTTTCTGGAGGTCAGTTTCACCCTGCATTTTCCTCATTCCCAATACCCAATAGATCCTTAAGTCCTTTGAAATGTTTCTCATAAGCTTTCCTCAATTCAGCCACACAGCTTTACCACCACCACCATCGTCCAAGCCACTAGCAACCCACCAGCAACCAGACTTCTATCCCAGCCCCCAAACTGGTCTCCCTCCTGCTCCCCGAACTCCAAGTCATGTTCCAGGGGACACAAAGGGACAATGACCACCTTGCCGAAATTTTTTAAATTAGGAGGGCATTGGCCTGCAGCACAAGTCTTTCCAGCTGAGAAGCTCAAATCAAGCTCCAGTTTGCTAGCAATGAGGTTAAATATTTCTGAAATGAGTAAAGCCAAGGGCAACACAGTTCACATTCCAAAACTACTCCAGGCACAGAGGCATCCACCTTCTGGGAGCTCAGAGGTCTGGACCATCCAGTATGCAGCCTGTGCCTCTCTGTTCCAGCTGAAAGGAATGCCTTCTATGCCTTCTTCATCCCCTTCCAAGGATCCTCCACCATCCGGCTTCCCACACTTTGCCCTTGGAGGATGAGAAAACCTCCTGCCACTTCACGCTCGAACTCTGCGTTCCTCAGAAGCTTGCCTCACAAACTACAGAATGGCTGAGGCAGACACTCTGCACTCCAGCGGGCGGCCATATCTTCACGTCAGCTTGAGAGATTGTTGCCAGGGAAATATCTATATCTCGGCAGAAAGAGCTTCCACACTGTGGAGTTCAGCTGTGCTCAAAGGGGAATCCTGAAACCCAGATGTTGCTGGTCCAAATGCCCTGTCTCAGCAGCCGGCTTTGGAACTCTCCATTGTGGGAGTGAACCCCAAGTGCCACCTGCTCTGCTGGAATCCTGGACCCTGAGAACCAAGGGGGAGGTTGGGGGAAGCTGATGAGTTCCATGTGGAAAGCCGAGATGCTACCTGAATCCAATCAGAGGTTTAGGTGGACAGTATCACGCCCCACCTTGTCACTAGTGGATGAGGGGATGGAGGACGAAGTCTGATTTGCGCAAATAATTAAAAGTGGAGATGACCATTTGTTTTGTGCTCTTTCTGTGTCTAAATGTTATGCCAAGCATCTTCTATTTATTATCTTGTCATTTTGTTGAATATACACATAACCTTCTACTGAAATTATATCTCATTATCTCCATTTTATAGAGGAGGAAACTGAGTCCCATGGAGGTTGGGTAAATTTTCCAAGGCCTCATAGCTCGTAAGCAGTACAGCAGGGACCCAAACTCAACACTCACACTCTGAAATAACTTTTTGCAAGTGTAGGCTTGTGGCTCTAAGCCAAGGTGATTTCACCTGCCTACTCCTGCAATGTCTGGGGATGATTTGGGTTGCCACAACTGAGAGTAGGGAATCAATGCTACTGGTATCTAGTGGGCAGAGACCAGGGATGATTTTAAGGACCAATGCAGAGGACAGCTCCCCATCATGGAGAATGATCTGGCCCCAAATGTCAACAGCACCGAAGTTGAGAGAGCCAGGTGCAGACCATCAGCAGCAAGAAGTGGGAAGACCCACAGTCTGGATTCACCTCTCGAGGGAGCCCCTTGCTGACAACAACCTCCTGCTCTGGTCTCAACCCGAGGACTCTTGAGTGGAGAGTCCATCAGGGGATTTCAGGGATTCCAATGAGTTATTACCCTTGAAAGCTCAACTCTGCCCAGCAACAACAACTCAGAAATCTATGCCAAGCTGCCTGCTCTTGGGAAAAGCTGAGCAAACGCCTGGGGTTGATAACCAATTACCTAGGAAAGACTTTTCTCTCCTCTCAAGAAGAGCTGTGGGTCGGACTCACCCTGCGGTCACTCTGAAGGAATCAATAAAGGCTCTGGGAGAACTCGGACTTCGATACCTTCTCAGCTTCACTGGTCCTGGAGGGGGCAAAAGGAGTCTGCAGAACTTGTGATCCCTGGTGGGGGATCAGCCCAGACTAGTCACACACCCTTCTTCCACCTCACATCCATCAGGACTCCAGCGCAGGCTCCTGGGGCTCCAGCTTACCTCCTAAAAGCATCCCCTAGCAACCACCAGAGGAAGCAGCCCCCTCCTTAAATACAAGGAGCCACTCTGCGGGACAACCAGTTACATGTAAACCTCAGCTATCCACAGTACCAGACACGGTGACAGGAAAGGGTATTTTATCCTTAAAAACGTCTGGATACAACATGGACAGGGAGGTGTTGCCCGCGCAGCTTCTGCAGAGAAAAGCCCCAAATGATCTGCATCTAAAAATAATCTGCTATTAAAGAACAAGGATTTTTTTTTTTTTTTACATTTCAGCCAAGATAATGGTCTTCACACACAAAATCTCATGAAAAAGCATTCTGTTTCTTCTTGATCCATTTGGACGTGGTCTGTGAGTGAAGAAATGGCTCTCTTCCTTGAAGAAATAGCTGCTGCTCCTGGCACCAGCCTGAAACGGCTCCTTGGTTCTTTAAAGAGAATATTCCTATAGAAACTAAAAAGGAGGAGAAATCTGTCTGGAGGGCATTCTGGGAAGCCTGGGCTTTGGCCAACCTTTAAACTTGAAAACCAAGATGCCACCTCCATGAGGGGCCACTGCCCCCCTAGAAGACCCAAGTGTCCCAAAAGGAGAGAATCATATTCGGGTTCAGAAAACAAAGGTGATTTCTGTCCATTTATGACATAATCCTTCACACCATGGAATCCTCACTTTCCTTCATGAACCAAAAAGTTCAATAGGGTTTCTGCCTTTTTAAAAGGTCATCATCTGCACATAATTCCTTAACCACTGAAGGCATTTACCATGGAGAGTCTGACCTAAGACCTCTGTCTTTTGTGATGCACCCTCAAAATCAAACATGGCTGCAAGCAAGATGCATGAAGTGAATTTCAGCACTAAATCACATTCACTGAGCACATACTACATGCCAGGCACAACACTAGGTGCTTTCTATGGATAACCTTCACTTAATCTCAGGAACAATTACCCCATGAAACAGGGCCTGTTGACATATCCTTTTCCCCAATGAGGACACTAAGGCTCAGAGAGGTTAAGTAACTTGTCCCCAGTCACCCAGCTAAGGAAGGGCCAGAGCCAGGATTCAAACTGAGTAGTCTGGCTCCAAACCCACATTCCTAGGCATCCCACCCACTTGGTCACTTCATTCCATTCTGGTGTCCTCGTTTTTGGCAAAGTTCCATGTAAAAGAGGGAGCTGACAGGAGGAAAGTGCTTCTGACAATAGAAGTTTCACCGCATTGCACAGCCCCCATAATTGTGTCTCAGACCCAGGACCTCTCCTCTCACCATACTGCGACATATCCTTTCTCACGCTTTCCACGATGTGTCCCAGTAAACCTTTCATAAATATTATCCTTGTCCTGGAATCTCAGAGAGAAATTCACCTGGTTCTGGTGTCCAAGTGACCCATGATCCAAACACAGCCACAGGGAGGTGAGGGAGCAGCCCCACACAGAGTCAGATGGGCTTTGATGCAGCCTGGTGAATGGGAGGCAGGCTGCTGCCGCCTGCATGAATTCAAGAGAAAGAGGGGCCCTCTCCCTCGTGGGTCTCACTAGCCACAAATCAAAATTTTGAGACAAGCTCAACCAAGCAAATGGTAAAGAATAAAAACATTTGGAAGAAACAAAAAGGTCAACCTCATTATCCATTAAAAACTCTCAAGGTGGCGGCCCTCGCCAAGGGGACAGCTGTCCAGCCAGCTCTCATCTGTCCTCCGGACACTTGTGCTCCCCAAATGTAAGGTCAGCCAGGTCACAACTGGAAGATTCAGAAAAGAAAGCAGAAAGCAGGGGCCTGGGGGTCAAGCTGGCCACGAGGCTTCCACCCCACACACGCCTAGTGACTCAGGTACCCACGCACATATGCAACAAATCTCTCTCACACGGACCCTCGGCCAGCAAGGACCAGAACCGGGCAGCATCCGAGGGGATGCACAGAACTTTGCTTCACTGTTCTTCTCCGAAGGGATGAGGAGAGAGGAGTGATTTCAGGGTTGGAAGCCACCTGCCTTCTCTCAACTCTCACTGCCCAGCCAGCATGGGGAGCAGGGACAGGAAGATGAGAGGCAGGTGAGGGGCTTGGTGAGCTGCCACCAGCACACATGCTGACAGGGCAGGTCAGAGCCTGTGCCCACGTACTTCCCACCCAAGTCCCTAACCAGAAGGAAGGCACACAAAACCAGCAAAGTCCCAGAGAGGTGCCCAAAACAGCTCTGCTCAGGATGGGGGTCAGAGTAATCCCCACCTCCTTCCCCTTCTAAGCGCCCCCAGGACACAGAGCTCCCCGTCCCTTTTTGGCTAAACACGGAGCCCACGGCTCTCCCAGCCAGGGACGACGTCGTGGGAGAATCAGCGAGTTGATCCTACATAAACAAGGGAGTTGCCACCAACAACGGAGCATCTAGTTTCTCAGGAGGTCCCTACGAGCTGTCACACCGCGCCCGCCACCAGGAGTTGCTGCCCAATTATCAACTTGGACCTGACGGCCGACGGGGATCATCCCTGCCCACCCCCAGCCCCCGTCCCTCCTGCACTCCCGCTCACTTACACCTCTGTCTTCGCCACCTGTCTGGGTGCCGGTCTCTTCCCTGCCCAGACGTGGCGTGTCTTCTCCTTCCTCCTTCGCTGCGCTTCCTCCTTCCAGCCCCAGCCTCAGCCTCTTCTCCTCCGGAGGGGCATCCTCCTCCTCCCGCCTCTGCCGGCCATCCCTGCCTCTGAGCTTGCCCGTGTCCTCGGGGCTGCCGGAAGGGCTGGCCATGGCTCCAGGGGGCTCTGCCTGCACTTGGGGGAGAGGAAGGACCCAGCAGCCTTCCGAACCCAGCGGTCTGTCGGTGAGAGACCGGGCTTCTGAGCGCGGGCTCGGTGGGTTCGCGCGGCTGGGCTCGAGCTGGGCTCCTCCGTGGACCACTTCTGTCTCTCTGCCGCCCCCTGCTGGCTGCTCGCGCGCACCGCGGGCAAGCGTGGAAGAGGCCTGAGCGGGTCTCACCTGCCCGAGGCCAGACTCGCTCAGGCAAAGCTCTGCCTCCAGGTCGCACACGGGTAGTATCCTTTCCCAAGGAAGGGAGGGGAGAAGGGACAGGCAGACATCCACTTTTCCAACGCCCTGCAAGGATGGACACCCTGGTCCATGGTACTGTTCTGCATCTTGAATGGTTTGGACGTGGCTGGAAAACTGAGGCTGCTCAAAAATCGTGGAGAATTCAGCTAGAGGATGATGTGCTTAATGCAAAGGCACCATCTTCTGAAGCTCTGCTTACCCATCAAGGGTGTTTACTGACCATCATTATGGACTAGGCATGGCAATGCAGGAGGAGGTTATAATCGTGACCCTGGCAGGCTTGTCTCTGCCCTGGCAGAGCCCGGTGCCTGGGGGAAAGGTGTTGTTTCACTGACACTGACAATGGGGCAAAGGGCTGCAAAGGAGAAGTGCTGGGGGCACAGGAACCTAAAACAGAAAAGCCTCAGCAAATAGACAAAGGGAGGAGACATTGAGAAATATTTTGGAGTGATGGGTTGATAACTCTGAGTGTGCACCCCATGTGCCCTTAGCACCAGTGTGAAGCTCTCTTCTCAGCTGTGTGACAAGTTAAGCCAGGAGGTATTTTCTGGACATGTAGGTGTTATACCCAGTGTCCAGGGCAGGCTGAGTGAGTGCCAGGCTCCTGTGTGCCCCGAGCTTCCCCAATCAAGAGCTGAGACCATGTTGCAATTGCTTGTTTAATTTACCCCCCAAGCTCCTGCAGGGAGTTGCTGCCTCTACCTTGTTCACAATTTTATCCTTAAAAGCTATCATGGTGGGTGGCACACAGAAGGTGCTCAAGAAACATTTGTTGGATGAGGAAATGGATCTGCTCCCATCCAGGGTTCTCTGCATCCTAAATGCTCCCCTCCTTGCTCTAGCCCCTTCCTCTCTCCTCTGTCTCTTCCCTCTGCCCCAGCACAAATAAAACCCTATTATTATCCACACTGTACAGAGGAGGAGACTGAGGCTTAAAGAGGGTAAGCGATCTGCCCAAGACACCCTAGCGTGGAAACTGCTGCCACTGAATTGGGAAATCAAAATGCATAGGGTCATTGGATCTCACGGTGGCAGAGCCAAGTGGTGGCTCTTAACCACCAAGGCAAGTGGGCATGGTTACCATGACAGACAGCAGAGTCAAAGCAGAAGTCAGGGCAGTCTGACCCACACAGAACTATAGCAGCAGCCAATCAAGCATGGTGCTCCAAGAAGTATAGATGGCAAGCCTATTGAATTTCTACTTGATCTCTATAAGCAGAAGAGTTCCAGATCAAGTGAACAAAAGTCTGACTTGAATCATAAAGACAGTCATGACCCCTCAATCAATTCCCAGACTTCAGCCAGTTTACAGACTCAAGGAGGCTGGATCCCCTTGAGGAAGGAACCCGGTACACTGTCAAAACTGTATTAATTTTTCTCGCAGCCTTCCCCAAAGGGACCAGCAGCCTTTTATCAGAGTGACTGCATTGGGATAAAGGGGGGAAAAAATCAGACATATCCAGGATCATTGAATAAAGGCTCTGAACTAACACTAATTCCAAGAGACGTAAAATATCACTAGGGTACACCAGTCAGAGTGGAGCTCATGTAGATCAGACAATTAATAGAGTTTTGGCTCCACCAAATCAACAGCGGCCCAATGGGTCAGCAAATCCATCCTGTGGTTATTAATACAGTGGAAGAACTGGGATTCAAACCCAAGGTGTCCAGCTTAGAGTCTGTGCTTTTAACCACAAAACAGTCAGAAATCTCTAGGAAGAAAGTATAATTCAGAGTTCCAGTCCCCATGCTCCAAGCGCAGACCAAGGTCACGGTGTCAAACCCATCTTCTGCAGCATTTGAAACTAGGCAGGAAAATTAGGGACAGTTAAAAGGTCATAGGGCCTGACATCAAAAGAAAGGGCATGAGTTTACTAAGCCAGTGGGGCTAGATCCCCCAGGGACCACCCCTCACCTTCCCAGCAGTTTAACTAGACATGATGGTCAAGGTGAGGGAAAGGCCAGAACAAAGGTAAGCTTTTTTATCCTCACCTGGGGAAATGTCTATAAATTCCTTGGAGGTCTCTCGGGTATAAAATAAACAAGTGATAAATCAACAAGCTACAGGGATGGAAACTGTGAAATAAGTTATGGATTACTTGAAGGAAGATATGCTTTCTGCATTGGCAGGGTCTCTGGACTGCCATCCTAATCCATACACCTGCAGAAAAGATGCATCTGACCCCAAAAAGAGTTTGGATCCCCCAAAAGCAGAATCCAACACAAGAATTCAAGTGCACATAGTATATTTTGGAGGTGATCCAGGAGTCTGGCGATAGACTGAGGACATGGGGTAGGGAAGGAAAGGCAGCTTATAAGGGATTTGTTGGTAACCAACTTACTAGTGTGGACACCTAGAGCAAATCCAACTGGGAGAAAATGTAGACAGTGCACCTCAGAGTCATCCCAACTAAGGGGACAGGAGCTGAGTATTCACTAAATCTTGACTGACAGCTACTCCCTAGATGGTTCTAATTTCCAAGTGCTTCTGGCAAAGTGGGCGTTGGTAGCCATAGAGAGCCTCAGGCAAAGGCAAGTCAGCACATACAGAAATGGTGAAGGAAAGGGATGTGGGCAAGGACCACAACACCATCTGCTACAGTGCTAGCCCTGCTCCTATGGCAGGTCCCAAAGATGCCTGGATTCTCACAGTGGGCCTCAGAGAGCAGGTTAGTTCAGCCGGGGCTTTGGGGGCAGAGCCCAATTTGTATTCTGGGTTCACTCTCAGCCGCAGCATCTCAGGCAGGAAAACTGATCTTTAGGAGCTGAATTTTCCTCATCTGTAAAATAGGCTAACAGTACCTTACGGATTATTGTGAGAATTGAACGGAATTGTGCATATAAAGCTCTTAGCCTAATGTATAAGGGCTCAAAAAGAAAGCATGTTTATTAATATCATTCACTCATGTGCTTTTTTTAAAGGGAAGGCAAATCTGGCCCTGCAGTTGGCAGGGCCTGAGGCTTCAAGATGCAATGAGGGAGAGAAGGAGGGAGATTGAATAAGGATGAGTCTGAGAGCCCAGGGCCCGAGGACAACCGCATCCTGCCCTGGAGCCAGGTCAGCCACAAGAAACTGAGTCTGATGTCTGAAGCTGGCCATAAACTGGGGCATGAGGAACACAAACCCTATAGTTTCCCTGCTGAAATCCCTCCTGCAAACATCCAGCCGTCTGGGAGGTATAGGGAGGAATCCGCAGTTAGGACCACTCTCTTCCCACTAACACCCACCTTAGGTTGTCAGCTGTGGGCCAGGGCTCCATCAAGATGAGACAGTTACTCTCCCCAAGCTCCCATCCATCCGAGCTATCCAGGCACTGGCCCCACCCCCCAGGAGAATAGATCCCTGATCCCAAGGCATTGCTGCTTCCTCTCCAATGAGAAATCCCAACAGTGGGTACTGACCCTTCCAAATCCATAACTTCTTCAGGCAACTGACCCCCAAACTGACCCCCAAGCCGTGTATCCACTGGTGCCACCTACAACACATCACCCACAGCAGGACTCCCAATATACCCCACCGACAGCCAGGACCCCCAGGGTCCTGAACTGAAAAGTCAGGATTTGTGCTGTTCGGCACCATTGCTGAGAATCCCGTAAGTCCTGTCACGTCCCATCAGTAGTCACCGGGGTCAGTGAGGCTTTCTCCCCCCACACTGTGCCCCAGGTCACCATGCGCCTTTGCTCACAGTCTCCTGGCTTCTACTGCATTTGGAATGCACGTAAGTCTGTGAGTCCTGCCCCTATAATTACACAGGGGCTCACAGTTCCTACCAGGGCCATCAATGAGCTTCCCATCAGCCCAACTATGAGAGTACAATCCTGCTGGTGGTTTATTCTTAATTTTAATTTTTTGTTAAACTTTTTTTTACTTATCAAGATGCAAATGACATTCCAACAAGCCACCAGATTCCAGATTCAAAAATGTCACTTTTTCCTTTGTCACATCTCACCTTTAATTCTGGGATGTGACTGGAATCCCATGTTTTTCTTCTCCTTCTCCCAGGGATCATCACAACCCAACTCTTTATCTACTTAAACGGTTTACACACAGGGCTTCTGAGGGTCTCTCCTATGACCCCCAGCACCCACCTTTTCCCTCCTCAGCTCTGAACCAAACTGGAAAGCAGGCGTCTGTCACAAAGAAAAGCAAACATCAGACGTCAGCGTTTACCTAAACCCTTCCTGCAGGCCCTCCTCTAGGCGTCCTGGGCACGTGGATGCTTGTCTTGATTATCCAAATCTCCCCTCCTCTTGTTCTTACTAAGTGGGTATGCGCTGTGTCCCATTGTTTTCTACTGTGAGGTGCTGATTGCTGCAAGAGCCTTTTAATACACATACAACACTTAGAACAAAGACGAATCCCTGCCTTCTCTCTGGCACGACTGCACCATAAATTGCAGAGTTTAGAGAAGAGAGCATCAAAGGCAGCGCCCACACAGCCTGTGTGTGGGAGAGACAGTTCTGGGAGAGGCAGGAGGCAGGCCCCAGCCCCAACACTAGCATCTTGAGTTTGTGTGGGCAATGGGATAAAAACTCATAATCGTGAACTATTGAACCCACTGAAACTGTATGTGCATACTTCCGTTTTACTCAGTGGGAGATATGATTCTGAATTCAAATTCACTAAAGGTTCCATGACCCACCCCCAAAAGGCAAGAACTACCAAACTGCATTCACTTCAATACTGAATATACCTTGATCTTGAATATAACCAAGGAACGGAGAAAGGAGTAAATGTCATTGTTTGGATGCCTCCACTGTGCAGGGCACAAATGTGAACCATCACATCTCTTTCTCATACTAACTCCATGAAGTAATTATTATCAACAGCCCCATTTTTCAGATAAGGAGACTGAGGATGGAGAGTACAAGTTACTCCCATGTGCCATCCAGTTGATAAGAGCTTTGGTAATAATATTAGCAAAATAGTAACAGCTGATGGGTTTTGAGAGCTTATTCTGTCTCGGGCACTGTTCTAAACACTTTATTATGTTAACAAATTAAACCTTCACTACAGCTCATTGAGGCTACTACTACTATTATTATTATTACTATCACCATTTTACAGATGAGAAAGCTGAAGAATAGAGCTGGAACTTGCATCTCAATTGTCTGCCTTGAACTCATGCTCTTAAATTCTCAGTGACACCACCTCCCAGAACTTTCTGGTGATCACTACAAGCTCAGGCTGACTTTGTTTAGAACCAACAAAGACCACAATGTGTTCTCTAATAATTCCAGATTTAACATTAGCAAGAGCCTCACCCTTAGTTCTCTCTGTATTCCAACACCACTCACCACCCAAGAGGCTGCACATTCGTGTTAGTAACAAAACAAGAGAAGAAAGCTCACTCAAGACTGCAGTATGTGGTGAAAATCAGGTTTGAACCCAGGCATGTCTGTTTTGTGAGCCTGAGCTCTAAGACACATGCAGCCATCTGCCCAACATCTTCTCTTCCTGCATAGAAAACCCTGGCTTAATGGAAGGCAATGATGTCCCTGGAAGGTCCACATGAGGCACAGAGGGTAGATAGCAGGCTCCTAGTCACCTCCAGAAGATTATACCAGAGAAAACCAAATATCAACCACGTGGGTTGGGAGACAACCTTGATTAACCAAATAGAGGAGGAAATTCCCCATCCCTTGGGCTGAGCAGAGTCTACTAAGACAGAACAGAAGTGTCTTTCATCTTTCCTTTCATACTGCTGCCAATGCTCAGCAAGAGTCCCAGTGGGTAAGACTACCTGTGTTTGCGTCCCAGCTCTGCCATTATACTATTTTATGAACATGAATAAAATCATTTGCCAAGCAATGCCTCCAAAGCTAAGTAGAATTTATACAGTAATAATTACCTCTGTTCTACACATATGCATACCCAAACACACACACTCAAACACAGATGAAATTTAAGGATGCTGAGGAAGTGAATGCTTGTAAAGAAGATAACGTGTTATCTTCTCATCATAGACCTGTGGCATCTGACTCCTCATTTACATCTAGGCAGGATTCATATTCTCTCTCTCTCTCTCTCCCCCCTTCCCTGTCTCTGTCTCTGTCTCTCTCTCACTATTACCTCTCTTCCTCCTAGGCTTCCTCCTATTTTTGTCAACACATAAGCCCCAGTAACCCTAGCCACACACCCCTTTTCTTGCTAGCTGGATCCCTGCTTTCCCGTTGTTGCTGGGCATGTACTTCAGCACCACGGCCAGAGCAAATATCCCCTTTTCCTTCAGGGAAGTGGCTGCCTGGATTTCTGACTCAATCTCTGTCCCTATGAATCTCTCTCACTCCCTCTTGCTCCCCTTCTTCTTCCCCCCCCCTCTCTCATCTTCCCTCCTTTCCTCTCCTCTTTCCCTCTACCTAATGCTCTTTGAGCACACTTGTGATGTCAAAGTTGTACCCAAGGAGGGAAGTTCCATCCCAGTCCAGAACAGGGAAAATACTGAGGAATAAATAGGCTAAGAAGTGAGTTCTCAGATTCTTCCTCACTGCCCACACTTGCTATCCTCTCCTACTTGCAATTAACAAAGGACAGTGTGTGTTACACATATGCAAGCACGTGTGTAACTGGCTCTGTGTGTACATATATGCTGTAGGTGAGGCAGAGAGGATTAGAGAGAGAGAGAGGTGTCCATGAACAACCCTAACAATAGGGTGGGATGCAGGCCAGATCAATCTGAGAGCAGAAAAAACAACAGATGTTATCCACCTGAGAAGAGGTTCATTACCGTGCACAAATAATTTCAAAACAGCTAACATTTTTGATCAATGGACATAGCCAGGCACTGCTGACTGCTTTGTATGCATCATACCATCCAGTCATGACAACAACTCTATGGGATAGGCACTATTTCCATTTTACAGATGAGAACACTAAGGCTCAGAGAGGTTGGACAACTTGATTGGAGTCACACAGCTAGGAAGTGACAGACAGACACAAGCATGAGTATAAAAAAGGCAAGAGCAACATGATTTAAAGGGCAAAAACTAGTCCTACACAGAGAAGTTCAACAAATTAAAGTTTAGCAAACCTGGAGAGTATCTTTTCCCCTGTCTTCTAATCTCAACAAAGAATTTTTATAAAGACAATGCTGATGAGTCCTTCTCCATGTGTATGGAACAACAACAACAAAAAAAAGGAAAATGACAATTCAAAGCGTAAGTGTTTTCATGGGGGTGGGTATAGCTCAGTGATAGGGTGCATGCTTAGTATGCACAAAGGTTCAATTCCCAGTACCTCCGTTAAAAAATAAGTAAATAAATAAATAAACAAACTTAATTACCTCCCCTTCAAAAAAAAGAAAAGAATTTTAAAAATGTGCAAAATCAATAAGGCAGCTCAAAACATTATTTAAAAAGAAGAGTAAGTATTTTTAGTTGGATAAATGATAGAAGGGGTGTGTGTGTGTGTGTGCGTGTGTATTTTTTTTAAGCCAGGACATTAATGCTGTGATGCAAACAGCAGTGGACAAGGGAACTGGGAAACCTGAATTGAAATTCTGGCCCTTCTAATAACTTGCTTCAGTCATCTGGGTCTGGGTCTCAGCCTCCCTCCACTACACCCACCCCCAGCTGCCAAAAAGGAGGGGTTCTGACCAAGTTATCTGAACCTTCCAGCTACAGCCATGTATGTTCCCAAAAGGTGCCAAAAAAAAAAAAAAACCCACCAGGACTGGACCCTCTCTCCCCCTCTAGGAACTTAAGGAGCAGGGCATTCCCAGCCACCAGTGGGAGCCACATCTGACTTCAATCCCCTAGGAAAATGCTCGCTGAGTCTGCCTGGAGTGCCAGCTGCCCTCCCCCCACCCAGTCCCCTCTGAAGCCAGTCACACGCCCACCCCCTTCAGGTGCTAATCCATCAGCCAGGTTTCCTGGGGAAACAGAACTCATTCTTAAGCTCTCTTTTATGGCTTTTACCCAGAATTGATTTGAATAAATCAGTCTAATGCTCTCTCTACAATGGAACCAATTGTAAAAAAGCTTTATTTGCTCAGCTTTGAAAGCAGGTTGGAGCTTTCTTCTTCCCATTGCAAGGCTGATGGGGGGAAAAAAAGGAAACATGCACAATAAATTTGATAAAGGAGGATCTCTCAAAAGGTAGGGACCCAAAACCCTCCCCGGATTCCCCAGCAAGGGGGTCCCTGCAGGAATCACACCAGAAGAAGGAAGCCAAAGGTGATCAAATGGAATTTAACTTTATCTGCTCCTGATGCTAATGCTTTGATATGATACCTGCTGTGCTCATCCAGAGGCTTGAGGAAGTAAGCTTTCCCTGAAATATTCTGTTTTTCTGGTTCCTCTGATTTCTCCTCTCTCAGAAAGGACAGAGCAACAGCTAACCTCCACTGAGTCCTGCCAATGTGCTAAGCACTGCATCAAGTCACAAAGGCACCTTCAGTTCAATAATCCCAGTGACAAGGGGATGAGTTTTTTTCTATTCTGCAAAAGGCCCCAAAGTCTTTCATACCTCAGGACCTTTGCATGTGCTGTTCAACTGCCTCACTCCAATTCCACACACACACAGACCCAGCTCTGCAAGGCTGGCTTCTTCTCTTCCTTCATCTCTCTTCCCCAATGCCACCTCCTCCTAGGGCTCTTCCCCAGATACCCCAGTATAAATTAGGCCCTCACTATTATTCTCTCAAGGGCCATCTTGTTTTTCTTCTCCATATCACTTCATAGCAGAGAAGCAAGACACCATCTTGTTTAAGGGTACATGTTTGGGAGCCAGGGACCTGAGAATGAATCCTCACTTCTCCTCATATTAGATCTTGACTTGGGGAAAGTTACTTAATCATTTTGTGCCTCAGTTTCCTCACCTGAAAAGTGGGAGTTATAAAAGCACCCACCTCTCAGAGCTGCTGTAAAGATTAACTCAGCTGGCATCCGTAAGGTGCTTAGAAATGTGCCTGGCAGGAGATAACCACTCCATAAGTGCTTGCTGTTATTTGTGTTATGACTGTTTGATGCATGTCTGTCCCCCAACTTGCCTGTGTGCTCCAGGAGAACAGAGCTTGGTCATCTTGTTTCCCATGAGAGCCCCAAGGCCATGTTGAGTCTCTGGCACATCCAGGTACCAAAAAAATACTTATTGAATGAGTGGAAATTTTGTTTGTTTGTTTTACTGTGTTCACTTCACACAGGCTTTAGAGAGACAAAGCAGAAATGGCACTGATTTTTACCATTTCACAGCTAAGGCTGGAAAATTTGATTTATCCAAGCCTGGACAATCAGGTGTCCAAGCAAGGTGAGAGTCTGTAGCCAACACTTTTCCCACTAGAAGGCAGGAAGCAGAAGCCTGGGGCTGCCCCTCTCCCTGTGGGACCTGAGACCACCACACCTCAGCAATAAAGATGTCATAGCTCAGTTCAAGGCCCAGGGAACAGGCTTGAAAACCTGCCGCACCGCCCCTCCCAGGGGATTCTGATGAGCTACAAAAATCAGGTCCAGGGCTCTGGATGATGGTACAAGAAGGGGGTGGAGACGGCAATACAGGGACCAAGGACTCAGGATTCAGAGGGTCCTCACTCTCAAATGAACACGTCCAGCAGGGGAGTATGCTCACAAAGTGGACTGACATTTAAAATCAAGCACAAGCAGGGAACACATATACTTTTGTTCACCATTATCCCCAGTGCTCTTGGCAAAGGGCTGCCCTTGGTGATTATTTGTTGAATGAGTGAATGAATATACTGATGGCTGAATGAATGGATGAAATCGCAGCAACAATGATAACCCTCATTTGTCCAGCTTCCTCCTTTCTCTTTCTAACTCCTTTGGGGACATAGAACCTCATCATGGCTAAGAGGACATACGTTGAAACTGCCAGGGTTCAAATCCCAGCTCTACCATTTACTAGCTGTGTGACACTAAATAGGTGTGAAGCCTCTGTACCTCAGTTTCCCCGTCTATAAAATGGGGTGTTAATTAGCCCTTCCTGTGAGACTGTGAGGTTTGGATGAACTCTTTTATATTAAGCACCTGAAACAGTATCTGGCACACAGCAATTGTGCAAAATAAGTGTTAGCTGTTACTGTTACCATAATGGCTTTTCTCTGTATGTTTATTATTTTCAGCCTATATTTGATTTGCCTCTCGCTATAAGCTTCCTTGAGCCCTTCTGGGGAAGAGGCAGAACACAAATCAATTTAATAAATGAACTACTCAAATATAACATTTACAGAGTGGACTTAATCTAACAGGTTTTCTCCTAATAAGACACACTTGCGAATTAAACTGTCTAATTTGGTAAATATCTTTTGAAATGCTAAATGCTCATACCCTCTGCCCCAGAAATCTCACTTCAAGGGATTGATCTTAAAGATACACTCACATGAGTGAGCCAAGGTGGTGTACAAGGAAACACTGCAGCATCGTTTGGGAAAGCAAACAACCGGAAACAACTATGTGTCCATGCATGGAAGATCAGCTAAATGAATTTATGAAGTAGCCTAAAGCAGAATGTATGCTGCTACTAAAAAATGGAGCAAAGTTTTATGCATTGACATGGAAAGATTGCAAAGATATATTGTTTATGAAAAAAAAGAAGTTGCAGAATGTTGTAGAAAGAGGGACTTCATTTGAGCTTCTAAATACACAGACACACATACACATACATACACACACATATATGCACATACACACACATCTACATACATGCACACACACTCACACCACAGTCATTATGCACATTTTAAAGATAAAGGAGCTGAGGTTCAGAACTCTAAGGTCCCACAGCTAAGATATGACAACCTACACTCTTACCCATTCTGCCTTGTGACAGGGTCTCAACACAGAGAGACATGGTGGAGATTAGAGCACAGCTCCAAGGAGCCATCCCGGTAACAGATAAAGAGAAGCTAAAACAGCCAAGAATGCTGACATTGAGCGGAGCCCAGGGGTATGAACCTGCTCTTTTATCTCGGCTCGTTCCACTGTCTTGTTGTGTCTCTCTCTGACTTCAGCATTTGGGATAACACTTTCTAAAAAGGTGCCATTCTCCAAAAAAAAAAAAAAAAATCAATCAATAAAATAAAAAGGTAAAAGTAAAAAATAGACAAAATGGGTCATACGCACATATGGACCATTATTCAGTCTTAAAAAGGAGTAGAATTAACAAATGCTACAGCATGGATGAAACTTGAAGACATTATGCTTGGTGAAACAAGCCAGACACAAGAGGACAAATGTTACATGAATACACTTAAATGAGGTGCTTGGGGGAGGGAAGAGAGTGGGAGTGAGTGATTAGTGCGTAAGGAGATTCAGTCTGGGAAGATGAAAAAGTTCTGGAGATGGATGGTGGGGTGGCTATACAACAACGTGAATGTACTAATGCTACTCGATTGTAAGCCTGACAATGGTTAAGATAGCAAATTTTATGGTACGACAATTTTACCACCCCAAAAAAAGTTTCTAAAGTGTGCTATTCTCCTAAGCCACATAGAAAATCAATGGAAATCCATGTGGAAAAAACCTGAGGGAGGTGAGTGGGATTAGGGCTGGAGACAGAGGCTCAGCTATGAGTACCACCAGCCCACCCCTCACCCCAGTGTCTCTGCCCTACTCTTTCTCTGCCTTCAACCTAAAGCAGTTGGTTGAATTATAAATTACTTTCAAATTTAGGCTTCATGACAACACTCATGAGTCCCAAAGTCACACTCTCCTGCTCTGAGCATGCAATAGGAATTTCCACCCTGGCAATGGTTCTGGTTTGGGGTGGCTTGAAGGATGTGTGGCTTCTCCTTGTGGCATCACCCTCAAAAATGTAAGGCCATGTCCCCCAAATGACTCAGGTTCACTCAGTGGTTGGTGATGCATAGATTCATCCAAATCTACTTGAATCACGTATTGGTTAGAATGCCTTTGGAGTCAAGCAACAAAAAATCTGGACTCAACCTGACCCACCCAGTAAGGAAATGTATTTTCTCATACACATGGCAGGCCAGAGGGAGAGCAAGGTCCAGGTGCCTTATGCATCTGGATAATTCCACCAAGATCTAGGCTCTCTCACTTAAACATAAGACAAGACACCATAAACCTCTTAGAAGAAAACACAGGCAAAACATTTTCTGAGATAAATCTTAGCAATGTTCTCCTAGGGCAATCTACTCAAGCAATAGAAATAAAAGCAAAAATAAGCAAATGGAACCTAATTAAATGTGTAAGTTTTTGCACAGCAAAGGAAACTATAAGAAAAACAAAAAGACAAACTAAGGAATGGGAGAAAATATTTGCAAATGATACGACTGACAAGGGCTTAATTTTCAGAATATATAAACAGCTCATACAACTTAATAACAAAAAAAAAAACCCAATCAAAAAATGGACAGAAGATTTAAACAGAAGCAATCCTCCAATGAAGACATACAAATGGCCAATAGACACATGAAAAAAATGCTCAATATCGTTAATTATCAGAGAAATGCAAATCAAAACAATAATGGGGTATCACCTCACACCAGTCAGAATGGCTATCATTCAAAAGCCCACAAATGATAAATGCTGGAGAGGGTGTGGAGAAAGGGAACCCTCCTACACTGTTGGTGGGAATGTAGTTTGGTGCAGCTATTATGGAAAACAGTATGGAGATTTCTCAAAAAACTAAAAATAGAATTACCATATGATCTAGCAATCCCACTCCTGGGCATATATCCGGGGGGATCTCTAACTCAAAAAAATACATGCACCTCAATGTTCATAGCGGTACTATTTACAATACCCAAGGCATGGAAACAACCTAAATGTTCATCGACAGACAACTTGATAAAGAAGTCATAGTGTATTTGTACAATGGAATACTATTCAGCCACAAAAAATAATAAAATAATGCCATTTGCAGCAACATGGATGGATCTGGAGACTGTCATTCTAAGTGAAATAAGCCAGAAAGAGAAAGAAAAATACCATATGATACCACTCAGATCCGTATGTGGAATCTGAAAAAAAAAAGACACAAATGAACTTATTTACAAAATAGAAACAGACTCACAGACATGGAAAACAAACGTAAGGCTACCAGGGGGGAAAAGGGGTGGAAAAGGATAAATTGGGAGTTTCAGATCTGTAGATATTAACTACTATATATGAACTAGATAAACAAAAAAGTTTCTACTGTATAGCACAGGGAAGTATATTCAATATCTTGTAGTAACCTATAATGAAAAAGAATATGAAAACAATTATATGTATGTGTATGTATAACTGAAACATTATACTGTACCACCAGAAATTGACACAGCACTGTAAACTGACTATAGTACAGTAAAAAAAAAAAAATCTAGGCTCTTTCCACCTCTCTCCTCTGCCAACCTCAGTCCGCATTCTGTCCCGAGGCTGGTTCTCCTCCTGGTCACAGGATAGATGTGATGGCCATTTAAGGGCTCCACATTCTGCATTCCTGCCCAGGAGGATGAAGGGAAACCCTCTCCCTCACTTAGGAAATGTAAGAGTTCCCTTCAAAAAAACTAGGTCAACTTGAGGACATATTGACCAGACAGATAATAGTCACCAGGGTAATGACATGCACTAATTAGGTTAACGCAGGGATCAGCAAACTACAATCTGCAGGTCAAACCTGGCCCACCATCTGGTTTTGTAAATGAAGTTCTACTGTAACACAGCTATGCCCATTTATTCACATACTGCCCATGGCTACTTTCTTACTAGCAGTTGCAACAGAGCACATAACCTGCAAAGAAAGCCTAAAATGATTACAGTCTGGACCTTTACAGAGTTTGCTGGTCCCTGGATTAACTGGCCAGATGAGGTATAAAGGCCATTGGGCAGTCAACTCCAATGTCCGCCACACACTCATTTATTCATTTCAGCCTCTTAGACTAACAAGGTTCTATTAGTTTATCACCACTGGGTAAAACAGTACTTCCTTCTGACTGCTCTTGTCTCTTTTTAAACTTTAAGGAATGTCATTATTTCTTTCAATCCGGGATTGGGTATTTGTGAGCAAATGGATATAACAGAACACACATGAGATCTGGAGTACATGGCCAAGCCAGTAGCCAAGTGGCAACATTGTGGTGAACATCTGATGATACTGCCCACCAAGCATCTGTTCCCATTTCTCTTGGTAAGGTCACCCCCATTTTTCCTTTAGGGCATATATCAGTTGCCTATCACAGCAAAGCAAACTACCCCAAAACTTAGTGGCTTAAGACAATAATGACAATTTATTCTGCTCACAAATCTGCAGCCTTGGCAGGGCTCAGCAGGGCAGCTCACCTCTGTTCCATGCAGCCTCACTCTGGTCAATGGAAAATTTACTTTCAAGATGGTTCATTTGCATGGATGGCAAACCGGTACTCTGCTGGCTGGAGCTCAGTGAAAGCTGTGGGCTCTGGGCTTCAGTTCCTCTACATATGGCCCTCTCCATGGGCTTCCTCATGACATGGTGGCTAGGTTCCATGATCAAGTGTTCCAGTAGTGAGGAGGAAGGAGGAAGCTGTATCACCTTTTATGACGTAGCCCCGGAAGTCACAAAGCGCCATCCCCACCATAGTCACCTGCCCAGGTTCAAGGGGAGGGAACAGAGATCCACCTCTCAGTGGGAGGTGGTGTTGATCAGAATCATTTAACTGGAGCCATTGGATATTCCTGTTTTAATAAAAACAATTCACGCCTATTTTTGCCTTGTCTGTCGGCATGACCTCTTTCTCTGGATGGAGTAATATGTTTGCAACATACCAGATTCAACCAATACATTCATTAAGACTCTGACTTGCAAATATCGGAAACACAATTCAGACTGGTTTGTATGTACCTGGGAAACTTGAGGGGGATGGTCCTAGCTTCAGGCTCAGCTGGATCCAGGTTCCAATAGTGTCATCGGGGCTCTCCGTATCTCCTTCTCTCTTTATCCCTCAGCTCATTATTATCAGACAAGCTTGATCAAAATAGTTCATAGCCTTAAGACTACGTTCTATACAGTTTTCAATGCTAGTTTATGAAGAAGCATGTTTCTCAAAACCTCTAAAAAAAAAAAAGACCTGTGGAAAATCATGATGGGCTCCATTCTTATAACATGCCCCTCCTGAACCAGTCCATAGCCAGTAGGCTCAAGCCCTCTGGTTGGACAAGCTTGACATGACTACCTTGAAACACAGACATTAAACAAGCTTACTCTCCAAGTGGGAGAGAGTGGTCAACCTAGAGGGAGGTGCTGAGCTGTCCCTTGTATCCAACGGTCAACAAAAAGGATCTGGAGAAGCCAGGAAATCACAAAGGGCTCTAAGACCATTGCAAAGAGTGATGCTGTAGGAATTTGGGAGTGGTTGTAGCTATTCCCAAATTCCAAAAGGACAGGTAAGTGAACTGCTTGTTTGTTGGTTGGTTGTGATTCAGTAAAGAAATATGTGAGATTCAGGATCTCTTGGGAGGCTGCCAGATGAAGAGTCGTGTGGTTAAAATTCACTCTTGAATCCCACACTCACAACAAATGCAACCAGGACTCTATACATCTGGCATCAAGAGACAGTAATCTTTCAGCAGGTTTGAAATCTCACTTGGTGTATTTTTCTCAGCCTTGTCACTAGAGCTTCAAAGCTAACCCGAACATACTCCTGACTTAGTAGGAAGCTCAACAATATTTCTTCCCTGACAAATCTTCACACTTCAACTCCAGCAATCTCTGGGAATGCGAGGTGACTCCTCATTGGGAAAATACTGCATTTGTCCCTTCCATAGGAAGGGCTGCTGCTCACCGTACATAGTGAGGTTTTTCCAAACCCAAGAAAGAAATATGTCCCCTTTGCTCCATAACCCAAGAAGAAAATAAAACACAGATTCTCATAAATAGGAGAAGGTTGAATTGTGTTTGTTATTCTCAGCTTCGAGGCTGCATTGATTACTTCTAGACAAAAAAAAAAAAAAAAGAGTTCCGTTTCTAATATACAGTCACCCCACATCAGATTTATATACTTGAGTTTAAAGGAAGCCAAGTAAAGTTATCTGTTTTTGTTGTACCTGATTAACCTCAATACACAAATCCTACAAATCAATAGTTAATTAAAAATGTGGCACTGCCTCTGTAGTTAAGTTACCTCATCCCTCTGCAAACACTACCCACCTTGTATATTATGAATCTAAAAGCCATGCAGGCCACCCTCTAGGGCTATGTAGAATTATGCATACAAGAAAATAAACATTCCCAAAATATTTCTACACAGGACCTTAACTGTAATATTTTGGCTGTACTTATAACTCAAGGCATCCTGTGGAAACTGTGTCTGGTAGTCTGCAGCGCTTCCCAAGTCTTGGAATAATTTCCTCATATGGTCATGCAGCCCATATCTTCTGAATATTCAAGGTTTGCCCATGGCAATTTGAAGTTCTAGGTTTCCATTTTCAAATTGTGTCTGGGCTGAGAGCCTAAGAATTCACCCTCACCCTGATCTCATCCTCACCCACACCTTTAAAGCTACAAATAATCAAGAACAAAAGCAGAAGTGATTTATTTGTCATTTCCTGGTAACTAGTAACTCTGTGTGGGTTTCTTTGTTTCAACTTCACACTCATTTCTGCCATACCAAAATCATATATTTTATTGATAAATGTATTTGTGCCCTGCCTTATTCCAAACAGGAGTTGAAGTGGCTGAGAAAATAGTGCGTTGGAAAGAGTTCTGCCAGAATCACCCACCGTGGTAGACTCAAGCCACAGTGATTTCTCCTGGCGACCTTGACTTCTTTCCTCCTACTGTAGATGGAATTTTTGTATATGGTGGGGCCATGCTCCACCAGCCTTCTTCTGGTAACAGATGCCCCCAACCCGGCCAATGGACTCAAGTTGGGCCAGTCATCATATCTCAAACCTCTGGTCTACAGTTGGGCAAGTTGCCCTGAAGAGGCTATCACAACTCTTTCCTGGGAGTTTTTTTACACTAGAGCTGAGAAAGGGAGATCAATTTTCCTCCTGGTGACAAAGCCATTAGGATGAAAGGCCAAGATACTTCTGCCAAGATCCCCACCATATACAAAAATTCCATCTACAGTAGGAGGAAAGAAGCCAAGATATAGACGTGAGAGGCAGGGAGAAAATGGGCAAAAGGGAGCTGCCCCATGGTCTGGTTATGTCAACCAACACATTCCCTTTTCTGCTTCAGTGGGTTAGGTGCCAAAGCCCCAAAGAATATCCCAGGAAGAGATGAAGACAAGACACTCATCCCTCTGGCCTTTACTGAAGTCAATATTCACATATTTTAACTAACCCTCAATAACCAGCTCGGTTGACAGGATCCAAAAGAACAAGAATCTCACCAACCCAGAGCAAATGCTATTTGTTCTGGCCCCTCCATCCTCCTCAGCTGCAGGAACTGGGGAAGACTCCACTTCTCCTATCTATAAACCAACCGCTACCCAGGATCCGACAACCAGGGGCATCTGACCATTCCTCTTGGACTTCCCAGATTAGTGTCTGGGAACATGAACTTGGCACTTGGTGGGTACCATTAGCCAATGGGCTATCTAAAAAGAAGTAGAATCCTAGGAGACAGGGAAGCAAATTGGATATCCAAAGAGTCTAGCCAGAAGGAAGAGATCTGAGGATCCCAGGGAAGGGGAGTATCAAAGAGAAACAGGAGTCTGAGGGGACTATCTATGGAGGGGCGATAGTGGCTGCAGCCATGTTAGAGAAAGTCTGCAGTCTCAGGCATGGGCATTGAAGATGTCAACTCAGTTTGGACAAACTAGCTCAGGAAAACAGAAATGATTCCTAGAAGCCACCTTGTGGCTGTAGAGTTATTTGTAATGGTCCTGGAATAACCCTTTGGCATCCACCTTCATGCCCAGCAAGCCACAGCCTCCCTAGTCTTTATTAACAATAGTTAACATGTTTTGAGCACGTTCTAGGTGCCATAAACCATTGTAAGAGCTTATCAGGCATCATATCAATTAATTCTTGCAAAAGCCCTGTGAGGTATGGATTCCATTTTTATCTCCATGTTACAGATGATGGGACTACAAGATTCAGAGAACTTAAGTCACTTCCACCACATCAGTGGCACAGCCAGGATTCCAAATGAGTTCTTTCTGACTCCAAAGTCATGATGCTGGGGTACACTTCTGCCAGAACCCCCCAGCTCCCCAGCAAGACACCAGACTCTATCACCAACACTCACACTTCTAGGCACTGGATAGCACCTTTTCCCCAATTCTTGGACCACCAAAATTGGATCAAGGATCAGCAGCGGTTCAAAATTGCAGTTGCTGGCTCTAGCCCCATGACTGGGCCACTCTGGATAGCATCCACCCCCCACCAAAGCCTGCCTACATTCTCCACCCACTCTGTACATAGTCATTGAGAATGCTGGGGTTCACCACCCTCTCATTAAAGCCGACTCAGTTCCCCCAGCTCCACTCTGCTCAGTCTCTCTTCCCTTCCCCATCAACCCACCCCAAAGAGGCCCAGAATGCCTCATAGCCAAATTCACCCATGTATTGACAAAAGGTCACAATTTTCCATCTCAAGTTCAGAGCCAAGGTCTGTGCGCTGGGCAGAAAGGAGAGAATACTTTGGCTTATTTCCAATGAAATGAAAGTACAGAGTAGAGGAGAAATGAGGAAGACCAGCCCTGAAACTGCACCAAGTCCCATAAATGACAAATGCTGTGCACGCATGTCAGGAAGCCAAGGCTATAAAAGCCACAAATGAATTAGGAAGGCATCCAAAGCAGTGATGTCATGTGAGAACATCTTTATGTAGCACCATTGCCTTACAATGAGGCTGGCATTTGCCTCCTGCTCAGAAAGTTCTCAGACCTTGTCTGAGATGGTGCCTTCCATCAGGAGAAGAAGGTGGAGAAAAGGCAGAAATGAATCCAAAATGAATCCTGGAGTCACTACGTCTCTCAAGGAAGCCTGGGTGGCTGGGGAATACAGCCACCCTCTCCTTCTCCATGAAAAGTGTTCCAAGAACGATGTGAGACTGGACATCTGTCAGTCTGTTGCTAACACCCTCATTAGCATCCTGAACTGCCTTTGGGGAGAAGCCTCACTGTGTACAGCCTTGGCAGGCGGCAAATCCCAAAGCACATTTCCCACCGCCAACCCTCTTCCCAAACACCCTCATGATGTTTCCCAACAGGACTTTGACTCTTGATAAAGGTTTGCAAAGTCAAGATCAGTTCTATCCCAACAGGTAGCTCCAGCTGGCTGGCTCCAACAGCTCCCCTCCCACCCACATACACACATCCTGCCCATTCCCAAGCCTGGTCTTTCTGCTGCCTGTGGATTCTGCAAGCCCCCAAGAACCTTACAGTGAACTCCCTTCCTGCTTCATAGACAGGGCTAGTTGCTGTTGCTTTCAGCCAAGAATCCTTACTGATGCACAATTCATTGTGCTCATTATGTTTTGTTTTCAGAGCCAGCAGCCCCAAGGATATTTCAAACCATGGGCATTGGTGCAATTCTATAAAAAGGAGACAGAAAACATTTAGATGCTTGCCAGGAAGAAGCACCTACAAATGCTTGAGGAAAGGTATACAAGAATGATGTATTGAGTGAGGCCCAAATTGGTGGTCCTCTCTCTAGAGCCTCAGGCCCTTTGCATATGATTTTTCCCTGGGCTTTCCATCTGCCTAATGCCCACACCTCATCCAAGCCTCAGCCTAAATGTCACTTCCTCAGAAAAACTATCATAATTGGCCATAATATACTGACTTGCTTATTGAAGGTTCATGTGCCCTGCTAGACTGTAAGCTCCAGGAGGTAAAGACCAGGGCTATTTTTCTCACCACTCTCTCCCCAGTGCCTATCAAAGTCTGGCATCTAATAGGCATCCCCAAAATATTTGTGAAGAAATTCACGTTTATGTGATAGAATCACACATCCAAATTAGTAGTAATAGTAGTAGTTGTAGTAGTAATCCTTCATGATACCCAAGAGGTAGATTTTATTATCATCCCTATTTTAAGGTGATGAATCTGAGAAACAAGGAGGTTAAGGAATTTGCCATAAGTCACCTAGATGAGGAAGGGTGGAGAGGGGATTTGAACCCAGGCATTCTGACTCCAGAGTCCTCTTAATCACCCCCACAGAGCTTTACGCAAAGTAGATGTTCTGGTTCTCTTTTGCTGCACAACAAACCACCCCAAACTTGGTGGCTTAAAATACAACATACTTACTCAGGGCTCCACAAGAAAGGCTTACTTCTGCTTTTCACAGTTTCAGCTGGGCTGTCTTGAGTGGTACCTGGAGGGATCATTCTCAAGACAGCTCATTCCACAGCTAGAGTGTTGATGCCAGTGTCAGCTGAGAGCCCAGCCAGGGCTGTGAGCCGAGGCCTCAGTTCCTCTCTATGTGGGCCTTGCCATGGGCTGCCTGGGCTTCCTCACAGCATGGTGGCTTGGCTGGAAGAGTGGGCCTGCAAAGAGAACCAGAAGGAAGCTGCATTGCCTTTTCTAACTTAGCCTCCAAAGTCAGAGAGCTGTCACCACCGTATCCTGTTTGTGGAAACAGATTCAAAGGGAAGGGGATCATACTCCTCTTCGTGGGGGTGTAACAAGCTTCTAGAAGGATCCATAGGATGGGAGATATTATTGATATTACAATTGGTCACTGCAAACAGGATATTGCATGACTTCACCAGGATGTCTTACCTTATAAACCTGACTTCAAAATAACCACCCCAACCACCCATTCCCAAGGACCCCAACTAAGAGTTTAGAAAAACATTGGACTCAAAGACAAGAAGCTGGGAAAAGTGACAGTCACTCGTGGGGCAGGCATGGAGAAGGGAGTCTTCCCCCACAATATTTACATATTTTCACTTCATTTCACTACAATGCCTGAAGCTCCACTCATTAGAAACTCATTTGCGATAACTAGTAACCAATTTAAAAATGCAAACACCTCAGGGTCTAGCCAGAGTCCTCCATACATTCCTGTAAATTGGATTCATCAAGGATTTCCCCCTGCCCCCTGCTGAGAGGCAGTTCCAAGAGGAGACTGGAGGAGGGTTATGGGTAACTATTGCTAAAATCACTTCTGGACAGAGACATGGGGTAAAGAGCAAATGGAGTTCAGCAGAGGAGACAGAGAGGTAAGCTTTTTTACACATCTGAACAAGCGCCCTGGGTTGGGGCTCTGCAAATACAGCCCCAATCAAGCTGCAAGATCAGTCACTCCTGGGGGGCCAAGTCACTTTTCAAAACACCCTTGCACAACCGTGCAGAGTGGCCAGCTCCACTGGCAGCCGGCAGAGCCATAATTCACGCTGTCACCACTCCCCTCAAACCTCTTCTGTAAGCACTCTGAATCAATGCAACAGGAGTAATCATTTGCTGCCAAGTGGTGAGGGCCATGAGGAACATGGTTCCTCTCTGCTCAGAAAGCAAAAACCTTCTGGCTGTTTGCACCTACAAGAGCCCACAGGAAAAGTCCTTTATTCTGGTGAGGCCATTAGGCTGGGCACATTTTCCCCATCGGGTGAGTTTCTCTCTCAGAGTTAATTTGCACTCTGAGGTGCCATATGTCAATGACACCGTTCTCCGATTGAATTTTCAAAGCATCACTGCTCCCTAAATAGTCACCAGCCCTACCCTGCAAGCCCCCAGGTGACACTGAACTTAGGGGAGAAAGCTGGTTTTGGGGGGATTACAGTTAGCATGTTAGAGTCTTGGTGTGGGGATGAAATATTTTTTCCTAATCTCTGGATCAAACCCTTGTTTACTGCTTTGGTTGTTGGAAAGTGCTGGGGTAAGGATTTGCATGGGCAGTGGAAAGGGCACCTAATCTAGTATCAGGTGAACAGACATACTTCCCCCATCAGACAACCCCTAAGCTGAAGACTAGAAGGTGATAAGAGTTATCTACATGAATAAGGAAGTTGGTGGAAGATTGTTCCAAGCAGAGGATGAGCATATGCAAAAGACTGAGAGATGAAAGAATGTTGTTCAAGGAGCTGGAAGAAGTTCATATAATTGTTAGAGTAAGAGGTGAAAAATGCAGAAGTACCTTGGAACCAAATCATAAAGGTTCTGATCAGTCATGTTTGTCGTGTGGACAAAGGGAGACTTTAAGCAGAGAAATAATGATCTTCTTCGTGCTGAAAGAAAAAAAAAAAAAAAAAAAAAAACAGTAGGAAATCTGGCTGGAGGATGAATGGGAAGGCAGGAGACCAGGTAGGAGGCTGCAATCACCCAAGTGAGACAAGGTGGTGGCCAAAGCAAGGTTGTGGTGATGTGGATGGAGAAGAGAGGGTGGATTACCTTGACTGAGGTGGCGGGGGAAGAATGAAGGATGGCATCTAAGTTTTTTGGAAGCATAACAGATGATGGGGTGAATTGGATCTGATGAACCCAGATGGAAGAGGAAATCAGGAAAGGAAGGGTGAGCTGAGGTCAGTGCAAGAAGGACATAAAAGTGGAGGTGACCCATATGCAGTCTGATATGCCAGAGTGGAGTATAGCAGAGAGTTCTGGAATGTAAATACAGACTGAAGAACCCTGGGAGCAGGTGATCCCCCAGAAGAAGGTGCAGAGGAATAAGAATAGAACCCGGGGGACAGATGAAGGGGAGAGAGCCATAATCAAAACCAACCAACCATCAGACATCTTCCAAGAAAACACTGATTGGAGGTTTCCTCAGTATGAGTTATTCAGGACCATACCTAAAGATCATATTCAAAATAACTCAAAATATTTAATGATGCTTTTTTAAAATTAAATCTAAAAACAGGAGTTCAGCTATTGCACAGATCCTGGAAGCAATTTTCCAGCAAGTGTCTATCAAATAAAAAATCTGCTCTGACTCAAGAGGGTGTCACATCAAGTGTAAGAATCCAATTCCATTGTCTGTAAAAGCCTTTCTGCCAGGTACAAGATCCTAATCCAGCTGAAGTGGTTTTCTGTTGATTAACAGGCTGGGAATACACAGGTTGTTGGTTTTTGAGATGCTTTCCTTGGGTCTTCATGTGCATAATTTTCACAGTCAAACAGTTCCCGATCGTCAAAATAAAAATGACACTCAGTCACAAAGGAGGCAGATTATAGGTCAATCACCTTGATTATTTTTTAACTGTGAGGAGCCATTAATGTTACTGAATAAGCAAATCTGTTTGCATAACCAGATTTTTATAGACTCCTGGGAATAAAGGTTTTCCTAAGTGGATGATTTGTACAACGATAGCCTTTGGGTCTCTGGTGGTACAGCTCTGATGAGGAAATGTTCCTTTAATTATGTGGAAGGCCAATTACCACGTTATAGCCACGTTGTTTTGCAGATTGCATATAATTTCGCCATTTCCATAGCTTCAGCACTATAATTCTGGAGAAAACACAGGCACCAAGAAGACACTTGAGGCACATTATGCTGGAGATGAAGATGTTTTAGCGAATTCAATTTAAGCTACAACATTAAAGTTATTTTGTTGAATAAAACATAACGCAATAATGAGCTTGTGTATGTCAACTCTATAGTGGAGGTAATAATAGCTAGAAAGAGAGCATCTTCTCTCCCCTTTTTCATGCTCATTAGAGTAATAGATAATGCTATGGAGAGAACCTTGCTCTAATATGTGCTTCATCTCAGGTTAAGTGTATTTCCTGCAACTGTGCTTCACGGGGAAAAAACCAAAAAGGTAAAAGGACTAATTTGGGAGCCATTCACAGAAGTGCTACTACCTGATGTTTTTAATCCAGAGATTTCTTGTTTCCAATGCCAACTAGGAAAGGATTTTCTTGAGACACACAGATTAATCACTATCTTTTATGTACTCAGCACTGGGAGGTTTGTAGGGAGAAACTGAAGAAAGCAGTAGAGTGAAGACAGAGGAAGAACATGATGGTACAGAAGCAAAGCTATTGCAGTGTTGATTTCAATTCTGCTGCTCATTAGTGAAACCAATGACTTCCCCTCTCTAGGGCTCAGTTGTTCTTGTCTGTAAAATGGAGGAGTAGGAGGGTCTTCAAGGCCCCTGAAGGTACTACCATTCCATGACCCCCATCTGCCTATAAAATACTTCTCATTCATACTAATACAGATCTTGACTACTTTGCCAAGAAGATACAATAATCATCAAGCTGAATACACCAAACAACATAGCCTGGAACTACATAAGCAAAAACTGAGAAAGTTACATGGAAAGACAGGCAAGTCCCCAGTAAGAGTAAGAAATGTTTAGCACGCACTCCATGTGCCAGACACAATACTATGTTCACCACATGACTTCTCTACCTGGGCATGCAGGAAGACCACATTTCCCAGCCTCCCTTGTGGTTACCATGTGACTGTATATCCACTAACAGGAATGTAAGAAATCACATGTCACTTCTGGCAATTAAAGGTAATTAAAAGCAAGTGTGGGCTCTCCATGCTTCCTCTCTTTCCCAACCACATGGCTACAAGTGAAAAACTCTGAGATGGCAGAATTACAAGATCTTGGAAACACTGTTGGTGGAGGGCCACCAAGGAGAGCCCCTGACTTGCACTGGACTGTAAAGCGGGTGACAATTAAATGGTTATTTTGTGAAACCTCTGAGATGTCAGGGCTTCTTTGTCACAACAGCACTGTCTAGTGTTACCCTGACTGACATATAAGGTTCTGAAAGATCTAGCAGCCAGAGAAAGAAGTTAGACTTCAATTACACTGACAACCTTGATTATATATTTAAAAATTAAACAGATCATCCTACAAAACAGATCATCCACATTCTGTTTAAGCATGTATGGCACGTTTGCAAAATATTGGCCACATTTGAGACCAAAGGAGAAATCTCAACAAAATCCACTATGTAATTGGCATTATACAGACCGCATCTTCTGACCACAATGCAGTAAAATTAGAAATTAGGAATTGACAGCAAAAGACAGCTAAACACAAGCATACATTTGGAAAATAAATATCCATCTGAATAATCCATGAGTTAAAGGGGAAATCACAGTAGAAATTACTAAATATTTATGATTGGATAAATACATGGTGGCTTGACTGTATCTGTGATGTTGTTTCTTAAGAAACCAAAAAGGTCAAATATTGCAAGGTTATGTTGTTAATGGGGTCTGTTGTATTATTTCCTTATACAACAAAATTATAGACATACGTATATGCCTCTTTTCTCATTAATTCATTCAGCTACTTGGCTTTCACTTTCATCGCGTTATTCTAGGAGGCAGTAGTTGTTTATTCCATCCCTACCTACTTTTATGGCCATCTGTAATTGATAAGAACATACCTCTTTCCTCCAGAGAGCTAAACACTGAACCGAATTATGCAGCAACACAACCGTGAAAGAAGCAACCACGTGTTACTGCGGGGTGGGGGGGTGGGGCGCGGGCAGAAGACAGTGAGCATCCATTCACTTGCAAACTTGGGCAGTGACAGACACAAACAATCCCCTGGGCAGCTCTTTCACTATGCTGAACATCCAGACAGAAATTAAAAATCAGTCACTGAGCCATCTCAACATTTTCATTTTATTTTAACTTTTGGCAGCAGGTTGCAATTGAGAGGGGAAAAAAAAAAGGAAAGTGATAAGAGTGTAAAATAATGTACACACGTAGGTAAAATGATGAAACCAGTTGTATATTCATCTCTCTTTAGCTCCTCGGGCTATCTATCTCATCACATACCAAGGGGCCACGTACACATTTGTTCCTGGGGTAGTGTCCCCGACATACAAGGCCCTTTCTAGGAGCCACTATGCAGATAAGCCTGTGGGACAAGCATGCAGTTGGGGGATCAAGCTTAGGAAGGAGCCTTGGACAGTGCTTCCCTCGGGGAAGGAGGGATATAGGACGGGGTGGGGTGGCCTGACTGTATCTGTGATGTCGTTTCTTTTTTTTATTTTTTCTTATTTTCTTTTCTTTTCTTTTTTTATATTTAAATATGTTTTATTGAAGTACAGTCAGTTTTCAATTTTGTGTCAGTTTCCAATGTACAGCACCATACTTCAGTCACATAAGAACATACATACCATTCAATGTTGTTTCTTAAGAAACCAAAAAGGTCAAATATTGCAAGGTTACATTGTTAACAGGAGTCTGTTGTATTATTTCCTTATCGTCTGTTCTTTCCTGCATGTTGGAAATAATGTACAATTTAAAAGAAAATAATAAATTACAAGAAAAATGAACATAAAGAAAGACCTGATCTTCCTTTGAGGCAACATCCAAACTGACTAGAAGTTGCTGAAAAGCTAAAAGCAGATCCAGCTGGGAATGTGACTGAGAATTGGCCTGAGAACACCACCAAGGAGGGGCTCCCAAGGAGATGCTTGGGTGACCCCACCTGTTCTGCTACAGTTTCACCCAGTGCCCAGGAGTCCCACATCTGGCCAAGAGTTAAATTCTAGAATGGAGTTTGATTCCTGAGTGTCTGGTTTCACGTGTCTTTGTGAACTCCACAATGGCTGTTATTACCACAGATGTAACAGCAGATGGGAGATAAAATATGGTTCTGGAAGGAGCAGGACATAGCCCCACTTGCCCTGCTAAGAGATGCCAGAGCACACCCCCCTGCCCTCAAACAGAGACTCCCTGCACCCCTTGCACCCACTCCTACTCCATTCTGATTTGAGTGGAGGGTGCCTGTAGCCCCATCTTGAATTGGAATGTTTCTCTGCAGGTTTTATAATTCTAGCTTAAAATCAGTCATTCACTTATGCTTTTTTTTTTTTTTAAGGAACCAATTGAATTTTTGATGGAGTTTCCTTACAAGGGTGGTGCCTGGTTCAGGGCCCAGCAGATGGGTCTCCAAACCCTCCCTATACTACCCAGGGCTCAGGGGGTGGGAGTAGGGACAAAAAGTTTAAGGCTGAGGCTGCTACTATGCCCCAGATGCAACAACCAGGAAAATCATGTCAATCAAAGAAACAAAAATCCCTCTAAACTCTGCAATACTACTATACTACTGCACTCTTCAAAAAATAATAATAAATGTACAAAAATAAGATGCCTAAACCACCACTCTCAGGATAATGGACAGCCTGTTCACTCCAAGATGGGGTTGCTGTAATCAGAGTTCTCTGATCAGCCCTGGACCCAGTTGTCACTCAAAAAGTGGTTACTGAGCACCTACTGTGTGCCAGGCACCACGTCAGCCACTAAGGATACAGCAGTGAGCAAGACAGACAAAAATTATGGATCTCATGGGGCCTACAGTCTAGTTGAAGGAGACAGACAGTGAAAAAAAATTAATATATTAATGTGTGTTATTAATATATCACATATGGAATATATTAATATATAGTTATAGCTAATAAATGTATAATATAATATATAGCTATATATTAAGACATTACATGTATAATATATACACATTACACATACATATATATTTATAGTTAGAAAGTGAGCAAATGAGTGAGTTCTAAGTGCTAAGAGGGGGAAAGTAAAGCAAAAAAGGGAATCAGGGCTGAGCATAGGTTGCTGCCTCAGCTGGGTGGCCAGGAAAGATGACCCTGAAGGCCGAGGTTAAGTTCTGCAGCTCTCTTATGAGAAGAGCATCCCAGGTGGAGGGAAGAGCAAAAATGAGTGGCCTGAGGCTTGATTTGCTGCAGGAATCACCTGGAGCAGGTGGGGGAGGGGGGTGGAGCAGTAGGAGGTTGGGGGCTTGACTTTGCCCAGTGAGATGGAGCCACAGGAGGTGATGTGAGCTTGGGGGTGACACATTCCAGCTGCTGCAGGAGGAAGGATAGAAACAGAAAAGCCAGTCAGAGGTGCTGTAATTAACCAGAGGGGCTGGAGCAGGGAGGCAGCTGTGGAGGGGGAGGCAGGCAGAAGCCCTCGCGAATCACTGCTGGAATTAGAGGGGGATGCACATCTCCTGAGCAATTTTATTTCTGTGTCCTTCCATATTTTTATGCCTTCTTTCTGCCCATCCTGAAATTGGGCACGTCACCTTCTGGGATGTTTCGTTAGACTCAGTGACTCAGAGAGGAGCCAATGCTCATGACATTGATGGGAGAATAACTTGCCGTCCCAGGTACACTGTCATAAATGCCGCACCCTTAAATTCCCCGAGAGAACTGCACTGGAAATTGACACAACACTGTTAACTGACTATAACTCAATTTTAAAAAATGTAAAAACAAAAAAATTCCCCGAGAAAGAGTCTCCTCTGCCAAGGTACGAGTGGTGGAGTAAATCACCCCCCCCCCTACAGAGAGCCAGGCTCCCCAAAAGCCCCTCCCCACTCAGACCCTTTTTTATTACTCTCAGGAAAATAGTGCAAAAATTTGATAAGGCAAGATACCAAAGTTCTGATGTTGTGATAGAGAGGGCTGTCATTTGCTTGTTAAATGCAGATATAGCAGGTCAAAAGTATTTTCTTATTGCTCCAGGGCCACTCAGTATCAAAGTTCCAAAGCAGCAGGCTGAGTCAGCTCGTTCCCAAACAATCAGCCTTCCAGAACAACATCCCCGCAAAACTTCAGCGCAATGCTGATTTCTGAGATCATCTTCTGGGTGGAAAGGAACAGTCTCCAGAGAGTGGGGTAGGTGGGCCACTGTCTCCACAACAAAGGCAGTAATGACAGCAGATGGCAGATGGCCAGGTTCTCCCAGGTTGAGGGGGCGGGGTCAATGTCCTAGGAGCACAGGTGTTCCGAAGGTAACATCTGCGAAGGATTCTCCTCTCTGTTCAGTCGAGCCACAAGAATCTCACTAACAGATGCTGTAGTGTTTGAAACTTTTAAATCTCTCCTTTGGAATATACGATGTCTGAGTTTTGCTTCTAAATAACAGAGGCACTGGGGAGGGAGGGGAGCGTCGGGGGAGTGGGGGTGGTGTAGATGAAACAAGATTGGCCATGAGCTGGGAATTGTTGTACAGTTGTACTGTTGAATTGTGTCATGTGGACACAGACTGTCTCTACTTTTTATATATTTGAAATTTTCTGTAATAAAATTTTAACCACCTTAGAGCAATTTGACAATGTCTAATAAAATTACATTCCCTTTGACACAGCAATTCCACCTCTTGAAATTCATCAGATATACTAGCAAAGGAACCAAATAAAGTGCTGTTCCTTGCAGCACTGGCTGTAAGAGCAAGAGGCTGGAAACAAGCTAAGTGTTCATCAAGAGGGAATGAGTTAAGTAAATTATGGCACATCAAACAATGGAACAGATCTATGCAGCCAATAAAAGGTAAAGCACACTTATGCCCTAACAGGGGACAACCTCCAAGATAAAATGTGATGAGCAGAATAATGGTCTTCCCCCCACACACAAAAAGTCCATGTTTTTATCCCTGGAGCCTGAGAGTATGTCCCCTTATATGGCAAAAGGGACTTTACAGGTATGATTAGGTTAAGGATTTTTGAGATCAGGAGATTATTCTGGATTATCCAGGTGAGTCAAATGCAACTACGAAAATGCTTATAACAGGGAGGGAGGAGGGTCAGAGTCATAGAGGGATTTGAAGATGTTACGCTGCTGGATTTGAAGATGGAGGAAGGGGTCATGAGACAAGGAATGCAGGCAACTTCTAGGAGCTAGAAAAGGCAAGACAACAACTTGAATTTAACCCAGTGAGATCCCTTTGGGATTTCTGGCCTCCAGAAATTGTACAAAAATAAATTAGTGCTGTTTTAAGCACTAAATTTGTGGTAATTTGTTACAGCAGCAATAGGAAACCAAGACATCATTTAAATGGAAAAATTAAGATGCAGTGTTTATAGTAAGCTATCATTTATAAGAGATGAGTAGGTATAGGTATACATTTACTTTCTGGGAGGAGACAAGAAACAGATAACACTGATTGCCTATGGAGAGAACTGGTGGCAGACGGAAAGGGATGGAAGGGTGACTTTTCAATGTGCACCCTATTAGTCTTGGGGCTGCCATAACAGAATATCATAGACTGGGTGGTTTACAAGCCACAGAAATGTATTTCTCATGGTTCTGGAGGCTGGGAAGTCCATGATTAAGGTGCTGCCAGATTTGATGTCTCCAGTTCACAGACAGCTGTCTTCTCATTGTGTCCTCATATGGTGGAAGGGGCGAGGGAGGTATCTGGGTCTCTTGTAAGGGTACTAATCCCATTCATGAGTGGTGCACCCTCATGACCTAATCACATCCCAAAGGCCCCACCTCCTAATACCATCACATTACAGGGATTAGGATTTCAATGTATGAATTAGGTGGGGTGGGGGGTGGGCAAGGCACACAAACATTCAGTCTATAGGAGGCCCTTTGTATCTTTTGAGTTGTGTACCATTTGAATGGTTTGGCTAGGGAAAACAATACAATTTCAATTAAAATAAACCTCCTTCCATTACCATGACATACAGGCTTTCAAGGTTCAGATTATTTAAAATGTATAAACCCGGAAGAATGGAAACAGAGTGATCATTACCCAGTGGTTGGGGCTCCTGGGTATCTGGGAAACAGAGACCAAAATGGGAGGAAAATCTCTCCAGATTTCATTGGCTATGTGGCATTCCCCAACTTAAAAGGAGTAGGCCAGTGGCCGTTTTCAGGACTGACTGGGGAAATTTCTCCCAGATAATTGATAAGCTCATACTACAGACCTTCTCCAGTCTCCTCTAGATTCTGCTCCCTCCCCCAGCACACCCCGAAACAACAGGAGTAACAAGCCCAATGCCATCTTTCTGGGAGCCTGGCCTGTTCCTCCATGCTCCACAGGGGCCACAGCTAGACTCTTCAACACCACTTTCTCCACCTTAAAAAATCCTCAATTCCCCTGATTTGATATATCAACTAGGGAACTGGTAAAGACTGTAATAGCCCCAGACAAAAATGCTTCCAGACCTAAAGTGATTAGCTTTATGGGAGCTATTATGCAAATTTATGGCCATTTCAAAGCTACTCAGCCTTGTGAAGACCTAGCAGAGAATGGAAAGTCGAAATCAAAAGTTTTTGATTATCCAAGTTCACTCCAATTCTAATTTGAATATTAAAACTCACTACAATTATTATGTAACCCCTGTACCATTAGATCTTTTTAAGCCTTACATAATCTATCGTGCTCAGAATCAGGGCTGTGGAGAGCTAACCCAAGAGCAAAGGTTGGTCTAGTGTTATCTGTCCCTGGGCATTTTCCCTCCCCTCCCCTTTGAACCTGGACCACAGCATCAGCCTGATCTCTTGGACAATGGAGAGAAGGCAGCTGCAGACACACCCAAGCTCAAAGACTATGAGCCAGGGTCCAGACTGAGGTTGGGGTTTCTTAGGTATGTCATAAACATATCCTACTTGGATGGACAAAGGTCTGGACAGAATGGGATTGAACCCTGGAAGTAGACAGCTTGGGTTCAACCCTGGCCCTGACAATGCTATTTGTGTCATCATGGATGAGAGTCTTTTATTATTGTTATTATTACTATTTTTTAAATATTAAGATATGATTCACTTACCATGATATCCATCCTATTTAAGTGTTCACTGCAGTAGTTTTTAGTCAGTTCACAAAGTTATGCAACCATCACCACTATCTACATCCAGAACGTTTTCTTCACCTCAAAAGAAACCCCATACTATTAGCAGTCACTCCCCACACCCCTCTCCCTGCAGACCCTGAAACCACTAATCTTGGTTCTGAGGGACAGGAATCTTATCCTCTCCATCTGTACAGAGAGCTGCCTGTTGGTCTGTAATGAGAATAAGATGAGATGGTGTGTAGAAACCTGCAGTGCAGTGCCAAGCACATACATGCTCAGGTCTAAACCCAGGCACTGGGCTGCTATACGCCTCTCCTCTCTACTCACCAACCTCAGGGCTGTGCCAAGAGGGACTCCCAGCTACAGGGCATGGCTCAGAAATACAGGATATTGGTCAGCACGTTCCCTCCTTTCCCAAATGAATGACCCTCCTAAGAAGACTTCCCTGGATGAGTGCAAAGCCTGCTTGATGAGTCCTGGACCCCACACCTAGCAAAGGGCTTGGGTGGGACAGTCTCAGGCTATCGGATCACACAATTCCCTCCATTAAGAACCTTCAGTGTCCCCCCCACCACCACTCCCCAGAGATAAAACTGTAAACCTGACTCCACAATCCCCTCTACCTACTTCTTCTAATGATCGCTGAATGTTGGAGAGATCCCAGTCACTCTGCAGAAGCTCCTTTGAAGTCAGACTGGTTCCTCCTCTTGCTGTCTTGTGACCTTAAAAACTCACTTTATCTCCCTGAGCCTAAGAATCCTCATCTTTAAAGCGGGAGCAGTAACGGCTTCCTTGCAGGGCTGCTGCGGTTATTAAACAGGGATACAATTGAAGGGCACCTGCCCAGCTCCCAGCATACACCAGACCAGAGCGCGTCTATTCTTTTTTTTTTTTTTTTTTGCAAAGGGCCAGATAGTAAATATTTTAAGTTTTGTGGGCCACATAGCCTCTATTAGAATTACTCAAGGCTGTAGTTATAGTGTAAAAGCAACCAAACACCATATGTAAAGGAATGGGTGTGACTGTGTTCCAATAAAACTTTATTTACAAAAGGAGTTGGTGGGCCAGTTTGGGCTGTAGTTTGTCAGTCCCTGCACTAGTCCACAAATCTCTCTAATTCACCTTCAATGTCATTTCTGAGCTACACTGGACTCCTCACAGTTCCCTGCACACAACCCAGCACCTCCCCGCTCCATGCCTCCACTTCAGCCAATCCACCCTCCAGAATGAGCAGCATGAACATCCCACCTCTTTTGTGGAGACTGTCTGGCTTCCCCAGGCATGCTCTGCCAGCTCCCAAAGCCCGTACTCCTGTGAGCAAGTATCCACACCACCTCATGGTGAGTGGTTTACAATTCTCTCTTCCAAACTGGACAAGGAGCCCCAATGGTCCTTCTATCCTCAGAGCCTAGCACAGCACCCAGCACACTGCAGGCGATTGGTATATGTTTATGGAACGAATCAGCAGTAATCTCCACATAACAGCAGGATGAGGTATCTCGCAGACATGATGCGGAGTGAAAGAAGCTGGACACAGAAGAGTAACTATTGGATGAGCTCAGTGGTACAAAGTTCAAGAATAGGCAAAAGGGGTCAAAATCAGAATAGATGGCTACCTAGGGTGGAGGAGGAGGTTATGATCTGGGCAGGAGCCCAAGAAAAATGTCTGGGTGCTGAAGAGATGCTGTGTCTGCACCTCAGTGGCAGTTACATGGGTATATCAGTTTGCTTAGCTACCATAACAAGTATCGCAAAGTGGGAGGCTTAACACAACAGAGATTGTGGTCTCAAAGTTCTCAAAGGAGGCCAGAAGCCTGCGATAAAGATGTCAGCAGGGTCATGCTCTCTCTCCAAAGGCTCAAGGGGAGAAATCCTTCCATGCCCCTCCTCCAGCTTCTGGTGGTTGCCAGCAATCTTGACTTCTTAGTTCACAAAGACATCATCTCAGTCTGTGCTTTTTATCTTTACATGGCCCTCTCCCTGTGTATGTGCCTGTGTCCAAATTTCCCTCTTTTTACAAAGACACCAGTCATACTGGACTAAGGGCCCACCCCAATCCAGTATGACTTCATCCTAACTAATTACATCTGCAACAACCTTGTTCCCAAATCAGGTCGTGTGCTGAGGTCCTGTGGGTTGGGACTTCAACATGTCTTTTGTGGGGACACAATTCAACCCACAACAACACGTGTACACATGTGTGAAAAATCATCAGATTGCACGTTTAAGATGAGGGCACTCTACTGTGTAAATATTATGTCTCAATAAAACAAAATGGAAGGAAAACATAAGTAATAACCTCACAGCGAAAAAAAAAAATGTGACAATGAATATATGTATGTTCATGTATAACTGAAAAATTGTGCTCTACACTGGAATTTGAACCAACATCGTAAAATGACTATAACTCAATTAAAAAAAGTAAAAAAAATAAGTAAGTAATAACCAACAAGCCCCACCTCTCTGTCAGTACCTGAGAGATAGAGCCAGTAATAATACCCCCACGTATGGAGAAGGGATATGTGTTTTTTGTTTTAATTATTTTTCCCTCGCTTACAGCATCGGACATGAACCCCCGCCCCACAAAATCTGCCTGGCTGCTGGGATCTGCCTCGTCCAGAGGTCAGGGAGAGACTGATGGTGAAGCAGTTGTCATTTTCAGAGTAAAGCTGTCTCAAAATTAGCCAGACCAGCCAGCTGCTCACTTTCCACCCTCACGTGCTGCCCTTGGCAGACGAGAAGGAATTTTTAAAGACTGATTACACATTCTTTTTTATTGGTGCCATGTTTGTAGTATTTGCTGTCCCCAGCTGGTGCCACAGTAGGTGATATAAAAAGATGTATGAATAATGTATACAACAGCTCCAGAGTCATCAGAGAACCTCGCTGCCAAAACAGGGAAGGGACGGCGGGCTGAGATAATGGATTTGAGGGGGAAGCGAGAGAAATGCATATTCCTGCTCAGTTTTCCCTGAAAACTGTGGGCTACTGTCAGCTTAATGATACAAGTGGGGTCTGCATCTGGCCCTAGAGATAGTTCCCAACAAGAACATACAGGGTATCTCAACACAGCAATCCCACATCTGGAAATACAACCAACCAAAATACAGTCATGGGTGTACAAATATTTATGGATGAGGATGTTTGTTTCGGCAGTGTCCTAATTGTGGTGGGGGGGAAAAAACTAAAACTACCAATTTAATAGGGTTTCTCCAGAAAGTACCCCTCTTGGGGCATGAGCCCTCCAAACAAAAGCTTCCTCGTAATGACACCATCCCGGATATGAGTTGATGCACGTAGATCTTGAGATAACAAGATGATAGAACTTTCTTGCAGCAGGGAGACTAAATGTAGTGAAAGAGAAGAGCATAATGAATGAGTTGGAGATTTATTTGGAAGAAGGTTGTTTGTCCATAGGTAGAAGCCCCTACCCCAACTCTTTTCTCCCTTACCTCCATCTACAGAGGCTGAACAAAAGAGATGCTTGCTCTCCTAGCCTCCCTTGCAGCTAGGGGCAGCCACGTGATCCTGTCTTGACCAGTGAGATGCAAAGGGAGGTCTCCTCGGGAAGATACCACCTCCTTCATAGGAAAATGAATTTCATTCCTCCTCCTCCTCCTCCTCCTCCTCCTGCTCCTTCTCCTCCTTCTCCTCCTCCTTCTTCTCTCCTCCCCTCTCCCTCCTTCTCACTTCATTCTCTCTCTCACATAGACACACACACACACACACCCCACACACAACTTTGGATGGAGCTCTATAAAGATTTCCTGCTTGAGCGAAAGCAGCCATCTTATAAACATGAGGGAAAAGCCCAAAGATTTGCAGAATCCTCAGTCCAGGGCCCTGATATCATGGGCCTTCTGAATCATCCCCAGAAACACCAACCTCCAGGCTTCTTGTGGATCTTCCCACTCACGTGCTGAGAGTGGGTTCTTGGTTGCTTGCAGGTGAATGCACCCTAACTGCTCTGTGGCCTGGCCTGTGATTACCTGGCTGCCACAGTAGCACTCATTCAGCCTCAGAAAAGTCCTGGCCTTTTCCGTGAGCACTTGGAAATACTGGGACACTCCCTGTAGTAGGTCGAAGAGTATCTCCCCAAAATAATCACATTTACTCCAAACCTCAGAATAGGACCTTATTTGGAATAGGGTCTTTGCAGATATAATTAAGGTAAGAATTGAGATGAGGATATTAGGGTGGGCCCTAAATCCAATGACAGTATCCTTATAAGAAAAGGACACACAGGTATGCAGGGAAGGAATCAGATCAAGATGGAGGCAGGGATTGGGGTGATGCAGCCACACCAGGGAATGCCAGGAGCCATCAGAATCTGGAAGAGGCAAGGAAAGATTCTCCCCTAGAACCCTCCAAGGGAGCACAACCCCGCCAACACCTTGATTCTATACTTCTGGCCTTTAGAATTGTGAGAGAATAAATTTCTGTTGTTTTAAGCCACCTACTTGTAGTGATCTATTGCAGCAGCCCTAGGAAACTATGACACTCAAGTCTATTTCGTGACCTCAACACTTTCTGTGACTCACTAATGAAACTGCTTATCTTCCTGACCAGGCTGTGGAGGTGACCACCTCACCCCCACCCCATGTCCAGCAAACCTCCTCCCATCCTGCCTAGCTCAGAGATCCATTCCTTCCTCCCACTGGCTCTGGAAGTGGCAGGAGGCAGCAACAAAGTGGGCTTCTGTTTTACTCTCAAGTCTGGAGAGTCTCCATCCTCAGCATAAGGGCCCCGTCAGAGGAGGAAAATAAAAAACTTCCATGTAATTCACATTTACAACTAGCAAATGTGGCTTTCCTCGATTAAACACAGCTAAAATGCCCATCGATAGGAGACAGGATAAATAAGTATATTTATAAGTGGAATATTATATAATGATTAAAAAGGAATGGGGTATACTGAGATATTTATAAATGCAGTGATACAACATTTGGGATTTTCCTCAAAATAATGTGCGAAGAAGGAAGCAGATGGAGGGGGCATCTAGATGAAATCTGTTTGGCCAAGAGTTGATAATTGTGGAGTTGGGTAAAGATGGATTCATTTTACTATCCTCTCTACTTTTGTACATGTTTGAAAGTTTCTGTCATATGGATTTTCTTTAAATGAGGCAGTCTTTCTGCACTGTCTTGGGAAGTGGTCCGTGATGTAGTCTAAATTAAAAGAAATAGCAAATTGAATTATACAGTATAATCCCACTTATTTGTGTGTGTGTGTACTGTATATGACTGTAAGTATGGAAAATCATCCATAATTATGATTACAGATAATAATTATAAGATCTATGATTTAATTATAAAATTTATAAGTTCTGTAATAATCTATATAACAAACCCAATAATGGTTATAAAATTTGCCCCACTGTTATTCTCTCTCAAATTGGCATTTCTTTTCCACAGTAGAACTTCTTACCATTGTGATTACATATTCACAGGCCTGTGTATATTAATACTCCACAGATATTTGCCATGAGTATGTGGCTTTATTTCCTCATATCTGTGGAGCCCAAGAACTTGCTGAATCCACCAAACGATCAAGTGAGATACTAGACCCCAGGAGGCTCTGGAAGTTTATTACCATTCTGGAGCAGTTTATTACCATTCTGGAGCAGTTTACTATTTACTTTTTTAAAATAGAAATTCCAGTCTTGGCAGAATAACCTTCAGGTTCAAGTGCAAAATTATAACACGAAGGCAGACCTTGGGAACCACCCAGCCAGCTGCAGACAAGATCACAGACTTGAAATCGATCAACACAAAAACGCTGCAGGCCTTCCCACCAGGAAAAGTCTGTTTTGACAGAAGCATTTTGCTGGGACCCAGAGGTCGGCTCACAGGGGTTGTGGAGGGCAGTGCTTAGCCAAGGGCAGTAGGGAGCAAGGGAGCTCCATCAAGAAGGGTCTCTCTTGCCTGGGGTTCACCTGCTGAGTTCAACTCGAGTTGTTATCAAAAGGCTTAGACACAAGTAAGCTGGGCCTGAGGTGGGCACACTGGCTTAACACGGGGTGCAGCAGCCATGCCTGACCTCAGGGTTCTCGCCTTCTCTGTCCATAGTGTAAGTTTAAAGAGGTGCACCATGAATGTCCTCTCAGCTGGGAGAGGGGTGGGGTGTGGCAAGAGAAGATCAGAGCTCACCCAATGCCACACAAGTCACACACCACCCACCACTTAGCCAAAAGCTCTGCTGAACGAAGTATAGGCTGAGAGCTTGGGCTTTGGTGCCAACAGATCCTGGCTTGGCTCCAAGGCTTGGCCAATTGACTTCAAATCTCTAAGTCTCTGTTTCTTCATCTATAGGGCTGATGATGGTTCCTACTGGACAAGGCTGATGTAAAGATTAAATAAGATGATATGCTTAAGGCAGCACATGATGTCCCAGAAGCAGACCCCCTTGAGATAAGGGTTTGGGTGCAAGCAGTTGATCTGGGAGGTGATCCTAAGAAGCACTGATAGGGGAGTGGGGACGTGAGACAGTGATGAAGCCAGTACCCTGCCAAGGGCACCTGGGGCTCATCACACTGAGAAACTCAGGGAGACTACCTGGAGCGAGTCTCAGAACCTTATCTTCTGAAGGGAAAGGAAGCTGGGTTTTGTCTATCCAGCAATACCTGCCTGTGGTCAGCTGAGGATGTTCCCGGTGTGGTTACTTCCTGGTACATCAGGTCTCCCCCATGCATGGCTGAGCAAGAGATGGTCATGGATACAGGAAGAAGCTCTGTGTACAAAGAAGTGGGAGTGCTGATTATGGCCTCAGCAGCATCTGCTACAGCCACATGCCACAGTGGACAAGAGAGCAGATTCTGAAGCCAATCTGCCTGGAGCTGAATTCTGACTCCATCACCTACCAGTGGTGGGGCCTTGAGGGAGTCGGAGAGGCAAGAGTCACCAGCTGATAATCAGGGCTGTTGACAGAACATGAAGATAGGAGGAGAAGAGCAAAGGTCACTCCACTGGGCCACAGGGTTCATTTAAAATGTCAACCCAGTGATCCCTGAGAAACACAAGTACTTTGTAACACAAAATATGAGTATAAGCAAGACAACCACCCAGAGGTAGGTGAGATAACCTAGTGGACATGCAGAAAGAACCCTGTGAGTCTCACCTAGAGCAGTGATTCTCCAGATTCTGTGTATCTGGGTCACCAGGGAGGGTTGATAAAATGCAGATTCCTGGGCTGCAGCACCAGAGATTCTAATGCAAGTCCCTAGTGGGGCCCAGGAATTTGCATTTTAGCAAGATCTCCATGTGATTTGATGCAGATAGACAAAGGACCCTGTTTTGAGAAACACAATGCTAATAGAATCCAAGGCATTAGTTTTCAGATCTCCTGGAAACACCTGGTAGGTAAGATATACCTCTAGGGAGAGGTCAGTACTCAGCATTTAAAATGAGTGTGTGCATGTGAACTCACACAACATGTATACATGCACACATCAACACAACCAAAAAATAGGGCTTGGAACACAAACTGTGTGGACTCAACAAAATAAATGACTCTGCTCCCAACACACTCCAGAAATTATCAAAGAATAATTCATAAGCTCTACCACCACCACAGCCACCACCGACTCTCCCCCTAAAAAAACCCTCTTGAGAATGAGCCAAGGTTAATGAGGCTGGTGGTTATCTGCAGAGTAAGTGCTGGCCACACAAGTTAAATTGCCTGAAGGCGGATTCAATTTATGGGTCCAAGTTTTCCAGGAATGCAATGAAAAATGCTCACATGAGAAGACAGGCCAGACACCACAGGCCTGGGTGAGAAGGAGAGACGGCAGGGTTCCACCAGGACGAACTTGGAATTTGGTCCGGGGAGGGCAGCTGGCTCTCCAGATGCCTTTGTTTCCTCTCAGACTCACCCTTCTCCCGATCCACCTCCTGAGCCAAAGGCAGCAAGAGGAGTCTCCCCCAAACCTTTCTGTCTCCTTGAATGATGCTCCCTACCCACTGCTTCTGAGAGTGAAGGTGGTTCCCATCTCTCCTGCTTATCCCCCAATCCATCCCCAGATGTTGGGTAGGCAGGCTAGGTTCAATGCATGTCAGAGCTCTGATGTGCACAGTGGCAGCCCAGATCCTTGAAAACTTTATTGCTCAAAGCAGGGTCCTCTTGCCAGCAGCGTCGGCATAAGCATCCACTCAGGATCTTGTCAGAAATGCAGAACTTCAGCACCCCGCCTCAGACCCACTGAATCAGAAATCTGCATTTTAGTAAGAATCTTATGCAACCTGTGTGTACACATTAAAGTTTGAGGTCCCCACTGTCCTAGGAATAGGGCTTGAAGTCCTCTTCATGTGGAAGGATCCCTGGCTTAGAAAGTTTGGGGGTTGAGGGGATGATAGACCTCACCTGTCTATGTGAGGCTCATTCTAGGTAACCCTAGAGACAGCACCCAGCTCTTCTCCAGTATATGATTTTTTTTTCAATATTAATAGGAAATCGGTCACTTTTACACTGTCCCAAAACAAACAGAACTGTGTTTGTCAGTTTACATAGGCAATTTCACTTACTTTTAAACTTCTCTCATGAGATCTCAGATGGTTAGACCATGGTCCAAATCAGGGCTGCACACCTGTTTGGGTTTGCTTGCACAGTGTTTTCAATTTTTTGTTAATTAGTTGCCAAAATTTTTAAATGAGGATTTCCACATTTTTTTAAAAAAAAAAACTTATTTCTAACTTCTACTGAAAAAATCAGATCACTTCACACATTCCACAAAAGCTGAGGGTTAGCTGTCCCTCCGGGTACGGCATCTGTGGGCAAGGGAGTTGGCAACTCCCAATATCACATTTCTGATGTTTACATGGCTTTCGTCTTCGGGAAAACCGAGAGAGCAGGTATATTTCCCCTACACATTCCATCCCTCTATGTTAGTTTCCTGTGGCTGCTATAACGCACCAGTTGGCTTAAGACAACAGAAATTTATTCTATCACAGTTCTGGAGGCAACAGTCCAAAATCAAGGTGTCAGCAAGGCTGTGTTCCCTCTGAAGGCTCCAGGGAACAGTCCTTCCTCACCTCTTCCAGCTACTGGTGGCTCCCGGTAACCCCTGACGTTCCTGGGCTTATAGCTGCGTCCCTCTAGTCTCTGCCTCCATCACACATGCCCTTCTCCCTGTGTCTCCTCTGTGTCTCCAGATCTAAATCCCCCTGTTCTTTGCCTTGTGAAGACATTAGTCATTGGATTAGCCCTCCCTGCTTCCCATTCAGTAAGATGGAATCTTAACTTGATTACATCTGCAAAGACCCCATTTCCAAATAAGGCCACATTCACAGGTACTGGGGGTTAGGACTCAGACATAAGTTTTGAAGGAACACAACTTAACCCACTATGTACACCACTAACCACACTCCCCTCCAGCTTCATTTCTTACCCCTCTCCCTGCCCATCCCAGCTGCCCACCACAATCCTCAGCAGCTCCACTCTGTCCCCCAGTCCTTTGCAGAAATGCTTTTTAGCATTACTCCTTCTGGCCCCCACCTTGTTCCCACTCATCCTTCAGTCTCAGCCCAGCATCACTTCCCCTGGGAAGCCTTCCTACCTCCAGATCCCCGTTAAGGGGATCTTGTCTTTTCCCAAGTTTTACGCCATGCCTCGAAGTTGCCTTTTAAAGCATCTCTCCTACCACCGCACGTAAACTCTGAGAGGGAGCTTGTCCATTTGTCCACTACGTTAACTCTAGCATATAGCACTGCACTGATACACAGTAGGCACTCAGATATTTGTTGAATGAATGAATGAATGAGCAACAGAATGAATGAAAGGGAGAGAGTAGAGAAGAAAGGGAGGAGACAACAGCATATATCACACCCCAGTTTTACAAGGATGTATGCTGTGGCAGGAGATACTTTAAACAAAATGCCTTAGATTGTCAAGAACTGCTCGGTGCTTTTTATTCCCTCTCTTAATCAATACGGGCCCCATCTCAGTGTTGCTCCTGTCTCATTAACATTTATCAACAAGCTTGATGATATGTGGGTTTTTTGCAATTGTTTCCCAACTCTGAATTTTAGTTCATCTCACAGGCAGCCCATTTACCATCGGGCAAGGACAAAGGCTTCTTCTAATCTGTATCTCACTGGGTGACACTGGCTTTATCAATGTCATTCCCACCCCAGGCCGGCTGGGGCCCTCCCTCCCCCTTTAGAACAGCATCGATTCTAAGAATCCTTCATAATCCAAACCGATGCTCCATCTTACTCTATCACACCATCTTTTTTGTTGAGAGAGGAGGGTCCTCCCCCATCCTGCCTGGCAGTGATGTACAAGCAAGCAGTTTCTGTCCCTTCTGTGGAGCAGACATTGACAAGTACTGAGTGCATTTCAAAGTGCAGAATGAGCTGCATTTGCAGAGGGAAGGAAGGGGGCCCTGGGGTCAATCAAGACCTCCCCTGGTGTTTCCTCCCTGCAGCCCCCTTAAGGGAGCTGTGGGCATCTGTCACAGGCCCAAAGTGGTCTCAGAGTGACCCCCTTGGCTTGCTCCCTGGCAATGACCTCGTTACATTCAAGCCTTTGCTGAGCGCACTCTAGAGACCTCAGGGTTAGAGGCTTTTTGTGTCTAGCCAACCTTGACTTCTAAATCACTTGCTATCAAGTGTACCCCCACAGCCCTGTGAGCACGAAGAGACTATCTTCCTGCACAAGTGGTTGGTAATTTGGTTCACAGCACCTCACATCAGCTTCGCTGGGCCTCCTTCTGCAGGACTGAGATAGAATGTGTGTTGTTTGAAAGAGCCTCTCACATCTGATAGATTCAAAAAAAAAAAAAAAAATCACCACTTAAAATTCATTTTCTCTCTGGGTTTTAATTCATCCAAGGCTTGCTTTCCTTTGCTGTGGTCTGCGAATCCATCAGGAAGAAGCATCATGGGTGTTGCTTTGTGCCCGGGATCACACCAGTTGTCCACCTGCATCTCTGATCATGGCACCTGGTGATTCCGACTCACAGCAGGTGGGTCTCAGGTTGGGAAGGGGAGGGCTGAGGGACTGCAGGCATTGCTGCAGGAGGAAGAGAGAAAAAGAATCTAAATGACTAGGTCTTACCTTGGTTTTGGCTGGTTGGGAAGCACAGCCCCAGCAAAGCACAAAATGGACAATTTTTCACACCTACCTCTCAGCCTTCTCCATCTAGCCCGACACCAGGTTCTCTTAGCCTTTGGGAGGCACTTATCTGTGATAATTCCTCCTGCCCCACCAAGGCTGCTCTTCTTGGAGGAAGGAAGTTGAGGTGGCAAAATTATAAGATGGTCCCCAAGATTCCCACCCTCTGGCATCCATGTATAACCTCCTCTCCTTGAGTTTTGGGAAGAATCTGTGATTAGGTTACACAGCAAAAAAGAAGGGATTTTCCAATGTGAATAAGGTCCCTAATCAGTTGACTTGGGGTTGAAAGAGAGATTCTCCTGGTCAGGCCTAGCCTAATCAGGTGAGCCCTTTAAAGAAGGTGATGTTTCAGAGAGATTCACCCTTTGGCCTCCAAGGAGAAGCAGAGAATCATGCTGTGAGTTGCCTATGGAGAGGGGCAGTCTCTAGGATCTGACGGCCTCAGCCCCACAACCACAAGAAACTGAATTTGGCCTACAAACTGAATAAGTTTGGAGGAATACCCCAATCCCCCGATGAGACCCCAGCCCCTACTGACACCTTGACTGCAGCCTGTGAGACCCAGTTAAACCCTGCCCAGACCCTTGATCCATGGAAGCCATGAGATAATAAATGGGTGTTGTTTCAAGCTGCTACGTTTGCGGTAATTTGTTAGCCAGCAATAGAAATTTAATATAGAAGTAAACTAACACTTCTGACCAACGATAGAAATTACTTCCATTTCCTCTTCATCTTTATCTCAGCTCTGAATAATGGATGCTGTTAACTCCATTGGTTAAGGATGAGGATGAGGCCCAGGGAAGTGATGGAATTTAGCAAAAGCTGCCCCGCTATCTGGTGCTCAAGCTAGAACTCAGCCCCAAGTTCATACAACTAAAGTCCACAATGTTTAAAACACACACTAAGTTTTGCCCCTCTCCCTCAGCCTTGCTCTTTAGAAACCTGTTCCTTTAATGATAAATTCCAACCAAGTGTTCAAAGTTATTGAACTCCTAGTTTTGACAAAATCTAGTAAATTCCCCCCAAAATCAACAGTAATAATAAGTAGTATTTTGAGCTCATATGTTTTAATCACTGAGCTACCCATTTTATTAATGAAGCACAAAAATGTAAAGAAACTTGCCAAAGATCACACAACCAACAGGCAGTAGAAATAGCACTTGAACCCTGGCAAACTAACATCAGAGCCTGGTTTTTAACCATCACGCCACACTGCCCTCCACAAAAGTCTTAAGTCTGACATTCAGGAAAAAACAGTGCCCAATAATAGCTTGGAAATGCACATATCTTCTGAAGGCTAAATAGATTATAATTCGCTTTCAGAACTTGGGGGAAATCACAAATGAGTAACGATATTTAAGTGAGTTCTTCTGTGTAACCGATGGGAGTAGTCAAAGCAGCTGTTCACAAATATTTTTTGTTCTCCTTCCAGGCATGTGGACGATGGGCATGACCATGTGATCTATTCTGGCCAATGAAATGTGAGCAGAAGTAATTTGTGTCATTTCCAAGTGGAAGACTTAAGAGACCTTCTGTGTGGTCTTCTGTGCTGGTGATCCTGAGTGACTAGGACTGGATAGACTACCCCCAAAATGCCCAGATACACACTGGACATGTAATATGACCAAGAATAACAATGCTGCACTAAGCCGCTACAATTTATAGATTGTTGTTACAACAGCATAACCCAAACCAACCTGACACAGGGGCTAACTAGAGCTTCTTGCCAAAAGCAAAGGCATTTTTAGATTTAATGACATTGTGCACAAAAGAGCTAATACCAACACAATCTGCCACTTTGTCAGTGGCAGCTAAAGAACCCAAACAAAGTCAACAGTCCTACGTTAAAAGAAACAAATCATTAGGTTGAAAACAGAACTGTCAAAAGAAGCACAACTGACTGATTTAGTGATTGGTGATGAACATCAGGCACGACACAGATGTTGTCATCATCATCATTTATTGATGCCTAATTGCACATAATGTCTGACTAAGGAAAACACAAAGTATTTAAATCTCATTATCTGTAGTTGAGAGAAGTAACTCTCCATTTATTGATCCCTTCATTCTGGATTTATTGATAGAGCAACTATGATGAGTCAGGCACTGTGCTGGGTGCTGGGGTTACAAGGATTTGCAGAGCAAAGCAGGTGTGCTCCTGCCCTTGAGGAGCTTATGGGCTATGAGGGGAGACAAACAAAAAAATAAGAAAGACCATGAAGAGAGTAGCAAAATGCTGAGAATAACATGGAGTCCATTTTGTAAAGGGGGTCAGGTAAGACCTCTCTGTGGAGCTGACACTTAAGCTAATAGTTAGAGGGAAATCAGAGGCTAGTTTGGAGAAGGAGCAGAAGAAAATCACTCCAGATTCGAACAACAGGTTCTGAGGTGGGAAAAGGCTTATTGGGTCCATAGAACCAAAAGGAGGCCAGAGTGACTGAAGCAGAGTAGGCAAAAAGGAGGAGACAAGAAGGAGGTGGAGAGGTGGGCAGGAGCAGCAGGAGACACAAGGCCTCAATTTTATTCTCCACGCAATGGGAAGCCAACACAGGGACCCTATACGATCCCTTTAGCTTCCACGTGGAAAATGGATTGCTGAGGGTTGAGAGCAGAAACAGGAAGACCAATTATGAGACTGCTGCCATAGCCTAGCTGAGGTATGATGTCCTGGGTTAAGACAGTGGCAGCAAAGATGGAGAGAATGGACAACTTGAGAACTCAGAATCACAGGACCGGCTGATGGGGAGAGAAGGCAAAAGAGGGCAATGCCTGGTTTACTACCTTGAACAGCTGGGTAGACTGTATGCCATTTAAGGAATGGCGGAGGCACATTGGGAGCACAAGGGTAGAGGGGGATAAAAAGCAAGAGCTTGATGTTGGTGGCTTTGGATGTGTTAAGCATGAGATGTTAATTTTGTTGACACGTAGAGAAGAAAACAAGAAAAACGTTGGCTGGAGGAGGTGCCAAGATGACAGAGCAGAGAGACTCACAGCTTGCCCTCTCCCACAAATACACCAAGAATTAAATCTACAAACCCACTGAATCGCACAGAACACCTGCTGAACTCTGACAGAGTGTCTCTCGCTTCGAAATACAGGAGGATTCTCACAAAATCCAATAAACAACAAGTTTATACTACATAGCACAGGGAACTATATTCAACATCTCGTAGTAACTTGTGAAAAAGAAAATGAAAATGAATATAAGTATGTTCATGTATGACTGAAGCATTATGCTGTACACCAGAAATTGACACACTGTAAACTGACTATACTTCAGTCTATACACACACACACACTAAAAAAAAGGAAAAGAAAAACGTTGGCTGTGTAAGTTTAGTGTTCAAAGGAGAAGTGAGATGGAAACGGACCTTTGAGAGTCATCAGTCAAAGAGTGGTAGCTAAAGTTGTGGAAATGGATGGACTCACCTAGCAAGCAAGTCTAGAAAGAGCAGAGAAGAATGTCTGGACTAGGCTGTGAGAACAGCCAACATTTAAGAAGGGACTGTGCTGGACAAGCAAAGACCTGATCCAATGCTATCCCCCTCACTCCCAACCCTGCATCATGCCAAGATGGTACTCAGCCTCTAGGAATTTCCAGTGAGCCCCCACGTGCCTCTCTTTTATTCTGAGGCCTTTTCCAAAATCCTCCTTTCATTCTTAGGGAAATGGGATTCTCAACATAACTGCCTTTTCCTCTCCCATCCAGTCTAAGCAAAAACTTTTGCCTATGAGAGGAATACAGAAGCCTTCAGTGTCTGTTCTGCACTGCTAATTCCATCAGATTTCTCGTTATTCATGCCTGGCAGTCTAATTTTCTTCTTTCGCCTCTCCCAGCACGGTCGTAGCCTTAATTATTGACCTTTTCATTCTTCGAACACCACCTCTTCCCCTTGTCTTTGTTCTCAGGAAGTTCTGCTCATATGATTATCTGCTAGAGCCTCACCTGGGGATAGAAATTGGTTTCTGTGGACAAGTCCTCCCCTTCTAATCTCAATCAGACAAGGCAGAGATCTCTGTACATCAGATATTAAACTCACACTTGACAGATCATGCTTCTGGTTTCTTTCTTGCCAGCCTGTGGGTTAATAGGTTTACATCCTTTGCAGAGGTGTCTCACCAAATTTTCATGAGGTTGGATTTCCCAAGGGTGACAGTCACTCCTACTCTCTTCCTCCTGCTCAAAAAGCAGCAGGGGAGAGTGTTACATCATCACACTTGCAGAGTATGCATCTTGTTCTCAGGACCACATTTTAAGAGAGATGGACAAACTAGCAGGCATTCACAATGGAGCAGAAAATCAAAGCCACACCAAATAAGCAACAGTCAAAAGAGTTAGAGATGTTCAGTCTAAAGAGAATATGCTGGTGCAGAAGTCAGGAAACGATGGCCCACAGACCAAATCTGACCTGCCGTGTGTTTTTGTAAATAAAGTTTTATTGGAACTCAGCCATGTCCATTTGTTTATGTATTGTCTACAGTTCCTTATCATGCTATAGTCACAGAGCTGAGTAGTTGTGACAGAGACTGGCAGGCTTGCAAGGTCTGAAATATTTACTATCTGGCTCATCATAGAAAAAGTATGCCAATCCCTCCTCTGGAAAGGGAAGGGAGTGAGGGAGGGATGGAGGAGAAGAGGGGAAAATATGACTGTATTCAAATATCTAATGGAAGAAAGAGGAACTTGAGTTATTCAGCATGGCCCAAGATACCAAACAAGGAGCAATAGGTTGAAGCTCCAGGACAAGAGTTCAGCTGAAGATAAGGATGAGCTCTCCATCAGGCATGGAAACCACACCAGAGTGGTTGCCTGAAGCAGCAAAGATGATATATTGTTGGATCCGCATGGGTCGGGTGGTCTAAGATTCCCCAGAGGTATAAGCAGGTTTAGCTCAAGATTTTGCTAAAGGCAGCATGCAATTGGAAGAGGTTTTGAAAGGCAGGGTAAGGTTGGAGAAAAAGCTGTGGCTAGAGAGAGCAGAGGGGAGAAATTATGGGGAGGAAAGACAGAGTGATGTGGCCATGTAGTGAGGAACTTGATAAAAGATGGAGGTTTAACTGTTTGGTCTGTGAATATAATCTTTTATTCTATGTTCTCCTAGAATCTTCAGTTAAAGCAATAGCCTTTATTTCTGGGGTTGTATTTGTGGCAATTTTGAGGAGAGAATGTGACATGGTGGCACTTGTCTTAAGGAAATAGCATATTAGCCCAAAGAGACCTGGGTCCATTCCAGTTGAATCAACCCTTGTAGATAAGTCACAAGCCTTGGGATTTCCCTGAGGAAGGTCCAAATCTGTGAAAATTTCACGGAAGTTGTCCAAACCCTTACAATGTACAACAGTAATATAAACTATATTTGTATTTATAAGTACAAGAGTAATATAAGCTATAATATAAATAATGAGCTGTAATATAAACTATGGACTTTGGGTGACTATGATGTGTCAATGTAGGTTCACCAATTGTAACAAATGTACCACTCCAGTGGGGGTGTTGATAATGGGGGAGGCTGTGCACATGTAGGGCAGAGGGCATATGGGAAATCTCTGTACCTTCCTCTTGATTTTGCTGTGAACCTAAAACAGCTCCAAAAAAAAATGTCTTTAAAGAAAAGTTTCATTAAAAGTTTCAAACAAGAAGGACATTGAGGATATAGTTCGCTCCGGGTTGGATCCTAGGAACTCATGGATCTTCAGCAGATGGGAAATGTGTACCCCACCTGCCCACACCCTCATGGGCTACTTCTATTGCACTCAAAATTTAGTAGCTTTGAAACACAACAATTTATTATTTCTCATGATTCTGTGAGTTCACTGGGCATTTCCTCTGCTAGTCTCACCTGGGCTCACATGCAGTTGAAAGCCCAGCTGGGCTGGAAAGGTGCCCGATGGCTTCATTTACAGGCCTGGCAGATGGTGCTGCTGGTGTCCAGGAACTTGGTTTTCCTTCATATGCCCTCTCATCTTCCAGAGCCCTCCTCCCCTTGAGCAGGAGATCCAGGGCTTACTTGGTGCTGGCTTCCAAGAGAGCAAAAATAAGGGAAGCTACAAGGGCTCTCAGAGCTTAAGACTAAAAGTTGGACACTATCACCTGAGCCACATTCTACTGGTCAAAGCAAGTCATAGGCAAGTCAGAGGACCTCTTGATGAAGAATTTGCAATTACACTTCAAAAGGGCGTTTGTGGGATGTTGCCTCATCTTTGGAAAATACCTAACACACACACTCATACACATACCCTTATATGCAACCGTCCCCCAAGGTGCATCCATGGCCAGGCAGAACCTCAACTCTACAGCACTCAACGGAAGAAAGAAATTAGAGTGTCCTACATGCCAGTTTTTCTCTTGCTTGACTTCAGCGCCATCATAAGCGGACCCTATCAGAGTTCACATCCCTTGAGAAGCATTGTAATTGATCTTTGGATTAATCAGTAAGTATCTGAATCCACAGCAACAGTCTGTGCGTAGGAAATGTTCAGCTCATGGCAGGTTTTTCTTTTCTGCTAAATCATGCTGAGAGAACCATAGTGAAAATTTGTATTTTAAAAAAATGTTTAAAGCCCCAATCATTAACAAATTTAACAGGATGCATCTCCTAATCCTTTCCTTTCATCATGAACATCTCTTATTTTTTCAGCCTAATGCCCCCCACTTCTATTGAGACTCCCACTTCTTCCTAGCCTAGTCATGTGGCTCTAGTGGGGGCTACCATGTTCTTACATGACTCCGCCCCCTTGGCCACAGTTGATTGGTCCAGAGATGAGCATACGACCCAAACAAGCCAATCAGATTTCTTCCCTCAGATTTGTTTTTCCTAGGTGGAAGTGGAAAAATATAATCATGCTCTGTGATGAACAGGAACTGTGGAATGAGACAAAGAGGAGCGTTTGTGGCCACATTCCTCACCTTATGGAAAAAGCCAATCCTGAGTGAGAGAAAATTAAAGTGATATGTAAACAAAGGCAGACACAGAGATGCAGAGAGAGATCTGGTGGTGTGTGAGTCCCTGGTTCCTGGAGCCCAGCTGTATCCCTGCCTTTTTGCAAAGTGGTTTCAATGACATGACATTTGGGAAATTATGCCCAAAAAGGACTCTTGCAGATGCCATGTCCATAGCTGATTTGTAGTCACCATTCTAGTACTGCATGAACCCCATTTTAGCCTCCTTCCCTTCCTTGAAGCACTTCCCTATGCCCCTATGGGTGCTCTCTGGGGTCACCTCCCAAATAAACCACTTGTGCTCCCATCCTTGTTTCAGGGTCTGCTTTAAGGGAAAGCCAGACTAAAGTATGATCCCTTTTCTTACCTACAGTAGTAAGATGTGGGTTTCTGTCACTTGAAACCAAGAGTTCTGAATATTAACTTCTGCTGGGATGATTCCCAAAATGTGTTTGGAAATTTCCCCATCTCTACTCCAGTGATTATGTCAAAAGTATGTAGATTTCTTAACAAAGTTTAGTGGTGTTCTTGATCAACTGTAAGTTTCACAAAATGCACTGCACCTCCATAACAGTTCCCCATGACTGATACGACAGCCATGCAAAAGACAGTAAGAGTCAGAGATGACTCTACTGGACTGGCAAAGAAGAATCTAGTCCAGGGTGGCATGGTTTGGAGAGGCTTCTGAAACTGTGGAACCCACAAGCCTGCATGAGCCATAGCTGAGTACGAGGACAGCTTGAAAACATAGCAGCAGGAAGGGATTGACTCTCTCCTCTATATTTCATCCTCCACCCCATCCAGAATGCTCAATAAATATTTGCCAAAACAGATGATGGATTGAAGCCTTCCAAACCAGAACTCACCAAAGAGAAACCAAGATACGCTACAATGCTGTGACCATAAGCATCACAGTGACTACAATGAGAATCCTCTCTAACCACCTCCACTAAGCTCTGCTGATTACATCAAATGTTGCACTTTGGGGGAGTTTCAGTGGACATGGTGGATTGTTGCATGACTGCTGGTTATTTTTCGCGTGTTTCCAAAATATTGAGATATGTGTGACTTGTCCCTAAAAGGGCCTAAGTGATTAACATGCAATTCCCAAAGGGCCAAACCACTTAGTACAAGTTTTCACATTCTCTCAAAACATCTACACACCAGGTAGGTACTCAAGGTTCTCTCCAGACTAAAGAATGCCCAGTCTTGGACAGTCCTGATCCTGGTACCAACAGCAGCTCTCCTCCAGGCCTGGCTTTCTCAGAGTATCATACGTTGTTCTTTGCCACCAAGGGTAACCAGGGACATCAACTAAAGATAATAATGTTTTATTGGCCCTCAATCATCTGTCCTTCCCACGTGCTGGAAGGAGTGCCAAGTCCAATTTGTTCAAGCACAAAATAGCATTATTGGCATCATCAGATCTGATAACAAAACTATCAGTGGCAGTTTATTATCATACTAAAAGCAATATCTGTTGACTATTTACAGTACCAAGGACCAATCCTACTGCATTAGCCAGGATAGACTAGGTTGTGCCCCAGTAACAAATGAACCCTAAAATGTCAGTGGCTTGGCAACAATGGCTGACTTCTCACTTCTCTATTGGGTTAGCTGGGGACTACGTAGCAACATGGTCACTCATGGATACAGAATGATGGAAATTCTACCATCTCAACACAAAGCTTCCACAGTTACTGTGGCAGAGGATGAGAGGGTGAGATGGTTATGCACCAGCCCTTGAAAGCTTCAGTCTGGAAGTGATACACGTGGCTTCCCGTCACAACACATGGGCCAGGATTACAAGGAGGCTGGGAAGTGACAGGGAGCCCATGGATGGCTTCCTGCCAATTATCTCACTAGAGCCTCACAGCCTTAGGAAATATATCATTACTCCTTACAGAGAAGGAAACCGAGGCACAGAGAGGTTATGGGACTTGCCCCCAGTGTCACAGATGGTAAGTGGCAGAGAGACGCAAGCCCAGGCCTGCAAGCTACAAAACACTCTCAACTACTTTGCTGCATACTCATCACAAACTTCTACAGAATCCCCTTGTGTAGGAAAACGCCATGCTAGCTAATAGGAGAAGCCAAGCTATGCAAATACAAAACGGAGCTCCCCTGACACACCACCTCCTCATCCCAAAAATTCAACCTACGTGAATACCTGGAACAGAACTCTCAGGCAATTTCAGGAAGGGCGAAATGGATCATCTCTTCTGGGTCTGATATCCAGCCCACAGTCCACCCACATCAAGATAAAAACCTTCCAAAAACTTCACCTGAAAACCTGGGTAGATTGTCAACTCTTGTCACTGGAAAACCCATTGGTGACATCTTTACACAATTCACAGATATTTCTAAAGCTGTGAAGGTAAATGTCATCCATGTACCCGTAGGAAGCAACCACAGACAGATCTGTTAGGAGACTGTTTTCATATCCAAAGAGCAGCTAAGTGATGCTTCCAACAGGCTAATTCCTCCCAGCCTGCAAAAGTCTAGCACCACCTTCTCCAGGGAGCCCTCCCCTGCCTGGCTTCTGGTTAGGACCTTCTTCTTGTGTTCCCACATTTCTTCCCACATGCACCTCTGGCAGGGCCTTTCCATCACATGTCACCTTTTATTTGTCTGCCTGTCCCCTGGACTCTGAGCAAACTCATGGGCAAACTGCATCTATACTTCTGTGTCTCTGACACCTAGCACATAGTATGTGCTCAATAAATGTGGGGTAGATGGGTAGATGCTTAAGCCTGTTCAAAGCAATTTGTTCCCTTGAGGAATTTAACCCCCTGTGCTCAGCAAGCATGTAGCCAAGTATTGAAACTATAGTCCTGGCCTCACTTCCACTGCGTGAACTTGGAGTGGTTCCATAGCCTCTCTGAGCTGTTTTTCAGCTACAAAGTAAAAGATACGTTGTAAAAATTAAATGGAAAGCAGAGGGTATTCAAACAAAAGCTCACACACAAATGTTCACAGCAACATTATTCACAATAGCCAAAATGTGGAAACAACCCAAATGTCCATTAGGCAGTGAATGGACGTATAAAATGTGGTCCATCCATACGATAGAATGAAGCACTGACACCTGCTACAATGTGAATGAACCTTGAAAACATTATGCTCAGTAAAAGAAGCCAGACACAAAGGGCCAGATATTGTATGATTCCACTTAAATGAAAAATCCAGAATAAGTAAATCAAACAGACAGAAAGCAGATTAGTGGTTGCTGAGAACTGGGGGAGGAAGGAAGGAGGAGTGACTGCTAATGGTCTCCTTTTTAGGTGATTAAAATATTCTGAAAATAGATAGTGACAATGTTTGCACAGCACTGTGAATGTGCTAAATGTCACTGAAACCGTCCACTTTCAAATGGTTTAAATGGTATGTTTTATCTTATGTGCATTTGATCACAATAATTTTTTTATTCTTATGGGGAATTTTCAACTAACAACCTTTGTAGGATTTTAAAAAATATCGAATGGGATAGAATAGATGTTGTATATGCAAGTCCCAGTCCTCATGGGCAATCAATCCATGGTGGCTGTTTTCATATTCATAATGAACAGTAATTTGTTCTCCTTATAAAAACAGGCTATATTAAGCAAAGGAAAGCACCAACATAATTTGCTCTCCAAATGTTCACAACAGTGGAATTCGTATAAAAGTCCAAAATATTCACACGGTTTGCCTTTTGTTATTGTCATAAAATATACGTAATATTTAGCATTTTTTATCGTTGTGTTTTTTCATTTGTCTTTTTAGGGAAAGGGAGGGGAGGTAATTAAGTTGTTGGTTTTTTTTTTTCAGTGGAGGTACTGGGATTGAACCCAGGACCTCATGCATGCTAAGCATGCACTCTACCACTGGGCTATATCTGCCCCCCCCCCACTTTTTACCATTTTAATGTACACAGTTCAGTAGCATTAGTGCATTCACAGTCTTGCGCAACCACCACCACCATCTGTCTCTAGAACCTCTCCATCATGTCAAACACACCATCTTGCTTCGCTCCTGGTGTTCTGATCCACAACAGAGCTAGGGCAGAATTATCAATTTGGACTTTGCCCAACCGTAGATAAAAAAGGGAGAAAATGGGAGCGGGCTGTGAACTCAGCGATGTGAGCGTGGGAGGCTCTGGTGACATGATGGGGCCTGGGGCCCTCACGCTGCTGCTGCCCGTCCTGCTGGGCTGGGCCAGCTGCCATCCCATCCCAGGGAGGAAGAGCTTCCACAAGTTGCTGTTAATCTCCTTCGATGGGTTCCGCTGGGACTATGATCAGGACGTGGACACCCCCAACATGGACCACCTGGCCCAGGAGGGCGTGAAGGCCAAGTATCTCACACCACCCTTCGTGACAATGACTTCCCCATCCCACTTCACTACCATCTCGGGTAAGCTCCACCCCTCAGCCAGCCCGCTATGCCAGCAAGAGCCCAGCATCCCTCGTTCCCTGAAACAGAGCCAATTCTCAGTCGGCTCTGGGGAAGCAGCCCATGCCACTTGGGGTCACCCCCTAGAAGAAGCACTAGCTTAGAATATCCAGGGATGTGCAGGGCTGTTTCTAGAACCCAAGGGCTATGGAGCCCCAGCCTGCAGACAGAATGAGGACCACGGCTGCAGCCTCCTAAGGAATCTCCCAGATGTCCACGCCCACCCACCCTTCACCCTGCCTTTCACACCGTGGCCAGTGATCTTTCTTAAAAGTAAAAAATTTAAAGAATTTTATAAAAATAATAAGACATTAATGTTTATAGAACTCAATTAGACCAGGTCACTCCCCTACCTAATACTGGCAAGTTGGAACGACACCAGTGCTCTTTGAAGAGAAATTTTATCTTTTGGTGGCCCAAAAGTTCCCCACAGCCTGTGCCTCCAGCCAGCCCCCACCTGCCTCAGGGCCTTTGCCCAAGCTGACCCCCCAGCTCACCTGGAGCTTGTAGTCCAACAAGGGGGACAGATGCTGGACAAGCAAACATGCTAATAGATGTCATTACAAGTAAGAGAGGCACAAAAAAGGGAGAGCTTCTCTGGGAGAAGACAGCAAGGGCAAACTGACTTGAAGTCGGAGAGGCAGGCAAGTGCTCTCTGAAGAAGAGGCAGATGACCTGCAAGTGAAAGAGACCTTAGGAGTCCAGAGGAAGGAAAAATGTTCCAAGTGGAGGGAACAGCATGTACGAGGTCTCTGTGGCAGGAAGGAATGTAACTGTTCCAGAATCCCAGTCACCACTAAGCAAATAAAGAGAGTCCATTCTAAAAGAGAGGCAGAGAAGAAAGCCATCGGGATGCAAAGGATTTCATTACAATAAGACTAACAGTAGCTTCCATTTCTCCAACGTGAGCCTGAGGCCAGGCTCCATGCCAATGCTTTGCCTCCGTTCTCTCCAGCATAATACTGCAAAGCAAGTGTTGTCCCCATTCCACAGATGAGAAAACCAAGGCTCAGCAAGGCTGAGTAACTGACCAGTCACTCAGCCAGGGAGTGGGAAGGAAGAAGCCAGGCTTGGAACCAGGCTTGGGACCAACCCAGGCTTTGTCACATGGAGCTGGTTCTGCCCACTTCTGAGCCAGGAATCTGCAGACCCTCCCTCAAGTGACAGGGAGGGTGCTGGCAACATAAGCCTTACCCCAACCCAGAGAGCCACTCACTGGGGTCTGAGGGCAGCTCCAGGAACCTCTGACACGATAGGCAAACTGCTGGTGCCTTTTTGCAGGGAGAGGATTTCATCACTTCCACCAGACTCTCAAAGGGGCCCTTGAATCAGAAACTTAAAACACAAAGCTGAGCAACCATTCAGAGGGAGATGTGCTGAGAGAGATTTTCTACATGTAAACTCTTTGAGAGGCAAGTCATTCGGGGACTAATAGCACCAGGAAGCAAGAACTAAAGAGCCCTTTTCTGGAGAAAGCAAACGACACTTCCCAACGGCATTAACTTCATAACACTTAAAAGATCTCCCAAGGGCAGATTCTGGGTCCCTGAATGCTGAGAATACAATGGGCACAAAATATTGTAAGCCATGCTCACCTTTTACTTATTCCCAGAAGGCACTTGATGAGAAGATATAAACAGTGAGAGCAAATTTTTTTAATTACAAAATCACCCCCAACTCCTCTCCTACGCTCATTGCCAGTAGGGAATGGAAACAGATATCACTTCAATGGAAGGTAATTTGGTGTCATCCCATATAATTATGAACACACAAACTTTCTTATCTGGCAAATCCACTTGTAGGACTTTATCCTACAGTTACATATTTGCTTAGTAGAAAATAATGTACATATAAAATTTTCATTGCATTAGTGTTTGTAACAAGAGAAAATAGAAACAATCTGACCATCCATACTGTCACCTTTAAAAGAAAAACTGAGGAAGCTCTTTGTGCCCAGTAGGAAGTTATCCTCAAGAAGATGGATTAAGTGACAAAAACAAGATGCAAAGAATATGTGTAACATACGTATACATATGCATGTGATGTACATGTGTATATAATATGTGTGTATATATATATGTGCATACAATTGCTTATAGATGCATAGAGGACTTCTAAATAAATAAACAAGAAATTGGTGACACTGGTTCCTCCAGGAAGGGGATGGAGTGGAAGGGAGACTTTGCACTATACATCCCATGTACCTTTTAGGTCTTGGACTGTGTGGACGTATTGCCTATAAATAACAAAATTTATATACAAAAAATAATCTTTTTAATTTACCTCTTGTGGAAAAAAACATATTCCCCTGCCCCTCTTATTTATAACCAACTTGCCATTTATTGAGCTGGTGAACATTCACTGCTTTAAAACAGGTCTCACAGCCTCAGCACTATTGACATTAGGGATCAGATGGTTCTCAGTGGTGGGCGCCATCCTGTTTACTGTGGGATGTTGAGTAGCATGCCTGGCCTCCACCTACTAGGTGCCAGGAGTGCCCCCTCCTCCCACTATGACCACCAAGAACATCTCCAGACATGGCTTAATGCCCACTGAGGGACAAACTGGCCCCCAGCTGAAACCCCTGTCTTGGGTGGCTGAATCACTACCTGGCTTACAAAAATGTTCAGCAGGTACCACGATTGTCATATCCTTTGACTCTTGTAACAGTGATAAGGAGTCAAAACAAGTGAGATACCCGAGGCCCATAAAAGTGCAAATTTGTCCCAAAGCCCCACACAGAGATTTGAACTCAGCCCTGGACAGCTCCAGACAGTCCTCTAATGTGCCTACAGCCCTCCGGTGTCTTTCCTTCTAATTAAGTATCTTTGAATGCTGCACATCCTCAGAGCTTCCAGGCAATGGGCGGTATCCTGAATATGTTGTATTAATGACACAGAAGCCTCCTCGGACCCAGAAAAACTACCAGCATTTGTCTTCATGAGCTGGGCTCAAGCCGACCTCTGTCTGATTCCAGTGTGGAAAAGCATCATTCATAATAGAAAAAATAATGGATAAAAATCAGTGCTGCCGGCACCCAAAGACCTCTTCAGATTGCAGGGGGTAGGCTTGACAAGAAGTATGATAAAGGGGGCTCCCTTGGCCCAGTGACTAATTAACTAGAGTCTCGTGAACACCTCAGGGCAAGTTAACTCGGGGAAAGAAGTGAGGAGACGCGTGCTGCTGTACTGCTTCTCAGCTCAGCTGCATAAAGCGGCAGCTCCCATAAGGGCTCAGGTCTGAGGAGCCATGTAACCACCCCTCCAAGCTTTTTAGACAGAGTCCAAAGGGCCAGGAGCCAGGTGGTCCCAGGCAGGGAGCCCAGCAGGGAGAGACCATGCCCCAGGCATAACATTTAGCCAACTTGGCTGGTCAGGTCAGAACCCTGGGCCCCCCAGGTCCACATCTGGGCAGCAGGGCCTCCTCTTGCCTGGGGGCTGTCAGGTGAGCAGAATCTGAGTCCTCACCCCAGAGCCAGGATCACATGACCCTCCTCAGCTTTCCCGATGCTGGTGCAGAAAGTCTTCCCCAAGAGTTTTTTAGAGGGCTTATGATGCAGTCACCCTTTTGTTTGACAAATATTGTTTGAGCATCTCTGTTGGGCCAGGCGGTGTGGACAATTGCCAACTACACACTTATGTGTCTCCAGGGTCTTGCCACCTTTCCACTGCTTGATGCACAGATCAGGCTCCTGTCTCTTCTGCTCCCAAATTCCACAGATCTTTTGGGGGGGTTGCTTCCTTCTCTCTGGAGCTCCACCCACTTTCTTGGGGATCCTTCTGTCTCTTTGTTTCCTTTCTCTGACAGCTCAGGGAATCAGGCAGGGAAGGTTTGTTCTTAGTCCCCTGTGTCCCCACCCAAACCTTTCTCTGCCCCTCAACTCCTCCAGAAGGGGTTGAGCTGGTGAAACCTCAAAGCCAGAAGAAGTCTCTGCTTTCCCCACTTTTTCCCATGGTATCCTCTCCTTGAAGCATGAAAAACAGAAGTCCTGGCTGTTTGAACAAAGGAAAGACTAAAGGAGAGAGGATTTTTAAAATAAAATTGGCTAAATATTCCATCTCATTATCTCTCCACATAAGAAAATCTTTGCATCCTTACAAAGGATGTGTTTTTCCTCCAAGTATTTGCCCCCCAGCATCATCTGTAAGACAGTGGAAGTGGGGCCTCTGTCTAGGATGGAGGGTCCCGAGACCAGGCTTTGGGGGTGATGTTCTCCCTCCAGCTCCCCAAGGCTGGGCACTGGGCAGGTCTGCATGTTGATCAAGCTGCAACCCTCCTGCATAAGACGGGCTATCACTTCCTCCAGGGTAGCTTTCTTCTTCCCACCTGGCTCCATCCCCCACCTTCCATCACTCCTTTTCTCCATGTACACACACACACACACACACACACACACACACACACACACTCATACACACACGTAGAACACAGCACCTGGTAGTTTCTTAAAATGGAATGATGAGTGGGGGAAGGTTTACCTTGGTAGTAGAGTATGTGCCTGGCATGCACGAGGTCCTAGGTTCAATCCCCAGTACCTCCATTAAATAAATAAATAAAACCTAATCCCCCCCCCCCAAAATGTAATGATGTATTTGTTTTCTATGGCTGTGCAACAAATAACCACAAACTTGGCAGCTTAGAACAACACTCATTTATTATCTCTCAGGTTCCACGTCAGGAGTCCCAGCATGGCTGAATTTACTCCTCACAAGGCAGCAAAGTGTCAGCTGAGGTGGCATCTCTTCTGAAGCTCAGGGTCCTCTCCCAAGCTCATGCAACTGTTAGAAGACTTCACTTCCTTGAAGCTGTAGAACCCGTGGCAGCTGGATTCTTCAAGGCCAGCAGGAGAGTGTCTCTCTCCTCCTGAGCCTCTGCCAGGGGCATACTTGATTAGGCCAGGCCCACCCTGGAAGAACTCCTTTTAATTAACTCAGAGTCAACTGATTATGCGCCTTTGTTACATCTGCAAAGTCCCTTAAACTTTTGCATGTTCTATTGGTTAGAAGCAAGTCACAGGTCTCACCCATGTGCAAGAGAGAGTTACACAAGGCGTGTATATCTGGGGCAGAAATCTTGTGGCCATCTTAATTCCGCCTACCATAAACAGTTCCTGGATGGGACTTAGATAACTAGGGGGTTAGCATCAGTCTTTGTGTAAAGGCAAAGGTAACAGGTGATGGTGCCCCAGCATGGAGCTCTAGAAAGCCCCAGGGACCTATGCTCTAACCCCTGAGACCCAGGGGCCAATGCAAGAGGAGCACTGAATGACCATGGAGGCAGGAATCCCCACATCACAGTGTGTCACCCCATCCATATGAGACTCTTTCTGTTGCTTAAGTGAAGGTAAGGATGATGATGATGTTTTTGAAGAAGCAGGAGGAGGAAGAGGAGGCTTATTAATTTGAATGTACCTATATTGATTTCTTAGGGTTACCGTAACAAAGTACCACAATCTATGTGACTTAAAACAACAGAAATTTATTGTCTCATGGTTCTGGAGGCCCAAAACTTGAAATTAAGGTGTCAGTAGAGCCACACTCCCTCTGAAAGCTGTAGGAATCCTTTGTCTCTTCTTAGCCTCTTGTGGTGTGCTGGTAATCTCTGGCAATCCTTGGCTTGTAGGTGCATCCCTCTAACCCTCCGTCCAACCCATGAAGGTCTTCCTGTGTTCCTGCCTCCACGTGGCCATCTTCTTACAAGGACACTAGTCACTCAGATCAGGGGTCCACCCTACTCCAATATGACCTCACCTTTGCAATGACCCTATTTCCAAATAAGGTCACATTCTAAGGTTCTGGGGTTTAGGACTTCGACGTACCTTTTTTGAGGAACACAATTAAACCCATGACATCTTATAACACATAATCGATAGCTACAGGCATAGCTACATCCCAGATCCTCAAATTATGCCATCAGAACAATCAATCTGTCTCTCTTTACCTCTCTCTCTGCTTCTCTATTTCTCTTTCCTAAGAGTGAACACAGAATTCCCAAGACTGACTCTCATAGTGCCATTCTGCTTCTCAGAACCAATCTCTCTGGCCAAGGGGATGGAATGATGCTAAGCACCCAAGCTGGGACCACATGCTTACCCTCAGGTCAAGGTGTGGGTGGCAAGCCCCACACAAACCATGTCACTCATGGGGTGCTAGCAGGTCCCCAGTGGAAAATCAGGGACTGTTATCAGAGGGAGGAGCAAAAGAAGGACTACCACCCAGCCTGGGCCCAATGGTGTAGGGACAGGGGGTTGCAGTCTGGTGACCCAGTACTGAGACCCAAGAAATCCCAACTCCATCCATGGGGCTTCCCACAGGGCACGGGCTCCCAGTGGATTCAATGACCACACCTCCCAGCTCTGTCCCTCCGTATCCCTGAACTCTGTCGTAATTCCCCTCAGATCTTGCCGAAAGCCATTCTCTGGGGGCGAGCAGCTCATTCTGCTAGTTTAAATCACCCAGTTCCCTCTCTCTCTCCAGAAGACTGTACTTACTGCTCCATCACTGGTAATGACAATGAACATTTTTGCAATCTCAGTTTTTATTGCAAAGTGATTAAGGACCAGCAAGAATAAGTTATGCTGCTGAAGCTAAGGAAATCCCACCAAGCAAATAGTGGGTGGATAGGAAGTCTTATGGTGACAGCGTGTGTTTCCTCCCCCAAGGAACTGATTGAAAATAAGAAGCTATCACCACCATGTTTCAGACAAAAGCCAATCTGACAATTTTAGATCTAGTCAATGGATATGGCCTAGGGGCGAAAAGGAAACAATCCATAACAAGAAGAAGGTCGAGAATAATGCCAATGAGGGCCTCACAGTTCCACATTTCCTCCTTTCTTTAAAGGACACTCAATGGCATGCTCAGGGCCCCTGGTGGCCAGAAATAAAGCCTCTCCCTATTCCAGAGACCCCAGGGAAACCCCCAAAACTAGAACAACCTCTTATAGCTGTGTAGATTGTGTAGTGCACAATTCTGAGATGGTTGTTCTCAGGAATACTTTGTAGGTGGTGCCCCCCAGAGGTGTGAGGGCACAATTTGCACAAATGAGGAGTCACTTATGTTCTATCCCAAAATCAACCTATAAGAAGTAAAAATTCCTCATAGATGTTGTAATCAAATCACTTGGATAATCTTCAAGATTAGATCAGGCTTTCTCAGTGTCCTGTTATTGGCGTCTGGGGCTAGATCATTCTTTGTCTTGAGCAGGGCGCGAGGGGGGCTGTCCTGTGTGTTGCAAGAGTGTTTAGCAGCATCCCTGGCCTCTACCTACCAGATTCCAGCAGCATCCCTCCCCTTGTCAACCAAATGACAGATGTCCCTCCAACACCAGCTATTTCCAAGAGGGGAGAGAAAAATGAAATCATGGGGGAAAAAAACTGAAAATAAGGAAGGCTGGGAAACCAGGACATTTCCTAACTTTTCATTATGGAAATTTCCAACATGTAGAAAAAGCAGAGAAAATTGCACGGTGAAGCCCTGTGTACCCAGCACCAAGCTGCAGTCTTGTTCCTTTGTCCCCACCCAATTGCCTTCTTTCCTCCTTTCTTCCTTCCTTCTTTCCATCATGAATCTTTTAAAGCAAATTTCAGACATTGTGTCATTGTATCCATAACACATCACCATGCAGTTCTAACCTAAGGGTTTGCTTTGGTTTGTTTTTACAAAATCTCCACATCATATTTAACAGATTTGACATGAAGAAACTAGTAGGATTCTTGCAGGTGGAGAAAAGATCTAATTGCCACCTTAGAGTTTCTCCTACTAGTGCTTCATAAATTTGAACATGTATATGAACCACCTGGGGAAGGTCAGGTTAAAATGCAGATTCTGGTTCAGTGGGTCTGGGGTGGGGCCTGAGAGTCTGCATTTCCAACAAGCTCCTAGGTGATGCCAATCAATGCTGCAGGCCCACGCATCATACAAGAAGAAGGGTCGGCTCCAAATGCCAGAGCAACAGAGCGAAAAATCATGACCGCTCTGGATTCCAAGGCTTTGAAAGGAGACACTGGAACCACTTGAGACTGAAGGCACAGGTGTGCTCTAACAAAGCACCATAAACAAAGTCTTTAGAGGCCAGAAGCCCAAAATCAGGGAGTCACTGGGCCGTGTTCCCTCTGGAGGCTCTAAGGGAGAAGCCTTCTTTGCCTCTTCTGCATCTGGTAGCTGCCAGCATTCCTGGGCTTGTGGCCATATCACTCCAAACTCTGCCTCTGTGGTCACATTGCTTCCTCCTTTTCTGTCTGTGTCTTCTCCTCTTCTGCCTCTTATAAGGACATTTATCTTTGGATTTAGAGCCCACACAGATAATCCAGGACAGTCTCCTCAGCTCAGAATCCTTCACTGAATTATGTCTGTAAAGACCCTGTTTCCAAATAAGGCAACACTTGCAGGTTCTGAGAATAAAAATATGGACATATTTTTGGGGAGGGACAGGGGGCACTATTCAGGCCACTACCCCAGTAAGGGGAAAAATGAAGTGAGAAAAAAATGCAGAAGAGAGGACAGATCCTGTCTCTGTGACAGTGGCCAGGAAGGCAGGCCAAGGGTAAAACTGTGTGTTAATAGGGTTCCCAGATGGAATGCAGGTGTAGCCCTCTGCTTCCAGCTTCTTCTTTTTTTTTTTTCCTCCAGCTTCTTGAAGAGAGAACATTTCTGCTTCTGACAGCAGATGAAAGGGAGAGGTGGGGAGCAAGAATGCCGTTCCCTGTTGGCCTCGTTCCTGAGAATTCGTGCCTCTGCCTTAGGGCCATTCTCAAACCTTGTTCAAGGATAGAATGATTTATTGATGGCCATAATTAAAAAGCAATGTCAGAAAGAAGCAATGTCAGCACTTTTCATCTGCAGTTGCACATGAGCGAGAGCAGTTTGGCAAAATGGGCACTAGAGTCTGATCTCCCTGTCCAGAAAAGGGCTGCCATCGTGTGATGTGGTGTTGGGGTCAGGCCTCATCTCTGTAGCAGGAGTTGATAAGGTTTTACATTCCCACAGGTAAACTGAGCCACCTGTTCTCATTTCCAGCACTTCTGTACTGACCCAGTGGATTTTCAACAGGTGGCACTCCAGGTGTGTACACCTGGAGTGTGGTTTTGAGCCCCTGTGGGGGTTGTCTTTCCATCACTGTCTTGGCTGTCATTCTAAATGAGCCTGCCCACACAAGACTGGAGCGTTGGGTTGATTTAAGGTGGTTGGTTGACTTGATTTAGCAGCTGTTCTTCCCCACTGATTTCATCCTAGCTGGTTCGTAAGACCTCTCTTCTTCGGTTTTGGGAATGTGAACTTAATGAAGCTCTGGACCCCACAAATCAAGAGGAAAATGAGGATATGTTTACAGCTTAATATGTTAGGTTAGTTCAAAGGAATAAGTGAATAGCACATAGGAGGTTCTTAAATTATTGTTAAATAAACGAATGCATGAAAGTGTGTATATGCCCAAATGGACTATTGGCAAATAGTTACTGTTCCACCTGAAAAGAGTAAGTAGGAACTGAGCAAATGTTTGGGGAGAGGGAGAGCTCTTATTGAGTGTATTGAGTAATGCATTTTTTTTTTGATGGAGGTACTGGGGATTGAACCCACGACCTCATGCATGCTAAGCATGTGTTCTACTACTGATCTATACCCTTCCAAGACACCTGTTATGCATTTTAATTCCACTAAAGTTTTATTTCATAGGTTTATTTAATTATTATTTATAGGTTTATGTTAATCCCACTACAGTATTTTTTCCCAGATTGACTTTGGACTAAATCAAGATCTGCTTCCTACTGGTTCAGTTCATACCTGGCCATGTACAAAGTGGGCAGAGGGTGGGAGGGAGTTCAATTAAATCCAACAAACATGTGTTGAATGGCTGCTAAGGGCAAAGCTCAATGCTTTGTGCCAGGGAGACACCAAAATAAATGAGGGGCATCCCTACTACTCTCAGCCACAGCCTGCTGTGGGAACAAGGGTTGTAAGAAACAGAAATCCATTCTTGCTAGCTCAAGGGAAAGGACCGCAAGGTGAGGCTCTAACAGGCAAACTCATGAGCATGGGAACAAAATTAGAGGGAATCAGGGAATAGAAACTGCAGTTATAGAAGCCAAACTTCCTTCTGGTTCTCAGAAGCCCCATGGACTTGCTTACCTCTGCTTCTCTCACTTCCAACCACCTTTCTCTTTTTGCCCCTGGATCATCACAGGAGACAGCAGAGCCCACCACCAGCTGATTAGTTACTACATATCTTGGTTCAAGTCTTGAGAAAGAATTGGGTTTCCCACCAACCAACTGAACACAGGGAGGGGACGTAGTATAAATATGGTGCCTAGCCTTGCCTTCCAGCAGGGTCTCTGTGTAGGGAAATTCCAAGAAAAGGTACCTGTGAGCACTGCAGGCACCCCAGAATATGCTCTATTTTTAACTCTCTGTCTCCCCCCGCCCCCAGCTAGAACGTAAATACCACAAGGTAATCTATGATAGTACTTGTCTCAAAATGTTTGAGAAATGGAGGGGGAAAGGAAGGGGTTGGATCAAACTTTGGACTTCCTGGTTTCCTAAATTCACTCTGCAAGTATTTGAGAAATAAACATCCGTCCCTGAGAACCAAAGGAAGGAGCTGAATCTAGCTAGGTTTGTTCCCAGACCTGAAATGCTCTGCTGGATGAATTACCTGCACCTCGCCTTAACAGACAGTGTGGGAGTATGCACTGTACCCCGATTAAAGCATAATTAGCAAGCAGCAGGAGTCCCATTCACTAGAAGAGCTCATCCTACTTCCTGTTTCACTTGCATAATTATCCATGTCTTTGCCAGACACTGAAATGACAGCAGAGAAGACTCCCAGAATGACAGAGTCAGAAAGGCCCTTGGAAATCATTAACCCTGCTCGTTCTGTAGGTGGGGAAACTGAGGCACAAAGAGAGAGCAAGGGCTTACAAGAGCCAAGACCAGGGGTCCTGCCTCCGAGTCCAGCCCCCCTTCTGCAGCACTGTGTGACCCAAGTGAAACCAGATCCTTTGCAGTCTCTGGAAATCCAGGCACAGCCAACAGTGTCGCCTTCATGTGGTTTTTCCAGCCAGGTCCCCGACTGTCTCCAGAGTAGAAAATGCAACTTAAGGACAACTGAGCTGGCTTCTCCCTGCATGTTTCTTGGCTTCTTCTCTTCTGTCTTGTTTTGCCCATGTTCCAAAACTGGCCCTTGACAGGCATAAAGAGGCTTCAGCAGCAGGGGGGAGGAACCAACTGGGCACAGAAAACCTCTGCTGGGTCATGAGTGATCCCCGGGCACTGATTGGATTTAGAAAATGACTTTGTCAGGGTGGAAATAACCCAAACACCAGGGAGATGGTTCCCTTTGTACAATTACTGGGATGTGCCATGTGCCAATGGAAGGGTCATGCTCCCCGAACTCATTTTAGGTTAGTATTACTTGGGTAATACTGCTTTAGGGGGAAATGGATTCTACGATTGGCTCCCAGGCTAGTCTACTTAACTAGTGTTATAAATGATCTCTGGGTCCCAGGGCATGGAAGCCAGAATCCATAGGGTGCAGGAGGAGGAAGTTTCTGTGTCCACGGCTTCCTCCAATTCCTCCTCCCACATCCTCCCAGTGGCTCTAGATCCCGAGGTTTCCCCAGATACTGGAGTGATCCAGGTTTTGACAGCTGTCTGCCCTTCCCCTGGTCCCTAAAGGGCAATCTGCTAGAATTAATCCACACGCACATGTGAATGACTAACAGCCCCTGAATCGGGGGTTCTGACATTTTAGTGGGCACTAAAACCACAGGGAGAGGTTGTTAAAATGCAGACTCCTGGACCCTACCCTACAACTGTGGTTTCAGCAATGGCTAGAGTGAGGACCCAGGAATCTGTGTTTTTAATAAGCAACTCAATTGATTCCAATGTTGATGGTAGAAAACACCGTGGAGAAACACTAGAATAGGTGAAATGGCAGGTGTTCATAATTCCAGGGTGATTTGCTCTTTACTGGGTGGAGAAAGTCACACAGAACAGGATCCAGGATATTACAGGCTTAAAGGGAGGGGTGCGCGCAGTGAAGGCCAGCTGCTCCCTGGGTAAATTATCTCTGTGCTTCCATTTCATCTGCTGTGATGGTATGGCTCAGTCACCAGGAAGCTGTAACAAGAGGGTTCCTTATAGATTTCAGAAGCCTTCCATTATTCATTTGTAAGGCTCCAAAGATTCTTGCCCATTTGGGCTCTGCCTACCCCTAACAGAGTACTCTCACTCAGGGTACACATAGGCTGCAATGCTCAACATCTTCAGGCATTCAGGAAATGCAAGTCAAAACCACAATGAGATACTTCACACTCACTAGGTTGGCCATAATCAAAAAAGGGAAAATAGCAAGTGTTGGCGAGGATATGGGGAAATTGGACCCTTGAACATTGCTGGTGGGAAGGTAAATGATGCAGCCATTATGGAACATAGTTTGGTAGTTCCTCAAAAAGTTAAACACAGAATTACCATATGATCCAGCAATTCTACTCCTAGGTATATACCCAAGAGAACGGAAAGCAGGGACTCAAAACAGATGCTTGCACATGAGTGTTCACAACAGCATTATTCACAGCAGCCAAAAAAGGGAAATAACCCAAACGTCCATCAACTGATGGATGGATAAACAAATCCTGGTCTATCCACACAATGGAATATTATTCAGCCATAAAAAGGAATGAAGTACAGATTCATGCTACGGCATAGACGAAGCTGGGAAACATAATGCTCAGTGGCAGAAGCCAGAAACAAAAGGTCACGTATTGCATGAGTCCATTTCCATGAAATGTCTGGAAGAGGTGAATCCACAGAGACAGAAAGCAGATGAATGACTGCCAGGGGGCAAGGAAGTGACAGCTAATGGACAGAGTCTCCTTTTGGGAGGATGAAAATGTTTCAGAACTGGAAATAGGTGGTAGTGGCACAATTGTGAATGTACTAAATGTCACAGAATTATTCACTTTAAAATGATAATGGTTAATTTTATGTTAATTTTACTGGGATGGGGGATGCCGGGCAGGAGCATGGGCTGTAATCAAACTTCCCAGGTTCCATACCAGCTCTGCTGCATGACCCTGAGCAAACTCTGTCTCAGTTTCCTGCAAAGGGGGAAAGCTCTAAGGAGGAGCTATCATAGTTCCCACCTTGCCGGGCTGTTGGGAGCTTTAGATGAGTAAATGTTCCCAGGTACTCAGAAAAAGACATTGGCATGTGGTGTGATGGGAAACATATGCTGTGATTCCATCACACAGACCCCCACCCCCTGTTATACATGCCAACCAAGGCTTGTTCAAGTTCACAAAGCAAGTTCAGAAGCCAAGTCAGGGTTGGCACTCAGCTCTCATAGATTCAAAGTCCCTGCTCTTCCCCTGTCAACCACCTGATGTGATCCCTGACCAGGAATCTTAACACCCCAAGGCCCCAGTCCCTGACAGCAGCACAACTTCTTTCTGACAACCCCACACGTGGTTGGCTGTCAGGCCTGCCTACAAGGCTGAAACGATAAAGCAACAACTGTTTTTGCTTCTTTCCCATTCAAAGCCTTGGTCCCTCTTGGGGGACTTTACCTACCAGCAGTCTCACAGTGGGTTTTTTCCCCCATATTTGGTTCAATTCCCATGTTTTCAATAACAATCTAGCTTACTCACATTCCCCAGTATCTGCCTTCCTCTCTTATGTAGAGAGAAGTAAGTCTACACCCATCTACATCTAGATAACCTTCCTGATTCCACTGGTTCCCTCACTGCAGCCCATGGGAGTCCTAGGAAGAACCCTGGGATGTTTGCCAAGAATTAGGCCCACTGGATACTTGATATAGAATCAGATCATCACAAGCAGATGAGGAAAATCATCCCACAAGAAGTGTCCAAATACCAGGCTCTTAGCTTCTGGACACAGAATAACCCAAAGGAACTTGGTCTCCCTGCACCCGCCTCCCTCATCAGCTTCAGCAGCCAACACCAACTTACCCCAGGGCTGTGAGGTCTGTTTGAGGAAACAGATCCAATCTGGCAAGGGTGAGATGTGATGAACCCTTGCTTTGTGGCTACCAACATTTGTACCCCAAAGAAACAAGTCTGAAGCCTAGAGGGACAACCCCTGGATTAAGTGAGGCAACCTGAAGGATGTTGGGAAAGGTGATCTTAAGACCCCACAGACACTCTGGCAGCATCCATTCATATAACTTATCAACACCTTCTTCTTTATCCACAAGGTCGTTGGATTGAAGATCACGGAGTCATTCACAACATGATGTTTAACACAGAGACACTCAAGAAGTACTCCTACAAGACCACACAGAACAAGACTGAGTGGTGGGACAATGGTGTTCTTCCCCTCTGGATCACAGCCCAGAGACAGGTACCGTCAGAGACCCTGGGCTCACTTCTTGGGATGTCACCTCTCATTCTTGGGCATGTGGACAGTGGTTAGAAGCTGTGTGGCCTTGGGAAAGTGACTTAACCTCTCTAAGCATCTGTTTCCCTAAATGTGATGGGTGGTGGGGTATAGCTCAGTGGTAGAGGATGTGCTTAGCATGAACCAGGTCCTGGGTTCAATTCCCAGTACCTCCATTAAAAAATAATAATAGTAAAAAATTTTAATTTGATATAAGAAAATGAAAAGGAATATATGTATGACTGAAACATTATGCTGTACACCAGAAATTGACACATTGTAAACTGACTATACTTCAATTTTTTAAAAATGTGATATAGGGTTCATGATGATGTGCCTATTGAAAAGAATTGATGTAAGGATTAAATAAAATGTGCATTTAATGCATATCTCAGTAAGTTTTAGCTGTTATCGAAGGATGAGTCTCCATGAGGGCAGAGTCAGCATAATCATGATTGTACCTCCAGGGCTCATCATAGGGTCTGGACCCAACAGCTCTTTAATAAATATCTCTTTATACACTTGCCTTGGACTTAGGCATAAAAGCCCTTAGGAACAAAGTTGACCATTCAATGCATGAAAAGCTCTGATGAGAACATTTGCTTGAAAGTATCCCAGTGGCTATTCATTATTGCTTCAAAAAAGCAGATACTGTAATTGTGCATTTAACTTCCAGCCCCAAACCTATTGTCAGCTTCGTGTTTTCTCCATGAGCTTCCAAAGTCATCACTTCAGAATAGATCCTCCTCATCCTCCCCTAAGACACCAGCCTGGGCGCCAAAGCTACCCTGGGTCCTAACCCTGCATCTCTGTTCCCAGCCCACACTGTATATGTTACATGGAAAGAGGGAGTAATTGCAACAGCTCAGAATGCAGGCTGTGGACTTAGACTCCCAGAGCAGGATCTGACCAGCTCCACCCTTCTCCAGCTGCATGACCTTGGGCAATGACCTGCTCTTTGTGCTTGATTCTCCCCACTCATAGAATTAGGATTGTCAGAGTCCCTGCTTCATAGGATCATTGGGAGAATTAACTGAGATAATGCATGTAAGGTGCTTAGCACTAACTACCCAAAACTGTCATTCTGATAAATGGAGGCTGAATCATTTCAGCATGTCTTCAGCTGGTCATTATAGCTCTAAGCTAGAACTACCCAACGGAATATTCTGTGATGATGGACATGTTTTATTTTGCACCGTCCAATATGGAAGCCACAAGGCACAGGTGGTAATTGTGCCCTTGAAATATGGTTAGTGAGACCAAGGAACTGAACTTTTAATTGAATGTAATGCTAATTAATTTAAATTTAAATCTAAATACCACATAGACGCTACCATGTTGGAAAATACAGCTCTAGAAGGATCATAGCGGGCTGTCAGTGACCCTACTCTACCTTGGGTTCATTTTCTCCCCCTAACTGTTGGGCTCTAGATTCCTTCCTCTGCTGACACATTTTTAAACTTGGAGGCATAGACCATGCAAATAAAACCTGTCCTCCCAAGAAAATAACATCCATAACATTCACTATGCACCAGGCACTGATTTAAGTGTTTTATGTATATTAATTTATAACCCTGAAGTAGGTGCTAAGATTACACCCCTTTAACGGATAAGTAAAGTGAGGCACAAGGCGATACCATAACTTCTCAAAGTCACAAAGCTAGCAAGAGGCAGAGCTGGGATTTGAACTCACTCTGGGTCCAGCAACTCTTGTCTTTTTTTAATTGAAGTATAGTTGATTTGCAATATTGTATTAGTTTCTGGTATACAATATAGTGATTCAGTTATACATATATATTATTTTTCATATTCTTTACCATTATAGGTTATTACAAAATACTGAATATATGTGCTTCCCCCTGTGCTATACAATAGAACCCTGTTGTTTATCTATTTTATATATAGTAGTTTGTATCTGCTAATCACATACACCTAATCTATCCCTCCCCTACCCCCTTTCCCCTTTGGTAACCATAAGTTTGTTTTCTGTGAGTCTGTTTCTGTTTTGTAAATAAGTTCATTTGTATCATTTTTTAAGATTCCAAATATAAGTGGTATCATGTGATATTTGTCTTTGACTTTCTTCACTAAGTATAATAATCTCTAGGTCCAACCATGTTGCTACAAATGACATTATTTCATTCTTTTTATAGCTGAGTTGTATTCCATTGTGTGTGCATGTAGATATATACATCACTTCTTTTTTCATAGGGGAGGTAATTAGGTTTATTTATTTTTTAATGGAGGTACTGGGGATTGAACCCAGGACCTGGTGCATGCTAAGCAGTCACTCTACCACTGAGCTATATGCCCCACCAATTCCACAACTTCTTTATCCAATCATTTAGGTTGCTGCCATGTCTTGGCTATCGTAAATAGTGCAGCTATGAATGTTGGGGGGCAGGTATCATTTCAAACTAGAGTTTTCTCCAGATATATGCCTGGGAGTGGGACTGCTGGATCATATGGTAACTCTAGTTTAAGTTTTTGAAGGAATTGCCATATTATTTTTCCATAGTGGCTACACAAAACTGCATTCCCACCAACAATGTAGGAGGGTTCCCTTTTCTCCACATCCTCTTCAGCATTTATTGTTTGTGGACTTTTTATTGATGGCCATTCTGACCAGTGTGAGGAGATACCTCATTGTAGTTTTGGTTTGCATTTCTCTGATAATTAGCAATATTGAATATCTTTTCATGTGTCTATTGGCCATCTGCATGTCTTCTTTGGAGAAATAGCTGTTTAGGTTTCTGCCCATCTTTCAATGGGGCTGTTTGTGTATTTTTGTTATTGAGTTGTATGAGCTATTTGCACATTCTGGAAGTTAAGCCCTTGTCAACTGCATCATTTGTAAATATTTTCTCCCAGTCCGTAGGTTGTCTTTTCCTTTTCTTTATGGTTTCCTTTGCTGTGCAAAAGCTTATAAGTTTAATTAGGCCCTATTTGTTTATTTTTGCCTTTACCTTGGGAGACTAACCTAGGAAAACACTGCTACAATTTATATCAGAGAATGTTTTGTCTATGTTCTCTCCTAAGAGATTTATGGTGTGCTGTCTTAGTTTAAGTCTTTAAGCCATTTTGAGTTTATTTTTGTGTATGGTGTGAGGGAGTGTTCTAAGTTCATTAATTTATATGTGCTGTCCAGCTTTCTCAACACTTCTTGCCAAAGAGTCTGTCTTTTCTCCATTGTATATTCTTGCCTTCTATGCTGAAGATTAATTGACTATAGGTGTGTGGACAGCAAATCTTAACTCTTAACCATGATACAGTATTTCTTCTGTGGCCAAAGCATTTAGCCATGCATTTCAGAGTGAATCTTGTGTTTGCCTAGCTGCTAAGGAGGTCTGGATAGTCTTCCTGAATTCACTATTCAAAACTCAGGACCGCTCTTGCTATGAAATTTGTTCACTGGCATGAGGTTTCTGGTAACATTTTCTCATGCGTCCTTCTTGTCTCCTCGTCATTTATTTGCAGGACTTTGTTTCCTTCTGCTCAAGTCATAATCAGAGTACTTTTCCCCCTTGCTGAATTCATAAGTGGTGGTACAAAAAGAGGCTGATGCAGGGCCAGGCGACTGACAACATGCCACTCGTTTGGCAAGTGAATGTCAAGTTGGTGTATCGCGTTCTGCCACTGGCAACTCCCACCAGGGACAGGGCCATCAGTCAGCTCCCTGAGGAGCTGACACAAAAGCTGCTTTAGTCAGAGCAAACCTGCGGCCCCAGGTCAGCCCCCTGGAAATAGGGGAACAAATGCCAAATGCCATTCAGAGGCACATCTGCATTGCCAGGGAGGGCTGGAGGGTGGTCTGCCCTATATCCATCATTGGGGAAATCCATCCTTCTCCTGAGTCTCTTCCAGGCTGGCTTTGTGGAGATGGATGCATTAACTTTTAATAGGACGAGAATGTTTTCCTTCAGTGACACTAGTGCCACAGGAGCCCATCAAGATATGAGAATTGGTGTGTCTCAGTGGAGGATGCCTAGAAAACAGGATTCCTGACCACCTTTGGGTCCATTATCCATAGCCCACAAGCATATTCACACCCCATGAGGACTTCGCCAATGGTCAGGCTACAAACAGAGAGGCCCCATTGAGAGCAGGCTGGGATTTTAAATGAGCACCCAGGATAACTGAACGTGATCAATGGCTGACGTGTTTCACCAAGTTCAGAAGTCCTAATTCTCAGAGGAAGGCAGGCAGCCATGACTGTAAGACCCAAGAAAACCATAAAAACCTAGGGGCATGTTTATCCTCTCCATGGAAGAGCCACAAAACATAGTAAGATGTGAAACGGCAGAGGAATGACGTGGGTGAGATCCTCAGGGCTGCTAAGAGTCTGCAACAGGACCGGGTCCTCTGAAAGAGTGTCAGAGGGGGAGAAAATACAGAATCTTGGCCATCTAGCTTCCTTCTGTTCAGTGACTCCTCCAGAGCACAGGAAAGCAATGAAAACACTCAGAACCAACCTTGACTTCTGAATTTCAAATACATGGAATCCATCTCTTCCCACTCAGTCACTCCCTAGAGTAACAAACTCCTTTCTCTAAAACACACATACTCCCCCACAAAAGCACAGCTGTGATGAACACTTCACCAGCCTTCCTAAAACCCATGTGCCTTGTGACGTTAATTCTGTCACCTAAAGGAAGAGACAAGACAAAATGCAAAACCAAATGGAAACTCTTCCTTTGATGATTGGTTCTGAACAGTAGATTCTGTACAAAACCCAACAGTCAGGCTTTGCCCTAAGAAGTACCAACTCTTGTTTTAAAGAAGCAACTTAAGAATAATAGCCACACTTATGCAACACTACACTAAGGAAGAATAATGCACCTAATAAAACTAGCGATTTTCCGATTGCTAATGCTACTGGAAACACTGATTATGCTAATTAAAGGGTAGAATAGTAAATACCCACTCTTTTGCACCCAATTAAGTGCTCAGATTGCCTCTCAGAAGTGTTTGTTGAAAACAGCACTTTTGATTATCATAGGTCCCAAATAAACAGAGTCAAGTGAGTGTGTGTGTGCGCACATCACATACACATTTCTCTTTGGAGCTCATTTCACAAAGCAGCGTAAATCCTAAAACTCCTACGGGACCAAGCAAAAAGAATCATGGTTTCCTAAGACTACAGCTTTGGAATATCTTTCTCATCTTTCATTTACTTTATTATTTTATTTTTATTTTTTGTTGGGGGGTAGGTAGTTAGCTTTTATTATTTATGTATTTATGTATTTATTTAATGGAGGTACTGGGGATTGAACCCAGGACCTTGTACATGCTAACCATGCACTCTATCACTGAGCTATACCCTACCCCCAGCTTGGGATATCTGTAAGGAAAGTGCGTGTGTTAAGAACACAGCATGAGAAAACAGTTTCAAGTTGGGAACATCTGAGATTTAACATGTAAACAGCAGGATATGCAGGGCTGCCTAAGTCCCTCACAATGTCATTGTCAGCTTATTCTAAATAATAAAATAGCCAAACTATGTTCTACACAATGTTAGAAATTTCATCCTTCCAGTCAATTCCATACTTCAGAGTAAAGCCAATTTATATGTAAGTTAAATAAAGTACCATCATTAAAAGCTAAGAATTAGGTCTAATGCCAATCAGAAATGCAATAAATAAATATTAGAGGATTTGCAAGTTAAAGCAACCATAGAAATTCTATTATCAGAAAGGAAAATGTGTTACCTGTAGAGGGTACAAATAAGATGATAGAACCCAAAAGAGAAAACATTTCTGTGAGTATTTCCATAAGTTAACCAAGAGTGAGAATAGGATGGGTTTTGCACCCCTAAAAGGAGATATGATTCATGCATTCATTCAACACGCATTTAATCAGCCATCAGCACTGACTCTGAGCCAGGCCTGTTCTAGGTCCCAGGAAAAGTGCAGTCAACAAGATCAACACAGCTCACCTTCTAGAGGAGGGAACTAGATAGTAAAAAAGTAAGCAAATTAAGATAATTTTAGATTAAGAAAAGTGCTTTGGAGAAAATAAAACAGGATCACACAATAGAAAATGAATGCTTGAGGGCAGAAAGGACAGTATTTCACCTATAGCTGTGGACAGCAGAGCTTCTGGAATCTTGCAAAGTATTTCTTAGGTCAAGCTTCCTAAAAGCAGAGCCTGAGGCAGGGATGCGGTGCATGTAATGTACTGAGGGAGAGCTCTCAGGAGATGGGAAAACTGACAGGGCAGGAGAAAAAGCTGAGTGAGACGAGACCCCATATGGAGACCAGCTTCAGCCTGATTCCATGGGAAAATCTGGTGCATGAATTGCGCCCCCATGTTACACCACCCTGAGGCCAGGGAGCTGGCTTTTTGTCCTCCTGTCAATCACTGGCCATGGGCTGCTGGGGATAGAGAAGCAGTACAGGATACCTGCCCAGGTGAGGCAGGACTTGGCCACGTGGCAAGGGAATTCTCCGTAACATGGGGCAGCTGAGAGACATTAGCAGGCACCCTCACAGAAATGGGTATGAGTGCACTGGCCCAGTAAAGGGATCTGGGTGGGGCACCAACAGCATCCCCTACAACTTCCAAATTCCTTCCCTGTTTCTCTTTCTCTCAAATGGTACATGGGAAGTTTTAGTATTACACTTGGTTATACTTTTCTGCTCATTTGTAGGCCAGATAGATACCCACAACCCAGGTGCCATTATCCCACAATTCTTCTCCATAATTTATTCTCTGTACCAGATTGCACCATTGCACCAGCACCCTCTCTTAGTTCTACTAAAATTAATGAACTTTAGAGTGTTTTTCAGAATACCTACATCTTAGATGACACAAGAATTGTCACAGAATAGCTCTCAAGTTAATAGCTGAGATGAAGGAAAGTACTTGCTCCCCAGATAAGCAGGTCAGTCATCCATGAAACCAGAAATCTATCGAATGCTTACTCTGTGCCAGGTCCTGGTTGAGTTGCCACTTTACAACAACAGAAACTATTTAGTAGGATGTGTCCACCTTATTGTTAACTCGTTGGTGAGTGCCCATAAAATTATTCTCTTTCCTAACAATTTTACCAAGCTTTGTCAAAAACCACCTTTCTCTTGGGGAACAAATCACTTAATATTTTCATGACTTTGAAATCACATATATTGTTAAAACAGGCTCCTTTTCAGTCTGAAGACTCAGGTCTGCTCATGGTAAAACCTTCATCTTATATCCAAGTCAAAGCCCTGCTACTCAGCATGCTCCCTACCCTCACCACAGACCCTGGAGCAGAAGGAATATGACCTATGGTCTACTCTCTCAGGTCCCCCACCCCTCTTTCCCTGGTTTACTCACTGGAGACAAGGAGAGGAAAGAGACGGCAACTCCTCTTATGACAGCTTGCAGGGAGGCCATGGCCCTTTTCCTGGTGGCTGTAATCTACTGCCCTGCCTCGTTGCCTATGATGGGACATAGAGGGTGAAATTCACTGGGCTCCACTGACAAGGGTCTCAGGGTCAAGCAGCAACCCCCAGCCCTGCCTGGGCCTTACAAGACTCAGACACATTTCATGGCTGACCCACCCCATTCCTCTGATGTAAGGAATCCCATCCCCCCTGTTGCAGCTGTTTCTGCCATGAATGGAGCCCCCAGTCTCATCTTCCTTCTACAGACCCCAACCTTGAGGTCTACAGGCAGATTTCAGACACACCTTCAGTGCCCCTCCAGAGACAGAAACTAGAGGAAATCATCATTGCCCCCTCTTCGCCTGACCATGCCGTCCAGCCCCAATGCTCTTTGTTCCTCTCCAGGAAAAATAAAAGCTATGCTCACTGAACACTTCCTAATGTGCTCTACATGCATTTAATCCTCAAAACCACCCCACAGGGTGGCATTAACATCTCCATTTGACAAATGAGGAAACTGATGTGGAGAGCATCCAAGTAGGAGAGAAAAGATAAACCCAGGCAATCCAGCATCAGGCACACCTTTAACAACCCTTTGTCCGCCTCTGGTTGGGTCGTCAAGCCCAGTGTCTCGGCAGATATCTGCACAGGGAATAAGATGACAGTCTCCCCTTATTGCAAACACCCCTGAAGTTTATAAGCATTAGAGACAGGAACCAGTTGGGCAGATTCTCCCCTCTCCAACAGCCCCATAGGAAGTCCCCAGATCTCATCTCATTGGCTCTGACTGGGACATGGATCCAAGGCTGAACCAACTGCTGTGGCCAAGGGATACAGTATCTCCTGACTGGCCAGGCCAGAGCCACAGCCCATCTGTGAAGTCTGACATGGAGCCAGCATATCCCAAACCAGGCATGGAGTAAGAGCAAGGAGGAGAGCTCCAGGGGAAGTCAGGCGCTCTGAACCAGCAGGCTGGGGAGTGGGTGCTGACAGGCAAATATATTAACGGTCCATTGCACACATCGGGGAAGGCCTGTGGGTGGCTAGTTATGTCTAGAGGCCAGAACACGGTGCCCAACACTTTATCTTAAAGTTACCTGGATTAGTCCTCACAAAAATCCCATCATCAACTTTTTGGCATTTTACAGGTAGAAATAGTGAAGCACTAAGAGATTAAAGAACTCACTCACCATCACCAACTAAGAAAGTGCCATTTTTCCTCCATTCTAAGGGATCTTTTTTTTTCATTTTGCCGTCCCAGAAGTTGGAATGCATCTTCGAATTGCTGGAGTGTTGTGGTTTCATTGGCAGCATTTTTCTTCATAGGAGCCCATAAAATAACGGCACGTCTCACAACTAATGGTGTTTTAGAGTCCATAAGATCCTGGTGACACCAGCAATGACACCAATCCTATCTGACTCCAAAGCCCACATGTTTTCTATGCCTCTGGACTAGGACAGGGATGCTGACATGTTGGGCTTTGCACATTATGAGAAAGACATGAGAAATGACCCTGATGGGATTTTCTTCTTGCCCTTGCAGGGGAGGAAAACAGCATCATTCCACTATCCTGGGGGAGGCGCCACGTACAAAGGGGAGGCTGTCCAGCGGTCCCTGGTGGAGTCATACACCCACCCGAACAGCAATGAGACGGAGTGGAGGGAGAACATTGATATCGTCATGAACTGGTTCACCAAGGAAGACTTCGACTTCGTGACTCTGTACTACGGAGAGCCAGATAGTGTGGGACACCGCTATGGGCCTGAGACAGAGAACAGGAGGGTGATGATTCAGCAAATCGACAGGACCATTGGGTACCTGGTGGAAGCCATTGAGAGGTACGGCTTGACAGAGCACCTCAACGTCATCATCACATCAGATCACGGCATGACCACCGTGAAAAAGAAGCCCAATGTCACCGAGATCCTCCTGACCGACTACATCAGCTTCCAGGACTTGGTCAAGTTTGATATCGTGGACTACGGCGGTTTTGGGATGCTCCTGCCCAAACCAGGGCAAGAGGAAGTGATGTACCAAGCACTGAAGAATGCACACCCTCACCTCAATGTCTACAAGAAGGAGGAATTTCCGGAACACTTCCATTTTGCCAAACACGAGCGGGTCCTGCCAATTGTGATGTACGGTGACTCTGGTTATAGCATCAGTGGGGTAAGTAGACTCTAGAATGAGTACCAACAATCTTGGATCTGGGAAGCAGCCACTAGGGAAGGACAGGTCTGAAAAAAAATCAAAACATAAGGGTATGCATGATGAGTTGTAACCCGGGGCTTTCTAAGTGTTCCTCACCCCCCACCCCACATCCCACCCAAACAACCCTGCCCCAAGTTACCATTATGCAATGATAATGACAAACATCCCTCACCAACTTTAAATGTCCAAAGCTGCGTTAAAAATTCAATATGAGTTACTTCATTTTTTATTCCCAACAACTCTAAAGATAGATGCTCTTATCTCTCCATTTTAACAAGGAAGAAACAAAAGCTAGAGAGAAGTTATTTGGGATTAGAAGTGTAAGGCCTATGTGTTTGATCATTATGCACAGATCACCAGGAGATTCATCCAAAAAACCATCTGCTAGTTCCCATTTGCATATATCAAAAAAAGGCAATTCTGTTCACAGAAAAATTTATGCACAAATGTTCATAGCAGCATTACCAATTGCCCATCAACTGATGAGTGGATAAACAAAATATAGTCTATCCATACAATGAAATATTATGTAGCCATTAAAAGAAACAAAATACTGATACATGTTACAGATTGAGTGAACCTTGAGGACATGATGCTCAGTGAAAGAAGTCAGATACAAAGGACCACATACTGTATGATTCCATCTAAATGGGATGTCCAGAATATGCAAATCTATAGAAACAAAGCATTGGTGGTTGTCTAGGGCCAGGGGAAGTTGGGAGAAATGGGAGGTAACTGTTGAAGGGTACAAACTTTCTTTTTGGGGTGATGGTAATGTTCTAAAATTGATTGTGATGATAGTTTCACAACTCTGAATACACTAAAAAATCACTGAATTGTATACTTTAAATGGCCTTGTGTGGTGTATGAATTACATCTCAACAAAGCTATTATGAAAAAAATAAGCAAACCTAAAGAAGAAAATATCAAAATCAATGTTAATTGTGAGACATAAGTGAAGTGTTGCTGTTGTTATTTTGTTTTGTTTTTTTCGTTTAACTACCAACCAACAATTCATGGGAGAACAAAGTTTAGGTGATGTTTAAACATCACACGACAAAAGACCATCTCAGTTAAATCTTGAAGAATCCTTGTCTAAGGCTGTGGACAAGAGCCAAACATATTTATGTTTGCAATCTGTATACTCTTAGTTTGCTACAAGTCCAGAGTATAACAGGTATGGGAAAACTCATAAGGTAATTGTTTAATGTTGGTGGAAACATTCACAATAAAATGCAGCACTTTATTGGTATTTTGGAATCCCTCAAGGGGCACGGAGCTAAAGCCTTACCAAGGAGAGATTCCACAGTCACTGGCCTCTGTAAACCTGGTTCATGACGTAACATGTTGGGAGGGATGTGAAGACATTTAATGGAACAGTCACATTCCCAACGTGACCAACTAGGTAGCCTGAGGGATAGGATGCTGTGATCAGTTTAATCTGGCAAACGGACTGTTAGGCAGAAAATCCTCTGGGTCTCAACGCTCTCATGGAGTCCACTTCTCTGATTCCCTCTCACCTGCCTGCCTTGATGTGCAGAGCAGAATGGGCATAACTCTTCTCTCTTCAGGAGTGAGGAGCTTGCAAAGCTCATAAGGCCATTATCACTGGGCACTTGTTCTTAAAGGGCTGCCTCATGGCCTTAAAGGCCGTGGGACTGGTTGTTTAGCCTGAACTGAACATACAGGTCCTTTCTATGTTTACCAAGCCAAATATGAGACCAACTTTTCATATACAATGTCTTACATGCCAGAATATCTGTTGTTCCTAAAAAATATATAAACAGTGCTGTGACTGATACAACCTCATCATTTGAAAAGGGGGATAGACAAAAACCTACTTGGCATTCATTAAACAGTTACCTACAGTCCTAACTCCCTCTTCTCTAATCCCTCTCCTCAAAAAAAAATATATATATACACTTTTGTGTCATAAGAAACATACCTAGCTCTAGAACCAGACAATCTGGGTTCAGATACCTGCTCCAACACTGGCTACTTCATGAGTCAGAGCAGTTTTCTCATCTGTAAAATGGGGATGATAATGATAGTACCCTCACTTTACAAAGCATTCAGAGCGATTCATGGTTCACAGTAAGCCCTCTATGTTTGAGCCTATTATGATTAAATTATTATCTTCTTGTTGTTTCTAATGGGCATGCTTTCTTTATTCCCTTCCTTAAAGTCTTTCATTCCATCCCTCTGCTACTGCAAAAAGCAGTCTTTCCTTGTCACTTAAGTTTTCTAAAGTTTCCTAGATCCAACAAGCATAACATTAACTACAGAACAGTTTTTTCCAGGGATTGGAATCTAAAATTGCTGGGGTTTTTTTTTTTTTTCAGCAACTTATATTATATTTTAACAAAGGAGATCATGGCTTTGACAATGTCTATATGGACATGAAGACGATATTCAGAGCTTTTGGGCCAGATTTCAAGAAGAATCACCTGGCTGAGCCTTTTGACAGCATCCACATCTACCCCCTCATGTGTAAGCTCCTGGGGATTACCCCTGAGCCCCACAATGGCTCCCTGGCAGTCACCCAGGAAATGCTTGTGGACACTTACAACCAGCAGTCAGGTGAGATACAAAAGCAACCGCCAGAAGATTGGCAGTGTGGTCTGTTCTGTCCTGAGATAGAAAAGATTCAAAAAGGGGTTTCTTGAATGGGGGAAAAGTCAAGCAGAATAATCCTGTTTCCTGCCAGCTTCAATGCCCCCCAGTACAACATTATCAGCAGCTCTGAACAGGTAGCAGAGACATGGATCCCTCCATGTGTTAGTGACATTTTATATCAGTGCCTTTGGGGCAAAGGAAAGTTCTCCATAGAAAAAGTCAAGTGATAATCCCTTTGAGCCTCAAAAATTGTGTGCAGTCTGCCCCCAGATGCCCCTTGTAGATTCCAAAAAGCAACCCTCTTTCAGCAACTCTGTGCATGCTGGTTCCTGGAGGAAAGCTGCTCACAGTGGAGGAGCGAAGCCTGAGCCCTCCACTCATGGCTGGAAAAGGGAGCAGGGGTTCCTGTAAATGAGGTTGCTAATTCTTAAAACTTCAAAATCCTAAATCTGGGCGATATAAAGGAAGAAAAAAAGCATCTCTGGGAATTCAGTGTTTACAAACACTGAAAAGCCAGCTTTTCTTCTGCCAGGAGAGACTTAGACACTGCCTGCTGATTTATCACATGCTTAGAGCAACCACACTCAGTTGAAATGGAGTACAAAGAACAGCTTCCTGCACCCTTTTCCCTTCTTCCAAGCCACTGCCCACAATCTTCTTGTGAAGGAAGCAGGAAGCAGGCTGTTTTACAGAAAATGAAGTAAATGAATGAGAGTTCCCTAAATTATTGAGAATTTCTTTTTAAGTTTTAGAGTTTTGCTACAACTATTTGGCCCCTACCCCTGTCCTGCAGCCCACTGGGAGCCTGGGGTGAGGTGTGTTTGACCATCAGTTATTGATAAGCAAGACATCCCACCAACTGATGCTCAGCTAACTGGCTTTTAGCAAATTGGTCATTTGGCAAAGTGGTCATTAGGCAAATGGGTCATTTGGTGAATAGGTCGTTTAGTAAATCGGCTTTCAACGACTCGCCCTATGAGATTTCTCTACAGTGAGCACTTTCTTGGGTTAAATGTACGTTTCGTTTCCATAATTAATATTCACTAGCGCCTGGATGGGAAACATCCCAGGGACCCAGGAGCAGCCTCTTGATAATCATATCATTTAAAACTGTCTGATTTTTTTTAACAGGAGCAAAGATGCGGAGAGCATCTGCTCTCCAAAACACAGCAACTGCTCTCAGTGTTGTCACAGGAGTTCTTGCAGTTCTGTTTGTTGCTGGTGTGACATTCACAGTCATTAGTCGGAAAAAGTGAGTAGTCTAGAGGGTTGTTTGTGGTTAATCAGTGCACATTGCAACTATCCATTTCAATCACTTCCTGAGTGCCTCAGGAGTCCAGCACTTTGAGAACGGAGCAGCCTGGGCCAGCTTCATGGGCTTGCAACCTGGGCCGTTGTATGGGGCCCAGGGCTCAGATAAGTCCCCGGTTTGGTTTGATCTATAAAATCTTGAATTTTTTAACAAACACATTTTCATCTTACACTGAACCCCCAAAATTACGTTCTAGTTGCATTAATTTCCTAGCACTGCAATAACAAAGTACCACACACTGGATGGCTTATAACAACAGAAATTTGTGGTCTCACAGAACTGCAAGCTAGAAGTCTGTAAGATCAAGGTATCTGCAGGGCTACGAACCCTCTGAAATCTGTAGGGGGGGAATCCTTCCTTTCTTCCTCTAGCTTCTGGTGTTTGCCAGCAATCCTTGGCATTCCTCGACTTGTAGACATAATCTCTACCTCCACTGTCACACAGCCGACTTCTCCCTGTGTCTCCATTTTCACATGATGTTCTCTCCTCTTATAAGGACACCAGTCATGGGATTTAGGGCCCCCTGTAATCCAGTCTGACCTCTGCCTAACTTAATTATATCTGCAGAGACCCTATTTCCAAAGAAGGTCACATTCGTAAGTGCCAGGTGTCAAGACTTCCAGCATCTCCTTTTGGGGGACATAATTCAACACATAACACTGGCCCTGCCACCAACCAAAGCATTATATGGTCCTGGTATACCTCTTTCTACTTCTTCATAGTTATATCATGAGACTGAGCCTCCTTATCCCTTATTACACCCAATCCTGACCATTCTTCTACTTTCACAGAGCTCCTGTCTCAACAGCACAAGGGCCTCCTGAACACTATAAACTGCCCAAGGAAAGTCAGAACTTTACTTAACCTTATCTCCATTACAAAGCCCATGTTTAGCATAATTTATATTTAAACTACAAAATTTTCCTGTAAGTTGAAACATGACCTATAAAGGTCTCTGCACCCCGAAGCAACATTTTAGAAAGAAATCAATTGGTTCTTTTCTACAGAAACCATTAGCCATAGGAGAGATAAAGGAAAAACTTCAATATACTGACTGAAAGGCCATGCCCACAGCATAATTTCTAAAAGGCAAACATTCCATACAGTTAAAATGCATTATTATTATTATTATTATTATTATTATTATTATTATTATTATTATTATTATTATTATTATTATTATTATTAGCCTCAAATCCAGAAATTGAATCTTTACTATAACATGTGCACATAACATCTCCTCTGCACTGGCAGGGCTGCTCTGATACATCCTCATGCTTCTCTCTACATCACCACCACCTGGAATTTTCACTTTTTATGTTAAACAGCAGTCCTAATCTTCACTTACACCTGAACACACCACACCTGTGAGGCCCATGGGCCATTACAAATCCCTCAGTGCCTTGATCTTTCCAGGTTCAGATCTGAGGTATGACTTTATGATCTTTGTCCCTCCCAAGAGCCCATACATGAAGATAACGGTATCTTCTGTGTGCAGGTCAGTGATGTGGCCCACTCAGGGTCCTTGCCCAATCTGCTTCCTGTCTGTGGCATCAGGGAGGCTGGACCAGCCTAGATCTATTCCTGTCTTAGTATAACATCATGCAGTATCACTGACTCTGGTGTTGACTGCATGCCCTTTTGCTCCTCAGAGGAAAGGTAATTAATAGCTATTATGTGTGTTAACAGAAAGCTCGGTATTTATGAAATTAACTGACCAGTTCCCACTGGCTGTCACTGTCTACTGCAGGCAGAGAGCTGATCAAAACAGCAGAAGTGAACCAGTACGCCTGACTGAGCTCTGACTTCGTTCCTTCAGGACCAAGACTCAAATGTCATATGTCAGGTGTTTCTACCCTACTCAGAGGATTTATGCAACATCTCATACCCAGAAACTGTTAATTTTGGGTAAAAACACAGCAATAGCCATAGCATACCCTCTTTATTTAAATCAAGTGTTGATGGAATAAAACACAATCACTTTTTGTGTCAGATCCTGTGCTCACGTGGTCCTGGTGGACAAAGAACAGATGAGAGAATAAATACATTGAGTTAGAATTAATTCTCCTCTCTTGTTCTCATACCTGAGTAGGGCTCATGTGTTTCTCATCTGAAAGGGGTAATAAGATTTCATCTGTGCCCCTCATCTACCTTCTGCAAGCATATTTAACAAATTAGCTCCCAAGATGCTTCCACATGGAGTTTTATTAGAGACATGTAAACATGTTAGATTTGGAACACAGTTCAAACTCCAGAAGCAGTACCATGCCTTTCACTCAAGACATAACAAGGTCAAATGGAAGTAATTTTTTTTTCCTCATCCCCACTACTGTACCACCCCACCACCCCCAGGAGCTCTCTTACTCTTCTTCTGGATTCCTTTCCTTGCCAAGTCAAAACTCCCACTGTAAGCCCTCACAGTTCCATGTGCTCACTGGCACAATACATATTACCATTGTGCTTCTATATTTATCTGCATGATAATTAGTTCAATGCCCACTTCCCCCATGAGCCCCTGAGCCCCTGGAGGGCAGGGAATCACTCCTGGTTTTTCTCACTGTTGCATCCGCAGTGCCTGAAAGTGCCAGACACATAGCTGGTACTTATAAGTATTTGGTGAACAAAAGACTCTGTGGATGGATTAGGGACAGACCCAAGGACTAGGGAAGCCGAGGTCCGGCTTTGTGTTGGCGGTCATTGAGAGGACGATGAAACAGAGGGTAATCATCATTAAATCTGTTACACCTGTAGCCTGCCTTCACCACTCAATCTCGCTTTAATTATTGCTACAAAAGACTTGCAGGTCCTCAGATATCATGTAGCCTAAACAATAGGATGTTTGCCTGGGTTGTTTTCCAGGAACTTGGGGTCAGCTGTGTCCACTTCCAGCTTCTTAAGACTGGTTAGGACCACTGGCTGTCCAACTGGGCATGCCTGAGTGTCTGCTAGGTGACCTTTTTATGTCAGAGGGTCAAAAACTCCATCCTTAGAAATGCTATTTTCTGGACAAGGGTCCCTTGAAGATGCCTGTAGCTTAGTTGCGCCTGCGAAAACGATCATTACCTCACCTTTTTATTTCCCATCACCTTACCCCACAACCCCGCATCCCAGACCGCCCTGCTTCTTTATCCCATGATTAGGAGGGAGGGAGGGCAGATTTGAGGTTCATCCTTTGGTCTCCTCTCGTGGCTGTCCCGTGAATAAACCCTTTCTCTGCTACAAACCGCGGCGTCTCAGCGTTTGGCTTGCTGCACTTCTGGCAAAGGAACCTGGCTGACCCCGGAGCTTGACCCGGGGAACCAAAGGCTCCTCACCCCTTCCCCGTCCTCGGAGTGTACTTCTGCCCACTGTTCCACGGCAGGATCTGTTTCAAGAATGCAGCCCTGAGAGAGAAACGTGAAGTGGAGACCACCGGACTGTGTGCTGACTGGATCCCATTAAGGCCCAGATATAACCTCTTAAGATTCTGGCCGGCGGATGCGGACAAGTCTTGCAAGTAAGGTCATTTGCTTATCAAAACCGCCACCCACCAATCTGGGGGGGCCTGCTTCTTGGGTCTCTCCTTGCCCTCCGTGTCCGGGGCACTTTGCAAACCAACACCTTTACCTGAGGGCACTTTTCCAAGGACAGAAAGGGCAGCGACAGCCTGAGCCCACCGGCCCTGAGACCTGAGGAGACCTGCGGAGGCAGCGGCCGTCAGGCTCCCTCCCGCCCCGGCGCATCCCACAGGGGTAAGGGGAAGGCGAGGAAAGGCTGACTGGACGACGCGTCTGCCCATATGGCCTCTGCCAAAAAGACCCTCGAGGTGTTGGAACAGCGAGAAAGATTACCTGGCCCTCGGCCTGACTGGACGCTCCCCGGGAGCCTTCGCTGCCCCGCCCAGAGGAACCTGGCGCCAAATCCTGACTCCGCCCACCGAAGCCCGGTCCCGCCCCTTCCCGACCCTGGGCCCGCCTCCCGGGGCCCCCGGCAACGCCTGGGCTGCTGCCTCCTCAGCACCTCCTCTCGCGCCACCTGCTGGCACCGCCTCCTGAACCCTGGCTCCCTCCCCAAGCCCCGCCTCCTGAGCTTGGCGCCAGGCTCGACACTCCCAAGACCCGCCTGTCCCCGCCCAAGGCCTCGGACCGCCTCCAGGCGCAGCCCGGCTCCCGCCCCATCTCCTGGGCAACGCCGCGGCCCCGCCCCACCATGGCGCCGGAGGAGAACGGTGAGGCCGCACGCTTGCTGCGGAGTTTCGAGCGCCGCTTCTTGGCTGCGCGCGCACTGCGCTCCTTCCCCTGGCAGGTGGGCGGCGGGGAGCGCGGAAAGCGGATAGGGGGCACTGGGGGTTCGGGGTAGGGAAGGGGCTTGTGCGCACACACACACCCCGCCCTCCTCGCCACGTGACGGCCTCTGCTCCCTCGTGGGTCGGGGCTGCACATCCGGCCCCCGGGGCATCGCCTGGGCCCGCGCAGCCTGGCGGCGGGGAGCCAGAGGTCCACCTGCGCGCCCTTGGGGCCACCCTATGCTCAGCCCTCAGCTTCCCCCTTCCTGGGCCCTTCTGTCTCTCCCCTGCTTTTTCAGACTGTATCTCACGAATTGAAGGAATGAGGGGTTTCTTCCCAGCTCCCAAGTTTTAGGATCATGACAGTTCATGACTTTTTTTTGAGCCAGTTACCATCCTGGCCACTGGGTAACAGCTGTTGCTGCTCACTTAAATAGTCAACATCCCCAGGAGAGCGGGTGACCACGCTCCGTCGAGTGCAGTGACCAGATCACAGACACCCTCGGGCCTCGCTGTTCTCTTATGTATCAGCAGCATTGGACAAAATCCTCTCAGAAGCAGCTGATGGAAGAGAGGGAGGTACAAAACAGGCCAGAAAAGAGAGGAAATAGCGCACCTCCCTGGTCGGGGGACCTGCCGTTCCCACACAGGCACCTGGCCGAGGCAGCAGCTTACTTCTGCCAAGGCAAAGGCTCCAATGACACTACCTCCTTTATAATTTATAATTCACCTGCAGTGAGCTCACTGGGATGACTCAGTTTGGACACATATTCCTCCCTAGGTCTGCCCCCTCTTAAAAGTAGTGGTTAGTCATTTGTGTTCTTTCATTGACATATATAAACCATTTTGCATTTTGGGAGATCATTTCCCATCAGAAAGGAGTATGTACATTTTTTAACCCCAAATTTAAACCTCATAACAGCATCCATGGGTCCCAATTCAGTACTGACTATTAATGTTCACATGAAATGGGTGCTTACTGTGAACCAGGCCCATGCTAAGTGCTTGCGTAGGCTCACCCACAGCACCCATGTGGTGGGGGCTCTTTTCATCATTGGTTTGACTAGAAAAGTTGAGAGCAGCATTGGAAAGCTCAGACCCAGGAGACTGCTTGCTTTGAACCCTGGCCCCACCCTACACAAGCTGTGTGACCTGGGGCAAGTGACTTCATCTCTCTGTGCCTTCATTTTCTTATTAGTAAAACAAGGGGCTATTTCAGGATAATGTGAATATGTGTTAGCTAGTATTTTTATTCTGTCACCAAATGTTTACTGAATGCCTTCCACAAGTCAGGCACCAAGATCAGCAGCGAACAGACAAGGCCCTGCTCTGATGGGAGAGCCAGAGAATAAACAAACAAATGAATAAACAAGAAAACACAGGGAGCAGACAATGGCTGTAAAGTCAATACAACAGGGAAATGTATCAAAGTAGGGGAGTCAGGAAGGCATCCCAAGGAGGTGACATAGGAGCTGGGATCTGAACAGTGAAGCAGTCGGCCTGTTGCAGGAGCACTTCGGGGAGCAGGGAGTACAAAGAATGAGCTGCTGCAAGGAGGCCAGTGTGGCTGGAGTGGAGGGAGCAGGGATAGGACGGGTGGTGGCAGTTGAAGTCAGAGAGAGAGAGGCCTGGCCAGGTCTTGGAAGCCTATCAGGGCATGTCAAGGGGCTCAGGAGAAATGATATGAATTGCCTGGTGTCACATCAGCCAGGCCAGGCTGCCTGATTCTGGAGCCTGAGCTCACTGTTGGGCTGGAGTTCCCTGTGAGAGAGGACAGCATAATGGGCCTGGCAGCTACACGTTCTATATGTCCATTTTAATTCAGGTGTCAAGTCCAGAGCAAGCCCATCAGTTGTTAATGCCTTGGCTCCCCACAAAAGTCTTGGCTGACGAGTTCAGCCACAGAGCTGGTCTGTGACCCAGGAGAGGTTAAGCTGCCAGAGCTAATGCAAACCAGGAGTCTGTCTTCTGACATTCTTTCTCTGACTCATCCAGGTGTAACCTGGAACTTCTCAAGGTCAGGCTTTCAGCTGCCTGTGGCTTCCACTTCATTTGGCCCCAGGTCCCTGGGGAGAGATCACTTAGCACTTTTGCTAGCATGTCCTATTGCATGTTTAATGTTCCTGTGATTATGCCCTTGAGATTTCTCTCTGCCCCTCTCTCTTTGAATAGAGCCTAGAAGAGAAATTAAGGGACTCATCAGGTTCTGAGCTGCTGCTGAATATTTTGCAGAAGGTAAGAATCACAGAATCGCTGGAACACATCACTGACCTGATTTGCCCATGAAGACATAACGCAAGTGGTGGGTGCACATGTATCCTTTAAAAAGAGAGACACTGCATCTGGGTGTCAGCACCTGAGACAGCTCCAGCTCTTTTGTTTTCTTAGATGAAGACATCAGAATATACGTAATCTGCATGAGAAGAGGGAATCTGGGGGATTTTTTTTTTTAACTGTCCACAGAGAAAATGGAGATGACAGCTGTAGGAACATCTAGAATTCGTTAGCTGCTCAGAGACTTTTTTCTTTATATTTAAGGGGAAAATAAAGAGGCAAGTCTTACCCACCCCTGTGTCTTTTCTAGACGTGGATGGGCCCCTGCCTTTTGCAAGTGGGGTTTAGACTCCAAGGCACATGTGGGTGCTGGGTAGAGGCAGGACCATCACTCTGCCTGGCCTGTCCCACCCTGTCCCTGGCCATGTGCATCAGGTAAGGATCACACTGCATCCCAGCTCTGTACTGTCTTAAGGGTCCTGAATCCTTCTGAAAATCCAGAATTACGGTCTCTCCCCCTAAGAGAAAAATGCATGGGAGTTACACACACCCCTGCAACCACCAATCCTGTCCAGGGAGCCCAGGTTAGAATTCCTGTGTGGAGGGTGAACCAAGAGTATCCGTCCGACCACTGAGTAGAGAAGACCTGGCTGCAACCAAGGAAGACTCCCAGGGCAGTCCAGCCATCCAGGACTGTGAGCTTCGACATCTCTGAGGCCATTGTCTTGCAGCCTACCCTGATTTTCACCCTGAGGATAAAACCTAACAGTGGCCAACTAGAAAGCCCCTGAAGAGTTGCCTGGGCATTTTGTTGCTCTTGAGTAAAATCGTGTCCTTCCAGCCAACAGGCCCCATGTGACCCGGCCCCTACTCTCACTGCTCCTGTCCCCTGCCTCCTCCTTCCAAAATACCAGTCTGGGGCTGCCTCAGAGCCTGCACAAGCTACCCCCCTGCCTGGAACTCGCTCCCGCTGCTCTCTGCTTCTCTAGGCTTTAGCGGAAGTGTTTCCCTGAGAGCCCGCATCCCCCTCCACCACATCCCAGGCAGAGCCCACCTTCCTCTGTCCAGCTGGGGATGTGAGCACCAGGAGGGCCAGTGCGGAATCTGCCTTGTCTGCACCAGTTGGGTTCTCACCTCTTCCAGAGAGCCAGGCAATCTCACATTTGTCCTCACCTACAAACTCTAGTTCCTGTTGGCTGCCCTGGGAAAGGATATCTTAGTCCTGCTCTAACAGAATACCATTGACTGGGTGGCTTATAAACAAGAGGAATTTATTTCTTACAGTTCTGGAGGCTGGGAAATCCAAGATCAAGGTGCCAGCAGATTCAGTGTCTGATGAAGGCCCACTTCCTGGGTCATAGACGGCCATCTTCTTGCTGTGTCCTTTCGTAGCAGAAGGGGTGAGGGAGCAATCTGGGCCTCTTTTATAAGGGCACTAATCCCATTTGTGGGGGCTTTACCCTGATGACCTAATCATACCCCAAAGGCCCCCACCTCCTGATATCATCATATTGGGTGTTAGATTCAACATGTGAATTTGGGGTGTACACAAATATTCAGTCTATAGCAGGGTGTTAGCTTGAGTCCATATGCCCCACATTCCTGCCCAGAAAGGGCATTAGAAACACTGCCACAGTCTGTGACACTGTGGTAGAGAAAATTTTTTTATGAAAGGGCTTATATCTTAAGACTTACTCTCAGATGTGTGAGGGTCACCTAAGGCTAGAATTCCAGGGATCGGGTAACTGGGGCTTGCCCTATATTCACTTAAAGCTCACAGGAGACTTAAGGAGAAGTCTTTCCACCAATACACACTGTTCCTTGTCACAGACCGTGAAGCATCCTCTGTGCGTGAAGCATCCACCATCAGTGAAATATGCCCGGGGCTTTCTCTCAGAGCTCATCAGAAAGGTTAGTGATGGGCACTGTCCGTCCGGTAGTCAGGCAGCGTCTGGGACTTGGCTGGCTCTCCAGAAGTGGGCTTTGCCTGCTCAGTGCCCTTTGCCTGCTCTGCAGACCCCATATAGCAGTGGGCTCCCTGGGCAGCTGCTCCCAGCTGGGTTCCAGCAGTAACTTAATCCTCTTGCTGAAGCTCTCTCCTTGCCCGCCCCCAGCACGAGGCTGTTCACACAGAACCTTTGGACGAGCTGTACGAAGCACTGGCGGAGGTCCTGACAGCCGAGGAGCCCACCCAGTGCCACCGGAGCTATCTACTGGTAGGAGATATGCGCCCTCCTCCCCACACAGAGTTCATGCAGGCTCCAGTCAGCCACATGTGGGTTCAAATCCTGTCTCATCAGCTCTGTAGTCTTAGATGAGATCAGTTAACCTTCCTGAGCCTCAGTTTCCTCATCTGTAAACTAAGCATTTCAACAAATAATACTTGTCTTATGAGGTGGCTGGGGTTAAATCAGGTAATGCATGTAAATTGCACAGCAGGGATCTGGTGCTCAGACCTCAATAAGTACTTGATGGATGGACATTACTTGATGGCAGTCTCTTCCCACTGTCCACTGCCACCATCCTCAGCAGCCTGACAAATCCCATGGCCTTCTGACTGGTCTTCTGGCTCCTTGCCCCACAAAAATCCATTCTGCACACAACACTTTTTGTTTTGTTTATTCTTTAACCTTTTATTATAAAATAAAACATAGATACAGAAAACGACACAAAAGAATTAGATAGATTACTGAATTGTTGCAAGGCGGCCACCATGGTAACCATGCCAACCTAGTCAAGGACTTCAGCAGCCTGCCCACAAGGGCCCCGTCTGACCCATCTCCATCCCAGCCGTCCCTCCCTGTAAAAGTAACCACCAATTCCCTTTCAGAGTAATCACTCTGAGGTCTTATCACTGCCACATGTACCTCTGGACACCTGCAATTGGATTTGCCCATTAACTAGGTCGGGCTTAGGACATCCCTTCACCCGTAGTTCCCACCAGCTCTTTCTCCTCGTAGCAGTTCCTCTACTGAACAGCCCTGGCAGTTTGGCCTGGACCACTTTCCGCAGGGCAGGCTTTTGGTTGCACACACATGGTGCTGTTCAGCTTATTCCACCATCCTCTGTTTCCTGCAAATTGGGGGCTGGAATAAGAGGCCCTCTAGACTCATGTCTGTCTGATCCCTTTGGCAAGAACACAGTGTAGGGTTCTAGAAGGCATATCATCTGTTTTTGTTCCCTTCATGGTAGCAGTTGTGGATGCTCAGAGCTTATACTCATTAGTTCATTGGAGGATGCAAAGGGGTGATTTTCTTTCTTTCTTTTAATTAAAGTATAGTTGATTTACAATGTTGTGTTAGTTCCTGGTGTACAGCATAGTGATTGAATTATACATATGTATATTCTTTTTCATGTTCTTCTTCATTATAGGTTATTATAAGATGTTAAATATAGTTTCCTGTGCTATATAGAAGGACCTTGTTGTTTATCTATTCTGTTCAGAGTAGTTTGTATCTGCTAATCCCAAACACCTAATTTATCCCTCCCCCCTCCTTTCCCCTTTGGTAACTGTAAATTTGTTTTCTATGTCTGTCTCTCCCTGTTTTGTAAATAAGTTCATTTGTGTCATTTTTTTTAGATTCCATATATAAGTGATATCATATATTTGTCTTTCTCTGTCTGACTTACTTCACGAAGTGTGATAATCTCTATGTCCATCCAAGGCAAATGGCATTCATTCTTTTTATTGCTGAGTAGTATTCCATTTTCACACACACACACACACACACACACACTCACACACTCACACACTCACACACTCACACTTACACTCACACACCACAGCTTCTTTATCCAGTCATCTGTCAATGAACCTTTAGGTTACTTCCATGTCTTGGCTATTGTATGTAGTGCTGCTATGAACCTTGGGGTGCATGTGTCTTAGAATTAGAGTTTCCTCTGGATATATGCCCAGGAGTGGGATTGCTGGATCATATAGAAACTCTATTTTTAGTTCCTTAAGGAATCTCCTTACTGTTTTCCATAGTGGCTGCGCCAAATTACATTCCCACCAGCAGTGTAGGAGGGTTCCCTCTTCTCCACACCCTCTTCAGCACTTATTGTTTATGGACTTTTTAATGATGGCCATTCTGACCGGTGTGAGGTGATACCTCACTGTAGTTTTGACTTGCATTTCTCTGATAAGTAGCAATATTGAACATCTTTTCATGTGCCTGTTGGCCATCTGTATGTCTTCGTTGGAGAAATGTCTGTTTAGATCTTCTGCCCATTTTTGGATTGAGTTGTCTGTTTTTTTGTTATTAACTCGTATGAGCTGTTGCATATTCTGGAAATTAAGCCCTTATCCATCTCATCATTTGCAAATATTTTCTCCCAATCCATAGGTTATCTTTTCATCTTGTTTATAGTTTCCTCTGCTGTGCAAAAGCTTAAATGTTTGATTAGATCCCATTTGTTTATTTTTGCTTTTATTTTTATTGCCTTGGGAGACTGACCTAGGAAAACACTGCTATGATTTATGTCAAAGAATCTTCTGCCTATGTTGTCTTCTTGGAGATTTATGGTGTGCTATCTTATGTTTAAGTCATTTTGAGTTTATTTTTGTGTATGGTGTGAGGGAGTGTTCTAACTTCATTGATTTACATGCGGCTGTCCAGCTAAAAAGGTGATTTTCTGATTCTGTAGTTTTGTTTTCACTCATAAGCTGGAGAAATTTTATAAGGAGATGCCTCCTTTCATCCATATTTGTTTACCTACTCATACAGCTCATAGAGGAAAGGCAGGATTCTTTCCTTTTCAAGATAGTGAATGGGTTTCCTATCATTCCCAGTAGAGCTTCAATCCATAGCAAATTGTGTCATTATTGAAGCTCAAAATGTGCTATTTTCAGCCACTTCAAATATGCTTCTGAGCCCTTTTGTATCACCTAATAGTTTTCTTGCTTTACTTTATGTCAAGCTTTTCCAAACTCATATGTTTCCTGCCCAGACCAGGCATCAGCCATGTCTTCAAGAAGCGCTAGTGTCAGGGGGTCAGAGGGATAAATTAGGAGTTTGGGATTGGCTGATACAAACTATTGTGTACAGAATAGATAAACAACAAGGTCCTACTGTATTAGCACAGGGAACTATATTTAATATTGTATAATAACCTATAATAATATTAAAAAGTGTATATATATAATATATATATATAACTGAATCATTATGCTGTATACCAGAAATTAACACATTATAAATCAACCAAATTTTTAAAACTTAAAAAAAAAAGAAGCAGCCCTAGTTTCTTTCAGTGGGAAATGATATTTAGAGACCACTGTCTGGGCATTAGGTATGATCATTGCTACTGTCTAGGCCTTTCCATGGACAGAGCTAGGATATGAGTGGTGATATGTGTCCATTCTCTTTAAGAGAAAATACTTCAAAGTCCATATTGATGTTTTTAATTCAAAATCAGAATGGCAGGGTTTTTACTCAACCTCTTCTGCTGTCTCCTTCCTTCTACACTGGAAATTCTGGTTCTCAGGAGCACAGGGGATGATGTTAGGATATCCCCCAGCTGCCTGTGGGCTTTATCCCATACTACTCATGCAGCTGTCGCAGAACAATAGTGCTAATTCCTCCCACCAACTGCACTTACTGAAAGCAGTGTAAATTTTTATATGTGCCATCCTCATTCTCCCTGCATGGTTGTCATAAAGCCCCGACTCGGCAGTTCAGAGCAGCTCCAGCTCTGTAGGTCAGAAGTCTGCTGGGTCAGCTGCTTTCTCTTCTTTGAGTATCACAGAGCTAGAGTCAAGGTGTCTGCAGGACTAGGCCCCGGGGGAGAGACCGTTCCAGGAGGCTCAGGTCGTTGGCACAGTTGCATTTCCTACGGCTGCAGGACTGGGGTTTCATTTCCTTGCTGGCGCTTGGACGGATGTTGTTCTCAGCTTCTAGGGACCACCCTGGCCCGTGACTCGTGGTGCCTTCATTCCAAAGCCAGTGACCACTTCAGATCCCTCCTGCCTCTTCTTCTGCATCTCCCAGATGTCAGCCCTGATGATTCAATCGGGCCCACCCAGATAATCCAGGATTATTTCCACATATCAAGTTCCGTACCCTTAAATGCATCTTCAGAATCCCTTTGCCAAATAGCGTAACACAGTCCCAGGTCCCAGGGATTCCAGCGGAAGCATATGGACCCATGCACATAACACAGCGTCTTCCTTCTCAGTCTCTCTCGGTCTGTGTGTTGATGTCTCTCTAGCCATTTTGGTGTCTCAAGTTTGTTTTCTAGGCAGTTCTTTAAGGAGGGCTCGTGGGGTAGACTTTCCTGGAGTTCTTGCGTGTTGATAACAGTTGGAGTCATTTATACTTGAATCCTGACTCACATCTTCTCTCTCTGACTCTCTCAAATATATTTCTCCATCTTCTTTGTCAAAGCATTATTGTGGAAAAGGCTGATGATAATTTAATTTTTTTCCTTTTTATATTACATGCCCTTTTCTCTTAGATGGCCAAAGCATTTTTATTTTCCTTTAAAGTCCAGTAATTCTGTTAGACAACGTCTCAAGGTTGTGATCATTCCTGGGTCAGTGACCCCCAGGTGCAGAGTGTACTCCTTCAGTATTCATTTCAAATCTTGTTTTGGAAGGAATTCTTTCTTGAATTATCATTTTTAGTATTTGTTCTTTGCTTTCCATTTCCACTGAAATTACCTAAAAATGGGTGACATACACAACAGAAATTTAACATCACACAGTTCTGGAAGCTATAAATCCAAAACCAAGGTGTCAGCAGGGCTGGTTCCTTTTGAGGGTTGCAAGGGAAGGGTGTGTTCCAGGCCTCTGTCCTCAGCCTGCAGACAGCCGTCTCCTGCCTGTCTCTTCACATGATCATCCCTCCATGTGTATCCATGTCCCAACGTCCTCTTCTTATAAGGGTGCAGTCAGATTGGATTAGGGCCCCCCTGTACCCTCATTTTAACATGATTCCCTCTGTAAAGACACCATTTCCAAATCAGGTCATATTCTCAGGTGCCGGGAGTGAGGACTTCAGCATATGAATTTGGGAAGGAAACAATTGGACCCGTGACAATCTTTCTTAATTGATTTTTGATTTTGAAATTTCACTCCTTTTCACCTCTTGTGTCTCTTAAGGGTTTTATCTGTTTTTATGTTTTGTTTTGTTTTTATTCTCATGTTCCTTCCAGTAATCTTTATTTCTGGAATAATGTTTTCTGTTAATTGTCCCACATTTCTGAGTGTTTCTAATGGCTGTTTAGGCCTCGCCCCGGGGCCCTCACACCCCTACTACTAGAGCAGTCAAGTTCCCTCCTAGGTGGACCCCTGCCTTTCCAGCTCACAAGGGTCGTGTCACTCCCCTGCTCGGAACCTGCCAGTGGCTTCCCATCACATTTAGACTCAAGTCCTAATTCCTTACGTGACCCATGAGGCCCTCCACGCCTGCCCTGGTTGCTGGATTAATTCTGTCTCCCTGTTTCGGCCCAGCCTTCCGGGGACTCGGTCACGCTCTCTGAGAGCACAGCCATCGTTTCCCACGGCACCACGGGCCTGGTCACGTGGAACGCCGCTCTGTACCTTGCGGAATGGGCCCTAGAGAACCCAGCGGCCTTCACTCACAGGTGACCTGGGGGTGCAGGGCTGGGCCCCCCCTGGGCGGGTCTGCCCAGGCACGGTTACAGAAATGGCCCCCTTCTCCCACCCAGGACCGTCTTAGAGCTCGGCAGTGGAGTTGGCCTCACGGGCCTGGCCATTTGCAAGACGTGCCGTCCCAGAGCATACATCTTCAGTGACTGTCACAGCCGGGTCCTCGAGCAGCTCCAAGGGAATGTCCTTCTCAATGGCCTCTCATTGGAGCCAAGTGTCACCGCCCCCGCCCAGCACCCAGCATTCAAGACCCCTGACACAGAGAATCCCAGGGTGATGGTGGCCCGGCTGGACTGGGACGTCGTGACGGCCCCTCAGCTTGCTGCCTTCTGGCCAGACATTGTCATCGCAGCAGGTACCGCCCAGGCCACTGGAACACAGCCTCCCTGCAATTCCACCCAGCTCTCAGCTCAGGGAAGGGGACAGTGGCTGCTGCCTAGCCGGAGGAATGATGGGACTTCTGGAAGGTCGTGTGGACCTCCAGGGTGACATCAGAGCACAGGCATGCCTCTTGGGTGCTCTCCTGTGAGAAGTGGCCATGCGTACTCCCACTGTCATGGTTCCATCCTCTGAAGGAAGCAGCTCGTCCCAGCAAGGCCTGGGATAAACAGAGCAGGCCCCAGGGTGCCAGACCAGTGTGACCCATCTTAGCCAGGCCACAGTGCAGTGGGCAGACTTCATGTCCCTCTCCAGCAGCCTAGGGAGGCCTCTTGGATGCCATCCAGAATCGAAATGAAATGGCCAAAGCAGCCTCAACCCTGCCTCCAGCCCCTTATCTTCAGACGTGGGTAGAAGTGGCCACAGTAACCTTGTCCTTTCAGAGCCACAGAGAGGGCCACAAGATCCTGATTCCTCTGTGTGCCCTGGGCCAGGCCAAGGGTCAGACCGCAGTGGTGTCCAAGTCAGGGAAGGAGCCCTGATTGCCCCCACCTCTGTCAGCTCTTGCTTCCAAAATCTTTGTGCATGTCCGTGTTGTCACCATATGTCCCTGAGGCTGAGGGCTCTGCCTGTATGTCTCTGTCCTGGGTCCACAAAATGAGCCCCACAAGGAGGGACCACCCACAGGGGGGCGGGCCTTGAAGAAAGGGGCACGGCCACCAACAGGCCCACAGTCCTCCACCAGGCTCATCTGGCCCGTCTGGCTGACAGTGCTGTGCTCTGGCTTGGCCACAGCCCTGACACCCAGGTCCAGGGCGGCCGGAGCACAGAGGTTTAGCCACTTGCTCTTGGGGGCCCAGCTGGTAGTCGGGAGGGAGCTTGTCCCCAGCATGAAAGAAACAAGAAGCCTGAGGCATAGTCAGGGTTTGCTTCATTAAGCATCTTCTAAATAGGCCATAGGCAAATAATTGATTTTTTCTTTTAAAGGAACACCAGTGAGTCCTGGATATTTTTCATGTGTTGCAGTATCTTTCAGCAGCTTTTTTTCTTTCCTCTCCTAAGGGTTTTCCTTTCTTACTCGTGTAATTTTCTTACCGTCCAACAGCACAAACCTAATAGAACTGCTGCTTTCCAGGCCCTCACCCTGCTGCCAATGTCGGCACAACCCAGAAGCCTCCATCCTGGGGTCCTGGGTCCTGGGTCCTGGGTCCTGGAGGAGCCCCTTTCAGTAACCTGGGGTTTTCATCACAGACGTGCTGTATTGCCCAGAAACTATCCTCTCCCTGGTTGGGGTCCTGCAGAAGCTCTCTGCCTGCCAGAAGGACCAGCAGGCTCCTGACGCCTACGTTGCCTTCACCATCCGCAACCCAGAGACATGCCAGCTGTTCACCACAGAACTGGGTGAGCCCCAGGCCTCAGGATGGGCTGCTGTCTCTGAGAGGCCAGCCCAGGCCTGCAGGGCCACTGTGCTAACGCTACACAGGTCTGCAGACAGACAGAAATCAGGAAAGTAAAGGAGTGGGGCCCTGGAGACAAATTAGGGAGCCCCAGACCACAATGTGCTGGGCCAGCAGTTCCCGACCCAGGAGGTCAGCAGAGGAGCCAGGGCTGGGGAGGGGTGCTCTGGGGAGGAAGGAGGCAGTTTACATGTTTTTAGGGCAGGTTTTGAGAGCCTTTGGACCTCAGTTTCCTTGTCTGTAAAATGGAGAGGTGCGGTGTTGTCATTCTCCATCTCACCCTCGAAAACACGGCAGTGTAGGGTGGCTAAGTGACCACCCAGGCACCCATGGACTAGAGCCAGACATCTGGCTTCCACTCTCCGCCCCCCACCCCCGCCCTGCGACCCCCACCACTGGCAGTCCTGACCAGGGCTTCCCATGTGCAACGTGGCAGCAGTGCAGAGCCCTGCGCTTGCCCCAGCCCCTACAAGCAAAGCCCTCCCACGCTGCCTCAGTCAACAGAGAGAGAGGACCAGCATCCACCCCCGCACACCCTGTCCCACAGACAGAGAGCTGTGCAGCCTTGAAAAATTAAGTCTTCCAGATGCTTACATGAAAAAACACTCAGGCTGTATTTTAAGTGAAGCCAAGTGCTAAACAGCACATACAGTATATATTTTTATTTTTAAAAAAAAATCATGTTAATACACATATGGGGAAACTCAATATACACCAATGAACATTATTAACATGTTATACTTGGACAGCAAGATCATGACACTTGTACACACTGTATGTCTACTATTTCATTTTTATACATAGTAACTTTTCCATTCATAAAAAACTGCTATGACAAAACGATCCTTACCAAGGGCTCATCAGACATCTGTGCTCACAAAGAGGATGTGAGCCCCTCCTGACGCATGTCTAGCCTCTGAAGGCACCAGGCTGAGCGGTCAGGCAGCCATGGGTTCAAACTTCAGCTCCTCTCAAGCTGTGCCCAGTGACAGGGTGGAGGACAGGTGCAGGGAACCCGATGGGCCCTGATCTGCCAGGGATGCACCTGGCCCAGTGGGCAGATGGAGCAAACCTGGCTGCTGTGAGCTGCCTACAAACTGGATTCCTGTCCCACCCCTGTTGTCTGGATAGGGCCTGGAAATCTGTGGTCTGTACACTCCTCCCTGCCCTCAACCCAGGCCAGTCCCAAAGCCCTGCACTGATAGGGTGGTGTCCCCTCCCCAGAGCCTGCCATCCTGAGATGTGTGTGCTCTGTTTCCAGGCCGGGCTGGGATCCTGTGGGAAGAACTACCTCGTCACGACCAGAAACTGTTTCCCTACGAAGAGCACTCGGAGATGGCAATTCTGAAACTAACGCTGTAGGTTTACAAACGGTTTTGAAGAGTAACATGAAAATTAAATCACTATCCTGGAGAGAATGTTTATGTGGGAAAGCTAAAGCTTTCACTGGACTTGAATGTTTAAAGAATGTTAAATTCTGAATCAGGAACCACAAACTTTTATAATAAAATATAAACTGTTCCAAATGTGTAGGTGCCCCTTTCCGCCAGTCGTCTTAGTTCTTAAGCAAATCACCATAAATCAGAAATGAACTATTTGGCTCAGAGATAAGCATTTCATTTGGGCAAATGAAAACATACACCAAGTCTGTTTTCCCCCAATCTGGACACACATACCTCACGGGGCCAAGCCTGCTGTACAGCATGCGTCTGCTGCCCTTGCAGTGCGCTGGGCTGCGATGCCAAGGCAGGAAATAAAAATATTACGGACGCAACCAGGCAGATGCTGGGAAAGGCAGGCACCAGGATATAACACGGATTAAGATGTCAAAGATGCCAGAAGCAAGTAACAGAAAAGTAATAATCTTGGGGTGGGGGTGCGGGAAGACTCATAAGACAGGAGAAGAAAAGAGAGAAGTGATTCAGAGCATCCAAAAAAAACCAGGCTGAGACAGTTTCCCAGGCCATAAACTGGTTATTAACTTCCTTCCGCGGGCAGCACCTGATGCCATCCTTACAGCTGCTGTCCACTAGGAGGCGCTGCTCCACAGGGTTTGCCCAGGGACTGGCCAGCAGCTGAAGGAAGCTTCAAGGAGGGGAGTTGGCCAGCTTCTGGGGAAGAAGAGGGAGGGGTGGGCATCAGCGTGAGGATCTCTCTCAGCCATGTCCAGAACAGGACACCTCAGGGATTTCAGTCATTGGCCCGAGAGGGTCATGTGTCCATAATCAAAGGGAACACAGTCTGCTTCCAACTCTCATCCCAGCGAAGCTGCTCTGACTCCTGGAGGTTCTTCCGGAACTGGTTCAGTTTGCCAGTAGGATCGGGAAACTTTGAGAAAAGCATCTAGAAGGAAGATAAAGACCAGAACTTACCTTATCGCCATTTCCTGCCCCTATCCCAGGCTGCCCCCCCTCCTTCTCCCAGCAGTCTGGGCTCCTGCCGTACCCCAAACACCAGCTGCCAGGCCAGGGATTTTGCTAAAACCCTTCCTCTGTTGCTGGTGTCCTGGAGCCTCCAGCAGGCCTCCCCTTCTGGCCCAGTTTCCACACCAGGTCTCGCTAACTAACCCTTCTCAACACAGCTCTGGCCCAGCAAGCCCCCTCTCTCACAGGGCGCAGAGGAGCACTCACGCCCCAGCCCTGCTCCATCTCCTACTCTGCTCCAACTTGACAGCACGGCCAAACTAGTGTTCACCATCCACACCATTCACACCCCAACCTCTGCAGCGCAGTTTCATCCACCAGGAGCACCCACCCATCTGTCTCTGCCCAGCCCTGTCCCACCAAGTGCTGAGAACTAGGCAGTGTCTGTGTCCTTTCCAGCTTTGCTAAACTAAGTCAGGTGTCTGCAGACTACAGCCTGTGGGCTACATGCAGCCCTCCACCCATCTCTGTAAATAAAGTTTTATTGGAGCAGCTACACCCCTTTGTTTGCAGATTGTGGTTGCCTTCACATTACAAGAGAGTGGTTCCGACAGAAGCTATGGCAAAGTCTAAAATATTTTCTATCTGGGCTTTTTCAGAAAATTGGCTGTCCTTCATCTCAATTGTCAAGAATGATGGCATTACTTTCTGTAATTTGTAATAAGAAATAAATATGCTTCAAAGACACCCACCCATCTCCTAAGGCTGGTCCAGGAAGCTCCCTTCACTCCTCTCCGTTCTCAGGTGCCACTGCTCCCTAAATGGCACACACGGTCCACCTGGCTCGCAGCATCACCTGTGTGGCCTGAGCTCTGTAAACCCAGACGGCAGGTGGGGTGAGCCCTGATTCCCCAGGGGGCCAATGGGGCCAGACTGCTGCTCCCTTTCCCAGCCTTTTACCCAGACCCAGCTCAGGCCTGTCCAGCTGCAGGAAAACTCCAACACCCTGCAAGCCCTGGAGTCGGGGCAGACCCACCTGCAGCTGAGCAGCCAGTTCCTCCGAGTCCTCAAACACCAGGCCATTTTCCTCGTGCTTCACAAGCTCGTGTAAACTGCAGAGAGGGTGGCGGGAGGTCTGAGAGCTACCCCAGAGGAGAAACAGAACCCACGGTGCCCACCTGGACCCCCACCCCACCTGCAGGCCTAGCCAGGGGTGAGGAACAGTCACAGTCTGGTTCAGTGAGCCTGTTCTTGGATTTGGCATCTGCATAGAAAAGAGACCTAGAAGGATACACATTAAAAATCCAAATGGATTTGGGGGAGAAGTAAAGGGGCATTTGGACTTTCTGTGCTACATACTCTTTTCAGAGAGAACATATTCGGTAAGTTCTATGTTTTGTTTGTTTTTCTTAATTCCACAGCAGAGGAACCGGGTAAAAGGCAATCCCGCTGAAGGCAGGCTCGGGAGTGATCAAGGGGTAGAGCCCAGCATGGTCTGAACCCGGGGTCAACATCCTGGATTTCCTCCTGAGGCTGGCTCCTCAGTCCATGGGGGAGCCACCATTTCTAGAACCTCTGCCCTCTCACATCCATCTTTGCCAGGAAGAGCGGAGACAGAATTACACTCACTTAACTGATTCGAATCCAACTCTATGAGCTCAAACAAGAGGGACAGAGAAATAAGCCCATGTAAGTTGTGCGAGCAATTGCACCACTATATCCCATGAGCACAAGCCCCCAAGTCGAGTATTAAGACTCCTAGTTTTTACTCCACATGAGCTCTAAGGGGAAGCCACCTATTTGTTGGGGGCACAGCCCACCCCCCAGGAACCACAAGGGCTCATGCTTCCTCTGATGGCGGAGCTACACAGATCAGAGGCGGCACCCTCCAGGGAGGTTTCTGGGGCAATTCTGACTGCCCTGGCCCCCCACCAGCTGCTGACTTGAGAACCTAACTCCGGAAAGATTCAGTTTCTGCTCCTACCACTGGAAGTTCACGGCGCACACGGGCAGGCAGCACCCGAACATATCCACCACCTTCATGGGCAGGTCCAGGCCGCTGGAGGACCGGTGCAGGCAGACGCCCAGGTCCGCGGACCCTGCAGGGCGAGGGTGAGGGGGCCGTTACTGCAGGCTGTGCGCCCAGTGACAGGACAGTGGACCAAGGCCTGCAGTGAGGAGTGGAAAAAGGGTAGTAATGCCCCCAACCCTTGTACAGCTGCCTGGAGTTGGCTGAGCAGCCAGGCCTGGGTCACATGTACTTCCCACCTGCTGCCCCTGGTCACTCGGCCCTTTCTGCCAACTACCTGCCCATCACCAATATTTTTATCTAAACTGACCCCCTTTTTCTCCTCAACCACGATTTATTTTAAAAGAAGCCGTAGCAATTATTGTTTAATTGGTTCAGAGTTTCTACTTGGAGTGATGATGTTTTGGAAAGGGACCGTGGTGATGACTGCACAACGCTGAGAATGTAATTAATGCCACTGAACTGCATATGCTTAAAAATGTAAAAATGATTTAAATGGCACATTTTGTTATGTATATTTCATCACAATAATTAGGAAAAGAAGCCAAAGCAGATGCAAAAGAAAACCAGCTGTCACTGTGAAGATAAGTTATGGCAAATAAGCCACTTCGTGTCGCTCAGTGTGGGCTGGCAGCTCCTGCCTACAAAGGCTGTGCCCCCGATGGCTCACTGGCCTTAGAGACTTAATCAGCACCAAGCCAACATGCCCTCCCCAGTGATCAAGGCAGAAGGAGACAGAGAAACGGGGCTTCTCCCTGGAAGAGTCCACACTGTTTAATGCGTGGTCTCTGCACCTCCCAGACATGGAGACAGTGGCCCCAACCCAAGCCCAGCCCAGCCCTTCTGCCCAAGAGAAGAGCAGGACTGAGTGGAGGTTGTGGAGGCCAAGAGCACTGAGAAGTAACCTGAGTTACGCAAACAGTTCCGGGGCCCACCAGGCAGGGAGGAGCTAGCACACCAGGAAACAGCCTTGTCTCCAGGAGTCCAGCCAGGGCCCAACCCAGCCTGAGGCCTGCATGTGTAGGGCCTTTGAGCAGAGTATGATTTTAAATCTTTAAAGGGTTATAAAAACAAAGAATATGCAAAAGAGGTCAGTAAAATAGTTACTATCTGGCCCTTTTCAGAAAAACTGTCCCCTGCCCTCAGGTATTTCCTTTCAAGCCTCAGCCCTCTCCCCTCCTGCCAGACTCTTACCTAGAAGCAAGGGGTAGTCCTCGGCCTCCAGCCATGGGGTACAGACCTGGATGTGCTGGAAGTGCTTCTGGCAGATGAGGCGGCTGTAATACTCCTTTAGAGGCCCCTTGCCTTACAGAGAAAACCAGAGTCAAGGCACCGGGCCCACGTCTGGCCCAGTCCCACAGCTCCAGGCCTGAGAAGCCCCTGAGGGGGTGGGGGAGGAGGAGTGAATAGAAGGCCCACACTTGGCAGCTCTGATCAGGCCCCCATCCAAGCCCCTTCCAGAAATGACCCCCAGGGCCTGACCACTGAGGCCATGGCCCATCTCCGCAGCAACCTGTGCCCAGCAGGCCTCAGGCTGGGAACTCAGCCAGGATAAACTCTGGCCAGGCACCAGAGTGCCCACCGATACAGCTTCTCAAACGGATTGTCCCTGTGCCCCGCCTGGCCCCCCAGATGGGATCCTGCCACCTCGGGGGTCCAGGGGCCAGGAAAAGGGGAATGCCCAAGGTGGGGCAGCTGCTCAGGACCCTCCTCCTCCAACCAAACCTCTTCTGCTTCTCTCTCTCTTCACTGGACTATATGTAAATAGTTTTACATAGGACAGTGGACTTTTGATTAAAAAAAAAAACGAAGATGCTTGGAAACCACTGTGAAGTAGAAAGCTCAGTGTCTCTGGGGTTGTGCTATCTCACATTCAAATCCAGACTCCCTGCCTTGCCATGAAGCCTGCTGAGCCTCAGCTTCCCGCTGTGTCAAGCTGATGTACAAAACCACACATCAGAGTTGGGGTGAGGATTAACAAGACAACAAACACCACATGCCTGACATGGGGAAGGCATACTACAAAGGCTGCATGTCTTCCGTCCCCTCCACTGCCCCCGTTTAATATGGGAACAGGGATGGTCCCAGGTGGGTACCTGTTATGGCACAGACCAGAGAAGGGAGGCTTTCTCCATCCACAATCAGCTGTTCAAACTCTAAGTTTAAGAAAATAAATACATGGTAACTAAGATCATGTAGTCAGGTGAGTGAGGGGCTGATGGGAGTGGTTGAGGGGGGAGGGAGTGGGGGGAAGGGGGGAGGGGAACTGCTCTCAACCACAAGCTCCCTCTCCTGGAGGTGACACTTCAGAGCTAGGCTGGTCACTCAACGACTCAAATGGGGACTCAGGCCCCCCACCTCCACCCTGTGTACTCAGGCTGGCCAGTGACCCTGGGGTCAGGAACACCCTGCAGAGGACACCACGCAAGGCCAGAAGAGTATCTCGCAGCTCAACAGCCCCTGACAAGCCCAGCTCCTGATCACAGCCACACACCTACTTTCTAATGCTTCCAGCAAGATGGAGAAGTCTTCATCCTCTACGAAAAAAGAGAACCAAGGGTCATGGGCTGGTTTCTAGAAGCCTCCCCACCCAGCTCAATGTGTTCCCACTTCTCGGGGGACCCATGTCCCCAAATACATGTGAGGCACAGGCCTGGTAGGGATGAGGAGAACACAGGCTCAGCCAGGTGCTCATATGAGCCCCAAGTGCCCAAGAGGGTCCTGAGACCTGTCCAGCTCGTGCTGCTGACCAACAGGGCCGGCCGCCTGCAAAGGTGGGTCACCATTCCGCTCTGGGAATCCCGCTCTGTGAAGGCCGACCTCTCCATGACCAGGTCCGAGGGTTCTGAGCTGAAGGAGCAGAAAGAGCCCATGAGCTGCCACAGAGCAGACCCTTGGGGCTCAGGATGGCTGTCTCCCACCAGAGTGAGGCCCGCGGGCTCCCAAAAGTTGGGGTGTGGCCATCTCAGAGCCACCAGGTGGCCCTACCACCTGAGGCCTGGGCACAGACCTGCACCTTGCTTTCTCTCTTTATCAGCATGTTTGTGTTGCTAGGTGCTGAGGCCACAAGCAGATAAGACCAACTCGGCCCCTGTCTTCACGAGGTTTACTGTTCTTATCAGCCCCTTGACTTAAGAAGAGAATGCCGTGACCCCTCCAACTGCTCCCAGGTTACTGAGAGGAGCAAAGATCAGGTGTGTGGAGAGCTGCTCAGAGGGGCTCCCCTTACCACCAGGAAATGTCCAGAGAACACACAGGTGCACAGACCATGCCACGGGGTCAGGAACTGTGGGCAGGAGAGTAAGGACACCCACAGCCTAAGGCAGGGCAAACGCTTCCTTAAAGGGCCAAGAGTAGACCCTGGAGGCTTTGAGAGCCATGCGGTCTCTGTTGCAAGGCTCAGTCTGGCTCTTGTAATACGGAACCAGCCACGGATAATACATAAACAAACAACGTGCTGAGTTCCAACACAACTTATTTACAAAGACCGGCAGCAGCCCTGCAGCCAAGTTTGCCAAGCCCTGGATTAGTGGATCCCCAGATCTGCAGCAAGAAGACAGGGAAGAGGCCAGGTCAGCACTGAGCATAAAGGAGGGCGGCTGAAAGCTGAAGACAGCTGACTTACCGGGCCCTGAATGCCGAGTAGGTGCGGCTCAGCTTCATAAAGAGCTGGTGTTGCAGGTTCAAGGGCGTCTCTTTAAAGAAAGATGCTGGCTTGTCGTAGACGGTCATGGCTCTGCAATGAGACTGCAATGAGATTGTTGAGGGGCTCCAGGGAGGGCTGAAGACAGGCCTAAGGAATATAAGACCCAGAAGGATCCACAAGAATGGTGCTTGAAGATCCAGAGTCTCAGACGACAACAATAAGCTTTAGAATTACGTGGAGAAGCACAGAGAGAACTGCCTGGACCAGCTGGCTGGCTGGGGAAGAAAACTCCAGCCTCCTACTCCCTCAGCTTCTCCCAACCAGGAACCACCTCCCGGGCCCCTGGGGTCTTCCGATGCCTCGCCCACGTGACACAGCAGCTGGGAGCCAACAGTGCTGGGAGGGACCCCTCGTCTCCCAAGGACCCTACTTGATGCCCCAGTTTTCCACCAGGTCTTCCCGCATCGCATTGGTCACACACAGGTTCAGGTGGGAGAGGCGTCCAAACAGCTTCTCGTACCTGAAGAGACATTATCAGTGATCAGCCAAGAGCCCTGGGTGGGGCACCACCCCCCCAAAGCCATGGACTCGACACCTTCTGATACTGAAGACGCTGTAGAGCTGGGGTCTCCCAAATCGGGTGGCTGGCAAGGCACCTTCCCAATGTCTGCGCTCAGTTCTAACTGTACCGTTATTTCTTTCAAATCTTTCTTTAAATTGTATTGCTTTTCAGCTTAAATACAATTACTTTCAAGGGAAACCGTACATCACTACAGAAGGGAAAGTCCAGTCTCTTGCCATAAAAAGAAGAAATATAATAAAGGCCTCCTTATTAAATCTCAGCCACACTGCACTACTCCCCGCAAGGGCTGTGGGGCTGACGTGCACTCCCAGTGTGTTACAAAGGGAGTTTCACAAATGTTAGAAAGGTGTTAATGACAGATTAGCTCCGAAGATTTGAGCCCTGATGACAGGGCAGAAATGAGAACTGGAAGTCACGGCCTGTTTCTCACTCAGGATGCAGAGAAAGCTCCCGAGTGGGCTGCCCAAGACTGAATTTTGGAGCTCACACTCATTAGCTGTGTGTCGACCCAATGGCCCTCATCCTCAGTTTACTGGTTTGAAAAAGGAAAGTGATCACAGAACACCCTCACTGGGGGGCAGTGAAGACTGAATGGGATAAAAGGCTTCATCTGAGGCCTGGTATGCAGCAAGCGCTCACTGATTGCTGCTGTGGCTGCTGCTACTACCACCATCCATGAATGACCCATGAGGGGAAAGTCCACAGCCGGCCAACGGCTTGAGGCTGCAAGTCCACACCGAAGCAGATGGTATAACTCAGGCTCAGAACACAATGCTGCTTCCTCCTCCAAGTCCAACCTGCTCCCAAGGCCCTTCTTCCCTTTCCCTGTCTCATTAGCTTCAGCAGACTGTGGCCCATGCCCCCACCTGCCAGCAGCAGCCCCCAGTCTTCATTTGGAGATCTGGTCTTGGTGCACCTGGGACCCCAGCTCTCCAGTGGAGCTCTTGTCCCCAGCCTGAGACGACGGGGTACTGCAGCCCCCTGGGCTCAGTGGAAGGTCAGGGGACACCAGGTGAGCAGGAGCTAATCAGAGGCTCGCTCTCTCCACTGGGCCTGATGGGGTGAGAGCCAGGGGAGCTCCCAGCGCCTGAGAAACACCTCTGGGAGCGGGTGTGGAGGGAGATGAAAGAGGTCCTGATGACACCCTTTTTGGGCTCAAAGTCAGCCATTTCTCCGACTTTTCAGTTTCATGGGCCAACAAATGCCCTCTGTTCAGGCCTGTTTCTATCACTTGTAACTGGCCTCAGCCCAACTCCCAGCCTTGCCCTCACCCCGTCAGAGCAAACAGAGAACCAGCCTCACCAGGTCTCCACACTGGCCCTTCTTCCCGCCATGGTTTGGGGACCGTGTCTGCACCCTCCTCCCAGACCCTCACCACTTGGCCAGCAGAACGATGGGGTGGCTGGGGCCATGCACCAGACCCATAATGGAGTAGCCATAGTTGTGCCAGTCGATGACGAGCTTGCTCCCACAGAGGCAGCCTGCAAACCAGCAGACGGCAATGGCAGGCAGGCCCGGAGGGTTCTGGGAGAGAGAGACTTGAATGAAGAGGAGGAAAGCAGACCATGGTCGAGAATAAAACAAGGGAAAACAGTTGCAATGTACATGGCAAAGAGTCAGTTATCTTTACAGCGCTCTTAATAAGCAAAAGAAAGACCCTCTTCCTTACCAAAAGGTATAAAAAGTCATGAAAGAAATAAAACTGACCAACCCAAAAAGTCCAAGATCATTGATACCCAAGGAGACAAAAAATGGAATGAGGAGGTGCCATTTTTCATCTGTCATAACAGAAGCCCTAAAACACCTAGCAACAGCTGGTGGTGGGGAGGACATGGCGGAAGAGGCCTCCCCACTGGGTTGGGGATAAACTGACCCAGCCTTACTCTAGGACTATCCAGTAACACATCACAACATTTAAAAAGTGCTCTGACCAAGCACTCCCACACCTAAGAATGTATCCCAAGAAACTGGACCCATGCAAAAGACACATGTTCACCGATGCTCTTTGCCACATTATTCGTAAAAGTAAAAAAATCAGGAAGAATCTGAGTGTTCATTAAGATGAGACTAAATATATACTTAGGGTACATCACATATTGGGATACAATACAGCCAATTAAAAGAAAGCTTCTCTATGTTAAAAAGCAGTGAAGGTAAGAGGTTAAGAGCATAATTCCAGAACCAGAGTGACACCCTGGTTCAAATCCTGACTCCATCACTTCCAAGCTGTATGAAAACAGGCCAATTACAGAACCTCTCTGGGTCTAGGTTTCCTGATCTCTAAATGTAGGTAATACATGAATCTACTTCCTCAGATTGCTGTGAAACATTAAATGAGATAACACATATAAAACATATATAATAAGTACAATGTAAGACTATCTGTAACGACATTAAAAAACAGAAGGGATGGGTACTATAAATAGAATGGACACATACCATAAACTCATGTTTTTTAAAGTTTATACATACACTCATGAATATGCAATTTATTTACCAATTGGTACACTTTTTAAAAGACTGGAAAGTAAAGAAAACTGTTAACAGTGGTTCTCACAGTGAGAGGCGGAGCTGACATGTACCTGGAGAAAGATGTAGGCTGCTGGCTCCCTGCACAGCAACTTCCACAGCAAGTGCACTGCCTGAAAAACAACCTTGACTCCATACTGGAGAATGTGGGGCCCAACTGCAAATCAGAAAAAGGCTATTACTAGTATAGGAGTTCTTGGCAGTCTGTAGATTCCTCCCCACCACACACTCAGAGATTCAGAGGAATCTGGGGGTGACTGCTTCCTACCTGCAAATCTCCGAATTTCTGTCAAACTCACAATCCGAATTCTGTCACTTTGCAAGAGTTCATCGCGGGGTTTGGAGTCTGAAAAAAAAAAATGTCCCCTTCAATATGCTGGACAAGATGGTCTAATTTAAAGTCAGATGTTCCCCGGCCCCTAGGCTGAATAGGAGAGAGGGTCTTGGGAAGTAAGACCTTCCCAAAGCTCTCTCTGTTCCTCAGTAGCCAGAAAAGAGAATGAGGCCAGTTCTTTCCCAGATTCCACTTGACCACCCACAGAAAGAGGGCCAGAACTTTATCCACTTTTACAATGGCTGGCACATAATAGGCACTCAGCTGATCTAGATTCCCTGGGTGATAGAATTATCCCACCACAGAGACCCCTAGGGAGTCACACCCCACCCCCTCACCCTGGGATGCAGACTCTAAACAAGGACCAGAGGCAATCACTGCTATTCATTCCTGCTTTTCTGTGACATAGGGTTGAGCTACTCTCGAGAAAGATGTCAGAGTGTAGGAGGATGGAGAAGCAGACACCCCTGCCCCTCACACTAAGGGAAAAAGCTGGACATGCTACAAAAATGAAACATCTTCTGCCTGCAGAGGGTGAGGAATGGAGAGGAGACAAGTTGCCTGTCGGCTCAGACACAGCCTGACAAGAGTAGCCTTAGAGATGTGGTTGCCAGCACTGGCCCTGGAGTCACATGCACCTGGGTTCCAGTCCATCTTTCCACTTACTAGGAGGAGTAAGACTATGCACTGAGTTCATTTAGCTTAGCACAGTCCTGGCATATGGCAGGCGCTCGATTAACGCTGGCTGTTCCTAGAAACCTACCCAGCAGAGGCTGGGCAGAAATCTGACAACAGCTGTCCAGGCCAGTACCCAGTTTGCTCAATTTCAGAGAGCTGGCGGCGGGAGGAGAGAGAAAAACGGCGCCCCCACCTCGGCCCCTGTTGGGTGGTCAAAGCCGAGGGTCAAAGACTGAGAGAAGAGTCTCCCTCCCAGGCTCCCCCGGCACTCACTGCTGAACCCCAGGATAGTCACGGAGAAGCCGCACTTGGCCAACGACAGCGCGTGGTACTGCATGCGGGGGCTGCGGCCCACGTCGCCCAACACCACGACAATCACGTGCCGGGCCGCGCGCCCCCACCGCCAGCGCTTCCACGCCACCAGCAGCAGCAGCGGCAGGGACAGGGACAGCGCCAGGAAGGCCACGCAGGAGACAGCCATCTTGGCGCGCCAGCAACAGCCACGTGACCTCGCTTCCGCGGGCCGACAGCGCTGTGCGCAGCCGCAGACCGAGGCTCCGCGGTGGGCGGAGAGAAGGGAGGCCAAGGCTTCGTTCCCTAAGCAGCGGCCGGTGGAACCTCTGAAGAGCTCCTGGAGGCTGAGTTATAGTGGTATTAAAGTAAAGCTGTTACCATGTGGGGATCAAGGAACATTTTGTTTTCAAAGTTGTAAGATAATTTCAAAATATAGTGAGGCAGCAATTTGGATGAATCGCATAAACACAATGTTGAGAAGAGACCACACAGCAGAGTGCATACTGGCTGATTCCATTTATATAAAATCAAAACTACTCTTTGCTGTTAGAATTCAGGGGCGTGACCTGCCTTGGGGGGTGGGGGAGTGAGTGGGAGAAGGCCAGTGGGGAGCTGGTGGTGGGTTTTTGTTTTGTTTCTTGATCTGGGTAATCCGTTTGGGAAAATTCATCAAGCAGCAAACATTCATTTTTAAAGATGTATGTTGTACTTGAATAAAACATTTGAGCTATAAAAAGAAAAAGAATAGGAAAGGACAAAGAAGGAAGTGAAAACCATAAAGATTTTAAATGTCCGTAGTAAGAAGGAAAATTTCCCCACTGACCCTCCCATTTCACCTCCCAAAGTAACCTCGACATGGTTTTGCGTGGGTCCGTGTGACAGCGTTTTGACTCTGAAAGAGGTCCTCTTGCTGAAAAACATGGAGAGCATGTTGGTAAAGCCACCGCCCCTGCCCTCACCTTGGGAGCTGCCTCAGAACCTGCAGGGTGCTGGGCACAGCGACCACCTGCCCTTGGCCCTACCTTACCAACTCACCGGTTGGATAAAGAAACATCACAGCACCTCCTCCCTTGATGAGAGCCTGGACTGGGCAGCACCATGCTGATGCGATTACCCAGGGACCCTAGAACCCAGCTCAGGACTTGGCATGTATCTCATTTGCATCTCAAAATAGCCCTGTAACTCCCCTTTTTACAGATAAGAACACTGAAGGTCACACCATTGGTTAGTATGTGGCAGACACAGGACTTGAAACCTGAATTAAAGAGGGTAAGGAAGGATGAGTAAATGTGTACAGGTGGAGGGATGGGCTGACCAACACCGTGTGCAGCTCATTAGTCCCCCAGTTCTCAGAGAGGCCCCTGCCTTCAGTTGCATGTGCCGGAGGCTGGAACACGTGCCCTGCCCACTCCGTGCACCCTCTGTGGTGGGGCAGGGCTGGGATCCAGAGACCTCAGCCTCATGGGTCCCTTGATCTTTAGCAAATCACTTTCTATCATTTGGCTTTACTGACCGGTAAATTAAGAGAGCAGGACTTCACATCTCAGAGAGCCCCTCTTGTTCTGATGATCTAAGAGGATAAGGACCAGATGCCATGGTTGTGACAAATCAAGAGTAAATGGGGGCAGGGATAAATTGGGAGTTAGAGATTTGCAGATACTAACTAATATATACAGAATAGATAAACAAAAAGCTTATACTGTATAACACAGGGAACTATATTTGATATCTTATAATAACTATGGTGAAAATGAATATGAAAACCAATGTACATATGTTCATGTATGACTGAAACATTGTGCTGCACACTAGAAATTGACACAACATTGTAAACTGACTATACGTCAATAAAATATTATATATGTGCAAAAAGAAAAAAGAGTAAATGCCTTGCCCTGGAAGATGAAACCCTGACTGAGGAAAGAGTTGGGATTTTATTTCTCTAGGGAGAGGGAAGCAAGATGCCTCACCAGCCAGTCCTGCTTGTCCTGCTTGCCCACTTGGCATACATCACACATGAAATTCAATCATTCCAAAGATCAAGAGCGTATTGTTTCCCCATCCAGAGACGGAAGGCTGAACCCTGGCAGGATTACCCAATGACTGAGATGTGGACTCAGGCATTAGAATCCCTGCACCACCTCATCCTAGCTGAGAGACAATGGGTCAAAATAAGTCACTTACCCCCAAGAACCTCAGATTTTAAGCTACAAAAGGGGATGTGGGGTATAGCTCAATGATAGAGTGCATGCTTAGCATGCACAAGGTCCTTGGTTCAATCCCCAGTCCCTCCATTTAACAAAAACCTGAAAAAAAAAAAAAAAAGAGGGTGGGGGATAGGAATAGTGCCCATGTCAAGAGTTGTTGTAAGGATTAACAAAAGTGATGTTAGTGACAAGCTTCACTTGGAACAGTCGTTGTGAATGGCACATTCAAGGGAGCAAAAAGAGGTTCTTGAGGAACAAAGAAGAATTTACTCATTTTATGTATACAACACAGATATAGATACAGCATGCAAACAAATATACAGGGTATCTGCAGTCTTAAAATTTCAAGAGTTCCAAAAACTACTTGTGCACAAAGAACACTCCTACATCACTGGTGGCTGTGTGAAACGGTGCAGCTGCTATGGGAAGTACCTTGACAGTTCTCTAATAAGTTAAACGTAGTTACCACCTGACTGGCAGTTGCACTCCTAGGTACATACCCAAGAGCATGGAAGATAGGTTGTCAAACAAAACCTTGTAAAGGAATGTTTATATCAGCATATTCACAGTAGCACAAAGATGGAAACAACTCAAATATCATTTAACTGGTAAATGGATAAAATGTGATCTATCCAGACAATGGAGTATCATTCAAGCATAAAAAGGAACGAAGCACTGATTCATGCTATAACATGGATGAACCCTGAATGCGTTATATTCAGAGAAAGAAGCCAGACACAAAAGGTCACACATTTTATAAGTTCATTTCTATGAAATGTCAAGAATAGGCAAATCTATAGAACCAGAAAGCAGATTAGTGGTTGCCAGGGGCTGGGGTCCGGGGTTGAGGGGTGACTGCTAATGGGTGTAGGGTTTCCTTTTCGGGTTATGAAAATATTCCAGAGTTAGACAGTGGTGGTGTTTGCACAATTTTGTGAATATACTTTAAAAGACACTTTTGAATTGTACACTTTAAAGGGCGCAAATTTTATGATATGTGAATTATATCTCATTAAAGCTATTATTTTTAAATGTTAAGGGGGAAATGTCTTAAAAGCGTGGGGAAGGGCAAGAATGAAAAAAAAGAAAGGGAGAGAAAGAGAAAGAAAAAAAATATTGAGAAACCCTGACCTGGAACCTGCCCACAAGGAAATCACATTTTGGTAGTGACATTTTTGTGATTTTTACAGATCTGTAATCTCTTAAGTGAAATCTTGGGGGCCATGTATGTTTCTGAATTCAGAATTTTTTGGATTTCAGAAAGGTCACATGGCACACATGCACAGAGCAGTCCTAGCAAGGGTCGGGACAGCACCCAGTATTCCAACGGCAACATTTCCCTGGGGAAACAGGTGTACCTTCACGGTGAATGAGCTGCATGAGAGTGCGAAGCCCTCACTGTCCAATACAAGACGCACACATGGCTGCTGGGCTTTTGAAATGTGTCTAGCCTGAGCTGAAATGTTCCATGAATGTAAAATACCCCTTGGATTTCAAAGACTTTGTAGGTGAAAAATGATACTTTTTTAAAAATGCAAAAAATGAAATTTCTGAGGGGGTGGAGTATAGCTCAGTGGTAGAGCGCGTACTTAGCAGGCACAAGGTCCTGGGTTCAATCCCCAGTACCTCCAATTAAAATAATAAGTAAACCTAATTACATCCCCCCTCCAAAAACAAAAACAAACAAAAAAACTTTTAAAAGCTCATACGCATGAATAAAATATCCAGTTTTTTTTTAAGGTAAATTTCTATTGATTTTTTAATATTGTTAACAAGTCGAAACGATATTTTGGATATTTGGATCTATTGGTTTAAGTAAAATATATGGTTAAGATTCATTTCGTCTGCTTCTCATTCCTTTTTTAACGTGGCACCCAGGAAACTCGCCTTTGCAGCTCATATTCTGTTTCTAATGGAAGGATGCTGCAATAAGAAACCTTCGGTTCAGTTCAGGGCCGGTGTGCCCTCAGATGAGCTTATTCAAAACTTACTTGAAAAACAAAGCCAAACATTGCAGTTGCAGTTGCTAGATCAAAGATGTAGCCCTTTGCCTGGAGAGTCAGGGGTGAGAAGGAAAGGGTAAGTGCCCCTCTCCCCAGCCTGCGGCCAACTTCCAGGGCTGTTCTGACTGCTGGGCCCCTGCTCTGCCCCCGCTGCTGGGTCAGCCCTGCCCAGCCACTCCTCTGCAGCTCTGCAGGGGCAGGGGGAGGAGGAGGAGGCGGGAGGAAGGCGTGTGGGGGCAGGCTGGCCCGGGCTGAAGTGCTCCAGCAGCCTCTCACAGGCCAGCCATGTCCAGCCCGGGGCTCCTGCTCCTGCTCCTGCTGCTAGCACCACTGCCACTGCAGCCCTCCTTGCTGCCACCGCCAGACACCCCAGAGGGCAAGGCCGCCATCATGGGCCTCATCCTCTCTGCACTGGAGAGAGCCACGTCCTTCCTGAAGAAGAGGCTGCCTGAAATCAACCTGGATGGCGTGGTGGGGTTCAGGGTGCTGGAAGGTGGGTACGCTCTTGTTGCCCTGTACTGGCCACCGGGAAACCAGTTCTCGGCCTGTCACCTGCCTACTCTGTACCCTTGGGACTTGCCCATCTTCTGGTCCCGAATAGTCTGCTTTGACTATAAGGAAACGGGGCTGAAGGTGGCTTGCTCCTTTTGGGTGTCTGGAGCCCTACTGTGATGAGGTTTTTTTTGTTTTTGTTTTTGTTTTTTTGAAGCAAGAAGGATTCAAAGGCCACATGAGAAAAGATTTGGAAATTGTTATTTTCCCAGGAAGAAATGTCATTTGACAGTCCCTCCCTCCTGACATACCAGGACCCAGACAGGCAGAGGGAGTGTGCCCTTTGAGGGGGCAGTCAAGTGAGAGTGGCAGCCCCGGCTCCCCCAACATCCTGTAGGCTCCAAGTAAAGTGCCAAGTGTTTGTTCAGCTTTGAGGGATATAAGATCCCCGAGGAGGGGGCTGGAGGCAGGCCAAGGCAAACAGAGAGCCACCCCTTCTCCACCACGCACATCATGGGTTGCAGTGAGCCCCTCCCTGACCCAAGGGACAAAGAGTCGGCTTGGTGTCAACTTGGGCCTCTGTCGGGCCCTGCTTCCTCATCTGTCACCCTCTCTGCGTTGCCAGGACAGCTTTCAGCCACTCCCCCACCCCGCCACCACCACCACCACCCTCGGACTCCAGATCCCAGCAGGAGGTGGGGCTCTGAGACAGGCCTGCTTTGGGTGGGTCCCTGGCCTGTGTAGTGCCCTCACTGCCTTGGGGTCTCCTGAAGACCCTCAAGATCCCTGTCGCCTCCCCTCCTCTCCAGGACAAGGGTGCAGCAAGACAGATGCCACAATCTCCTTCATTTAACCCCAGCCCAGTTTCATAACTCCTCTAGAAACTAATAATGATGGTAAACACGCATGGCTGGCTTCCCCATTTGGCACACGATACTTTTAGGGGCTCGTGGAAATGTTTTAATTTCTCTTTAAATAAGAAGAAAAAAGTAAACTTTTAGGTCAAAGAAAATGCTTTAATATATAATATTCTATCTTTATCTATCTTCATACCAGCCAAGTTGTAAAATGTAGTCTCCAATGTATTTATTTAATGGAGGAGGGGCCCACAAACCCGCCACGTGTCCCCACAGATGCGCCATGGGTGCTGCCTGTCACCTGCCGCATATAGTCGCCCAACAGTTGGAGAGGGACGTCGTAGACTGTTTTGCTCCTTCTGCAGGTGGGGAAACTGAGGCACAGAGAGGTTCAGTGGCCTCCTTACACCTTGCAGCTGCTAAGCAAGAGGTCTAGCATCCAAATCCACTTGCCATCATACCCCTTAAAGGTGGGGTGGGCATTGTCCTGACTTTAATGTCCCCTGCGGGTGCTGAGCACAGCGCTGGTCGTGGAGCAGTAGTTGAATGAACATTCCAGACCCAGGCAACAGACTCTCATCCGCAGCAGCCCTGGGGTCAGCCATTTAAGCACCCTTATGGAAAGAGGATGGGGGTGCAGGTGGCCCCCTGGGCTGCATGCTCTCTGGGGTGCATGCGATAGTGAAAGCTAAGATTCACTGAGTACTCGCCAGGTGCCGACACCACCTGAGTGCACATGCGGGGTGCTCACTGACTTCTCCCATTAACCCTTCAGGAAGTATATTATTATAATCATCTCCTTTATACCAATGCGAGGATGGGCTTTAGAGAATGTCCAAGATCACACAGTGAGTAAATGAAAGCGGTGGATTCGAACCCTGTCTGACTCAGCACCCGTTAGTCATTCCAGGGCAGGCTCTTCCCACCATCTGCCCCTTCCCCTTGCAATAACCTGTTGCTGTGTCATAAATTACCCAGGATTTAGCTGCTTGAAACAACACTTGTTGTCTCACAGTTTTTGTGGGTCAGGAATCCAGGAGCAGCCGAGCTGACTGGTTCTGACTCAGGGTCTCACACGAGGTTGTGGCCACAATGCTGGCCAGGGCTGTGATCATCCAAAGGCCTGACTGGGGCTGGAGGAGCCACCTGGTTCACTCACCGGCCAGGCAGGTTGGTGCTGGCTGGTGGCTGGAGACCTCGGTTCCTCACCACATGGGTCCCTCCATGGGCTGTCTGAACATCCTCACTGCATGGTAGCCAAGTCCTGCAGAGCAAGTGACCCAAGAGAGAGCTTGGTGTCTTTTACAAATGAGCGTGGAAGTCACACGCCTCTGTTTCCCAGGTTTCTTGTTGATTTCACAGGTCAGCCCCATTCACAGTGGGAGGGAGCTGAAAGGGTGTGAAAATTAGCTGGCTACCACAGTCCTTATGAGGGTCCTACTTGCATTCGCAGCCTCCCCAGGAGAGAGAGAAGGGGTTCACATTCTGGGGGGTCCTGTAGCAACACAATACCTGTTGATCTCCAGGGTCCTCTCTGCTTGGGGCTAGACAGGTGGACATTGACCTAAGAGAGCAAAGGGTCCCTCTGGCTACCTCCACCAGCAGTCAGGGGGCTCCAGAATGTGACAGCAGCTGTGACACATTGCAGAGAGAAACAGGAACAAGGCTCAGGACCCAGGATCATCATGAGGCCAGGTTGGGTTCACCTGATCTCTCTGATGATTTGGCACATTTTCTGGGTGCCACTGCAGGACCCTCCATCTACAGGTCCAAACAGTCCAGAACAGGGCTTCAGACCTAGACTGCCTAGTTCAAGTTAAGAGAGGGAGCCAAGTCAGGGGAGGGGTGTTACAGAGCCCATCAGCCCACAAGACTTGTTCAGCACCCTCCTTAAACCTCATCCACCACCCCCACACAGTTCCCCTACCTGGAAGCAGCTGCCCTGCCTCATCTCACCCCCTCAGCCTTACACTGATGCTCTCCCTCACATCTCCTCTCTTTCTGGCTACCTCATGACCTCTTCTTCCAGTTACTACCATCTTCTCCCACCCCTGCAGGGACACTGCTAGTCCATAGGGCACCTCTGTGAGAATTAGAAAAAGACATCCCCTTTCTCGAGCCACTTGACTGCCATCTGTTGGAAAATTTGTCTTAAAACATGTACAAACCCATGTTAGAAACGTGTGTTGCCCTTGTGCAGTGTACAACCTGCTCAACTGTACACAGTGGCCCCACAATCAGAGTCCCTCCCTCATTTTTCCCTCCTGTACAACAAACCCAAAATCTCTCTAATAGTAATAGCTAACCTCTATTAAGTGCTTACTTTTCACTATGGACAATGATAAGTTCTCTCTATGCATTAGTTTATATAATCCTTATAACTCCTTCCTCCAAGAAGTAAGGACTATCATTATCCCCATGTTACATATGAAGAAAGTGATGTGGAGAGAAATCAAATGACTTTCTCTGGTCACCCAACAAAAAAGCATTAGGTTCAGGACTTAAACCCAGGCCAACCTCCAGAAATCAAGCTCTTGGCTACCACCGTCCCTCACTCTGGCCTCACCCCCATTACCCAGCTGAGCCCCACCAGAGGCCTCATTTCTGATAAGCTCAGCCAATTGTTTCCCCTCCAGAGCTAGAAGAAGCAGAGAGGCTCAGTAAGCATTATAACTGAGGTTATTTTTTCCTGTCCACATGGTTTGTCCAGTGTTGGAATGAATGAACTCTGCTCCCTTCCAGTGCAGCTAAAAGCCGTTCAGGAGAAATGGGCCCAGGATCCCCAGCTGCAGCCACTCAGCCTGCATGCGGGGAAGCTGGTGGAAAAGCTTGGTCCTCTCCTCCACAGATCGATCTTCCACCTCCAGCTGAGTGATCCCAAGTACCTAAGAGGTAGGACTGTGGGTGGAGTCCCATTTCTTCAGGAGCACAGCGTCTGGGAGTGTTTACTGAAATAACTTAGTGCAGCTCCTCCCCGGTACAAGGAAGGATCCGGGACAATCTGTAACCAGCTGCCCTGGGGGTGTTCGGTCATCCTTGATTTCAGCTTGAGATGACCTCTCTCACCCACACAGAGTGGGTGGAAAGAAGGGAATGGGTCCAGGCTTGGGGCCTTCTTCCTAGACCAGAGTGGGGAGGGATAGAGGTCTAAAAGTTAATCAGCCCTTTACACAGCAGACATTAGCATCTTGCTAGCATCTCTCTGTGCCTTATAATACAGAGCCTGTGTCTCCTTGTCAGCCTCGAGTCACCCTACCAAGGGCCCCACCCTAAGCCGTGGCCTGAGTTGTTCCTGGGTGGAGGTGAATGGGTGTATAAACTAGCCCCTCGTGTTGTTCAACCCTGCCTCCCGGGCTCCCAGCTCCCAGGTTCGCAGGGGTGAGTGGGGAGATAACTAGCCAGATGATAGCCTGCTCACGTGATCAGACCCCAGCCCTCCCGAGCACCAGCTGGCCTGTCAGCAGTCAGGGTCCCCCATGCTCTTCCAGGCCTGGTCCCTAAGACCATCCTGGTCTGCATCTTCCTAAAGAAATCTGTTTAGTAAGAGCTCCATGTTCCAAAGGAACCAAAGGAAGAACTAACCCTATTTATATGTCTCAAGCTTCCATGGGATGCCGTGGATTTAATCAGAGCCCATCCCAGCACTGTTCCCAGTGATTTCTTAAAATTCTTTTTAGAAAAAGAATTTCCTGAGCATTTCAAATGCAGTGCCCAACCCTCAGGCGAGGCTAGGAGCCCTGAAGGCAAACATGTGTGGTCAGGGCTGCCCGAGGATGACACCCAGTTCCTGGGCTTCGAGCCACGGAAGCTTGAGGGTGTTTAAGCACAAAGCGGGCACAGCCCGTGGGTCTTCCCCCACTCCCTCCTCTCGGCCAGAGTTCCAGCCGACTATCGAGTCCGGATTTTGGAAGCTCCCACGTGCCTGGACCCGCACCAATGCCTCCATGGTCTACCCCACGTTCGAGCCACAGGACTCCTTCTCAGAGGAAAGCAGTGACTTGTGCCTGGTGCAGCTGCTTGGAACCAGGTGGGCCCCCTGGACGTGCCCTGCTTCCTGAAAACCCCAAAGTGCTTGCTCTCTGCTAGTCACCCCATCCTACTCACTCTCCAGGGCCTCAGGGGTTTGGGCAAAACCAGACACAGCTCCCCTGAGAGCCCTAGGTGCTGGGACCCATGGGACTCATGTGCAGAAGAGGCAGCAGGTGCCCAGACCCCCCTCCTCTCAGCATCCTACAGAGAGGTGTTTGGGCCAAGACACAGCTGGGCTTGCAGAGCAGCTGTGCTCTGGTGAGGGATCTGCCCTGTCCCTTCTATGGGGCAGGACTGGCACGGGGGGGGGGGGGGGGAAATGGGCACACTGGGCCCAGGGATCTGCTTTTAGGCAGTTCTGTGGAAAACGGTATTTGGGGGTCCCATGAAGAATGGGAAGTCGTAGCCCCTGGTGGCTCCCCCAACCCAGGATAGCTCCAGCGTCATCTCCTCTGCACTGGGGGTGCCAATTTAGCCAATCCAGACACAGGACGCCTGTATTTATCTGGCACAGCTGTGTGCCTGGACCCTACTGGGGGTTCTGATAACTACTGAGGGAATCAGGACCAGGGGAGGCTCCATGTCCTTGGGCTTCATTTAGGATGCTCTTAACAGCCTGGAACCACTTCTCCCACAGGGCAGATGGCAGCCAGCCCTGCAGGCTGTCAGATTTCTGCAGGACCCTCATGACCAGGCCCGGCTGCTCTGGCTACTGCCTGTCCCACCAGCTGCTCTTCTTCCTCGTGGCCAGAATGGTGAGTGCCAGGCGTGGGCCCAGCCATACCCCGAGGAGGAAAAGGAATGATTGAAAGGGGCTCGTGACACTGTGGTTTTATATGTCCACATCAAGAAAATAAGCAGGTTTTGGAAGAGGTGCTTAGCTGCACAAGGTCCTGGGTTCAATCCCCAGTACCTCCATTAAAAATAAATAAATACACTTAATTACCCCTCCCCAAAAGTTAAAAAAGAAAAAAGGGAAAATAAAATAAGCAGGTTTTAAACTTGTGCTTCAACATTGGGAGGGGGACGTGAGAAGCCTGCCATTCATTAGCTATGAAATACCACCAAACTGGTGGAGGGTGGGGAAAGTGAGATTCTGTTAGACAGAGAGCTTTGCGTGCTGAACTGGATCACCGGGCATTAGAAAAACAAAGAAAGAAGCAGCAGAAAACTGAACAAGATGAAAACAGCCCCTGCCCCCACTACCATCTCTCCAGTGCCCAACACTCTCCCAAGCCCAAGAACTCAAATTTTGCTAAATACTCATTTCAATCATATATTTATTTATATAGAAAGTAGGGTTTGCACAGGGAACTATACTACAATAGCTTGTAATAACCTATAACGAAAAAGAATATATATGTATAACTGAATCACTGTAACTTTATCGCCAGAAACTAACACAACATTGTAAATCAACCATACCTCAATTTTAAAAAAAATTTTAACTACAAACGAAAAAGAAAGTAGGGCTTGCTATCTCTATTCAAAAATGTTACTCAATATCCAGAAATTCTTAGCCAAGGAAGGACTTGCTGATTTTGTTTAATAGATTTTTTGTTATTATTTGCAAGCTGTCACAGGTCAGTGTTTTTGTGAATATGATAAAAAACCAAATTACAAGGAAAACTGTTGTGATTATTAGATTCAGCAGATAGTTACTCTGACACATTGCTACAAAAGTTTTTCTAAAGCCTAGTCCCATCCCCTGTCTCTCTCGGTGCGACAGGTCCGCGGCCCACACTTTGAGTAACATTGTAGCCGCCTGGCCTGCGTTCAGGTTTAGTCTGGAATCAGAATGTAAAGCAGCCGCCAAAGGCTTTAATGCGCCCCCTGGTGTCTGGCGTCGTGTCGGCACTTCCTGGTTTTGGTACCGCCCACCCTGGCGAGCGCCCCGCGGGTGCTGCTCCCAGCGGCATCGCCCTTTCCCTGTGAAGACCTTTGAGACTCACAAAAAGTTAACTTAGAGGGCTGAGGTCGCACATCTCCTGAGTGGCAGAGCCGGGACTCGAACCCAGCTCTCTGTCCCTCAGTGACTCAGCCCCCAGCAGGCTGGGAGCGTGGGAGGGGAAGAAATTCTGGGAAAAGGGCAAAGACCTGCCCTAAAGGCAGCCACTTGCAAGACCACTTCAGAACTGCAGGTCTTTTTCTGTAACTGAGCGCGCTTCTGTCGTTCATACCAACTTCCTCGTCTCTTGGTATTTGTTCACCCAGAGAGGATGCACGAAGGGGCTGTTCCGCCAGAGCCAGCGCTACATGAACCTCTTCTGCGCCAACATGATGGACCTGAACCGGAGGGCCGAGACCATCGGATATGCCTACCAGACTCGGGACCTCTTCATGGAAAACAGTGGGCCCCCGCATTCTACTCTAGGAACAAATCAGCAGGATGTCCTTGATTCTGGACACAAACACCCCCCTCCCCAGAGTAGGGCTGCCAGACTTAACAAATGAAAATACAGGAAGCCCAGGCAAATGTGAATTTCAGAAGGCAATGAGTACATTTTTACCAAAAGTGTATCCCAAACATTGCATGGACTATACTTATAATTTTTTAGTCGTTGTTTATTGGAAACTTAAATTTAAGTGGGCATCCTGTATTTTATCTACCAGTGTTTTGACTGCTTCCAGCCCCCAAAAGATTGACCCATTGATGGAGCTCTGGATAGACTGACCAACTAATTGACTGGCAAACAGACACTCAAAACCTTAGAGATAAGGCAGAAAGGGGGCCCCTGGGTGGCTGCTCCTTTGCTTGGGTGCCCAGATGCCTCTACTGACCCTGACTCTTGAGCAGCCCCAACTGAGGCCCTAAGTGGGAGGCAGGACCCAGGTCTGGGAGCCCCTCTTCACAAAGGCAGACCCTAGGTGCTGCTTCCTTCCAGCCACTGCATTCAGTGCCCACCTCCTGGTGCTGCCTCTCTAGCAGGTGGTACCATGGTGACCTTGGGGAGTGGGAAGAGGTGGGCCTGGGGGTCAGGCCTGCAGAGGGTCCCCTGTCTTTGCTTCCAGTCATGCTCTGTGGCATTGGCGGCTTCTCTGACTTCTACAAGCTCCGGTGGCTAGAGGCCATTCTCAGCTGGCAGAAGCTGCAGGAAGGATGCTTCGGGAGGCCCGGTGAGCTGCGCTTCCTCCCTGGCTGGCAGCGGGAGAGTGGTGGAGGGCTAAGCTTCTAGGCCAAATGGGGGAAGGGTGCAATTGTGTTAGGGGTGCTGAGAGATTCACAACATGTGTGTGCAGAAACATGAATACACGCACACAGACGGGGAAATAGGCTCGGAGCTTTGGAAGCCAAAACTTTGCAGGATGAGAGGTCTTGCTGGAAGATGTTGGCCCCCTGCACCTGCATTAACAAATTCATTTCTTCACTGAGTATTCCCTGAGCATATACTATGTGCAGACTGTTCTAGGCTCTGGGGAAACTAAGCAAGGAAAAAAAGGAAAGAGAAAAGAAGACAGAAACCAGGGTCAGGGGAGATGTCTGGGAGAGGGTGACACAGAAGCAAAGGTGGAGAGGCAGAGGTTGCAGCCCCTTTCCAGCCGTGTGACACGAGACAGCTGGTCCTCTTCGGCTTAAGTTGCTTCACTTCTCTGAACTGCAATTTCCCCTTCTGTAAAGAAATGAGCAGAACAATCTCCACCTTCCTGTGCTGTGAGGAGTAGACACAATATATATGAAACCACCTAGCCTGTGCCCGGCCCAGACGAGGCTCCTAGTAAATGCTACCTTCCTAAATGAGAAACTTAGGATGCTCAAAGAGCAAAGCTTTCGAAATAAGATCGTCTGTTTTAAAAGTGTTTATAAAATGAAGATTCTCAGAAGGGGGGAGGGTATAGCTCAAGTGGTAGAGCACATGCTTAGCATGCACAAGGTCCTGGGTTCAATTCCCAGTACCTCCTCTAAAAATAAATAAGTAAACCTAATTACCTCCCCCCAAAAATTAAAAAAAAAATCCTGAGGCCTCCAGATCCATAGATTCAGCAGGTGGAGGGGCTGTGGAACCCACATTTTCAGTGATCTCCTCTGGCCATTCCAATGTAGGTTGTTGGGGGACCACAATTTGGGAAACGTCAGTAGATGCAGATTTAGGTGACGTGGAAGTATCCATACACAGGGGCTCGAGGAAGTTTCCAGCAGAGCCTTGAGATTCAAGAGAAGACCTGAGTTGCTGGAGGTGTTGTGAAGGGGAGGGGGCTTAGTCGGTAACATTTAAAAAATCCATCATGAGAAGTTCACCTTGTACTCTTCTTGCAGCTGCTGAAGATGAAGAATTACCTAAAGCCATTCATTACCAACATCATTTTTTGAGAAGAGTGAAGAGGCGAGATAAACAATTTACAGGTAATGAAAATACCAAGAGACCATCTTGGCATGAAATCAAGAGACCTTAGAAAGGCTACACTCAAGGAAAACAGGCCCCCAGGGTGTCCGAGGTTCTAAGGTGGAAAGGGTCCTTTGTGTTTGGGAGTTGGAGGAAGGGCAGGAGTCTCTGATGCCCTCCTCTTAGAAAGTGGGGAGTCCAGAGATTCTGTCTCCAGTGAAGGGAACATATAAATTTCAGTGTATTACACACTGAAAATCACAGAGAAAACCTCTCTCAGTCAAGGTCTGATCAAGAAAACAGCACCAGGAACTTCAGCAGAGAGAACTGAATATAGGGAACTCATCTCAGAAGTGCTGCAAGAGATGAAAACAGAAAAGGTGAGAAAACACAGAGATTAACCATGGCAGGAAGCCACCATCCTCCCTGGAGGCAGAGCTGGAGGGACAGTGGAGGAGATGGGGTGAGCAAAGCCAGTAGTGGCTGGATGAGGAGACAGAGAGGGGCAGGGGGAGGAATACCCTAGCTTCTCCCCTCACCCAATTTGTGCCTACTGGTGGTCAGCAAGGCAGTCTGGGAAATGTAGTTTGGAAGGGTTGGTGCACTGGGGTTTGGCACAAAGGGAAGAAAGGGGATCTTTGGGTCAGTGGGCAAGTGACCAGCACAGTCCTGGTGGCCACATGTCCAGCTTATCCCTGTTGTCCTGAAGCCATTACGAATAGCGCCCTCTTCCCTTCCAAACATGTCCAGGTTGAGATGATTAGTTACATGGTCAGCCCACTAATATAGAGAAACTGAGAATAGGCTGTAGCTACATTGGGAAGGGAAGAAAGGCAAGACATGATACAGAAGGAAGGGATGGAGAGAGGGAGGAAGGGAGAGAGAAAGAGAGAAGGGAAGGAAGATGATTTCAATTTTTTTTACTAATAAAAATATAAATAGCTACAAGGCAAAAGCAGGAAGGGAGGTAGGCTAGCCAGCTCAGAGCAGATGTCCAGCATACACTGGGGTATCATTCCAGCAACTAAACGTCTTGCCATCAACCCCACCACAGCCTCATCATCTACCTGCAGGTGATGAGAGAGGAGAGTGAAATTACAATTCTGATGGGTCCACTTTGTAGCTGCCAACAAAGGTTGGGCAGGGGAAGGGAGGTGAGTTCTTAGGAGACCTCCAGAGGCACCTTGTCCTGGCAAGGTCTGCCCAACCTAGGAACTGGGGCTATCTACGGCCGGCAGTAGGGGGCCTGTGTGCACACTCTGGAGAGCAGGCTGATCCCTGGAGACTGACAGCTGGACACTAGGACCATCCTGAGGGCTGGAGAGGGAGCTGCAGAAATCCCAAAGCCCAAGGTCCTTCCTGGGGCCCCTGCAGGTTGACCGGCAGCTTAGAAAGCTACCCAGGATGGGAGGGGCACATTCCCTCCTTCACTTAATAATGCACATCCATGTTGACTAAGGGCACTGGATTTGAAGTCGGGCTGTCTGGGTTTGAATCTGCTTCTGCCTTTCTTCACTGTAGGAGTCACTCAGTCTCTCTGAGCCTCAGTTTCCTCATCTGTAAAATGGGGACCAAGCAATGCCTCCTTCATAGGGCTGTTGGGGGTTAATATTAGATCATCATGCAAAGTGTTCCCCAGGTCATTTGGCGTATAGTAGCCACCAGTAAGCGTGGACTGCCAGGGTTAGTAATTAGGTTCCTCCCTCCAAGGAGCCTGGCTGGTGTCCTTCCCTTCCCCAGGCCTGGGAGGGGAGAGGAAAGTTCCGGCTCCCTCCCACCGGCCCAGACTAAAGGTGGGCAGCCCACTTTGACTTTAGAGGACTAAACAATGTCTAAGGGGCTCCTCGCTCAGGCCAGCATTCAGGGTGACTTGGGACCAGGCAGGACCGAGGCAGCCATGAGGGAGGCCATTGAGGTTAAGAAATGAGCTGTAGAGTCCCCAGGGCAGGGAGCTTAGCTCTGCTACCTGAGCCTCAGTTTCCCCATCTGTAAAATGAAGCAACTAGGTGCTGTCCTAGGTCTCACGCAGGACCTGAGCACAGGGGAAGGTGGGAAGGAGTGACCAGGGTGTGGCCTCAGGTCAGATCCCAAGGGAGGAGAGGGCTCTTAAGCGTTTATCACTGTATTAGGAAGTCACTGGGACCTCCCAAATGAAGGGCTCCAGCTGGCTGAAGACTCTTCTGGGAAGGGAGCCTTTAGTGGCCAGCACTCACAGAGGCTGGCAGATGGGTGCCCGGCCCTGCATCTGGGAGGATCTGGGGGCACCAGGCTGAATGGGGGAACATCTGAAAAGTACTCACAACGGAACAGTGGCTACCACCCAGCACTCACAATGAGGCCTCTGTCTCCCCAGACGGTTGCTCCTCCCACAACACAGCCATGGCCGTCGCAGCCCTAGGTGGCTTCCTCTACGTCCTGGCAGAATACCCCCCAGCAGACGGAGAGCTGCGGCTGCCCACGCCAGCGCCGCCTAAGGGCCGCTGACACGGACGGTTCCGCGCTTGCTGCCCGCCAGGAAGATAAAATGTACACCTTTAGTCCTTCCTTCCTTTTTTAAGTCCTGGAGCCTGGGTCACACCCTGTGAAGGAGGCAGCTGAAGCACAGCAACCCAGCATCATCCCCTCGGGGAGCTGGGCCAGGGAGCGGGGCTGGGATGGACCCAGGCTTGGGAGCAGATGAATAAATTTATTAGAGTGCAGTTGAGTGGGGATTTGAGTCTTGGTCCTCAGCCTTTCAGACAACTTGGAGGGCTCTGTTTTGAGTCTTCAGCCCCACGCAACACAAGTTCTTAAAAAAAAAAAAAAAACCCATAAACTGAGTCTTAAAGGAGGTTTGTTCAGATGTCATTGGGTACAGCCTTCCCAATGGGAGACAGAAGGGTCTCTGAACGTAACAGTTCAAGTCATGACCTAGAACTCAAGATATGACCACAAAAGGCAGCACGGAAAATCAGAGCTCTGCTTTATCCTCGGGTGCATCATGTCATGTTACAAAAGGCCACGTAGCATTACGGTCAACAGGGTGGTTCTGTGCCCAGGCCACCTGGGTCCAAATCCCAGCTGTCCCCTAATTAGCTCTGTGTTCTTGGGCAAAGTCATCTAGCATCTCTGTGACTCAGTTTCCCCATTATCACAATTGGGATCATTATAGCACCTGCTTCAATATTACCTCCACATCTGTGAGAATTATGTCTGTAGAGTACTGAGAACAGGACCTGTAAGGTAGGAGGTGCTAGGTCAGTGTTACTATGGCACAGTGATGATGTCACACCCAATGGGGGCTTGTCCTGAAGCAGCGGGAAGGGGCAGCTGACTCATCAATGTTTCTCTCATTCCCAGCTTTCGCTCTTCCCTCCCCTTCTGCCTCAGTGTGTGTCTCTAACCATGTCAGCAGGAGCTCTGACATTAATCTTGTGTTTGGGAAAAGACCTGGAACCTTATTAAGGGTCCACGTGTGTCTGTGGTGCTGATTTCAGGCTACATGCAGGTGGGAGTCAAAAAAAAAAAAAAAAAGCACAGCGAAAAACCCAGTCTTTGGACTGGGAGACTCTTTAAGTCCATTGTCTTGCATTGTCTCAAAGTGGAAAAAGCTTATGGTCAACCTTATATGACAGTTTAGACATATTTGAGAATCTGAACTAAAATACCCTTTGTTCCTTCTGTGTCCAACTGAATAACCTGGTGGGGGGAGTGGTTCTTCTAAACCTGTCCTTCAAGAGTTGGTCCCCTGTATCTGTTCCTCTTTGCTTCTGCCCCAGATGCCTTCCTGCAAGTGCTCTTAAATTGTCAGGCCTGGATTTTCTTGGCAAGTGTGACTTGCTTTTGAGGTTGTTTTCTTGGGGAACCAGGAGCCAGAAATTGGATACCCACTCGGCACTCCGTATGCTTCAGGGAGTTCTTCCACACTGTCTCTCAAACAGAAGTTGACCAAGACAGGGACACAACTGGCTGGAGGGAGCTGTGCCCCACCCCCGTCCTTCCTGAATTTGGGACAGGTTAGTTGGTGGAGCCTGCCTGACACTGATTCATTTTTAGAAAGCTTGTGTTACCAAACCAGAGTGGAATGAGTTTAAGAGCAGCCTGAGTTTATGAGTCACTTTCCAGGAAAGGGAATCCTAATGAAAAGGGGAAGAAAAACTTGCAAGGTGAACTTCACTTGAATCATCGCTTCTTTGGATTTCTGTTGCCCCCAGGCACTGAAAGAGGTAAAAACAGTGGGTGAGTCTTTTCACCTCTCTCCACCCTGGTCCTGCCCCCAGACCTCAGCGTCTCCTCACCGAAGACAGATCATGGATTCCCAGCCCAGGGGGCTGCATGGGAATCTCTGAGGGCAGGGCCTGGGAATCTGCATGTTCAACAAGACTCCCCCAGGTGATTCGATGTAGGTGACCACGGGCCACACATCGAGAAACTCTGCCCTTGGTAGACGTGAGTGGTGAGAGGCAGCCCGCCACCCTCCGCTCCAGGGAATGAAGCCCCTCTAGGACACTGCGGCAGTCAGCACACTCAACGGGCTGCCTGTGAGGGCCCGATATCACAGCACCCTCTGGGTGTGCACCTCTAGAATTAAGGCCAGAGAGAAACTTTTCCATGGAGTTTGAAACAAACCCCATGGAGGTTACGGGAAGCTTGGTCAGCACAGGACACATCCCACAGATGAGAGCCATTGTTTCCCCTCATTGGTGCGGAGCAGCTGCAAGCAATCTGCTTACACAGCGAAGAGGAAAAACAGGGTCAGGCAGACTGGCCGGTGGGGAGAGGAAGACGGGGAGTGACGGAGGTTTGGGACTTAGAGGTAAGTTGGGGGGATGAGGGGAAGGGTTTGAAGCCACAGCATCCTTGGCATCAATCCTCCTCGGCCTTCATCTACAGCCTCCCTGCCATGCCCTACAAACACCCCCAGAGACCTCCTCACTGCACGCATTCACCCACTGTGACTTTAGGTCAAAAGTATGTTCCTATAGGGCATTTGCTCAAGGTATAAGTTTTCATAGTAAAAGAGTAATTCTTTCCATATCCCACTCCTGGGCATATATGAAGACAAAAGATGAAAACCCTAGTTAGAAAAGATACATGCACCCCAATGCTCACAGAAGCACTATTTACAATAGCTAAGACATGGAAGCAACCTAAGTGCCCATCTACAGATGACTGGATAAAAGAAGATGTGGGACACGGACACACAACACAACACACACACACACACACACACACACACACACACACACACACACACACACACACACACACTGGATACTACTCAGCCATAAAAAAGAATGAGATAACTCCATCTGCAGCAACATGGATGGCCTAGAGATTATCATACTAAGTGAAATAAGTCAGACAAAGATAAATATCATATGCTATCATTTATATGTGGAATCTAAAAAAATGGTACAAATGAACTTATTTATAAAACAGAAACAGACTCAGAGATATAGGAAACAATCTTATGTTTACCAAAGGGGAAGTGGAGGAGAAATAAATCAGGAATTTGAGATTAACAGATACACACCACTGTATACAAAATAGATAAACAACAAGGACATACTGCAGAGCACAGAGAACTATATTCAATATCTTGTAATAACCTCTAATGGAAAAGAATTTGAAAAAGAATATATTTGTATATATATAACTAAATCAATTTGCTGTACACCTGAAACTAACACAACACTGTAAATCAACTATACTTCAATTTAAAAAGTTAATTCCGTTATGTAAATCAATTGTCTTTAAAGTTTTTCCTTTTAAGATGTAAATATATACAGGACAGCCTAGGAGTTAAGACTTCCTCTGCTGAGTCATCTTAGCAGGATCAGTTTGTGGAAATGACTTCTGCAGGACGGTTTCCTGAAACCAGATCTAAGAGAAGAGCGCAGGGAAGGGAAGAGACAGTTGGCAAAGGCCAGATTAGCTCGAGTATCTCCCTGTCCTGTCTGCTGTTCCTCAGCGACTGGGCCTCTAATTCAGTTAAGATTTTATTTGTCCTTTAGGATTCAGCTAGAATGTCACTGGTCCTATGAAGTCTCCTCCCATCCTCCCACCTACCTCCCTCTTTTTCACCTGGCTCTTTGGGCATCTTATTCTGGCAATCGGGTACTTGCGGATTCTATCATCAGATGGTAAACTACTTTAGGGTGTGGGTGGTATCATGTGCTCTTCGTGTGCCCAGCCCCTACTGCACTACCTGGAACAGAAAAATGTTGAATAAATGTTTGTAGAAGTAAATACGAAAAAAGAAAAGAAAAACCAGGCTCTTTAGGATGTTGTGTCCAAGTCTTAGCTGGTGGACGAGACCTTGGGCTTCGAGCATTGTTGAGTCTGTTCTGGTAGCCGGCAGTCCCCTAAGTCCATGGACGATGAGGGCCCCTAACATCACGCCCCAGACATGGGAGCGTACAAGAGAACCTCCTGCCCCTGGAAGCCTCAATGTCAGGTTCTAGGATATTGTAAATACCCCCTTAGCGCTATACATAATAGATACAGAACACAGTGCAAACAGAAGAAATTGATCTTAGTTTATAATTCCTAAAACTATTTTATAAGAGCAAGTTTCATTTCCCAGACTCCAAAATAAACATGCATTCCCCCCTCCTCCAGCCAAAAAAGTTCCTCCTGGGCAGGAGAGCAAAGGGCCTACTGGCTCATGCTTCAGAACCAGATGCCTCCTCTGCTTACAGCTGTGCGAGCTTGGGCCAGTAGCTTGCCCTCTCTGTGCCTCCTCTTCCTCTTCTGTATAATGAATAACAATAATACCCACCTTCTAGGATTCACGAAGGGATTTGATGAAATGGTGCAGGTTACTGCCTGAGGCTTAGATGAGCTGGGGTAGGGGTGGAGCGTTGCTGTGAGTATTCTTAGAAAGCCCAGCATCCATACCACTTCTTAGGTGTTATCAGTCACCCTATTATTTACTAGTAAACCATGTCATTCCCAGACAAATACTCCATTCATTCAATAAATAGTGTTTAAAAACTTACTGCGTGCCAAGCTATGTTCTGGGCATGAGAAGTACAGCTGAAAACATAAACGGAAACCCTGTCCCCATCTATTTTTTCAAGAAATATCTGTGAGGCACCTCCTGTGCACCAGGCACTGTGCAAAGTGCCTGGGAAAAGCAGTGAAAAACTGAGGTGATCTCTGCTCTCACAGAAACAACAGTCAAGGCAAGGAAACAGGCATTAGGAAACAAACATAATCAAGCAGATGGAGCATAAGGTAGAGAAAGACAGCGCACTGCTTAAACATGGTCTTCTTTCCCTTACTGATAAACGTATGTCAGTGCATAAACGTTGTTTGTGTTCTTAGTGGAGGAAACAGATATTTGCCATATTTCATGCCCTGTAGGAGCTCAGCGCTCTCAACCAGAGGGCTTGCTAAAATGGATGAAAAAGCTAACAGCAACAGAAGAGGCATCTTCCGGAGGTGTATGGGCCCAGCGCTGAAAAGCACCTATAAACTGTATAAATCTTCAGAGGCTAATGACAGAGGGCTCACAGGAGAGGCCACTATACCCAACCCCCATCCTGTCAGCTTTATCTTAAAACCCTCTGGGGTTGTTTCCAGTCACTCCCTGTTTCCACCCCCAGCCCCAAGCAACCACTAATCTGCTTTCTGTCTCTCCAGATTTGCCTTTTCCGGACCTGTAATACAAATGGAATCACAAGATAGGACTTTCCGAGGTGATGTAAATGCCCTAAAGTGGATTAAGGCGATGCTGCGATATCTCTGTACATTTACTAAAGATCAGTAAGTGTACCCTTAAAACAGGTAAGTTTCATGCTGTATGGCGTAACTTATTATACTTTAATAGAACTGTTTCAAGATAAAACAAAAACTTCCAGCGGCTTCCTGTTTCACTTGGGGTGAAATCGAAACTCATTTCCCGGGAGCCCTGTAGGATCTAGCATTGGCCTGGCGCTCCCACCTCCACCCTCCCCACCTCTGCCCTCTACCTGCTGCGCGAACCTCCTCTTCTGGACTTGTGTCCCATCTCCAGGCTCTGCAGTGCCCTCTGCCTGCAAGGCTTGGCCCCCATCACACAACTGTCTCTTCTTGCCTATCCTTATGTCTACATATCCTTATGTATCTGCCTTTTCAACTTTCCGTAGACTTGAAATTACAGTAACAAAAAGTTCCCGCCACCCCAGCGCCCCACCCCCTCTAAAGACACACGGTAAATTACAGGACGAGATCTCGCGATATCGGAAGAAACGTAAGCGACCCAGGGCTAAAAGCTGCCACCAGAGGTCCTGGGTCACGTGGGGTGTGTTCACGTGACTAGAGGCCTGCGTCCAACATGGCGGCCTCCATAGGTCGCTGGCTTCTCTTCCTCGTTGTACTGCGCAGCTTCCTTGGCGAGGCGTTCGGCGCCCTCGGCTCCGGGTGAGTACAGCCCCCCCGGGGGAGGTGGGGCGAGCCTGGTTCAGGGTTCCTCCGCCTGGGGCACAGTCCTCCAGGCTTACGTCTGCCCCATCCCCGCAGGTCCTCCCGCGACGACGACTTGCTGCTGCCGTACTCGCGCGCGCGGCCGCGCTCCGTCCGGGACTGCACGAGGGTGCGCGCTGGCAGCCGCGAGCACGAGAGCTGGCCGCTGTCCCCCGTGACCCCTGGCGCCCGCGGCCCCACCGTGCGCACCTTCGTCTCGCACTTCGAGCACCGCGCGGTGGCCGGCCACCTGACGCGGGCCGCCGAACCCCTGCGCACCTTCTCCGTGCTGGAGCCTGGCGGGTCCGGCGGCTGCGCGTCGAGGCGCCGCACCACGGTGGAGGAGACGGCGCGGGCTGCCGGCTGCAGCGTCGCTCAGAACGGCGGCTTCTTCCGCATGGACACGGGCGAGTGCCTGGGGAACGTTGTGAGCGACGGGCGGCGGGTGAGCAGCGCCGGGGGGCTGCAGAACGCGCAGTTCGGGATCCGCCGCGACGGGACCCTGGTTACCGGGTGAGAAGGCAGGGAGCCCCCATGACTGCCGAGGGCAGAGGGCCTGAGAATTCGGGTGTAACCGTGCCGCCGTGTTCAAGTTCCCTGACCAAGCTAAGCCTCCGTTTCCTCAGCTGCAGAATGGGGACAGTAACACCCTCCTTGCAGAGTTCATTCATCTTCCTGTATTGTGCAGCACTTGCTTTGTATCGGGTATTGTATCTGGCAGAGAGCTACGCACCAGGGAAATAGCTGTGAACAAGTGCACAGTCTTTGCCTTCACGGACCTCCCCCATTTCTAGGAAAAATAAACAAAAGCTAGGGAGATAACTAAGTTAGTTCAGATTGCGTATGTGCAGTGAAGCAATGGACAGGTTGAACTGATTGTAAATAGAGTGTTGAGTTTAGGGAAGGTAATCAGGAAAGGTTTGTCTGAGAAGGTGACTTTTAAGTGGAGACCTGCAGATTAATCACAAGTCAGCCAGGGTCAGAACTAAAGGAAGAATTTTGCAGTCAGAAGGAACAGCAAGCACTAAGGCTCAGAGGTACTGAGGGGCTTGGTGTTTGTGAGAGCCTGAAGGAAGGAACAAAGTATCAGGGTGACACAACTGACTTTGGTTATTTAAAAGCTTGCGCTGACCCTGCTGACCTCTAGGCTGGAGGGGCCATAGTATAAGCAAGGAGGCCTGTTAAGAGGCTGTGTAGGGATCAGGGGTGATGGCCTGAGAGGTCGAGGGCCATAGATGGACTTGAGATCTGTTAAATGAAGTGTAGATTGGGATGTGTAGACTGTTTGCAAAGGCTGCTTCCAGGACCAGGGAGGTTCCTGGGCATGAGGAGGAATCAAGCAGCCAGGCAGTGAGTATGGAGTCCCAATACCCGCAGCTGCCACTGCTGTTGACTGAGTCTCTTGGTTTCCCTCTGTCTAGGTACCTGTCTGAAGAGGAAGTGCTGGACACTGAAAATCCTTTTGTGCAGCTGCTGAGTGGGGTTGTGTGGCTGATTCGTAATGGAAGCATCTACATCAACGAGAGTCAGGCAGCTGAGTGCAATGAGACACAGGAAACAGGTGAGGGGGTGGCATCGAGTATGATGAGATGTGGGTGGTGGGTGGGGGTGTTGGCAACAGCCCTCTTGAGAACTAGGACTGATAGGGTGGTGGGGGAAGTCTTTCAACAAGCACTATTCTAGGCACTGGGGATCTGTGGATATTAAGACAGGTAAGGTCTCTGCTCTTGTGGAGTGTGTAAGAAAGAAAATATATAACATGATGAAGAGAAGTGGTAAGTGTTAAGAAAAATAAAGTTGGAGGAAAGGCGATATGGACAAGGGAATAGAGAAGTGCTGCTAAAATATTTGAGGACCAGCAGTATTAGCATCACCCAGGAGCTTGTTGTAAATGCAGAACTTCAGCCCCTACCCCCCTGCCTCAGAGCTGCGGAATCAGAATCCCTGGGGGTGAGGCCCAAGAATGTGTGTTCTGAGGAGCCCTCTGGATGATTCTGATAGACACTCGAGTTTGGGAACCACTGGGATGTGAAATACTGGGGCGGGGAAGGGGTACCATGGCCCTGATGTGGAAACAGGCTATTTTAAACTGTGCAGTCAAGGAAAGCCTCATGGAGGAGGTGACTTAGATCAGAAGGCGCATGCCATGGAAAGAACTAGGAAGAAGCACTGTCCAGCCAGAAGGAACAGAAAGTGGCTGCAGGGTGTTGAGAGGGGGGACCCCCAGGAGATGAGGTAGAAGTCCAGGGTGGTCATGCCAGGCGTTGGTAAGGCATTTGGATTTTGTTCTAACAATGGAAGCATTGGAGCGTTTTCACCTGGAGGTGGACCTCACTTGATTTACATTTAAGAAGAGCCCTTTGGCTCCTCCTGGGGACTGGCTGAGACTGGGCAGGAGGCAGGCAGGCAGTGAGATGCTGGATGGCATAGACCTGGGGGTAGAGTGGTGCTGGACTGGCAGGAAGTAGCAGGTAGTAGAAGGCCTCCCAAAGAACCAGGTGATAAGCCAGGCTGCCTCTCCTTCAGGTTCCTTCAGCAAATTTGTGAATGTGATATCGGCCAGGACGGCCGTGGGCCACGACCGGAAGGGGCGACTGGTGCTCTTCCACGTGGATGGGCAGACAGAGCAGCGGGGGTGAGTGCCACGAGCCAGGGCCTCTGGCCTGGGCTGAGTTCTGCTCTGAGGAACTTCAGCCCACCAAGAGCTGCCCTTCTGACCCCCAGCTATTCCCCAGGGACATTCACACCCATCTGTCCCCTGTCTTCCCACTGGTAGAGTCCCTAGGTCTGTCCCACTTCCAAGAGTTCATTGTCTTCCACACACTTACTATCAGTCTCCCCACCTTAGGCCTCATCTCTCCTGAACTCTGGTTGGAATGAAAGGAAATTATCACAAAGTTAGCAGGGAAATGACCTTGGTTCCAATCCCAGTTCAGCCATCTGCTAGCTCTGTAGCCGTAGACAAGTTACTCAACCTCTCTGAGCTGCTGTTTCCCCCTCTGTAAAGTGAGTGAGCTACTTCACCATGGCTGTGTAACAAATTAGCAGAGTCAGCACTGATTTGTGAGATCATAGCTCTCTAGGTCAGGAGTCTGGAAGGCTCAACTGGGTTCTCTGTTCAAAGTGTCTCACAGACAAAATCCAGCTGTTGGCCAGGCAGGATGCTTCTCTGGAGCTCCTGGAAAAGAATCCTCTTCCCAGCTCATTCAGGTTGTTGGCAGAATGCAATTCCTCACAGTTGTAGGACTGAGGTCTTTGTGTCCTTGCTGACTGTCCACCAGGGGGCCTTTCTGCTCCTGAGGTCATCTGCATTCCTCAAATACAAGCTCTCCCAACCCTCAAGCTGCAAAGATGTGTCCTATCTATCTAATCCCCTTGTAATTCCGATCTCTTTCACTTCCTCTTCTGTCTCCAGCCAGAGATGTTTTCTGCTTTTAAGGTCTCGTGATTTTGTCGGGTCCACCCAGGTAATCCAGGATAGTGTCCCCATTTGCAGACAGCTATGCCAAGTATCCTAATACAGTCACGAGAGTGATCTCTTGTTATAGTAACAGCTTCCAGTGATTGGGACAGGACACCTTTAGGGGGGCCATTTAGAAATCTGCTTGTCACAGTGGGTATGTGATGCTGTCCACTGTGCAAGATAAGATGAGTTAACCCAGAAACGGCAGTCAGCAGCCCTGCTCTTGTGCCACAGCATTAACCTGTGGGAGATGGCGGAGTTCCTGCTGAAACAGGATGTGGTCAATGCCATCAACCTGGATGGAGGGGGCTCTGCCACCTTCGTGCTCAATGGGACCTTGGCCAGTTACCCATCTGATCACTGGTAAGCTTACTAGAGCCCCCTTGTTGAGGTTCAATCCAGGCCTATCCCCAGCTGTCTCATTCAGCAAGTACTGAGTACCTACTGTGTGCCAGGCCCTGGGGTTTCAGCAGAGAGCAGGAGGAGCCTAGATCCCTGCCTCTCTCTGCTTACAGGAAGTATACATAGTGTAGCTGCATTGCTCAGGCCAACAGAAGGGGCCAACTGATCGGTCAGGAAAGACCTGAGAATAGTGAAACATGGGCTGAGATCTGGAGGATGAGGAAGTGGCTAGGGAGGAACAGGAGAGCCTTCTGGACCAAGAGCAACTTGTGCAAAGGCCCTGGGGTGGAAGGGATTGTAGAGGCTGGGAAGAACCTATAAAAGGCTGGAGAAGAGGCAATGAAGAGAGGCAAGGAGAGCAGTCCCCATGGGCTGCAGTGGGTGGTTTGAGGGGTTGGCTGAGGGTGGCCAGCACCTCAACCTCTCTTCACACGCCTATTCTCCTGCAGCCAGGACAACATGTGGCGCTGTCCCCGCCGCGTGTCCACTGTGGTGTGTCTGCACGAGCCCCGCTGCCAGCCACCTGACTGCAACGGCCACGGGACCTGCGTGGAGGGGCGCTGCCAGTGCTCAGGGCACTTCTGGCAGGGTGCCGCCTGCAACGAGCTGGACTGCGGCCCTGCCAACTGCAGCCAGCACGGGCTCTGCACAGAGAGTGAGTGGGGCTCTGTGGGAGGCAGCTCCAGCCTGGGCTCCCCACTCTCACTGCCCCAGCTCTGCCTGGGCCCTCACCTGGCCTTCTCGGTCTTGTCTTGGCAGCTGGCTGCCACTGTGAAGCTGGATGGACAGGGTCCAACTGCAGTGAAGGTAAAAGCCACCAGGCCAGCCTCCTTCCTGGCCCCCTGGGCACATGGAAGAGGGTGAGCCTGGCAGCTGTGAGCCTCAGCTGCCTTTATCCCCACGTCCTGGTCTGCAGGTCCCTTGCCTCTCGTCTCTTGCTTTTGCCTCATGTGTATATCACTGTATTAGTGTCCTGGGGCTGTGGCAACAGAGTCCAGAAACTCAGGGGCTTAAAACAAATTTATTCTCTCACAGTTCTGGAGGCCAGAACTCCATAATCAAGGTGTCAGCAGGGACTCCCTCTGAAACACCCTGCCTCTTCCAGCTCCTGGTGGTTCCCACAGTCCTTGGGTTGTAACTGCATCACCCCAATCTCTGCCTCCGACTTTACAGGCACACCTCCCTTGTTGGTGTCCAGTCTTCCTCTGTTCTCTTACAAGGGCCCCAGGCCACTGGATTTTGGTTCCACCTTAAATGCAGGGTGTTTTCCTCTCGAGACCCTTAACTTAATTGCATCTGCAAAGACCCTCTTTCCAAAGAAGCTCACATTCACAGGTTCTGGGAATTAGAAGATTCTTCAGGGAGACGTTTTACAGCTTAAATCCTTCAGTGGCTTTCTTTCACACTGAGTGAAAAATCCAAACTCCTTTGTATGACCTGCCCGACCCCTGGTGCCCCGGCCCTTCCCTGCTCTGTTCCTCCCTTCCAAGCCTCAGCCTCAGAGTCCCGTCCTCAGAGGTCCCTCTGCCCCATTAAGTGCCTGCCTTCGCCACACTCAGTCACATCCCTCCAGTGCTCATCCTCACTTGTCCTCTGATGCTGTGCTTTCTGGCTCCCTGGCTGCCTGCCCTTCTAGATTGGAAGCCCCATAGGGGTGTGGCCTCGAGCCTATCACGTTGTAAGTTCAACAGAACTATCTGTTGTGAGAATGTGAACCTACAGGGCCGCTTTTGGTGATGGAGATGCATTTGCAATCCTGTCGACCCCAGCCTGGGGTGCAGGGACAGGACCAGATTTTGCAGAGAATCCCCTTCCCCCATCCCAGCTTGCACCAATGGCTCCTTTGGGGAGGAATGTGCCAAGAAGTGCCAGTGTCATAATGGAGCCACCTGTGACCCAGTTCAGGGGACCTGCACCTGTCCCCCTGGCTTCACTGGAGACACCTGTGTGCAGGGTAAGCTGGCGGGACCCCCACCCAGGAAGTGCTTCTGCTCAGGCCAGCTCTACACACTTGTGTCCCATCCTGGCTGTGCCGAGAGAGGCCCTGCCACCAAGGCCTCCATCTCTGTCTTTCTGGCCCCTCCTTGCAGAATGTCCCCTCGGCTGGTACGGGCCAGGCTGCCAGAGCCCTTGCAAGTGTGAGCACCAGTGTCCCTGCGACCCCCAGACTGGCAACTGCAGCCTCGCCAGGGCACCCACCTTGACCAGCATCCTCTCACAAGGTACAGCCCCTCCCAGACACCCTACCCGGGGCAACAGGGGGCAGACCCCTCCCCTCCCAGTCTGCAGCTTCTCCCTGGCATCTTGCAGTGAAGCAGTGTCTCCTGCCACCCGAGGCCACCCTGAAGGCAGGAGAACTCTCCCTCTTCACCAGGTATGTGCTTTGGTGGAAGCTGGGGTGGGAGGAATCCCCCTGCTTTCACCTTGAAGATGCGTCTGCTCAGGGACTGCGCAGGGCTGCGTGGGCACCCAGGTGACATTTCTCCAACATAAGCACAGGGAGAATCCCAGCTGATGCCTGCAGCCACCTGAGCCATCCAGAGCGATGCTGAGAAGGACCCCAGCCACCACCTCAGTGGAGTTGAGGGGGCAGGGCATGGGCTTGTTTTCTCAGCTGCCGGCGCAGAAACATGACGCCCAGAGGAACTGATGTCCTTTCTCGGGCACCCTCGTGAACTCAGGCCTCATGTTGGGGCTTTATCTCTATTTTCTAGTGCAGAGGGCCTCCAACTTGGCCTCCAGGAGAGTGTATTAAAAGAGCTGGGCTCAAGAACCTGCATTTCTGAGACTTGACCCTGGGTGATGCCAACGCTGTGGTCTGGGAACCCCACTTAGAGAACCTCTTTTCTCATGGTTCTCACCTCCCATAGCCCTACCCTGGGTGCCCAGCCCCGCGCAGACCACTCAAGGTGGGAACCAGGTGTGGGTATGAGTGCAAAGCTTCTTGGCTTTGTCCTCAAGGCAGCACCTGGGAGCTCATCACAAATGCAGATCCCAGGTCCCTCCTGGAGGTCCCGACCCCATGAGTTTGGGGTGAGGCCCAGAGGAAAATCCTGGAAGTGTGGTGGGAAATGCACTGGGGCAGGGACAGTGGCTCCCAGGAGCCCTGAACCCCAAGCTCAGGCACCTCAGGTGTGAGACCATGCAGACCTGGAGCGAGGGGAAGGGAGCTGTGGGAGGCTGCTGTAGGCCTGGCCCCCAGGCAGTCTGCTTGTGTTTGCTTTTGCATTGAGGGTTTCAGCCAAAGACTCACATGAAGGAAAAAAGCTCATTGAAGGACCCACCTGTCCGCACCAGCTCCCTGCCTGGGAGGATGAGGTGTGGGTCCTCCCTGCCCTGTCAGCTTTGAGGACATTGGAGAGAGCCCAGCCTCTGTTGTCAACATCCCCGGGAACACAGGATGCAAGTTGGTGCCTCTTGGGGCAGATTAGATTCCAAACTGTATTTAATTTGGTCTGCATAATTAACATTTATCAGCAACGTCTGAAACTCAGTAACATTCAGTAAAAATCTTTTTTCATGGCTTCTCTTGAAACATCAGGAGATGTGGTAGCACCGGCCTTCGTCCCACAGAATAACTGTCCTCGCTGCTCCCTGAACATGTGTGGAGTGTGCCCCCAGGCCCACCAGGCCTGTTTGCTCCTCAACAGTTCCTACATGGTCCCTGGAGGGCCCTGACCTTGTTCTGGGTGAAGGAGCGAAGTGAGGGGAGGGAGGGAAGCCCCTCCAGCATTCCCCCAGCCCCAGTCGCCTGACAGCATCCCTGTTTGGGGTTTCTCTCCTGCCCCCAGGACCACCTGGCTGGCCCTCACCTTGGCCCTGGTTTTCCTTCTGCTGATCAGCGCAGCAGCAAACGTGTCATTGTTCCTCGGGTCAAGGACAGAGCGGAGGCGGCACCTGGACGGGGCCTACGTGTACCACCCACTGCAAGAGATGAACGGGGAGCTCCTAGCCAGTGAGAAGGAGCAGCTGGGTGACACCTGTAACCCCTTCAAGGACTGAAACCTCCAGCTGCCCATTATGGCCTGTTCTGGAGTCTTGTTTCTACGAGCTCTGGCTTCTACAGGGGAAATTACAAGGCCACTGACCATCTGGGTGGCCTCGGCCAGGCTTCTGACAGCATCCACGCTTCAGCCCCTCACCTGGTCGCCAGCAGTGGCATGTGCAATGCTAGCAATACAGCACTCCCTGGAGAGATGGCCCTCTTCCCTGCCTGCCTGTGTCTGCTACTCAAGAGGCTTGTCCCACTAGGGCCCACCCCACTGCCAAAGAGCCTGCCCCGGCCTCCTGGGGGAGGGGCCGATAGCAAATGGGACCGACGATGGCCAAGTGGCAGGGTCCAGCCAGCCCCCTTGGACAGGGTGGATTGAAGAGATGATGGCCCCATCATGGGACCCTTTTTTTTTTTTTTACGGACCTCATTGAATTTGCCAATTAGAACTCTTTCCTGTCACAAGAAGCTCCTTGGAATCATGTTTGCAGGCTCGCTATTTTGTCCTGCCTCCAAGAGGGTTTTTCTACCACTTGAATAAACTGATACAGTTAAAGGAGTGTGAATGTGGCATGTGGCATCTGAATTCAGAATCATGGACTTGATGTGCCTCTGGGTCTCAACAGGTGGCACTGCCTCAGCTGAGTCAGGAATTGAGAGCAGGCAGCCCAAGGCACATCCAGCTCCCTGAACTGTTTTGTTTACTCCAGGGGTTTTCACTTTAAGGTGTACCTGAATCACCTGGAGAGCTTGTTAAAAATGCGGGTTCTGGCCCAGGTTGGGGCCCAAGAGCCTGCAGGTCTCACAAGCTCCCAGGTGATGACAGTGGGTGTCTGGACCACACTTTGAAAAGGTTTAGTCCTCACCATATTTTAATAGAATTGGAATTAGTTGCCAACGCTTAGAAGTTGGGAGATAACTCCAGATTTCTGGTTTCTCTTTAAAAGAGGGAGAGCTAGCAGCCCCAGCTGATGCCCTCATGAGGCAAGGACTTGGCAGGGCTGAGAATGGCTGGTCCCCGTCTGGGTCTGCCCTTTACAGTTCATCGCGTCTCCAGCAGCTGGCCTCTCTTGCGCGTGACCTGCATCCCTGTGAGTCGAGTTTATAACTTGTGGCTTTGAGGGTCTTCAGAAAGTGCCTGGAGACACCCTGCCCCATGAGTATATGTCACACTGTATGCTTAGCGGCTCTGCGGGGAGGGGAAATTGGGGAGGTGCGGCTGCTTCCAGAAGGTCCTCAAATAGATCCATGCATGTCATGGACTGAACGTTTGTGTTCCTAAGATTTTTGTGTTGAAGTCTTAACCCCCAATATGATGGTAGTAGGGTATGGGGGGGGCCCTTTGATTCAGTTAAGTGAGGTCATGAGGGTGGAAGAGGAGGAGATAGGAGAGCACCCTCTCCAGGCATGCACACAAGGACCAGACCATGTGAGCACACGGCGGGAGGGCAGCCGCTATCTACAAGCCAGCCGGGGGGCTGTCACCAAGATGGAATCTGCCGGCACCTTGATCTTAAACTATATCTGAAACTTACCTAGTACTCCACAACAAACCAGTGCAAAACTGGTGGCTTAAAACAACAGCCAGTCATGGCTTCTCATGAAAAATAATGATTTCTTGTGATTCTAGGGTCAGCTGGGTGATTCTGTGGGTCCGGGTTAGGATCAGTGGTTCCAGCTGGGCTCGTGTATCTGCAGTCAGCTAACGGGCCAGTGGGCCTGGTCTGGGGTGGCCACAGCTGAGGACGCAGCTCCGGTCCACGTGGTGTCTCATCCTCCCTGCGAATGAGAAGCTGGTTGAGGCTTTGGATCAAGGTGGAGAGAGGGATCCCAGGAGAGAAGCACGTGAGGCCTCTTGAAGCTTTGTCCCTTGATGAAAAGCTGCAAAAGGAGCATGAATACAGGAGGTTGACTCAGCCACTGCCGTCGAGCTACTCTAACACAGGTCTAGTTTCACTTCAGAAGGAAACTGTCACAGGCCAGTTCCCAGCCGCTGAGTTCCTGCAGCGACGCGTCTGTGGGTCTGAGTGTTTCTCTCTCCCCTGAAGGCAGGATAGACAAGTGGAGAGCCACTGTGTCAGCCTGCAACATTCCCTACGGGGTCCCACGGTAGGTGCCATGGGCCAGTCTGTCCTGGGGCACATCTGATAAACAGTGAATCCGTCAGCCCGTAGCCCACAAGTTCTACCTTCTCACTCAGCCCCTGTCCTGGGTTATTTCCAGGTTGGAGGGAGGAGAGGAGTGGCTTTCACAGCATGTCCCGAAACTTTTTTGTTGTTGTTGAAAATTTACAATTAATTTTTTATCCAAGTATACTTATAAAAAGCTTTATCTCATAAAAATATGCCCCATATTAGATAATTACCCAAGAATGCTGGCAGATGTCACAGGTGTTTATGCCTCCCTCCAGAAATGTAAACAACCAAGTTCACGTGTTCTTCCAGGGACCTTGTGTTTCACCTCCACCTGGAAGTTTCATTTTGTATTTTGCTTTCTTTTAATGAACCCCTGGGCCTGTAACGATGTTTTGCTGCCAGTGCTCAAGGGTAGGAAGGAGTGCCAAGAGCTCAGACAAATTCTTAGGCACTGGAGAATTGCTTTGACGTATTCCTAAGACAGCTCCCAGGCCTGGCTGCGGGTCTGAATGTCGCCCCCCAGAATGACCCACTGATGACTCTCGGGTGGTCGGGTCCAGGAACCTGCAGGGAACATCTCCCTCCACCCGGAGGTCCTGAGGCAACAGGCTGTGGAAATCATTGTCGTAAAGGCTAACCTCTTCGTATTCAGCTGGCTGGCAGCTGGGGGACATGTACAGTGTTGTGCGTGGGCCAGGTGGACTCCAGGCCAGAGGGAGCACATAGCACCTGGGGAGGGTCTGCCGTGGTGTGCCTCAGGGTCCCTGGTTCAGCGACTGGGACACGCTGAACAATGTGAATCCTGCCCACACTCGCATTCCCTGTGGCCCCTGGATTTCTTTTTTAATTTGTCACAGGCAGGTAGCTCTCTTTGCCTCCCAACATCGTCTCTCATCTTTCAGTAACTTCCCATCTTAGGCTGGGTACCCCCAGCAGCAGAGCCTGACACAAAGATGTGAGGGCAAGTAGTTTATTTGGGAGGTGACTCCAGGAAGCCCTGCTGGGGGACAGAAAGTGAGGCAGGGAAGGGAAGGCAGCCCTTACACGGTGCATAAGTGGGCAACTCCCACTGTGGGCAACCAGGCTCAGCCCCCTGGGCCTCTAGGGTAGTGGAGGTGGGCCTCTGGTTGGCCACCTGCTGGTGCGGGACTGAGGGCTTTTATCAGCCTACATTCATTCGTTGGGTTGAGGGCTGCTCTTGGAGGTTAAGTCGCCGGCATTTCCAGCCTGCCCTACACAGGGGCAGGGGATGCTCTGGCCACCAGAGGTCGCCATCAGAGAGCTGCAGATTCTTGCATCCAGACACCCCTCCCCCCATGCCCGAGGAAAGTGAGCCACTGCAGTGAGCCTTCCTTGTGTTGCCTTTGGGGCACTATCTCTCCCCCAGACTCCATCCTTGTGGTTCAGCTGGCACTGTCCCCTCCCTCCAAGTCCCAGGTGGCTTCAGTGAATGGTTCAGGAATAGGCATCTGTCCCAGTTGGCCAGGCAAAGCCCACCCTGGAACTTCTGGAATTGGGGGAGAGTGACTCTCTGCCAGGATTGTCCAGCTTCCAGGGTGTGGGCTGTATGGAGGAGGAAAATGACACCAACGTGGGGAAGAATCCAACCAAGAAGGAAAGAGGATGTTGTCAGAGAGCCCCTGAAGCCAGCTACAGCTGAAGCCAGCTACAGCTGAAGCAAGATCATTCTTGTACTTCCCAACTACACAGACCAGTAAATCCCCATTTTGCTTGAGGGAATTTGTGTTGCATTTGGGGGTTTCTGGCAACCCAAAGACTCTGACACTTAACGACATGCCACCCCAGCAGGGGCACATTTTGGACTCAGGCAGTGGCAGAGCTTAGATGGGACGTGGAGCAGAAGGCAGAAAATTGTCTGAGATCCAGTACTCACCTGTGGTGGGGAGATGCCTGTGACAGAAATTTATAAGAACTTAAGTCATCGACCTGCTGGTCAGAGGTTAACATGAACTAGTTATGGCAGTGCGAGGATCCCCTCTCCACCTCCCATAGGAGTGATTGAAGACCCCCGAACACGGAATGTGGACCAGAAGTCCTGGCGGCCTGGCTTGTAACCCTGAGAGTTGTGTGCTGGGCAGTTGCCATGGTGACACGGGTCTCAGCCGCTGCACTGCTCTTTATACAACTTCAGCATCTGGAAAGACCTCAGGAAAAGGTAGCAATCCTGGGGCCAATGGATGGCTTTCAGGGGCCCTGAAATGGAAACGGGATTCAAATGTGATGCTTACAGCTTTCATCAGATTCTCAAAGGATCTGTGTCCTGGCTCCAGAACGCTTAGGGTCAGGGGTTTCAAATTGTGCTTTTGTGGTGCATTTCTCACCACATTTCTTGGTGGGGACACTGAAGGGAGGGGAGGAGAGGGGAACAGGGCTGGGGAGCTGGAGAGGCATAACTGCCTCCGACGTCCCTGAGAGCCACCCAGCACCTTTCCTTTCAGCTCTTTCCAGCTCCTTCCAGGCTCTGCTCAAATTCCCGCAACAGCCACTAGCGCCCTGAGACCCGCCTCCATGGAGGCCCCAGGCCTTGGAGGAAGAATTGATCCCCGAGGCAGCCTTTGGGCCACAGGGAGCCTGGGGTGTTGTATCCTGCCCTCTCTGGACCCAAGCCCCAAGGCCCCTAAGGGGCCTTCCGGGAGGCTATTCTGCTGAGACAGACGTCAGCAGTGACCCAAGGCTCAGACCTGATCCCAGCTCGCCTGCCCCAGGGAGCTCTTTTTCAACACCCGTTACCCCCCAGGGTCCACTGGCTGTTCCTCCGAGAGCCCCTGCCCACAGCTCCAGAGCAATGCATGCAAAAGTGGCAGGGGATGAGTGCAGGCACTGCACTGGAGCAGCACGGGCTGCTTTCTGTCCCTGCATTAGATGTGTTGGGCAGGGCTGGGTCACAGCAGCCAGTGTAGATGGGGGTCCTAATACAGTCACACAAAGGAAACATACCTCCTCTGCTTCCCCAAGTGATGGTCCTTGGCCTCCTGCTGTAAAACAAGGGACCCTTTTCAGGCTCTCACGATGCCTGTGGCAGCCAACACCCTGCTCCCTGTCCCAAGGGAGCTCGCAAGAAGGATCGGTGCAGCCCGTTAGGCCCCGCCCCCTCCTGACGTCAGGACTGTGGCTGTCCTCGGTTGCAACTCTGGGACTTGGGTAAAACCCAGGGGACAGGACGGAGTGGCCAGGGAAGATGGACAGTAGGGCCCTCACCTTCACCTGGGGACCTGGCAAGTAGAATCCAGGAACCCACCCGAAGATTCCACATTGGCAGTGCTGAGTGGGGCCCAGAGGCCTGCATTTAATACCACTGATAAGCTGCACGTGGATCTGTTCGTGCACAGTATGCACGTGCAGTGGGTTGAATAGTGCCTCCCCCACTTTGCAAATTCTTGTCTACCCAGAACCTCAGAATGTGACCTTATCTGGAAGTGGGATCCTTGCAAGCATAATTGGTTAAGTATAATTGAGATGAAATCATACTGGATTTAGAATGGGCCCTAAATGCAATGACTTGGTGTCCTTGTCAAAAAGGAGACACACAGTGGAGAAGGTCAGGTGACGATGGAGGCAGACACTAGAGTGACATGGCCACAGGCCAAGGAACACCAGGAGCCACCAGAAGCTCAAAGAGGCAGGAAGGACTCTCCCCTAGAGCCTTAGGAGGGGACACTGGCCTTCATCTCAGACTTCAGGCCTCTGGAAGGTGAGAAAATCAGTTTCTGTCTTAAGCTCCCAAGTTTGTGATAATTTGGTATGGTGGCCCTAGGAAACTAATACAATATATCTGTGCTTTATATATTAAAAATGTGATTTTTTTTTTCTGCGCCCTGTCTTCGCCACTCTGAAGAACCAATCTGCAACGCATTGTGTGTGACGTCACCCCTGTTGAAAACGCTCTTTTAAATGAGTCTTTTAAACAAGAGTTGAGTAATTCTTGAACAAACCCAGGGAACCCTCCAGGGTTTTAGGAAGTAGACAGTAGGTATATCCAAATCTAAAACGTTTAATGGTCCTGGTTGGAGCAAACAGTCAGGTGAACAAGAAGTGTCGTGTTTTCATGGCTGAAACAGACTGACCAATTCATTTTACAGGGGGAGAAATTCCAGACACAGGATAGGAAAAAAAAGTCTCAAACTCCCCTTACTTCATCTTGTGGGGAGAACGTTCTGCAGCTGGTTGAGGGAAATACCACTCGGAATTATGCTCTTCCAGGTGAGTGGATCTGCCCAGAAAACACAGTTTCTAAAAAGGGTAAGTCAGGAGGAATTAATATCCCCACCCCGACTTTTCTCCAGATACACGCAGTGCTAGGCCTTCTGTCCCATGTGAAACAGTGACGGGCATCCTCAGGAAGGAGTCTGGAGTCTTTGGATGAGAAGCATTAAACAATCAGAATAACCGCTGACTTATATCAAGTGCTTTCTGTGTGCCAGGCGTTGGGCTGAGGACTTTACAGCCCCTTTCATTTCATCCCACTACGACCCAGTGAATGAGGTAGGCACTGCTATCCCCATTTTACAGATGAGGATATTGAGGCACAGAGAGGTTAAGTCACCTGCTGGAGGTCACACAGCTAGTGAGAAAATGGCTGGGGCTCAAACCTCACCTTGTCTAAATTTTAAGACCCAGGCTCCTAAAGTGCCTGGGCAGGTCCTATTGCTAGTGGGTCGTTTCTGTCCTGGCCACAGTAGGTTAATGAACAAAATGAAGAAAGAAGCCAAGCCAAGGAGCTTCCACCCCCGGGGTCTAGGGGAATTTAGAAGCCAAGAGCTCAGCTGTCCTTCCTTGGGTTTTTAATCCCAAGCCTCCTGAAGGTAAGAATGGCTACTGATTGACGTACTCCAGTGTGGGCCCCAGAGACCTCTGGCACAGGAGGAGAACCATAGCAGATATCGCTGTGGCTATCTGTTGCTCCTGTGGCCAGCTCCCTCTGTCCACTGGGCGACTGGCTCTCCCCCATCCCCCTGGTGCTTCTGGAGGGAATGTCAATCACAAGGCCACTGGCATGAGAGTGAGCACGTGACCTGTGCAGGGCCAGTCAGAGCCTTCCCTGGGATTTGAGATGGAAAGAGTCTCTTCCTGCCTTAGAGAATGAGAGCCCCGTGGTTGTAGGCTAGGAGATGCCGGCAGCCACCTTTCCCTCCAGGTGGAGAGGACAAGGCCAGCATGCAAAAGGACACGGGGCCAAGAAGCCCAGGTGAAGTTGAGGTTGACCACATGAGCCTGAGGACACTGGACTCTGGATCCAGCCATACCTGGAGCAAGACTCACCCTTGGTCATTCCAGCTACAGGAGCAAAGGGACTCCCTTTGTTGCTTAAGTCTATTTCAGCTAGAGTTTTCCCAAGGGAGAGGGGGAGAGCAAGCTCTCAAAAGGAGGGGCCTCTTTGCTGCTGTTAAGGCTGGACTGCCAATGGCAGACCCTCTTCTCTGGAATCGGCAGATCCAGGTTCCAGTTGTCAAAAGCCACTTATAATCCCAAGCCAAGGAAAGGCCTCTGCAGGATTCACTGGGTGCTAGTCCTAGACACTAAGTGTGCAGGGAGTGCCAGGACAGCTTCCCCCCAAAGTGCTTCTAGTTTGTAGAGACAAGCTAGAAATTCATCTAAAGACAGTTGGAAAATATCACAAATTGCTCTTGGTGATAAATGCCTGGTGACACGGGAGCAATTAGTTTTGGGAATGTCTCAAACCTTCCCCCCTCTCTCTCCCTCATGCATGTGCACACACCCCTTGATGCAGGATGCAGAGTTTTGGATTTTGTTTCCATACCTGAGAAGTGAACTGAAAACCCCATAGATGGGCGAGGCTCCCTCCCTGCAGGGAGAAGGGGATCTTTGAGGACAGCTCCTTCCCTCTGCCCTAGGTTTGGGGTTGAGAGTGGCACGGAAGTAAGTCCTTGCTCTCCTTGTCCTGTCATGCCGAGCCTGCATGGAGGTGATGATCCCCATGGCTGTACACCCAGCCCCCGGGCAAGGCCCCGTGACTTTGGGTGTCGGCCAGAGACATCCCAACGTAAGCAAGGCTACGAGATAAGAGTAACCTGAGCCTCTCACCCCAGACTGTGGAGCTATTCCAGGGCCCTCCCTCCCAGGCAGATAATCCAAGTGAGTGATGTGTGCTAGGGGTGGGTCAATAGAGAGGGGTGGGGACTGGGGTGGCCCCATTTAGGGGTGCAGCCCTGTTGCCTTTACCCACAATGTGGCCCCATTTTGCCAACCCTTCTAAACACCTAAGGGGAGCCAGAAATGCTGATTTCTGTGTGAAATACCCCAATTTTTAAACCTTTTGTTTAGGCAAAACTAAAACACTGAAGGCAGGCCAGATCCAATTTTAGGCTGCCACTTGGTGACCTTTGACCTATTTCCTTTTTGGAGGCCCAGGAAATGAAAGGAGAAATGTCCTCAGGCCCCAAGGAAACCCACGCCCCTCCTATGCAGGAACTTGAGGGAAATTTTTTTCAATACTGGAGCTGGTTCTGAGGGTCAGATTTGCCCCAGGGCAGCTGCAGCAAATTTACAGCCCACACCCCACAGGGAAGTCTTGATGCCATGTTTAGATCCTGGATCCAGCCTTACCTGAAGTAAACCCTCCTAGACTGGCCAGTTACATGCACCCATGAATGGTCACCCTTTTTTGGTTAAGCCACTGGGAGGCAACTTACAACCAAAAAAGTCGTAATTAAATAGATCCCCAGGAGAGAAAGGAACCTCCAGAGAATATAAAGATAGCCAGAGCTGCTTCATCACTGCCTGGAACTCAGCAGAAACCCTGGGCCTTCCCAACCTCTTTAAGTCAGAGGTGGCCAGAGTTAGGCCTTCCAGCCATTTGCTGCGAAAATGAATTTCAAACGCAGGGTGAGCGGCTCCCCACAGAAAGTGGAGCCTGTAACTCATATAACTGCTCACCTGCATATCTTGAGACCCAGGGCATCACTATGGGATTAGATGCTATGGTGAACACCCAGCATTTCTGCCTCCCCAACATTCTTTCCCCCTTCTTCTAGGGGGAACTCCAGTATTCCTAGAAGCACCCCTCCTTGTGCTTTTCAGACCAGGTGGTTGGCAATAGGGGTACGCATGTGATCCCAGCTGGCCAATCACTGTACTTCCTCGTGCCCAGTCCAGATTGGTCCAGATTGGACAGAGGGCCCTGCCAGCCTGTCAGTGTTCTCCATTCCCCTGGCAGCCATCATTGGTTCAGGGACCAGATGGGAACGAAGCAGGCTGATAAGATTACATTCCTAGGAGGTTGGATGGAACTTTGTGGGGAGACAAGATTCTCTTCTGCAGCTGAGCTGGGGGGAGGGAGGGAGCCTAATGGTGATGGGGTCCCTTGTACAGGGAAGGCCCCTGAGAAGGAGGCCACCCCAGGGAAGCAGAGCCAGAGGTAGAGGAGGGCATGGAACCTGATGCCATCCCTGAGCCCCCAGACCTGCAGGTGGTCAGCCTACCCCTTGGCTTTTCATTATGCGAAGCCCGTAGGAGATGATTCTGTCCTCACAACCTGAAGAGCCCATGGAGCTCCAGACACCCCGACTTTGTCAGTTTCCAGGCCCGCGGCTGCAGCCCACATGGTCCCAGGCCTCGTGGACACTTGCAGATGTGGGAGTCGTGCTGCCCTGCAGGGCTCCGTCATGACTATCTGGAGATCAGGGAGCTGCTGTGGGACTGGCTGGAGGAGGAGGAGGTGGCAGCGCTGAGCTGGGAGAAGCGGCTGGTGCAGGATTCCAGGCTGGACATGGAACCCCTGGGGAGGAAGGACACCTACGTTACCATCTGGTGGTGACACAGCCCTGGGGCCCACATGCAGCGGTGGAAAAGCTGGTGATGCTGCAAATGAGGCCCCAGGGCCCTTTCCACAAGGCTGGCAACCGCCCCAGGCGCAGAGGGCAAGTGCAGAGGGAAAAGCAAGTGAAGCTATGATGAGAAATGAAGCCCCACCCATTTCTCTGACCCCCTTCCCTGCCAAGAACCCCACAGACCACTCAGGGGCTTGTACCTCACTTAGGTGCCAGCATGGCCCAGAGGGTGCCCCACGGCCCGGGGAGGCCTCAGCCTGTCTCCAGCCTCACCCCTCTGCCTCCTTGCTGCTCCTCTGACACCCGCCTCCCCCATCTCGGGGTCTTGTGTGTCTGCGCCTACTCCCAGAAACCTTCCTCTCCTGCCCACTTTGTCTAGTTAACTCCCACTCCAGAGCAGTGCCGTTTCTGTGGTGACACGTTCCAGATCTGCGCCATGCGACACGGCTGCCGTCAGCCACGTGGGGCTCCTGGGCACTCGAGATGTGGCTAGCGCGACTGAGGAACTGAGTTTTCAACTTTGTTTAATTCTAATCTCTATGTTTAAATTGCTACCTTTGGCTAGTAGTTACCAAGTCGGACAGTGTAGCCGTAGGGCCTGGGTACTCACAGTGTGATCTGGGGCCCAGCAGCACCAGCGTCTCCTGGAGCTTGTCATTGGAGCTGCAGACTCTCAGGCAGCCCCCCAACCCCCAGAGTCTGCACTTTGATGAGCCCCTCAGGCGATTTGTGTGCACATCACCTAGGTGTCAACTCCAATGTCACTTCCCAGACACCTTCCCCACTACCCTACCCACCCTGTGCCAGGCCTGGTTCTGGACTCTGCGCCCTGTGTGTGCGACCTCTAGCACCTCCTGGAGTGTGGCCTGGGGCAAGGAGCCCGGGCTGGGTACCTTCATGGCACCCACCGATGCTTTGGTGTGGTTACATGGTCTCCTACCATGGTGGGAGATCCAGCCTGTCTGGTACCCACAGAGCCAGCCCAGCACCTGGCCACTGAGGGCGAGCAGGAAATAGCCTTGAACTGGTTCTCTCATGAGGCTACTGAAGGTCAGGGCAGCAAGGCCCACCACTCGACCTCCACCGGCCCTCCCGGAGGCAGTAGCCCCCAGTTCCCTTGTCTACGTTTCTGAGTCTCTCTGGGCTCAGTCTCCTTCCCCAGCACTGAGGCCTGATGGCCAAAACAGACTCTTCCCAAAGGGGGAATCACCAGCCCTCTGACACTCTGCGGGGTCTCTCTTTAGAGTAAAGACCCTGGCCCAGCATTTCTTGTGCCATCTGCGTTTGCCCCAGGGATCCTTGGAGCTCCACCTGGGATGTGGGTCCAGATGTGACACCCTCCTGGAGCCTCGATTTTACTCCATGGTAAGAAATTTAAAGCATCATTTTTAGAAGGAAACTAACACAGATACGTCACGAGGCAGGATGCAAAATCACATTTGTTTTTGAAAGATGAGACAAAAGACCTGGAAGAAACCACTATTGAGTACTTACTATATGTCCAGGTGAAGGGCAGGCTTCCCCCAGCCATCGTATACTCAGGACAACCCCAAGACTTAGGGGCTTCAGCGGTCCCCATATAACAGATGGGGCTCAGAGAGGTAAAGTGACTTGCCGGAGGTCACACAGCAACCTGGAAGTGCTGAAGGCTAAAGCACTACAATTCCCTGTCTCTCTGACAGCAACACTTGGGAGAGAAGTCTGTGAGGCACTATTCTAGTGTTCTAGAGCAGTCCAAACCCAGTTTGATGGAGTTCTAGGAGTGAGGGGATATACAAACAGGAGCGCTCGGGCTCCCCTTCTCCCTCTACCAGTCAGTCTGGGGTGCTGGGCTGGGATGTCCAGGGTTTCATTTGAAGGGACAGTTATGCAGCTGAGGCAGACTTTGGACATGGTGTTCACTCCAGTCGCTCACGGTAAGGTTTAACAACACCCAGGCTGGGGCCCCACCCCTGGAGAAGCTCAAGACCAAGTAGAGGAGGTGATTCCAGAGTCCCCAGCCCGGAAGGAAGGGGCTGAGGGCCTGGCCTGGAGGGGCGTCTGGGGCACCTCGTACCTGAAGTCCTCAGACGCCAGCACCTCGTAGTAGTAGAGGAGTTTGCACCTGGGGCCAGGGCTGTGCAGGGCCGTCAGGACATCCTCCATGCCCGGGAGGCTGCAGGCCGCATGGCCAGGGGGGCTGTGCATTTGCCACTGGAGCAAGTAGACACCAGGCCACCGGGTCACGTGGGAGCCCTGAAACACAGCGGCCACACCTGAGGCCCTGGTCCACCTGGAGACAGGAGCCCCTTTTTAAACCAATCTACCAGCCAGTCCTTCCTTTTGGAGTCTCCCGAAGTCACCCTTATTCCACCCCTGCTGTTACCCCACATCCCTGGCATCTGAGCGCCTCCCTCATAGAGATGAGGGGCAGGGAGGGGGAGTTGAGACTGTGAGGGAGAGGGGTACAGCTGTAGGACAACAGAGGTGTGGTTTGGTTAAACGCCTGGATTTTGTTGGCCTTTTGTCCTGCTGAGTGGGATTTGCAAACTGAGAGTACCTGGAGAAGGATTTGGGTGGGAGCTTGAAGGTGGTTAGAGTTTGTTGAGGGCCAAGAGACAGCAAGGTGGGGGTGTTAGTTATTATAAGAACAACTTTGAGGGGGAGGTTATAGCTCAGTGGTAGAGTGCATGCTTAGCAGGCACAAGGTCTTGGGTTCAATTACCAGTACGTCTACTAAATAAACAAATAAATAAACCTAATTACCTCCCTGCAAAACAAAGAACAGCTTTGAGGAAGGGCTGGGATGTTTGGTGGGACCCTGGGGCACATGTGCTGGGGGGGTGATGCGACAGCTGTCTGCTAATTCCCCTGTGAAACCTTTAGTAAGATCTGTAGTGCTCGTGTGTGTGTGTGTGTGTGTGTGTGTGTGTGTGTGTGTGTGTGTTTGGGGGCTGGTGATATTTGACCTGCAATCACCAGCCTCACGGAGAATGTGGGGTCAGCAGGGGTGGCTCATGTTCATGTCTGAGTCTGTTCCCAGACCTACAGTTTCTCTGCTGTGTCAGCTCTGAAACTTGAGCACGCATCAGCAATCACGGGGAGAGGTGAGGGTGCAGATGCCAGGTCCCATGCCCACAGGTTCTGAGCTTGCCCGCCTGGCGCGGGGCCTGGCAACCTGCATCTTTGACAGGAGTCTCAGGGGATTCTGAGGCTGGGGTCCTGGATCTGCCAGGCTCTCTCTCCCCTACTGTCCAGCAGGGTCTCTGAGGCCAGGGACCGGGTCCAGCGTGTACACTGCTGTAGCCCCAGAACCCTGGCGCTCAGCCGGCACTCAGCCTGGCGTGATGAATAAGTAAATGAACCAAGGAGTGGAACCTGGATGCTCTCCCCTTCCCGGCAGACGAGGGGGTCCTCCACCCGGCTGTAATCTGCGTCCAGGGCCCAGCCTTCGTCTGTCAGCTGCCCGCAGGCCCTGGCCCCAGGCTCCCGGGGGCCTGACTTGGGTGCCTGCTTGGTGTGATACAGACTGAACACCACGTCCCCTCGAAGGATGTCAAAGTCCCAGGTGATGACTGACTCCCTGTCCAGAATCTCCACTGCAACCTGCATGGGGACAGGTGACAGGTGTAAGGCCAGTTTGGAGGGGGCTGGAATGGAGAAGCGGGCTGCAGGGTTGTCAGTCTCCATTCCTCACTGCAGGAAGGGTGGGCTGCTGAGGCTCCCAGCCTCCCTTCTCCCCCTACATCTAGGAATTGCTCTGGACAAACAGACCCACCTCTGTCTGAAACCCCTGGGAGGTTCCATCCTGCCATGCAGTGACCCACAGCCAATGACTGCCTGATGTGAGGGTACAAAGGCCAGCCCCCTACAATCAGATCAGGTCGGGTAGACCAATTCTGAAACCACCTCTTGGCTTAGCTTCTGCCTCCACCCCGTCCTGCCCCCACCCTCCTTACAGGTTTCTCTGGAGCACCCATCCTCTACAAATCTCTGGCACAAAAGCTCATCTCAGGCTCTGCTTCAGGGTCCCTGACCTACGATGACGCCCAGCCCAGTAGGCCCTCCCAGGCGGGGACCCCAGCACCTCGTGGGGGGCCCCGCGGTGCACACTGGCTGACTGGTAGGTCTCTCTCCACTGCCGTAGCTGATCTTCGTGCTCCTGGTCCTCTTCTGTCAGATAGAGGGACTTGGGGACCAGCCCTCCTTCAGGGACATTACACTGGGGGACAAAGATACAAGTGGCAGGTCAGGGCCCAGCCGGGCCTGGCTGACCCCACAGAAAGGTGCCTGTGATCCCTGAAATCACACTTGTAACAGGCATACATGTCATGACAACAGGAGAGAACTGGCAGGCTTGGCAAAATTCGTAGGAAGTGTCATTTTTTTTAACCCTGAATTCATGTAAACTTGCTGTTTGATAGTTCTGTTAGAGGAGGGGGAGGGGCCTGCCTTCCCACAGTCAGATGAGATAAGGGTCACCCCTATCATCTCACCCCATGGGAGGCAAGGAAAGGGATCTGGGCCACCTCCCGTGGAAGCAGTTGCTTGATCATCTCTGCTGTGTGGCTGTGGGTTAGGGACAGATCCCTTTGGGTACATCAGCTCCAGGGTCCAGGCCGCTGGGACATTTGGGTCACCTTCCCTTGCAACAGAGGGTGCAAAGCTGGCAGGTACACTAACTGCTGCCTAGCAACGTCCTGGATGGGAATACAAAGGGGTACGCCTTCGACTGGCCCGGCCTCTGAGCTTCTGGGAAACTTCCAACTTCGTTCACTAGGTCTGAAAGGACCAAGGTAAGACCCCTCCTTCAGAGAGGAGTCATCTCTAAAATGAGCTCTTCCCCAAAGAGCCAGCATGGTCCTCCCCAGGTAAGAGTGCCACAAAATGGCCTGCCCTTCTCCTTCAACCACTGCAGCCCTACCCCAGTGATCCCTGGCTCCTCTAAGGCCACAGACCACCCACTCCGTGAGCTCAGGGCCCACAGCCCCCGGGGTCTCACCAGGCACTCTCCCCCGAGGAAGTCGGGGATCACTTCTTTGTCCAGGTAGTCAACGAGGCCTCCGGGGCCCTGGTAGTTGCTGCCGCTGTAGATGAGGAACTTCTGCCTGGTGTTCTCGTTGATGAAGGGGCTGATCTGAAATAGGGGGAGATGAGGCAAGATGGAAAGTTTTTTTTTTAATTGAGGTGTCATTCACATAACATAGATTTAACTATGTAAAAGTGAACAATTTGATGGCTTTTGGTTCTGTCACTGTGTTGGGCAACCATCTGTCACCTTTACTTCCAAGACATTTTCATCCCTCTGGAAGGAAACTCTAGGCCCATTAGCAGTCACTTCCCTCTTCTCTCCCCCAGCCCCTGGAAATCACCAATCTGCTTTCTGTCCCTATGGATTTGCCTATTCTGGAGATTTCACAGAAATGGAATCACAAAATATGTGCCTTTTGTGACTGGCTTCTTTCCCTGAGCATTATGTTTTCAAGGTCGCAGCATGAGTCAGAGGTTCTTTTTCATGGCTGAATAATATTCCATTGTGTGGATGACCAGGCTTTGTTTATCCCAGATGGAAAGTATTTCAACACTGAGCTCTAAGCTGCCCATCAGTCTCATTTGTCATGGCATCCCAATGCTGCTGTGGTGTCTGACTCAGGAAATATTTGGTGAAGGAAGGAAGGAAGGAAGGAAGGAAGGTGGGTAGCTGAACACTTGGCATGGCAGGCCTAGGGCATTTCAGCAAGGAATGTCACCAGCAAAAAATCAAAACAAGAAATCCCACCTGTGTGGGTCACACTCCTTCAGCCGCCCACCCTGGGAGGGGTCCCCATGGCCTGGCTCCATGCACTGGCCTCCATCTAGTGTGGCCAGTGGGGGACGGGGGTGGCAGCAGGAGATGGGAGGTGGGTACTTCTTCTCTGGCTTCCTCTCTGCTCCATTGCCCCTGGCAGTCCCCACTCTCATCTGTTCCAGCTCTCATGGGGCTCCAGTAACAAGGACATTCCCTCCTCTTGTCCCTCCAGCCCTGGGGTGGTCATTGCGTGCTGCAGTGGCTAGCCCCTGGGGCCTCTCCATCCTGCCCACCCCTCTACAGGGAACTCCAGTGTGTCATACCCCCATTGGAGCCAGCTGGGTGAATTCTGCTTCTGGCCCAACTGGCTGGCTCCCACCCCCACCCAACGTACATCTTCTTAGGAAATCTCTAAACAGCAAAGGAACTTAATTTTCACAAAAGCAGGATGTTTCCAGATAAAATGCTTCAGTATCAGGTCCTGCCTGTCCCTCCTGCAGCTCTTGCTCCCCAGCCCAGCCCCAGAAGAGCCTTGAAGTAGCCCCAGAAGCCAGAGAACTTTCTGCCCCAGAAGTCTGCTCATGTCCTCTCCTCTGACAATCCTGCCCTGGCTCCCTACTGCCCCAGGACAAGGTCCCATCTTTGCCACAGCCTGGACTCACCATCCACTAGCCCCTGAGCATCTTCTCATTCTCTTCCAGCCACCCTGGACTGGTTTTTCAGTCCCTCAGAAGCATCCAGCCAGGTCCTGCCTCTAGGCCTTTGCCTGTGCTGTGCGGGTCGCCTGCTACACCCTTCCTCCCTCCCTTCTCCTGCTGGACTCTTGCTCCCTCCTCAGTCTCAGCCCACGTCGCCTGCTCAGCAGGACCTTCCTTGGCTCCACAGTCTAAACGATCCCCCTGCATCACCCCTGCCTTAGTCTCCCCAAGAACCCGAACGCCCCCACACCCTTATCACAGGACATCATGAAGCAGGTACTTGTGTGGGGCTATCTGGTTTCTCTCCCCTGACACACACACACACACACACCCCATGATGGGAGGAGACACACTCTGCATCCCCACGGCACGCATTAAGTACTTCATAAAACACTGAATCCATTTAAATTTCAACTCTCAAGTCTCTATCCAGACTGAACCTCTACATACAGCAGAGGTTCTCAGGCTTTCCTGGGCACCAAATCCCCAGGTACTTGGTAAGATGCTGCCTCTGAGTCTGTAGGACAGAGAGGGGCCTGACACTCTGCACTGGCCTGCAGACCACACTTCAGTAACAAGGCCTCTGGGCAGTGGTTTTCAACTGCAAGTGACAACCAGTAGTGGTTGTGAAATCAACTATAGCTGCAACTTGCCTATTCTGAATGGAAAGGACTAGAAAAGAATAGCAGAGTGTCTTGTAAATACAATAACCATCAATCGTGAATCTGTTGTTTCAGGTGAGAGTGTGTGTGTGTGTGTGTGTGCATGTGCAGGCTCAAACACTGGGACCAGGTTGCAACATAAAGTGTATTTCTGACTGCAGGTCATGGGCCAAAAGTTTTAAAATCCCTATAGCACAGGATCCCAACACTCCTCGGAACCAGCTCACAGGAGTCCCAGGAACGTGTTACAATTCTAGGTGTGACTCTCATGTCCACAAAGCAAAGCAGGACAGTGGCTATATAAAGTGTGTTCCATCCACACAGTGGAGTATTATTCAGACATAAAAAGGAATGAAGTACTGATTCTTGCTACAACATGGATGAACCTGAAATCATGATGCTGAGAGAAGTCAGACACAAAAAGCCTCCTGTTGTATGGTTCCACTTACACGGAATATCTAGAACAGGCAAATCCGTTAGAGACAGAAAGAAGATGAGTGGTTGCAGAGGAATGGAGGGAGGGGTGGGGAAGGACTGCTAATGGGGACAAGGTTTCTTTTTAGGGTGAAGAAAACGTTCTAGAGTTAGCTAGCGGTGATGGTTGCATAACCCTGTGAATTATACTAAAAACCAGTTAATTCTACACTTCACAAGGGTGAACTTTATGGGATATGAATTATATCTCAGTAAAGGTGTTATTTAGAAGAAATAATGCAGGGTGAGCAGGTGGGACAGCTCACAGAGGGACCTCCTCTCCCGTCTTGGGCTCCTGCTCTTTCTTACCAGCGTCCAGAGCACGGGGAAGACGCGTGGGGCTCGCACGATGAGCAGCCGGCCCAGGGTCTCTGGGTAGTTGTCCTCCACCACCTCTATCATACGCAGTAGAGCCTTCACCCCCGGCCGCCACAGATGCCGCAGGCTGAGACCCTCCAGGTCCACCAGGCAGGTCCAGGAGCTGCAGCAGAGACACCCCCTCACTCCATCTCACTCCGTCACCTCCCAGGGCCCCTGACACCATCCTCAGGGACCCAGAGCCCCAAAGACAGGGATGGACAGAGTGGCTCCATAAGCAGCACTGGGAGAAGGGGCCAGAACCACGGGACACTCCTGTGGATCCTGCCACCATGGGGAGGCCACGTGGCACAGAGGTTCAGAGCACACCTGCCAAGGCTGAGGGCCCAAATTCAAGTGCCCAAGAGCTGTGTGCCTTGGGCAACTTCCTCATCAGGACGGAGGCAATGACAATAACTGCCTCATCTCATCAACTGTTGGGATTAAATAAGATGGTCTATGTAAAGCTCTCTGCAAGGACAGGCATGTAGCATGTGCTCATTAAAACCAGTTATTACTACTAATTGTTGTAAAGATGCTGACTGCCAAATAGAGCATAAGCACTAAGAGCACACACTCCAGAGCCAGATGGCCTGGATTCAAATCCCAGCACTGCCACATGCTGTGTGGCCTTGGCCAAGTTACTTAACCTCTCTATGCCTCCATTTCATTAAAACTAATTCATTAGGAAAATGACCATTTTGCTGTAGCAGCTGGTCCCTGGGAGCCTGTCCATCCTGCCTTGTTCCCTTCACCTTGCCCACCCACTCCAAGGAGTCCCTTCATGACACCCTGACATCTGAGCCATCTGGGGAGCTTTCCACTTCTGGCCAGGACCCTGAGAGATCAATCCCCCACCCCAACTCTAAAGGACACCTCCTTTGGAAAGCTCCAGACAGCAAAGGAATTTAATTTTTACAAAGATCAGGATATTCCGGGATAAAAAGCTTCATTATCAGATCCTGCCTGTCCCTCTGGGGGTGACATGAGCCAAGGAGCTGGGAAGAGTCCCTGTTACACAAGAAGTGCAATGTCCACATCTGTGTCACCTCTTCAGTCATTGTTTCTGATAAACCATAAAGAAACCCTAGGAAGCTGCCTTAGGTTAAGAATGGTTAAGTGCCTTAGGGCGCAATGCCACTGTAAGTATTGGTGTGGGAAACTCAGCTCAGAAACAAGTTTGCAGGGACCAAGAGAGGGGCGGTGGGTCACTGGATGTGCCCAGACACCTGCGAGGTCCACCTGCCTGAGAGACAGTCAAGGTGGATCTTGGGGTACGAAAGCCTGTCTCAAAAAGCCAAGGCCAGGAGGGCTGCGTGGCATGGGAAGAAAGTCCATGAGCCCAAGCCAGACGGAAACAGGTTCACATCCCAGCTGTGCCCCCTCCCTGCTCAGCAACCTTGGATAGCATCACCACTCTGGGCTCCGGGTTCCCCCTCCATAAAGAATAGGGACGCCAAGACTCCCTGCCTCACAGGGTCGTTGTAAGAATTAGAGGAGGACATTTCTGTAAAGCGCCTAGCACACTGCCTGGCACAGCACCCATGCCCGGTGAACCTCGGCTGTTTTTACTGTTTGGGAGTTTGCCTCTGGCCGGGGTACTTGCCTGATGGGACGGCCAAACTGCTTTGTGTTCCCTTCACACCGCTTCTGTCCTTCCTCGTTGACGGAAAGAACCTGGAAGGCAGAGAAGGTGCTGGTGGTTCACTTGGTTGCTCTGGCCGCAGGCAGCCCCGGGGGCTCCCAGGAGCAGGCACCCCGACTCACGTGCTGCAGCAGCACCTCCTCCCCCACCGCCTTCATCAAGCCCTTGGTGTCCATGTGGCCCAGACGAAGGACGTAGAGGGGCCGGCCATCTGTGGGGCGGGGCCAAGCGAGGTGGGAACAAAAGGGAGCCAGAATTACATACTTTAATATGATACTTTATATACGTTGTATGCATACAATCAATTCTTATTATTCCTGGTAGCTATGCTCTATAAAGTCACCTCGAACACAGAGTCAGAGAACACCTAACCCAGCTGCTGCTTCCAGGGGGAATACGGAGGTTAAGTTCCTGGCAGCCTCGGGTCACGACACTCTTGTCCACTGATTAGTACGCAACTTAGTTTTACGTGTGTTTCTATTTAAGGACACTTGTTTAACTTATGTTGTCGATTCATTAACGCTGAACGCACGGCCAGCAGCACTGTGCCTGGTGCCTGAATGCAGCTCATCTAACACACCTGTTTTCTCCATAAGGCACGTCACAGCCTCCCTGCACTTACGAACATAGACAGCGCTTCTGCACGACGTGAAATCACCACAGAAAGCACAAAATGCAAAAAATATGGCACTTCATAGACTGCAGAAAGGACACTCAATTCCAACAGGAGCTGAAACAAGGAGGCAGAAGGACACTTGTCCAGCCTCAGCTGGAAAGGGACGTGCATGTCAGATGACTCAGACTTTTTGTCGCTCTGTGCATGTCCGTGAAGGACAGTGAAGACACCTTGAGTATTGACATGGGGGTTACAAATAAATTTTAGTGAGTAGTCAAGTTCACAAATATGGAATCCATGAGTAACTAAGATCGACTGTATATTGAAAGCAGGTGTGCCAACCGGCTCTTCAGGACAGTCCAGCACTCGCCCTAATCAATATATATGGATTTTTAACTAAAGGACACTGAAAAGTATACGGGCTCTGGCTTCAATGGCAGTTTAAGTTTTTAAAAAATCCACAGATGATATTTGTGGTGGGTTGAACAATGTCCCCTGCAAAATTTATGTCCACCTAGAACCTCCGAATGTGATCTTAGTTGGAAGTAGGGTCTTGGCTGATGTGATTAGTTAAGGATCTCTAGATGAAATCGTGCTGGCTTAGTGTGGGTCCTAAATCCAGTGACCCGGGGTCTTTATAAGAAGAAGAGAGGACACAGAGATACACAGTGAGAAAGGCTGTGTAAACACAGAGGCAGAGGTGGGGTGATGGGGCCACAAGCCAAGGAATGCCTGGGGCCACCAGAAGCTGGAAGAGGCAGGAAGGATTCTCCCCTAGAGCCCTCAGCGGAATCATTGCCCTGCTGACACCTTGATTTTGGAATTCTAGAACTCCAGAACAATAAGAGAATAAATTTATGTTGCTTTAAGCCTCCCAGTTTGTGGGAATTTGCTCTGGAAGCCCCAAGACACCAATGCAGCGTTCATGCAGTTCAAAAGTAGTGGTGGGCTGACCCAGCCCCTTGGAGAAACATCTTGTCTCAAGCCCAAACGACTACTCCAGCTCTGCCTTCTTCATGGCTGGGTTGCCATCTCAAAGGCATCTCTAGATGCCCAGAAGAGACAAAAGGAAAAATAACAAGATGCTAAAATGAAAGCGGGCATTCAAAGCGCATTTGGCAGGGACCCAAGCGTGCGTGCTACATTATGTAGGCAAAGGGACTCACCTATGTCCTGGTAGTGCCAGCCCCCTGCATAGAACTCCTCCAGAAGGGCAGGGGGTCGCCAGGTCTGAAGGAGGAGGTCCACCTGGTGCTGCTTTCGCCAGCTCAAGGACTGGCACAGCATCTCCCGGGCCCTGTCCAGGTGGAAGTCACGAGCCCGCAGGAACCGAAGGATGTGCTCATCTTTGGGAATCTGAGAGGAGGAGGAGAAAGCCCTTAGCATGGCATGCCCCAGCCCAGGAGATACAACTGGAAAGTGAGTTTCCTGTCTTATCTGCAAAACATTTAGCCGGGAAAGGGACCTTACGCTCAACCACGACACAGTCTAGGGTGGACTGCGGTGAACATCTGTGAGTTTGGGCTGCCTGAAGTCCCTGTCCTGTAAGGGGGGGAGGCATCGCTTTTCTCTTGGGGAATTGCTTTTCCTCCCCTATCCCTAACACCAACCACAGTTTTAGTTGGCCTTGCCAATCATAGTACCCCATACCCATGGCCCTGGGGGTGGACACCATCCATGCCAGGCCAATTAGATCATTTAAACAATTTTAAGTCAGAAGAGAAGGGCACAAACCCCTTTCTCTATGGAGGCAAAGGTGAGACTGAAAGCCATGGGCAGCCACTACGCCAAGCCCAATAAGAAGGTGTGTCTGAGGGGAATGAAGCAGAAACAAACAGATACAAGAGCTAAGGGGTCCCGATCACATTTAAGTCCTGGTTCGGGAAATCCCTGAGACAGGCTGCATGGTCCCCTGTCCTGGGCTGAGTGGTGTTCCCCAAAATCATGTCCACCCAGAACCTCAGAATGTGACCTTATTTGGAAAGAGTGTCTTTGCAGAAGTAATTAGTGAAGATGAGGTCGTATTGGACTAGGGGGCACCCTACTCCCATGTCTGCTGTCATTATTATAAGAGGGAAATTTGGACACAGACAGAGAAGGAGAAGACCACGGGAAGATGGAGGCAGAGATTGGAGTGATGCTCTGTCAGCCAAGGACAGCTGGCAGCCACCAGACACCAGGAGAGAGGTGAGGGACATTCTCCTTCAGAACAGAAAGAACCAACCCTGCTGACCCCTCAATTCCAGGCGTCTGGGCTCCAGAACTGTGAGAATAAGTTTCTGTTGTTTACAGCCATGCAGTCTGTGGTGTTTTGCTTCAGCAGCCCCCAGAAATGAGTACACCCCACTTAGCAGTGTGTTATATGAGCTCATAACTACCATAGTCCCTTTTTTGGCCTTGTTGATTCAAGCTACATTCTTACCACAGAGAACCCAGGTCTAACTCGGATGCCCAGGTACAAGCGAAGACCCACCAGCACTCCTTCCTTCCCTCGGGCAGGTATCAACCTCAAGGGAAAGCCAGCCCCCGTAAAAGGGGCCCTTTCCTGAATGCTCTCTGAGCCAGACATGGCTCTAAGCGCTTTGTGTGGATTGTCCCTTGTGATTTGCTCCAGGGGTGGCGGGGTATGCTAACACTGTGCCCATTTTACAGATGAGGAAACAGGCAGACAGATCACATCCCAGCCCAACACTAAAATGATGCCCATACCTACCCCGCAATGGGGGGTTGCAGGGAGGAAGGGCAAGTGACTCACAACTAAGCTGGAAGCTCTTATTCAAGAGAGCTGAAGGTCAGGTCCATGCTTGGGACCTGCATGCATGGTGGACACTCACATTTGGGGCTTAGAGTCTAAAGGCAAAAAGGCACATGCTGTCAAAAATCAACCCTCGCAATTCATTAAGTCTCTTAGAAAAGCACAAAACGTGGTTTTGTGAACACAGGGCAACAGAGCAGTGACTGTAATCCCCAAGGGATGTTGGTGATGTCTGGAGCCACTTTCGGTGTCACAACTGGGGAAGAAGAGCTCCCCGCCTCCAGCAGGTGGGGGGCCAACAATGCTGCTCAACGCCCTGCCGCGCACAGGACGGCCCACCAAAAAGAGCCGTCAGGCCTGGAGTGTCAGGAGCGCTGAGGATGGGAACCCTGCTGTCAGTGGCACGCACAGAATGCACAAAACTTGAGATTATTAAAAGAACACAAAATATGGGGTGGGGGTATAGCTCAGTGGTAGAGTACATGCTTGTCATGCACGAGGTCCCAGGTTCAATCCCCCGTGCCGCCATTAAGGGATAAATTAAAAAAAATACGTTTTTTTAAAAAGAAGGCAAAATATAAGTGCCCAGCATTGCTAATTACACAAGCTTACTTACCCGCCCTTCCTCCCCCCAGTGCCTGAGGCTGAGTAGCTGCAGCCCCAGCCCTGACCCACCTTGCCTTTGTGGGTCTCCTGCAGCCAGTGCCGCAGCTGGATCAGGCAGCTCTCCTGCATGGGCGTGAGATGACCCAGGCACCTCTCGATGTAGTCTGCATCCAGCTTGTCCCCTGGAGGAGAAGAGGGAGTTCAGAACAAGAGAGAGATGCTGCCTCGCCTACCCTTTCTGGAACCCTCGCCTTATCGGCCACCTCGAATCTGAAATGTAGTTCAAGCACACGGTGGCCCTTTCACCAAAGAGCCACTGGCCTTCAAATCCTCTAGTGTTTCCAACCATTTCCTGGGTGGTTCTGAAAACTCGTGCTGGGGCAAGCCTGGATCTCACTGTGGCAGGTGATTTGTCCCTTTGACCCTCGGGAATCAAGATAACGCCCACACTCTGGAGGTGTCCCACCCTCTGAAGATTATTAAAGTATGAGCTCATGTCTACTGACTTGCATCATCTGAACGAGTTCTCCCAACCCCCCCTCCTCCGGGAGGCAGGCAGCACTATCGCTCCCACTTTAGAGAAGGCAAAACTGAGGCCAAGAGCGTTTCAATAACTCGAGTGGGTAAATGCATGTGGTGTGCCCCGTATAAAAAGGAGGCAGTGGATAAATACCTGTTCCTTCTGCCTTCCCAACTTTCAGCCCCCTTGTGAGCTTTGAGGGTTTTGGCAGACAAAGCCCTGAACCCAAAATACAGCCCTGGAGCTGCATGGATCATTCCCACTGTTCAGTCCCTTCTCTCACGATTGGGCTGTTCTGGGTGAGCGTGTGCTGGCATTTAGAGGTGAAGATCCAGGCTGAGGTCCTGTTGCCCACTCTTAACTGCTGGCATGGCAGATGCTGGCTTGATGACGCATCTCAGCATCTTAGCATCTCAGCAGTGGGTGGAGATGGTCCACAAATGATCAGCCCCCTTGGGCATAGCCCCTTCTTTGTGTGCAGAGGGAACAATAAGAAAACAAATAGAATGGCTGCATATCTAGCAGCAGGACCCAGCAATTCCCTCCAAAACAAAAAAAGCCCAGGGCTGGTGGTCACGCCAACTGTGCCAGTAGGCACCTGGGTAAACAGAGGCAGAAGGAACACTGTGGAGGGATCATCCAGATTCCACAACACCTCGGAGTGGTCAGAAGCAGAGATGCTGAAGACAGGGAGGGGGCAAGGGGAGGGTAAGGGAGGAAATATGAGGGAGGCAAGAGATAGCAGTATCCTTCCGGCCTCTAGGCAGATGTGAGGTCCCTTTCTCCTTCTAAGCACAAAGGCTCAGTGATTCAGAGCAGAGTGGAAGGGGCATGACCATGCCTCCCGCCAGCCATCCTGAGTACCAGCTCTGACCAGCACAGAGAAAGAAGGGAGGAGCTGGTGCAAAATGGGGAGGGCACAGGGCATGACCTGCGGAGTGTGTGCACAGGAAAGGGCAGAAGAAGTGCAGTGTTGTAAAAAAAATTTTTTTTAATATTTTAGAAATGTACATACAATGGCAGCCAGCTAGTGCACACAGTTAATGCAGAATAAATATTTGTTAAACGAACAAATTTTGTTCTTCCTAAACACAGCCCCAGATGTGTTTTTGGTTACACAGCATAATTCTAACTCAGGCAAGCCCTTATATTTCAGTGGCCCCAAAGAGAAGACTGAATCATCATGAGCACAAATGCGTGTAGTTAAAACTGGATTCGTGGGGTGTGTGCAGTTTTGTGTCCTAGTTTTTTCCTTTGCATTGTGAACATTTTCCATGCCGATAAAAGTCTGAAGTATGACAAAGGGCTAATTGCCTTAATGCGCAAAGAGCTCTTACGAAGCAATAAGAAGTTGATGGGCAAATAGGAAAATGAAGATAGGACAAGATCGGAATTCACACACACACAAAAGGGAAAAACAGTCACTAAACATGAAAAAATAAAACTTGACCTCACTCATAAAGAAAGAAGTGGTCACTAATCTACCAGTGGTCACTCTTTACCTTTCAAAAGTTGGAAACATTTACTAATAGTTTTGTGGGAAGCTGGAGTAGAGTCAGGAATAGATGCAGTTACATACTCTGCTGGGATCATTGATGAGGAGAAACTCTTTGCAGGCCTAGCTCATAAATCGACCAAAATTTTAGATGCTTATAACCTTTAGCCCAACAAATCAACTTTTAAAATTATATGCTATGTATATGGTCCTGTAAATATTTTTTAAAAACCTTAAGTACAAAGAGGCACCTCATTATTTGTATTAAAAAAAATGGAAACAACCTACATGTCCATCAATAGGAGACTAGCTAAAAAACTAATTAAAATAATAAATAATAAATAAATGTCTATTAATAAATAAAATATGGTTCCACCACACCGCAAAATACTGCAAAGCGCTAAGACATGTGCACCAATACAGACAGCTGTTCAAGCAACATTAGTAAGTGAAAAAAGCAAAATATCAATTGGAATGTATAATATACTCTCATTTATTCCATGTAGGTTACACATGTATGTGTGCATATCATGTACATATTTATGCCCACATAGTTTCAGGAAACCTGTCGTCACCTCCAGGGAGAGGAAGGAATCTCACTTCCTACTTCACATCTTCTGAGCAGTTTGAATTTTTTTTCTACCGTGATCATGCATAACTCATTTAATTTAAGAATAGTAATAAAAATCAGAGAAAAGAGCAGCCCTGAGGCACCAGATCAGTCAATTCCTGATCTAGAAAGAATCAGTTCTGGCTCTTGGGTCAGAGAGGAGAGAAAACAAAGCAGCCGGAAGAGGAAGGAAGCCAAGTCCCAGGAGTGCGCAAACCCACTGCGGCCCCGGGGGCAGACCTGGCCTCAGTGGCAGCGGACCTACCGACCTACCATCAGCACCGACTGTCTCTGGAACAGGATTCTGAGCACCACCAAACCTGCCAACCTCCAGGAAGCAGGGATCCTTCAGCCTAGTCTGGGAGTGGGTGTCTTCCTCTCGGACTGGGGCAGGCGTCCACCGGGGAATGTGAGAGGTGCCCTGGGAGATGAGCTCGTTCAGGTAATGCTCGATCACCTCCTTCCCCTGGAAGCCAGAGAGACACATCAGCATGGTGGAGGACACCAGGGGTGTCCGAGCCGGCCTTGCTCTGGCCCAAGCCTGATATGTGGCTACTGAGCAGCTGAAATGCAGCCAGTCCAAATGGAGACGTGCTGGGAGCATTAAATATGCACCAGTGCCAAATGGGAATGTAAAATAGCCCGCAATAGGTTTTATATTGATAATACATGGATAAAATAGACTGTTAAAATGGAGTTCACCTGTTTCATTGCATGAAATGGCCTCTGCTCAGTGATGGGTCTGAGATCTTTAAACCAAGCAGTGCATACTGTCCCTCTGTCCAGAGAGTTCACTGCACATGCCCAGGAGCATCAGGATAATGACTATGGTGCCCCATTAAGGGCCAGGTGCTTCCTATCCATTATCTCATGTGATACGACCATGATTAAAACACTCATTCTACTGATGGGGAGACTGAGGCTGAGGAAGGTTAAAGGTCTGTTGGAGGCACATCCAGGTCTGCAGTCTCCAAGTCTGCACACCTTCCTCCAACTAAGCCCGCCTCTTACCTTCTTGACGTTGGCTGTGTATTGCTTCATGGCAATCTTTTCTAAGGCACTTTCGAAGCCAAAAAAGGACCGGATGTCAAGTGAGGCGGATTGCTCAAAGCATGTCCACTCTTCATTCTCAGGGTGGACCTGGAAGCCAGGCAGGAGTGGTGACACAGTCTCAGTGTGGGGGATGTCACGCCCTCCCTGGGTGCTCTCTCGGAGACCTGGACCCAGCCAGTGCATGCAGAGGACAGCACATCACAGCCTGACAACACCCAAGGGCAACAGGAGTACCAAGGGGCTCTGCGCAGAGAACAGTGCAAGGTCTAAAGCCTTAGAGAACAAAGAGCTTTCTCAGGAGGGACTGGAAGAAAGGTGGTCTGATAGTCCTGTCCCTTAAAAATTATATGCACATAATAATATACTTAAATAAATAATGTATTTTATATATCATTATAAATAAATGTTATACAAAACTATTGTTTTATATTTTTAAAATATTTATAATGTTATGTATTTCTATATTATATATTTATTATAAATAAATATTTATATATATGTCAGCAAAGACAAACTTCACTGACAGAGCTACTATCCAGACCCAGGCTTAGCGCCTCTCAAACTTCGGTGGGCAGAAACATCAGCAGGGTGTCTGTTAAATATTCAGACACCTGGGCTAAACAGGTCCAATGTGAGGCTTTTGAACCTTATATTCACAAGCAGCCTTGGTGATGCTGATCACCAGCTGTTGGCAGAACTCACTCTGAGAACTTATACCTCCCCAGAGGCCCAGTTTCCAGGAGGCCCCAAGAAGAGCTGGAGGTGTGGAAGGAAAAAAAAAACTATGAGCATTTACTGGATGCCTGCTGGATACGAGGCACCACACTAAGTGCTGGGGACAAGACAGATGAATAAGGCAAGGAATCCAGTGGGGGAGGCTGGGCGAAGACACACCAAAAACACCTGCAGGGAGAGAGCATATAGCTCAGTGGTAGAGTGCAGTGCTTAGCATGCACAGGGTCCTGGGTTTAATCCCCAGTATCTCCATTTAAAAAATAATAATAATAAATAAATAAATAAACCTAATTACCCCCCCCAAAAAATACTAAAATAAAAACAAAACAAAACAAACAAAAAACCCCTACAACACCGGTAACTCACCATAGTTATTTCCCTGGCGTTATCACCACGAACACTATCGTTTGGGATGTCACATGGGCTGAGGGTCTTTACCTGCATTATCTCATTTGCTCTTCCCAGTGCCCAATGAGGCAGGTTCTGGTGATGTCTCCATTTCACAGATATGGAAAGGTGGCCCAGGAAGGGGAAGCAATTGACCAATGTCACTCAGCAAGAATGTGGCAGAGCTGAGTTCCATCCCAGCAAATGTCTCCAGACTCCTCACTGCAGCCCCCGAGGCCAGTAGGACCGGGCCCCAGCAGCCGCCATTCTCAGACCTTGCTTATCCAACTCAGGGTCTTCACACATGCTGTTCCCTCCTCCAGACTCTGTTCCCAGCCCTCTCATCCTTCAAATCTCAGCTTTGCTGGCACCTCTACAGAGAGGCCTGAGGGACACTGTTACCTCCTCTCATTTTCTGTAATTCTACTTGCTGGATCCCTTCTTAGCACTTGTGACAAAGGTGTAAGGATATATTGATTTGGTTTTTTCTCATCTGTGTCTCCCACTGGAATGGAAGTTCCATGAGGGCAATGATCAGGCAGATTGCTCCACTGCTTGGTGTCAGGGTGCCTGCCACACAGTAGGTGCTCAATCAATATGAACTGGAGAATAATAATACTTATCATTAATTCTATTAAAAGGTAACATGTACACACAGAACTCAGTAGGTGCCAGGTACTGCTCTAAGGGGCTTGAATATTCTACTTCATTTAATCCTCACCACAACTCATATGGTAGGTATAATCATTAATCCCACATTACAAAATAAAGAGACGGATGGAGAGTTTCATGAAGGAAGGAGGAATTGAGGCAGGGTTGCCAGATTTAGCCAATACAAGATGCCCGGTCATATTTGAATTTTAGATAAACACTAATAACATTTTCGTATGTCCCAAGAAATTTTTGAGGTTGCTTAAGCTAATCTATCTATCTATCTATCTATCTATCTATCTATCTATCTATCTGTCTCAGCTGTACGTATGAACTGCAGGTGTAAGGAGTGTCTTGCATCCTCATATCGCCCTGGGAAGGTGCGAGTCCGCAGGATGAAATGCACCGACATCAGGTGTGGGTACCAGGATCTTGGGGCGGCCTGCCCGCTGCTCACCGTGTAGCTGCAATTCTCCTTGACCACCACGCGGCTGGCGAAGGTCTCGTTGTGCGCTTCGATGAGGAGCGTCCTCTCCTTCCAGTTCAAGACGTTTCTCTGCACGAAGACCACGTGCTCGACACCGGCAATCTGCAGGAAAGGGGCAGCGGGGCATGCGGGACTTGAGAGAGACTCGGGGAGAGGGGGGAACCCAGAGGGCTGGCCCAGGTCACTCCCAGACGCTGAAACCCCCGGTGCCCCGCCCCACACCTGCCCACCAACCAGAGCCTGGATCCCCGACTCCATCGCTCTTTTCCCCACCTCCCTGACCGGGGAGTCACTCTTAATTCTAGTCCCGGAACAACGCCCAGTCTCAAACCAGCCTCCCGGCCCTCGTCTCACCAAGACCCGGGCGGGCGCCCACCCCAGGACCCCAGTCTGGGCACCAACACACAGTAGCCCCACCACTGCCTGGACGCACCCCCACACACACCCTGTCCCAGGTCTCCTTCCAGCTGTCGGCCTCCCACCCATCGGGGCCCCTCCTCAGCGGGGTCCCTGGTTCTCCGGAAACCCCTCCAGGACGCCCTCCACGCTCACCTTCCGCAGCAGCCGCGGGGCCTCCACGCGCAGCCTGCAGCTCCGCTCCACCACGTGTACAGCCCCGTCTGCGCTGCGGGACTCGCTCAGGACCTCACTGCCCAGGAAGACCGGGATCTGTGGGCAGGTGGGGAAGCGCTTCTCATAGGCCTGGGGACAGAGCAGGGTGGTGGGGAGGGTGGGGTGAGCATCAAGGGAGCAGGGGGCGGCCGGAGCACAACCCTCCTGCCTCCAGCCCTTGCTGGGCTGTTGTCTCATTTCCAGGTATCCAGAGCGGAGCAGAGTGGCCCAGGCCATGGGAAGAGCAGTGGCCACTGCTGTATTACCACAAGACCATCATCTTAACATCTGTTTTAGAGCAGTGACACAGGAGTACCTGAGTGATGACTTGACCAATCACTTTTTGGCTCTAAATTTGGGTTTTTGCCCTCGGAAGGAGGAGTGGGCTTCCTTGGGACATTTTTAAAGAAGGCATCTTTTAGAAACAAACAATTGACAAAACCAACACCCATTCATGATTTAAAAAAAAAAAAAACACTCGAAAAACTAGGAATAAAAGGTAACTTTCACATCCTGATAAAGGACACCTACAAAAACCCCAGCTAAGAGGGGAGGATAATAGCTCAGTGGCAGAGTGCATGCTTAGCATGTACCAGGTCCTGGGTTCAGTTCCCAGTACCTCCATTTAAAACCAAAACAAAACCCAGCTAACATCATGCTCAATGGTGAAAGACTGAAGGCTTTCCCCCTAAGATCAAGAACAAGGCAGGGATGTCTGCCCAGGTTGCTGTCCAGGGGGTTCTAACCAGGGCAGTTAAGCAAGTAAAAGAAATAAAAGGCAGTTCAGAAGTGCCAGGGTCAGAGCCACTGGGGGGTGTGCCGGAATCCGTGGCTGACAGTATTCAAGCAGGGTTTTGCTCTGAGAGCCTGTCGCAGCTCACGTGTCCCAGAATCAGGATCAAAGTGAGCTCCAAAAATAGTGCTGGCATCTGAGGACACACACCTCCTCCCCATCCCTTCTGGCTCCTGAGGTGGGGGAGGCGGCACCACCCAGCTCGGAAGGGCAGATGTGGGGGAGGGGCAAGGAGGAAATGCCTGGTGCCCTGGTGTCACCCCAAACCCCACGAGGCCAGCACAGTGCGTCCTCCGTCAGGGTCAGGAGGACAGGGCTGCCTCCCTATGTAGAAGCTGGTTGCTTTGTACAAACACACCAGAGTTAGAATAACTCTCCCCAGGGGAGAATGCACAATGGGGCTCCTGGGGGTCTGGGCTCAGAGGGCTGGCAAGGGAGAATTGTGTGCCCCCTGCATATCTCAGGCCTCCTTGAATCCTCTTTCAAAGGAAGAAATGCCTTTAAAAGAAGGCATTTTTCCACTGAGGAAGGAGCTGCATTAGCAAAGTGAGTAGAGCCTGGAGGGAGGGGTGGGCAGGGGGCGGTCAGGCATCTGGTTTGAAGCCCCGCTCCACCTCCTCCCAGAGGACAGGCAAGTCCCTTCTTTCCTCTAAACATGTTTCATCATCTGGAAAATGAGTATATACTAGGCTGAGTATCTCATGCAGAGCCTGGCCCATAGTGGGCATCCAGGATTTTAATTCTGCAAGCAAAGGGGCTCAAATGGTGGCACAGCGCAGCTTTGTAAGAACTGCAAACAGCTCCCTTCTAGTCCCTTCAGAGCAGAGTTTCAGAACTGGTCAGGTTCAATTTGAGGCTCTGCTTCCTTCTCACTGGGTGAGCTTGGGCAAATCATTTGCCCTCTCTGAGCCTCCATCTCCTCACCTATAAAATGGGCTGATGGTAAGGATGTCACAAGATCATGTCTCAGAACAATTGGCACAGGATGAGCCTCGACTCAGCTCCTCCAGATGTGTGCTTTCTTCCATTTAATCCTCTGAATGCTGTCCTCATTGACAAATGAGGAAACTGGAGATCAGAGAGGCTAAGTAATTTACCCAAGATCACACAATACAAAATGGTGAATCTGGATTTGAATCCCAGGCCGGCCCAGCACCCACTCCCTCATGAACCCCTTGCTCAATAGCTTGGAAACAATGCAGGCATTGTCCCCCGGGGCCGTGTGGTCATGATTTCTCCTTTCTCCACCCTTAACCCTTCAAATTCTGCCAGACAGGCCACACTGTCCCTGAGTGTGTCTATATCCTCTGTTCTTCAGTCACTCTCCAGCTCCCCAGAAGAAACAACATACTCAAAACAGGCCTGGATGTTCAGGAAAAAATCCCACACTCCTTATTCTGTCCCACCAGGTCCTGGTAATCTGTCTGTCCCACCAGCCCACCTCCCACCCCAGCCTCCTTCACTCTGCTCCAGCCTTGCTGTTTGTGGAACACACAGTTATAAGCTGAATTGTGTGTCGTTCCCCCCACTCACGCCTAACAGAATTCATATGTTGAAATCCTAACCTCCACCACCTAAGAATGTGACAGATGTAATTAATTAAGATGAAGCCATACTGGAGTAGGGGGAGGCCCCTAATCCAATATGACTGGTGTCCTTTTAAAAAGGAGAAATTTGGACACAGGCACACACACAGGAAGAACATCATGTGACAACGAAGGCACAGATCTGGGTGGAAGCCAAGGAACACCAAGGATTACCAGCCACACCAGCAGCTAGGAGAGAGGCATGGAACAGATTCCCCCTCACAGCCCTCGAAAAGATCCAACTCTGCCAACACTTTGATCTCAGGCTTCCAGCCTCCAGGACTGTGAGATTAAAAAATGTCCTGCTGTTTAAGCCACCTAGTTTGTGGTACTTTGTTATGGCAGCCACAGGAAACAAATATACCCATCAAGCTTGTTCCTGCCACAGGGCCTTTGCACTTGCTGCTCCCTCTGCTTGGAACTCTAATCAATCCACTTGACAGCAAAGGGGGAGGGAGGTATGAATTACATGTGCTTCTGAAGTGTGGGAGACCTGGATTGAGGGCTCTAGAGATGCTCTGGCTTCAGGGACTCATCCATACTGGTCCTTCTTCTTGGGACACTCTCCCCTGCAAGGCTGCCTCCTCCTCTTTTCTCTGTCCTTTTGGTTCGTTTGTTTTCTTGGTAACACTTATGGCACCTTCTAACCATATATGTGCCTGCAAGTGGCATGCCCAAGGCCTGGGCTATGTGCTTTTCGGCAGCACTGACCTCAAACCTGCGCCCATCTCAATTCTCAGCACACACTAGGACCAACAAAGAAAAGCCAACGAGCATAGAAAGAAATAATTCACACTTGCCAATGGCCCACACAGCCCGAAGAAATGTGTCCAGGGAGGGGAATGACAGGCTGTGAGCTCAGCGCACACAGCCAACAGAGCATCACCAGGCTGACTTCCTGTCATAACAACTTGTTGGAAGAGCCCTGTCTGGAGCCCCTAGATAACAGCGGGGCTGGTCAGCAGCACAGGGGCGCTTGGGCACAACTCTCCCTGACTGTGACAGGGAAGGCATTGCCTTCCTCAAGTAAGCAGTGGCTGCCCCAACAATGGCACCATCCCAGGCATTGGGGGAACCCCAGAGCTCAGGCTCCACCCGGAAGATGGGGTACCTGAAATAAGGAGTCTACCCAGTGCCAGTTCTCCAGGATCAGGGGGCTGTCAGCCAGAGATTCCCTGTATTTGTGAGGGCTAGTGTCAGACACCACTGTACTGACATTTATGGAGGGCTGACTGCACCATTTTTGTCTTCATGACACGCTGATGGGATGGGAACTCGTATTTCCCCATTCTACAGATGAACAAGTTGAGGCTCAGGAAGGCACAGTGACTTGATTTACATCACATGGCCAGTAAGTGGCGGGGTCGGAGCACAGAGCCATCTGACCCAGACCCCAACCCTGATCGACCCAGTCCTGCTTCTCAGGGGACTTTGACTTCATCACACGTGTCAGTGCTGTGGAAATGCTGAGTCCCCTGGCCTAAAACCCATAGACTGGGGGCCGTCTTCAGCAGGTCACGGGGTCTTACAGGATCAAATAGTTCACAGGACCCTCCCTGTGTTGGAGACCAGCTCACACAGCTGGTTTTGTCCCTGCTTAAGAGCCTCAGATGCTGACTGCTGTCCCCATGAATCAGGCCTTCGCATCTCTCCACTGGACAAACACATGGTGTGGCCTCCTCATGGACACAAGGTAGCAGAAGGATTCAATTTCAGCCCTTCTGCCAAATGGCTGGACAGGGACACCCAAGCCTGCCAGCTTAGAAATGGAGCTGGTCCCAGGCCCAGAACCTGCTCAGGCAGGGCCACGGCTGGGCCAGGCAGAGGCCAATGGAAACTTCCGCTGGAGGCCTCCTGTGGGCCACTCATCCTGCAAAAATCCACATCGACAAACTTAGCGTGTAGAGACAGGAGGCTAGATTCCTAGCCAGACTTGCCCACCTCCAGGCTGGGGAGCCTTGAGCACAGCACTTCCCCTCTCCCCCTGAGGCCCATCTGTAAAAGGGAGTAACCATGGAAGCTCCCAACCAACTCTCTGCTGTTTCTGTTTCCCTGCTTCCTGCATCACGACCGCTGAAGTAAAAAGTCATCAGCCCCGAATCCCCAGCGCTTGTCGAATGCCTAGCACGCAGTCGACACTCAGGAGACATGATGTCATGAATGAATGACCGGGTAGCGTAGCTGTGAAGTGCATGGACTCTGGGGCTTGGGTTCTAATCTCTGCTCTGCTTCTTACCAGCTCTGTGGCCTTGAACAAGTCAACAAGCTCTCAGTTCCTTCCTCCATTTGCAAAGAGGAGAATAAGAAAAGTAGTACTGTACCGAATTGTTAGGGGAATACGGGAGTCCGTTTTGGCAAAGCACTGAGAACAGTGCCTGGCACATGGTTCATTCTACATAAGCATTTGTTAAATAAATTTAAATTTTAAAAAAAGAGTGAGATTCTAAAAAGTACAGAAAAGCTATTTCTGCTAATCACTTGACAGCTGCTCCCTCCTCCCCTCGCTCCTTCCTTCCTGCTCTTCCTCATGCAAATTCAAAGGAAGCTGGAACACGACTTACCCCAAACTTTCCACCAAAAGTGGGGAAAGAATATCCAAACCACAGCAATGGATTCTAGCCCAATACTTCACCTTCCCTTTCCATGCCGCAGGCTGGATCCGGGCGCTGACCACAAAGTGCGCCCTCCCCGTCACACTCCTCAAGGGTTTTCTTTGTCCACCTCCAGCTTCCCCTGCAAGCCTGGGAGACCCCAGGATAGATGTATCAATCCTCTCAACTCCCCCAGCTCTTTTTCTAAAAATGGAGATATAATTCTCCTGTTATAAAACGCACCCTCCTAAAGTGTACAATCAATGGGTTATAGAACATTCACTAAGTTGTGCAACCATCACCACTATCTAATAGCAGAACGTTTCATCTCCCCAAAAGAAACCCCGACACCCATCACAGTCACTGCTCATCCCCCTACCCAAGCCCTAGGCAACCACTGATCCACTTTCTGTCTCTGTGGATTTGCCTTTTCTGGAGATTTCAGACAAATGGAATCATTCAATACATGGCCTTTTGTGTCTGGCTTCTTTCACTGATGGTTTTGATCCATGTTGTAGCCTGTGTCAATGCTTTATTCGTCTTCATAGCTGAATAATATTCCATTGTGTGGACTCTCTCCCCCAACTCTTGGCAGAGTTGCTCAGAATTGATGAAGGAGCAATCAGACACCCGATGGCAGCAGTGTTGTCCCAGCTGATGAAAGGACCCGGGCATGGGAGAACCAGGGAGACATTATGCTGGCGCCTTTTGAAATGACTGCTTTATACAATCTATAGAAACAGCTGCACCCACATGGCCCTATAACTGGAAAACCTGCTGCTGTTCTAGTCAAAGCCAGCTCAGGAGACAAAAGATGGAGATGGAGGGTCAGAAGGACCCTGCAGCAGGGGCACCCAGATACGTGAGGGGGCAAGGGTGAGAGGCAGTGGAACAGCAGAGATAAAGCACAGGGTTTGGATCCTCCCTCTACCACTTGCCAGCGGGGTGACCTCACTGAGACTCAGTTTCCTCAGAAAGAAAAGAGGATGATGATGCTGCTGACTTTGTAAGGGTGGCTATAGAGATTAAAGGGAGATAAGGTGTGTCAGGCATTTAGCACAGTGCCAGACACCACACAGTAGATTTGTTTTAGACAAGAGTAAACCACCAGGAACTTGTATTGATATTTGTACATCCATGTATACAGAAACATTATCCACAATAGCCAAAAAGTGGAAACAACCCAAATGTCCATTGAGAATGAATGGATAAACAAAATATGGTCCAGCCATATGGTGGAATATTATGCAGCCATGAAAATGAATGAAACACCAATACATACTACAGTGTGGCTGAACCTCGAAAACATGATGCTCAGTGAAAGAAGACAGATACAAAAGGACAAATACTGTATGACTCCACTCATATGAGGTCCCTAGAGTAGTCAAAATCATAGAGACAGAAAGTAGTATGGTGGTTGCCAGGGGCTAGGGGAGGGGGAGATCGGGGAGTTACTGTTTAATGGGGACAGAATTTCAGTTTGGAAGGATGAAAAAATTGTGGAGATGGATGACTGTATAACGATGTGAATGCACTTAATGCCACTGAACTGAACACCTAAAAATTGTTAAATGGTAAGTTTTGCATTATGTATATGTTACCACAATTTTTTTTAAAAAAGAGGTAAGCCATCTTCTAGATGGTTTATAGCCCTACCAGATCATGATTTGGCTTGGGCATCATATCTGTGTTTATTTGTTTATAGTCAACACCTCCGTCTCTATGTCTGTTTTCTTCCCGGCTGGATTCCCTAGTGCCCTTGTACCACACCTGGGACACTGTAGACACCTAGCCAATATTTGCTGAATGAGGGATGGAAGGAAGGAAGGGGCAGTTTGGGGGAAAGAAAACAGGAAGTTCAACCATTGTTGTGTCTATATATGGAAAAGCAGGCTGAGCAGAACAGACTCCTTATCTCAGTGTGAGTGGGCTTCCATCTACACCCACGGGCACACTATGGGAGGCACACAGCCTGGGGGTGACCTGTGTCTGAGTATCGCTGTTCATGTCCCCCTGTGGAGAGTGAGGTTCTGGAAGGTGCTCATGCACAGGCGAGTAAATGTCTGAGTAATTCCCCTTTGTGGTCATGACAGCAGTGCATCCACAGCTACTGGGCAATGAACAAGGTGCAGGGGAACAGTCTTGTCTGTTTTTCACAAGTTCCTTGTCCTGAGGCTGCAGCACAGGGCACAGTTATCAGGGCCTGGTTACTGTTCATTCTTGCTTCTGGTCCCTTCTCATATGACAGGACCTCCCTTCGCCTGGCTGGGACCTGGTTTCCTCCTCGTGACATCATGCCATCAGAACACCTGGCTTCTCTGGCACTGGGCCAGCAAGCAGCCCATCTGCCCGGCCCAGGGACTGCACAAAAATCTGCTGTGGCTTCTTACCCACTCATGGGGTGTGGGGCAGGAGAACTCTCCGTCTCTGAACATGCCCCGTGCCCACAGACCTCCGTGATCAGCTGAGACCCTGATGGTTCAGGGAAAGACAGATAGTCATTGAGGCCAACCCCGAGCATCTTGACAGTTAGTGCTATGTCAGGATCTTGATGGGAGGGAAATGCTATTTTAGATTCTCCAAGCATCCCAGGAATGCACCGGGCCTTCGCTACCTCTGCTTCCCCATGCTCCTCCCACCTCCAGGATGGAAATTCCCCCTCCAATCCACTTTCCATATGGCAGCCAGAAAATCCTCCTAAACCCCAAATCTGATCATGTCACTCCCCTGCTTAAAACCTTCCAAAGCTTCCAAAAGCCTCGAAGAAATGAACTGACCCCGCCAGCCACTCACAGGGACCCAACGAAGCCACATTTATTTCTTCAGAGAGACAAGTTCTGCCGCATGGGCCTTTGCACACGGGGCAGGGGGAGGGTGGGGAGAAGGGAGGTGCTCCCCCACCCCACCCCAGGAAGGCTCAGCCTGGCTGACTTGAAAGACCTTTGACTGGTGACCTTGGGCCCTTCTCTGTGTTCCTCTCATACTCTGTTCTTTCTTCCCCCATTACAAATCATGCTATATGGCATTGCCTGGACCCTCTCTCTCTCTCTCTCTCTCTCTCTCATGTGCACACACACAAACACACACACACACTACACGCTCTTTGAGGACAGGAAGGGATGTCAGGAGAACCAGGTCAAGACAGAAGAGAACAGGACAGACTCAGTCTCCACCTTTCTGAAGCTTAATTTAAAGAAAAAGACCCATATAAACAAAGAAATTAGCAAATCCCATACAAACAAGTAAGCAAGCAAATTAACAGAATAATGATGCATTTCAAAAAGCGCCAAGAATCACCTATTTTGCACCCCCTGCCCCTGGCACTGTGCTCAGCATACCATGGAAACTCGATCAGTATTTATGGAATGCATACGTGCGTAAATCAACACATGCATAAAATGATGAAATCCCTCCGAAATCAAGGTTACTTTGCTGGGCAGTGGATCACCTCCATGCTCCTCGCCCAGATAAGAGCCCATCAGGGCTCTGTAAGCAATTCAGGGTGGAAAATGTTGCTTCCCTTAATCTGTTAGCAACAGGATCAGATGACAGGCTCCAGGGAACTAATTTAAACTCATTTAAATAAGGCCCCCTGCTGCTTTGTTAAAACTACGTCCATAACAACACTTCCAGTGGTGACTGCCGTTGGCCTGGGCTGCAAGATTTACCTTCAGAGTGCTCCTTACTAAGAACCCATTTGCTAAATTACAAGCTGTTTATCAATACAAAAGTCCAGGTCTTTAAATATTTTAACACTTAATTGCTGTCTTCAGCCCTCACCTCTATAACCCCTCCTCCGCATAAACAGCTGACTGCTTAGGAAATTCTATTCCCCGTCCTCTTCCTTCTTAAGGTCTGCAGAATCTGAGATGACCCAAAGCCACAGGGCCTTGAGCCCCACAGGGACCCCTGAGCAGCAGACATACAAGAGGCCACCAGGTCATTCCTGAAGCCACCTCGGCCACTGGCACACAGATGTTTACTGATCATCAGAACCAGAATCTGGGGTGTCTGGCTGTGAGCTCAGGCTATGGGGTCAGATTCCCCAAATTTAAATCTCTGCCATTTACCAATGGTGCCATTGACTGAGAGTTAGGGGCTGAACTGTGTCCCCCAAAAGAGCTATACTGAAGATCTAACTTCGGGGTCCTCAGAATGTGACCTCATTTGGAAATATTGTCCTTTTTTTCTTTAATTGAAGTGCAGTTGATTTACAATGTTGTGTTAGTTTCTGGTGTACAGCACAGTGATTCAGTTATACATATATACATTCTTTTTCATTATAGGTTAGGAAACGTGGTCTTTCTATAGGTAATCAAGTTAAAATGAGGTCATCAGGGAGTCCTTATAAATCCAATATGACTAGTGTCCTGATGAAAAGGGGAAATTTGGACACAGAGTCACACATGTATAGGGAATATACCATGTGAAGGTTGGAGTTATGCTGCGACAAAGGAACCCCAGAAGCTAGGAGAGAAGCCTGAAACAGATCCTTCCCCAGCGCCTTCAGAGGGAACACGACCATGCCGGCCCCTGGATCTCGGACTTCTGGCCTCAAGAACTGGGAAGCAGTTCTAAGCCACCCAGTTGTGGTGCTTTGTTACACAGCCCTAGCAAACAAATACACAGACTAAAGGACAGTCTCCTTAATCTCTTTAAGCCTCAGTTTCCTCTTCTGCTGCAGCTGAGGATGCTATACAAGTACCTGCCTCTGAGCTGGCCTGAAGGGCTGGCTCTGCTCCCCTTTGTGAGGTCCTGATGGGGTGTAAGCATTCCAGACACAGTCCTGATGATAACTGCCCCAGTGGGACCACTTACTCAGTCCAGATGCCACCCCCAATAGCTTCAGATCTGCAGCCCCAAGAAACAGCAGAGCTCATGCTTGGGAATGTAAATTCTGGATCTGAACCTCCTGCGGTTAAATCCCCACCTGCCATGTGTTCACTTGGTGGCATTGGGTAAATCCATTTATCCTTCCTGTGCCTCAGTCTCCTCATCTGTATAATGGGGCTTACCCACTGAACCCAACTCATGGGGTGGTTCTGAGAAGCACATGATTTAATATTCAAAGGGGCTCAGAACAGTGCCTGGGACCTCACAGGTGCTGTGTATGTATTTGTTAAATAAAATTTAAAATAGAATCTACCTAAATCTGCCAAGTAACCACCACCATTCACAGCAGGGGTTTCTTTGGAAGGAGTATGTCCACACAAACTTGTGTATCCGTGTTCATAGCAGTGTTATTCATAATAGCCCCCAGTGGGAAACGACCTAAATGCCCATCAACTGATGAACGGATAAACGAACGTGATCTATCCACACAACATGAATGTTACTCAGCCATAAAAAGGGACGAAGTATGATAGATGCTACAATCTGGATGAGCCTTGAAAATACTTTGCTAAGTGAGAGAAGCCGGTCATGAAAGGCTACATATTGTATGATTCCATTTATCTGAAATGTCCAAAATGGGCAAATCTATGGACAAAGAGAAGATTTGTGATTGTCTAGGGTCAGGCAGGATGGGGGAGATCAGGAGTTGATGACTAAAGGGTGTTGGGTTTCTTTTGGGGGTGATGATAATGTTCTAAAACTGACAGTGGTGATGGTTGCACAACTCTGTACAGTACACTGACTTGTATTCTGTAAATGGGTGAATTGTATGGTATGTGAGTTATAGCTCAAAAAAGCTGTTAAAACAATAAATAATAGTAATAAACCTGAGTGATATTTCACAAGCATTAAACAACATGCCAGGCTCTGTCCAGGTACCCATGTCCCTTCACTTAGTCCTCTCATCAACTCCGTGAGGAACAGGGGCTTTTTTTTTTTTTTTCTCCCTTACAGAGGTACCAGGGATTGAACCTAGGACCTTGTGCATGCTAAGCACATGCTTTACCACTGAGCTATACCCTCCCTTCCCCAGGGGTCCTTATTACCCCCATTTCACCAATGAAGAAACTGGAGCAGGGACCCATCCTGGAGGATCTGGCTCATAACCTCCACTCATACCGGAGAAAAGCCCAGATAACCTAGGAATCATTCACAATGGGTTATAGGCTGACCAGAGGGAGGCCTCCAGGGCTCAAGTGACCACAGGCCACAGGCCACAGTCTTTGTTTTCTACATACTGGGATCTCCACCAAGACCCGCCACTTTCTGGGACCCCACATTCAAAGGGACCAGGATCCTCTCCAATCTTGGATACGCAGTTGCCTCTGTTGTCTTAATTGTTTTCCTCTGTTTAACAAGATAATACAAGCTCATTGTTCTGAACCCAATAATACAGAATGCTGTCACGAAAGGAGAAAGCAAAGATCCCTAGAATTCCACCCTTCCGAAACAAAAATCACATCAAGGAATTTGGCCCAAGGAGAGAGACACCCATTCATTCATTGGATTAGTTACATTTTTGAAATAAAGAAGAAAAATCATTTTTTAAAAAATGTTAGGCTGGATCTAGAAAGGTTGCCTTGGCGCTATTTTATAACCCTTCCCGTGAATCCAATTTCAGTGGTTTGTGGACTTCAGTGGTTTTGTGGGTTTCTGAAGAAGCAAAGGGACACTTTGATTCTCAAGTCAGTTTTGCTAAACAGAAAAACCAAAAGGCCAGCTCGTCTGGTCACTCGGATGTGGTCAGAATAGCTGAGTTCATCTGAAACTTCCCTGGCATCTGACCTACACTGAGGGCAAGTGTTTAGCTGAGAAACAAAGACCAACATTAAGTGCAGAAAACCCCTTTTGTGCCCACACAGCGAGCAAGTTATGTTGAGTTATGCAGCTATTCTGGGGACAATGATGTTTTGTAAACAGTCGGCAAAGTGGCTTTGTGGGTGATGCTGGGGGCAGTTTGGGGCCCTTTCACCGAGAAGGACTATATGGAGAGAAGGTGATATCATATTTGAAAAATTCGGATGACAAATTAGCACAAAGCAGATAATAAACATCTGAAAAACTTTGCATCCTGATGTACCCACGAGCATTTATCCACCAACACCTAGAGACTGTTAACAGCTGGAGGAGTAAACGGAGTCCTCCTGCCTTTGATAATGGAACTTGAAGCTTACACAACATGCTTCAGATAGTCCAACAGTCCTATTAATTAGTACAGCCTTAATTGCTATATTAGCGGGTGTGTTTTATTTTAAAGTGCAATGATTGCAATTTTTTTTTGAGAATCCTAAACATACTAAGTTAAATTTATGTTCATTAAGCCCATGCAATAATAAAAATTTAGTAGTTTACCATTCTATACTTACTTGTCTCAGCTTCATGGCTGTGCAGCTTTCTGGGCGCTGGATTGCCCCAGAAAGGTAGAGACAGTGTCTCTCTTCTATTGCGTAAATGAATGAATGAATGAGTCCTAGAGTCTTAGAATACGTAAGCCACCTGGAGCCTTAGACAGAGGATGATTATTTATACTTAGTCTGCTAAGTATAGACCAGGCCCTGTGCTGGGCACCTGCCGCCCCAACAAACACACACTATAATTACCTTCAATCCTAATTACAAATTTATGAGGCACATATAACCAATCCTATTTCACAAATAAAAAACGGAAGCTCAGAGAAATTCAGTGACTTTCCAAAAACATATAGCCAGAGCACAGCCAGGCAACAACACAGACCAAGCAATTCTGACTGCACATCCCGAGGTCTCTTCATCATCCCCTGGTGTCCCTCTTCCATTCAAGTGAAGGAAAGTCCCACGGCCACAGGCAACAATGACAATAACAGTAATAATACCAGTAATAGCATTTGGTCTATGCCAGACCCTGTACTGGGAGCTTTACGTGTATTGACTAATTTAATCCACAGCAGATGCCCAGATTTGGAAACTATGCAATCCCCATTTTAGAGACAAAAAGTGTAGGCTCAGAGAAATTAAGTAACTTGTCCGAGGAAACCCAGCTTGTCAATATGACCCCAGGCCTGCTCCTGCTTCTTTCCTGACCTGGAACCATCTACACATAATAGCACAACATGCTTTTTAATCCCTTATGTGACTATAAACACATATGCAGGCAGATTCATAGAATAAGTTGGGGCAGGACACACACACACAGAGCCGTCAATCTCGGATGGAAACTATGGAAGTCCTCGGATAGAAGGCTAGGATTAAGCAGCCAGGGAGTTGATGAGGAGGATGGGGGTGGATTCTGATATTCCTTAACACTTTGAGGTCATTTATAATACCATGTGGTGTAACAACATGGACAGACGCATTTAGTGAGCACCTAGTGTATGTCAGGCACTAAGCCAGAGGCACCAGGCACTCATTTACTCTGCACTACAACCCCATAGCATTGCCCTTCTTTTACCGGGAGGGAAGCTCCAACAGGCAAAGTGATGGCATCAAGTAGGAAACCCATGTCTGCCTGTGCGCAGCACCTGCCCCTCGGTGCACTGATCCAGGAGGCCAAGGGCCTGGGAGCCAGCAAATGTTCCCAGACCCTTCCTGTCCACCCCAGCCCACTCTGGTCTCAGCTTCCTTGAAATGACGGGAAGGGGTATGTGAGCAGAGGGAGGACACTGGGGGGTCTTGTGGTTAAACTCTCAGCTCTGTAGTTCCCTGGGTGGATCTGAGCCTGGCCACAGAGCTTAAGCTCATCCCTTCACCCATCCAAGCTTCACTTTAGTGGCAGTAAAATGAACTAATAAGAGCTATTGGAAGGGTGGGATAAATAAATAAATAAATGTGTGGAGAAAATAAATAAATAAAAGTGGGGGGAATAAATAAATAAAGTGTGGGGAAAAATATAAATAAAAGTACAATGGGAAAATAAATAAATAAATGTATGTGTGGGAAAAATAAAAGTGTGGGGGGAATAAATTAAAATAGGGGGAAGTTATTGGGAATTACATGAAACTATGTAAAGAGTTAGCACTGCAAATGCGCAGTGAATGGCTGCTGCCGTCATCACCATTAGTATATATACCATGATTACTATTATTGTTATAACCATTACACAGAATGACAGCAGTGGCTTGGCGCCTGATATCCTTATTTTCTGTTGAAGGAGATGTAGACGAGAGAAGAGATAAGCTTCAACGAGGAAAAGAAAAAAGACCTTGTGTTTAGTCAGTGGGCAAGGGTCCTATAAGTTGTGGTGGAAGGTGGGATGGTGAAGCAGAGGGGTTGTAATTAGAAGTTGGACCCACCAGGTCAGCAGAGTAGCTCATTAATTCCTTCTGATCTGGGGATCTGAGGGGCTCTCTCTCCCTCCCATCATAGCTGGCCTCCTGTATCCCTCCAAGTGCCCCAAGGTCAGGGGTCACTCACCGCCATGACCAGCTCGAATGGGTACTTGTAGATGCGGACAGGAGACTGGTACTTCTGCACCATGTTCTTGCAGGAATACAAGCGGAAGCCACCCAGGCAGGAGTGAGCACAGAGCCTGGGTGAGAGAGACTGGTGAGGTAGCAGCTCCCTCCAAGAGAAGCAGGAATCCTGCCCACTGCTCCCCCACGCAAGGGGCAGGCCCACACACTCTGGCCCCACCCACACATATCCCCAGCCGTCAAAGCAAAGGAGGCGAGGTGATCCCCAAATTGCTTCAGGCCAGGCCCCCAACACCGACCCACTGCCCCAGACCACATTCGCTCTTCAGGAGCAATCAGTACCTCTAACTTTCCTCCATCCCCACCTCTTCACTCTGAGGGACCTGGAAACCCCCATAAAGCCACCCACATGACAACACAGACATTCGCAATTCTTACACTCCCATAGTTCACACCCACGAACCACACAGCTCGCGCGGACGTCCTGACACTGCAGTCCCAAGAATCATTGTACCTGCCTTCCCATTTTCCTCCAAGACACCCTGACATACACAGTCTTCACCAGATTTCACACTCACTGCCTCTATCACATGCCCACACATGCACAACTCCTCTCCCACACGGGACTGCCCTTTCACATGCACTGCGCATGCATTCAACTTTGCACAAACACCTAGCTCCCTGGAGCACGGACTTAGCCAACTCCACGCTCCCACACAATTCCCCTGAAGCTCACAGACGTCCACACACATGCACACACACCGATGAACACATATACACACGCTTGGATGCACACGCCCCCAGCAGCTCTGCTCACCCTCGGCCTCGGAGTCTCCTGGGACGCAGCTCCGGGACAACACGGAGCTGAGCCCGCCAGGGTCCCTTACGGCCTCCTGGCCGTGAGCACAGCGCCTGGGGAGGAGTGCAAACGCGGTCACCGAACCTGGGGCGTCCGATCCTGCATACCCTGAGACCGGGAGGGTCAGGGAGGGGCCTGCGGGACCGGAGCGATCCCTGACAGGCGGGAGCGCTCCAGGACCCAGGACAGCAGAGATCCTGGCCTGGCCCCACCCCCGCCCAGCCACGGCCCCGCCCAGATTTACCCGGCCCTGGACTGGCCCCGCCCCGGACTGGCCCTACCCCAGTCTTAGCCCCTCCTTTCACTTTGTGCGTCCTTGTTTGACCACACCCCCATCCCATCCCGTCCTCCAGACTGGCCACGCCTTATGCAGGCCCCGCCTACCTAGGGTCGCATCCCTAGGGCACCCAGCATCGGGGGTGGCCAAACCCCAGGAAGATTCCGCCACAAGCCTCCACCCCCAGTGTAGCTCTGCCCTCCGGTGAACCTTTGCCCCGCCCAGCCCCTTTGCCCCAATACAGTTCACGTTTAGCCCCTTCCCTAACTCGGGTCAACTTCCTCCACCTGGGCTCTGAGTCAGGTCGCTCCCCTGGCCACGCCCCAGAGCCCACTTGGTCCTGCCCCAAGCCGGGCCGTTCCTCTCTCATTCACTTTGCGTGTGTTTATAGAGCCCCTGCTAAACGTCAGGTCTTTTCAGGCGCTAGAGTCTTCAGTGAACAAAACAGGTAAAAATCTTTGCTTTCGTGGAGTATAAGGCAAATATATGGCGCTATGTGAGACAGGGGAAAATGCTAAGGTGAAAAAAATAAACAGGGAAGGGGTTCAAAAGCGAGCAGAGGGAGGGTACGGTTAAAAACAGGGTGGACTGGAGCTCTCCTGGGAGGGTGACGTTTGCCCATTATCCTCACTTTAGCTCACAGGCAAACCCTTCCAGCCCTCCCAGGATCCCGAAGACCCAGCCTCCCTTCCATAGCCCTCCCTGCCCTCTGCCCATCTGTTCGGCCTGGAGGAGCCAAGAAGCTGGCTCTGGGCACTCTTGTCATCCGTGTATTCATTCATTCGACATTTACTGAGTACCTACTATGAGCAGGACTGGGTGACTTCACCCATTTGCAAGAGGGACTCAAAAAGTAGGCATGTCCTTACGTGGCCCACAGTCCTGAGCAGGGAGACGATGAACAGGGAGACAGACAACGCTCCGTTTAGCAAATATATTGTTGCACCTCGTGGTAACCAGCCCGTTTGCTTCCTTCCTAGCATGTGTCACACTCTGTAATCATCTTATTTATCCATTCATTTTATTTATTTGTAGGTCTGACCTAGGAGACTGTGAACTCTGTGAAGGTTACAGACTGCATCTGTCCCGCCCTGCAGCATCTTACTGGGGACCTGGCGCACAGTAGGAGCTCAGTGCGTTTTCTCGATTAAGGTTCTCAAGGATGGAAATGGAGCGCACAGTTCCCATATCTGCCACAAGGTGGCAGCAAACGACAGCCCATGGCTCCTGGGTCGTCACGAAGGGGAATTGTCGGGGGAGATGAGCCTCCAGGGATGTTTCGCTGTACCCAGGGTTCACCAAAGAAACTCTTCCTGGGCGTCAGTGCAGGGCGTTAGCGAGTATTCACACACTGTCGGCTGTTGTTACAGCACGAAAGGTATTGACTTGGCATAAAGTAACCATAGAGCGGGATGTTTACTCCGGAAAGAATAGGAGGGAACAGTCTATCCCAAGCTCTCCAGCTCCTAAGACTCCCCTCAGCAGGATGCGTGTTGAAATGCAGATTCCAGGGCACCTCTCAAAGAGCCTGAGAATGTGCTTATTTAACAAGCTGGTTCTTCTAAGTGGACACGTCTGGTAGTGCTGGCTGGCAGATCGCAGGTCATTCCCAGCGCTTGGGGATCCCAGGATCTTGGAGTGAACGCCGGCCCTGGGAGGGAGGAGGTGCGCTCAGAAGTGGGGGAGGTCTGTTCATAAGAGCTCCTCCCAGATGTGGTTGTGCTCCACTCCCATTACTCTCTTCCACCAGGGCAGAATCTTCCTGGCCACCCCTACACATGTCTCCTTTGCCACAGGTGACAGCTTGGGGGAGCTGGAGCGGGCACCAGAGATGCAGGTAGAGAGGGATCCAAGAAAAGCCAAGAGGAGCAAAGGAGAGACCCTGAGACTGCGGGGAGGCTTCAGGTCTCCCGGCTACAGTCAGCGCCGCCCCTCCCACAACCGGGGAGGACACTACTGGTTGGGGGAGGGGGTGCGACAACTGCAGGGGTAGAGAGCTCAAAGTGGAAAATGGGGCTGGGAGGGGAGGGAGAGCCTAATTCCCTCCTTCTACAGCCAAAGAAAGAGAATTAGTAACAGCACCTGCCAGGTGCTTCCTATAACCAACACTGTTCTACTACCAATCATTCCTGCCATTTATTGAGCCCTTACTTGACGCAGGCTGTACCAGGCACAGGTCTAAGGCTTTACAAACATTCACACATTTAGTCCTCGAAAATAATCTCTGTAGTGATGAAAATGTTTTGGCACTCCACAGAGACTGGTTGCACAACACTCTGAATGCACTAAATGCCACTGAGTTGTACACATTAAAATGATTAATTTTATGTTATCTGATTATACCTAAATTAAAGCAAAACAAAACGAAACAAAAAAAAACCTTTTAAGGTGAAAACTCTGTTAATCCTAATTTTAAAGACAAAGAAACTAAGACACAGAGAGGTTGGGTAACTTGCCCTAGGTCACACAGCTACTAAGGAACTTCTTCCCCCAGGGCTGCAGCTGGAATCCCAGGAAGATGTGATTTCCCAGCCTGAGCTGCAAAAATATCCAGGCAGGCATCCTGGCTCGGGACTGAGGTACCAAAAAGATGAGCTGACTCCATGGGAACATTAGGGGCATGAAGTCAGTCTCAGGGGCAGGACCTTCATCCTCTATCTGCTGCTTCCTACCTGCCCTGCAGGAATGACCAAGCCACAGCTGCCTTTTGGTAAGTGGGTTTGGAAGACTCCAGAAACCACCCTGCATCTTTGAATATCTCCCTTGCAAATGGACCATTACCACAGGAAATTCAGCCATTAGAAATGCATTTATTTGAGTAAAACACTGGGCCCAATCCAAGCACAGATGCCCCTGGAAGGCAGCCTGCAGGGAAATGTCCTCAGTTGGAAAGCTCAGTGTGACACTGTCGAGGTGAGGAGGGGGATGGGAGTGAGAAGGTCCAGGGGTCTAGACCCTGGTGGGGGTACAAGTGGCCCTTGATCTGGGCCCTAGAATGCATAAAGGCCCTGGGAAGGCACTGAAGCTAGAGAGAGTGGGGCATTTTTTATTGTGATAAAATACACATAATATAAAAATTACCAGTTTTAACCACTTTTAAAAATTCAGTAGCTTTTAATATATTCACAAAGTTGTGCATCCATCACCACTGCCTACTTCCAGAACATTTTCATCACCCGGAAAGAAAACTAGTACCCATCAAGCAGTCACTTCTTCCTCCCTCCCCCCACCCCGGCAACCCTCAGTCTGCTTTCTGCACCACATCTCATTTGTCCCAGGGCCTGCTTCTAATCGTGCTCCTTCTTCCTCCTCCTAAGAGCGGAGCTCAGAGACCTCCTAGATTTTGGGAACCTTAAGGGCCAACAGGGTCATTGGCAAGGTGAGCATGTTGTAGCCTGCACAACTCTATGCAGTGGTCCTGGTCATTGGGCAGCTTGGATTTAGTGGATGCTGAGTCTGCGGCAGTCTGACTCAGAAGGTTGCACAGCCAGGCCCCACCCACCCCCATCCCACCCCCAAGTCCAGTCACTTACACACACACACACACACACACACACACACACACACACACACACACAACACACGCATGCTTTGGGATTCCACCAGGCACTGAATGTGGAGTCAGTGTCCAAAGGTGAGTAAAAGCCTCTGAGCCCCAGGAGTTCTCAGAGAGGAGGGGGTGGAACAAGAGCAAAGGTCAGATGCCCCAGAGTAAGGGGCGGAATGGCAAAGTGGTGAGTGCTGGCGTCAGGTCAGCCTGCGTGTGAGTTTTGGCCCTGCCACCTTCCAGCATCTCTGCAGTGTATGTGGCTGCAGTGTCTCCTTTAAAATGGGGGTGATATGGAAATTATTCCACCTTAAAAAAGATTCATCATGGTTGAACCTTCAAGATACGCTCAGTGAAAGAAGCCAGACACAGAAGGACGAACGTTGTGACATCCCACTCATACGCAGTACCTAAGTCATCAAGTTCACAGAGACAGGAAGTGGAAAGGTGGCTGCCAGGGGCAGGGGGAGTTAATGTTTAGTGGGTGCACAGTTTCAGTTTGCAAGAGGAAAAAGTTGTGGATGGTGGTGATGGTTGCACAACAACGTGAGTGTGCTTAATGCCCCCTACTCTCCAACCTCTGCCCATGACCTTCCTGGGGCCCAAAGTCGCCTTGATGACTGAGGACAAGGTCCCCTGGGGGGCAGTAAGAAGGAACCGTCGTGTATGAGCGTCCCACTGCTGCTGTAACCGATTACCACACACTTAGTGGCTTAAAAAACAACACAAATTTATCATCATACAGCTGTGGAGGTCAGAACCTGAAATCAGTCTCACTGGGCTACAGCCCAGGTATCCACAGAGCTAGCTTCTTCTGGAGGCTCTGAAGGAAGACTCCATTTCCTTCCCTTTTCCAGCTTCTGGAGCCTGGGTTCCTTGGCTTGTGGCCCCTTCCTCCATCCTTAAACCGCATCGCTCCATCTCTCTTCATTGGGGCATCCCATGGCCTTCTCTTCTGGTGTGTCCTTGTCTCCAATCTCTTTCTGCCTTTCTCTTATAATGACCCCTATCGTTGGATGCAGGGCTAACTCTAAATCCAGGATGACCTCTTTTGTTTAATTACATCTAATAGACCCTTTTCCCAAATAAATTCACATTCCCAGGTTGCAGGGAGTTAGTTCTTGGACTTGTCTTCTTTAGGGGGCCACCATCAGCCCACAGCAGGGCCCAGCTTGCGACTGCACCCTGGGTTGGTTTGCCACCCCTGGTGCACCCTTCCCATCCCCTGCCCCTGTGACCTGAGGTCACCGCCAAAGGCAAAGATCCTGCACTCAAGCTCTGCATTCAGGGGGACCTGGGCCAGGACAGCTATGGCCTCCGACTCCTCTGGGTTGAAGGCAGGACGTGTCACTATTGCCTTTCAGCAGATCAGTTGTGATGCCAGCCCCCCATGTGAGTCCGAATAGTACCAGGGAGTAGGGACGGGCAGAGGGAGAGTCAGGGCTGCGATGCAGTGGTCAGAGGTCCAGGAGGGATGAAGGAGGCTGGACCACGGTGCTGCAGCCAGCACTGCAACATCCAGAGGTCAGCTTGGGTCCTGACTCTGCCCACCAAGCTGGGGTCAGACCAAGGAGTCTGGCAGGTTGAGTTGGGGGCAGCCACAGGCACCAAAAGCTAAGCTTGGCCTCTTCAACAGATCCCCAGGGACCCCTCCTCCAGCTCAGTCCCTGAGGCCCTGGCTGCCCAGCCAGCACCACCCCCAAGTTTCCCCTGCCTTGGGGAGAGGCCAGGGTTCCAGGTCGTCCACTTCTCCATTCCTGGGCCCAGGCTGATTCTCTACCTACCCAGTGTGCTAATTAAATTAATTAAATGGATCTGAACATGTCGTCTACTTATATAAATAATAAATATAGTCTAAACAGCAAAATGAAACAGCCTGCTTCACAAGCCACATTTCAAGTGTTCAGTGGCTATGTGTGGCTCATGCCTCCTTTGAAATACAGACCATTTCTATCATTGCAGGAAGTTCTGTGGGACAGGGCTGTTCCGAGTCATCCTTGGACCAGCAGAGGCTGGGCCCTGTCTCGGGAACAGGATGAGCTGGGAGGGAGTGGAGCAGGGACCCCAGGGCCAGGAGGTGGGGGTGTTTGTCCAGAGCTGACTGGCGTTGACTCATCAGTTCCAAGGCCTGGGCCCGGGTGAGGGATTAAGCCAGAGCCGGTGACCGGAGGTTGGCCTGGGAGGGCAGCCTGCCGTGGCTTGGCCTCCTGGGTCCAGGGCAGGAAAGTTTGACCTCAGCAGAGAGAGTGGACAAAGGGCCCAGGCAGGCCCAGACCCGGCTAGACCGGCAGAAGGGCAAACTGGCCAAATTAGGGGCAGCTCTACTTTAAATCACAAATGGCAAGAATACAGCACCGACTGCTTCTCTTACTACACCCTGGGCTTTCCTCGCTGTGAGGCCTGCGCACTCCTCGCCTTCCTGACCCCAGTCCACCTTTCCAGAGCAAGGCCGTTTTGTCGTTCATCAACCGCTGCCCCACTGATGGGCATTTAGGTCATTTCATTTCTTTACATGTGGTCGTCCGCTTGCTTTTCTATCGCTTTCCCTTCCCAGACTGGGGGCTGCAGGCCGTATCTGGCTAGCTGCTGTGTCCCCAGGGTGGGGCATACAGTAGGTGTTCCATAAATGGATGGTGAATGTGTGGGAGGCACTGTGGGGGCAAGAGGTCATGATCCTCCCCTTGGGGCCAGGGGAGCCTGATTCCCGTGGAAATAACAGTGACTCTTGGGCGGAAAGGAGGATGATGAGGGAACCTGGGGTCCCTGCCAGCGAGGATCTCCCCCCTCTTCCTTGCCAGGACTCCAGCCACCCTCAGTCTGGGGTCTGGCCACTTTCCTCACAGTGTCCCCAGTCCCTCCTCTCTGTGACTTTGTCTGCCTGGGGTGCTCCGTCCTTGGGGTCATAGGAGCCATGCCACCACCCACACAGGAACTTCACCCCAGTCCTCTGCCACCAGCTCTCTGAGGGCAGGAACCTGTATCCATTATGCTCACCTTGTATCCTGTTTGCCTAGAACAGAACTTGTCACATAGCAGATGCTCAATAAGTATTGGATGAATGAGCAAATGATTCCCTTCTCTTCCACCATGGTTCTGACTCAGGACCTGCTAGGCCATGGCTGGTCCTCCTCTGGGGACCTCCCCTGGGACCACCACGGTGCCTTGACCCTCTTGTTCATTCATTGATTCTCTCAACATGACCCTGGGCACCTACTCTGTGCCATCCACTGGTGGTGGAGGTGGGGACAAGCGTGCTGGCTCAGAGCGCAGAGTTTAAATCCTGAGGCCCCTCCTGACCCCCTTGAGCAGGCGCTGAATGTCTTGGAGCTTCTGCTTCCACATCTGAAAAATGGGAAGAAGGGGGCCAGTTTGTCATCTTTGCTCTGGTGATGGTTCCACCACTGGGTGCTTGTGTCAAAACTCATCAGATGGGAGACTTTAAATATGTGCACTTTGTTGTATGTCTATCACCCATCAGTGAGGCTGGAAATCACAGTGCCAACTCCCCAGGCCGAGCACTACACCCAGGGCCTGGCTTAGAGTAAATACTCAACAAAAGTTGTTATTTTCTGTTATTATTACATGTCTTACTTCACTGAATTCTTTTAAGACCCTAAGGAGCTGGTGCCAGAGTGTCCCCATTTTGCAGGTGGAGAAACCGAGGTTTAGAGAGTTGAAGACATTTTCCCAGGGCCACATAGCTAGGAGATGGAGGAGCTGGGATGTGACATCTTAGCTCACTGGTTCTTATTCATTTTACAAATGGAGAAATTGAGGTTCAGAGAGGTTAAGCCACCTGCCTAAGATTACATAGCTGGGTGCATGGAAGAGCCAGGATTCCAATTGGGGTTGGTTTCAAGCTAAAACTTGATTTGATTCTGCGTTCTGTCCCCTGTGGCCTGGACTGTCCATCACTCAGGCCCCCAAGCTCAGGAGGGAATGGGGTCCTGACCTCTTGACTGGGCCATCCCCAGGGGCTGTCACACACTGGCCCCAGAAATGTAGCCCCTGGGGCAGCCTGAGCCCTGGCAGGTGGGGCGGGAGGAAGTAGGCTTGGTTGTGGTGAGGGGAGTTCTGGGGTTGGGTTGGGCGGCTGGTCCTGCAGGGATCCCAGCCCCACCCAGAGCCTCTCTCTGCCCTGACAGCCTGACCTCCTCACTGGGTGGTTCTTACCACCTGATCTGAGAGGCACAGGGACAGGCTTGAAATGAGGTGTCCAGAGACATGGAGTAGGCTGTGCTGGAAAGCCATGCAAGGTTCAAGATGAGGCCCAGATCTGCAAGATGGGGTGAGGGGGCGGTAGGGCTGGGCCACAGTGGATGTCAGTCTGTGAGTGAGGCCAGGTCCCAGGGGCCTCCTGCTGAGCAGAGGGTTAAACCCTCTGTGACTGTGTCCTGGGGTGAGGCCAGGGTAGCCAGGGGTACTGGGGGCTCAAAGTAACCACTATTCAACAACTGGTCAGGAACTGTTTCAGTATGTTGACAGCAGACTGCTGGACAGATGCACACCTGCACCCAGAGAGGCTGGCAGGGGAGTTATCCCAGCAGCAGCTCCCTGGGGGGTGGGCAGCGGGCTGGGGCTGCCTGGCAGGCAGTGGGGAGGTGACCAGGATGGGGCAGCCAGCCAGGGACCCCAGGCAGGTGGGGCCCTGAGGCACATTCTCAGGGCATGACTCAGGGGCAGGCAGAGTGGATGACTCACCATGGACCCTCTCCTGTCCTTACTGCCAGGGCCCAGCCTCTCCTCTGGTCCCACAGAGGCTGTGGGGAGCTCACTAGGCCCCCAGCTCAGGGCTGAGTGTAAGCCCATCTGGGCTGGAGGGCCAACAGGATTTTCCATCCCTTGCATTGTTCTGTAAGAAAAGTAAATACATGTTACAAAACACAGGGTGAAACTGGGCCAGCCCCCTCCTGTCCCCTCAAAGAGTGGGGAGTAGAAGGGCCTCCATGCCAGGTGGTCTGCACACATCACAGAGCACTAGCTCTTCCCCATTTTACAGATGGGGAAACCAAGGTTCAGAGAGGTTAAGCCACCTATCCAAGGTCACACAGCTGGATGTGGCAGAACCAGGATTCAAACCTAGGTTGCCCTCAAGCTACAGCCTGTGGGCTCTTCCCAGGCAGCTGTAGACCAGGCCCTGAGCCTGTGTTCCATCTCCTTCTGTTCACAGCTATGTTTCTCAGGGTGGCCCAGAAACCCACATGTTTCAGCATCCCAGAGGGTATGTGTTTGTTAACATGCAGATTCCGGGGCCCTATGCAGACTCACTCAACCATAATCTCAGAGGAGGGACCCTGGAATCTGCATTTTAAAATGCTTCCCAGGTGGGGGTGAGGCCTTATAGCTGGAGATGGGAAATGCTGCTGCCCACAGGAGGGCAGGCCAGGCCTCCGCCCTGGCAGAAGGCTCTGCAGTAAGGAACAGGCCTTCTTGTTTCAAACTGGCTGGTTCACAGAAACACCAGAGCCAGCAGCCAGCAAGGGAGTGAGAGAGTGCCTCTCCAGCTGCTGGGGAAATAATGACAGCAAACAGGGAGGGTGTGGGTGACCCTTTGGAAGGTGCTGGCCTCCTGGAAGCTGGCAGCCTGGCCCAGCTGCCAAAAGGGGACAGGATTCAGGGCCCAAAGGTGGCCTGGTTGCCAGGGATCTGGATAGCCCCATCAAAGAAACCCCAGGAAAGCAAATACCCTCCCCAAGCCCCCAGCCCACGTCACAAGCAGAGCGGATGAGTCACTTGGCATAAGAGGGCTCCGTGGAACCAAACAAATCCGATCTGCCCAGAGGAGGATGCGCGGGGCCAGAACACAGCTCCCACCCCATCCGGCCTGCCCACAGAGTGTCGTGCACACGTGTATGCACATGTGCACACACACACACATGCACGCACAGCCACACCAGCTTGGAACCCAGATTTTAGAGAATGGAGGAAGGAGGGTTGGTGAAGCACAACTTGAATTCCTCCTTAAATCTGCTAATTCTTCCCAAAGCAATTGGGCCAGGCCAGGCTGAGTCAGCAGGATTCCCTGCTGCCTCCTGAGCACAGGAGGGTGGAACTGGGTGGAAGTCCAAGAGCGTGGGGCTGAAGCAGGCTAACCCAGCAATTAGCCTCAGAACCCTTCCCTAGAACATGAGATAAGAAAGCCTCTTCCCAGGTGGCAGTCCTTGGGGGGAGTCAATCAGCTGAGGCATGCTGGGCACATGCCATGTTGCTTGGCATGGAGCCAGCCCTCAATAAATAAGAAATGGCAGTAATATCACCAGTGTCACAGCTGGTACTCAGCAGCTGAGCTATAAGTCTGCTAACCTAAAGGCCCCTAGTTTGGCTCCCTCCTCAAAGCCAGACTTTGGGGAGGTGTGGGGAACGGAGACTTAGAAGTTGGGAGAAGTCCAGAGCTCAGACATAGTCTGGAGTTCCTGTACTTGCTTATAACCCTCAGCCCACAGGCATCGAGCCTCCAGCTACAGGTGTAACCCCCTCCTTTTTGTGGAGCCCTCACTAAGTGCTGGGGGGGAGGGCGTGCTGTTGTGCCCATTTCACAGATGAGGAGAACTGAGGCTCAGAGAGACAAAATGACTTGCCAAGCTGCTAACACAGCTGAAAGAGACTGAACAAGGACTCCACCCCAGCCTGGGGGGAGTTAAGAGGGGGAATCTGTTCCCCTTCCTCCCCATCTTTGGAGTCCTGATAAGGCTCTTCTTCCCACAGTAATCCCAGTAGGCTTTGTAGTGTTGGATCTTTGTCTCTGCTCTTAGACTATCAGCAACTTGAAGGTAGAGCAGCTTCCTTGTTCAGCATGGGTTCTATTTTACCCAAATGCCATATCTTCCATAATCCTTATCAACCAGTATCTTTCAGTCCAGTAAGAAAGTCCAACAAAGAAGGACGTTGGTACCATAGAGTATGGTGGGTGCTGACAGCGGGGCATGAAGTGGAGAGGCCAAGGGAGAGGGCAGCAGGGAAGGCTCTGGGAAGAGGGAAAGCCTGGCTTGGGTCATTTTGAAACAGGTTTTTAAAAAGTAACTGGAGGAGGGTGGGTATAGCCTAGTGGCAGAGCACATGCTTAGCATGTGCTGGGTCCTGGGTTCAATCCTCAGGATTTCTGTTAAAAAAAAAAAAAAGTACAGCATGAAAAACTCTTTAAAAAAAAAAAGTAACTGGAAAAGGCTATTGAAAAAACAATCCAAGCACATATAAAAATAATATCCAAAGGAAATTTTTAAAAAATAAAATAAAATCCAAACACTATAAAAGAGCATACAATGAAAATTCAGATTTCTCTTCTGAGGGGACTCCTGGCTAACAGTTTCTTGTGGATCCTTCCAAGAAGTTTTCTGTGCATATACACGCACATGCTCCCTGCTTCTCCCTTGCACTCTGCTTCTGGTGCCTGATGCTGCCTTCCACATCTTGCTCTTTTCCAGCTACGTGGTCTTCCCGGTGCAGATGCGCCCTGAGTTATTTAACCACTTGAACCCAGTCCCAGTGGCCATCAGGTTGTTCTCAGGGCCTCCTCCCTGGTAACAGTGCTGCCGTGAACATCTCCCAAGGTAAGTTTAGCCTCCGAGGGAAATGTAATAGGGACAAGTAAGGAAAGGGTTTCCAGGAAGAGTTGTGCCATAAAACAGGGGAATGGACAATGTTCTCTTCTAAGCCCCTTCTGTGACCAACCTGGAGTGCAGGAAGGGGTCCTGGGTGAGCAAGCTCTGTGCTCAGTTCAGGCTTCTGCAGACCCCAGGTAGCACCCCCCACATGCATTCTGAAGCCTTGGCTCCTCCCTGACACCTGCTTCCCATGTTGGCCAGCTGGACTTGCAGTCTCCAGGTGGCCACCAGGCCCCATTCTAACCTCAGACTTGGGAAGGGAAGTCACTTCAGGATGGAGGGAATTGCTCAAGCTCTCAGCTGCCTCATGGGGAACTCCCCACCTTGGTGGAGCACCTGAGAGAGGAGCCAGGCCAAGTTCAGAGGGGAAAGAGGGGTTAGGTTTGGCTGGAAGGTCTGCTCAGGGCTCCCAACCTGAGCAGCTATGGGGCTACAGGCAGGATCCCTCACTCTTGGCTTCTCACAGAGAGGCCAGAGACCACCAGGGTGACTTGCCAAAAGTTCAATTCCTAGGACCCTTCCTACACTCCCTAGTCAGGAGCCAGGATGCTGGGGGGGGGGGGTCCAGAGCCCTGGAATCTGCATTTTACAAACTCCTCTGGGGAGCCTGATTGCACAGCTGCTAAGCTGCTGCACCCCCTGGGGTCCTTTTCCTTTTTAGGTCCCCAGACACTTTTGAAAAGTTAACAATTGGAAGTCATCAGTTTTTTATATTATTATTAATATGTCTTTCCCCCTCCCTTAAGAGAAAGACTGCTGTTTTTTGGGTTTTCCCTTTTCTCACCAATGTAGCAGAACCAGGCAGCCAAGATTGCTAGAGTAGTCATATCTGTTGAAAGAGTGAGTGGATGAACCAATTGAAACTGATAGATGCTCCCCCAGAAAAAATGCACATATGGACACACACATTTTGAAAGCAACTGTAAGAGGAGTCACAGACCCCCCTTAAGCCCACCCACAGATGCCCCCTTAAAATAAGGTTTTCCTAGAGTCTCTGTAACCCTTAAACACTGAAATCCTTTGGTGGCAGGGACAATAGATGGCCTAAAGGACACTGTTCTCAGATGCTCTGGGGTCTGGGGTGGGAAAAGTCTGTAGGAATCCACTTCCCCACCAACCTCCTTATTCTATTAAAAAAAAAAAAAAAAAAGCTAGGGAAGGGACTGGCCTGAGGACTCTGAATACCCAGTGAGGGACCCTTCCTTCCTCCTCCGCAGACCTCATCACTCCCCATCTGAGCCCTAATAGCCCTTTGGCCATAATTTATCTCTGATGCCTTCTGACATCTTCCCATTGTGTTCTCCCCCTTCCCAGCTGGGCTCAGAATTCCCAGTGCTCTCTAGAGTGGCGCTGAAGTCTCCCGGTTGTCAGGACCCTACTTGGGCTCGCCGTCAGACTCTACTCTCTCCAACTGCAGCCTTTTCCACAGGCGCACAGCACCAGGGCCACGGTCTAACCTGGCCTCCTGCTGGCACAGAGAACTTAGCACATTCGGCACATGCTAAGTAAGTGCTTTGTGTGATTACCTACAGGAATCTCCTCAGAACCCTATGGGATGGGCCTGTTGTTATCACTGTTTGACAAATAAGGAAACTGAGGCTGGGAGCAGCAAGAAGCCTTGCCAAGGAGTCAACTGACCGTTGCGGCAGCAGGATTTGAACTCATGCAGTTGCGCTCCACAGCTCCCTTTTCTCAATTGCCTTCAACGGATGCTACCACCTGAATGTAATTCACTAGCTATCCGGGGCACAGAGAACAGTCCGATCTCTGCCACACCTGCCTGGGGGGCCCACCTGGGTGTCAGCCGAAGAAAGGGGAGCCCTGATGCCCAAGAGAGGCAGCGGAGAGCCAGGTGACGGCCCTCAGCCAGGGGGCGCGCCAGGCCAAGGGTCGGGGTGAGGAGGGTGCTGGGCGTGCTCGGGAAAGCGGCCAGTGCGCCCCGGCCCGCGAGTGTCCCGGCTGTGGTGTGGGTGTTGTCCCGACAGGACCGGGTGCCTCACCTCCAGCCCGAGCCGGATCCCCGACTCATTCCGCGGAGCCAAGGGTGGGCGCCCGGCGCGCCTGGAAGTCCCGCCCACCCGGAGCCCCCGCCACCTTCTCGCGAGGGGCCGGAAGAGCCAGTGGCTTGCGCGCGCCCCGCCCCTCGAGAACAGAGACTGGGCGCCGCGGCCGCGCCGCGCGGGTGGCTCCGGCGTCGCGGTCCGCTCAGCTCCGCGCGCTGCCCGCCCCCCGTGCACGCCGGGCCCGCCGCTGCCCAGTGCCCAGCCCTGCGCCGCAACCCGGCGCCCCGTCCGCCCACCCTGAGCGCCACCGTGAACTCGCTCTTCAGGAAGAGAAACAGAGGCAAATACAGCCCCACGGTTCGGACCCGCAGGTGAGGGGTCGCTCGCTGGGGGTCGCGCTGAGCTGGGAAGCGCCGCTCAGGGCGTGGGGGGAACAGCCGGGTCGCGAGGGCTGTGAGGAGGCCCAAGAAGCACTGGCCTGGGGGGCCCAGAGGGCGAGGAACCCAGCCAGGAGTGTGCGACGCGCGGGAACGCGGGGCCCGAGGGCCGTCCTTGAGCTGGGAAGCACCGCCAACGTGGGACTCTTCCTTTGGGCACCGTGGCCTCGCACAGTCACAGCCCTGGGTAGGTGCCAGGTGCTTCCCTGCGTGGTCTTGCCAGACCAGCATAGCCCTCTGCCCCTTCCCTTGGTGGGTACAGGTTCATGGACCAGACTATGGAGTGGGCGGTAACCTCTTACCCAATTTTCTCAAGAATCTCTTGAGTGTTACCAGTGCCTAGCCCTGTACTTTATAACTCTAAGATGGATGTGGTTGCTGGTCACAGGGTGCTGACCCCCAAGTTATTCTTTAACCTTCAGTTTTCTGGGAGCCTGCTTCTTTGTCTGGAGGAGGGCAGGGTTGCCAGTAAGAGTCAGCATTGAGGTAGGCAGGATCTCCTAAGCCTCTGGTCCCAGCTTTGCTACATCTGCTGTGGGCAGATCACGGAACCTCTCAGCCTGTTTCCTCATTTGCAAAGCAGGAATGTTGCTAATATCTTCTGTGTGGGGTGGCTGGGAGGAGCCAATGTAACAACGGAGAGAATGCCCCTACCACATAGGAGGTGCCCACACAGGGTCAGCATCCCCCCACCGCTCCCCAGCGAAGGGGAGCTAGGAGCCAGGACTTGTGACCTTCACACCCAGGCCGTCCCAACTTGGACTGTACAAGTAAACAGAAATGGGCGAGTGGAGAGCTCCCCCTTGGAGAACACCACCCCTCCCTGTCTGTCAGCAGCTGAAACGGTGTGAGCCCCGCTGCTCCCCTCGCCCTGCTTCCTAATGACAGGCGTGGGAGCTGGTGTTCACACCTGAGCTAATGGCAGGGTCAGGCCCGATGGTGCAGGTCCCCGAGGGTAGTGTCCAGCTCAGCGGGGAGAGGCGTGAGGGGCCTTGGTCCTACCACCCTGCTGCATGGCTGAGAGTACAGCCCCAGCCAGCCCCCGCTACCCAGCTGTGTGACCTGGGGAGCTGCTTGGCTTCTCTGAGCCTCTGTTTTCTCACCTGTAGAATGGGCATAAGAATAGTACTTCCCTGGTAATATTTTTGGCATGAGGATTAAATGAAATAATTCAGGGGAAGGGTTGAGAATTATAGGAAGCGTCGATCCACGGCAGCTACGATGAGTATAACTATCGAATAAATGTGAATAGGCACCTCCTGTGTGTCTGGGATTGAGCTGAATGCCGTGATGGACAGGCGGTGCACTGCACAACTCCAGGGGTGCCATTCCTGGGGGGTGGGGGTGGATGTGGGGGAGACACTGACAGTCTCCCTGCACTTGGTGGAATTATGCTTAATTATGAGTATGGTTACAGGCTGTCGTGGTGGTGGTGGTGCGAACCTGGCGAGGGTAGTGGGGAGGGGACGTAGAGCTGGACAGACAAGGTCTCCAGCCTGACAGCTCTGGTGCTCCCTGTCTGAAGTGAGGGCTGTCAGGGTTAGGGTGGAGACCTGGGAAGTCAGGGAGGACTTCCTGAGGAGGTGTTTGACCTGGCATGGGGAGGAGTGGATTGGTTAGATCCAGCTCTGAAGTTAGAGTGAATTCTGCCTGTATTTGATTTTTGCCAAGAAATCTGGCCTCACTGCGAGCCTCAGCTTCCCCATTTGTAAAATGGGACTAATTTTGCCCATCCACCCAGACCTGGGTCCCAGTAAACACCCAGCAGCCTGGCCTCACTTCCCATCCTCACCCAGGCAAAGTGCTGCAAGAATGGCCCAGTCCCAGTGAGGGGACCCTGTGGGGGAGGCAGGGCCCAAGGCTTTGAGGGCTGGTGAAAGGGGCGCATGTCCTCCTGGAAGCCGCCTGGGGTACCCTGGGTGGTTAAGAGCTTAGAGTTTGATGTCATCCAGGTGTGAGGTCAAGCCCTAGCTCTGCCTCCTGAACTGTGTGACCTTAGGCAGGTCATGTCACACCTCTGAGCCTCAGTTTCCTCACCTGTGAAATGGGAGTGATGCGGTAACCCCCAGCTGGTGAGGTCGCTAGGGAATGCAGGTGATGGGCCCAACCACAGATCAGGCTCACCGTGAGTGCCCAGAAAGTCATAGCAGCCAATATTGGTAACCACACCCTGCTGTTAAGGGTGAGGAGGATGCTAAGACCAGAGCAGCCCAGGCAAGCTGGTCTCCCTCCAGCTGTGGAGGCTGTGGCCCAAGTGGGACAGGACATTCATTCACCCCAGCATTCATGTGGGCCCCCTCTTTAAGAAGACACATGGAGAGACACACATGCATGCGTTGCTCAGTGACAACTGGAAAGCTTGAGCAGTTTGGGGGAGGGCCCTGTGAGCAAAGCCCCCCTCCCACCGTGTGGGTGACTAGAACCAGCGTGATCCACTCAGCCATTTCTCAACATCTACTGTGCGCCTTGCATGGCCATGGACGTTAGAGCATCTCGTTCTGATCCCGTGCCTGCCAGGCTGGTGGTGGTGTCCCATTTCACAGAGGGTAACAGTGAGGCCAAGAGTAAAGGCAGTCACCTTGGGCTTACAGCTCACAAGTAGCCGATGGTGGGGACCTGGGGGCTCTTGCGGAGGGAAACTAGGTCTCCCCACCTGTACCTGGGGCTGGTGGCAGCTGTCTCTGGGGACTTCCCCAGGCTAGATGGTGGAATCCTTGGGGTTTGAATCTCTGACTGCCCAGAAACCCTTTCTGCCTCTCTTCTCTGTGGTTTTGCCCTCACTCTCCCAGTCCTCTTGGCAGAGGAAGTGAGACCTGGTAAATTAGATTCAGGACAGAATGGAGCTGAACCTATAACAATGGCTGCCATGGTGGCATTTCAGGCATTGTCAGGGCAGTCATCTGGGGACAGGAAGTTTAAGGGGAGAGGCTTAGCTCAATTCAAACCATTTAGGTGACACTCAAAGGAGGGTGAGAGGCGTCAGAAGGGCCCTGGGGGGTAGGGGATAAGCTGCCTTGGAGAGCATTTCTTTCCCAGGCTCCTCATCAAGGGGTGAGGCTGGGATTCCGAGCTCCTCTCAGCCCCAGGCAGGGCTGTGCAGGTTGGTGCCAGTGCTACCTGTCACTCTCCCTACTACCTGCCCTGGCCTGGCTCGGAGTGGGAAGACTGAAATGGCCCTTGGTCTTTGTTCTCTCTGTTTGGTGGGTCTTCTGTCTTCCAGTCTCCTGAGCCTGGGGAGGGAGACCCCTGTTGCCCCTTCCTGCCTCCAGGCAGGCAAGCCCAGCCCTTTCCTCCACGTTTCCCTGCCTCCAGAGCTAGCAGCCCCAGCTGGGCCACCAGACTCCTCCTGTCTGAGCACTTGCAGTAGCCTGTTCACAGTTCCTGCTTCTGCTCCATCACCCAAGTCCCTTCTCCCAATGGCAGCCAGGGAGCTCTTTGTAAGATGTAAATCTGGTCCTGTCTCCCGCTGCTTAATCCACTCTCAGGCTGCCCTTTGCTCTCAGGTCCTGGGGCCTGCCACCTTACACAACACAAACGCTTTCCCCTCACTCTCTCCTTTCTGTACTGTTTCCAGCCCCTTGGCCTTTACTAATGCTGTTCCTTCTGCCTGCCATGCTCTTCCCGCCCCTCTTCACTCACATCTCTTCCTCAGTAGGTCTGTGTCCCTTGTGAAGCCCTCTCTAACTTATCTGCTGGGGCAGATCCACCTCCTCCATTGTCTCATCCATCTCCCTTGTCACTCTTATCTCAGTGCCGTTTGACTCTGCTTGGTGGCACACCTGATGGGAATGAAGATGTGTCTCCCCCAGAGACTGGCTGAGGCAGCCCATGTGCTGAATGAGTGAATGAATGAATGAGGGTGAGCCATGGAGGACTGCTAAGATTCTCCTCCACCCCACTGAAACATCTCACAGGAGCACATGCTGGTGCAGGCACACATACACACACACACCCCCACCAAGAAGTGGGGTGGGTGGGTGGGGCTTCTATCTAGTGGAAAGAAAGGTATTCAAGGACTTGAGCTGAGAGCCTACCACCCCGTGCCTCCATCCCCCATCTTCTGTGTGCTCGGTACACAAGCGGCAACAATGCGGGAGATAAGTGCCGAGATAATGGAGGCAACAGGCTTCTGGAGGAGGGGGTGGGTGAAAAGGGAGCACCTAGGGGCATGAGTTGGGCAAAGTGTGCGTCCCTGAGCACAAGCCTGCAAAGGCATCATGTTGCATGAACAAAGCAGACTGATAAAGGACACAGAGAGCACGTTTGTGAGCATTTAAAAACATTCATACAAAGGAATTCCATATATTGTTTCTGGATGCAGACACAGATATGTATTGAAAGTCTAAATCAGGCTTAGGAAGAAACCAGCAGCTCCAAAATTACCCTACCCCAGGGGAGGGGCTCAAGGGATAATGAAGGATAACATTGGTTTGGTTTGGTTTGGTTTGGTTTGGTTTGGTTTTAACAAAATCTGAAGCACATTTGGCCGTGTGGGAACATCAGCTGAGTCTGGGTGGTAGGATTGCTTTCGGTATTTTTCTGCATGTTTGAGCTAGGTCAAGAGTTTTCAAGTTTTTTACGGTGAGGGGCGGGATGGACGGGGGAGCTGGCAGCGGGAACAGCATGGAGGGAAGCCCACAGTCCTGCATCTGAGTCCAGTCAGCAGGGACAGAAGGGGTCTGGGGGAGGAAGAGGAGCTGGCCTCAGGAGACGAAGGTGCCCAAGGCCTGGGGACAAGGATGCGGGGCCAGCAGGAGGGCTCTGGATGGGGAGACAAAGAGTCTCAGAAGTGGGGAGGGAATGACCGGTGGGGAATGGGGAAAGCTGTGAACACTTGGGAGGCTCTGAGATTGAGTCCTAGCTCTTTTTTTTTAAAAAACTTTATTTATTTATGTGTTTATTTCACAATATCATATTTTTAAATTATAGTTGATGTACAGTATTATATGTTACAGGTATACAGTATAGTGATTCACAATTTTTAAAGTTTATAGTTACTATTTATACCATTTATATACATTTATTACCATTTATAGTTACTATAAAATATTGGCCATATTCCCCATTGTGTACAATACATCCTTGTAGCTTATTTTATACCTGATAGTTTGCACCTCTTACTCCTCCACCTCCATCTTGCCCCTCCCCCTCCCCTCTCCCCACTGGTGACCACTAGTTCCTTCTCTACATCTGTGAGTCTGCTTCTTTTCTGTTATATTCACTAGTTTGTTATATGTTTTTAGACTCTAGATGTAAATGATATCTTACAGGATTTGTCTTTCTCTGTCTGACTTATTTCATGTAGCATAATGCCCACCAAGTCCATCCATGCTGTACACCAGAAACTAATACAACATTTTAAATCAACTGTACTTCAATTAAAAAGCAAACAAACAAACAAACAAACATCCCATTTAAAATATGGGCAGAAGAACTGAACAGACATTTTTCCAAAAGAGGAAATGCAAATGGGCAACAGGAACGTGAAAAGTTGCTCAACATCACTAACATCAGGGAAACACAAGTCCAGATCACAGTGAGACACCATCTCACACCTGTCAGAATGGCCATCATCAAAAAGAACACAAATAACAAATGCTGGCAAGGGTGTGGGGAAAAGGGAACCCTTGTACGCTGTTGGTGGGATGTAAATTGCTGCAGCCACCATGGAAAACAATATGGAGGTTTCTCAAAAACCCAAGAACAGAACCACCATGTGGCTGAAAAATCCCACTCCTGGGCATATATCCGAGAAAAACAAAGACATTAATTCAAAAAGATACATACACCCCACTGTTAACAGCAGCACCATTTATAATTGCCAAGATATGGACGCATCCCAAGTGCACATCAATAGATGAATGGATGAAGAAGATATAATGTATATATGCAATGGAATACAACTCACCCATAAAAAAGGATATTTTGCCATTTGCGGCCCTTCATTCACTTTTTTTTTGTCACTTCAAAAACCACAATTTTATAGCTGGCATAAACATTTTCATTGCATCAAAAACAACAACATACCTAGAAATAAACTTAACCAAGGAGGTTACCCTACACTCTGAAAACTGTAAAACACTGATGAAGGAGATGAAGATGATACAAAGAAATGGAAAGATATCTTGTGCTCTTGGATTAGAAGAATCAACATTACCAAAAATGGCCATACTACCCAAAGCAATCTACAATTTGGAACCCCTGTCAAAATTGACATTTTTCACAGAACTAGAACAAACAATTCCAAAATGTATATGGAGCCATAAAAGACCCCTAATTGCCAAAGCAATCTTTTGTAGGTCTTTTTTTCCCTCTTCTTTTTTTTCTCTTTTCATGTGGTTTGATGACGGGAGAAGTTCCTTTAACATTTGTTGTAAAGCTGGTTTGGTGGTGCTGAATTCTTTTAGCTTTTGTTTATCTGTGAAGCTTTTGATTTCTCCATCAAGTCTGAACGTGAGCCTTGCTGGATAGAGTATTCTTGGTTGTAAGTTTTTCCCTTTCATCACTTCAAATATATCATGCCAGTCCTTTCTGGCCTGTGGAGTTTCTGCTGAAAAGTCAGCTGATAACCTTATGGGAGTTCCCTTGTGTGTTATTTGTTGCTTTTCTCTTGCTAATTTTAATATTTTCTCCTTATCCTTAGTTTTTGTCAGTTTGATTCCTATGTGCCTTGGTGTGCTCCTCTTTGGGTTGATCCTGTGTGGAACTCTCTGTGCTTCCTGGACGTGGGTGACTGTTTCCTTTCCCAAGTTAGGGAAGTTTTCAGTGATAATCTCTCCAAAAATTTTCTCAGGTCCTTTTTTCTCTTTCTGGGACCCCTATAATGTGAACATTAGTGCGCTTCATGTTGTCCCAGAGCTCTCTTAAACTATACTCATTTCCTTTCATTCTTTTTTCTTTTTTCTGTTCTGCAGTAGTGATTTCCACTAATCTGTCTTCTAGCTCACTGATCCATCCGTTCTTCTGCCTCCTTTAGTCTATTCTTGGTTCCTTCTAGTGTGTTAATCATTTCAGTGATTTTATTCTTCAGCTCTGGGTGTTCTCTATATTCTCCAGCTCTTTGCTAAAAACTTTGCTCTGTGCTTCTATACTCCTCTGAACATCTTTGCCATCATCACTCTAACCTCTTTCTCAGATAAACTGCCTATCTCCTCATCACGTATTTCTTCTTCTGGGATTTTATCTTGTGCCTTGGGCTGGGAGATGTTCCTCTGCCTCCTCATATTGTCTAGATTTCTATTTGTATTTTTAGGTAGGTCAGTTATGTTTCTCGATCTTGGAGAGGTGGCCCTATAGGAGATGTTCTGTGCATCCCAGCAATACGTTCCTCTCTTGTCACCCAAGGGCCAGCGTCCAGCCCATCCCACTGTAGAGTCTGGCCTGTGTTTGTGGATTCCTTCCACAGGCTTTGGGGTTGTTGTTTTCTTACTTCTGGTATCTGCTCCCTGGTGGATGAGGCTGGACTAGAGGTTTATGCAGGTTTCCTGGCAGGAGGAGTCGGTGCCTGCCCACTGCTGGGTGGAGCTTGGTCCTGGTCCTCTGGTGGTAGGGCCGTATCTAGGGTTGTGTCTAGAGGCGGTTTGTGGCTCTGGAAGTCTGCTGATGCATGGGGCTGTGTTCCCACCCAGTTTGTTGTTTGGCCTGAGGCTTCCCAGCACTTAAGCCTACAGGCTGTTGGGTGGGGCTGGGTCTTGGTGCTAATGGTCCAATCAAGATGTCAGCCTCAGGAAAGCTCATGTAGATGAACACTCCTCCGTCACCAGCTTTTGTGTCCCCTGGGTGAGCCGCAGCTATCCCCTACCCCCTAAGGAGACCTTCCAGAACCAGCAGGCAGATCTGACCCAAGTTCCTATGAAATCACTGCCTCTGCCCTTGGACCTGGCGCATGCGAGATTCATTGTACACTTCCCAAGAGTATGAGGTCTCTGTTTCCCCCAGTCCCATGGGGCTTCTGGGGCTAAGCCCCGCTGGCCTTCAAAACCAGATGTCCTGGGGTCTCCTCCTCCCAATGCCGGGACCCTGGGCTGTGGAGCCCGACGTGGGGCTCAGAGCTCTCACTGCTGTGGGAGGGCCTCTGCAACTTAATTGTTCTTCAGCTTGTGGGTCGCCCACCCGAGGGGTATGGGGCCCGATTATATCGTGAGCACACCCCTCCTACCGTCCCCCTGTGTTTCCCTCTTTATGTTTCCAGTTGAGAAGATCTTTTTTGCTAGGTTTGAGTCTTTTTTCCCAATGATTGTTTAGCAGTCGTGGTTTTGCTGTAGTCATGAGGAGAGGCGAGCTCGTGGTCCTACCACTCCACTGTCTTGACCAGAAATCCTAGGAGAAACCTTTTTTTAAAAAACTAAACTCTGAACTTTGTCCTGTCTCCGCAGTCCCCTCGATGTCCTCTTTCTGTTCCAGAACCCCAGGTTGCATTTAGTCATCACGTCTCCCTCGTCTCTTCCTGCCTGACAGTTTCTCGGTCTTGTCTTTTGTGACTTGTCACTTGGTGAGGTCCCGTTAAGTATTTCGTAGAACACCCCTCAATTTGGGTTTGTCTGCCAGCTCCCAGCCATGAGATTGAGGTTGTGCATTACTGGGGAGGATTCCGAGGGAGGGATGTGTTCTCCATGGTGCCGGTGTCTGGATTCCACCGCGTGGATGCACCTTCTCCCTGGCGGTATTCACCTTGCTGTCCTCGTGCTGTGAAGTTACTGTTTTTCAGAAGGAATCTATTTTACAAGACCAGGCGCCGCTGGCAAGCAGGAGTCGCCAGGAGAGAAAGGGGGACCACGGCGGAACCCCATGCACATACCAGGGACCAATGTAAGAAGTCAGCTTTGTTGTGAATGGCAACCCCTGTGGGGAGTAAAACACAGTGAATATGTGTTTCGTGAATGAATGGTCATTGTCACCATTTATGGAGCTCCTTCAGTGTGGTAGGTGGTGTGGGCACACCAGGGTGGCCGGTCAGTGACAAGGTGAGGCACAGGTTGGTAAAAGAATTCACCAGAGATAAAACATGAGAATAGAAGGGAGTTTATTAGGGTACGCTGTCATAGGCAACAGTGGGCCACGCAGGCAAGAGGTGCCTGTGTGAGCCCCAAGGGCCGGTTACTGGGGTGTTTTACAAGGTCAGGTCATAAGGTGCCTGATCGGCTTGTGCACAGGGCTCTGATTGGCTGTAGGTGAGGTAAGAGGTTTAGGGTCTGTGAAGAGTGGTGGGGTTTATAACTCTGACAAGGTGGACTGAAATGAACCAGCCTGAGCTACTGTGAGATTATTACCTAGGGCTATTAGTTTGTTAGGGGAAACACACCTAGTAAAGAATGTGCTTTATCTGTTGAGGGATCACAGGCAGACATCTGAGAGCCCAGGAATGGGGGTCATTGGACTTTGAAGAACGTCTGTTGGTCCAACAGTAGGTGATTAGAATGAATATTTATGGAGTGTCTCCGGTGTGCCGGGCTCATGAACTTATATGATGTCTAATCCGCTTTTGGGCCCCTAGAGGCTGCTCTGAACCTCCAGCTCAGTCCTCGAGTCCCCGAGTGGTCTTTGAAACCTGATTCCAGTGTTTCTGGAACTGACTCTGACCCTTCCCTTCCCACTTCACTTACCTAGATACGATGTATCTCACCCATTTGACAGATGATAAAACCGAGGCCCAGAAATATAAAGCTCCTCCAAGGTTACACCCATGTTTGGTGCAGTCAGGATTTGAACCCTGTCTGGCTCCAGACACTAGCTGCCCCCGTGTGACCTTGGGCGGGTGCCTTCACTTCAGAGGGCCTCCGTCTGCTCATCTGTGTAATGAGCAGGTGGGGCTGGATGACTTCAGGGGCACCTTCCAGTGCCCTTGGCCACTGCCCTCAGCACCTGTGTCTGTGTTAAACTCCTGAGTAAATGGAGGGAGGCTGGATATGTCCTTGTCCCAGTGTGTCACTTTGATCTGCCTCCCTGGTCCCTTCCCTTCTCTAAGGTGGGCAGGGGCATCTCAGCTTTCTTGGCTCAGCCAGGAGACTTTCATGTCCGTGGCTGGGACAGGACTGAGAAGAGGTTGAGAGGGAAGGGCTGGATCTGGGCCTTCGTCAGCTGGGCTGGCGGTCCCCAGGGGCCTCTTCTGGCTGCCTTCGTGTGGCTCACTAGCGAGGTGAAAAGCTGGACTGGCCCACCCAGTTCCCGGCCCTCTTGGGATCTGTGCACCCTCCCTGCTGGTGCCCAACCTGCCTGCATTCCTGTGCTCCTGGCACAGGGCTCTGCAGCTCTCAAGGGGACACAGGTCTGCTCCCGTGGCCAGCTGGATGGGGGGCGGGGAATGCAGGACCCTTTGGGGCCTCTCATTCAGGACTCCAAACCCAAAAGGCAGAAGTGCTCCAAAAGGCAGAAGTGCTGAGACTGTGCTCCGCTGGCCTGGATTGGAATCCCAGCTCCACCCCGCTTTCTGGCAGTGCGACTGGGGCCAAGTTATCCAGTTGCTCCGTGCCTCTGTTTCCCCATCTGTGAAGTGGGAGAGCAGTGCTACTTCACGGGGTGTTAGGATTAAATGAGCTAATCTTTCTGTGATTTGCTTGGCACCAGCCGGGCACATGGTCAACCCTCTGTTGAGTGTTAACCAGCATCTTCCAGGCAGTTGGGCATAAGGTGGAGCTGTCCCAGCCTCCACGGAAAACAGGATAAAAGGCGGGACCCATTCAAGGGGGTGGGGGTAGAAGGGAAGCCCTATCACTTTTAAATGGCACTTGCCAATGTTTTTGGTAACAGCTTTGAGATATAACTCACATACCATAGAGTTCACTCATTTAAAGTGTACAATTCAGTGGTTTTTAGTATAGTCACTGAATTATCAACCATCACTATAATCAATTTTAGAGCATTTCATCACCTTAGAAAGAAACCCACACCCTTTAGCACTCACTCCTCACCTAATCCCCAACCCTACCCCAGCCCCTGGCCACCACGAGTCTACTTTCTGCTTCTATGAATTTGCTATTCTAGGCATTTCATGTAAGTGGAATCATTCCATATGTGACCTTTTGTGTCTGGCTTCTTTCACTTAGCATCGTGGTTTCAGGGTTTCCCCGTACTGTCGTGTGTATCAGCACTGCGTTCATTTTTGGCAGAATTGTATCCCATTCTGTGCATGGTCCACATTGTATCTATTCATTAGTTGACCATGTTGTTTCCACTTTCTGTCTCTTGTAAGTAGTCCTGCTGTGAACATTTGTGTACAAGTCTTTGTGTGGACCTGTGTTTTCATCTCTCCTGGGCAGATGTCAAGTAGAATTGCTGGGTCTTGGGCACCTTGATGTTTACCTTTTTGAGAAACTTTAAGACTGTTTTCCAAAGCGGCTGTACCGTTTTGCAGTCCAGCCAGCAGTGTGTGCGAGTTCTGATTTCTCCACATCCTTGCCAACAATTGTTATTGTCTATTTGATTATTGCCATCCAAGTGAGTGAGCAATGGTATCCCATTGGGGTTTGGGGCATGTGGCCTTTAAGTGAATCTGTTGAGCACCTGTGGTAGGGTGGCAGCCCAGCAGGACTGTCACATGGTGTTGTTAACCAGCCTGGTCTCTAGGGCCTGCCTGGGTTAGAATTCTGGCTCTGACATTTAAATGCTGTGTGACTTTGGGAAACTTACTGAACCTCTCTGGTCCTCCATTTTCACATCAGTAAAGTGGAGATAATAATATGATCACCCACTTGGCCACTACCTACCTGAGGTGGTAATGAAGATTAAGAAGTGAGCAGGGAGCCTGGCTGTAGAAAGTAGATGTGAGCTCATACTACTGTGGTGATGGTGGTGGTTGCTGTGTGTTGGCTCTTCTCAGCACCCCTATGAGTAGCTGTAGCCCAGTGTTTGATCATGTGGCCTCTGGAGCAAGACTGTCTGAGGAGATGATCCTGGCTCCCATTCATAAGCTGTGTGACCCTGGGCAGGTGCCTTGTCATCTCTGAACCTTATTTGCCTCATCTGTAAAGGGGCAGACAAACCTCCCCCAGGGGCTTAGAGTTGGGATGCTGTCAAAGTAATGACCATGAATGTGTCTGCTGTCTGGTGAGGTGTGTGCAGTAAGTGTCAAATTACCATGATGTCTCTGCCATCGCCCTCAGGTGACAGATAGAGAGACTGAGGCATCTTGAGGGTGAGGTGCTTGCCTGGGATGGTCCAAGCAGTAAGTGGCCTAACAGGACTTGGAACCCACGCCTGTCTGACCATAAGCTCCTGCTGAGCTGTCCTTTGTTCTCCAGCAGGACTACCAGGTCCCTGGGGCTGGCTGTCCCCTCACCCCGGGTCCCTTCTGGTGCTGGGCTTCAGCTAGAATAACAGGCGGGCCAGGGAGGGATCCAGAAGGCGCTTTCTCAAACCTGCCCCACCCAGCTGGTTTGGGCACTGGCCTTGCCCTGAGGTGGAGCCGGTATGAGCTCCAGAGGAGCAAAGTCCCCCACCTGACCCACCCTGCAGGTTCCCAGTTGTGGCCCAAACCATCATGGGTTAAATTTTTTGGTTGAGACTCACCTCGTCTGACTGGTGAGGCCAGGCTGATGGTGAGTGGCTGGGGTAGGGCTGAGGGGCAGAAGTGCTCACAGTCCCCATGGGGTCTGCCCAGCCTGGGATGCGGGCGATGGGGTCGGCCCATGACCTGGCAGCCTTACCTCGCCTCACTCAGATCCTCCATCAACAACGTCCATTTCTGAGCCTTCCTGGACACTCCACTAAATACCAGCTTTCTCCACTGCAGGACTTCTCAGAGCCTTTATTGGCTCATGAACGTATTGAGGGGTTGGGTTTTCCTAACCACCTTGACTGACAAAGCCTTCATTTCAGGGGTAATTTATAGGACTGGGGTTCCTGGGACCCCACTTTGAGAAAGACTCCCTCTTTGGTTGACTTTGCAGAGGGTGTGTCCTGGGTCTTGTTCCCTAAGACTCCCCTCCTTCCCACTTCCCCTCCCCCAGTTCCTGTGTGTCCAGGCCTGGCACATGGCAGATGCTCAGCCAAGTTTTGGGACATGGCTGGACAGACTCACAGCTTCTGTTTGCTGGCCTGTTTGTGCACACCTCTCTGACTCCCCCCGACTCCCGTATACCTGCATTGTTGGCCCTGAAACCCTGGAGGGAGGCAGGGTCCCCTGGGGAGCCTGTAAAAATAACAGCAATAATAATACAGCTTCTTGGGTCCTGCCCTGGAGATCCAGATTCAGAGGGTCTGGGTTAGGGCTTGGGAATCTTAATGTTTCATGTCACAGTAGGTGCGTCCCAGGCCTTGATTTGAGGAATTCCACTCTGAAGAGCTGGTAGCCCCCTCTGCTTGAGGGTCAAGAGCCCTGCCCTGGCCACACCCCAAGGGACATGTCTAGGACCTGCCTCTTTTGTGGCCTTTCCTCACTGGAGCCTTCTGCCCACAAACCCTAGACTCCTCTTCATCCTTCAGATCCCAGCCACCACCACCTCCTCCAGGAAGCCTTCACTGACCACCCCCGTCCCCACCCAGCCAGTCAGGAGGCTCCCTTGGTCATGCCTGCCTCAGTCTCATGACTGTTTCTGTAAATGCTGGTTCCCTCCCAGTCTAGTGGTAAACTCTCAGAGGGCAAGGCTGTGTCTGTGTGCAGTACTGGGCCTGGCACACAGTAAGTACTTGAGTGTGGGTGGAATGAAACTTTTGGGCTCTTAGCTGCTCAGGTCCCACTGTGGAGTTGGTATACAAGGATCTTTGATGGAGACAGGGGACTGACTGCTAATCTTGATTATCGCTGGCTGGCTGTGTGACATTGGCCAAGGTGCTTTCCCTCTCTGGTCTTTGTTTCTTCCTTTGTTTAAAGAAAAGAACAAAGTTGGCGTTGGACAATGATCAGAAAGTCTCTGTAACAACTCTAATCATGAACTTTTGTGAGACTTACCGGGTGCCCAGCTCTTTGCCTGCATAACCTCACTCTCATTCCTAACACCCCACTGGGAAAGGTGTAATTATTCCGTCTGATAGCAGGAAGCAGAGGCACAGAGAGGGACAGCAGCTTGGCCAAGTCACACAGCCAGAACCCACATCTGGTTCCAGAGCCAAGGTCTTCACTCCCACAGTAGTGTTTGCCAGAGTTGTCTGTGATGTGATTTCGGGGGTGGGGAGGGTGCTGACAGATGTGACGGGAGAGAACACGGAAACACTGACTGAGAAAGCTGTTCTGATTTCAGGTCTCTCTCAGAGGCTCTGAGAACACCCAGGAGGTCTTAACTTGGTGCTAGCTCTGCTCGAACTTGGCTGCGCAACACGCCAATCTATGCTTTTAAGCAGGAGAGGGTAGGTCTCAGTCTCAATGTGTGCAGGCGGCCTGGTGTCCAGCTAGAATTTCATGCTGTCATTTGATTTCCAGCCTAGATGCTGAGATTCTGCATTGGGCAAAGCCCAAGCCCAGGCTGTCCGGAGGAGGCAGAGCTGCTTTCAGCTGCACGCAGGGCCAGGCCCCAGGTGGAACCACCATGCAGTGTTTCAGAGAGGTGGGCTCAGCGTCGCCCTGCAGTCAGTTGGAAAAGTGCAGGTCAGGCCTTGCTCGCACTTCACTGGAGACCATGCCCCCTGCTAGTGCGCCTGCCGGGTCCACTCAGCTTTGGAAATTCAAACTGAAGGAAAGCCAACCATCCCATAACTTCTTTAAAATAGTTAAGGAACCATTCCCTGCTGATCACATGGAATGCAGTGAATGAGGCTGCAAACCTTATCTTATACCACATTCCCTCAAACGTTTTTAGAGACAAATTTGACATGCAAAACTCCATAAAATATAGAAGAAAACATAGAAGAAAGTCAACATAATCTCGGATTTGGTCACGTAGAACCTAAGCTTTGAGTTTCAACACACGACACAAAAAGGCAGTCTACAAAGGAAAATAAGCAATACCATGGACTTGATCAAATGAAATGTTTCTACTCTGTGAGAGATGTTGTTCAGGACATCGGAATACAAGTACACACTAGAAGTAAAATTATTTGCAAACACATGTCTCAGAAAGATTTTGTCTCAAAATATGCAAAGAACTCTAACGCAAACAACCCTATTCCAAATAGGGAAAGATCTGAATGGACACCTGGCCAGAGAAGATACAGATACCATACCACATTACGCCCAGGATGGGGGAGGAGGGGGCCAGAAACACAATGTCCAGCTCAACTCCTGAGCTCTGTGTGACCCTGGTCTAGTTCAATATGGAAATAGTAGTACACAAAGCTGGGGCAAACATGTTCAATGTTAAAGACAGAAGGATTTAATTCTTGAGTTAGGAGCAAAGCCTGACACCTGGCCTTCACCGCTGTTACAGTACACTGGAAGTTCTACCCAGTTTTGAGAAAAAAAGCCATATGTGTGTAAATGGAAAAAAAGAAAACTGTGTCTATTCAGGGAACTCAGATCACATCCTCTCATATATAAAACTTACTATAATCAACACAAAAATATTTAAGCTAATCAACTAATGCAGCGAAGTTACATATTCATAACAGTCTATCTTTTTTGTATACACTCACAATAAATAATCTGAAAAATAATTCATGAAACCACTTCCATTTCCAGTAACATCAATATTTCTATCCAGGAATATATTTCATCAACATACAAGACTTGCTTTTATGGAGGTAGAGTTAGTCTGTACGTTTGAAATTACTGGAAAGTAAATTACTTTTCAAGACACCATGTCAATACCATGCCAGAAACGCTAAGAAAACAGCAGATTTCCACACAGAAGCCAAGCCTTACCCAGATCCAGTTCACCCAAGCTCCACACAGTTTAGAGGCACTGTGGAAAGGCTTTACGAGGATCCACTCTCTTCTGTGCTGTGGATGACCTGGGTGTGGTAGAAACAGTGGTATTTTTTTTAATTCCAATTTTTCACATCATTCTACCACAAACCAATCAGAAATAATAAATGAATTCAGAAGTTTCAGAATCAATACACAGAAATCATCTGCATTTCTAAACACTAATAATGAACCATCAGAAAGAGAAAGAAAACAGTCCTATTTATAATTGCATCAAAAAGAACAAAATACCTAGGAGTAAATTTAACTAAGGCCATGAAAGCCCTGCACACTGAATACTTTGAGACATTGATGAAGAAATTGAAAAAGACACAAATAAATGGAAAGATACCCCGAACTCATGGATGGAAGAATTAATTTTGTTAAAATGTCCATTATACCCTAAGGACTGTACACAGTGAATACAATCCCTATCAAAATCCCAATGGCATTTTTCACAGAAATAGAGCGAATCACCCTAATATTTGTGTGGAACCACAAAGGACCCCGAATAGCCAAAGTGGCCTAAGAAAGAACAGGCTGGAGGCATCTCCTGACTTCACACTACAATACGAAGCTACAGTCACCAAAACAGTGTGAAACTGGGATGAAAACAGGCACGTGGAGCAGAGGAACAGAACACAGAGCCCAGAAATAAACCTACACATATGTGGCCGGAACACCCCAAGGGGAAGGACAGCGCCGTCAGCAGGCAATGCTGGGAAAAGAGGACACCACATGCCACGTGCTGTCTACACCAGACACAAAACAGATAAAACCCCAGTTTTCCACACCAAGCCCACCTGGGTCGTCTGAAGATGGACTCACCCGACCCCCCCAGCAGTCAGCTGCACACAGGGAGCTTCTCCCCACTTGTCCTCACCTTTTCCTCCTGGAAGCACCGGGGTCATCAGGAAATCCAGCTTCTGTCAGCATGGACGCAGCCCCGCCTTGTCCTGAAGCCACAGCCCCAGAATCCTAAGGAGACTGAGTTCCTGTTGCATAGACGCTGACCTGCAGTTTTTCCCCAAAGCGCAGCCATGGTGGGGCCTGAGGAGACAGCTCCTCTCGGCAGAGAGCCAAGTCCATGGTGGAAGCCACATGGGTAAGAGGTGCAGGCTCAGCGCCACCCTGTGGTCAATGCAGAGAGAGCAGGGCCAAGTTCACAGTCCAGTGGAGACATTGCCCCCTGCTGGCAGAAGTGCTGAATCCATTAAACTGGAAATTCAAACTGAAATGGAGACAATGTCCCTTAACGTCTCCAAAAATAGTTAAGGAACAATTAATGGGAGACCGTATGGAATGAAGTGAGTGTAGCCATAAGCCTTATGACTTATACCGAACTCACTCAAAATTATCGATAGACAAATTTTAAATGCAGAACTATTGAAATTATAGAGGTAAACGTAGAAGAACATTTACATGACCTTGGGTTCAGTCATGTAGAGAGTGAGCTTTGAGTTTTATCACACAACACAGAAAGCCAACTTAAAACAGGAAAACAAGGAATATAACAGACTTTACAAAATTAAAGATTTCTACTCTAGGAAAGATGTTATTCAAAAAACCAAAAGACAAGCCACAAACTGAGAGAAAAATATTTGTGAAGCACATATCTGATAAAGGATTTGGACTCAAAATATACAAAGAACTCTAAAACAACCCCATAAAAATGAAATGGGTAAAGATCTGAACGGGTGCCTGGCCAAAGAAGACATACAGATACGCTCAACATCCTGCACTATTAAGGAATTACAAATTAAAATCACGAGATATCACAGCACACCTATTAGAACTGCTAAACTCCAAAAATATGAAAATACCAGTTGCTGGTGGTGAGGAACAAGAACTCTCCTTCATTGCTGGTGGAATGCACGTACAGCCACTTTATAAGACAGGTGGGCAGTTTCCCCCAAAGCTAAACAATTCTCACCTTGGGATCCAACAATCTTGCTTCCAGCAAATGCTTTGAAAACTTATGTCCAAATGCAAACAAGGCTGTAATTATGCACAGCAGCTTTACTCACGGTGGGTAAAAACTTGAAGAAATCAGGATGTCCTTTAATAGATGAATGCATAAGCAAACTGGGGTACATCCATGTCAAGGGGACCAGAATATGGATTAAGGAGTGTCACAGGATGGAATATGCAATGTGACACAGAATCTAACTGTATTAGAAATGTATGGGGAAAAAAAAGAAATGTATGGACAAAACTCGATGGTGGAGCAAAAAATGCTGACTTAAATTAACTTTGGAAATGAATAAAATCTGTATTGAATTAAGTTTTGTTAATTAGCAGTTATAACAGGAACTTTCATTCACTGCTGGTGGGGTGCCTAATGGGACAGCCATTGAATATCTTTTTATGTGTTTACTGGCATTGGACTTGGCAATGATTTCTTGGGTATGGCACCAAAAACACAGGCAATAAAACAAAAATATAAATAAATTAGGCTTCATCAAAATATAAAACTTTTGTGCTTCAAAGGACACTATCAAGAAAGTTAAAAAGATAACGAACAGAATGGGAGAAAATATTTGCAAATCGTATGTCTGATAAGAGGTCTTGTCTCCAGAATATATAAAGTGCTCTTACAACTCAACAACAAAAAGGTAAATAAACCAAATTTAAAATGGACAAAGGACTTGAGCAGACTTTTTCTCCAAAGAAGATACACAGATCACACAATATTACTAGCCGTCAGGGACCTGCAGATCAAAATCACAGGGAGGGGTCATTTCACATCTGTTAGAATAGCTGTTATCAAAAAAATGGACGTAATAAGTTGGCAAAGATAGGGAGAAATTGGAACCCTAGTATATTACTGATGGAAATGTGAAATTTTGCAGCCACTGTGGAAGACAGTTTGACAGATCCTCAAAAAGATAAACATAGAATTAACTTATAACCTAGAAAGGCCACCCCTAGGAATATACACAAAAGAACTGAAAACAGATATTCAAACAAAAAGTTTTACAGGAATGTTCAGAGCAGCACTGTTCTCAAGAGTGAAAAGGATTTGCAGCAACGTGGATGCTCCTGGAGAATCATTCTAAGTGAAGTAAGCCAGAAAGAGAAAAAAAAAATACCATATGAGATCGCGCATATGTGGAATCTTAAAAAAAAAAAAAGCATAAATACAAAACAGAAATAGACTCATAGACATAGAATACAAACTTGTGGTTGCCAAGTGGGCGGGGGATGGGAAGGGATAGACTGGGATTTCAAAATTGTAGAATAGATAAACAAGATTATACTGTATAGCACAGGGAAACATACACAAGATCTTATGGTAGCTCACAGAGAAAAAACTGATAATGAATATATATATGTTCGTGTATAACTGAAAATTTGTGCTCTACACTGGAATTTGACACAACATTGTAAAATGATTATAAATCAATAAAAATGTTAAAAAAAAAAACGAGTGAAAAGGTGGAAATAACCCAAACATCCACCTCAAGATGAATGGATAAACAAAACGTAGTCCATCCACACACTGGCGTAATAATTCAGCCACAAAAAAGAACTGAGGTACTGACACTACAATGTGGATGAGCCTCAAAAACACTACGTTAAGAGAAAAAAAATGAACATGGAAGGCCACGTACTGTGTGATTCCACTTCTATCAAACGTCCACAAGTGGTAAATCCAGAGACAGAAAGCAGCCAGTGGTCGCCGAGGTCAGAGGGAGGGTGGGAGGGGCAGGGTCTCCTTCTGGAGAATGAGGATGTCTTGGAACTAGACAGAGGTGCTGGTTTCAAATGTCATTCACGTACTAAATGTCACCAAATCATACAATTCAGATATAGTTAATTTTGTATTATGTGAATCTGACCTCATTGAAAACCAAAGAAAAAGAAAGCATGCCCTGACTGGGGTGAGTTCCCTTCCCTCACCCTCCCTCACCCTGGCCCTAAGGCCTCCCACCAGCCAGCCGCTGCCTGGGGCCTGGCCAGCCACAATTTAGACACGTGGGCTCCAGCCACACTGTCCACTCCATTCCTCGCCACCAGTAGCTCCCTAAGTCGACCCCCAGGCCCCCTTCTCTCTGACTTCTTCCTAGATGCCCAGCAATGAGCAACCCCTTCACCAGGACTCACAGGATCTTTCGAACCTTGCTCTGCCTTAAACCAGATCTCAGCACACGGTTTCCAAGGGTTGCCCCATCTGAGTAGGGGGAAATTAGTGTCTTCCGAGCAGCGCGGTGTGCAGGCTTCTGGCCTAGATGAACTCACAGACACTTGAGGGGGTCCCGCGTACTGAGGGGCAGCATGGTCACCCACAGTCACACAGCCTGTAAGTGGCTTCACACTCAGATGCCCCCAGGACAAAGTGTGTGAATCAAGTGAACAGGGTCCCTGGCCACACAGAAGAGGTGTCCCAGCTGTCTGATCCCACAGGGGACGCAGGCCCCACGTGAAGAGGTAGGAGACAGATGCTGTTATAAATACACCAGCCGGGGGCTTCCAGGTGCGGCTCCAGGAAGTGGACGCACGCTTAGTATTTTTACACTTGGTGAGAGCTGAGGATGCCTGTGCCTCACTTCCGTCCACACCCCCCCACTCTCTGGGTACTAAAGATACATTCTGGGTCCTGCTCGTCCTTGCTGACCAGGACCCGGCTCTGCTGAGGCTCCCCACCAAACCTCAGGGCTCCGCAGCCACACAGAGGGGAGGGGATGCCTGTTTGAGCCAGAAGAGACCATTGCCTTTGGGGGCCTGGGGCTGCAAGTCCCATTCTGCCCAGGCCACAGGGGACCCTGGAGCCCCTCCAAAGAGGTACCCTCTCTGGCTCAGCACCCAGAGAGAGAGAGGCCTCCATTGCATCCTGTCTTCAAGTGTCATCACGTCCAACCCCAGAACAAACTCATGCCAGCCCTCACTGGGCAGTGACCCCCATACCAGACTCAAGTCCGGCAGCCAGAGGGAGAGGACCTTCTGCCTGGGGCCCTCAGCAAGAGTGATGGGGTTGCCCCGGGAGGGGCCACAGTCCCTTGGGCTAGCCAGAAGGGCTGGCAGAGGCAGGGACACTGTTGAGTTGAACTGTGCTCCCCAGAAATTCATATGCTGAGGTCTTAACCTCTAGTCCGTGTGAAAATGACCTTACATGGAAACAGGGTCTTTGCAGATGATCAAGTCAAGATAAAGTAAGTCATCAGGTCAGCCCCCATCTACTATGATTATGTTGCTATAAAAAGAAGGGATTCAGACACACATACACACACACACACACACACACACACCCGCCTTGTCAGGACTGGAGCAGTGCGGAGGCAACAAATTTGTATTGTTCTCAGCCAGCTAGTTTGTGGTTACGATGTTACGGCCGCCATAGGAGACAGATACAGGCGCCCTCTGCTCTGTCCCCCTTCTATCCAGACCATGGGGTGCGGGGTGGCGGCAGGGCCCTTCACTGAACAAGGCCACTGCTGTGTGGTCACTTCTGCCTCTGACTGGGAGCTCTGGCCACAGCTCTCAGCCTCCTGGGACCCACGGGAGGATGAGGACAAGGAGGAGCAGGGGGCCTCCCCTCCTGCTATTCCTGGAGCCGAGAAAACCCAGGAATAGCCAGACACTGTCCCCCCCACAACATGTCCTCCAAGGCCCTCCCCTAGCCATTAATCTGGAACATTTCAGTAGGGGAGGTACCTCAGGAAGACACAGAGAGATGACACTTGGTCTGGTCACAGCATGCCACCTGTGTCCACTGGCCCAGGCTGGCCCTTTAAGGAGGGAATGGAAGAACAGGCTGTGGGGCAGACCCCCGTCTTCTCAGAGGGGCCTGGGGTTAAGCCAGGAAATAAGGAGGGAAGTGGTAGGCAGGGGGCCTGGTTGGCAGGATGCTGAGAGCAGAGCCCCACGCGCGGAGAGGCAGAGAGGGGAGAGCCCTCCTTCCTCCATCCAGACCGGATGTGTGACCACTGTGTAGGTGGCCCCCGACCAGAGGTCCAGTGCCAGTCCAGGGTCAGCTCCAGCGACTTCAGTCCGTGTTCCTGCTGCAGCGCTGTGGGGACTGTCTGCCAAGGGGAGGAGGGCCTCATGTGGCCTGTTCACCAGCATCCTGCCTCTGATTGTGACTAATGCCCACACAGCTGCCTCCTGGCCAGGCATCCAGGCTCTGCTGGTCACAGGAAAGCCCACAGGCCCAGGCCAGGCTAGGCTCCGAGCTCTGTGTGCTTCCTGTGAAGGCCAAGGGGTAGCCACCACCGTAGCAGCCCAGGGCACAGTAGTCGCTGCTACTGTCCTCGGGCCGTGGGAGAGCTGGCCTGGTAGGGCTTGCAGGGACCCAGTCCTCCTGCGGCAGGTAGGCGGGCGGCTGCCCTCCCCACTCCATACGCCCTGCTGGCAGCACATCTGCTGGGAGGCCGGTGCTGGCCTCCTCCTCCTCTTCCAGGCCCCCTGACTGCCAGGCATCCGCTGGGTCATAGGTGAGCAAAGCAATGGCCTCCCGGACACCGGACTCCAAGGCTCCTCGTGGGGCCCCAGCGTGGTCCTGGCTCGGCTGTAGACTGGCTCTCTGGGCCCCTATCCAGGTCTAGAACAGAGCATGGAGAGGAGGGAAGGCCTCAGGCAGCATGTTCAGGGCTCATCATGGGAGCAGCCTCCCCCACTTCTCCAGGAAGCTCTCCTGACATCCCGACATCCCGCCATCCACACCCAGAGGCCAAGCAGTGCCTCTGCCTGAAACATTTGGTCTTCGCCACTCCCCGCCACCTACCAGTGCAGCCTCAGTACAGGACCCCGATTCCCTTCAAGCCCCTCACCACTCCCCCAGCGCAGGGCCCGGTGCCCACGGCGGCCTGAACCCGGGCGACAGGGACCGAGGGCTGATTGCCACTCCAGGCCCTCCCAGCAGCGTCAGAGACTGGGCACCTCGCCCTGTCCCCCACTGACACACACACCACACACGACAGGAGATGCTGTTGGGGCTGGCACTTAAGATCCAAGGCCGGCAGACCTGAACCCCTCTGTAGGGCCACAAGGGACCCCCCCAAAAGGAAACTGCTCCCTAGGAGGGACAGGGAGCCCGCACCGAGTGCACCACAGACCACAATTTCCATCACAGCCCTGCCTCCTGGAGAGCCCCCTTGTGGCTCCAGAACGCCACCTGAGACATCTAAATCACCCCTGGCAGGTACCATGTTTCTACAGAGAAGGGGCTGGGGGCAGATGACCAGTCCAGGCCATCAGAACCTTTACCCCACACAGCCTGGACAAAGCGCTCAGCTTTAAGCTTCAAATTCTATGTCTGGATGACAATCTTGAAAACCAGACTCCCTGTTACGAGAGAAAAGGGCCAGGCGGAAGGAAGCCATGCAGGGCCAGGAGGGGAGAGCCTGGGAAGAGCGGGTCTGTGGACCCCGGGAAGCTCTGCCTCCTGGGCTTTGCCCAAAGGGAGGGACCCGAGAGGGTGGGAACCGGAGACCACCCACTAGAGCTTCTCCTCAGCCACCTCCTGCCTCTGGAGCAGGAACCACAGGCCAGCAGGGAGGGTCTGACCCGCCCGTGGGTTGCTCTCAGCTTGCCCGGGGCCTGTGAGAGCCCCCAGGGCACTACGATGGGGACACGTAGAGTCAGCTCACTGGTCACAATGCCAGGAGGGGCCGAGTGCTCCACAGTGGCCACCAGAGTAGCCCAGGGACCAGGGAGGGCCCCGGGCATAAGAGCACAGGCACAAGAGGCCCTCCCCACGGCCACCAGACACAGGCGCCTTCGGAGAATAAGGGACCAGATGCATGGCTGTTGCAGATGGGCCCCCAGGTTGGCACCGTGAACTGACCGTTTGCCTCAAAAGGCTGCGGCAAACCAGAAGAGGCAGAGGTGACATCACGAGAACCTGCACATTATTTCCCCATCAACAATGGGATTAGAGCAGTTCTTCTGCCCATATTTTAAATGGGTCGTTTGTTTGTTTGCTTGCTTTTTAACTGAAGTACAGTTGATTTAAAATGTATTAGTTTCTGGTGTGCACGGAGGGCATTATGTTGAGTGAAATTAGTCAGATCGAAAGACAAATACTGTAAGATATCACATGTGGAATCTACAAAAAAAAAAAAAAACAAACTAGTGAATATAACAGAAAAGAAGCAGACTCACAGATGTAGAGAAGGAACTAGTGTTCACCAGCGGGGAGATGGAGGCAGGGAGGGGCAAGGTGGAGGCGGAGGAGTAAGAGGCACAAACCGTCAGGTATAAAATAAGCTACAAGGATGTGCTGTACACCATGGGGAACAGAGCCATTTTATAACAACTATAAATGGAGTACAACCTTTAAAAATTGTGAATCACTGTATTGTATACCTGTAACATATACTGTTGTACATCGACTATATTTCAATTTAAAAAATGATACTGTAAAATAAATACATAAATGAATAAAGTTTTTAAAAAGGCAAGAAAAGAAGATTTGGTATATCATATACAATGGAATATTACTCAGCCTTAAACAGAATGAAATAATGCCACTTGCAGCAACATGGATGGACCTAGAGATGATCATACTAAGTGAAGTAAGTCAGCCAGAGGAAGACAGATATTATATGCTATTAGTTGTATGTGTAATCTAAAAAAAGGTACAAATTTTATTTACAAACCAGAAAAAGACTCACAGACATAGAAAACAAACTATGGTTACCAAAGGGGAAGAGAAGGGGAGGATAAGTTAGCACTTTGGGATTAACAGATACACACTGTCCATATATAAAACAGATAAACAACAAGGACTTATTGTATAGCACAGGGAACTATATTCAACTTCTTATAATGGGCTATAATGGAAAAATCTGAATATATATATATATATACACACACACACATATATATATATACACACATATATATATATATATATATATAAAAATAACTGAATCACTTTGCTGTATACCTGAAACTAACATTGTAAATCAACTATAATTCAATAAAAAATAAAATTAAAAAGTAAAAACCAAACAAAAACAAAAAATGGGATTAGAGACATGAGAACAAAAAGAAGTCAGCAATTGAGAATAAAGCTGTTTTTTTTCCCATCTGAGTCACAGCGTATAAGTTTAGACCCACCATATATACCAAAAACGCCCAAAGCACTGACAAAGGACCCCAGCCCTCACCGAAAGCCCACATCCTGGGCAGGCCAGAGATCCGGGCAACCCCTGCCCCGCCCCCAGCCCCTGCCCTGCCAGGGGGTCACAAACCTGGAAGTTCCCGTTGTGCACATTGTAGAGAGGCTGGAAGAACGGCCCCGGGGAGGGCACGTCCCGGTACAAGGCTGTCTTCATCCTGAGGCCAAGAGAGGACAGTCAGAGGCCTACAGAGACAAGAACCTCAGGCGACTTGGCCCCAGTGCCTTGGGTCCAGGGCTCTCTTGGGCCACGCTGCCCCCCACACGCACCTGGCAACTTGGGAACTCCCCACGTCCAGGGCAGAGGCTTGACTACCCAACCCCATCCAGGACTGTGCGGGGAGGGGTTGTGGGTTTGGCCCTCTGTGCCCTGCCTACCACACACACTCACACGCACTCACACTGACACACACTGACACATACGATAACACATTCATGCCCAGGCACATCCTCCCACATACACCCCCCGCTACCGACCTGGGTGACAGCTTGAAGAGCAGGTAGGTCAGGCTGGTCAGCAGGAGGAAGATGCACACAGCAACAAGGGTGCTGTCAGGCTGCCCCAAAGCTGGGGTCGGGGGACCTGTGAGCAGGAACAGCCCGGGGCTGTGTTCCTCCAAACCCGTGAGGCAAAGGCACCCGTACGAGTGGTGTATGACAGGCCTTGAAGGTTTGTGTCGCTTGCTAAAGCACCTTGGGTGAACCATGCGCCCAGGGCCTCGCCCTTCCCATCTGCAAGGTCAGTGAGCCTTCCTAGTACCTAGGGCACCAGGTCAGCCCAGCTCCCACTAAGGAAACGAGGCCACATCCAGGCTCCAGAGACAGAAGCACCAGGCCTGGCGGACAGCCCCCGGGCTGCACTTGCTCCCAGCAACAGCCACCAGCAGCAGGCTCCTGGGAAGGTGTGGCAGGCGATTCCTCTCTGCACGCCTCAGGGCATCTCTGGGTCATGACTGTCTCAGGGAGGGGTTCCGGGAGGGTGAAAGGGCAGGACCAGCAGGGGAGGGAGGGCCAACCTGGACCCCCAAAGGGCAGCAGCGCGGAAGTGCCCACCTCGTCTCTGGGGAGAGGGGAAGCACACGGGCTGGCTCCATTCGCTCCACTGGCCCTCATAACGCTCTTCCTCCACCACCTCGCCCTCCGCGGTGGCCATCTGGACACGCAGCCTGGCCTCATAGGTGGAACCAGGGTCCAACTCGACGGCTTCCAGGTCAAGCCGGGTCACCCCGACAATGTGACCCTTGTGCTGAGCCCGCTATGGGGTTGAGGACAATTAGGAGATGCCGAGGGTGAGACTGGGTCCGTCAGCCCTCGAGAACAGGTACACCCATGTGTGTGGGCATACTTACACACGCCCACAGGCACACGCTTATATTCATCAAGCCGCATGCACACTCACACTGAGCACGCACAAACACGCTCACCACACTCTACACGCATACACTCATCATGGAGGCACACCCTGGGAACGCTCACACATACATTAACGCACACGCAGGCACACTCGTGCACAGACACACCCGTGTGCACACACACGTGCACAGTCACACTCGCCACGCTTGCACTCACATCTCCTTGGCTCTGGTCACCTTCCCTCCTCATAGTTCCAAGTTGACATCACCCTAGGTGGCATGAAGAGCGGCCCTGGGCCACTGCTCCCGGGAGAGAGAGGCCCCCAGGGTAGCAGGACCAAGCGTTACCTCCCAGGCCTCTTCCTGCCTCTTGAAGGCCAGCTCGTAGCTAAGGAGCGAGGTCAGCGGCTCCAAGGCAGGACTGATGCTCCAAGTCAGCACACAGTGGTCAGAGCTGACATTGCTCTGCAAGTCAGAGGGAGGATCCAGCTTCACTGGAACGGAATGAAGCCACGTGAGGGTGTGTCAGTCAGCACGCCCAGGACCAGGGATCTGAGAGATTCCCAGGGGGAGGGGCAGGAAGAGGCGTGGTCCAGGCCCTCTCAGAACAGGGGCCTCGCTGGGAGACTGGTCCTGAGAAGACCCAGGGGGTACACGACAGCAATGACTCTCCTCCAGCCCCGGCAGCCAGACAAGGGGAGTTTCAAATCTCGCCTTCCCTTTCTTTCATAAGCCGCTGCTGGAAGTTTTTCCTAATGTCTTACTGAAGTCCTTCTTGCTATGACCAAAGTACATTTCAAGTGACTCAAACTGCAGCCCCTGCCAACTCAAAGCCCTGCACCTTCATCCTCCTCCAAAACCCTACCCCTCTAGCAACCTGTGGGCCCTCCCCTCCTAGGGGCCTACCCTGCTCCTGGCCCTGGAGCCAAGAGCATTCACTGGGCCATGGGCAGCGTGGGCTGCAGACTCATGTAGCCAGGATGTTGGCAGCCAAGGCACCCCACCCCAGGCCTCACCATGTCTCCGGGGCAGGTACTGTGGGTCCACCACGCTGACCTGCTCCTTCCCAGAGAAGTGACGGTGGAAAGTGATGTTGAAGTTGTCAGAAGGCACGAGCACCTCCTCAGGGGGCAGCAGCACGGTGCACACACTGCCCCGGAAGACACACCTGTGCTTGCTGCCTGGCGCGTGGTTGCTGGAAAGGGCATGTGTTGGCACCAAGGGGCCACTGAACCAGCCTGGCCCCTGCTGCTGCTTCCATCACCGGGACCCTCCCCTCATCCCTGCCCTCCCACCTCACCTGGTGAAGAGGAGCCAGGGCTCGGCAGCCTGGCCCAGCTCTGGGGTGGACCAGCGGCAGTCAATCCTGAGGATGTTGTTGGAGTGACAGGTGAAAGTTCCAGCCCCCAGCCCTGGGAACAGTGATGCAGGGAATCCACAGTGGATGCTTCAGGTCAGGGCTGGGGGAGGGGAGAGCCTGGCAGCTAACATCCTCTGACAGGGTGGTCCCCAGAGAACGAGCCCAGGGGAGTTTATCCAGGGCAGGGCTGGGAGACCTGGACGGAGATGGGCTCTGACCCGTAGGATGGGGTGGGCTGAAGTCCCAGCCGACCTCAGGAAGACAGGCCCCAGTGCAGCTCAGATCATTCATTCCTCAGGGGGTTTGACAGAGGACAGCCCTGCCCCCCAGCTCTCCGCCCACAGGCCTCACAGACACAGCTCCAGCCCTCACCTCCTCCTTCCCCTGGGACAGAGCCTCCCGGGCCGACCCAGGCACAGATGCAGGTGCAGATCAGCAGCCAGGTGCCCATGTCTTGCATCAGGGCCTTGCTCTCGAGGGTCCAATCTGTAAGGGGCTGGGCTGAAGGGCTCTGTGTGAGGAGTGCCCCCCATGCGACCCTCCCCATGAGACACTTTCTGCAAGAATTGCACCCGAGCAGGTGCTCTGAGTGGGTCACCACCTACACCCTCACCCTGTCCCGTGAAGGGGGTTGGGCGCCAGTGTCCAAGCTGCACCGATGAGAAACTGAAGCTCAGACTCGGGGGCCCTCAAATTTAGGTCTCCTGAGGTTTCTGGGCTCTGAATCAGCCATGTGTCCAACTTTGCCCCCTGCAAGCCCAGATCCCATCCCCGTCCCTGGGTCCTGACCACACCCTGCAGGGGAGGCAGGGTTGAAGGAACAGGTTCACCAGCAACAATGAGCCACGGGCACGATCTGTCGGGCTCTGGTGCCATACCTGTGCCGACTGTGCCATGCGCATTATGCACCTGAATCCCCACAACAGCTGGGGGAGGTGGAGAGACTGCCCCTGTTCACAGACAAGGGCGCTACCAGGGCCACACAGCTACCTTCTCGTGTCCTCTCTCCCTCTTGTCTCCTTAAGCAAAGACCTATCCCAGTGTTCCGCCTCAGGGACGTGGAGGAGGGGGGCAGTGGGGTGTCCATGCAACAGTCCATGCAACTGTCACACCCCTGTCCCAAGGTGCCCTGCAAGGCTCTTAGTGCAGGAGTACCAGCCCCAAGGTCCCTGGGGGAGCCAGAGGTTAGCTGGAGACGGGGTTGGGGTGGAGGGTGGGGTGGTTAGGAAGCGCCTGAGTGTGAGGAGGCTGCTGACGTCCTATCACCCATTAGCAGCTCCAGATGGTGCACCGATAGCTCCTCAGCAGGAAGCAGGGCCAGCCCGGTTATGCAAGCCTGATGGGTGATAAGGAAGCAAAAGAGCAACAGACGTGCACAGACCACAGCACGTAAGTCCTCAAGGAGCCCGCACACACTCCCCAGGTGGTAGACACAACTCCAACCCCAGCCCCGCTCCCAGAAGCCTGGCTGGGTACCCAAAGATGGACTCCATTAAGATCAACAGGCAGGAAGACCTCATCCTTCCCTAGAATGAAGCTGCGGCGAGTTTACCCTCCATGGCAGTTACTGGATGGAGAAGGGCAGCCTGGTAACAGCTCACTCCGGGGGTGTGAGGGCAGCATTAGAGAGGGTACCAGGATCTGGGGGAAGCTCGGATGCAGCAGCCACTTCCCGGCTAAGAGCAGACCCAGGCGGCACAGTGCATGGTCACTGCCCCAGTGCTGGAGGGACCCTGCCTCTGTGCAGGACGGGGCCAGCACAGACAGAGGCTGACTCGACACATAGGCAGATGGCTCACGAGCGTGGAGTGGGGTGGCCCCAGGAGCAGGCATGGGGAGGACAGGACCCACACGGGACACCTCAGAGGCATGGAGGAGCAGGCCCAGACCCACACATGGGCAGGGCCATGTGGCAACATGGCCATCTAGGGGTCGGTCCCTGCTCTTCCTCTGTAGAGAACACTTCCATCTCAACCTAGCGAGCGGGGCAGGGAGGGGCCCCCACTCTCCTACAGATGAGGAAGCCGAGGCTCAGAGAGACCAGAGACTTGGCATAATTGGCAGCTGTCACCTCTGTTCTGGGCACACATCCCACCAACTCCCACATAAGCCTGTGAGCTACCACCTCCCCAGGGCATTGGTCTCTCTCCTCAGGGCTCCGCGAGCAGGAGGAGGGACATTACTGAGGCAAGACCAACTCATCCTGGACAACAGACACTGGGCCAGGTGGAGCAGACAGCCCCAGCTGCACACCCCCTGGTTCTGGCAGAGGCACTCAGATGTCACAGGGAGGCCTCATCACAGCTCAGACACAACCAGATCACAGGATGGCTGTGCGAGCAGGAGGACGGGACCCAGCCTCTGGCCCCCAGGTCAGAACAGCCCCCTCACACCTCCAGTTCTGCTGGGGAGCGCAGCTGACATCCCCACTCAGCACCGATCCTTTCCCACCAGGCCTGAGGACGAGGCCTTCAGCACATTGCCACTCTGGTCCCTTCTCACAACCACATCTCCTCCCTAGCCTCTGGGTCCAGGTCTGGCCCAGGTGACCACTGGGCCTCATAGCTTTCCTGGCCCACCATAAAGTCGTGGGCTGCCTTGTAGCCTGACCCCTGCCTTGGGACCCACAGACACTGCCGGACCCAGGGTGAGGTCTCCAGACAGACTTAGCCCCTCACCCCCCACCCCTCCGCGCTCATACCTGCTGCCAGGCATAGCGCCTGCCCGAGCAGGCCTCTGTCCCGGGCTCCCTGCGCACTACAGCAGAGCCCCCGAATCGGCCTCATGCCAATTACTGCATCCACTCTCTGTGCCCCTCCACACAGAGTCTACTTTATAGTTTGTAAAGGTGAGGGAGTGGTACCCCCGCTATTCTCCCTACCCACCCAACAGAGGTGGACAGCAGAGAGGCTGCTATTTAAATAGACACTCATCGAGCACTACCCTCTCTGCTGGGAGGGGAGGAAGAAATTCAGACCCTGGTTCCCCAGAAGCAGCTGGAACCTGGGGGAGATGGGGACTGTGCCAAGAAACATGGTTGGAAGTGGGAGCGGGTGCCACCTCCTGCAGTGGACCACTCGGGCGCCCGTGGGCAACCCCTGGCCCTGTGGGCAGAAAGCGCTTCCCAGGTGGTGCAGACCGGGGGTGGGGCAGGGAGCAGGAGAGGTCAAGGCTGGAAGGCCAGCGGAGGTTGAGTGCAGATAAGGTACAGAGAGAGCAGAAGAGAGAGGCAGCACCAAGGAGCACTTTCACCTGCGTCCTGGGAGCACTGAGCAGGAGGGTCACCTGCATCTGCAGGACGCCAGGCTAGACTGAGGGGAGAAGAAAGGGCTGAGCCCCAGGGGGCCTCAGGACAAGGCAGAGACGGAGAGGGGCCCAGGGCAGAGGGAGAAAGAGGGCTAAGGACGGATGTCAGAGGAGTGCAGAGGGGGACAGGGGGCCTCAGGGTGAGCTCTCACACTGTCCCCTCTGCCCAGCTAGCTGCCTTCTGCATCATGCACCTTCATGAAGACCCCCTGAGTCCCCCAGTCTGTCTGGACACCCCAGCCAGCTGACAGGAGCCAGGACACGGATAGTGGCGTCGGGCAAGGGCTGGAGTCAGGACACTGACACTGCTCTCCTAGGTGGCCTGGGGGTTAAGTGGAGGGAAATGATGCCCCTGCTCCCGAACCTGCCGAGTGGCCTCCTCTGCCAGGGAGAGTGCCTGGCAGGGAAGCTCAGTGCTGTGCCACCTCCTGCATCAGGCTCCTCCAGGGCAAGAACTTGTCTGGTCTATGTCACGTCCCCTGCATCCAGCACCCCATCCCGAACCTGCCCACAGACCTGCCATCACATTGAGACGGCGTTAATGCCTTCTCTGGAGGGGGCTCTGAAACATTATTTGAGCCCAAACCCTCTCCTCTCCTCCCTCTGCTTGGCTGAGTTGACCCTCCTGGAATCCTACCCTCACCTGTTACCCTGCCCACAGCTCCAAGGGGGGATCCACAGACTCCTGGCTCCTCTTCTGCCCTAAAGCCCCCCCCAGAGGCATAGGGGATAGGAGGGGCCTTAGCAACCCTAGGCCAGTGCACTGTCACAGCTCAGCCCGCCCGGCCCCGAAACGCGCGCTCACCCTGGTCCCAGTAGAGGTTAGCATTAGGAACTACCTGACAAACTCAGGGCCCCTCAGCCTTCCCGGAGGCACTCCCGACCCCTACAGGCCTGGAAATGACACAATCAGTGTTGCAAACCTGCTGCCTCTGGGGCATGCCCAAGGCCAGGACACCAGAGGAAGTAAAACTAGAGGGGCCCTGCGAGTGCCATGTCACCCACAGGCTCTTCTAGGGGCCCAGGGATGGAAGGCTACCCACCCCTCTGTCTCCCGAAGTTCACCCTGACTTGAGTGGTTAAGTCCAGATTACAGACTCACCTTCCCAGACGCACCTGCTAGGTCCCATAGCAAGTCTGATTGGCCCCCGACCCTCTGGACCTGGATGTGACTCGTCAACCTGCCGCCCCTGAGTTTGCAGTGAAGTCCTTCAGCCTGATTCAGGAGATAACTGCACCACCGGTGACGTGAGCCTCGCACGGCAGGCTGACACAGGCCACCCACGTCTGAAACCACGAGCGCAGAGCAGAGCAGCCGTCCCAAGTGAGGCCGGGCGACTGTCACCACTGATTAGAAACCCCACCTTTCATTCCCCATGAACTGAAGGTCGCCAGACATGGACTTTGGTGATTCGCCCATTGATAGGCGGATGAGTGTCCACTGTGTTCCTCTCAAGAAACACCTCTGAGATGCATGAAACTAGCCCCAGGAGGTGAGGACCCTGCCCAGGAGCAGAGTGGCGGGTCTCACCTTCTAGGCTTTTCCGAGAGGCGTAGGCTCCCTTTCCGCCAGCTGAGGCTGTCGGTGAGCACTGGGATGGAGAGGGTGTTAAACATAAAAGTTATGCAGTCTCAGTTAAAGGCAAACAAACAATACAAAAGGAAATAAAAAATGGGAGTCCCCTTTGATCTCACCACAGAGGTAGCCCCTGTAGGAAGCCAGTCCCTCCAGACAAGGTCTGAGCTCAACACACGCACATTTTTGACGGCCTCACACCTTGCTGTGAGCTTTGCAGCCTCCTTGTTCCTCCGGCTACTTTCAAAATTGTTCGAGGGCAGCGCATAAAAACCTACTTCACGCCTTTACTGGTAGTACACGCCACTTTAATAATCCTACTGATGTAGGATTTAATAATAATATAATTTAATAATCTTACTGATGTACATTTGGATTGTTGCCTACAGATACTGTTTGAATTTTTTTGAGATATAACTGACCTAAACATTATATTCATCTTAGGTGCATCTATGCTATTTTTAATGAAGGCATGGCTCTTTAATCACCAACGTGAGTGCCGTACAAAAAACTGCCAGGGGTGGACTTGTGGGGTTTAGGGCTTACCATTGTAAAATACTGACAGATACTGCCAAGTAGCTCTCCAAAAATGTACCAACTTCTACTCCTGGCAGATGTGTAAGCATGCCTGCAGCCCTCACCAACTGTGTACATTATCAGTCTTTTAAATCTTTGCCAATCTGATAGGCAGAGATATTTCAGTGTGGCCTTAATTTGCACTTCCTTGATTATTAGTGAAGATAAGCATCTTTTCATGTACTTATTGGCTGTATGTTCTTGGGGGCACCAAATAAGGTCACACTTCAGTGTGGCTCTGTGCCTGTGTTTATGTGTGCCTGTGCATGTGTGTATTCTATGCATCAAAACATCTCGGGCCAGGTCTGGATACCCCAGAGCTGCAGCTCTCTGGATTCTGAGAACACCAGGACCCACAGAAAGATGAATCAAAGGCTCCAGCCCATAAAACAATAGGAATAACCAGGGACATAATCATATTTCTTTCTACATTTAAATTTCAATCAGCCTGGTCCCTGTCTAACCTATTATAAGCACATAATTTTATACTTACTGCAGCCATCCCTTCTCTAGTATCCTTATCAAGAGAGCTTCCTTCTCTCTGTCAGGCTCTCCCCACCTTGCTGAAGCTGGAACCAGCGGACCACACCACCCACACCATGACCATACAAGGAGAAACCACAAAGGCCTCAAAGGAAGGAAATCACGGAAGGAAAAAAGCCAGAGACGGGAGTCCCCAAATCTGCATCCAAACTCTACCAAACTCTCTGCATGAACTACATGTATGCAGGCCAATTTCAAGCGGACCAACTAAGATTAAACAACCTGAACCAAGGTTTCAGCCGCTGCCCACACCAGAGTTTATAGCCTGCTTTAAAAAAACAAAAACAAAAACCAATACTCTCCAGAGAAACGTAACAAAATCCATAGCCTTTACAACATGTATCATTCAGAATTTCCAAGATAAATCCAAAGCTATGAGATGAATGAAAAAATGGAAATATGTAACTCGTACTGAAAGGGAACGACAACTGATAGAGACTGACTCTCAATACTAAGTTTTTGGAAATAGCACAGGCTTTAAAGGGGCTACTCTTAACTGTGCTCAAAGGTATCAAGGAAAATATGTTCCCAATGAATAGGAAATCTCAGTGGAGAAATAGAAACTATAAAAAAGAACCAAAAGTAAAGTATGTAAGTGAAAAATGCACTATCTTAAACAAAAGTTAAACTCATAATAGTGCAGAAAAGAAGATGGAGCATTAACCATAAGGAATCCCTGAAAGCGAGGCAACTGAGATTTGACTGGATTGACTGAGAAAGCCACATCCTAAAAAACAGAGGAGTACTGTGAAAGTCAGCACAGTGCCCTTCCCAGGTGATGAGAGGAAACTGGGAGAATCCTGGACAGTTAATGGGATTCATCAGAATCCTAAACATGGAAGAGCCAAGCAGGTCAGCTCATTCCCCAAACCTGCTCTTGTGTCAGGCAGACACTTAGATGCAGGAAGGCCGGTGCCCCTTTGCCCAGAAAGTGTTCTGATGGGATAACCTGATACCCAACCCCTCTCCCACAATAAATGGAGATAAATAGAAAAACAACATCCATAGATGGAGGGAAAACCTCAGACACAAAGACGATACAATCAGGATCGCCAAACACCTGTTGAAAACCAGCACCATGAAAGAAAGGCACAACAACGAACACTCTGTCAGCCAGACACATCACAAGGGTGTCATATATCAAGATATGTAGATCCTCACAACCCCGAGGTAGACCAGAGGTTAGCAAACTACGGCCCACAGGCCAAATCCACCCCATCTCTTAAAAAAAAAAAAGTGAGCTAAAAATAGTTTATACATTTTTAGTGGTTGGGGGAAAAAGTTTAAACATGACACAAGAAAATATTATGGAATTCCAATCCCAGTGTCCAGTTTCATTGGACCACAGCCACACGCACCTGCTCGTTGTGTTGCAGCCTTGCTCAGGCTATGACAGCAGAGTTGTGACAGTGCTTTGAGTTGCTGCTCTGCACACACAACCCAGTGGTGCATTGTAACAGCGTTTCCAGGGCCACCACCATATAGTTGCACCACAATTCTTTTTTTTTTGCTATAAGTGCACACCCATCATATCAAAACAGGAAAAGTGGACTCTGAATGTCATGTTTTTAAGGCACAGTGGAGTGTGGATTATTTTCTTATCAAACTGGATGGCAAAGGATTGTGTTTATTACACAGTGACACTACAGATGGTCAACATTACTGGACGAAGCACTCGTCACAGGCACTATTCTCAATACAAAACAGAATTTCTTATACTACAGAACTACAATAATCAGTCAGTGTGGTACTGGCATATGGATCAGTGGAACAGAACAGAGAGCCCAGAAATAAACCCACACACCTACAATCAATCAATCTTCAACAAAGGAGGCAAGACTATACAATGGAGAAAAGACAGTCTCTTTGACAAGTGGTGCTGGGAAAGCTGGACAGCTGCATGTAAATCAGTGAAGTTAGAACACTCTCTCACACCATACACAAAAATAAACTCAAAATGGCGTAAAGACTTAAACATAAGACAGGACGCCATAAATCTCCTGGAAGAAAACATAGGCAAAACATTTTCTGACATAAATGGTAGCAATGATCTAGGTCAGTCTACCCAGGCAATGGAAATAAAATTAAACAAATGGGACCTAGTTAAACATATAAGCTTTGGCACAGCAAAGGACACTATAAATAAAACAAAAAGACAACCTACAACATGGGAGAAAATATTTCCAAATGATGCAACTGACAAGGCTTTAATCTCCAGAATATGCAAACAGCTCATACAACTTAATAACAAAAAAACAAACAACCCAATCCAAAAGTGGGCAGAAGAGCTTAAATAAGCAATTCTCCAATGAAGACATACAAAGCTAATAGGCACACAAAAAAATGCTGAATAGTGTTTCTTTTTTTTTTTTTTTAACATTTTTTATTGATTTATAATCATTTTACAATGTTGTGTCAAATTCCAGTGTTCAGCACAATTTTTCACTTATTCATGGACATATACACACTCATTGTCACATTTTTTTCTCTGTGAGTTATCATAACATTTTGTGTATATTTCCCTGTGCTATACAGTGTAGTTTATTCTACAATTTTGAAATCCCAGTCTATCCCTTCCCACCCTCCACCCCCCTGGTAACCACAAGTCTGTATTCTCTGTCTGTGAGTCTATTTCTGTCCTGTACTTACGCTTTGTTTTTGTTTGTTTGTTTTTGTTTTTGTTTTTTAGATTCCACACATGAGCGATCTCATATGGTATTTTTCTTTCTCTTTCTGGCTTACTTCACTTAGAATGACATTCTCCAGGAGCATCCATGTTGCTGCAAATGGCATTATGTTGTCGGTTTTTATGGCTGAGTAGTATTCCATTGTATAAATATACCACTTCTTCTTTATCCAGTCACCTGTTGATGGACATTTAGGCTGTTTCCATGTTTTGGCTATTGTAAATAGTGCTGCTATGAACATTGGGGTGCAGGTGTCATCCTGAAGTAGATTTCCTTCTGGATACAAGCTCAGGAGTGGGATTCCTGGGTCATATGGTAAGTCTATTCCTAGTCTTTTGAGGAATCTCCACACTGTTTTCCACAGTAGCTGCACCAAACTGCATTCCCACCAGCAGTGTAGGAGGGTTCCCCTTTCTCCACAGCCTCTCCAGCATTTGTCATTTGTGGATTTTTGAATGACGGCCATTCTGACTGGTGTGAGGTGATACCTCATTGTAGTTTTGATTTGCATTTCTCTGATAATTAGTGATATTGAGCATTTTTTCATGTGCTTTTTGATCATTTGTATGTCTTCCTTGGAGAATTGCTTGTTTAGGTCTTCTGCCCATTTTTGGATTGGGTTGTTTATTTTTTTCTTATTGAGTCGTATGAGCTGCTTATATATTCTGGAGATCAAGCCTTTGTCGGTTTCACTTGCAAAAATTTTCTCCCATTCCGTAGGTTTTCTTCTTGTTTTATTTCTGGTTTCCTTTGCTGTGCAGAAGCTTGTAAGTTTCATTAGGTCCCATTTGTTTATTCTTGCTTTTATTTCTTCTAGGAGAAAATTTTTTAAATGTATGTCAGATAATGTTTTGCCTATGTTTTCCTCTAGGAGGTTTATTGTATCTTGTCTTATGTTTAAGTCTTTAATCCATTTTGAGTTGATTTTTGTATATGGTGTAAGGGAGTGTTCTAGCTTCATTGTTTTACATGCTGCTGTCCAGTTTTCCCAACACCATTTGCTGAAGAGACTGTCTTTATTCCAATGTATATTCTTGCCTCCTTTGTCAAAGATGAGTTGACCAAAAGTTTGTGGGTTCATTTCTGGGCTCTCTATTCTGTTCCATTGGTCTATATGTCTGTTTTGGTACCAATACCATGCTGTCTTGATGACTGTAGCTCTATAGTATTGTCTGAAGTCTGGGAGAGTTATTCCTCCAGCCTCTTTCTTTCTCTTCAGTAATGCTTTGGCAATTCTAGGTCTTTGATGGTTCCATATGAATTTTATTATGATTTTTTTCTAGTTCTGTGAAATATGTCCTGGGTAATTGGATAGGGATTGCATTAAATCTGTAGATTGCCTTGGGCAGTGTGACCATTTTAACAATATTGATTCTTCCAATCCAAGAGCATGGAATATCTTTCCATTTTTTAAAGTCTTCTTTAATTTCCTTCATCAATGGTTTATAGTTTTCTGTGTATAATTCTTTCACCTCCTTGGTTAGATTTATTCCCAGATATTTTGTTACTTTGGGTGCTATTTTAAAGGGGATTGTTTCTTTACTTTCTTCTTCTGTTGATTTATCGTTAGTGTAAAGAAATGCAACTGATTTTTGAACGTTAATTTTGTAACCTGCTACCTTGCTGAATTCTTCAATCAGCTCTAGTAGCTTTTGTGTGGACCTTTTAGGGTTTTCTATATATAGTAACATGTCATCAGCATATAATGACACTTTTACCTCTTCTTTTCCAATTTGGATCCCTTTTATTTCTTTCTCTTGCCTGACTGCTGTGGCTAGGACTTCCAGGACTATGTTGAATAGGAGTGGTGATAGTGGGCATCCTTGTCTTGTCCCAGATTTTAGTGGGAAGATTTTGAGTTTTTCACCGTTGAGTACTATGCTGGCTGTAGGTTTGTCATATATAGCTTTTATTATGTTGAGATATGTTCCCTCTATACCCACTTTGGCGAGAGTTTTTATCATAAATGGGTGTTGAATTTTATCAAATGCTTTTTCTGCATCGATTGAGATGATCTTGTGGTTTTTGTCCTTTCTCTTGTTGATGTGATGTATTACACTGATTGATTTGCGTATGTTGAACCAGCCTTGTGTCCCTGGGATGAACCCCACTTGGTCATGATGTATAATCTTTTTTATGTGTTGTTGGATTCTATTTGCTAAAATTTTGGTGAGGATTTTGGCGTCTATGTTCATCAGTGATATTGGCCTATAATTCTCTTTTTTTGTAGTGTCTTTGCCTGGTTTTGGTATCAGGGTGATGGTAGCTTCATAGAATGAGTTTGGGAGTATTCCTTCCTTTTCAATCATCTGGAAGAGTTTGAGAAGGACTGGTATGAGTTCTTTGTATGTTTGGTAGAATTCCCCGGTGAAGCCGTCCGGTCCTGGACTTTTATTTGTAGGGAGGTTTTTAATTGCTATTTCTATTTCCTTTCTAGTGATCGGATTGTTCAAGTGTTCAGATTCTTCTTGATTCAGTTTTGGTGGACAGTATGTTTCCAGAAACTTGTCCATCTCCTCTAGGTTATCCAGTTTGGTTCCATATAGTTTTTCATAATATTCTCGTATGATATTCTGTATTTCTATTTTGTTTGTTGTAATTTCTCCATTTTCCTTTCTTATTTTGCTAACTTGTGCTCTCTCTTTTTTCTTCTTTGTGAGTTTGGCCAGAGGTTTGTCGATTTTATTTACTTTTTCAAAAAACCTAAATATTGTTAATTATCAGAGAAATGCAAATCAAAACTACAGTGAGGTATCACCTCACACCCGTCAGCATGGCCATTATTAAAAAGTCCATAAATGGTAAATGCTGGAGATGGTGTGGAGGATAGGGAACCCTCCTACACTATTGGTGGGAATGAAGTTTGGCACAGCTATTATGGAAAATAGTATGGAGATTCCTTAAAAAACTAAAAATAGACTTACCCTATGATCCAGCAATCTCACTCTGGGGCATATATCCAGAGGGAACTGTAATTCGAAAAGACACATGGAGGAGGGAGTATAGCTCAGTAGTAGAGTGCATGCATTGCATGCATGAGGTCCTGGGTACAATCTCCAGTACCTCTGTTAAAAAACAAATTAATATAAATAAATAAACCTAATTACCTGTCCCCCCCAAAAAAGAAGACACATGCACCCCAATGTTTACAGTAGCACTATTTACAATGGACAAGACATTGAAACAACCTAAATGTCCATCAACAGATCACTGGATAAAGAAGATGTGGTATATATATATATACAATGAAATACTACTTAGCCATAAAAAATAAAATAATGCCATTTGCTGCAACACAAATGGACCTGAAGATTGTCATGCTACGTGAAGTAAGCCAGAAAGAGAAAGAAAAATACCATATGATACTGCTCACATGTGGAATCTTAAAAAATGACACAAATGAACTTACTTACAAAACAGAAACAGACTCAAGATACAGAAAACAAATTTACGGTTACTGGGAGGAAAAGAGGGGAAGGGATAAATTGGGAGTTTGAGATTTGCAGATACTAACTACTATATATAAAATAGATAAACAACAAGTTTATACTATATAGCACAGGGAACTATATTCGGTACCTTGTAGTAACCTATAATGAAAAAGAATGTGAAAACAAATATATACTTGTACGTGTATGACTGAAACATTATGCTCTATACCAGAAACTGACACAACATTGTAAACTGACTATATTTCAATAAGTAAAAAAAATTTCTTCACAGATATTAAAAATGAAAACAAGACAACCAACTTAAATTTCCAAGCAACTCACTGCTAACCAAGTGAGGAAAGCCACTTACTGAAGGTGATTTAATTGTGTTTGATTGCAGCAGCTGAAGAAGTCTGTCCAGAAAAAATAAATTTAAGACCATGGGCATTTGGGTGACAACAGCTGTTCTAAATGTTAAGGACACTGCGAGCAACATCGACAGTCAACTGAAAATGAGGCAAAAGACTTGAAGTGATTTTCCTTGGCTCTTGCTGGATCCAGATGTCACCGTAACCGCTGAGCTGGGAAGTGACTGAAGGCTGAGCCTCCGCACAGTCTGAGAGGAACGACCAGCAACTCAAGCAAGAAAATTTAACTCGGCAGAACTGGAAGTGGAGTCCGCTAATATGCCCTACAATCACGGGCAGTGAGGTACACGTGGGGCATGAAGAGGCTTCCGTGACTCATTAACAAACTTGTAAAGACAATGGGCTTCATCAAGCTTGATTTTCTACTGTATTATTCATCCACAAATACTCTGAGAAAAATACCCGCATCTCTTATCATGCTGCATCTACTGAATCCATCAGCAGTGTCGGCAGTGAACCTCATCTGCTCTCGGGCCCTGAACCAGGATGAAGAGACCCACGTTTGCAAAGAGTTCTAGTGACAGGAACGTTAACTGTGAACCTCAGTTAAGCAAATGGTACCCATTCTTATCATCAATAGACTCACATTACAAATTATGATTACCTTTTGAACTTTGCATGTGAAGAAACTATAGAAGTTTATTTCTTGTGTTTGCCAAGATTCTGATTCTTTTTCCACACAACCTAAAATCCATACTATCTGGCTCTTTACAGAAAAAGTTATAAATCCCTGAAATGGACCATCACTATCTCCACACAGGAGGAGATGGAAAAGGTTCAGCAGCTCAACAGGCAGGCAGGCTAACTTCAGAAGGCATAGTCTTCACCACTGACCCACACCGCCTCCAACAACATACGAAATACAACGAATGGCATTAGAAGAAGACACTAAAGATAACACCCACGTGACAAAATCACATTTGTAAAACAAACTGTTTTGAAATAGAACCAGTCAGAGATAATGGGCTCAGGACCTGGTCAACATGTTGTAACAATAAGAAAATGATCATGTGAAACATAAAGAAAGATTAATCATTTCTTGGAAAGAGACAAAGTATGAAAAAGTAAAAATCTGTATCAAAAGCATAAATTTAAGTCCCATTATTTCAAAAGTGAGACTTCATTATTAAGAGATTTGTAAAAGCAATTAAATCTGAGGCCCTGAACAAGAAAACGAATCATCGCTAACCAAGAGACTGCCCCCAGCTAGTCTAAGGTGTCCTTTTTCTCTTGAGAGTGGAAAGAAGGCCACAGAAAGTATAAAAAACATACTATTTAATAAATGTATTGCAATCCTAGGAAACAAGAATAAAAATAATAAAAGACATCGAAACCCATGGTATTAGCAATTCTGTAACCAGCTTGGCCCTAAACAGTTAAATTTTAGAATTGTGCCTGGGGTTTGATGTCTTCCTAAGGCATTTAAAACACGGAGAAGGTGATGTCAGACTTTTCAGTTTAATTAAATATTCACAGTAATTTTTGATTAAGTAAGTTTGCAATTGACAGTAAATACTCAGGGACAGCTAATGTACTAAATTGATGTTTTACTTTATTAGTTGTGCAAACCTTATAAGTATTGAAGAGTGTCGGTTCATGGTGAGAGGATGCCAATGGCCTGATAAATGTAAAAGGTGAACAGGACCTTGAACAGAGGCACTCAGTTATGGGTACACCTCCCCATACACAAAGTCTCCCTGGACATCAGTGAGTTAATCCACTGACTAGCAGATGGGCTCCATTTCCCGACCCCCTGGCCAGCCAGCCCAGCAAAGACCCTCAGGACACACGGTTCACGCTCGCAGCTGGGAATCTACCCTGGGGAAGTGGGGAAGCAGATGCTGACGCAGCTGGGCCAGCCTAGCCCTAGTCCCTCCAGCGGTGTCCACACTGCGTGTTGCAGCACTTGTAGAAGGTGGTCATTGGTTCGTCCGCAGAGCGGGTCTGAAGCTGCATGAAATAGGCACGAGGATGTTCACATTTGGGACAGGGCTCTGGCAATGAGAAAAACAGACAAGTGACCCACATTTATTTTTTTAAAAATGATGCTCATGACCACCTACTTATTAGAAGTAGGTGTTATGCCAAAGGTAGCAAAGATATCCCCCATCCTCATCAGCTCACTGGGTATCCCTCACCCAGGGTACCTTCTACCACGATTTAAGGCATCATTCCTGCTATGCTCTCACTGAGAAAGGAGGAGACCTGGGATCCTGAAAACATGCCTCCTCCTCTCTCTGGGTCCCTTTTCCTCAAATCTGACTGAAGACTGGTTGGAAACATAACATAAGAGGTGACATGGCTGCTGTGTGCATTACAGGGTCCACACCCTGCAGACTCTCCTAAAAAGTGCACAAGCTCTCTTACCTTCCCAAAGGAGCGCCCAGCATACGACCAACCTACTTGCCCGTAAATTGAGGGATCCGTTTTGGGAGAAGTTCCCTGGGCTAGTCTCATCAAGATCTAACCACACATCCCACATTTTTTCAAAGTGTTCCAAGGCACGTATTTACTTTCACTGTGATTTCAATCTGAGAACCTTGCTCTTGATGGAAACGTCTTCAAACACTATCAAGCACCAGTTGGACATCTGGTATGTAATTCATCTTCTACTGATAAATCCTGCCAATATTAAATTTTTAACATAGCAGGCCCAGATGTTCTTCTCTTGGGGTAAAAAGACAGCACGAATCCTACGTGAGCTCTCCCACTTCTCAGTGCAGGTCATGCCTCTTTCCTTCCTTGGTCACATCTATCTATATCAGAAATGAATCAGGACTAAAAATAAATACTAATTTTACTGGATATTTATGCAGTTTAATGCTCTCTACTATTAACTTTTAAAAATCTACATTAGAACAAAAAAGACAGTATTTTGCCCTTAGATTCTGATTTCTTATTACTCCAGTTTTTGTGGCTCTCATCACAGCTGCCACCTGTTGAGTGCCTATTATATGCCAAACACTCACTTCATGCTCTCACAGTCTATGACTATGGATTTGCCCCAGAAAGGTTAAGGCCATACAATGAGAGGTCACTCTGAGACTCTATATTAGGCCTGAGTAACTCCAAAGCTTGTGCCAATATTGTTTGTGTAACAAATAAACTACTAAAGAAGAAAGCAAATACACTTTTTGCTTTTAGACGCCCACTGCACACAAGCATATCACAGACTCGGCCCTGCCATGGCACAGTCAGCCGCCTCACACTCAACCACAGCTCACCTGCAGTAGAGTCGACATTCTCCCAAGCAGCTGCTCCACCGAGCACATCATCCACTTCTTTCAGCTTTGGGTACTTCCGATTTGTTACCTAACAAACGACGGCAAGTCTTCAGTAAGCGAACAGTATCCACCTGGGTCACCAAGCCCTACGCGCCCTCCAGCATCTCCCCAGACTTCGCTTCCTTCCTTCAACAAATACAACTAAATACAATTGAAGGCAAACAGGTGCACTCAGCCAGGTAGCCCAGCCACTGCCCTCAGGCAGAGAGCTTTCTAAGAAGGTCACAACTGGCTTCTTTTCCAAGATTTACCAGACATCCTTGAAATTTCAGGGTTACATAAAGAGTTCACTCTTTCCAGTTTCAGGCTCTAAACTCCCACAACACAGTTATACAGTAGAACAAAAGAGGGAAAAAAATTGGAAAATTCCTGCTCTCCTGCAACCAAGCAGGACCCTATGGGGCCTTCCTGGGACGGACTCCTCCCCCCATGCCCTCTGCTTTAGCTCCTCTCCGAAGTACCTAGATAACGGTTGCAACAAATAACAGTATCTGATGCACATTTCCTGGGTTGTTTTGCAGATGCTAAAATCCCCACCAAAAAGAGGAAGTTAAGTACTTGATGACCATGAGGACCTTGGCCTGAGGATTGATGCTCACCCCTGTGACACCACTCTGTTACCTCATCATCAATCAATCAGAGAATTATGCAGGATGTGATCACATACTCTGCAACTCCCCTCCAGCACCTTGACTTTAAAAATGCTTCCTTGAAATCCACCAGGGAGTTCTAGCTTTTAGAGCATGAGCTGACCCAGTCTCCTCGTCTGGCGCCTTACCACAATTCAGTGTCAGTAGTTGGCTTTACTGTGCGGGGGCGAGCGGACCAGACCCAAGTTTGGTTCCCTAACACTCCTACAGTTTATATCCTAGTATTAACAAAGTGCGTAAGTAAATTAAGCCTGTTGGAAGGCAATGAGTCCCACGGGAAAAGTAAAAGTAGGGGAAGGAGTATAAAATGGAGAGGCTGCAAATTTAAATAATCACTTAAATAAAAACACGAACGAGAGACACAGGTACCCAAAGGGAAGAGTGGACCGGACAAAAACCCGTGCACAGGGTCTGGTGGTAGCGTCACGTGCAAGACCGCAGAGCCTCCGAGAAGCCGGCGTTGCTGGGCAGAGAGCGTCAGGAAGGGAAATCGGAGCAGGAGGACAGGACAGGACTGGGGAAGACCTGGGTCCGGGCCTGGTAGACCCGTGAGAATGTCAGCTTCCGCTCCTCGCGCCGGGCAGGGAGGTCCGGCCGGGACCCACCTTGCGGGTGATGTTGTGCACGTAGGGGCAGGTGTTGCAGGCGAAGCGGTGGCAGCGCTGCCCCTCCTCTACGATTAGCCCGTTCCCGCAGCCCGGGCAAAAGAGCAGCATCTCGGCTGACCGGCCCGATGTTCCCGGCAGCTCCCGCAGCGGCTCGGCGCACCCAGCCAGACGCGCCGAACTCCTACTCGTCCGGGCAGCCGCCCCGCCCCTCAGCCCACCAATACACACGCCGATTCCGCGCTCCCAGTGAGCACTGCGGCAGGCCATCTCCCAGAGACTCACTTCCCATTGGTGCTCGAGGTAGCCCCGCCCCTCAGTGTCCCGGAGGTGTAGCTGTGTCGCCTCTATCGCGCGGAGTTGGGGTGTTGGCGGAACCTGCGGGCGGCGAGGCGCCCTGGAGGCAGCGGAGGCGTCTGCGCGGCCCGAGCCGCAAGAGGAGGAGGACGAGGAGGAGGCGCTGCCTCACTCCGAGGCGGTAGACGTGTTCCAGGAGGGTCTGGCCATGGTGGTGCAGGACCCGCTGCTCTGCGACCTTCCGATCCAGGTGCTGGCGGGGCGGGGGCCTTCCTATCGAGGTGGTGTGTTGGGGTGCGGACGGACCCCGGGGGTGCCGATGGCGGGCTGCGGCCCAAAGGACTGGAGGAGACGCCTCCGGGCGTAAATGCGGGTTTTAGCTCCGGCCGGGCGTGGAGGGGCGAGGGAGGTTCTCGCCTCGGGGGCGTAATTTAAAGGGGGGCCAAAAACCCACTGGTCAGGACACGTGACATGTCAATGCAGTGTTTTTAAAACGCAAAGTTTGTGTAAAAAAGCCTATGATAGGCAAAGTAACATAATTTCAAATAAAAACAAGATCAGTATTACTGGTTTTTTCCTTCTCAATCTTCAGTATGGTTTGGTAGGGTCCAGCTTTTAATCCTTGTTATTTTCCGTCATGGAATTTTTAACTCCTATTTCCTTAACACTTGTATTAAGATGTTGATCATTACCGTTTTTTGGTGACCCGGTAAATTTTGCACCCCTGCCTCAGCCTTACCTGAGGCCCTGGCCTGGGTCCTGGTGGTCAGGGGCTCTCAGGCTGGACAGTCAGGCCGAATGTCCATCCTCCCACCCAGCACCCGGGCTGGAGGAGCCAGGGGCTGATTCTCAAGTTGGTCCATTCTCCTTGTCTGTTTCTTTGCTCTTCTTTCTCCCAAGTCTCTGTCCACTTAATAGAAAATGTGGGTGGGACACGAGATTGAGGTGCTGAAAAACTGGGAAACTCTCACATATGAGCAAGAACCTTGAAAAAATGTAGCACCACTTGTTGAACACGATCGCCTTGTTTTCCTTTATTGTTGGTCTGAGTGGTAAAGACAGCCAGGGTTCCCACTACCACCCTTGGTCTTTTCTAGGTTACTTTGGAAGAGGTCAATTCCCAAATAGCACTAGAATATGGCCAAGCAATGACGGTCCGAGTGTGCAAGATGGATGGAGAAGTAATGCGTAAGTGCTGCCCTCCCTTGAGGCCGTGCAGTTTCAACTTTCACAGGGAAAGATGTTAGCAGGACTGGTCAGTGGGAAACTCAGGGCAGTGTCTAGATGTGTTGGGGCAGCCACAAGCCCAGCCTGCCCAGACTTGAGCCTCGGGAGGAAACAGAACTTCAGTGCTCCTCTCTAGCTGTCTGAGGCTGTGGCTGCAGGTTCCCACCATGGCTCTTCTCCCATTTGTGTCCCTGGTTGCAGCTGTGGTTGTAGTCCAGAATGCCACGGTCCTCGACCTGAAGAAGGCCATCCAGCGATACGTGCAGCTCAGGCAGGAGCGTGAAGGGGGCATTCAGCACATCAGCTGGTAGGTGGGGCGGCCATCAGCTCCTGCTTGCAGTCCTTCACAGGAGCTGGTGTGGGACTCCACACGAGCACTTGCTGTCACCTGGGCTCTGCTACAGAGTGCAGGTGGAAGCCACAGGCTCCCTGTCCCGAGCCTTCAGGCAGGGCAGGTGCTTTTGTGCCTCCATCACCCTCCCTGGGGAAGCTGCCATCTGGGCAGCTGGATATCTTCACATTGGGACACCCTAGGGCATTTCCAGTGTGTCTGGAAGTGGTTTCCCTAGTGACAGATGGTACGGCTGCCAGCTCCTCACCTGGGTCCTCACCCTCAGTCTCCTGTTAGCCGTGTCTTGGTACTGCCACCTGTTTCATTAGCAAGGTGTGTTTGGCCCCCAGCCTCCCCATGCATCCCTTTGAGATCAGTGCCTTCTTGTACCTGCCTCACACCTGGTACACACGTGGTACAGGAAAATAGCCTGGAGGAGACTGGCTGCCTCAGGACCTGCAGAGCTGAGCGCCTTGAGTCATCCTCATGCCCAGCATCTGCATCCCAGCTGCCCTGCTTACCCTGCTCATGGTTTACTGAGTCCTCGTCTTACAGGTCCTATGTGTGGAGGACATACCATCTGACCTCCGCAGGAGAGAAACTCACAGAGGACCGGAAGAAGCTCCGAGAGTAAGTTCAGGCTGTCTTGAGCTGCAGGGAGGTATCTGTTCTGTGGCTTTCTTATTCCCCATGCTCTGCCATAGGGCTGGGGTCCCCTCCAGGTGCTTTTAAAGGAAGGAAGGATCTTAAATCACTTCCTGGGGAATGTGTGAGACCAGGAAAGTCCCTCATTGGACTGACGCCCTCCTGCAAGGAGCTTCCTGGAGGCCTCCCTGCTAGAATAGGAGGCAGAGGAGCAACGGAAGGGGATGGGGTCCTGCTGCTTCTCACCAGAGGCAGTTCAGGGCTGCAGAGCCAGGGGAAGAGAAATAAGAGCGTGCGTGGGGGTGGGAGGATGACCACTGCCACCTCCTTGCCTTCCTGAACACCATGCTGTTTCCACCTGCTTTCTCTCAGTCCCTCATCAGCCTCAGGTGAGGACTCACAAATGTGCCCTTCTGTAGATTGGACACTTCATGCCCTTCCTTCTCTTTCAGCTATGGTATCCGGAATCGGGATGAGGTGTCCTTCATCAAAAAGCTGAGACAAAAGTGAACCTCCAGACAAGGACAATTCTGAGTCTTGAGCTCACCTCACCCCAGATGGGCCCAACTGGACTGTCAGCATGAATCCTTATCACACGGCAGATTCCACAGGGCTGGGAGCCTAGCCCTGTGCACAGAATAAACCTATTTCTGCTTAGTTTGCAAAGTCAAGCCACAGTTCCAGGGGCAGAAGGGACTGGCGCTGCCCCATCAGAGACGGGAGGCAGAGGCAGAGACTGGTGGCGGGTGAGTCCCAAAGTCTGAGATGCTACATCTGAAGCTTGGGCCACCCCTCTCCCCAAACCACACGAGCCTGTCACTGTGATGTCTACAGCCAGGAGGAAGTAAAAACACAGTGACTAGCTTTCTGTTTCTGCTTGTGGGGACACAGGGGGCCTGCAGTCTGAGCCCAGCCGTGGACAGGGCCTCCAGCTTCAGCCCATGGGGCCCACCCACAACAGTGCCTTCAGTGGCTCCTGGAAAGGGAGGTAGCCTGGGGCTGGAATTGGGAGCAGGTGGCTGGGCCAGGGCGGCTGGGATGGGGTGCTCCTCGGTGCGCATGGGGAGGTGGGACAGCATACTCGTCTATCCTTGTCCCATCGTTGCCTACCAGTTAGTCATTCTATAGAATGGGGATGGGGCGTGTCCACCTGACTGACGGTGTCACTGGGAGGTGCATTTGACACTTAGTTCCCTATTCTGAGGAACTGACCTGAGAGACCTCCCTCCAGAGCCCCTGGCCAGAAACCAGAAAGGAGAAGCAGCTGTGGTCAAGTTAGTGGCAGCTAAAACGCTCCCGGTCCATTTATTGGCCACGTGAGGTGGTCGTCGAGAGACAAGTTAGAGGATCATGGCAGGAACTAGTGTAAGAAATGCAGGGAAGTACGAGAGGTTCACCAGCAGTGAACAAGGCACAAAGGGTCTGTGTTTGGGAATCGGCGCTCACAGAGTCCTGAGCCCACGGGTCAGGCTCTGCCCACTGGAGCGCGTGGCCCCAGCGCCCCCGCCCGCTCAGTGGAGCTGAGCGTCCAGCTCATACTTCTCGCAGAACTTGTCAGTGAAGGGGATGCAGGTGAGGAACTCACACCACTCACAGCGGACAGGGTAGAAGTAGAAGAGGACCACCAGGCCAGCCAGGAGGCCCAGGAAGACCACCTGGAAGACGATGATCTGGCAGCGCTTGCGGTACAGGTCGAACTTGCCGAAGCTGATATAGGGCAGGAAGGCAAAGGAGAGGAAGAGGCCGCTGATGAAGCCCGAGATGTGGGCAAAGTTGTCAATCCAGGGTAGCAGCCCGAAGGTGAAGAGGAAGAGCACCACGGCCAGCAGCTTGAAGAAGGCCCGCCAGGGTCGCGCCAGGATCTGCCAGCTCTGGAAGAGCTCCACGAAGAGGCAGGCCAGGATGCCGAACTGTGAGCCGGCCGGGCCCACCTGGGGGTGGGTGGGTGGTGTGAGCCAGCAGGCCTGAGAAGGCCCCTGTACCCCAAGCCTGTCTTCCCACCTCCTGTGGCCCAGAGCATATCAGGATGGAGGAGCCAAGTGGAGGGGCTCAAGCAGCTCTGTGCTGATGTGGACCCAGCTCCTGCCAGGCCACAGGTGCACACGGGAGGGCCCCACCCTGAGGCTGCCTTACCTCCGCCCGGTATGGCAGGAAGATGGCACTGGCCAGGTTACCAGTGATACCACTTAGCAGGTAGATGATGGCTATGCGGTGCCAGCCGGCCAGCTTCTCCAGGTCCCGCAGGACAGTCATCTGGAAGCAGACAGATACCAGGCAGTGCAGGATCCTGTAGGGGCGGGAGTGGGGGACACTCAGGGAAGGCCAGCCAGCTACTTCTAGGGTCCCTGAGACCACCCACCTCACCCCACCCCACCCTGCTCAGCCCACAGTGTCACTTGCCCAGCGTGCAAGAAGAGGGACAGCCACAGGCGGTAGAACTGGTCAGGCACCTCGGGGTTGAGGAAGGGCAGGAGCCCACACACGTCGTCCATGCAGTGTACCTGTGCAGAGGGCCCATCAGCTCCCACCGCAGCTGGGGGGAGAGGAGAGGGACCCTCACCCCAGAGGCCTACCTGAGAGCAGAGTGTGGCTTCCTCATGGAAGTAGCCCCTCATGAAGTCACAGTACTCCCGGGAGGTGATCTCACACCTAGAAGGTCAGGCAGGGTTGGGAGGACTGACAGAGGGAGACTTGCTGGGACCTAGGCCCCGGCTTCAGGCCCGGTTGTCCACCTTTGTTGGCCCTGGATAAGTCCAGACCCTTTGTCACCACACACCCCCTGGTGTCGGGTTTTGGGGGACTTGGTAGCAGAGGAGAAGGGCCCAGCCCAAGGGCAACAATCTGTGCCCAGGACCAGCTGCACATGCACACACAGGCACCCCTACCTGCCCTTGGTGCCAATGCAGCAGGGCCGGCCCGTGATGACACAGTCCATGTGAGGGTGGTTGGTGTGGTTGCCAGCACTGTTTTTGGTGCAGATCTGGGTCACAAATGGGGATAAGTTGGGTCAGGGCCTCCCCTAACCTTGGGCCCTTCACCATGCTTGGTCGGGGCAATGATGGACAGGCTCCTAGGGTAGGAAACAGGCCTCCCTCGACTACAAGCAGGCTTCAAGCTGAACCTCAGTTGGACCATCTGTCAAACTGGAAAAATGTCATTTGACCTCCCAAGTCTCCACCTGGTTTCGCTCTGACTACCTGCTCAGAGAAGCATTGGTGGATGGACAGGCTGGCTTAAAGGCCAGGGTGTAGCATCTGAAAACACAGGGAGGTCCCACAATAGGGACCTCTCTGCCATTACTAATGGGTAAGGTGTCATTTCCTCCCCACCAAAACAAAGGTGACTTTCCAACAACCCCTTCACCCCAGCTCACCGGCCACTTGGTGATGTCATCGGGCCACTCATGGGGGTCCTCGGAGGAAGGCTCGTCACACACCCTGCATGAGCCCAGGATGTGGTCAGACCTTGCTTTGTGCCCTTGGCTTAGCACTTGCCCACCCTACTCCCAAGAGAGACACAAACAAAGGGAGGAGCCAGCAACACTTACCTGGGGTCCTGATGGCAGACAGAGCCGAACTGCCTCCTGTGGCCAGCAAGGTCTGGGGCACTGGGATGGAAGGGCCACTTCACCCACACTGCCAGCGTGGACTGTGGGAGGACACAGGGTCAGCCCCTACGCAGAGCCCACCCCTCTCCCAGGACCATCTCCAGGAGGCAGGTATCAAAAGTAAAACCACTGAGTTCCTCCTCCCGACTCTACAACCCAACTTCTATGAATTGACACTCTGGGAATGCGCAGACCTGTTGGGAGATTGTTATAAGTTCAACAGCATAATTTCTATTAGCTTAAAAACAGAAACAACTTGTATCCGAAATCAGGAAACTGCACATGAGATTAAAAAAAAAACTTGGTTGAAATTTTAAGACTGTTTAGTGGGAAAAATAAGGCAATACAACTTATGTAAACTTAAGACACACACAAAAAAGTAAGATGGACACGTGGGGAAAGAGAGCACCCTAATTAAGGGCATGCTGTCTACAGGGCCACCAGCAGAAATGGAGGTTGGGATGGAAAGGGGAGAATGTGAGGTGAGGGGCCTTCCACAGACCAATGGAATAACATTCTGAGAACTAGGAGTTGAGAACAGCTCAACCGGCTCTATCTGAAATTTCAAGGGAACCACAAACACAAGGAGCAGACCAGGCTGCCAGCAGTTGGTAGGGCACGCACCGAGCACTCTTCCTCCGAGGTCTGCACGCAGCCAGATCGGTCGTTGCGCACGCAGCAGGCCGAGTGCTTTTCGCGTTCACGCGCAGCGTGGATGAAACTATGCACCTGCGGATCCTGGCGCATGCAGGGCGAGAACTTGGCACCCAGGTGAATGAGAGCCTCCTGTAGGGGAATGGGATGTGCCGCTGCAGCTGCGGCCCGGCCCCTGCCAGCTCAGGGTCTCCGCCCCTCATGGCCAGGCCCCGCCCCTCCAGGCCCCGCCCTCACCGAGCTGGGCCCGATCCAGAAGTTCTCCTGCTGCACGTACTTGACATTCTCATAGACCCCGCGGTTCCGCAGCACCTGGGACATTGGGGAGAAAGTTCAAACGGAGCTCAGTTGGGCTCTCTCCTCCCAGAATAGGAGGGCGGGAGCCCAGAGCCCAGATCTCACAGGAGGGCACCCAGGCTCACCGAGTCCACGGTCTCGTGCTGTGAGAAGCCTACCGGTGCTATACCATAGATGCACACGGCTAGAATGGTGACGAGTGAGTGCACGAAGGTGAGCCAGTAGGTGAAGAAAGGCCTGCGGGGCAAATTGTCAGCAGAGGCAGCATCCTCCACCAGGAGCCCCCACCCCCAACCTGGAGCCTTGCCTGTCGGAAGCCACATCCCCTCCATGCCTACCTGTGGTCGTCCATGTCCTCAATCTGCCGTTTGACATAGCTGTCGATTCGCTTGCGGTAAGTGCGGTTGGTGAGCCGGCCCACCATGCCCAGTCCGTAAGGCCGCTTCTCCCTGGCGAAGAACTTTCGCACCGGCATCGCAATGCGCTGGCCACGCCGCTGCCCTACTGTGCTCACCACCTCCTGCCGCAGCCGCACCTTGGGCTGCGAGGCCGCCGCGCCACCCTCCTTCTGCTTGCGCCAGCCACGTTCCAGAGGCCTGGGGGAAGGAGTGCTGTCACTTCCAGCCCCAGACTTCCTACCTGCTGCAGTCCATTCCCTGCAGGAGGAGGGCAGTCCTGCGTCGTTTGCTCCCATCCAACAGTGAAGATACTGAGTGACAGGTTGATGTCAACACCAGCCTCCTTCTTACCAGTAAAACAGCAATCTTGAGCCGCTCCGGGTATGGCAGGGAGGTGGGAACTGGACCTACATGAGGTTCCCTGGCCCATCTACAGGTATTAACTACATCACCTCCCCCACCCCCACCCCACCCCTAGTTGGATTCTCTCCAGCCTGTGGGCTCTGGGACTGCCCTCGTGTTTCTGGAGTGGGCCACCAAGGCTCAAACTGTGCCCAGTCCTGGGTCCCCCAGTCGCAGTTGCCAAGCTGGGCTCCCAGTCCTCGAGACGACTTCACCCCTCGGCCCTCAAGGGTGTCATGACCTCGTGCCCAGAGGTCCCCGACAGCAGCAGGGCCTCCCCTCAACCCTTCCCCAGCCTGCAGGGAATTACTCACAACATCAGATGGCTGCGCTCAAGCTCGCTGCGGTCCAGGGCCCCACCCGTGAGGTCCGCCTGCTCTGGGGCTTTCTCCCACTCCTTGAGCGCTGCCTCTGATGGGGATTCAAACACCTCGTCCGGGTACGTGGACAGCTCCTCGTGGAGGACACCTTCCTGAGCAAACACGCGCAGTCAGCGTGAGACGCACAGGTGAAGGGGCCACAGGTGATGCCCACAGGCTCTTACCCGAGCAAAGAAGGACGTGTCTAGCTCGTCAGGGAAGTCAGCTGTGTCCTCCTCCAAGAAGCTGGCAGGAGTGAAGCTTCGGCGCTGCACTCGGCGCAAGGTGCCATCCCTAACCGAGCGGCCCTGCCAGCGAAGGGGTGAGCGAGCACGCGGCGTGATGCCGGCTCGGCCCCACCCCCAGCCCAGCCCCCTGCCACCCACCTTCACCAGCGCAGCGGCCGCCCGGAAGCTCATCTTGGCCACCGACTCGCGCTTGCGCCGCCGCGGGAGCCGGTTGAAACCAGAGCGGGAGCTGGAGAAGGAGCAGAGGGACGCAGCACCCGGCGTGACAGGCGTGTGCGGGGCACTCAGGCCATCGGTGGCGTCATCTGCCAAGCGGAAGGCCCGGCCCCGGGCCAGGGGGTCTATGATCTGGAGGAGGGGAGGAGATGCCGGAGTCAGGTGCTGGGTGGTTGCGGAAGAGGTTCCTTCCCTTCCCCAGACCCCACTGTGGAGGGTCCCTCATGCCCCAATAGGTCCCCTGGACAGCCAAGTGGGTACCACCTCACCCCACTGGGCTGATGGGTCCCTCTCTCCACCTATATTTCCTGTACTAAGCTGTTCACCCTGGGCAAGGGCTGTACAATCCCAGGACCCTGTCATTTCCCCCAAAACCCCCTTCCCTGAGGGTATCTTAGGTGCCTTTATGGGACCACCCTCCCAGACCACAAGCTCCAAGCAACCTCCTTTGCTTAGGCTGGCCATGTCCCCAACCCTGGTTCAGGGGAGCAGAGTAGAGGGCCTATGAGAGGCAGCAGCAGCAGCAGAACGGCATACCTTCTGCATGCCCAGCTGGCATGGCCCCACATACAGTGGAGGGGGCGTCTCAGTGCTGGTCAGCGACACGTTGTCCTGGCTGGGCAGGTCCAGCTCCCGGATGACCTGGGGCTTCAGCTTCCCATAGCGCTGGCTGCAGTGACGGATGCTCTTGCGCTGCCACTTCTGGGTGCTGTCACTGTCCTTGCTCACTCCAAACCAGTCAGCGGTGCCCCTGCCACGGGAGGGAGTCAGCAAGGGGAAGCCAGCTCTCCCCTCTCTCCAGCAGGGGCCTCACAGGCACCCCACCTGGGCACTGTGCCTACCCCAGGCCTCCTGTAACTCCAGGGTCTGGGGTCCAGGTGGGCTGGGTCTGATTCAGAGAATAAGTAGGCTTCAGCCCTGGCCCCCCACTAAACAATTAGCCAAATCCAACTTGCCACTAGCACCATAGCTGGCAGCCTGTGTGAAAAAGGTGAGTGTTTCACACAGGCCCTCATCCTCATCCCTGAATTGGGGGTTTGTGGGGGAGACACTGAGCCACGAGATAGAATTCAGAATTCAGCCCTCAGCTCAGCCAGAGAAAGCTCAGCCCTGGGCAGCAGCTTGACCTCAGATACCACAGAACCCAGGCAGTGGGTGCTGTAAACTCAGGCAGGCTGCCCCCAGCCCTTGGACATATGTGCAAAAATGCTGCCAGCACCTGCCATTAGGAGCCCCCAAGGAACACCAACCACGCTGGCAGCTCCCGAGAGGTCATAAGCCATGCACACGCCAGCTGATGCCAACACACTCATGCCCTGCCCACGGTACCTGAGCAGGGACCGAGAGAGAGACGGGCGCTGCGTGAGGGCCCTGCGGGCAGCGGGGGGACCCGAGAGGGGCAGAGTGTGGACACGCCCAAAGCGCACCTGTCGGCTGTTCGGGGGCCAGAGCATTTGGGTGGGGGAGACAGAGAGGAGAGAGCAAGTGCTGGGGGAGAGCAGAGAAAGGTGGCAGGTAATAGCTTTTGGTCCCCAGAGCAGGAAAAGGACAGGGTGACATGGGGGACAGATGGAGGAGGAAGCCGAGACAAGAGGGGCCTCTGCTCCATCCCCAGCCCTGGGACCCAAAGGGGGCTCTGTGTGCCTGCCTCTGCCCCACCAGCCCCCAGCCCCCAACCCCTGAGCAGCCAGGATGGACAGGTACCTGCGGATGGTCTGCGTGATGGACATCTGGCGCTGCAGCACCGGCCGCCGGGGCTCATGGTGGGGCGAGGGCAGGTGGGCGGTCTCGGCTGGCATACTCACACTCCGCAAGAATGCCTGGCGTCTTAGGGGCTGGGCGACGGGGTCACGGTGAGGGGGCTGGACAGGGTGGCCCCACAGCCCCTGCTGGCCAGGGCCTACCTGCAGGAAGCTGGGCTCCTCGGCAGCCGGGGGCACCACAGCTGGGATATCTAGCTTCAGCCACGGTGGCTTCTTCCGCTGCAGGCTGCTGGTGCTGTCCCTGCGGGCCTCGCTCATGGTTCCAAGCAGAGCAGGGCGGGCCTAGAGGGTGTGGCGGGTTATTCAGTAACAATGCTGACAGGTCTCTGAAGGTTCATGGGGCTCCCAGGAGGATAGGGAAGCAGTGATGACCCCAGGGGGAGGGAGGCCCAGCTCCCATCGCCAAAGTGCTAGGATGTGCTCAGCACTGACACGCTTGGCACCTGCCTCTGTCATCCCCAAAGATATTGCCAGGCACATACTAGGTCCTCAGATGAGAAATTCATGGGACACGTAGTTAACAACCTACTATAAGCCACTCCTAGGTGCTTACGTTGGTGGGGAAACAAGGAAACCAAAACAGGCAAAGTCCCAGCACTCCTGGAGCTTCTAGTGCAGACAAACAATACACCTGTAAGTAGATGGAAGGTGCTGAAAGATGCAAAGGGTGATAGGGATAAGATAGTACGCTCCGGTTTCCAGAGGCAGTGATGCCTCCCAGTGAGATGACATCAGAGCAAAGGCTTCTAAGGTGATCTAGTGAGCAAGGTTGGGGGGCGGGGTGATCCTCACACAGAGAACGAGGCCAGTGCAGAGGTATGAGTGAGCATGAGGACAGAGGCAGGCCCCGACAGTACATGGGGCAAATCTCAAGCCTGGTTGACCCTGACCTCACTCTCTTAACCACCATGACAGCTGTTCCAGAAACAGAGGACCCACAACAGGGGTGCGTGATCCCTCCAACTCATGGAGGGACCACATGGTTTCCAGGGTCCAAGAGCTCCAACAGCCAAGGGACCACCTGAAAACCACCAGGTGAAAACACTGCCATGACCACCAGGGGGCGCCACATGCCCAGAAACAGCAGCAAAGAAGCTCAGCGTGGGAGAGTGGCCTGCTCCGCAGCATCTGAGAGCTCCACCTCATATCACCTTGGCACAGGGGAACGGCCCGGGACCCGGAAGAGAGAGGCCACCACTGCCTCTCCATGTAATGTTGAGCACTGGCCTCCTTGGCACTATTTTCCCCTTTACCAAACACCACTTTCAAGGTTAGGGTTAGGGTCCCGTCCCCAAAGGAGGAGCACAAGGGGTCTGAAAATAGGACAACCAACCAAGACAGGAGGTTCCTGAACACAGTGGAACAAGGATAGCAGGAGAGCAATTCTAGGAGGGCCAAGAAACCCAAATCCCTCGGCCTCCTCGAAGGGCTTCAGACCCTGACAGCTTCTGAACAGCGGTGTCTGTAACCCATCTGTTCATGTCCCCAGAAACAGCTTCCAATTCTGAGCCTCCCTCTCAAATGCTTGGAGGAGATACTCTTCCTATTTGTAAAGTAAGAGTAAGCCCCATTCTTACTTTACAAATGGGGAAACTGAGGCCTAGAAGGAAGGCCTGCCTGATCCAAGGTCACATATTCAGGGCAGCATAACTAGGGACACAGCTGCTACTGGACTTACACAGACCAGGGAAGGGCCGGGACCCTGCTCAGAGCAACTCCCAGCTAGGTACTGACCTGGGGATGTCCAGGGAGGCCGCTCACTCTTGTACACAGACCGGGGAGGGCACAGCACACGGCTCCTCCTGGCCCCACACAAAAAACAGGCAGCCCCACATCCTGCTTACAGCTGCTACCAGCCCCAGGCCACCCACAGACATGCCCAGGACAGTACTCACAGCTTCTAATGGTCTTATGACAACTGGGGTCCCACCCAGGACCCAGCACCCAGGTCCCACTGGCCCTGTACCAGACAGGGCCAGGCCTGAACATTGATCCATTGATCATAGTTCCGACTGGCTCTATACCGACCAGGGGTAGGCCCACGACACTACTCACTCCTGTTACCCCTACAGTGACGTGACTCACCACTCACACTTCCGCTGGCCCTGGACCAGTTAGGAACAATCCCAGGGCAACTCCTCACACCCCCATGGGCCCTATGCTGACCAGAAACAGGCCCAGGGAGGAGGAGGTCATTTAGGGATGCCTTCTGACTTCCTGCCCCATCCCTTACATTCCAGTCTGAGCTGATTATGCCCCAGGAGTCTATCCATCGACACAGCCCCCCAGGGCCAAGCCCCTCTCCCCTGCCTTCACCAGCTCTGACCCTCGGAAAAGGGCCCAGGGCAGCACTTATTCCCATACCCCTGGGAAGCCCTTCCAGGCCCCTGCCCAACCCAAGCCCCACAAGCTGCAGTCAGATGCAAGGCTCCCTAGAAGTGGGTGGAGGCGGGCGGGGTCTGGCGGCATCCTGAGAACTGGTCCCTCTGGGATCTGAACCAGGAGACCAGCGCTCAGCATCCAACTCGCAGGGACAGCACAAGCAAGGGGTGGGGAGGGGGTGGCGAGCACACACAAGGAGCCCCAGAGACACCAAGAGCCGGTCAGCTAGTGACAGAGGCACCAGCTCCCTGCCTGTGCACGCAGACCTCCTGGCGTCCCTCACCTCCACCCAACCCCCTCCTGTGATTGAGGCAGAGGCTGGAGGGTGCTCCGTAACCCACCCAGCTCCCTGCCCTCAGTGCTGTGGGTTCCCAGCCCGTCCTACTCCTGGGTGCCCATCCTCCCCAATCTGGCCCTCAAGTGGGTGGGATTCAAAAGTAGCAGGGTGGTGGTGGGGGTGCTCTGCAGTGGACCCTGAGGCTGTGGGGGAGGGACAGGCCCAGGCCAGACAAAGAGTCTGGGCCAGGAAGGGGCACGGTGCCCGCCCAGAGGAGACAGTGGCTCAGTGTCTCGGCCTCCTCCTGGCGCACAGTGGGCTCTTGTTCCCAGAAGGCCCCTCGGGGGGGATTCCCAGCAGCATCTCTGCTCTGCTGCCCCTGAGTGCGAGGAGAAACACAGCCCAGGGAGGGGTCACACAGTGCCTGAGTCACTCTGGCCACATTCATGGCCACCCAGCCAGGGCCCAGACACATCCGGAGACACTCAAATGGGCATCTAGAAGTGAATGGGAGGGTCTGACGAAGCAGAAGCTCACAATGGGGACAGAGCAGTGATGCTACACACCTACACACGGAGCAGCTCAAGAGCAAGAGGCGAGGCTGGGGGTGAAGCTGAGGGACGAAGGCCCCGCAGGGTAACCAGGCCCGGCAGGGTAACCAGACAACGAGGGCTGCTCTAAGTGGGAGCGAGGGGAGTAGCCATTAGGGCCCAAGGCTGGAGGAGGAGTGCAAGAGGGTCCCACTGAGGAGCAGACGTTCCTGCCACGGGGATGACTGAGGCACCAGAGAGTCCAGGAAGCGGGAGCCAGTGCAGGGAGACTACTGAGGAGAGCCTGGTCTGAGACCCTGGACACTGACCCTGCTCACCTCCACCACCCGCAACCCTGAATGTTCCCATTTGACAATCAGGGGCCAGAGGAGTGCCTGGCACACAGTAAGTGCACAAAGAGCAGCAGCTGAATCAAAAATAGGCTGGACCTCAATCCCACTCCTGGGCATACATTCGGAGGAAACTCTAATTCGAAAAGATACGTGCACCCCAGTGTTCACAGCAGCACTACTTACAATAGCCAAGACATGGAAATAACCTAAATGTCCATCGACAGATGACTGGATAAAGAAGATGTGGGGAGGGGTGTATGTATATGTGTATATATATACACACACACACACACACACACACACACACACCCCTACACATACACACACATATACATATAGTGGACTACTACTCAGCTATAAAAAAGAATAAAATAATGCCATTGGTAGCAACATGGATGGACCTGGAGATCATCATTCTAAGTGAAGTAAGCCAGAAAAAGAAAGACAAATACCAGATGATATCACTTATATGTGGAATCTAAAAAAAAAAAAAAAAAAAAAAAGAAGGGACAAATGAACTTATTTACAAAACAGAGACAGACTCACAAAGAAACTTGCGGTTAACCAGGGGGATGGTGGAGTGGTGGGATAAATTCATAGTTCAAGATTTGCAGATACTAACTACTATACATAAAATAGATAAACAACAAGGTTCTACTGTATAGCACAGGGAAGTATATTCAATATCTTATAGTAACCTATAACGAAAAAATATGAAAACGAATACATGTATGTATATGTATGACTGAAACATTATGCTGTACATCAGAAATTAACACAGCATGGTAAACTGACTATATTTCAATAAAAAAATCTTGTAATAGCCTATAATGAAAAAGAATACGAAAAGGCATATATGTAAATCAACTACACTTCAATAAAAAATAAAATTTTTTAAAAGAGGAATATATATATGTATAAGTGTATCACCATCCTGTACATCAGGCAGTAACACAACATTGCAAATCAACTACACTTCAATCAATCAATCAATCAATATTAAAAAAACAGGCTGGACCTAAAAATATAATACTGTAAATCAATTATAATTCCATTAAAAAGAAAGAAAGGTGGGGGTGGGGTACAGCTCAGTAGTAGAGTACATGCTTAGCACGTGCAAGATCCTGGATTCAATCCCCGGTACCTCCATTAAATAATTAATTAATTAATTAATTAATTAATTAATTAATTAATTAATTAAATCTAATTACTCCCTCCCCCCCCCAGGTTGTTTTTCCTTTTAATAAAGAAAACAGACAGGCTGGTGATGCCTGCTGGCTGTGGGGAGCTCCCTGAGGAGCTCGTGCAGCCAGGGCCCAAGCCATGGGGAGACCTGGGGCGAGACTTCAGCAAGGCCCAGCCTGGGAGGGTGTGGCCAAGAGGCAGGAGACAGGGGAGAAGCTCGGGCCCACCCAGATCTGGACAGTGGCCGTGGCCAGGGTAAAGCTGGACCCTCCACTATGGCACATAGGCCTGCCCTGTGCACTCGCAAGACGACACCCACTGGGGCAGCTGGAGGCCAAGTGGATGGCGTGGCCCCAGGACACCTGCCCAGATGTGTCCCCAGCTCCCCTTAGCATGGTCCTTCCCACTTGAGCCCTGCCCTCTGACCATCTTCCACTTGACTCCTAACCTGATGCCCAACCCCAGATCTCCCTTGGGAGGGGGTCATCAGCTGTCTTATAGCCTAGAAGGTAGCCTCCACCACGTGCTACTAGGCCACAAAGCAAAAGTCAGCTGGTTTCTTGGTGCCTCCTGACCACATTTGTACATGGCGTCACGTTGAGAATGTTACTGGCCAGGGCCTCCTCAACCCTCTCAGCAACCCCTCTGCTTTTCTGTGGAAGCTATGAGGTTCAGGGCAGACCTGAGAGCTGGCTGGTGGACTGTTCAGTGCCCTGTGCCTATCCCCGGGAGGACACATCGGATCTCTGCCTCCCCAAGTCACCCATCGCTAGCCGTCACCCCAAATGAGCATGCAGGGGCCAATACAGGACAACAGGAGGCCCCCCACTGCAGGAGGCCCTGGGACTCTGGGACCTGCCCCAGGAGGGCAGTACAGGAAAGGGAGCCTGCACTGGCCCTATGACGGGGCGCTGCCCAAAGGCTGGACAGGCATATATGGCCCAGGGAGTCACTGACTGCCAGAATGAAAGCCTGTGACCCGTCTGGGTCTGACAAGGTGGAAACACCCTGGGGGAAGGGAGCCCTGAGGCTCAGAGAGCTTGGACGACCTGTCTGTGCCACATAGTCAGCAAGGGGGCAGGGCACGGACTTAGCTACAGCAGGTTCTGGGTATGACAATCTGGGGTCCAGCTGGATCTCAGTAGTTGGGTGCAAGCACCCTTCAAACTGCAGAGTGGAAAGACCCACATCCCATCAATGGGCCTGGCCAGAGGGAAGAAGAGCAGCCTAGTCACCAGTCAAAGATCCCAGAAGTGCCCCTGATGACCCCACATGTGCTCCCCAGTGCCCATCTACACTCAGACTTAGCAGCCCTTCCCAGGACACATCAGGGCTGGATAACATCCAAGAGGCTCTAGGGAGGACACCAAGTCCCTGCAGTCTATTATCAGAGTAGAAACGGCCCCAGTCCTCAGAAGCCTGGCACACCTGCCTCAAACCTGACTCTAGCTCATCCCACTGACCTGCCACAACCCCTGGAGTGGGTCCTCTGTGTCCATCTTACAGATCAGAAATTGAGGCTCGGCTCAGAGAGGCCAGTCACTGCCTGAGGCCACCCAGCCTCCTGGGGGTTCAAAGCCTGGGGCCATGTCTGCCCAGGAGCTGGGTAGGGGAGGCCACAGCCCTCTAGGGGAGGGGCAGATCATCTGAGCTCCTCAGGCTGTGAGGCACAACCCCCCCAACTCTACCCCACCTCCACACAGCGGAGCATCTCAGTTCAGGGAAGAGGGAGTCACCCAACCCAGAAAACAGGCAGAAGCTAAGGAATTTGATCCTTGGGCAGAAAGTCCATCCTGTCACAGACACTAGGGCGGGGGAAACTGGAGCTGGCGAAGGGGAGCCCCTCACATCTGGGGAGAGGAGCAGTAGGGTGTGCCTGAACGAGGAAGACCCTGAGGGTGGGCCCTGGAAGGAAGGCGAGAGCTGGGTGATTCCCTCTGAACCAAGGGCTCCCTTAGAATTCGAGCTCCTGGGGCAATGGTGTGTCTGGCCCACTAATGCTGGATTAGGGATGCTGCTCATGGTGATGCCCAGCTCTGGTGCCCTCGGTCAGCCTGTCTGTGCAATAGGTGCAGCCTGCTTGGAGGGTCTGGGACAAGGCCTGGGGCCTGGCACCTTCAATCCAGGGCCCCTCAACTCCTGTGCCCCACTACCAGCCCCTGCTAGTAGCCCCTGCTCTTCTCAAGGAAAAGTACCCAGCTTGCCCAGAATAACCCCGGTGGCAGGGGGCGCAGCCTCAGGAATCCCTTGGGCCCAGCCACTGCTAGGCTGCCAATTCCTCCTAACCTCTGGGTGGGGGCTACAGGGGCTGGGGTTGGCTCCATGGGGGTGGGGAGAACCCAGCATGTAGCTGGGCCAAACCTGAAAAGCCAGTTTCATCCTTGAATCTTCTCTGCCAGGAAATCCCAAGGTGGGGGTGGGGGGAACTTTTCTCAGCAGGGCTAGGGCCTCCAGACCCCCACCCTGCCCACCCAGACAGACACAGAAATACACAACACCAAGCTGCATACACAGAAGAAGGAACTTTGTTCAGGACCATCTGGAACCCTGGTCTATTCCCCACCCCACAGACCTGTCCCCAGCAAGGCCCTCCCCAGGGCCCTGAGCACGGGGGTCCAGCCATCTCCTCAGCCAGAAAAAGGCCTGCTTCAAGGCACTGGGGGGTGGCCTTAGGCTCAGTCCTGGCCTGCTCCTCCCAGCCACTGAGCACAGCGAAGGGGGAGCGAGCGTCTGCAGCTTCCAGGGTTCACAGAGTGGGGAGACGGGTTGTGAAGCCCAAGTTAGGGTCAGTCCCCTATCCCTAGCTCCATAGCTACTGCTGTTATTGCTGAAATTATTCCCATCCCCAATGAGGACGACTGGGACAGGGATGATCTGCAGAAGTCCCACCCTCTGAGCTGGAGTTTCGACTTGGAGACACCACCCACTGGCGGTGGCCGGGAAGGGAAACGTAAGGGGGGGGGGGGAGTACAGCACAGAGGAGCCTGGGGACACCCTCGGACTCCGAGACCTCCCGCTCCCAGGACCCTCAGCTGTTGGGCGGGGGCTGGAGCCGAGCTGTCCGGCCGGGTCAGGCCGCTGGGACGTGCTAATCCGGCCACGGGCTATTTTTGCGGCGCGCTGGGGTAGGAATCTGGGGCTGGGCCGCCTCCTGGGCGGCTCGGGAAACTCCGGGAAGGAAAGTCCGGCCGCCTCGGTCGGAGAGTCGCCCGAAGCCCGAACGCGGCCAGACTCTGGCCGCTCGGAGCGGCTCCGGCCGTGAAGGGCTGAGGACCATCCCCGCGCGCAGCGGGCGCAGCTCCGGAACCCGCCCGGCCCGCGCCCCGCGCCCCGCTCCCGGCGCGCTCACTCACCGCCGCCGCCGGCACTGGGGTCTTCGGGGGTCCTGAGGGCTTCGGGGAGGGGCTGCCGCCGCCGACCCGGAGGGCGCCCGCGCCTCCGAGTCCCCGCCCGCCCGTCCGGACCGCCCGCCCGGGAATGCCATGGAGCGAGGGGCGTGCGCGCCGGGGGCGGGCCCGGCCGGAGGGGGCGGCCGCGCTGACTCAGGGCTCAGGAATGCGCGCGGCCCGCCCGGCCCGAGTCACCTCCTCCGGGAAGGCCGCTAGGCTCCGCTCTCCCCTGTGTTTGGCCGCGGGGACACCTGTGGCCAGGGGTCGAAAGCACCCTGGCCGAGGAGGGAGGATCTGGTGGCCCAGTTGCACGGAGCCTGATGGCCAATGTTGGTCCTGGGCTCCTCAGCCACTCCTGGACTCCAGAGTGAGTCCTGACCTTTTTCTGCCTCTGCTCTTGCTTGAGAAAGGGTGGAGGCGGAGGGTGGGCGTGTGCGGAGGGTAGATGTGGGAGAGCGTCCCTGGATCTACTGTAAATCTATCCACCAGCCTCCTCCAAAGGCCGGTGGACAAGTCTCTTGCCCTAAGTCACACGTGAGCAGTCACAAACTCGCACACACATGCTCCAGCGTTCACGCTCTATACCCACTCACATTCACTCATACACCTGCTTTATACACACACTCACTTGCACCCACACCAACAGCAGAATTAGAGCAGTTACCCCCTCCCCAGGCCCCTATGTGCCCCCACCCCTCCAGCCCAGCTCCCCCAGCAGGTACTCCCAGACCAGGCTGGAACCCTGGGAACAGAGGTGGCAGCACCATTTCTGGCCACCACTCTGTGCTCTTCTTTCAGAGCTCACGCACCGCCCCGGGGTGGGGGGAGCTCACTCCTGCACTTGCTGAGTTGAACAAAAAATGACCCATCTGCTCTAGGCTGAGGCTGCTGGAGAGGGTTTTCCAGCATTCCTCACACCTGACATTGCTGGACTTGGGTGGGGGGCGGCACAACCACCCCAAAGAAAGACCAATGGGGGTGAGAGGTCAATGGCAGGATATAGGCAGGGCTGAGCAGGCACTGTGAGTGGTGGCGGGCCCCCCTCTCCATGGAGAGATTCTGGGTGATCTTTCTTCTTCCTTTGGAGAAAACAGAACTGGGACCATGGGTGTTCTAAGCACCCTTCCACTGGGGCCACAATACTGAGGCATGTGAGGCCCAGCCCCAAAAGCCTCGGGGGACCCACAAATGTGTCTTCGGGCCCTTTGCTGGTCTGGGACCAGGTGGTCCTTTTCCTCTCTGAACCAAGTTGCTGCCACGGTTAGCAAAAATGCCAAGGGTGGGACTGCCCTGGTCCTTGGCTGCAGAGAAAATAAAGGTGACAATTTGAGGTGGCAGCCAGCTTACAGGTTGGCCCTGGAACCCGGGCAAGGGACAAAACCCTCTGATTGTCTCCTTGTCCATACCATAGGACAGAGTAGTGCCGACACATACCAGGTCATTAGCAAACACAGGTATATCAACACAATTCTTAGGCAGAGGGAGACAGTGAAAGCTTTGGAGGGCTACAGGAGGACTTCTTTACTGGGGTGGCCATGGGGGGTGACTTCAGGGGCCTTGGGGACACAAGGCAAGAGGAAGGTTACCCATGTTGACGCTCAGGGCTCCTGCAGCCCACACGTGCCACCCTTCCCATGCCAGGCCCTCAGCCAGAGACAGGACAGTCTCTCCATGCCTGGCATTCTTGACCCCTGCCAGGAATAAGCATGCCCCACCCACCTGGATGCCCAGACGGGGCTGGCAGGGCCAGCAGTGGTGTCCTCTCTGGAGGCCAGGGTCTGGGATCACCTCCAAAGCATGCCATGGCTGGGCATACAGTGCTGCAGGGCACCCTCCAGACCCCTCCACAACCCAGACACTCATTCCCAGCTGCCCAACTAGCTTGCAGCTGGGACAGGTGCTCACTCCCCAGCCCCCCACCCTCAGCTGCCAGGAGTCACCTTCAGTGGATGAGAGCTGCCTTTCCCAACATCATGCTCCCTCCCCAGAGAGGATGGTCTCCATGTCCAGTCACGGGTAAGTGACCTTCCCCTATATTCTTTCAGGTTACCTCCAAAGGACCCTCTCAGCTCCTGAGCATCGTGGAATCCTCAGCACCCTCTGTGGCCAACTCTTGTCCCTCACAGATGTTGTTCCCAAGGCCCGCCCCAGTGCACCCTGGCAGGCAAATCCAGGAATACCCAGGTTCTCAGCCCATCCCATTGGGCCTCTTGAGCCAGAATCCTGGTATCCAAAGGATGGTGTGAGTGGAGGCCTGGACACATGAATGCCCAGGCCTAGTCCCAGTCTATAGGGACACATGTATGCACACATGTGTGCTCTGCCTCACATCTGGCCCACTGCCCTGTGCTCTGATTGGGGAGCCCCTGACATGGAAATCCAGCTCCTGGTCCCTCTTTTTCCTCCCTGCACCAACCCCCACCCCCACCCCCAGCCCTGGAGAAAAGGAAATCAGCCACAATTGCCTAGTGTGTGGGCAGGTGACTGGGGATGGGCTGGTGTCTGGACCACCCCTGTGAATCTAGGACATGAGGGAGTCCTGACCACTAAAAAGATTCCCCTCCAGCCACCCTGGAATCCTCAGCTCGGCAGGCAAGCCCTGAGCTTCGGGGGGCCTGGATAGGCCCTGGACCAACCTCTGGCTATTTGGGGAAGAGGCACAGGTGGGCCAGATGGGTCAGGTGCCTGAAGTCATTGGCTATTTCTGAGGCAGCTGTCTCTCCCTGTGTCTCAGCACATGTGAGTACCTGGGCTCAGAGTCCAGTAACATTGGCAGCACAGCTCCAGGAGGGGACGATGCGGCCCATGCAGACTTCCTTCAGTTGCCCTCACTGCCCAAGGAGCCTCTTGAGCCCTCAGGGCCCATCAGGATGCCAGAAGCCACCCTGCTGAGAAGTTGGAGGGTGCCATCCCTTTCATGGTGTTAGCCATCCCTACACTAGAGAGGATAAGGAACCATGTGCCAGGTGGGAACGATGCTGGTGCTGGAACTCTGGCCTCTGTGGCTGGTGGAGCTGCTGTCCTTTCTTTCAAATCTCCAGTGACGATGGCCATGGGGCAGCGGGGCACAGAGCAGCTCACTTCAGCACTGACCATTTTCAGAGCATCAGGGGTATCCTCACCTTCATCTTCTTCCAGCCCAGCAGCAGGCCACAGTGGGGACAGAGAAGACCCCGAGGTCCACCCACCCCACCCCCAGCCTGGCACCACCTTCTTTCACCCACAGCCAGCCAGCCAGCGTGCCCTGTAGGCCACAGTGGGAACGCTCAGCCCAGCACTTCCAGCCTGTGGTGGAGCCTCAGACCTCAAACCAGGAAGTGGAGGGGGGGTTGCACAGAGGTTATGCAAGGCCCTGCACTCAGGCTGGAACATCTGGAGAAGTGGGCTGCTGGCTCCAGCCCTGCCTCCGCCTCCTGGGGGCCTGGGCTGCCCTCGAGCCTCTCTTTCCTTATCTTCAAGTTGGGGATCAAACATTCCCCCAGGGATGTGTGGACTCCCCATGATTTCTACAAGGACCCGTCACCATTGGTGAAATCAAAACAAAAATGAATACAGAACAGCACCCACCCTGCCCCTGCCCCTGCCCTCACCAGGGAACAGGGCCCAATAGTAGCCTCAGTTTCCCTGGTGGGGAGAGGAGGAAGGGAGGAGGGAAGGGAGGCTGGGCACACAGGAAGGCAGGAAGGGGGAGTCATTGTTTGGGCAGAATGGCTGCAGGGGGTAAGGAGGAAAGAAAGGGGTGGGAGTCACATCCAGGCCTGCCTCACAAGTCTGTATTTATGACACGTCTGTCGCCCACCCCCGGAAGGAAGCGGCACAAAGTGCCACAAACAGCTGGGTGGCTTCCAGCAGGCACTGAAAGGCTGCTGCCCCTCCCTCCCCAGGAAGTTCTGGTTAGGGCAGGGCGGGGGTGCAGCGGGGAGTACAGCTGGGCCTGGGCTGGAGTTTTCAGCTGCTGGGTTGGAGGAGGAGCATTTGGGGACTGGGGTCCTCCCAGATGGACTTGCCCTGAGACTAGGTGCCAGGCTCATCTGAGGGCCCCAGTCACATGGCCGGTCCAGCACCTCCCATCTGATGCCATCCACTTGCTCTCCAAATCCCTACGGGTACCCCTCACAGGGCCAGGGTCACACAAGTCAATGACAGCTCAGGATACGCTCACAAGGGGGTGTACCTATCCCACCCCAATCACACTTCATACTGCCCCAGCCACTGCTCTGAAAGACCATGCTCACGAGCCCCCACAGTCCTACTGCTGGCCTCAGCCTCTCCAGGGGGCTGGCCTAGCTCCAGTAGGCCCACCCCCAGACTTGGGCGGGCTCCTCTCAGCATCCTTCGGTGGCGGGAGGGGTGGGGCCTCCACTGCAGACACAGAATCCCGGGACCTACCCATATGCGATGACCGGGGGGAGAGGGAGGTTCTGGAGAGGCCTGGCGTCCCCTTCCTGGACAAAGTCTTCCTGCCCAACCTCTCCACTCCGATGCCCCCCAGATAGGGAGCAAGTAATGCCCCTCGGCAGTCGAGGAAGAAGTGTCCCAAGGACCCGGGCTTCGGCGCCACCTCCTTCACGCGCATTCCAAGTGCACCCCACAGAACCGTCTGCGGGCCATTCGCAAACCACTACGCCTCCAGCTGGGGCCCCTCTGGGGCCCAGTCAAGGTTCACCACTGACCGGGCCCCTTGGTGGTCTGACCACTAGCTGGTGGTTGAGTGAGTTCTGCGTCTGTGGGGGGACCAGGGTGCAAAGTGGGGTGGGGGTATGTCACTGGTAGGGGGGCCGGGGCGCGAGGGTGAGGGAGGCGGGCATTCTTCAACCCCAGCAGCCTTCTCCCTCTGCTCTCTCCACAAGTGTCCCAGCGGCGCGGGCCTTTGTCCAGGGTGGGAGATGGGGCGAAGGCCGGGAACGCCCGCCCCCGCTCCGACCCCTCCCCCGGGGGCGGACCCGCGCCGGGAAATCGCGCCGCTCCCGGAGGCTTCCGTCCTCCTCTGCGCAGGCGCCGGCTCCACCCCTGGACCGGGCGGCGCTTCCGGCATCCGCTCCTGGGTGGGCTTCCCGCGGGGCGGTTTCGGCCGCGAGAGTCGCTGCGGGAGCCGCCAGATGCCCGCGCCGCGCGAGGCCCAGGTGAGTGCGCGCCCAAGTGAGCGCGCTCCTCGCTCGGCGCGCGGCCGAGGGACAGGCTCGGGGGCGAGCCTGTCACCCGGAGTTGGACCCCACAACCCCAGGCAGCCGCTGAGAGGGAGCCCGGAGAGGACCAGTAACGAGCGCGCGGGCCCGCCCCTTGGGGTCTGCAGCCTCCAGACGAGCGCCTGCTGGCGGGGGTCGGACCCCGGTTCGGCGGCTCCGTTTGCCAGAAGCAAAGTCGAGGCCCGGCCCGAGGTCTCCAGTAGGGACAGCCCGACACAAATTTTCTGGTTGAATGCCGGGCACTAAGCTGGGGCTTAGACGCCCCCCTGCCCTGGAGCCAGCCTGGCACAGAAATGACCGCGGGGTTGGCTCGCGGTTGGCCTGAGGAGCCACTTCCCCTCACTCCTCGCTTCACTGTCTGTCCCAGACAAATACTTTCCCTTTATTTACTGACCCCACCCCCATACTTTGCCCAGGTTTTGATGGAGAGCTGGTAGGTCCCTTGGACACCCCCATCCAGGCGACTGTTTCCTGCCCTCTTGGTGGGCCCAGCCTAGCAAGAGACTCTTGCCCCCAGGTTTTGCCCAGAAGCATCCCCTGTGGAGGGTGTTTCTTCCTAACACTCACTGAGTGCTTGCTCTCTGCCAGCCAAGTGCTTACCTGGCTCCTCTCATGTTATTCACAGAACCATCTTGTGTGATAGACGTTGGTTCCCTTTCTGCATACGAGGAAACAGAGGCACAGGCATCTTAAGCCGTTTTCTGGGGCCCTTCACCCAGGGAACACCTGATTTCTAACCAGGGCCAGGGATGTGTGTAAGGTGTCCAGGTGCACATTTTGAGGCAGGGTAACCTCACTCAGGCCTGAGGCCTGGGGCAGGTTCGAATCCTAGGTCAGCAGTAGGGAAGCTGAGGCCTCTCTGAGCCTCAGTCCCTAGGCAGCTCTGTGAGTCCCCCACTGCCCAGGGCGGATCAGGGCAGAGACCCATAGCAACCCTAGTGCCTCAGGGTTGGCTAGGGGCCAAACTTGGGACTAGAACTGGGGCCACAGTGTCCGAGAGTCTGAGCCCCGGTGGGTATTGGCAGATGGGCCAAGCTGCAAAGACTATCACGTCAGCATCCATTCTTAGCAGACGGGCGGTCTCCGTTCAATGCAGTGTCTGCACTTATGTTAAAAATAAGGGGTCTGTCACATGCCAGGAAGGCATTGGAATCAGCCCTTGAGGAGGGTGTTTCCAGGCCCTGGTGCTTACCTGCTCCTTTCATTGGAGAGCGGCTGGTCCCAGAATGGCCAAGGGGGTGTGGTCAGCTTCCTTGGACCTGTGGTAGCTGGTGGAAGGCAGGTAGTGTGCTGGTCTCAGCAGATCCTCCTCATTCCTCCGACCTCACCTTTGCCTTACTTATCCTTGTCAATCTGACATCCTGGGTCATGAGGGAGAAGGCAGTTGGGGACTCACTGGGGGTCATGCCCTGAGCACTTGTGGTGGGACCGAGTAGACCATCTGCCTGGTGCTAACCCACGTGTTTGTGTCAGGCCTTCTGGGCCATTCTAGGAGGGGTCTGGCACAGTGGGAGCCCTGCTGACATGAGGAAGGGCATGGATGCCGGTTCAAAGGGCAGGGTTCCAGAAACAAGCTCAGAAGTTCATTTGGAGACCACATGATGAATGGGAATCAGAGGGTACCAGCCCTTTCCCCACGCTCAGGTGCCACTATCCCCTCCCCAAGCCCTGTAGCCCATGGCCAGCAGGCTGTGTAACTCCTGCTTGTGATGGCCTGTATCACCCCCGCCACCAACCTGCCTTCATGCGCAGTCATTTCCCAGGTCCTCCTGGGTCCCAGCACAGGGCTGAGTGTGTCAAGTGTGGCGTTCTGTTGGTACCTGTAACAACCCACAAGGTGGTTGCCCCCTTTTTGCTGATGGGGAAACTGAAGACAGGCAGTTAAGTGAGTCCTTGAATGATTGACTTCACCTCTCCTATTCATACACTTTATTTTGTCTTTTCCTGTCACAGCTTTCCTTCAGAATGGGCCAAAAAAGGCAGCGACTGTTGGAGGCCAAGCAGCATCAGAAACCACCAGATAGAACCCAGACACCTTCCCCTAAGGAGCCCCGCTTGGGCCTGCCCTCGACCCTGGGCCCCCAGCGCAGCATCTATTTCTCAAACCTGAAGGTCTGCCCTGCTCGCCTGGGATCAGAGTTTTTCGACCAACCTGCAGTCCCCCTGGCACGGGCCTTTCTGGGGCAGGTAATGTGAATGTAGTGGTGTGGCCTCTGCTGAGGCAGTGATCTCCATGCAGTGTCTGTGGGCCCTAGTCCTCTTACCCTGGGCTCACTTCCCTGACTTGGGCCTGCTTGTCCCCATGCAGTTAGTTGCTTTGCCCACACGTGTTGCGGGCAGCTTCACCTCACTCGTCTGGGGCAGGGGCTGGGTCCAGGATGGGCCAGGAAGAATGCTGAGATTGTTCATGGTGCCTGCCCTGGGTGAGGGCAGGGGCGCCACTACCTGCCTGCCTGCTCTGGGCAGTGAGGACAGGAGCCACAGCAGCATTAGCCGTCTCCATGTGGGATGGCCCTCAGGGCAAGTTTCCTAAAAGGACCACGGTCAGTGCTGGCTGTGTCTGGGAGGGTCTATCCCCAGCACAGTAAGTTCCCTTGCTGGAGCTCATCTGTGTGTGTATCAGCTTTTAGACTGTGGCCTCTGGGCTGCGCAAGTCAGAGTCGTCTCCAGGCAGCCCCTGCAGCTCCAAGTTCTTGAGCGGGAAGCAGAGACTGCCCATGGCCCGTGGGGGCAGAGCCCATCAGCACGCAGTGTGTGTGTCCGCATGTGCCGGCCACAGCAGAGTTTGGCCACATCCATCTGGAGCGCCATCTGTGTTTTATTCCTGGGTACCAAACTCTAGGCCTAGCTCTCTGGTCCTCCTTGAGCTTCCATGGCTACTCTTTTTCCTTTAGTGAGCCTACCGTTAGGTTAAAATGGCCAAGGAGAGTCGGTTTCTGTGACTGATAGAAGATTGGTGCCAAGAGTGCTGTGTGGAGGGGAACAGATCCTGAAACCTGGGCTGGTGGAGTGTGGCCTAAAGTGTGACCTAGTCAGTCTGTCCCTGTGAGGATGCTTTCAGTGGCGAGGGCCAGAAGACCCTTCTAAAAGCACCTTAAATAATGAGGGTTTATGATCACACATGAAATGGCACACGGGGCAGGTGAGTCCCAGCGTCAGGTTGATGGCCCAAGGGCCTCACTGTCATAGTCTCCCTTTAGGCTCCCATTGTGCCCACTTGAGCCCAAGGGTGGACAGGGCAATGGCCAGCAGAGGAGTGTTTCACCCTGTACATCCCTTTTTCCTGACCTCCCAACAGAGGTACTCGCAGACCCCTTGACCAGGCTTGGGTTGTGCACTCATCCTTAAACAGGTGGTTGCAAGAAGCAGTGAGTTGCCATGACAACCCAGACCACTCTCCCGTCACCCACTTGGCTGAGAAGAGTGTTGTATCTCTCGGGACCCTCTACCAGCAAGAAGGAGCTGTGTTTTTAGTGGGGGTGAGGAAAGGGCCGTGGGAGGTGTGGAAACACGCAGTCAAGTGGATGGGGGACTTTTCCCTCTGATCTCCTGGAAAGTGGAAATGAGGCCTTGTCTGAGATGGTATGGCCAAGCCCAAAATGTAGATGTGTAGGGGACTTCTAGGATTTCTCCCCTGTTCCCAGGAAGGCCTTCTGTAGTGCTCCCCAACTGAGCACCCAGGCTTCAGCACCACCTCCCTGCCCCTATGACACTGACCCCAGCCCCAGACTCATTGGGCTCCATAGGCTAAGGCAGGTAGCCTGGCCACCCAACTGACTGCCCTGGCCTAAGGACAAGGAGGGTGCTGGGGGTGTCTCTGGGGAGGTGGCTGGCCTGTGAAACTACTGTGAACCCAAGTTGAATCAGACCCAGGCTCTAGACACTGGATGTGACTGCTGACCACTCCTAGGGCCATCCTGTAGTGCCACATGGCGAAGGAGTAGGGCAGAGGGGTTCACATTCCACAGGCCTTGACCAGCTCCCCTGTGGCCTGCTCTGCCCCTCTAGGTGCTCTGCTGGCATGAGAGTGCCCACCCCTCTGGGGACAGCCCCTGGCAACGGCCCCTGCCCTGTCCTCCACTGGCCCCTCCTGGACTCACCACTGCCCAGGGTGCTATCGCCAGGCTCGCCTCCCTGGCTCGCTGCCCAGCCCGCTCTACTCCTTGAGGAGCTTATGACACCCAGGGTCATGGTTCAGGCTGGGGCGCTGTGGGGCAGCTGGTCCCTCTGCTCAGAAAGGTCTCTCTGAGCTGGGTGGGTCAGGGCTGCGTATGACAGTCCTTTGTGGTTAGTCTAGGTGGAGGGGGCACCACAGGCTCTGGAATCCCTGTGACCTACACGCTGCTCGGCCTCAGGCTGGGCATTTCAGTCCAGTGGGGCTTGGGGAGGAGGCAGGGGATGCGGCTGAGGAGATTGAAGTGCATGAATTCACTGGTGCTGGTGCCCTGGCTGGGGTTTAAGACGGCTGCACCTGACGATAGGACAGTTCGTGAGGGGCCTGCGGTCCAGTAGTCCAGTAGGATGGAGGGGACAGTGGGGGTCCCTGGATAGACCTGGGTGTCCTGGGGCATTCTGAGATGGGGAGGTGAGTCCAGGCTGTGGGCTGTGTGGACCCCACCCCTTCCTGCCCTGAGCAGGTCTTGGTCCGACGACTTGATGATGGCACAGAGCTCCGTGGCCGCATTGTGGAGACTGAGGCATACTTGGGGCCAGAGGATGAAGCTGCCCATTCTCGGGGTGGCCGGCAGACCCCCCGCAACCGTGGCATGTTCATGAAGCCAGGGACCCTGTACGTGTATCTCATCTATGGCATGTACTTCTGCATGAATGTTTCCAGCCGAGGTGAGTGGTGCTGGGGCACGGGGTGGGTGGGGGAAGGAGGCCAGAGCAGTCCCCTCAGCTGATAGACCCTTGGGAGGACCAGGCTGGGCAGGTGTTTGAGCAAGGGGGTGCCCTTGCTCGCCTAGGCTGGGGCTTTAGGAACTCTGGCTGCACTGACAGGGTGGTTGGAGGTACAGGGGGCCCCCATGGAGTAGAGGTCAAGGGTTGACCTGAACATAGAGCAGATGGTTCCATGAGGCCACCACTGGTCCCAGAGCTCAGAGCTGGTGTCACTGACAGCCCAGGGTAGACTTGGGAGGGGCTGATTGTGGGGAAACAGGGTGAGATCGATTTGGGGTGAGCTAGGCTCAGGCAGAGCTTTGCCAGGCAGCGAGTTACAGGTCTGGATCAGCTCTTCTCTACTGGGGATGACCCTGCCCACCCCCCACCCCCACCCCCGGGCAACATTAGGCGATGTCTGACATATTTCTGGTCATCACTGCTGGGGGGATGCTACTGGCATATAGTGGATGGAGGTGATGCTGAACAGCTCACAACGCACAGGATAGCCCCCCAGAGAACTGTGGGCCCCAAAGGTCAGCAGGGCCATGCGGAGAGACGCTGGTTGACGGCTCCCGGGAGGGCCCACCCATCTCAGGAGACCCACCCTGCGGCAGCCTCTGTCCTTCATGTGTAGGCAGCTCTGTTTTCTGGGTGGTCTCTGCTCAGCAGGAAGAGCCCACAGTACCGTCCTGCCCGAGCCACTGCTGACCTGCAGCAGGGTCAGCCCAGCCCACTTGGACTAGCCAGTGCCAGCTGCCATCCCAGGTAAACAAACACTTGAGGACAGTCACACCCGTGGAACGAGTCCAGTGATGTGTGAGTTGTGACTGCCCAGAGTGGACAGCTGGGGATGTCTAGTGCCAGAGCCACAGGGGTGAGAGGACACAGGGAACCCACAACTGGCCCTCTGCCCAGCACAAAGCAGGTGCTGAGTGAAACTGAGTGGCAGGGATGGCCCCCGGGGGCCCTGTTGTCACCCAGAGAGCTTACTTAGGTTGCTAAGCTTTTCTTTGACATTAGAACCAACCCCTCGTGTGAGGGGAGACCGCGCTTGGGCAAGAGGCTGCAATCAGTGAGGAAGAGGGGGAGCCCAAGTCTTCTGCAGGTACAGTGAACAAGGCAGATGTGGGAAGTGGCATGTTACTTTCTGGTCACGTGACCAAGGGGCCCCAGGAACATCCAGGCCAGGGGGACAGAAAAACCACAGAAGTGCAGTCAGGGCCAAGGGTCATCTGGGTGCAGTGAGCAGGGGGTGGCTGAGGACAGTCATGGCCTGCATGTCCCTGAGGCAGAGATGGTGCAGAGATCAGAACAGGTAGGGCCAACTCCAGGGGCTGAGTGGCTGGCATGGGCAGAGTAGGGGGTGATGGGGAGGCCCAGTGGGAAGAGGTGGGGGTGTCGTGCTTTTGTCAGGATGTGGGACTCAGGTGCCTTCCAGGAGAGGAGGGGCTGACTGCTCCTCCGACCCATCTGCAGGTGGCACCCAGAGGGTGGAACCAGAGGTAGCCTTGAGGCTGGTGGACAGGGGAGGGCCTAGGAAGGGACTAAAACTTCAAGGCTTTATGGGCCTTTGGGCACATCTCGAGGTCCTTTGAAAACCGTCTGGTTAAGGGGACCTGGTCACAAACACTTGCACACTTGCTGGCTACGCAGGAGGCCATGGCTGCCACAAGTACTCAGGGCCAGCTCCTGGGTGCTCATGGGGAGGCCTGTGTGGCTGAGGCCTGAGGGTGGGGACTGGCCTGGCCGTGCCTCAGGCTGAGCCCCTCAGACTCCCAGCTGGAGCAGGTATCCCAGGAGAGTGGCCTTGCTGGAGGATCAGGGCTTCTCTGTCCAGAGCCCAGAGGATAATCACTGTCCCCAGCCAGGAATCCAAAGGCATTTGGACAGATGTCTTCTCGAGGGAATCCCTGTCTCTTAAGTGGCCTAGACTGGTTGGGGAGGGGACCCTGAGGGAGGTGGGGGTGGGCTGTCAGTACCTCCTGCCACGTCAGTCTCCCCACTGGGTCACAGGGTGGGGCTCACCCATGTCCTGCACACATTGGTGGCTGTTCCAAGCCACCCTTCCAGCTCCCCCAAAAGACACCCAGTGGGGGAGGCAGATGGAGGACTACGGGCCCCAGGGTGGAAGGCCAGCCTCACAATGAGAGCCAATCACCAAACCAGAGGAAACCCGGGAGCTCTGGCCAGGCTTTCTCCCAGGTCCTCCCCAGCTGGTGGTTAGGTGGCCAGAGGCACCCACAAGAGGCAGGGGTGTGTGTGGGTGCAGGTGTGCAGGAGGGGAGGCGGGCTGAGCATATGGACAGTGAGTGAGCATTTTCTCGTGCCCTGTGATAGGGAGGGCAACCGCCCTGGGGGGCCCTGTCTCTCCCACAGGGGATGGGGCGTGTGTCCTGCTGCGAGCCCTGGAGCCCCTGGGAGGCCTGGAGGCCATGCGGCAGCTGCGCAGTACCCTCCGCAAAGGTGCCACAGGCCGAGCCCTCAAAGACCGTGAGCTCTGCAACGGCCCCTCCAAGCTGTGCCAGGCCCTGGCCATTGACAAGAGCTTCGACCAGCGGGACCTGGCCACAGATGAAGCTGTATGGCTGGAGCAGGGGCCCAGGGAGTCTGCGGTGGTGGCAGCAGCCCGAGTGGGCATCGGCCATGCTGGAGAGTGGGCCCACAAGCCCCTGCGCTTCTATGTGCAGGGCAGCCCCTGGGTCAGCGTGGTGGACAGAGCGGCTGAGCGGACTGCACAGGCCTGAGTAAGGACCTGTGTGGATGATGATTTTTAATTGTTTAAAAACAAAATAAATGCAGTGTTTCCAGAAAACTCACTTGCGTCTCAGCCAGAGCCCCTTGGTAGTCAGCTCTTCCTCCATGGTAGGACCCGGGTCTACGCGTGCAGCAGGTGTCTTGAGAGGCCGCCCTGGGCACAGGAGGACCAGAAGCACCAGTGTGGAGCAGCTTCCTGCCCCTCCCCCAAGGAAGCATGTTCAGCAGGCCCTCACCAGCTGCAGGACATCATCAGCCCAGGTCCTTGTGCCTCAGGTGGCGGCTGAGTGGGGTGTGTTGTGGGGTGACAGCCTGGCCATAGCCTCCTTGTGGCTAATGCAGGACAGTGGAGAGGTCTGGGCTGGGCACTCAGGCCTCACATTCTGGACCGGCAGGGTGGGGAGGGGGCTCTGAGAGAACTCAGGCCTGAGCCTCTGTGGGAAGCACGCAGGTCTCACTCAGAGGCCTGAGTCCTGGATGCTTCCTCCATCTCCAGCCTCTCCCTCTCAGCTCAGACGTGGAGTCTGTTTCGAGGACTGGATGAAACTGAGGATGCAGAGGGCAGTGGCCGCATGGGGAGGGGACAGGCCAGCACCCCTGCCCACGGCAGCAGCCCCTCTGCCCCATCCTCAGCTCGGGCTCACGTGAGCAGGGCCTGGAAGACGGCGATAACCGGGTCCTCGTGGGTAGTTACCACCAGGACGCTGCGGAACTTGTCCAGGAGCGTGAGCAGCTGGGAGCGCCGGGTGTTCTCATTGTACATGATCTCCTCCAGGTGGTGGCGGCCACGGAAGTAGTGCAGGAGCCTGGGGGTGGGGCGGGGGACAAACATGTGTAGGCTCAGATGCCTGCCAGGGAGCAGCCGCTCACGCCCTGCCCCCTCCCTGGCAGTGTCCCGGACCTTGGCCCACCATGGTCCCCTCAAGTGTCACGCCCACCTCAGCGCTCTGAGGGCAGTGCAGGGACAGGTCCGCCAGGCTTCTGTCTTTCCTGCTACTCTGGCTCTGGGCATGTCTGTAGCTGGGGCCAGCATAGGAGGCTGGCAGAGAATGGCCTCGTGTTGGGTTTTGGCTGGGGGTGCTCCATTCCTGACAACCTGACCTCCCAGAACACCACACACCTGCAGTGCCCCCAAGCTTGTTACCTATGATGGGGAGATCCCAGACCCCACCCCAGCCTAAGAGTCCTGGGAAGAACCCCTGCCCAGCTGCCCAGGCCCATGAGGATGAGACCTTGCTGCAGCTTCCCAAGAAGTGACAAGCAACACCCAGCAGGTACAGGACAGAGCCCCCCCACAGGCAGGCACCAGGTGGGGACAACCTCAACCAGTGAGTGCCCTTTGCCATCAGTGGACTGAAGTGTGGTTGTGCAGGTACACCCCCATCCACTCTGTCCTGACCCTAGAACTGCCACCTGCCCCCACCTGGCGAACATGCGGAGGTCCTCGGGGTTCTGGGCCGCGGGCACACTGAGGATGGCTGCCCGCTCGTGCTCAGACAGGCTGGCCAGCAGGTTCTCCGTCATCCTCCTGTTCAGCGGTGAGTCCCCACTGGGGAGCAGCTCTGCACTAGAGTTGTCCATGCTGGGGCTGGTGAGGGTCATGTCGTCACTGCTGGCTGTGAGCGGGCACCAGTCAGGGAGCAGCTGGCCCCCAGGATTCCCCCTGGTGCCCCAGCCACATGTCACCTGTGCCAACCTTGGGACCCACTGCCACACCCTCGCGGAGCAGCCCCACACCCTAGGTCAGGCCTGGTCTTCCCACCCTCCCGCCCAACATGGACAATGGGAGCCCTGGGCCCAAGGCCCAGCCTCAGCCTGGGAGGCACCTCCCCCAGGCCTTCTGGACCCTTGTCTTCTCCAAGCCCAAGAACCTGGGGCCTGGCAATGGGCTGCTGCCTTTGGCAGGGCACTGTGGCTAAAATGGCTTTCAAGAAGGCACTGACAGTCATTGTCCTCTCAGAGGCCCTGGGCACAGAGGTTTCCACTGTCCCCCTGGGGCCGATGTGTGGTCTGCTCTGATCCCAGGCTGGGCAGCATGTGGGCTGGGCCGGGCTGGTCCTGACTGAGCAAGGTAGAGCCTCCTCCTAGGGAGGCAGGGGAGAGGGGCCTCCCATTTCCCCTCCAAGGGAAAGCTGCTTGGCAGGGCGCGGCGGTGTCTCCCGGGACCCCAGCTACCCACAGAAGGGGCAGGTGAGTGTGCTTAGGGCTGGTGCAGCCGTGAAGGTGCCGTGGTCACCCCCTGCAGCACCCAAGTCGGGCCTCCTAGCTGCCCGCCTCTCCCAAGTGCTCACCCCCCACCCCATGACAGATGCCCTGGCAGGGGGTCCTACTTGGGGAGCCGAAGCTGAGGGCGTTGGGCGTGCTGAGGCTGCGGCCGCCAACCCTGGTGGTGAAGGGGACATCATCCTCCCGGGGGCGGGGCTCGTCCTCACTGGGCGAGGCCATCAGGCAGACGTACGTGTGCAGCTGGACGAGGAGCCTGTGCTGCAGCATCCACACCACCATCTGGATGAGCTGGGTCTGCAGGACGGGCAGCGTGAGGCCCAGGCCAGGAGGGAGCCATGGCCCGAAACAACCTGAGTGTCACCCCAGAGGTCAGGGTGAGACTTGACACCTCAGAAAGGGAACTCCCAGCCGCCATCTGGCTTCACAAACCCAACTCCCATCTGGGGAGGCAGTGGGGCCACCTTTGCCAAGGCTGCCATCACACCCAGGCTGCCCCATGTCTGGCCTTTCTTGCCCGGGGGCCCTGTGACGTGGAGGTCCTGCTCTGCCTTATCTCCCCACTGGGCTCTGTGGAGCCCCCTCCCTGCCACAGAAAGAAGCTGTGGACAGCTGCCCTGAGAGCAGGAAATCCTCCCCTGGGTAAACCTGAAAGCCTGCCCGGGGCAGAGAGCCCTGCTGAGGTGTGCAGATACTAGGTGCCGAGTCCACGCTCCATGGGGCTGGGGCTGACCAGGAGCAGCAAGGACGCCTGTGCGGGAGAAGCTCTGGGCCCGGTTACAGGGAGGTATGTGCATACGGCGTCCATGTTCCCAGACACACACACCCACCTGCTCCTCCCCAGTGTCCCGGCTGACCACCCGTGGAAATAGGGTTAACATGGGCATGTGTGACCCGGTCACACAAAATCAAACCGAGAATTGTAAAATAATTTAAATTAAGAAATGAAGCAGCACAGTGAGTACATTCTAGGCCTGAAGCAGGTGTGGGGGGCAGGTGGCCTCAGTCTGGGACTGAACAGAACCAGAACCAGCTCCATCTGGGACCCTCGGGCTCAGCCTACAAAAGCCACCTGCCATCGGGCCTGTGGGGAAGTTTCTGCTGGGGGCAGGGGGAGGCAGTGCACATGCAAAGTGTGTTTCTTATTCAGCCGGCACAGTCTGGCACAGTTCCTGAGAACCAAAGGTGCTGGGAAAGACAGCATTTACAACAGTCACGCTCGGCACTGAAGTGAACTGAGCAAATGATTCCTACCTCATTCACAGGTTGAGAAAGGAAAGGGTTTGCTCTCCTTAAGGAATGGCTTTGCCTAACAGATTCAGCACTTGTTAAGGCAAATATTTTACTTTTGAAGACAGAGCCGGGAAAACACCCAGCCCCATCTCTGACACTTGGCCCACTGGGCCCTGCCCAGGGCCCCAGGCTTGCGGCAGAGGGGAGGGAGCACTCAACCCGGCCATGGACACAGAGCTCACCAGTTCATTCCACGTGCCTCTCCCTCCCTGAAGCCGCCCCACCACACCCAGCACCCCTGCCTGCCCCTTACCTGGGCCTGTCCTGTCCAGGTCCTCTTGGATGAGGAGATTCTGGGGACCAGTGAGCCCAAGACACACCCAAAGACCCTGTGGCCACCTGGACCATGGCAGATAGGAGAGGGAGGCGGAGGGCAGGGCCCAAACAAATCATCTCTGCGTCCCCCAACTCTGGGACCCCAGGCCCATAAGAGGGTACCAGGTGGCTCTGTCCTCCCAGGAAAGGTCACTGATCTCCTGCCAACTAGGCCTCTTAACTTGGTTCTAACCCTAAGATCTGCCCACCCTGCGCAGGGTGGGCTCCATGGGTGCACGGGGGTAGGAAGGACTTGGACTGTTGCTCAAGTGTCTGCAGGTAGCCTAGCTGGGCTCCTGGTCACCCTGGCAGGGCACGTACCACCCACACAGCAAGCACCTCCCCTCAAGCCCAGGATAAGGGCACAGCAGCACTGAGGGCCCTGGATCAGGGACCAAACCAGGTGGCTCCCTGAGCCCCTGAGACTCACCTCCTGCACAGGAGGGGCGAGGGGATTCCTAAATTCTGACAAGGACACCGGCAAGGAGAACTTAGCAAGGACGGACGGCAGGTCATGAGATGGGAACTGGCAGGAGAACTGCTCGGCCAGTGGGGAGTACCTGGGGACAGGTGGGCAAGGTGTCCACAAGCCCAGGAGACCTCCCCACTGTGTTCATGGCATCTGCACCCTCGCCATGAGCCCATTGTGGACAGCAGGGGGTGCAGCATGGTACGTGCAATGAGGACAGAACCCGCTTACCCCACAATGCAGCCCCTCATAGCCCCCAAGTCAAGGCCAAGGCTCCCGACCTCCCAGCAAGTGCCCCATCCAGTGCCTACTGGCCAGTACACATGGGCAGTTGCAGACCCTACCTGGAGGCTGCATGTGCTAGAGGAAGAGCACAGGCCTAGGGAGAGTCATGCAGGGCTGGACCTGGCCCGACCTGGATCATGGGCCTGAATGACCCAGGGGGCACCCCCTGCCCTCCCGGGGACCCTGGGCTCTGGGAGCCCGAGGGACTCACAGGCACACGCTGGCATTGGGAGAAAGCATGTAGACGTTGTTCTCACACAGCGGGTAGATGACGATGGCCTTGCCCCAGTACACCAGGTGAGCTGCAAGCTGGAAAACCTGTGGGCAGAGGGGGCTGGAGGACAGTGCCTGGGAGGCAGATCCAGTTTCCCTGGCTCACAGCAACAAGCCTTTCTATCACCGGTCCCTGTGCTATCCAGGCCAGCATGAGCACAGCGATGGTGGGGACAGCCAGGATCACGTGGTCAGCTCAGCTGAGCAGGGGGTCGGCTGGACATCCAGACATCCTCTGCCGGCTGGACATCCTCTGCCAGCCGGCAGAGGCCAGCTCCTATGCCCACCAGGCACCCAGCGTGGAGACGGGTTTCCACATGACAATGGATGTAGGGCCACTGCCCCTGCCCCTGCCCCACACACTCATCCCTGGAGAACAGCCCACTGTCCTGCTCTCCTGGACTCTCAGGCATCAGGATGGGCCACAGACAGACCACGACGCCAGGAGGGCCAGGTCTGTGAACATTGAACAAGCGCCGCTCACCCTGCACCACCATCGCCAAATGCCTCCAAGGGGGGGTGCACGCATCACCTGTGACAGTGCCAAAGACCCCTCTGCCTCTTCCCAGCAAACAGGGCCTCGAGCAGCACCACTGACCCTCTTCCCTCTTATCTCAAGTCCTGCTGACAATCGCCTAAAGGACGCACATCCACGTCCCTCCATCTCTGCCACCTCTCCCTGCGGACAGAGCGCCCTCTGGAGGCCAGAGGTCTGAAGCCAGTACCCCAAGGCTAGAGTCAAGTGTTGGCAGAGGGGAAACCGTTCTTTGCTTCTTCAAGCTGTACCTCCTTGGTGGCCACACCTCCAACCTCTGTCTCCAGGGTCACATTCAAGCCTCTTCTGCAGCCAAATCCCCCTCTGATTCCCTCTTACAAGGGCCCACGCAGCCCGTCCAGGATCATTGCCCACATGTGCAAAGTTCACCCAATCCCAGGTAACGTACAGTGTGACCTTAAATTTGTTAATCAAAGGTTTTGTGTTCGCATGTATATAAAAAACCTGGAGGAATCTACAGTGGTTACCTCTGGGATATGGGCTTGTGGGGACTTTCTCTTTTCATGTCTATAATTTCTGTGACATTTGAATTTTTATGAGAAAGACCATACTAGTTTTATCATGACAAAAAAAAGCTCCAGTATACTTGCTGGTAGAGCCTCTTTGCCTGGGATGCAACATGAATAATTTTAAATTGTCTGTGGCAGGAAGCAGCAGTCCCAGAGGCTCGGGAGGCTTCTACACACCCAAGCCAGCAGCAAACCTGACCGGCACTGGGTTCAGTGGGGAGGGGCACGGAGGTACCGGCAAGTCTCCCTGGAAAGGCCGGGGCCATCATCAGAGCTTTGTCTTTGTCCAAGGAGACTGCCAGCAGGGGTGAGGCACAGAGTCCCGGCAGATGCCATGCCAGGCAGCCTCAGCTGATAGGGAGGGCCAGCCCCTTCCAGAGCAGCAGACACCCACAGGCATCGGCCAACTGGCCAGTACCAGTCACAAGTTCGGTGGTACATGTGGAGCAGTGCGCATGTCTGAGGTTCTGTGTGCCGTGGACACTATGAAGGCAAGCAGGACATGGTCCTCGCTGGGTGCCATCCAGGCCGGTGGCCCACATGAACCAGCAAGGCAGAGTCTGATAAACACTCCCAGGGGAGTGGACAGAGGTCATGGGGTAGGGATGGGGGAAGGGCTTATTCTGGATGACAGGATCCAAAAAGGCTGCTCTGGGAAAAAATGGCCTGAGAGTCAGGCCTGGGGGATAAGCTCCCTCTGCTAAAGAGCAGAGGCCAAGGGCTCCCTTGAGGGCCCAGGCAGGCTGGCTGGCCTGGGAAAGCTCCGCCCTTGGGCCTCTGTGGGAGCTGCTGGTCTCTGAGCCAAGACCTGCTGCCCTCTAGCGGCCACCCAGTGTCTGTGTTCCAGACCCTGGGTCAATCCTCAGGCTGTCACATATAAAACCTCTTGCCCCAGGCCTCTAACTTCTCCCTGCGGCTTTCACACCCTTGGCCCCTGTCCAGCCTCCAACCAGACCCACAGCCAGGGCTGAGGGAGGTAGCCCACAAGGACGGGGTTCAGAAAGGGAGTGGCCCCATGCAGAACACAAGCCCAAGTGCAAGTGCACCCACACACAGACACACACATACACCCACGTAGACAGGGTGGTCAAGGCCACCGGTATGGTAACCTGCTCAACCCCACAAGCACCCAGCCCTGACATCTGGTTCTGTGCAGCCCAGTCACCTGGCACCGGGACAGCCTCACTCCTCTGCTGCAGCCTCACTGCCCACCCACCCCCAAACCCTCAGAGGAGGAAGTTGGTCCCACAGCCCTGATCCCAGGTCTGACTGATTCCAGAGCCTCAAGCCAACCCCACATCCACCCACCATGATGGCAGCCATGCAGCAGCCTCAGCTGGACAGAGACCGTCGGGAAGCAGCATGAGGTGGCTACTTTGAGATGCCCAGCCCCTCCCTGCTGCCCATCCTTTCCACCCAGGGTGTGTCCCCAGGCCCCCAGGGGTACCTGCAGCAAGGCCAGGTCTGCATCCTGGGCCAGCTGCTGCAGGTTCTTCACGGCAGATGTGGTCTTGATCACGCGCACCAGGGCTGGGGAACAGTCCAGGGGGAGCTCGCCCAGCAGGGACTTCTCGTCACTGAGCAGCAGCAGGGCGTGGTACGGGCTGTGGAGCAGAGTTGCAGGTGAGCAGGACAAGCAAACCTCAGGCCCTGCACCAGGTACACACCTGGAGCCCACAGGCACAGAACCTCAGAGCAAAGAGGCCTCAGCAGGAAGTAGACAGTGCTGTGTCCAGAGGCCTTTAAAAATCTGCAAGAATCACCATAACCCTCAGGAAAAAATGAATCAGAACAAAACCAAGGAAGACCTGGCAACCCAACTTCACTCCCACTTCTGGGATTGCCCAGAAAACGTTGGCTGATTGAAAAATTGAGAACCTTTTCTAAGAAAAGAGTCCTAAACATGGGAAAAGCAAAACCCTCACCGTAGACTATGACTAGACCGACCTAAAAATATACTGAGCAAGGACCCCAAGAGGAAAGACAGGGACTTGGCACACGGGCCTGGGTGACGCAGTGCATTGCTTTCTGTCATCTCAAAGTTTTCTGTAATGTGCCCAGATTTCTTTTTTTAGTTAAAAAACATCTAAGGAAACAGAGGGCTCAGCTCTTTCCTTGCAGGAAATCAGTTAAACTAAGAAACTGAGATCCCATGAGCTCTGATTCAAGTGCAGGAGATCCGGTGAGTAACACCATGAGACACAATCCTGCTGGTGGTCAATGTCCGGCCGTGATGGCTCAGCCCCACAGCCCTCCCCAGGCCCGAGGCTGGGACGTCGAGCTGAGCCCCACTTACCAAGGTCGTGCTGAGAGGGCCCAGGGGAAACCTGGGGTCATCTCTGGACAAAACTGGACACAAAAACATGTGTTTTTACTCTATAAAGAGTACAGCCCTACCTGATTTCCGTGGCAGGAAGAGGAAAAGACAATTTTGGGAACCAAGCCCTTGATAAATCTCAGGCAAAAAAGAGGGGCCCTGCAGGGCGTGTGTGCAGGCGGTGGCAGGCACTCACCGGATGGCCTTCAGGCTCCGCTCAATGGCCTCGGGGGGGATGAGGCTGGTGGCCGCATAGTGGATCTTGTGGGGCAGGCAGAAGCTCACCTCCAGCCAGCTGTTGACATGGAGCCGCACAACGCCGGACGTACAGAGGCTGCAGAGAGCGGGCCATCAGCTGTCCACACAGCAACTTCTAACCACACACACAGACAGCACAGAACCCCACTGAGGGTGCTCCCTCCCAGCACATAGAGAATGCCGCAGGTGGGGACTTCCAGGGCAAGAAAGCATCTTTCCAGATCTCAGTATGTTTAAGAGAAAAAATGTAACACAAACATACACATAATTTGTATTTCTGACTAGCCCTGGAATCTGTGGTCCAACCAGAGTGCCAGGGCTCAAGGGAAACTTCCTTTGTCTCTGTCCCGGGTGTTCTAAGGCCTCCTCTGCACATGGCGGGGGCCCCTGCACACCTGATGAAGGCCCAGACACAGGTGGTCAGCCAGGCAGGGCAGGATCTGACTCCAAAAAGGCCCCCAGAACATTCTGCCAGAGAGGAGCACACAGATGGCAGCAGCAGCCACTAGGGGCTCCATGTGGCCACCCAAGGCAGCCTGGGCTTAAACACTCTGCTCCTCGCCCTGGTGACGGCACGCTGGTTCTTTCAGGCCCTAATCTTGCTCAGGCCCAACCACACAAGCCTGACCCTCGTGTCTCACGTCCAACCTCAAACCACCCATAATCCTGTCTGCTTCACCACAGGGACATACAAAGCCTAGACCATCTCAGCTCCAATCCCTCCATCCACCCTCTCCACTCAGACACCCATGGCTCCCACCTCAGAAGTCCCAGCCAAGATCCCAAAATGCGAGGAGCCTTGTGTGATCTGCCTGCTTTTCTCCAACCTCATTTCCTAACCCCACTGAGTCCAGCTGGACAGGCCACGCTGCTGTCCTCAGGGCCCTTACTTGCCCTCACTCACAAGCTTGTCCTCAGCTATTCCAAGGTTCCTTCCTGCTTTCAGACCTCAGTGGGGTGAACCCTGACCCCAGCCCTGTCCTCACAGGCTGTTAACTGCTCACGTGTGTCCTTCGTACTGGACAACCAGACGACCACTTGCCTGCTGGTTAATGCTGTTTCCTGACCAGATTCAGTCACAAAGTGCGCTGCTCACTGCATGGCTGGTAAAGGGTAGGGTATGGGGGCACCAATCAGCATTTTTTCAATGAGGGAAGAAAGGGCCCAAGGAATGCTGACCACTCAGGGTGAACAACCTCTCAGGACGCCCCTGCCCACAGAATGGGCTCCTAGTGGCCCTGCATGGGGGACCACACACAAAGCTGGAGCCACGGGCTGGTGGCACAGCCCTAGTGCTTAGTGCCCAGAGCCCCCAGTGTCAACGTGGAGGAGCTGCTGGAGCAGAGGAGGGTGGGGGATCTGCACCCCAGTCAAGGCCCAGCATGCTCTGACCCAGCTCTGCCCTTGGGTGCCCTCCTATCACGTGCCCGTTCCGCTCTGCTATTCCCAGTTGGCTGGCCCCAACCTAGTGTGGGCAGGCTGAGGCCCAGGGAGGCTGGGTGGAGCTGCCGCCTCATCCAGGCCTCAGAGCACCAGGTATACCAATGCATGGTATTGGGAGGCGGCCCCGTAGGCCTCGCTCTGCACCCACAGGCCTTTCCTATGGCCTCTGTCCTGAAACTCCAAGCAGTTCCCACAGGACCGCCCAGAGGGCTCGCAGAATCTACAGTGAGCAGTGTCAAATGTAAAAATAAGTCTTCACTGTGTTGAGCAGGGAACAGGTGATGGGGAGAGAAAGCGCAAGAATACAGCACATCTGTGGCCTCAACTACTGCTTAAACTCCTGCCAACACCAGTGTCTGCTCCCTCTGCCTGTCCCTCCACCAGGGTGCTGGGAGAACCAGGCCACTCTCTCAGGTCTCTGCGTCCCTGAGGAGCCCCGCTGAGGGACGGTCTAACGCCCCAGACTGCAGGGGTGGGGCTGCAGGCTGTGGCTGAGTCTGGAAGGCAAAGGTTGGGTTGTTGCTGATGCCACAGCCCCTCAGGGTGAAACCCATGATCAGGTTTGGTGAGGGTCACAATTTGGGGACGAGACCCTGGGTCTTTCCCCAGGTCCTACCAAAGGACACTGCTCTTGGCTTCTCCCAGAACTGGGTGCAAAGCAAGTACATCTGAGCAGATGGAGCTCCCAAAGCCACCCCTCTCCTTGGCCAAGGGTCTCTGCAGGGTGGACAGCTCACATCAAACCCTGAGAAACAGGCGCTTAAGTCATCAAAGGTCACGCCACAACAGATTTGCCCATGGGACCCAGGTTAATTGCTCCACCTGATGGAGCAATTTTTACGCTCTGAGCACCCGTCTATGGAAGGGTAGAAGAGGAGGAGGAAACCTGGGGCCAACAGCGCCAGTCCCTCCTCCACTTCACTTTACACCTGCTCAGAAAGGCTGGTGGATTGAAAGTCAAGGTCTTTCTACTTCTGAGCTGTCCTCTGTAAGACATGGCTCAAAGCAACTGTCGGAATAGTACAGAGTCAGAAGGAAACACCGAGATTCCCTTCATTTCAAATGTCGCTGTTTCTGCCCCTTCAGGAGCCCAGTGATGCTGTGGGCAAGCCGTCCAGCCCCTGGCATGAGCGGAGGCTCCAGCTCTGGTTCAGGCTCTTGGGGTACGACTTACACCTGTACTTGGGTGGCTCCCACTTGGCGGTGCCGAGAAAGATACAGGGAATGGTAAGCAGAGTGCATGTGAACATAAGACGCTGGGGAGCCATAAGAAGAGGGGCAGTAAAGGAGGATGTGGGGTGGGGGGTGTGTGCTGCGGATGGGCCTCACGGACAGTCAACAGCAAGGGCCCGATGTGGGTAAGGGGGAAACAAGGAGGTGAGGCCTGTGTGGGCTCTCCATCACACCATCTGTTCCCAGAGCCCTGGCCACACAGTCTGGTGCACATGCTGGTGTGGGGCCCCCTTCTGTGGGGGAAGACATGCCTATGCGGTTCCCTAGTTTCCAGAAGACTTCACTCCACCTTCCCAACATCGGTCACCTCCTCCTATGGGGCACATGGCACTGAGGCTGGCGCCTCCTTATAAACCAACCCAGCTCTGCAGGTACAGACCCCAAGGGCACCCCCAGCAGCACCCGAGGGCCAGCTGCAGGCCCAGGCGAACCCCTGGAACACCCTGGAACAAGCCAGGAGGGAGGGTGCTGCACAGGAGGGTGATGCCCTGTAAACCTCTCACAGCAAGAGGGGAGCTTGGAGCTGTGCTCAAGTCTTTCTGGAGAAGGAGAGAGAAAGGTTTGTCCTTGTTTTTAAGATGAGACTCTAGCAGGCCAGGCCCAAAAAGGCTCCTACAAGCTTGCACTTCCATCTGCAAGGCAGTTGACAGCTTGGTCTGGGGACACTGGAGGAAAAACACTGCCCCTGGAGGGAGGCTTATCCAGCCCCTCACACAGCTCAGGGCCAGATGGGCAAGCCCCACCCTGCCTGCGACTCAAGATAGATGCTCCTCCAGAGCCCAAGCCCTGAGGGATGACAGAGCACAAGGCTACACACGGCCCTGAAAACAAGCTCTTATCTCTCACCCCCAGGTGGGGCTGTGCACGAGCTCATCCCACTGCCTTCCACCTTAGTTTCTGAGAGAGGATTTCAGTTCTGAACCTAATGTCCTCCTTTGCTCTCGTACTGGTCACCCTCTCCCTGCCCCAGGCCAGAGACCTTCAAAGCCAGCCCTGTACCCTCTGCTCCCTCTCGTCCCAAACACAGCCAGGCTCCCTACTACGTACAGTGGGACTCTGCACAGGATCCTAGAGGTCTGGGTGGGCCCAAAAGGCCAACCTGGAAATTTCAAACTAAAGTTTATATGCAGGTGCATGTCATGGAAACAGGGATTAAAATTCCTCAGATTTTCCCGGAAGTGTCTGTGTGACCACCCCTGCTCTGGACAGGCTGCGGGGTGAGGCAGCAATGAGCGGGTGTAGAGTCCCCAGCACGCCCAACACCATCCACCTGGCCAGGCCCTGGGCAGCCACCCCCACGCTCTGAGCATTGTTAACTCTGAGAACCATTTTAACAAACACTTCTTCAGGCCCTGTGGACCCCATACCTATGTGACTCCTACTTACTCCTTACCCGTTCTTCTGACCACACAGCGAGCACAGGGGCCATGTTACAGAGTGAGAGGACATCCCTGACTTCCTGGGAGGCTGTCATTCAAGTCACCAAGCTGCACAGGGAGACACGGGTGCTGGAAAAGTTGAGGCAGCCTCCCAAGGGACTCACACTGCCAGCCTATATTCAGTCACATAGGTCCTAGGGCATGAGGCCACCAGGCCCCTCAGCCACACCGTAACCTGGATTTTAATTAAAACAGCCATTCCAGAACCATTCCCTTGAAAAGCCCCACCTCACCCTTGAACTCTCACTTCTGTTCTGAGAAAAAGCCTTCCCAGGGACCTGTCAGCACGTCTCCACCACAAGGAAGCAGCTCCGTGTTCTATTGCACTTCATCAGTAATGTCAACTCAGCTCCCTTCTTAGCTCCAAGGTGCAGCCCACTCAGAAGAGGGTCAGGCCAGACCCTCAAGGCCAACGTGGACCTCATGGGTTAGAGGCAAGGCCACAGACCAGGGCTCCCGGGCAGTCTCAGAGTCGTTGCTGCTAGGCTGGGACAGGGTATAGGAAGGACACTGCTGCCCCTGGGACTCCTGCTGGAGAAGCATCGCTGGCTTCCCTGGAGCGAGACCTGGAACCCAGGACCCAGGACCAGTCAGAGTGGGGACTAGGAATAGGAAGGGAGAGGTGGGGGATCGCCTGGAGGAAACTGACACAGCAGAACACTTGGGCTCTGGCAGGAAGCTAAGTGCTGAACGGTGGACCCTGGAAGCTGTTTTTGCCAATAACTCTGATTCCTGTCCTTGAAACTGGTGCCATGAGAGAGCACTGGGCGGTCCCAAGCTCTGGGCGGCTGCAGGCCCAGCAGATAATGAAGGAAGTAAACTCTCCAGGGTCTCATTCTCTCCAACTTTCCAACACAATTTAAACCTAAGAAATCACAGTTCATTCTTTACTCAGAATCATAGAATCTGGTTCTGGTTTGCTTTTTATTTTAACTCCAAGTTGGCCTGAATGTTGCCTGTAGTCTGAGTTGAGGCATCAAATTCCCAAGCAGAAAAAAAGCAACAATTCCCAAGGAAAGGATTTCTGATACCAGTCAACCCAAGACCCGAGGGCAGCAATTCTCTTACTACAGAAGAACGTCAATGTGATCACATGGGATAAAAAGACAGGGTCAGGCTACAAGTCTGTACTGGGTTAATAATCAAGGCTTCACTGAGAGTTCTTCAGAGTAGGAGGGACCACAAGCCAAGACAACCACACAACAAAGGATGTTTCACATTGCTCTGGAGGTCCTCTAATACCCAGGGGTCACCAAGATGAAGACCTGGAATCCCTGGCTATGCCATGTATCACAAAGCACAGCTCTCCTCCTACACAGAGGCACCTAAGCCTCCCAACAGAGAACCGGTGAGGGGTCTGAGCAGAGCGCTCACGGATGCATGTGAGGATATGCACAACTGCATTCAGATAAAGCTGCACTGACTGTCCACCCACTGCGGTGGGTAAAACCTGAAAGCTCGCAGAGTGTGGGCAGAACTCATTGCTGCTGAGGGGAGTGCAGACTGAGCTACAGAGGGAAACGTACCGACATCACAAGCACATTTTCCCTACTAAGCCCAGGACTCCACTTCTAGGAATTTATCTCACACGTGTACGGGCACTCACAAAAAATGACACGCATGTGGTTGAGCAGCATGTCTTACAGCAGCAAGAGCTGGAGCCAACTGATGCCCCAGGGAGGGGCAGGCCAACCGTGGAGCAGGTAAAAGAAGTCTGTTCTCCTTTCCCAGTACAGACAGAAGTCTAAGCTGCACGCTAAACTGAGGGAGTAAAGGCAAATCATGCAGGCAGTGTGTCCCCACCGTGAAAGGGAGAAAGCCAGCCAGGTCTGCCCACACGGACCTTCAGCTTGTGAAGGTGACACACGGTACGGGGCTGCCTGGCACACGCATCCCGCCTCCGGGAAGGGAACCCAGTAGGGGTGCAGCGGGAAGAAACTTGACACTTTGACTTTCAGACTCGAAGGACAGGTGACCTTTCCAAAAGCGCAAGTTTTTTAAAAAAAAAAAAGAGAAAAAGGAAAATTACCAAAGCATCATAGTGATTATCACTGGCTATGGGATTATAGATGATTTTATTTCCTTTATACTTTTCTACATTTCCTAATAGTCTATAATAAACTCATGATTGGTGAAATCAGAGAAGATACTAACATAAAAAAAGGAAAGGATCTGGAAAACCCATCACGTCCATAGCTCTCAGATCAGGCCCCTCTCTAGCAGGGAGTGCAGGTCCACCTGGACGGACAGAGTGAAGCCCTGAGAAGGCCGGGGCAGGCGAGGGGAGAGAATGTGGAAAAGAAAGGGCGGATGAAAGAGGCCTGCACCTGCTCACCTGTGCAACGTCTGTCCAGCTATGTGCCTAGTGTTGCAAGGTCCCCTCAGCCGTGAGTGGCCCCTAGTGAATCCCCAGGCCAGGTGCAAGGAAGGGCAGAGGGCCAGGCCGGCTGTCACTTGGGCCACGGCCCCCAACCCTATCCCTGCCATGTACCCAGGGAGCAATGGTCAGAGCTACCTGGACAACTCTTAAAAAGAAAAGACGTGCTCTGCCTGTCCACGTTTAGAGTTGGTGCTGAGCCACTAATACAAACAGGACCATGAGGTGCCCACTTGTCTCTAACGCCCGCTGCCCTCACACGCTCAGAGCCCCAAACCCCCAAGATCCCAGAGCAGGGGGAGCAGGGCCAACCCCAGCTTCACCCTGAGCCTCAGTTTCCTCAAGGGTGAAGTGGTGACAGTGACACAAGCTGAATGAAGGTGGACTTGGGACAGGGCACGACCCACGCTCACCTCCCCTCGCACTGCAGGCTTCAGAAGCACTTTCAGGCTCCCGTGTATAACTTTGCACGGGTTCCTTTTCTGGTTAAAGAGAGGCCCAGAGGTGACAATCCCAGCCAGGCACACACCACTCAGCAAGGGGCTGGCAGGTCCCCGTCCTCTCCCCAACCTCAGGGCACAACAGGAACACAGCACCCAGTAAGGGGAGTCCCACTGGCCACAGCACTCAGGTAGCGAGACCCAGGACTGAGGCCCAGTAGGAGGAGGTACACCTGTCTCACCTGTCGTAAGCCTCCTTGAGGTCCCTGGCCAGCTTGCACTTGGGCAGGATGTGGTGGAATGGGGACTGAGGACCATCATTTGCTGTAAGAGTTGTAACACAGAAAGATTCAGAACCTGCCCAGCAAGGAAGCTTGCAGAGGCTGGAAGGGAAAACACCTTTAAAAACAAGTTTAACTTAAAAAAAAATTTTAAGTGACTTTAAACCAAACATCAGGACCTTTCCCACTGATCGGCTGGACCATCTCTGTGTAGAATATTTGTACTCATCCATCACTACTGGGCCCACCCGACCCTGGAGCCACAGGCACCGCAAGGACAAACCATTTCACCAGCCACCCTGAAGCCCCTCCCACAGGCAACAGATCCACTTCTACCTCAGGACCAAGTACCTCACCCACTCCTTCCCTTGCACACTGATGCTAATGCAGTTTACTTCTATGATACAGAGTCTTTCATTCATCTTTTCTAATAAATTTTCTAAACAAAAAAAATACAGACTTAAACTGAACTTTTAAAAATTTCCTGTGAAAAAGTCACAAACATAAAAGGAATGTTTTAAAAAAACAAAACTTCTAGATTGTTATTAATTAGCACATCAATGGCCAAAACAGAAATATAGTCCACATTTTGACAACTGAGTGTCAAACATCAAAAGCAAATTTTTACTGAAAATGCAGATTGGGTTAGTTCACGTGTTGTGATCACTACTTTTACTTATTGCTAACATTAGACTTGTTCACCTCAAACCTGTTCCTAGTTTTCTTTCATTAGAGATGCAGACCTGAGAAGACAGAGGCGGAGAGTTTGTTATGGGGAGGGGGTCCCTCTGTTCTCTGATGTGTTTATAGTGTGCTCTATCAACAAAAATTATCTTTAATAATTGGTTGGTCAATAGCTCAATTAGGTCTCCCCTCAATTTAGCTGAAAGCAAAGAACTGGAAACAGCCCACCTCCTTGATCTTCCCACTGGCCCCTCTGCACGCCCTCCTGCCCCAGGGAAACCATCCAGCAGCCCCAGGGCCGGAGCCATCGTGCAGCGGTCTGCGGAGGCAGGACGACTTGGGTTGGGAAACTACTGCGGGAACGTCAGTTCTGGAACATGGGTCCATGGGTCTTCAGCTGTGTCCTGTGGGAGCATGAAGATGGTGCAACCTCCCAGTGCCTTGGCCCGCACTCACCATCAGCCATGGCGGACACCTCATCCTGCAGTGCGAGGATCAGCTTGGCCTCCCGCGTGAGGTACTGGCAGCGGCGCTCCTCGTGCTGCAGCACGGTGGCAATGCGTCGGGAGAGGTTGTGCAAACAGTTTATCACTGACGGGTCAGCGTTGGCCTGCGGGAGACGCACACAGGGGGCACACACAGCAACTTGAACTGTGTAAGTCTCCCTCTCTCTCTTCTTCCCCAGGCCCCTCCAGGAGCCACCATGTCACCAGTCCCCAGAAATGCTAGCCTGTCACATCCAACCTTGGGAACGGCTGCCTGGACAGCAGCACAGAGGGCTCCGTGGGACCCCATGGGGAAGGAGGGAGAACACAGGCATTCTGAACAGGCAGAGAAACGCCCCCGTGCTCGGAGCGCCATGCCAGGGCCATCCAGGAAGGCATCCACTCAGGGCCTGGCAGGGGCAGCCCAGTGGCCACTACTCGCCTGCTGCTTGACCCTGGGTCACAGGCTCCCAGCTGAGCGAGGATAACAGTGGCATCTCCCTCACCAATTATTAGTCAAGTGCTTAGAACAGAGCTCACTCAGAGCAAGGCCCCTGGCAGTGTCTGCGGTCACCAGTGCACTGCTGAGTGTTGGTGGACAAAACTGACTGAGAACTGGGCCACACAGCCCACATTAAAACAGGGACACATGGTGTGAGAAACAGAAGCATCAGGCAGACTGTTCAATAAGGATCTTCTGTCCTCAGGATCAGAAGCTCTTCGAGCAGAAGTGACCATGGCTAACAGAAGCCAACAGGCTCCAGGCACCACCACCCACCCCCAGCCCCCGGCCAAGCTCCCTCTGCACCCCTCTGCTGACTCTGGGACCTATCAGGGGCCACAGGCAGGCTGGGCTGGTGCATCCACCCAGGGCAAGGGTGGAGCAGAGGCAGATAACCGGCCCACCATGACTCAGCACCCCAGCAGGCCACGGGGACGCTGAGTCACCCTGCTGGTGCAGGTGGGAGGAGGGACGGGTGGTGCAGATTAGAACCCCGGGTGCTGCCTCCCCTCCTGCTTATCTGGCAGGCAGGGCCCAGCCCACAGACTGTCCACAGCCAGACCTCTGGGCCAAAACCTGACCTTGACTCAGAACACCTGCATCACCTGGAGTTGAAGACACATTCTAAACACCCAGCAGATCTCACGTTCACAGGCAGAACTCACACCTGGAAGCACACCTGTGCTGGGGAGAGGCCTGAGCGCTGACTCCACGCCATGCCCATAATGGGCAGTAGCCCTGCCCCTACACACCAAGGAGAGGTCCTCAACAGTGTCCCCAGAAGGTCACAGGACTGGAGGGTCTGGGTTACAGGGTATATACAATGGCCTCAAGACAAAATTTTTCCAGTTTTAGATTTTAGAAGAATCTGTGTAAAAGTCCTCTCACCAGCAAAGCAGAGGGAGGAGAATGATCTGTGATGTGATTATTCCCTTGAAGCGGTAATCCAGTCACTCCAGAGAGCCTGGCCCTCTATCAGAGGTCTGAGTGGCTGGGGCATGACCGTGTCCCAAGTAAGACACCCGGCCCCACTCGCTCACAGTCCTGGACAAGCAAGGCCAAGCCAGACGACCTGCACTGACCAAGGCTGCCCAGGTGTCCCAAGTGGCTGCACAGGACAGGCACCGCTCAGGGTGCCCACAGAACCTGGGCTACATGTGGTCACGCTGAGAAAGTGACCATCTAGGATGTACCAGCCCTGAGTGGAAGCTCTGAGAAACACCCCACTCTCCCTGCACAGGATGTGAAGCAGCATGAAGTGCAGGGCATCACCTGTGAGACTTTCTCACCCCTTAACACTCGTCCCCAAATACAGTCAGGCCTCCAGAGCTCAAGCCCAGTTTGCAGGAAACACAGGGACATGGAGCAAGTCTGACTGCACACTGAGATGGGTCAGACCGTGGACCACTCCATGGGACAGAGGAGGAGAGCATCCCAGAAGGCAGAGCCTGAGACACAACCCGTCAAGCTCGTGTGAGTTGGGCCTCACGCCGGTTCAGACAGGCCAACTGGAAAAGCGCTGTGGCACATGGGGAACTTCAGTGGGCCAGGTGCTAGATGCCAACTTATGGTAAGTTTTGTCAGGTGTGATATAAAATAAATGTCCACACTTCTACAGAGATCCCTTCTGAAGTGTGCAGGAGTGAACAGACATGAGGTCTGAGACTTGTCTTGAAATACTGGAGCAACGAGGTTGGGAGCAGATGGAGCCAGGGTGCAAAGGTGGCAGGTGTGGGACCTCAGAGACAGTGCACAAGGGTTAGCAATCTACTGTCATTGGTGGGGTTTGTTTAAAGCGTTTCAAAGTAAAAACAGTGTACATTTTTACACGACTACTGAAAAGAAGAATAAAAAACTTCTCCACCCTTTACCTTATTTAAAATCTCTCCCCCGCCTGACATGGCCTGTGTGATCTGAAGTCTACTGCTTCAAAGTGGCTCCTCCTGGTTCCAGCTGCACCCCTACTTCTCATCTTTTAATGGCCACAGGACATGCCAGGATATAATAACCACCACCTTGTCCAATCGTTCCCCAACCACCAGGTACCAGGATTATTTCCAGCCTACTTCTTAGTATAAAAATCTTTGTACAACTTTAATATCTGCCTGTCTCCTTGATTGTCCTGTCCAAGGGTGTCAGACATGCTGCTCTCACACAGAGCTCCCCAGAGACAAGGGCCTGCTGCTCTCAGCCCATCCCACAGGGGCTGTCAGCGCTGACAGAAGGGACTGTGCTGGTCATGGTTTTGGCTTGTGTGTTCCTAACTAAGTCCTCTGTGTGGGTATCTGGATTGTGTGATGATGTGAACAATGAAAGGATTCCATGAAAATGTAGACACTGTAAAAGTGCACTGAGCAGAAAGCAAAGCTCTCCTCTGGGCTCCTCAGCCCAGGGACAGCCACCATGAACAGATCATTCTCTTTTTACTCACAGCTCTTTATTTACCAAAAAGGGGGGCAGTTTTAAAAATGAAGCTCCATGCAGAATGGAGAAAGCCCCATTTAGGAGCTTTTCGCTCACGTTATTTTAATTCTGAACCGTTCAAGAGAGAACATCTCCACACCAAAACAGCCTGGGTGGGAAAAAGCACTGAGACGGAGCCTAGCGTCTGATGCCACCGGTTCCCTTCCTGCCCGGGCTCACTTCTGCCATCCCGAAGGTTCCAGAGCACACAGTTCCTCATCACCGAGACCTGTCACTTCCTCGCTGACACTTCTGTACAAAAGCCGTCATGCAGATCACGTGTGTCCAGCCAGAAAGGTCTACTGGATCCTGTGGTGAAAACTGATAGTGGGGCGCTTCTGAGGAATGCTGCTATCTAACAGCACTGAATGTAAGTTTCCTAAATTTCAAAGTCCCTCCACAAGATAAGCCAGTCCTTAACCCAGGGGTGCTTTTTATGTTTATTTGGATTCCTTGTATTTTGACAGCTTTACTGAAAAGAAATTTCCTATACCTAGTAAAAACACAACTTCAGAAAGGGCTGAGAACTGTTTTAAGAAAACAATTAGGCTTAATTATAAAACAACAGAACATAACAAGTGCTGGCAAGGATGTGGAGAAACTGGAAGCCTCATGCACGGCAGGGGAGACGCAGATGGGAGATGGTGCAGCTGCTATGGAGCAGCCTGCTGGTTCGCCCAAAGGTTAAACACAGAGTTTCCCCGTGATCCAGCAACTCCACTCCTAGGTGTCCACCCAAGGGAAGTGAAAACACGTGTCCACACAACACTGTACAAAAAAGTCCTTAACATCATTGTCCTTAATAGCCAAAAGTCTACCAACAGACGAATGGATAAACCAAGTGTGCTCTATCTGTACAACGGAATATGACTGGGCCATAAAAAGGAATCAAGTACTGATACACATTACAACATGGATGAATCTCAAAATCATGTTAAGTGAGAAGCCAAACACCAAAGGTCACATATTATAGGACCCTATTTATAAGAAATATGCAGAATAAGTAAATTCATGGAAAGAGAAAGCAGACTGGTAGTTTCCAGGGGCTGAGGGAGGGAAGAGAATGGTGAAAAACTAGTCTCCTTCTGGGGCAGTGAAAACTAGATAGTTGCGATGGTTACACAGCATTGGTACCAGAGGCCACCAAAATATCACTCTAAAATGGTTAAAATGATAAATTTTATGCTATGTATATTTTATTTTTTTAAAAAAAGAGGGAAACAATGAGGGTAGATTCTTCCAGAGCCCCAGGAGGGGTCAGTGCCCCAGGAGGGGCTAGAGCCGTGCCCACAGTGGTCTGAGCTCTGAGTCTAAGACACAGTCCCAGGAAATGAGCTGCTACCCTTCCCCCTCCTCCCACTCCTCCTCCCAGGCCCTCCTCCCTGATCTGCCCGCGCCCTTCAACCATTTCACACTCACCCTAAGTGCAAACACCACATTGAAAAGAATCATGGTGGGAGCTTCCCTCTTTGGAGACGGGTCTGTCTTGGAGACCTGAGAAAGAGGCACAGTTCTAATGAATGAGTCACCATGGCCCAAGAAAAGCAACACAGAGCTATTCTACTTCAGGTGGGGAAAATGTTCCAGAATACAGCAGAACCAGAGAAACAGAGAGCCCAGCCCAAGCGTCTTTGAGAAATGGCCAGTGCCTCAGTATAGGGAAATGCTGGTGGCATGGGCAGAGTCACAGTGGAGAAAAGAGTAGGAAGGTCAGTGCTGTGACCCAAAGTGACCAGACTGCCCAGGTCACCTAGAGTGAGCTGAGCGAGGTGCACAAAGGAGAAGGGATGGAGAGGGGCTCACGTGGATGAGTGCTTCCTGCCCAGACCCTCCCTTCCCCCCGCCACCTTGCGTCCACCGAAGTCCTCCCAGGCCACCTCTGCTCCCACCCAGCAGACACACACGACTGCCAGCCAGCCCAGGCCTGAAACACCAAGCTGCCTGCAAATGTTGCCACCAGGGGGCACAGGAGTCCTGGCCCACTCCCCCTAGACCACCCCCACAAGGCCTATCACCACCCTTGTCCCTCCAGGAGGTTCTGCAGGTGAGGACTGTCAGCAGGCTGCTAAAGCTCCCCCACTACCCACAGGCCATCAGTAGGGCTGAGCCTTGTCTGAGCAGAGAGGCTGCTACCACGGGGCTGGGTACCCAGCCATGGCCCCTCTCCGGGCATCTCCAGCTGTCTCAGAAGCTCCTCGTACATACGGGCTATGCCATGAGGAGGATCTGAGGAACATATCACAGACTCTCACACCATTTCTGAATCAGATAAGTGGAGTTAAATCTTACGCTGTCACATCAAAATCCTTCAGAACCTAAGTGACGCTGTCGCTGATTCCACCTGTATTCAAAGGACTGGCAAATTCCCTTGGGTGACCGCATTCAGACTTTACCAGAGAATGCATATAGCAGGTTTAACACATCAGAAGAGCTAAGTTACTAATAATATTGACTATGGTATCATTTAATAGGTGAGAAGAAATGCTTACATTACTCTGATAAACCCTGCTGAACTCATTCTCCCCGCCTCCCCCATCAAATCTGTAAACTTCCCTCTATGTAAAAGGGAAGGCCAGTCAGTAGAAATGCAGACCGCAAACAGCCCACGCTAAGGGCAGAGGCTGAGACCCCAGGGCGAGGATGCCCACCTCCTCCTCTGCTGGACCCTAGGGGCCTATGAGGATGTGTGTCTGGGCAAGTGCCGGATGGGGTCTGCTGCAAGGGGCTGCCTTCCCCAGAGCCCGTGCGCCCACCTGGGGTGAGCCCCAGCTCCGGGAGGGCCATACCTGCCCCAGAGCATGCTGCAGCAGCGTTGGGTGCCCAACAAAACGCACGTTATCAATCTTCAGTTCAAACTTCTGGCCACACATTTCAGACTTGGTTGCCAAGATTGTCGCCAGAATGACATCTGAAAACCTTCAAATTAAAAAAATGGAGAATAGAAGTAAGTTAACCAAGTGCCATTGCTGACCTTGAGGGTGAGGGGGTCTCAGCACACAGCAGCTCTGTGGGAGGGGGCTCTGCCCCCACCGCTGACCTGGAAGCTTTCATCAGCCGCCTCTCTGAAGCAATCCCCGCAAGCAGGGACACTGCAAGCAGGGACACAGAACCACCAGAATTGCAAGGTGAAAGGCATGAGCAGCTCCGATGGGACACATTGTCAGTTCTGGGCATGCTCCAGGAAACGCAGGAAGGAGTGAGGTGCAGTTTGCTTTGAGAAGAGGAACAGCAGCTGGAGCTGCACTGCCCCAGGGGCCCTCATTAAGGCTTACAGGCATGGCAGCCTCTCCCAACTGGCCCAGGACCCCCACCCCTCAGGACTGTGTGAAGGCCGAGGGGACAGCACTAATGACTCCCCTCACAGCACGGCTGCCCCGTCTCTCCCTCATCCTGAACACTTAAACCTTCCAGTATTTATTAGGGAAGAAACTTCTAAGATGCACAAGATTGAAGACCCACTGACTGATGTGGACATAGGGATGCACAGGACTGGACACCACGGAGGAGGGGGAATGGCCGGGGTGTGTGTAAGAGCAGATTTGGATATGATCCCTCTAAAACTGCCAGGTCACCCCTCTTCCAGGTGCATCTGCACATTCACATCTCCTTCCTGACCATGAGGATCTGGATAAGAGAGTCACCACAGGGAGGAGAGTGCAGTCACTCTTATCTCAGAGCCCAGGCTGGGGCGGGGGGGTGCGGGTCCACTCCGGAAACACTGATGCACCCAGTCTAATCTGGAGCCAGAAGGCAGACAAGTCCTGTGCTCATTTCTCCACCTGGGGAAGCATTTCCAACATCCAGGTTGGAGGGCACACTGAGCTGGGCAGGGGGTTCCAGCTCCCCCAGGGCCACACTCTGTCCCTGGTCAGGGAGACTCCAACAGTTCTGAAAAGTCTGTGGGGGACAAACACTCAGGATGAGTCCTGGGCCTTCCTGAGGGGCTCTGGTGAATCAGGCACCACACCAGACACTTCTCTCAGGAGAACCTCACTCTGGGGGAGGGCAGGCAAGCTCCGGAACCTCCATCTTCCGGAGAAAAGGGAAGGTCTGCTGCCAATCTTCAAGTCAACTCTGAGACAGCACAAGCCTTGGGATAAAGGGATCTAGGAAGGAGCCATGCACTCTGGGCTCCTGGCAAATGGCAGGGCTCATACCCAATGCAGGAGGGACCTGGAGCCCCTGCAGTAGGAGCCGAGCCACACTCAACCAACACAAGACAAAATAAAATACAGACAAGCAGCGGTAGCACTTCCTAAGCCTCCCCCCACCAGCAGGCAGGGATCTGCTAAGATCTGCTAATGCCCAGGGTGGGGGTCACGCTGGTGTCCAGCCTTCCTCCAGGACCAACATGGTCCTCTAGGTGTGCAAGATTGCCCTGTGGCCCCACACAAAGGGTTTGGTCAGAGTGGGCTGCCTTGCCTCTCACACAGTCAGGACTGCAGCCACACCTTCCCACACTGATGTCATCAGAGACATTCTGGGAAATGTGAGGCCCGCAGCCTGAGCCCCTGGCCTCCCACGGTGGGTTTCTCCTTCCCTGGAATACTGCTCTCCAGAGTGATTAAATCAGAGATGGAAGATTCCAGTGTCTCAGACCAGAAGCATTGTATGCTTTCTTTGAAAACTCTCAGCGGCTCACTCTGCCCTGTAATCCTGTCTGAGGGCACAGTGATGGGGAGGGACGGCCCAGGGTGATGGAGCCCTAACACAGGCTGCTGCCCCAGCAACTGGTCCAGTGCCCACAGTCACCATCCTGTTGTAACAAACAGCACTCTACTCTGCCACCCAGTGACTCAGGGACATAAAGATAACAGAGAGAAAAACAACCTCCCACCACCCAAGAGAGTTCACTTTTCCCTGTGATATCCCAAAATCTCCACTAAAAACCTCTGCTCTGATGGGCCTGAGCCTGGCCCTTGGCCACCAGTCCAGGGACCTAAGTGGGCTAGGGGATGGGTCCTGAGATTCAGAGGCCCGCAGCTGTGGCCAAGTTCATGTCTATAAATGTCCAAATCCAAAGGCACCCGTCCAAGAGCCCAACAAAAAGTGCTTCCCTACTTGAGTCCAGAGAGGTCAGGGTCTGTGAGGGCCAACCAGAACGCCCTGCACTGTTCAAGGTAAGAGCCACACTGCCCTAAGTGGCCACTTGGGGAGGGCCCACTGCCACTTTGCATTGTCTGAGTAAGTCTGGCCCACACAGAAATCCACTCACCAGAGCTTAGTATTACACATTTATGATAAAAAAAAACACTTGAGTGGCTTTATCTTTAGTATCTGCTGACACAACACACACAAAGACACAGAGTTATACCATGAGATTTGCTGTTGGCGACATCACTGCTATAAATAGCAAACTGAAACAAAAACAAGTGACAACATTTGTTTGTTGTTTCCAAAATTTACAAAAATCCTTTTCCTTTGTTTTAATGGTGAAAGGCTTGGTAAATACACAATAAAATAGCTGTTACAACAACTAACATTCCTGGAATAACTTACAGATTTAAAAAAAGAACACGTTTAGGAAGATGAACCAGCCCGGCTAGAAAACAAGCCAAGACCTTCCATTCCCACTGAGACATTTAGGAACGGGGCTGGTTTGGCTAAAAAAAGAGGGGGAGGGACAGCACAGAAGGGAGTTCAACTCTGCCCATATCCCGCTCCCTCCCACCATCGCCTAATTCTAGAGGCTCACAGATGCACTGGGCACCTGCAGCATCCAGAAGGGAAGCCCTGAGGACAGAAGGGTCTCGCCATATCCTTGCCCCCTGAAGAAGTGCCATATAAACCTCAGGGAGGGTCTTTGCCTCCGATGGGCTCACACAACAGCACCTAAGCCCAAGCATCACACTGAACACCCAGCCCTTGGGAGAGACCCCCACCAAAGCCCTCTGAGAAATGAAGGCAAAGAGCAATGATCAAGAGTCTCTCTTGGTGGGGCAGCAGCAACCCTGGTCCTGCCTGCTTACCACCTTCCCGGGGTGCTGCGCTTGACTGGAGGAGGGGATTTGGGTGCATGCCTGGTCCTGGTCCCAGAAGTCCCCAGTGCCAGCCAACCTATCCTGGCTCTCAGGTGGCATGAAACAGCTAACTAACTCCAGTGGAGAAAGGGCAAGGGTTGGGGTAAGCCTGGGAACTCTAGGGGAACTGGGGCAGTGAGCTTGGAGCCACAGCCGGTGTGCCTCGCTAGCCTTCTCCAACACTGAGGGACTCAGGAGCTCAGTACCATCCCAAGAAAGACACAGGAGGGGGCAGAAGTCGTGGTCTTGCCCTGCAGCCAACCACCCATTGACTGGAGTTCAGGCTCACTGAGATAGGTACAGAACCATCAAGACCAAACAAAAATACACTGATTCTAAAAGTCGTTTTATTAACACAGCACTAAGGTCTGGCAGAAGTACCATCATTCGGCGTTAACTGCTAAGGTCAAGGCTAAGCCACTTACCAAACACTCCCCAAGTGTTAAGACTCACCACATAGTCTTCTCACTAAAGCTCAAATCTTCATGTTTGGACACTGGCTGGGCAAGAATGAGTCAGCTTCCAGAAGCCAGAGTGAGGCTGGAAGACCTGGGTCAGAGCCCAGCACCACACGTACTAGATGGACGCCTGCACACAAGTATCGATCTTCTATTGAAACTGTGCCAACAAGATCAAATGTGGTCCTCACAGGTAAAGGCCTTGCTTATCAAAACCGCATGACGCCACTGAGCATCTCAGTCACGACTCCTGCAAGGCCAAGCCCCCAAAAGGAACACAGCACCTTTTCTAAACTTGACTTTCAAGTCTCAGAGAAAATGGACAATTATCCATTTTCTTCTCTCCCTACTGAATTTTAGAAAAGGATTTAAAAAAATGTAGCAGTCGACTCTCATACCCTGAAACACATCACTGTGATGATTCACCTCATAAAACAAGCCTGCTCTCTAAGCCAGTGCCTCCAAAATATCTTTCTATGTGATAGAAAGATTCTAAATCTGTACCATTCACCACAGGAGCAACTGGTTACATGTGGTCACTGAGCACCTGAAATGTGGCTGCTGCAACTGAGGAATTCAATTTCTAATTTTATTCCATTTCAGTCCCACTCAATTTAAAGGCCACACCGGCCAGTGGCTCTAATGCCGAGCAGCACAGGTCTGCATCCTCACTGCTCTGAGGGGCCACCACTAAGCTCAGAGGTCATCTACCTGGCCTCTCAATGTGGCTTCAATCTGGCAAACTGACAAGCAGGAACATCCACTGGTTCCAGAAGAAAAAGCACCTTTGAGAATGACAGACAAGCAAGAGGAACAGCACTGCTCCAGGAAGACGTCTGGGCCGGGCCAGCTCGCGGTATCACCCTGCACCTCTGCAGTGTGCAGTGGGGAGTGGGATCCTCAGGGCCACAATGTGCTAAAATCACCAGTAGAATCATCCTTAAGTTGAACAAGAGTCTGAGGAGACCCAGCTCTCCTTGGGGAACAAGTCAATCTGTGACCCCGAGAGACCCGGAAGGTCTCACTCCCTCCCACAGTTTCTTTCCTTCACTGCGCTCAGCACTGAATGAACTCCCTAGAAATCACCTTCACAGTCACTTCATCATAAGCCTCTGGAACTGCAGGAACTGGTGTCGCTGGCCTCCACAGGACTCTTCAAACTGCCTGAGACACAGGTAGAGGACAGAACACGCTCACTGGGTCAGGAACAAACAAGAGTTTTCTCCCTATTGCCAACTTTCAAGGACCAGACATCCACAGGGCTCTGTGTTGAGCAGAATGATCCACGGGATGCCTAAAGCCCCCCACACCCCTGCCCTCTCCTGCCGGGCCCTCCGCCAAAGCCCATTCCCCTCAAAGATAGTTACTGGTCATGCCAGAGGCCCCTGACATCCTTACAAAAAGGATAAAAACCATACAACGTTCAACATGGTGGCCACATTAGGGCTGAGGGGAGCTGCACTAGCACACCGCACAGCCAGACCCAGGGTAGGGGCCTCGGCTCTGCTCCCATGGACAGTAGGGCCACATCCATAACCTCACACAGGCCTCCGCTGTGTTCAGGGGGACCCAGGACAGGCAATTTACAATCTTTCCTCCTTCGTCTGGGCCTGTGTTACCATTCACTAAGCTTTAAAATGAACATAGGAAGGCAGGGGTGGCCATTTCTGGTGGTGGCCATCCTGATAGCACTTCTCAGAGAGAAGCAGGAAGCACACACAGGAAGGCCAGGACCTGCCTTTCATCTGGGCCGAGAAGATCAAGGGTCAGAACAGCTCTGGCTCTCAGTCCACACCACCACCCGAACAGGCTGCGCTGCACCCAAGTACCTACATTTGACCTCTGGGCACGCGCATGAGGAATAAGGTCTGAGAACAGCACTGGGTCTGCTGTCCTCCATGTTTCTGGTCTCACCTGGTCTCCAACCTGCATTACCCACCGCACAGCCCACAGCTGGAACATGGGACCGAATGACGCAGCAAGCCAGAGGCTGGCAACATCCCCCCAGCTCTGTGCTACCTGAAACACCCACAAATGGAAACAAAGAACACTGGGTTTTTCAGGGGAGAAAACAGCTGGGTCAACAGGAGGTGGGGCTGTGCCTGCCCTGGCGTGACTACAGAGCCCGTACTTGGAGTCGCCGTCCTGGTCCTCTGCGTGGTCTCCAGTGCCGTTGACAGCGTATCTGCTACGAGGCTTACCTGAGAGAAGGCAAAAGGGGGAGAAAAGCTAAGAAAACAGGATCCATCCACATACAGGATGATTGTGGAGACACTAAAAGTGACGGTTTCTGGTGGGGAGGGTACAGCTCAGTGCTAGAGCGCGTGTTTAGCACGCAGAAGGCCCTGGGTTCAATCCCCAGTACCTCAGTTTAAAAAAAATAGTGATGGTTTCTAAACTGTGGTATATGCCCACAATGGAATTATTATTCAGCCATTAAAAGGGATGATGTTGTGGATAGTACAATGTGGATAAACTTGAAAACATCACGCTAAGAAACCAGACACAAAAGGACGAACATTGCACTTATATGCAGTATTTACAACAGGCACAGAAACAGAAAGTAGATTAGCACTTACCAGAGGCTGAGGGCAGGGGAAACTGGGAGTTATTGCTTAATGTGTACAAGTTTCAGTTTGGGGCAATGAAAATTTTTGAAAATAGACAGTAGTGATGGGTGTACAATATAGCAAATTAATTATAGTGAATGTAATTAAAGCCACCAAATTGTACACTTAAAATGGTTAAAATGCAAATTTCATATTACTTATTTTTATAACAAAAATTTTTTTAAATTATGGTTTCCCATAAGTTGTGATAACATGGGAAATGCTTTGGCTACTAAGTTAAAAAAAAAAGGGGGGGTTTCTATATAAACACACACACACACCCCCTCATCACTAGTGTATGATGGCAACTAGGTTGCAAAAAGCATAGGTAAAAGAAAGAATTTTTAAACTTCCATATACCAACATCCTCCTGTACAAAACACAACCTGTTACTAGAGAAATAAAGTTTACAGACTTAAGGACGTAAGAGGCCCATGAAGACAACAAAATGCTAACAAGGGAGATGAGAATGAAAAGGGGACAGACTGTTCCTGAACAAGAAATTCAACATAAAGATGCCCTTTCTTCCCACTGAATCACCAGGTTTAATGTGGCCTCCAAAACACCGCCAATGGCCTGGGAGGGGCCTAATGCAGTCAATACTACTGTTTACAGGGAACGGTGAGCAGAACTGCCAGAGTGATTCGGAAGAACAGCAATGAGGGACTGATCCGACTGTGTGGTGTAACGGGGTATGAAGTCACAGTAACCCACCAGTGTGGTGCCCACACACAGAAAGACAGAGCCTTGGGAGAGGCAAGAAAAGCCAAAAATAAGCTCAGATAAACATGGGAATTAAGTATGTGATAGAGGCCAGTGGAACTAACCAGTAGGAGCGAGGTGAATTACTCCCATCAGATGATGTCGGGACTAGGAAGCCATATGGAAGAGAAAATCATTTTGGCTCCTGAACCAGCCCTCTCCAGCCATGGGACCCATGTTCTCACCTCCTCCTTACCCACCACAGTGCCTGGTGCACAGGGCTCCAGGAGCCAATGGGGGCACACGAAACCCTCAGCAAGTGCCCAGAAAAGACCAGCTCCTGGTAGAAGCCTCCACCTCACACCAAAGTAAACACAGTTTAAAAACAAGACAATAAATGTTCCACAGGAAAACACCAGAGACTCTTTTTGTTAACACTCTTGGAGAGCAGGAGGCCTTTCTATGTATAACAAAACTCAGAAACCACAAAGAAAGACTGGAAACTTAACTCCACAAAAATCTAGGCTCAGAGGCAAACTGGCTAAGGGTATAAAGCTTTGTCACAGAAGTCTATTTTTATCCTAAATATATAAAAAGCTCTTTCAAATCTGTAAGGAAAAAAAATCAAACAACCTAAGAGGAAATTAGGCAAAGGTTATGAATAGGTTGCTCATTAAAAAGGAAATCCAGATGGCTCTGAAAACAGGAAAACACAGTCAACCTCAATCGTAAGACAAATGCGCATCAGAACTACTATCAGATACGATTTTTCACCTGTCTGATGAAAAAACATAGAAAAATCTAATCTATTAAAAATACACATGCTCATTTTCCCTTGGATAAAACCATCTCATTTCTGGGAAATTATCCTACATTCTGCAGGATGAAAATATATACATAAAGGACATTCACACGGTATTAGACTGGAATCAACTTAAATGCCCAGTAGCAGAGGATTGGATGAATAAATCATAGTGTGTTGCTCCCATGATTCTGATTATAACTCTGAATCTATAACCAAGATGTAAAGAGAAAATGAAAACAACACGGCAGAACAGTGTGTAGTGTATATTTGTGCTTAGAAAATAAAATAATGTGTGTATATGTTTGTATGGACACAGAAGGTTCCAGAAAGATGCACAGGAAAATGGTAACTGCATCAGGCCCTACAAGGGGATGTGGCTGGGAGCCAATGATGGGAAATAACTTTTTCATAACCTAAACCCCTTTGTATCTTTAAAACTTTGTGCCATACTAAAAATTTTAAAGTGCTTTTTAAAATTCTACAAACTACAAACTGCATATTCATGACAGTGAAAAGCTGCAAGTAACCTAAATCTCCAACCACAAGGAAAGGGTATGTTGGTACCAACAAAGAGTGAGGATGATTTGTTTACTTGGTTGGAAAGTGCTCCAAGGCAGATTGTTCAATGGGAAAAAGAGCTACAGAAAATGCATCTATGTGAGGGGAAAATCCCAAAAGCAATACACTATTTTTCTATGGATACATATTTGGTGTCTCTGTACAGGAGGCACAATTACCAAAATGGTAGGTGGTTATCCCTGCAGTGGGGGAGGACGACCACAACTGGGGAGCAGTGGTCAAAGAAAATTCCAGGTATACGTGGATTTCATACTTTTTACAAGCTAAATCCATTCATATAGCGCTTATATAGCTTTTAAAAGGCTAGAAACACCGATGAAACGTGAACAAGAGTGGCTTTGTTATGTTGAAACTAAGAGTGATTTTCCTTTTTTTTTTTTTTTTCACTTTTCCTATACTTTCCAAACACTACAGTGAGAAGGCATCGCCTGTACGAAGCGGAGAAGAAACAAGTACAGGGTTCACTGTCAACTGTGAGGGAAGCAGCCCGCCGGCGCGCCCGGGGGTGGGGGTGGGGGCCCTCCGCCCGGCGCCCACTTACTTGTCTGGGACGCCGGGTGCTCCTGGCTTCTCTGGAAGGGGTACCTGAACAGCAGCTTATTGCCCCTGCTCCCCGAGCTCACCAGAATCACGCTGATGGGGCTGGTGTTGTCACCCATCCCGCCAGGGGCCCGGGGAGGGGTCGGGGCGAGGGAAGGTGTGGGGAGCCGAGGATGGGCCAAGGGCGGCGGCGCGTAGAGGGAAACGGGCCGGGGGCTAGAGGGGCTCCGAGGGAGACGGGTGATGGATTGGGGGCTCCGAAGGGAACAGGACGGGGCGGAGAGGCTCTGAGAAAGACGCGTCGGGGACAGGGGGGCGGTGAGCGGAGCCAGGCTGACGGAGCGTACCAGACAGTCCACCAACCTACGTGCCACTTAAAGCGCCGGCCAAACTCGCGAGACTTCTGAGCTAGGTCCCGGCAAACCTATGAAGACGCCTGCGCGCGGACCGAAGGCGTTGGCGCAGGCGCAGGCTGCCGAGTGCGCAGGCGCGAGGCCGTCTCTGCGGCGGTATGCTCACGCGCATGCGTGTGGCCGCTCCTTCCTCGTGTGGGGAGAAGAGAACCACTAGCAACGTGAATAAGAAACTGGGGTCGGTTTAACCCTTCGGTTCAACTTAACTTTTCTAGGTTATATAAGTAACAGTTGCTTTGGGCAGAGAGTTCAAACTTAGAAATATAAAGTAGGTTGAAGAAATCACGTTAGTGGATAAAAGACCTAAGTGTAAGAGCTAACACTGTGAAACACGGGGAAAACACAAGGGTGAGTCTTCGTGACTTGGGACTAGGCAGTGGTTCCTAAAGTATGACATCAAATGCACAAGCGACCAAAGAAATAGTTAATTGGACTTCATCAAGTTAAAAACTTTTACGCTTTAAAGGATAACACCCCAAAAGTTAAAAAAAGCACCCACGATGTTCATGTATAACTGAAAAATTGTGCTCTACACTGGAATTTGACACAACATTTTTGTAAAATGATTATAAACCAATAAAAAATGTTTTTTGAAAAAAGCACCCACCGAATGGGAGAAAATATTTACAAGTCATTTATCTGATAAGGGAATTGTATCCAGAATTTTTTTTAACTTTTACAGTTCAACAAGAAAAAGGCAAGTAACCAATTGAAAAGCGGATAAAGGACGTGAACAGACACTTCTCGAAATTAAGACAAATGGCCAGTAAGCATGTGAAAATATGCTAAACATCACTGCTTGTTAGAGAAACGCAAATCTAAACCAAAAAGAGATACCACCTCACACCCAGTAGAATGGCTATAATCGATAAGCGAAATAACAAGTGTTGGCTAAGAGGTGGAGAAACTGGAATCTGTGGACACTGCGCGGGAATGTGAAATGGTGCAGCTACTGTGGGAAACAGTCTGGAAGTTCCTCAAAAGGTTAAACATGGAGTTACCATCTGACCCAGCAATTCCATTCCTAGGTATAGACCCAAGACAATAAAAACCTGTGTCCACACAAAAACCTGTACCATGGTCAAAGCACCACTATTCATAATAGCCCCAAAGTGCAAACAACCCAAATGTCCTTCAGCTGATGAATGGGTGAATAAAATATGGTAGAATCAGTGCAATGGAATAGTATTCAGTCATAAAAGGGGAAGAAATACTGATACACGAGTGAACCTTGAACAAATACATGTTGTATGATTCCATTTATATAAATGGCCAGAATAGGCAAATCTTTGGAGACAGAAGGTAGATTAGGTTGTCTAGGACTGCGGTAGTTGGAGGGTGTTACTGTTAATGGGTATAGGGTTTCTTTTGGGTTGACAAAAATGTTCTAATTGTGATACTTGCATAACTCTCTGAATATACTAAAGCCCACTGAGCTGCACACTTTAAATGGATGAACTTTATGGTATATAAATTCTATCTCACAATATAGCTGTTTTTAAAAAGTAAAAAAAAAAAAAAAAATTAACCCACCCACCCCACCCAGTCTTCCCCAGGAGGTAACTGTAGTGCACATTCTACTGCGAAACTGTCTCCAAATCTTTCTCAATTGCATTGGATGCAGGACTAAGTGTTCACTGCTGAAGTAACCTCTCTCACTGAAGCGGACATAAACATGTATTTTGCAGGACAGATTTGTGGGTTGGACCTGCCAAGGTGAAGGGTACATGCATTTCAAATGTCTCAAACAGAACCCAAGAAAGTACTGCCCTGCCCGGGGCTACATAGCATTGACTTTATTTTTTCCCAAAATTTCCAAAAAGGGAAATCATGTCTTATGTTGCATTTCTCTGATTATTACTAAGGAGCAGAACTATTACTTGATTATTTGCCAGTGTCTTTGAACTGCCTTCATGTTTCCTTCTGGGTTGTTTGTCCTTTGATTTGTTCTTTCTTTCTAAGGGTTAGTTCCCCTCTGTGACAGATTCTGCAAGCCTTTTTCTCAGTCTAGTATATTTCGATTTTATGTATCATCAAAAGTTTTCTGAGTATTCCCGCAGTTCCCAGGAGCATCCCTACAATGACAACAAGGGCAGAGGGGCAGGAGGTGAGGCTGGGAAGCTGTGTGGATAGGGAAGGGGTAGCCCACTGTTGAGGGGAAATGGCCCACTGTGGTAATGGGCCTCCCCACAGGGTCACTGGGAATCTGCAGGTGTCCAGGGAGAACCAGGACTCTGGCTCAGGCGTCCTTCCTCCGACTTCCCTGGACATGCTGCTGCCCTACTAGATAGTCCTATGGCCGCAGAACCTGGCTGTGTCTGGGCTAGGAGAAGGCTCTATAGGTTAATATCTTTTCATTATAAGAAGCACTGGAATCCATGAACGGTGAAGTGTAGTCACCAAGATCCTGGCCACAGAAGTCCTGGATACATCCCTTCCCGGGCTACCCCCACAGGGCTCAGGTGTAGGCTGTCTAGGGCAGGACTGGAGAAAGCAGGGGTCTGAATTCCATGCCACCTTCACCGACAGCACCTCAGTGGCCATGTTTCTCTGCCTCATTGGGCTGATACAGAAATCAGGACTCATGTATCAGCAGCCAGAGGGAATGATGGTAGGCTGGCCCTGCCATGGGCCTCAAGCTCCCCACCAGGAACAGAAGTGGGAACAAGGGTCTCCTGGACAGCGATGTGCCCAGGGCAGCCTCTGCTCACTGCAGGCCATGTCCTCAGACTCTTCCCTGCCAGCACCCCACATCTCTATGCCCTCATTTTAAATTTAAATTAAAAAAAATTTAAATAACTCTTTTGTAACCTACTTTTTTTTTAGAGGTAAGTGGATTCTTAGAAACTGAAACTCTCGACCCTTCCTCCCAGCCTGGGTCCCCCTGGCCAGGGCCAGGAGGCTGTGTAGAAGGCCAGGCCTTATCGGTCCCGCCACACAGTCTGGGCCCGATAGAGCCACGACCGACTGTCAGAGGGCCAGGCAGGGCTCGCAGGCCCTATCTCAGACCCACCACTGCCACTGCAGTGTTTCTGCCTGGGAAGAATCGCTCGCTCACGACAGTAACTCTAATCACCTGAATTCACACTGCTGTGTCTCAAGGTCACATGGCAGCAGAACATGATTCTTACGAGTGAGGTAGAGGTTAAAACAGTGAAACTAGGACTCCTAAGGTGACTTACCCTGCCCAGGGGCTGCTCTTGGGAGAGGGTCTGTAGAACTTTGTCTCAACATTCTGCTGGGAGACCAGGGCCTCTCTGAGCTCAGCCCCAGCTACGCAAGCTCTGAACAAGTCTGGGGCTTGGAATCCAGCCCAGAGACCAGCAGGCTCTGAGTCCTGCATGGGCTCAGGAAGGACCTTCTTGTGTCAGGTGGGAAACCCAGGCTCAGAAACAGAAAAGACTTGCCCATCTCAAACCTCAGTCTCCTCTCCCCGCAGGGGCTGATTCCCTCCTCCACTGACACTTTGATCATGTTTTGTAAACTTTCCAAGACTCCGTTTCCTTATCTTAAAGCATGAAATGATGATAAAACAAAACTCTTGCAGAGCTGTGAGGGTTGCATACCCAGCATGAAGAGTATCCAGTCTGCACCACGCCCAGTACTTTAGAAAGTGCTCCATATGGGTCAGCTAGAGCCAGACAGCAGGCCTCACCCGACACCACACACAGTCAGTCCAACGGGGACTGCTGCTCAGCTCAAGGGACAAGACAGTGAAGTCCTTAGAAAGGTGGCATGGAAAGTTGGCTTCACCTCGGCACACAACTCTTATTCCACTTTTTAAACAAAAATTGAAAGGGGGAGGTTATAGCTCAGTGGTAGAGTGCCTGCTTAGCATGCAGGAGGTCCTGGGTTTAATCCCTGGTACTTCCATTAAAATAAATAAATAAACCTAATTACCTACCCCTCCAAAAGAAGCTAAAAGAAAAAAAATTGAGGTAAAATTTGCATAATGCAAAATTAACCACTTTAAAGGGAACAGTCGGTGGCATTTCCTTTATTCATAATGGGTGCAACCAGGATCATGAACTAGTTCCAGGTTATTTTCATCCTCCCAAGAGGAAACTATGCAACTGCTCCCTGTCCTCCTCCCCACAACCCCTGGCACCCACTCATCCACTTTCTGTCTCCTGAATTTGCCTGTTCTGGACGATTCATATAAAGAGATTCACACAGCATATGGCCTCTCATATCTGGCTTCTTTCCTGGTATAGTGCTTTCAAGGTTCGTCCGAGTTGTAACCAGTGCAGTGCTTTATTTTTGTGGCTGAATAAAGTCTCATTTTGCGGAAATAACATAATTTGTTTATCCATTCATTCACTGATGGACAAGTGGATTGTTTCTACCTCTTGGATATTGTGTATAGAAAGGTACGACATTTTTAAACAGATTTTTTTTTAATCACTAAATTTGACTGCATTTAAATTATCTACTTCTGCTCCACCAAAAACAGCATTCAGAAAGTAGAGGCAAACCACAGACCCTGGGGGTGATAAGACACATGAAACTGACAGAAAGCTTATGTCCAGAATATTTTTTAAATCCCTATAAACCAGTAAGTCTGGCAACACTGTAGAAAAATGGCCATGACTGGATACTTCAAGAAATGAGAACTCCTAAACAAATAAATGAATAAATAAATAAATAAATGAATAAATAAATGAATAAATAAATAAATAAATAAATAAATAAATAAATAAATAAATAAATAAATACGAAACCTAAGTGGACAGTAAATATATGAACGGAGGCCCAACCTCATCAGTGTCAGGAAAGTGCAAATTAAGACCACGTGAGAAACTACTACACACCCACCAGAAAAGCTAAGATTTAAGACCAGGACCGACCATACCAAATGTTTGGAAGGATGTGGGGCAAGAGGAACCCTCATACATCATGTGAGTTGGTCCAGCTGCTCCAGAAAGTATCTCACATTATCTGCTAAAGTTGAGAATTCCCACGGCTTAGACCCAGCTGCCCCGCTCCCAGGAAAGTACCTCACAGAATGCTCACGGCAGCACTGTTCATAATAGTCAAGAACCGAACAACCCAAACATCCATCCCCAGTACACTGGGGAACTCGTGGTCCCTTCTGACAAGGAAACACAACACAGGGATGGCAGGGAACACCCCCAGCATGGCTGGCAGGGCAAAAACTGGCAAAAACAACCATAGTGCCTGAGGACACATATTTGGTGTTAAAAGGTATTGAAAGCAAGAGGTAAGTCAGGGTAGGGCGTACCTTTGGGGAGGATTGAGGTCTGAGTATGGGCCTCATAATAATTCACTCCTAGGACATAAGTCTATATTTCACAATGAATAAAGGTAAAAAGGAAAGGACCCCTGCCCACACCAATGCCCTGAAGGGCGTGGAGGTTTCAGACACAAGGTGGCTCCTATGGAGGCCAAGGATGGGGGAAAAGAGGAGGCCCTAAGGCCTAAGAGGAGGGGAGGACCGTCCCCATGTTGAGAGCCTGGAATAGGCATCCTGGTGTCCACAGTCATTGCCTCCTGTGCTGTCCCTGGCCACAGGCCCTAGATACTGCAGCTGGAGGGCTTCCCCCAGGCACTTCCCTCACTGAGACCCCTCTGTACTTCCCCCAAGGACAAACCTAGTACCTTCAACCAGAGGACCAGCTCCAGCCTCACCCAGGACCCCCAGACCCCCTCCCTCTGCCTGACCTTCCTTCCACCTGACCCTCAGCCTTCTCTGTCTCACTCGCTGTATTCTGTTTCCTCTGCCAATCTGTCTCTCTGCCTGTCCATCTCTGTCTCTCTCCCTGCTGACTTCTCTCCTTTCTAGGTGCTGAGGCCTTGGGAACAACTTTACACACCCTTCCTGCAGGCCCAGATCCTGCAGGTGGCCCTGGGGTTTCCTTCTGCATCAAGTGACAGCAAGAGGTGACCAGGAAGCACCAGGCTCATCCTGTCCATCTAGGAAGGAACTGAGAGGGGCAAGCCACAGTCTCTGTGAACAAGTGGGGCCCAGAGTCAGCAGAGCAACACTGCCCAGGAAAATGAGCGACAAGCATAAGGCCAATGGAGGGTGGGCACATCCCTGCAAGAGGGAAATTCTGTCACTTAAGAAGAGAGGGGAGGTTGTGAAATGTAAGTAGGGAGAGACAGGAAGGAGAGAGACCCGGCAGTGCTGCCTGGAATTGGCCTCCAGGCCACAGGCAGAACCAAACACCAGGGTATAACACCTGCCTGTCAGCTCAGCATCCATCAGTCGCTACCCCTGCCCTCAAACATCAACTCAATCTCAGGTGTGGAAGTGAGCACCGTAACACAATAAAATGCCAGGCACTGTGTTGGCATACAGAAGGTTCTCAATACTTGCTTGAGTGTACACATGGTTTCCAATCAGAGGGCTTATCTAAGCCTCACAGTTTTCTCCAAGAATAGTTCAGCAGAATGTCTCTGATCTCTCTACCCAGGAAATGTGTTCCTCTGATTCTGCAAAAAGTCCAGCAGACTTTTGTGCAGATAACTCTGACTAACCCTGAAACTCACCTGGAAAGGAGTCAGAACAGCCAAAACCATTTTGGAAAAGAAGAATAAAGAGAGATGAATGACTTTACCCAGTCTTTCAACAGCATTATTGAGATAAAATTCACATACCATACATATCACCCATTTAAAGTGTGCCATTCAGTGGGGAGGGAAATAGCTCAGTGGTAGAGTGCATGCTTAGCATACATGAGGTCCTGGGTTCAATCTCCAGTACCTCCATTAACAACAAAAGTGCTGGTAAAATAGAATAAAACAACATTGCTAACCTGGAATCTCTATTGAAAATATCCCTAGTAAATGAAGGAGAAATTTAAAAAAAATTTTTTAATAGTGTGCAGCTCAGTGGGCTTTAGTATATTCAGAGAGTTATGCAAATATCACCACAATTAGAAAATTTCATCACCCCAAAAGAAACCCCATATCCATTAGCAGTCACATCCTCCAACCACCCCAGTCCTAGACAACTTCATCTACTTTCTGTCTCCAAGGATCTGCCTATCCTGGCCATTTATATAAATGGAATCATACAATATGTATTTGTTCAAGGCTCACTCACCTATTCAGTACTTTGTTCCCTTTTATGACTGAATACTATTCCATTGCACTGATTCTACCATATTTTATTCACCCATTCATCAGCTGAAGGACATTTGGGTTGTTTGCACTTTGGGGCTATTACAAATAGTGGTGCTGTGACCATGGTACAAGTTTTTGTGTGGATGCAGGTTTTTATTTTCTTGGGTCTACACCTAGGAATGGAATTGCTGGGTCAGATGGTTACTCCATGTTTAACCTTTTGAGGAACTTCCAGACTGTTTCCCACAGTAGCTGCACCATTTCACATTCCCACCCACAGTGTCCACAGATTCCAATTTCTCCACCTCCTCGCCAACACTTGTTATCTTGTCTTTTTAATATAGCTGTTCTAGTAAGTGTAGGTAAGGTTAGGGTTAGGGTTTAACGTTAGAATTTTTTATTATAGTCATATTAATGGGTGTGATGTGCTATCATTTTTTGGTTTTGATTTGAATTTCACTAATGAGTTAAGCATTTTTTCATGTGATTATTGGCCATCTGTATGTTTTCTTTACAGGAATGTCTATTAGCCTTTCGTCCAGTTTTCAATTCATTATTTGTCTCTTTATTTTTGAGTTGTAAGGTTTTTTTTTCTATTTTGGATCAGTCCCTTATCAGATATATTCTAAGCAAATATTCCTGCCATTCTTGGGATAGTATCTAATTTTAAGAGTCAACAATAAAGTTACAGTAATACAGACAGTATAATCTGGGTGAAAGACACAGAGATCAACAGAACAAAATAGAGAGTTCAGAAATAGACCTGCAGAAACTGTCCAATTAATTTTTTTGCAAACAAGCTAGAGAAGACAATTTGATAGAGGAAGTATAGTGTTTTCAACAAAAGGTGTTGGAATAATTGGACACTCATAGGACTAACCGTCACACCTTACACAAAAATTATCACAAAACAGATCTTAGATCTAAGTGTAAAATGTAAACTATGAAACATTTAGAAGAAACCAGAGATGAAGATCTCTGCGACCTGGGATTAGGCACAGTATTCTCAGTCATGATTCTAAAAGCATGAATCTTAAAAGAAAAACTTGGTAAATTAGACTTCATCAAAAATAAAACTTTGGCTCTACAAATGACACTATTGAAAGGATAAAATAACAAACTACAAACTAGGAGAAAAATGGGCAAAAGACCAGAACAGATATTTCACCAAAGAGGACCGCAAATGAGCACGCAAAAAGATGCTCCACACCCCTGGCCATCAGGGAAATGCAAATTGAAGCCACAATGACAGATCATCTCACAACTGTCAGACTGACTAACACGTAGAAGCACTGAAAGGATGCAGGGGAAATAAGACTCCCCTTCACTGCTGAAGGGATGCAAAATGGTCCAGCCACTCTGGAGCAGTTTAGCAGTTTTTCACAAAGTTAAACATGCACTTAGCACATGAACCAATGATCCTACTCCTAGATAGGGTATCATCCTAGAGAAATAAAAACTTATGTTCACATAAAGACCTACACAACAAGGTTCATAGCAGTTTTATTTGTAATAGCTCCAGACTAGAAAAAAAAAAAACAATTGTTGCATGGGAGAATGAATGAACATTAACACCACAGAATACTACTCTGCAATAAAAAGAAACTATGCATACAGGCAACAACATGCATGGCCCTCGGGGGTATTACACTAAGTAAAAGAAGCCAGTCCTAAAAGATGCTGTATACTGTGTGATTCCATTTACAGGATATTCTTGAAAAAGACCAAATTAGAGTGATTGTCAGAGTTTGGGGGGACAGAGGAAGGTGAGATGGCAAAGGGGCAGCATGTGGGAGTTTTCTGGGTTGATGGAGCTGTTATGTATCCTGATTCTGGTGAGGGTTACACAAATCTATACCTGTGTCAAAATTCAAAGAGCAGCACACTAAAAAAATCAATGGTGCCATATGTTGAAATATAGTTAAAAGGAGTATTTGCCTCATGATGTTTAAATTATGGTATGGTGAGCAACACTGCAGTCCCTAAAAGCACATGACATTAGAAGGACCCTCTTTTATTGACCTGCCACCTCCTAAAGCTTTTCAGGGTCAGAACCAGTCACTCCCTCCCCCCTCAGAGCCCACTGGGCAAAACCATTGCTTTCTCAGAGAAAATCCAGGGATCCTAGAGCCAGAGGGAGAGAACTGGTATGTGAAAGGCTGGTCTAGCCACAGGACCCACTGAGGAGTGATGCAGGCAACGTGACATGAGCCAGCTGAGGAAAGTGTGTGGTCATCCAGCTTCTCCCATTTTGTGATTCTGAGATGGACAAGGACAGTGCAGAGCTGGGCTGCAAATGCAGGAGGACCTCCTGGGCTGGCTGGGCCCCTATCTCTCCTGGAGTCTGGTCAGGCTGCGGCCAACACCCTCCCTATTCTCCCTGCCTAGGCCCAGCAAGGGAGGCCCAAGTGATAGCCCCTCATCCCACCAGGCCCACCAGGCCTGACTGCCCATTGTCACTGCATCTGATAAGAGACCCCACCACCCAAACCCCCTCCCCTCTCCCAGTGATGACCACAGCCTGGCCCCCACCCTGGCTTCAGGTATATAAGAGGACCCTGGGGGCTGATTACCATGGAGGCCAGTTCTGAGCACACCTAGCTCTGGGTCAGCCGCCACCATGTCTCTGACCAAGGCTGAGAGGACCATCGTTGTGTCCATGTGGGGCAAGATCGCCACACAGGCGGACGTCATTGGCATGGAGGCCTTGGAAAGGTGAGTGCCAGCTGGGCTGGATGTACCCGGGCAGGTGACTGTGGGCCAGAGAGGAGAGGACAGTAAGGACAGCGGTCAGTGAGGAAGGGACAGGGAGGTGCGGTCAGTGGTGGGGACAGGGGATGGTGGCCGGTAAGCAGGAAGAGGAGGTGAACTCGGAAGGGAGATGACTGTAGGGCTGTGTCTCTCCAGGCCCAGCACCCAGGTCTCCACAAACACCTGTTGAATGAATGAATGAGTGAGTGAGTGAGTGAGTGAGTGAGTGAGTGAATGGGGGAAGAAGGAAGGAACGTGGGAACGATGGGGCGGTGAGGGTGAGTGAGATAGTACCGGGGCCATACTGGAGCCTGGGGCAACAGGAAAAGTCAGCAGTACTCATCCTGCCTTTACCTGAACTTTGCATATTTCGGTCTACGTGGGTTTTTGCGTTAATATTGATGTTTTAATACACTGCGTGAAAATACCACGTGTCCAGAACGCTGGGTCGGCGCCTGGACCGTCGCGTCCTGGGGCAGTGCCGTCCCGACCTCGCCTCACCCCCGCCGCCCCCCCCGCAGGCTCTTCTCCAGCTTCCCGCAGACCAAGACCTACTTCCCGCACTTCGACCTGCATCCAGGCTCCGCGCAGCTGCGCGCGCACGGCTCCAAGGTGCTGGCCGCCTTGGGCGACGCAGTCAAGAGCATCGACAACGTGGCGGGCGCTCTGTCCAAGCTCAGCGAGCTGCACGCCTACGTCTTGCGCGTGGACCCGGTCAACTTCAAGGTGGGCGCGGGGCTGGGGTCCTGGCGGGGCCCGACCGAGGCGGGGCGGGGTCTGGGCGGAAGGCGCCCGGGGCCCGCGCCCTGAGCCTCCCTCCCTTTCCGCCCCAGCTCCTGTCCCACTGCCTGCTGGTCACCGTGGCCTCCCACTTCTCCGCCGACTTCACGGCCGACGCCCACGCCGCCTGGGACAAGTTCCTGTCCATCGTGTCCTCCGTTCTGACCGAGAAGTATCGCTGAGCGCAGCTGCGGCCCCCCAGGACAGGATGCGCTCTCCGCTACTCCAGGGGGTCTCCAGCCCACCCCATCTTCCCCAGGACGCGCCAATAAACGAATCAACGTGCATCTTGTCTCTGTGGTCACTGGGGCCACTGCGGGTTGGCAGAGGTGGAAGCGGCTGGGGGTGCTGCCTGGGTCACACGGAGGGCTGCGGGAATCCTTGCACTGACCCCCAAGGTCTCTCGGAGGGCAGAGGGCAGCTCCCGCGACATGGAGGGCACTCACTATCCGGCACAGAGGAGACCCCTTGCCTTTACTTCTTAGGGCGTCGCTAGAGTCCCCCGACCCTTTGTCCCTGTGGTCCGCGGTGACACTTTTTCTTCTTCCTCCGGAATATATACTATTTGCTAGTTTATGCAGGATCTTAGAAAGGAGTTGATGAATCCATTCATCCATCCACCAATTCACTCTCCCATTAAACAAATGTTTATGGCATATAAGTGGCCCCAGTGTCTTTCTAGGCTATGGATACAACAGCTAAAACAAGCAAAGTTCCCTGCCCCATGGAGCTGACAATCTAGTCGGGGATACAGATCACAGTACACACGAGGGAAAAAAAAAAAAACCGAAAAGAGGCACAACCTTGCTCATAACAAGAGAAATGCAAATTAATATTAAAAGTAAAACTCCACTGAGAGCCATTTCTTATCCACCCTAATAACAAAAATCCAAGACTTTGACCACACTCTGCTGGCACCCCCTGCTAAGTGGTGAGCTGAAGCTTGCTTGAGGATACACAAAGCAGCAGGGGCAGCTATGTTTGCTAAAGTCTAGAAAACCCAAAAGCCCTTCAGGTGGCACTGACAGAGTAAAGGGTAAACCATGAACATTCACACCACAGAGAACTGGGAACTGAAATTTTTTTTTAAATGAGGGCAGTTTCTAGTAATGGTTGTGATGTAATAGCCAGGATTTATTAAGTGAAAAAAGAAAAAGAAGTAATAAAGAAGTAGACTGGTGTATATACAGCACGGTCACTTTTTTGTAAGGAAGGAGGGGAATTCAAGAATGTGTGAGTACACACTTGTGTGAGCGAGTTCATTAACCCGTGTGTGCCCTCATGAGTGTGTGTGTGTTTGTGCATGTTTGCTTATTTTTGCAAAAAGGCACTGTGGAAGGATGAATTGGAAAAGACCACAAATGACAACATGGGTGGGGTTGGAGGGAAGCTCCTCCAAATCTAACGCTGCATCATTTCGACCTTTGAATCTTGTAAATTTGGGGGGGAGTAATGAAGTTTATTTAATTAATTAATTTATTTATTTATTCATTTATTTATGTGGAGGTACTGGGGATTGAACCTAGGACCTTGTGCATGCTAAGCATATGCTCTACCACTGAGCTATACCCTCCCCCTTGAATCTTGTAAATATTTAAGATCACCAAAAATAAAACTTAAAAGAGCAAAAACTGAAAAGATCAAAGTCAAAAACAAACTTATCCCAGGTTTTGCCACCAAAAAAAAAAAAAAAAATGTCCACGAGTTGATCACACACACCACAACCCCTCTCCCACACCCTGTCTTCAAAAACCTTTCCCTGAAAGCCATTGGGGAGTTCAGGCTTTTTGAGCATCAGTCTCCCAGACTCCTTGTTTAGCACCGGCAATAAACACTGCCATTTGACATCACATGGCTCCTAGTATCACCCAAGTCTTCAGCATCACCTATGGTGATAGTCAGATCTTCTCTTCTTGTGATAAAACGTAACATTTACTGTTTTAACTATTTTAAGGTGAACATCTCAGTGGCATTTAGTATATTCATCATGTTGCACAACTATCACCTACCTAGTTCCAGAAATTTTTCATCACTCTGAACAGAAACTCTGTGCCCCTCAGCCCCTGGCGAGCAGTCTGCTTTCTGCTCCTGTGGATTTGCCCATCCTGGACACTTCATACAAAGGGAATCATACAACATGCCAACTTCTGTGTCTGACTTCTTTTACTTGTCACACTGCTTTCAAGGTTGATCTCTGTTGTAGCATGTACCAGTACTTCCTTTTCTATGGATGTATAATGTTCCATTGTAGGGAAATACCAAATTTTGTTTATTCTTTCATTGATTGGTAGACATTTGGGCTGTTTGTGCCTTTTTGGCTATGTCAATTGTGCTGCTGTGCACAGTCTTTTGTTTTCTTTTTAAAAAGGTAATTTTGCCCCAATTTTTTTTAATAAAAGTATTTTTGTTATTTTGGGCAAATTTTTATAGTCCTTATATACAGTAAGACACTTAGGGAAGTAGTGAGCTCCTGCCAAGGATTTCATTTCTTCCATATTTTTACTTAGTAGTTACATATTTAGTTATATTGAGGTATAATTGACCTACAACACTATGTTAGTATAGTGATTTGATATTTCTATACACTACAAAATAATGACCACAATAAATTTAGTTACCATCTGTCATCATACAGTTATCACAATATCACTGACTATATTCCCCATGGCTGTACGTTTCATCCCCGTGACTTGTTTATTTTGTAACTAGAAGCTTGTGCCTCTTCATCTCCCTCACCTATTTCACTCATCTCCTCACCCCTCTCCCCTCTGGCAACCACCAGTTTGTTCTCTGTATCTATGAGTCTGTTTCTGTTTTGTTATGTTTGCTCGTTTGTTTTGTTTTTTAGATTCTACATCTGAGTGAAATCATAGGTACTTGTTTTTCTCTGCCTGACTTATTTCACCTAGCATAATTCCCTCTGGGTCCATCCGTGTTGTTGCAAATGGCAAGATTTCATTATCTTTTATGGCTGAGTAGTAATTTGTTGTATATATGTCCCATATCTTCTTTATCCTTTCATCTGTTGATGGGCACTTAGTCTGCTTCCATGTCTTAGCTGTTGTAAATAATGCTGCTGTACATTGGGATGCATATGCCTTTTTATGTTAGTGTTTTTGTTTTCCTTGAAAAATGCCCAGAAGGCAATGACATCTCTTTTGAGGCATTTCCACACTGTTTTCCTCCTTACTGTAAATTGCACTGGTTTACATTCCCACTAACAGCACACAAGGGTTCTCTTTTCTCTACATCCTCACCAGCACTTGTTATTTCTTGTCTGTTTGATGATAGCATTTGACAGGTGTGAGGTGCCATCTCATTATGGTTTTGATTTGCATTTCCCTGATGATTAGTGATGTCGAGCATCTTCTCATGTGCGTGTTGGCCATCTGTACATCTTTTGGAAAAGATCTGCTCAATTTTAAATTAGGTCACTTGTTCTTTGATGTTGAGTTGTGTGAATTCTTTGTATATTTTGGATAATAACCTCTTATCAGATATATTGTTTGCAAATGTCTTCTCCCACTCAGTAGGCTGCCTTTTGTTTTGTTGATCATTTCCTTTGTTGTGCAAAAACGTGTTCGTTTGATGTAGTCCAGTTTGTTTGTTTTTGCTTTTATTTTCCTTGCCTGAGGAGACATATATAAAAAAAAATTGCTAAAACTGATGTCAAAGAGTATACTGCACATTGCAAAATGATTATAAATCAATAAAAAATGTTTAAAAAAAGAATATACTGCATAGGTATGCTTCTAAGTGTTTTATGGTTTCAGGTCCTACTTAAGTATAATTCATTTTGAGTTTATTTTTGTATATGGTGTGAGAAAGTAGTCCAATTTGATTCTTTTGCTTACAGTTGTCCAGTTTTCCCAACACCACTTATTAAAAAGGCTGTCTTTCCCCATTATGTATATTATTGCCTACTTTGTCATGGGTTAATTGGCCATAAGTGCGTGGGTCTATTTCTGGGCTCTCTATTCAGTTCCATTGATCTGTGTGTTTGTTTCTGTGCCAGTATCATACTGGTTTTAATTACTGTAGCTTTGAGTATAATCTGAAGTCAGGGAGCATGATTCCTCCAGCTTTGTTTTTCTTTCTCAAGATTGTTTTGGCTATTCAGGGTCTTCTGGGTTTCCATACAAATTTTAGAATTATTTCTTCTAGTTCTGTGAAAAATGCCATTGTAGTTTTGATAGGGATTGCATTGAATCTAGGTTGCCTTGGGTAGTATGGTCATTTTAACAATATTAATTTTTCCAGTTCATGAGCATATTATATCTTTCCATCTGTTTGTGTCATCTTCAATTTCTTTTATCAATGTCTGTATTTTTCTGAACACAGGACTTTTCCCTCCTTGGTTAGATTTATTCTTATGTATTTTATTCTTTTTGATGCAATTATAAACAGTATTGTTTTCTTAACTTTTCTTTTAGAGCATTTGTTCTTAATGTATAGAAATGCAACAGATTTCTGTATATTAATTTTGTATCCTGCAACTTTACTGTATTCACTTATTAGTTGTAATAAATTTTTGGCAGAATCTTAGGGATTTTCTATATATAGTATCCTGTAATCTGGAAGAAGTGACAGTTTTACTTCCTCTTTTCCTATTTGGATTCCTTTTATTTATTTATTTATTTATTTATTTGGTCTGATGGCTGTGGCTAAGACTTTCAGTATTATGTTGAATAAAAGTGGTGAGAGTGGGCATCCTTGTCTCGTTCCTGATCATAGAGGAAATGCTTTCAGCTTTTCACCATTGAGCATGTTAGCTGTGGTCTTGCATATATAGCCTTTATTATATTGAGGTATGTTCCCTCTATACTTACTTTGTTGAGAAGTAGTGGTTTTTTTTTTTTTGTCATAACTGGTTCTTGAATATTGTCAAAAGCTTTTCCTGCATCTATTGAGATGACTATGTGATTTTTATTTTTCATTTTGTTAATATGGTGTATCACATTGATTAATTTGTAGATAATGAACCATCCTTGCATTCCTGGGGTAAATCCCACTTAATCATGGAGTACGATCCTTTTAATGTATTGTTGAATTTGGTTTGCTAAGTTTGTTGGGGATTTTTCCATCTATGTTCATCAGTGATACTGGCCTGTAATTTTCTCTTTTTTTTAACTTTTTTTTTTGAGTTACAGTCATTTTACAATGTTGTGTCAATTTCCAGTGTAGTAATTTTCTTTTTTGTGATATCGTTGTCTGGGTTTGGTACTATGGTGATTCTGGCCTCATAGAATGAGTCCAGAACCATCCTCTTAAATTCTCTGAAATAGTTTGAGAGGGATGGGTTTGACTCTTCCTTAAATATGTGGTAGAATTCACTCATGAAGGTATCTGGTTCTAGACTTTTGCTTGTTTTATATATATATATATATATATATATATATATATATATATATATATATATATATATATATATATATATATATAAAATTGTGTGTATAAAACATACACACAATTATTTAAGTTGATGATCTCTTAAGTTCAAGTGCATTCTAACAACTCCGCATTTTTACTCCTAACATTTAATGTTTTTGAAATCTTTCTGTTTCATTTCCTTAACTATTTATCATGGAAATGGATAATTTTACTACTTCTGTCTTTTAACCTTCCTGCTAGCTTTATAAGTGGTCTTTATAAATGATCTATTACCTTTTTTGTATTTTTGCCTTTACCAAAGAAGTTTTTCCTTTCATAATTTTCATATTTCTAGTTGTGGTCCTTTCTTTTCTTCTTAGATAAACCCCTTTAACATTTCTTGTAAAACTGGTTTAGTGGTGCTGAAATCTTTTAGGTTTTGCTTGTCTATAAGGCTCTATATCTCTGCTTCAAATGATAGCCTTGCTGGGTAGAGTATTCTTGGTTGTAGCTTTTTTACTTTCATCATTTTAAATATATGGTGCCACTCTCTCCTGGCCTGCAGAGTTTCCACTGAAAAATCAGCTGATGGTTTTATGGGAGGTCCCATCTATGAAACTGGATACTTTTCTCTCGCTGCTTTTGAGAGTTTCTCTTTATCTTCAATTTTTGCCATATTAACTACAGTGTGTCTTGGTGTGGGTGGACCTATTTAGGTTTGTGTGGTTTGGGAGTCTCTGGGCTTTCTGTTTCCTTTCCCAAGTCAGGGAAGTTTCCAGCTATTATTTCTTCAAAAAAATCCTCTTACTCTTTCTCTCTCTTTTCTTTTGGGATCCCTATAATGTGAATAATAATACACTTGATGTTGTCCCAGAGAACTCTAAAGCTGTCCTCATTTTTTTTTAAATTCTTTTTTCTGTTCGGTCTGGGTGATATCCACTACTCTGTCTTCCAGCTCACCAATCCATTCCTCTGTATCATCTAATCTACTGTTGATTCCTTCTACGGTATTTTTTTCAGTTACTGTATTCTTCAGCTCTCTTTGGTTCTTCTGTATATTTTCTAACTCTGTGTTAAACTTCTCACTCTGTTCATCCCTATTTCTCTTGAGTTCATTGAGCATCTTTATGATCATTACCTTGAACTCTTTATTGGGCAGACTGCTTATCTCCACTTGCTTAGTTCTTCTTCTGGGGTTTTATCTTGTCCCTTTATTTGGAACATAGTCCTCCATCATGTCATTTTGCCTAATTCTCTGTTTTTATTTCTATGTATTAGGTAGGTTGGTTACATTTCCCAATCTTGATGGAGTGGCCTTATATCAGAGATGTCCTGTGTGTCCCAGCAATGCACTCCCCTCTGATCACCAGAGCTATATGCCCTAGGGTTGCCCCCTGCATGAACTGTGTGGGCCCTTCTCTTGTGGGGGGCCAACTACTGTGGGTGTGTTGGTAGGTGGGGTGGCCCCAGATCAGGTTGGCTGCCAGGCCTTGCCTCACATGGAGGCTGCTGCCCACTGGTGGGTGGGGCTGGGGCCTGGGGCAGCTGGCTGTGTGGCCCTGGGGGCCAGGGGATTGCTGCGAAAATTCTTGTATAAGTTTTGGTGTGGATGTATATTTTCAAAAGTTTGGATGTATACACATAGGAGTGGAATTGCTTGGCCATACACTAACAATGTTTAATATACTGAGGAACCACCAAACTGTTTTCCACAATGGCTGCTATATTTTACATTCCCAGCAGCCATGTATGAGGGTTCCAGCTTCTCCACATTCTCGCCAACTCTTGCTCTTTTGCTTTTTAAATTACTGTTATGGCTGTCCTACTGGATGTGAAGTGGTACCTTATCAGGGTTTTGATTTGCATTTCTGAATGAGTAAGGAAGCTGGGTGTCTTTTCATGTGCTATTCATAGACTTCTTTGGGGGTAAAGTTTATTCAAGTTCTTTGTCCACTTTTTTTTAACATTTTTTATTGATTTATAATCATTTTACAATGTTGTGTCAAATTTGTCCACTTTTTAATGGGGTTGTTTGTATTTTTGCTGCTGAGTGATAAGGGTTATCTCTATGTTCTTGACACAGTTCTTTACCAGACAGACGGTTTGCAAATATTCTCTCCCCGGCTCTGGGTTGCCTGTTCATCACTGACACATTTTAACCTGATCCAATCAAGCCTTTAGCTCTGACATCTAGTGTACAGGAAACACATGGATAAAGTAACTAGCTAAATAACACTTCAAGGAAACCACCGAAGCAATCCAAAATGTGGACCATTCTTCAAGTCAGCTGGTCTGGACTGTTCAGAGAGTCATAGGTATGGGGAAAATGTGGCTCTGGGCTGGAGAGCCTCTGGAATAGGAGAATAAAGAGACAACTGAATGCTATGTGTGAACCTGAGTCAGATCCCAATTTGAACAAATTGACCAACTTTGGGGGATGAATAAGGAATTTTGAGGCAAAGGAAAGTTGTTAGTTCACTTAGATTGGCAACAGATTCATGGCCGTTTATGCTCGGAGACCCATGCTGAGGTACATGTAGAGACAAGTTGCATGATGCCACCTCACCCTTCCATGGTGTTCAGACTAAAAATAAAGCACATTTAGATACATCCCTGTACATACTGACAAAGCAAACATAGCGAGCGTTAACGATTGCAGGATCCAAGTGGCAGGACCACCAGCGATCACAATACTATTCTTGAACTATGAGATCGGACCTCAAGCGTTGCTCCGCTCACCCTCATTCACTCCGCACCAGTCATTGGCCTCCTGTTCTCACCTGAACGATGGAAGCATGGCCCCTCTCAGGGCCTCTGTCCTTGCTGTCCCCTCCACTTGCCACTCACACTCCTCCCCAAACATCTCATGGTTTATTCTCCCTGTTCCTTCAAATACTTGCTCAAATTTACTATCCCAGTGATATCTTCCCCCACTGCCTTATCTAAAAGTGAAACACCTCTCAGCTCCAACCACAATGCTTCCCTGCCTTTTCCTTTCCGATGTCAATGCCCTCTAGCCAGAGATTCCTGTAGTCAGAGTTGAGTATGTTAACTCACTGTCGTGGAGAAGACCACCCGCCACGGGGGACCGTGGGTGTCTGAGTTAGAGGGCTGAGCCTGGACTCAAATAAGCAGGGCTTCACTCTGGACTGGATGCTGCCAAGAGGAGGGAGTAATCCTATGATTGAGTATATTAACTCTTATCCAGAAGATGAGAGGTGCTACGATTGGCAGAGAAGCAGCCATTATTCACATCAGCCAGGATTAGGGATGTCTGGTTATGCCTGCAGTAAGAATGATTCCTGTTTCCTCTGTTTGAACAGGGTTCTCCTTTGTCTGCAGCAGCACAGTCACAGGCGGCAGGGTTTACCTTCATGCTCCACAGGAGACAGGCTCCACAGAAGGAGCCCGGCAGGGGTGGCCCTTCTTCTCCAAGTGTGTTTGCTGACTGCACTCACTCTGTGCTGCATGGTTTCCTCAGCAGAGAGCAGACGTTCCCACAGGCCCCTGTGGGGTCCCCAGCTGTTAGAGCTGGCCTGGCCCCAGGCAGGTGGTCACACATCATCCATGAAGTTCGAAAGCCTGCCCGAGGCGACCCCTGCCACTCACCTGCCTTTAGGGTCTGGTCGGGGCTGCAGAGACTCAGTCCCAGGGGAGACACCCAAGGTGGGCCCCCTTCTCCAGTGGTGACTCTGACCAGAGGGAGTGCTGCCCAAGAGTGTGCGGCGGGATGTGGGCCCATGTGCCTGGCAGTTTCCCCCAGGGGCAGAAGGGGAGGCAGGAGAAGCCTGGGTCCCCAGAGTTGCTCTCTGAAGGCCCTGGCCCTGCTGCCAGTGGGCTTGGTGACCATGGCCGGCCTCTCCTCCCTCTAGGCCTCAGATTCCCCATGTCCCAGGTAACCCCAAGAACCTTTCAGGTTCCAAAGAATTGGCACCTGTTTGTGCTGGTGAATCTGAATGGCCAGGTGCACCATCAGCTCCATGGAGATGGGAGCCAGCCTCCTCGTCCACCATCGGGCAGGTAATGACCAGCATTCCTGGGCTCCCGGCCCTGAGTTTGGCATCCAGGAGGCAGGGCAGTTAGGACCACTAGCTCAGGGAGAAGGTGGTCATTACACTCCATGGGGCTGAAGCACAAGGACCACCGATTCACTCAGCAGGTACTCTAGGGGAGCTGACCCTGGGCTCCTGGCTGTTTGGGATGCTTGCAATAGACCAGTGAACAAAACGAAAATTCCCTGCTCTCCTGAGCTTGCATTCTAGTGAATAAAAAACACAAACATTTTTCTGTGGAAAAAAGGAAAGTACAGTAGATGGGAGATTAGACAGACGGGGGTGAGGGGTGGTGTGATTTTTTTATGGATCAGGAATGGTTTTATATTTCGGATCTTCGGATTTTTTAATTGAAGTATAGTTGATTTACAATGTTGTGTTAGTTTCTGGTGTACAGCATACTGATTCCGTTATACATATACTCGTATATATTCTTTTTCATTGTGAATATAGTTCCATTGAATATAGTTCCCTGTGCTACACAGTAGGACTTTGTTATTTATCTATTTCATATACAATAGTGTGTCTGAAAATCCTGAACTCCCAATTTATTCCTCCTGCTCCCCTTCCCTGCTGGTAACCGTAAGTTTGTTTTCCATGCCTATGAGTCTTTTTCTATCTTGTAAATAAGTTGATTTGTGTCATTTTAAATGGGGGGGTCAGTGTGGATCTAGTGACAGTGATGTTTGAGGGAGTGACAATATTGGGGAGCCCCTTCAGAGGGGAGGTCCCAGGTGGATGGAGGAGGACAGAGGGTGGAGGCAGAGCTGGGGGGGGGGGGCAGGGAGCTTTCCCTCACTGAGGACCAAAAGCCATGGAGGGGAGAGTGGAGGGTCCAGGTGGACTGTGGTCGCTGGCCTGAGCCTTCAGAAGGGAGAATGGTGCTGCCATCACTGGAGGCAGGGGAGGGGCAAGAGTAGGGAGGTGAGGCTGAAATACTCCCTGGGTAGGAGCCTGGGTCAGGGAGACACTGTCAGAAGTCTCCAGGGCACTGGCGGAGGTTAGTGCAGCCCGGTGGACTGAGGGCAGACAGAGAGAGAGCATGGGGACTGAGCCAGGACACCCCACATTAAAAGCAGTGACCTCAGCTCAGGTTGGTGGGGTCAGGACACAAGCCTCACTCTCCAGGAGAAAAAAGAAAGAGAGGAAGACAGTTGGGGGAGAGGCTGAGAGGCTGCTTGGGTCGGGCTTGCGGGTGGAGGAGGCTCACCGGAGGCCCCAGCGCACAGAAGGAGGGGGGCTACCTGCCCCCCGCCCCCCAGAACTCAGGAATAGTCCTTATCTTCTGCCCTCAGGCCCTCCCTGGGCTCATCCAGCCCCTCTTACATCACAGCCCCCTGCCCCTGCCTGAACCTCTGGGGGCTGGGGTCCCTCACCTGTTCTAACCCAGGCTGGTTTACTGGTGCTGGATCTCCACATGCTACTCCCCTCCACAGTTCATTCCACCCCTCCACACACCTGAAACCTCCATCCTGGCTGGGGGACCCCCTTGGGGAGGAATTTCCAAGGTGGGGGTCAGTCTCCTGTGGTGCCGTCTCGTCCCCAACCTGGAGGCTGAACTGGATGTGGAAACTGTTTCTGCTGGACCTCAGACATCCTCACAGTGACCACGGCAGCACCCGGGCTTGAAGGGCACCCACAGTGAGACTCAGGAACCTGCTTTGCAGATCACCAAGTCTAGGTTTCAGATTTACCTTCCCCTGCAGGCGGTGGGCTCAGGTTCTCCATCAAGCAGACATGACAGGCACACACTTGCTGAGTGAGAGACCGATGGCGAAGTGAAGAAAAATCATTTCATGAAGCTGCATTTTCAAGGTGACTCAGCTAAAGAAAGAGAACCCAGACATGTCAGTGATGACTCTGGCAAAAGTGGTGATTTTTCTCTCCTCCACAGAGTCTGTGTTCTTCCTCGAAAGGTCTAAAAGGAGTGTATACTGTTTGTGTGAACAGAGAGCCTCTGAGGATGAGATGCTAACTGGTCCCCACTGCAGCCAGAGGGGAGAAAACCACAGTGCCCTGAGGACTCTCGGACATAGTTTGGGTTGTTTCATGAACACAGTAATCTACTGGAGTGTCCTTGGAAGTGGGGAGGCGGTGAGAAGGGAACTTTCATTTTTTAAGCTATGCTTTTGCCAGGATAGCTATTATAATTGATGGGTTTAATTTGTAAATGTTAAATAATGTTCATTGAAATACATTCACCAAATGTGTTAAATAAAATGTAGAAAGAAAAGCTTGAGTGTATGAAAATAGTGTATGTAAATAGTGTGTGTGTTTGGAGATTGATGGTGTGTGTATACATAAAACCAATTACACACAACACTGTAAATTGACGATACTTCAATAAAAAAGAATGCAAAAATTTACAGAAGTACATTCTCAGTTCAGTTATCTGTAAAAGGAACAAATAGATTCTAATCATCATGCAGGAAAATGCTCAACCTCAACAGCAAATAGAAACAGGTGCCCCTACACATATTCCCACAGACAGAGAGGAGTCCCAGTGCTGCATGTCGGCCAGGCTGTGTGGAACCTGGACCACGCTGTGAACACTGGCTCCGTCCAGGAACAGAGCTGTCGATGGAGGCCAGCCTCTTTCTCTGAGCACCTCTGGGTGCTTCCTTTGCGCAGCTGGCAGGTGGATGGGGGTATGTGACCAGAGGAGTCACCCCACGGGACCAAGGCCTGGGCTCTCAGATTGGTCTGCAAACTCTTGGCTCAGAAACAGAGACCAGGGCAGGGTCCAAGGCAACCCACAGCTCAGCTCCCACCTCATGGAACGAATGGTTACAGCAGAGTGTGCTCAGCATGGAAGCCCAATGAAAACACAGGCAAAAACCAATCAGAGTTACAGTAACCCCCATCACTGATGGATCATTGTCATTACCAGTTTGGTGCTGTTCTATCTATGCCTTCCTTCTATTTAAAAGAACATTATTGGAGGGAGGTTATAGCTCAAGTGGTAGAGTGAATGTTTAGCATGCTTGAAGTTCTGGGTTCAATCCCCAGTACCTTCTCTAAAAATAAATAAATGAATAAATCTAAGTACCTCCCCCCTCAAAAAAAGTAAAATAAAAATTTTAAAATAAATAAATAAAAACCTTATCATGGAGGGGGTAATAGCTCAGTAGTAGAGTGCATGCTTAGCATGCATGAGGTCCTGGGTTCAATCCCCAGTACCTCCACTAAAAAGTAAAAATAAAATAGGATAAACAAAAATAAAAAACATTGTCATGTAATGTGTCCTGTTTTCTCCCTTCTTATTAAAAAATCCTGTATTTTGAAAAAGATGTGAGGAATGTTTATCATAATTAAAACATTTTAATCAGGCTATAATCTGTTGAACTTAAAAATACATAAAAACGGACCCTTTGCAAGAACACATACTAACTAAAAGGAATACATCAAGCACACTAGAATGGTCACCTTGCGGGAGGAGGAGGGAATAAGCCAAGACGGTAAAGGATACAAATACATAAAGCAGAAGAGGTCTGCAAAGGGTGTGATGAGAATGTGACAGGTAGGACTGAGGTCTCCTGAGACCCCAGGCTTTGCGTGAAGAGGCCAGCCTCCTCCCCTCGGGCACCCACCAGGCTACTGGGGGACTTGACTTATGGGTGGTGGAGAACCTCAGATGGAACTTTATCTGGGTAAGGAGAGGGCTACACAGCAGAGGTGCGAGAGGATCTGAAGCTATAGTTGGGCTCACACCCTGTGACACCTGGCCTCGGTGTCCCTCTATGGGCCTCAGTTTTTTCATCAGGTGGGAATACTGCCCCTTAAGGTAAGAAACAGAGAGTGCTTCTGTGACGGCCTGATGCCTTCCAGGTCATCCTTCTATCGCAAGGCCAGGGAGGCCGGGGGATAATCATTACAGAGTCCAGTCTCTGGGCTAGCCTGATACATGGACCCTTGACCCAGGCCTGGGCCCCTATCTCCCTGCAACATGGGCTCTGGCTGTGGCTCTGCAGGGGAGGCCAGAGTGATAGCCCCTCACCCCACCAGGCCCACCAGGCCTGACTGCCCATTGTCACTGCATCTGATAAGAGGCCCCACCACCCAAACCCCCTCCCCTCTCCCAGTGATGACCACAGCCTGGCCCCCACCCTGGCTTCAGGTATATAAGGGGACCCTGGGGGCCGAGCACCACGGAGGCCAGTTCTGAGCACACCTAGCTCTGGGTCAGCCGCCACCATGTCTCTGACCAAGGCTGAGAGGACCATCGTTGTGTCCATGTGGGGCAAGATCGCCACACAGGCGGACGTCATTGGCATGGAGGCCTTGGAAAGGTGAGTGCCAGCTGGGCTGGATGTACCCGGGCAGGTGACTGTGGGCCAGAGAGGAGAGGACAGTAAGGACAGCGGTCAGTGAGGAGGGGACAGGGAGGTGCGGTCAGTGGTGAGGACAGGGGATGGTGGCCGGTAAGCAGGAAGAGGAGGTGAACTCGGAAGGGAGATGACTGTAGGGCTGTGTCTCTCCAGGCCCAGCACCCAGGTCTCCACAAACACCTGTTGAATGAATGAATGAGTGAGTGAGTGAGTGAGTGAGTGAGTGAGTGAATGGGGGAAGAAGGAAGGAACGTGGGAACGATGGGGCGGTGAGGGTGAGTGAGATAGTACCGGGGCCATACTGGAGCCTGGGGCAACAGGAAAAGTCAGCAGTACTCATCCTGCCTTTACCTGAACTTTGCATATTTCGGTCTACGTGGGTTTTTGCGTTAATATTGATGTTTTAATACACTGCGTGAAAATACCGCGTGTCCAGAACGCTGGGTCGGCGCCTGGACCGTCGCGTCCTGGGGCAGTGCCGTCCCGACCTCGCCTCACCCCCGCCGCCCCCCCCGCAGGCTCTTCTCCAGCTTCCCGCAGACCAAGACCTACTTCCCGCACTTCGACCTGCATCCAGGCTCCGCGCAGCTGCGCGCGCACGGCTCCAAGGTGCTGGCCGCCTTGGGCGACGCAGTCAAGAGCATCGACAACGTGGCGGGCGCTCTGTCCAAGCTCAGCGAGCTGCACGCCTACGTCTTGCGCGTGGACCCGGTCAACTTCAAGGTGGGCGCGGGGCTGGGGTCCTGGCGGGGCCCGACCGAGGCGGGGCGGGGTCTGGGCGGAAGGCGCCCGGGGCCCGCGCCCTGAGCCTCCCTCCCTTTCCGCCCCAGCTCCTGTCCCACTGCCTGCTGGTCACCGTGGCCTCCCACTTCCCCGCTGACTTCACGGCCGACGCCCACGCCGCCTGGGACAAGTTCCTGTCCACCGTGTCCCGCGTTCTGACAGAGAAGTACCGCTGAGGGCTGCGCGCAGCGGCTGGATCCCCAGGACGGGCTTCGACTCCTCCCCTTCCTTTGAACCCTACAATTCCAACCGGGACTCCCCAATAAATGGATGAGGATAGAGTGAGCTGGGTCCTGCGTTCTCAGTGTTGGGGCAAAGATCAGAGAATGTGAGGGACGGAATGGGGGCTTGGCAGGAACGCGGCCGATCCTAATGTCACCCCTGGCCTGGAGGCCACTCTAACGGTGCTTTGGGGCTGTCCTTGGTCGTGCGGACCCCAGCGTCGCAGCCGGAGGGAGCAGTTCAGCCCCAGGTCTGCCCATGCCGTTTTCTCTAGTCAGACCTGCGTTTGGGCCTCTCTCCTGCTTCCCAAATTACGCAAAGTTTGTTGCTTCGCTCAGCGTGTTGGATATGTGTCGGGACTCAGGGGACTTTTCCTGAAAGCCTGTTTTTATGGCTTATGCGCGGTAGGGACCACTGATGCTTCCTGGCCCCTCGGGAAAAGGAGGTTCCCTGCCCCGGAATCTCTCCCAATTCCTCCATCAGCTCCCTCCTAGCGGAGCAGTAACTGCCCTCAGAGGAATAATTGCAAATCTCCCTAAAATCTGCAGCAAAGTTCCCCACATACGGCGTGATTCAGTGCCAGTGACCCAGGGAACCCAGAAACTGTGGCCTTCGCGGCGGTGGGGACCTGGACTGGCCATGTTTCCCCATGCAGTCGCAGGGTCTCCATTCCTGCAGCGCTCCCGCAGATAAGGGCGGGCGGGGCGCTGGGAGGGGGGAGTTGCTATAAGGAGGCCGGGACGGCGGGCGCGGCCCCCAGAACACGTCACGCCAGCGCCATGCTCAGCGCCCAAGAGCGCGCCCATATCGCACAGGTCTGGGACCTGATCGCCGGCCACGAGGCGCCCTTCGGGGCGGAGCTGCTGCTCAGGTGGGTTGGGGCGGGGTCTCCAGGATCTCAGCGAGGCGGAGACTGGAGTGTTGGGTTTGGTGGCGTGCGGCGCGTTTGACCCAGGTTTCCCGGGGTCTGGGCCGTGCTGGCGTGCAAGGGCCACCCTCCCCACTCACCTCCTGCTCCTGTAGGCTCTTCGCGGTGTACCCCAACACTAAGACCTACTTCAAGCACCTGGGCGACTGCCCCGACGAGGTGCTGCTGCTGAACCACGGACAACGCATGCTCGAGGCGGTGGGCGTGGCCGTGCGGCACGTGGACAACCTGCGCGCCGCCCTGAGCCCGCTCGCCGACCTGCACGCACACGTGCTGCGCGTGGACCCCACCAACTTCCCGGTGAGCCAGCCCAGGACTTGGCAGGCTTCGCACAGACAGCCGAGGCGGGGAGGCATTCCGGGAGGAATGGGTGGGGACAGACCCCTTCTCACCCACCTCTTCCCCCGCAGCTGCTGATCCAGTGTTTCCAGGTGGTGCTGGCTTCCCACCTCCAGGACGAGTTCACTGTGGAGATGCAGGCCGCGTGGGATAAATTCCTGACTGGCATAGCCGTGGTGCTGACGGAGAAGTACCGCTGAGTTCAGTGCCCCGCGGACCTAGGTCTGAGGACATCAATAAACAGGCCTCAAAACGCTGAACCTTGCAAGTGTGTGGTCTTTGGGGAGCAGGCAAGCTGACGTCATTGTTGCTGGGCAGAGAAGCTCTGGCTCCCCAAAGGAGCCTCTCAGAGTTGTAGGGCTCGAATTGTAGGGATCAACCCTGAACCTTCGCTGACAAGAGAAGTGGGGGGTGCCCAGGAGCAGGGCTCTGGGCATTCTCCAAACCCTGAATGAGGACAGTTCCTGGGCTGACAATCTGGGGTCTAGATAGGGTGTGGACACCCAAAGGCTTGAACAGAGCAGTTGCTCTCCTGGGGCAGGGGAACGTGCTGGGGTAGAGTGGGTGCTCGATGTGGGCAGGGTCTTCGGCTGCAACTCGCATCCGGCCCCCCGAGCGGTGCCACACCATTCCCGCAAAGCACCTCTGCGTTCACACGTTTGTGCATCTCCCTCTGTCCCTACCTCCTGGGAGCTGCAAGTGTCAGTTTTCGACTCTTTAACACAGACGCCCCCATGTGAAGTTCCTGGCCTGAGGTCAAACAGACTTCATGGCCCAGGGCTCCTCAGACCCTACCTCTCTTCTTTTCCCATTTTCTCCCCTACCTTCAAAGGTCAATCTGCAGTAGCTTTGCTCTGTGCCAAGTTTAGCCCCTTTCTCTGGATCTCCTGGGGCAGGGAGTCAGGGTAGGAAGGAAGCCCTCTAACGCCACAATCAAGCAGACAGATGAGATTTCCAACCTGATTCACATCAACGTGCTGAGTGATACTAGGCATGTCCCTAAGCGATCTAAGCCTAAAGCATCCCACAGGAAGAAAAAAAAACCAACTTCACTGGGTCTTTGAAATAACTTGAGATCATAATGCAGGGTTGGTGCTCCACAGGCCCATGGCCACCCAACCCCCACCCCAGCCCTGCTGCTGCATCTCAGTCTCTGTGGTTTGCTGGCTAAGGCACACCTCACCTCACTCCACCTCGCCCACCCCCATCAATCTCCCCACTCCAGGGCATGGGTACAGAATCTTAGTGCTCAACCCTGAGACTTTGTGGACACAGGGGCAGAACCCTGGGAGCTCTCCAAACTTTGAATGAGGAGAGTTATCAGGCCTGTGCAGGGCCGAGCAGTCAGCCACCAACTCTGAAGTGTTGTGCTGGAAACAGCCCTGACTTTGGCTCCGCAGTACTCCCGCTGGGTCCATGTGGACACCTGTTAACCCGCTCTGCTTCAAAGGGCCTGCCCACCATTGGGGATCGGAGGCTTAAAAGACTCCCCTCCACATTATCTCCTGCACCCTCGGAAAAGATTGTGCTCCCTTTCCAGACAAGCAAATAGACACTTCCAGGCTACCCCCACCTGGGGACAAATGCAGGTGTCTGGTGGGTTTGGGTGACTCAGAAACCTGTGTGAGCTCCTAAGCCCACAGGAGCGAGAACAGAGGGTACCGTAGAGAGCTGGATTTCAGCCTAGGCGGGAGGACAGAGATGGTGGGGAAAGGGGGATGAGGGCCGCCTCTGGGCGGGATCCCACCCGGGACCCCTCCCTCTTCAGATCACCTTTCATGTCCTGCACTTCCTGGCTCAGCGCGAGCCAATGAGCATGGCGCTGGTGGGCGTGCCCCCTTGCACCCCTGGCATAAAGGCTCACAGTGCTCCCGGGCCTGCACACTTCCGATCCTGACCTAGACTCACAAAAAACCCATCATGGTGCTGTCTTCCAAGGATAAGACCAACGTCAAGACCGCCTTTGGTAAGATTGGCGGCCACGCTGCTGAATATGGCGCAGAGGCCCTGGAGAGGTGAGCACCCACCTGCCCCGCTGGGACTCAGGGCTGGACCACCCGTCGTGTCCTTGTCCCTCCTAAGCCCGGCTCTCTCACCTCTTCTTCCCACAGAATGTTCCTGGGCTTCCCCACCACCAAGACCTACTTCCCCCACTTTGACCTGAGCCACGGCTCCGCCCAGGTCAAGGCCCATGGCAAGAAGGTGGGCGATGCGCTGACCAAGGCTGCGGACCACCTGGACGACCTGCCCAGTGCCCTGTCGGCTCTGAGTGATCTGCATGCCCACAAGCTGCGTGTGGACCCAGTCAACTTCAAGGTGAGCTTGTGGGTCGGCTGGGAGAGATCTGGGGTGGAAGGCACAGCGTCCCCGCTAGCAGGCTAGTAGGGCAGAGAATGCAGTGTGGTTGCAGAGGTGGAGCGTGCCCCACGCCCCCTGACACCCCTTCTCTCTGCAGCTCCTGAGCCACTGCCTGCTGGTGACCGTGGCGGCCCACCACCCTGGCGATTTCACCCCCTCGGTCCATGCCTCCCTGGACAAGTTCCTGGCCAACGTGAGCACCGTGCTGACCTCCAAATACCGTTAAGCTGGAGCTTTGGCGGTCCCTCCCCTTGCCCGGGGTCCTCCTGTGTTCTGGGCACCCTCACTTTCTGAACTCTGAATAAAGTCTGAGTGGGCTGCAGCCTCTGTAGCCTCATTCTCTGTGTCTGTGAACCGGGCTGGGGTTGGGGGTGGTTTTCAACAGCAAAGAACGGGAGGGCAGAAGAGGGAGGGAAGCTAAGGCTGATGTTTCCCATAATCTGCTTGCTGAACTCAGCTCCTGTCCTGGGAGATGCAGACTCCCAGGGTTTTCCACAAGGTGGGGAGTCCTCAAATGGCCACCCTTTTTTGAAACCTCTGACTGATCCCCCTTAAACGTGCAATCTAGATCAAAATAAAAGAAAGCAAAACAAACAAACAGCAAAAATAGGCTGGTCTGGGTGCAGATGCAGGTGCAGGTGGACAATCTTTGTGAGATTTCACTGCCTTCCTCCCAGAGGGAAGGTGGGTTGGAACAGGGGTCACAGCCCCAGGCATCCTTCCGGGAACTGTCTGCTGTGTGTATGTTGGCGGTGAAGTCAGGGGAGAAGAGCAGCTCTGAGCTGGCTAAAGCCTTTCGCAGAGTTCCTGGCTCCAGTGCAGGAGGCACATTAAGAGCTCACTGTGTGCCCAGCCCTGCCTTCCCCAGCTCACCGCCTATCCCACCCCATTCTCTTCCAAGGCTCTCGGGGTGTCCCAGCAGTTCTGCTTTGGCGCCCAGAGCAACCTTCAAAAAGGCCCCTGTCACACACGCTGCTGCCCTGCACTCCACGCCGGAACCTTGCACACCCCACACATTCTGCAGCCCTTAGGGACTCCATCAGTGCCTCCAGCCCAGCCCCCACATCCAGGGCAACCCAATGCGGCCACTGCTCACCTCTTTCCTTCTGGACGGGGGCCTCTCTGAGCAGCCGGGGACTTATTCCCCACTCTCCACCGTGCACTCTTTCTCTGTCCCACAGCCCAATTCACTTTTATTGAAATGTAGAAAAACACTTATGATATAAATTAAAATCCACCCATGTTTTCACACATGCACATCTTTTCTGTGTTATTCAAACTAGAGAGAGAGAGAGAGAGAGAGAGAGAGAGAGAGAGAGAGTCCCTCTGTCCTGTCCCCTGACCCCTGCAGAAAGAGCTGTGGTTAAAAGTTTGGGAGTTTGGGACTGAGACCATCAGCTCTTATCCTGTGCTGAGAGGGACACAGTGCCTCTACAACTGTGCTTTTATTTTGTCAAAAATATCCTTATAGCTTAGGTATTTTTCTTCAATCTGCCCTTCCCACTGAACTCTACATCTCTTTGGCCAGTTTATTCGGCTCTCCTCATTTCATAGATTTATTGATCATTTTACTATTTCTGTTCATTTTCTGTTCAAATCCTTGGTCAATTCTTCTCATAAGTCATTTGTCTTTTCCTCATATATATGTGGGAGGTCTTCTCATATTGCAAGTATAAGACATTGGCTGAGGAATGTTCAAGTCTTGTCTTAAAAGGGCTTAGGGGCCAGGGAACTAGATTAGGATGCAAGAGGGTTTGTCCCAGGCCTGGGAGTGGGGCTCTGGTGTCCCTAAGCCCCCAGTGTCTTATCCTGTTGTTCTTCAGAACCACGATGAGCCTGAGGCTGCAGATGGAATCAGGAAAAGGGTGGAGGGTAGGAAGGAAAAATGGAAGGAGCTGGGGGGAGGGCCCATTGGGAACAAAATGAGAAGAGTGGAGACAGGTGCGGGGGTGGGGTGTAGGTAGCAGAAGGGATCATTGCTAAGGCTTTTCTGAGCTGCTTTCCTCTTTGTCCAAGTCAATTTGACCATCACTTCCTCCTGGACACATTGGGCAATTCCTGAGTGAAGGTCTTGGGAGAGGGGAGGTGGGCAGAAGGGTAGGCTGACGGATGCCCAAGTCACCCACTCCCCAAAGCAAAGTCTTTCTCCAAGCTCCCAGGAAAAACAAACCGATGACTTCTTGCTCACTGTTCTCTTCACCAAAGTCTGACGTTTTACTTCATCCCTCCCCCCTCCCCCCATCAACTATCCCGGGGACAATCACTTGTCCACTAACCCTGAAAGATATCCTTGAATGCCTCATTCACTCCTGCCATGCCTCCTCAGGGCTTTTAACAAGGTATGTGACCAAATCATCTCCTGATGATCTGTCTGTATCCCTAACTAGACTGAAAGCTCAGGTCTTGCTTAGCCAGTTGCTTTATTTATCAGTTCAACCTTGTGTCAGTCAATCTTGTGTCAGGTGCAATTTGGGGGACTGGGGTGCCACTGAACCAGGACCATTTGCCAAAAGGGAGAGAAAGACCATCACACAGGGGTCCCGAATAGGAGATACTGGCCTCTGTGAGTCTCCGACCTGGGCTGCAGCAACAACCACCCTGGAAGAAGGAAGTTGAACCTGGAGAACTCCAGGTTCAAGAAGGAACTCCAACTCAGCCCTGCAAATTCTATACCTTGGTATCTGTTCCTTCCATGACTGGCACTCAGTGGCACCCAAAGAGCATTCATGGAAAGAAAGAGAACTGGAAGAACCAAGGCTGAAAGGGAGCAGGAGGGATTCGGGGAGGGATTTGTTCAGTAAACGGGAGCGGTGCGCGCAAGTTCTATGTGCAATTTGTCTCTGCCCTGGAGTAGTCGCACTCAATCGCCCATTCATTCACTGACTCTACTCAAGTTAAAAATGTCCAGCTTCGCCAAGCCCCAAGCCTACGTCCAGGGTGGGTGGCACGGACTGATTTGCTCCTTTCTATCCTCAGGAGAGCGCAGCCTGGTGCTAGGGAGCTCAGGGACTCTAAAGGGTGAAAGGGAGGGTATCCATCCCGCTCCACAAACCAGCCCCCGCTGTGGGGCGGGGATATCACTTCCGGGGTAGTTGGAAGTAGAGGGTAGGAAGCTGCCGTTAGGCAGGAGGGAGAAACAACCCTGCCAGGTCTTTGGGAGTCTAAGCTGGGAGCCAAGTACTCGCGGCCCAGCCTGGCCCGGACTGTGCGCCGCGCGCCCCCTGTCGTCCGGTCCCAGTTGCGCATACCGGCCCCCGCCAGCCAATGAGCACCGCGCGGACGGGCGTGCCCCTTGCGCCCCTGACATAAAAGCCTTGAGCACTGTCGGCCCTTCACGTTTCTGGTCCTGACCCAGACTCACAAAAAACCCATCATGGTGCTGTCTTCCAAGGATAAGACCAACGTCAAGACCGCCTTTGGTAAGATTGGCGGCCACGCTGCTGAATATGGCGCAGAGGCCCTGGAGAGGTGAGCACCCACCTGCCCCGCTGGGACTCAGGGCTGGACCACCCGTCGTGTCCTTGTCCCTCCTAAGCCCGGCTCTCTCACCTCTTCTTCCCACAGAATGTTCCTGGGCTTCCCCACCACCAAGACCTACTTCCCCCACTTTGACCTGAGCCACGGCTCCGCCCAGGTCAAGGCCCATGGCAAGAAGGTGGGCGATGCGCTGACCAAGGCTGCGGACCACCTGGACGACCTGCCCAGTGCCCTGTCGGCTCTGAGTGATCTGCATGCCCACAAGCTGCGTGTGGACCCAGTCAACTTCAAGGTGAGCTTGTGGGTCGGCTGGGAGAGATCTGGGGTGGAAGGCACAGCGTCCCCGCTAGCAGGCTAGTAGGGCAGAGAATGCAGTGTGGTTGCAGAGGTGGAGCGTGCCCCACGCCCCCTGACACCCCTTCTCTCTGCAGCTCCTGAGCCACTGCCTGCTGGTGACCGTGGCGGCCCACCACCCTGGCGATTTCACCCCCTCGGTCCATGCCTCCCTGGACAAGTTCCTGGCCAACGTGAGCACCGTGCTGACCTCCAAATACCGTTAAGCTGGAGCTTTGGCGGTCCCTCCCCTTCCCCGGGGCCCTCTTGTGTTCTGGGCACCCTCACTTCCTGAACTTTGAATAAAGTCTGAGTGGGCTGCAGCCTCTGTAGCCTCATTCTCTGTGTCTGTGAACCGGGCTGGGGTTGGGGTGGTTCTTGTCACAGACCAAGGAACTCTGGGAACTCAAGGAACTCTGCAGGGGAAGAGAGGTAAGGGGAATACGGGAGGAGGGAAATGGATCTGGTCCTGCTAGCACTTCCTGGGATTCTCCGGGCAGTGCCCACTCTCACCCTGGAGTGCTTTGCTGAGTACATTCACCCCTTCCTGCATTTCATTCCAGAGCCTTGCAGATTCAACTAGAGTTTGCTCACCTAATGGATTTTTTTTCTGTCTATATTTTATGGTGCACACACTTGCGCTGAGAGTTGGTGGACTCCCACCCTAGGACCTCAGAGCCCTCCCAGGGCTCCTTCCAGAGTAGAGTGGTGGGGACAACACAGAGATCACACTTCTTCAGAGTCACCCTGAGTGCCCCCTCCCCATCAAATGCCTCTCATGTATAGGCACAGTCAAGAGGAAATTAGGGGTGAGCAATGCCATCCCAGGGCTAGACAATTTCCTGAAGGTGCTCCTTTCACCTGGTACAGCCCAGGACATTCACTCTGAAGACAAGGACATCACTGGGCCATTGAGGGTCTGAAGATCTGATTTTAGGGCTCAGCTCAGGATCCACTGCCCTGCCATGAGGCCCACTGACTCACCCCTAGCGCTTCAGTGGAGAGCAGAAGCCAGGGTCAGACCACCTGCACTCAGACATGTGTCCTCCTCATGAAGGATGCCCCTCATGCCTGTGGCTTGAGGTGCCCAGTCCTGACAGTCATCAAACTCCCAAATGAGAGCAGTGTCTTTTCTTCCCTGGGCCTAAGTGTCGTCCTCAGAAAATGTAGTGGCAGATTCCCTCTCTCAGTGTGTGGTGATTTTAGCCCAGCTAGTGGCCCAGTATGAGCTCCCAATAAGTGGCAGTCTTCCTTATTTTATTATTAGGAAAAATGAGGGCATGGCTAGAGGTGGAAACAACCCCAATGTCCATCAACAGATGAGTGGACAAACAAAATGTGATCTATCCATACAAGGGAATGTTATCTGGCTGTAAAAAGCAATAAAGTATTGATATATGCTACAACCTCAAAAACATGCCAAGCAAAAGAAATTAGACACAGAAGACCATATATTACAGGATTCTATTTATATGAAATATCCAGAACAGGCAAATCCACAGAGACAGCAGACGGGTGATTGCCAGAGGCCAGAGGGGACGGCTTATGGACTGACTGCATCATCTATTTGGGATGATGAAAAAGTTCTGGAACTAAATAGTGGTGATGGTTGCACAACATTGTGAAGGTAAAGATACAATCGTACACCTTAAAATGGCTAAGACAGTAAATTTTATGTCATATGAATTTCACCACAATTTTAAAAAGGGGGGGAGTTGTATAGAGATGCCTAGCACAGAATGAGTGCCGCATAGGTTTAGCTATTATTTGGAGATACATCCTAGGCACTCAATAAAACTCACTATTCTGAAAGGGGTGTCTGCCACGAGCCAGGCATAACCATGGGAAGAAGGAATAGTTACCTTCATTATATACAATAAATGAGTAAACAGACTCAGAAAGGTGTAATAGACTCGGGCGGTAGGTAGAATAAACGGACTCAACGCCAAAATCCATGCTAAAAGGCAAGGCTACCTAATAATAAAGAATCATGCTAAATATTAGTTTCCGTATAGTAAACACTTCAAAATGGGGGCCTCGGGGTCCAGGGAGACTGGGAAGTTCGGAGCAGACGGTCCGTGGAGCGCTCCCGGGTGCCTCGGGGCCATATTCTGCCACCAGAGGCGTGGCGCCCCCGGGAGGCCTCAGGAACCCGCGGGCCGATTGGCGCAGGCGCAGCCCAGGCTCCACCAAGGAGCCGAGCGCGCAGCCGGCCAGGCTCCAGTATGGTGCTGGCGGCAGAGGACCGGGCTGCGGTGCGTGCGCTGTGGAGGAAGCTGGGTAGCAACGTTCACGTTTACACGACCGAGGCCCTGGAGAGGTGCGCACAGGCCCCGGTGCCTCCGGGCTTGCCCGCTGGGGGAATGAGCACCCCACCTCCCGGCCCCCTTCCTCCCCAACCCCCACCCCCAGGACACGCCTCACTCGCCGTTCCCCCTGCAGGACCTTCCTGGCCTTACCTTCCACCAAGACCCACTTCCACCACCTGGACCTGAGACCCCGCTCCGCGCAGGTCAGAGCCCACGGCGAGAAGGTGGCCTTCGCCCTGACCGTCGCCTTGGACCACCTGGATGACCTACCCCGCGCCCTGTCTGCTCTGCGCGTGCTGCACTCGCACAAGCTGCGCGTGGACCCCGTCAACTTCAAGGTGAGATCGCAGGCGAGGGGGAGGGGACTCCCATCAGAGAAGGGTGTGGGGGATGCACCTGAGTGGGGACGACTCCCTTTCTCTGCAGCTGCTGGGCCACTGCCTGCTGGTGACCCTTGCCCAGCACTACCCCGGAGACTTCAGCTCCGCCCTGCAAGCCTCGCTGGACAAGTTTCTGAGCCACGTGATTTCTGCGTTGGCTCCCAGCTGTCGCTAAATTGAGTGGATGGTCGCGAGACCCTCCAGTGTTTGAGTGAAGTCCCCAAAGCCTCAGCTGCGCATGTGTTCTGTCTAAGGGAGTGCTCCAGGGGCCTGGCCTCGAGGGAGAGGGGCCATCACTTCCAAAGGAAGACGGGGTCTGAGGATGCCCAAGTCGCACACCCCCGATCATTAGATACCGGCGCGGACGCTCGGCCCCCGGTAGCCTAAGGCAAGTCTGGACAGCGGGTCCCAAATTCCACATGGTAAATACCGACCCACCGTGCCCTTGGCCGCGGCCACTTCGAGGTACAGACTTGGGGCTTCCGCTGCTCGGGAATGAGGGGCAGGTGGCGCAGCCGGACCACTCTGCCGGCTGCTCTCAGATCCACCTAGAACGGAGGGCCAGTCCAGGCCACACGCGGCACAGCCTGGGAGAAACTTAGGAACCGGCGCGGACCGGAACTGCACAACCGTACAAAGCGCATCTGGAAGGTGTTGGGGACTTTGGATATCCGGGAGGCTTGGGGTGAAGAGCCCCCGGTTTGCTAGGGCCTGGTGGAAGGAGGTGTGTCAGCGGGAGACAAGGCGGATCAGGGAGCCAGCTGAGAGTCCTGTCCACGGACCACATTTCTCAGGAAACAGATCTCAGCGCTTCTTTATTGCCAAATTTTTTCCTCATAAAGTCAATCGTGCTCATTGCAGAAACTTCAGAAAAACTACTCCAGTTGCTGCACCTGCCTATTGTATCCCAGTAGGTCCCACGCTCCATTATTACTTCCCCCTTGACACATGGGGAAACTGAACAAATGGGGTCTGATCCAGCACATGTGTGAGACAGACAGACAGACAGACAGACACACACACACACACACACACACAGAGTCCCCTCTTATCCTCAGGTGGTATATTCCAAGACCCCCAGCGGATGCCTGAAACCTGATAATACCTACCCGCAAGTATGCTATATTTTTTCCTGTACATACACACCTATAGTAAATTTAATTTATAAATTAGTCACAAAAAGAGAGTAACAGCAGTAACTAATAATAAAATAGAACAATTATGGCAATGTACTGTATTAAAAGCTATGTGAATGTGATCTCTCTCTCAAAAAATACTGTACAAATTTAATGCCTTTTCCTATCTTAACACCAGAGCACTTATCACACACCGTGGCTGTAACTTGCTGTTTGAGGTGACAGCAAGACAGCATGAATTTGTTTCCTTCACAATTCCACAGAAGATTCGTTTTTACCGTAGATCTTAGCCAACTTAACATGCAATTTTTTGTTGAACTTTGACCTTTCCACTTAAAGGAAGCACTTTACGTTTTCTCTTTGGTGTATCTGAATTGCTGGCATCACTCCTCTTGTTTTGGGGCCATTATGAAGTAAAATAAGGGTGACTCTGAACAAAACACTGCGCTCCTGGGACAGTCCATCTGATAACAGAGGGCTACTATGTGACTAATGGACAGTATACACAGGACAAAGATGATTCATGTCCCGGGGTGGGGGGATGGAGTGGGACACCCAGAGATTTCATTCATCATGGTACTAGAAAGCTGCCCATTTTAAAACATGAATTGTTTATTTCTGGAATTTTCCATTTAGTAGTTTTGGACTTGGGTAATTACGTTTATTTATTTATTTTTTACTGGAGGTGCCGGGGAATTGAACCCAGGACCTGGTACATGCTAAGCATGCACTCTACCACTGAGCTATAGCCTCCTCCAGTATTTTCCGACTTGGATTGACCATAGATAAGTGAAAGCATAAAAGCGGAAGAGACACCACACAGACACAGATGCCAGCACCCACAGGCAAACACCCCACAGACAAGGTAACGTGTAATGTGCAGTCTTCCAGGCCCTTCTAGGCACATTTATTTAGAGAGATTTCTCTTAAGAAATTGTATCCTCAAAGTGCCCCTGGAAAAAGTGGACGCACTGGACTATATATAAAGAAAAAAACCTCAGTATGGGAGGAAAAGACACCATAAGCAAAGTTAAAAGAGGAATCAGGAGAAAAATATTTGCCACAAACAGCAAAGGGTTGTCTTTTCTCTACAAGATCCAAATTCTTTTTTCTCACCCTATCTTTATTTTTTACATAAGTCAACCCTATAGAAGCAGCAGCCAAAGGACAAACAGGCAACTCAGTGTACCAATGGCCAACAGACATTTCAAAGAGGCTCAAGGACATGCAAATTAAAATGCTCATTGACACCTGTCAGGGAAACATTTTTAAAAAGACAAGATCTAATACACTTCTGGTGGAAGTGTAACTTAGTATAAACCCTTTGGGAGGGTAATCCAGTTGTAAGCAGTTGTGCTCTGGTAAATGTTTAATAACTGGCACTCTGGCAGAAGGGAAAGGGAGCTGATTTGCAGCACTTGGCCAATTTCCATGGTGTAAATAGACCATCGTGGTTGATTTCAGGCTATCAAATAGGCTGTCACCGAATGGGGAATTAGGAAGAGATGTTTAGTAGCTGCTACTGCATTGTATTTCCACTGTCCAAATACAAGAGGCATGAGCATACAGCAAAATGTAACATAATTAGACATGTTTTCAGTATTTACTACTTTTGTTTTTAACATGACCTATTTATCTGTAAAGTACTATAATTTAATTTTTAATAGTGGTTGTGTTTAGCAAAAAGCTGTCAAAAGTCCTGGAAATTTAATCTGAGCTAATACCACTGGTTGTGTCCTTTAAGTCCCCAAAGTGCAAATTCTCTAAGCCTGCAGTTCTGCTTCTGGGATTTATCCTCCAGAAAACAGGCACACACATGAAGATGTATGCACAGTGGCGTTCTTTGCAGAATTGTTTATCAAAGCAGAGAAAAAAATAAGAAAAAAATATGGCACACAACAAACATATTCATCAATAAGAGAGGTTTAAACACAATGGTAGAGGCACACAGGGACGTCAGCCTCCAGGCACAGACACTGAATAATGCCAAGATGTTCTTAAAACATGCTGCAGGTCAGTGTGTAGAGAGTAAGTCGTTTCATATTGACGTAGTCACAAGAAAACTTCAACTATCACCGCACTTCATATAATCCCAGAAAAGGAAAGTGGTAGGGGTATGAGTGATTTTTCATTAGCATGTGTTTTTCATTTTCACAAATAATTTGCTGAAAACTTTACCTTACTTGTAGCTAAAATTCTACACACAAACATACCAACACAATGACCTCCTTGGGGGATCTTTATAGGAGCGGAATTTCTGGGGTGAATGGTATGCCTCCTACTATGGCTTTTTGATAACACTGCCAAAACTGCCCTCCTCACAGCTTTGCCTGCACCCCTCCGCAGCCCCTATTCACCATGTTACTGGCAGTGGTGACCACTGCCGGCTCAGTCCTGACTCCTCTGTGCATGTTGCCCGTTCTCCCAGCACGGCCTTCTCTTGTCAGGTTAACCCACAGGTGACCCTCAGTGGACCTGCAGAGGCCTTCAGTCCGTTTTACACATTGAAATAGCCCATTTTTTTTCTATCTTTATTTCTTGGGGGGATATCTTTTCTGTAAATACCCTAACCCTTTCTTTAGGCCTCTGGACCCTGTCACATTCCAAAGCTTTGCTGGTTCTGTGCTCCATCTCCAACCTGGCAAGACGAGAGGTGAGAGGGCCATTTATGGGTAATTATACATTACCCACATGGATAAAACGGTTTAAACCTTCTTAAAAGCATCAAAGAGCAAACAAGATAAAGAATTTTCAGACCAGAAACCAAGTAAAGGTGAGAACTCAGATGATCACAGCACCTAAGCCAGTTGGGTTCTGAGGTATTTGCCAAAACTACCAAACTTAAGCTGGAATATTTTTCCTCATGAGGCAAACAGGTTTTCATCAACTTTAGATTCAGCTTCCTACTGCTGATGTAACAAAAACTTATTGACTGAAAACAATGCAAGTTTTTTCTCTTTACAGTTCAGGAGGGCACAAGACCAAAATCAGTTTCCCTATGCTGAGCTCAAGGTGTCAGCAGGACTGTGCTCTCTTGGGAATCTCTAGGGGAAAGTCCTCTCCTCACTTCTCCAGCCTCTACAACTGTACCCTTGGTTCTCAGACCCACCCTCCAGCTTTAAAGTTGGTAGCATCTTGCCTTCTCCAGTGGTTAAATCTGTCTCCCATTTATAAGGACCCTTGTGATACATTAGCCCCACCTGGATAATCCAGAACAGTCACCCCCATTTGAAAATCTGTATCACATCTTCAAAAGCCTCTGGCCATGTAAGGAAATATTCACAGGTTGCAGGGATTAGGACCTCTCAATCTCTGGGAGCTACCACCCAGCCTAATGCAGTATACTAAGTATGCAAGCTGTAAATTCTGGGGTAGGAATACAAAGAGTGGAAAGGGTGTGATTTCCAAACTAACAGAGAGTAAAAAATAGAATGTTAAAATGTTCTAAAACAATCCCCTCAAAATGGGCAAAATGGAGAGGTAAAGAAAGGGAAGGGGTATGACAAATGGAAAGCCCCCAAAAAGATGGTATCAACAAAACCAAGTATATTGTTAACTACACTTTGTGACTTACCTGATCCAAATAAAGGGAAAAGATCAGACATGACTTAAATGCATAAATAGAGCAAAAAGAAGTGTCACTAGTAACAATGGTGGACCCCGTGCCCCTAACTCCTGGTGGTCCTCCATGTGGTTACCTTCCTTTGTAGCTCTGCTTTTTACTTTTAATAGTGAAATACACAATACACATTTACCATTTCAACTGAAGTGTACAATTTAGTGGCATTTAGTACATTCACAATGGTGTGCAACCATCACCTCTATCTGGTTCCAGAACTTTCTCATGCTCTAAAAGGAGACCCCGTGTCCATTTCCCTCTCCACACAACCCTTGAAAACCCCTAACCTACTTTCTGTGTGGATTTACTGATCCTGGAGATTTCATACAAATGTAACCACACAGGATGTGGCCTTTTGTGTCTGGCTTGCTAGCTAGCCTTTTTCAAGGCTCATTCAGGTTGCAGCATGCATTAGAACTTTTCAGTCCTTTTTAGGGCAAATAATATTCCACTGCAGGAACAGACATCTTGTTTTGTGTACCCATTCATCTGCTGATGGAGATCTGGTTTCCACCTTCTGGCTATTGTGAATACTACAAACATGTGTACAAGTACTTACATCCTTGTTTTCAACTCTCCTGGGTGTTATCTCTAAGAGTGGAATTGCTGGTTCCTATGGTAACTCCCTTTACATTGTTGAGGAACTGCCAGGCTGTTTTCCAGTGAGGCTCCGATCGCTCCAAGTCCTCTACAGCACTGTCTGTGTCTTTCTCTCCTTCCCTCCCTTTGTATCTTTTAAAACTATGGCCATGCTGGGGGGGGGGTGATATAACTCAGCGATAAAGTGCATACTTATCATGCATGAGGTCCTGAGTTTAATCCCCAGTACCTCCGTTAAAAATTTAAGAAGTCATCTTAAAATGATGGCCATGCTAGTTGGTACTGAGTTGCTTTTAACCCACAGAATTCAAGAAGGGAATGGGATGTCACTCCAGGACATGTGCAATGCCTATCTTGCTAGGAGATCCTCTCCCTTACTGGCTTTGCAGAAGCAAGCGGCCACGCAGTGGGCTACTCTGTGCTGAGGCTGGGAAGTCACAGAACACTGCACCAACCAGGTGAGCTCCGAAGGACCCTTCTTCCGCACAGCCCCCGATGAGACCCCTTGACTGCAGTCTCTGAGAACCCTAAGGCTCAAAAACTATGAGGCAGTTGAGTGTATTGTGTCAAGCAGTTGGGTTTGTGGTGAATCTTCACATAGCAGGAAGACTGAAGCCCTCCGGCAGGAACTATAAGAAAATGGAGGCTCCCAGGAGCTGGTAATGTTCTATTTGTGGACATGAGGGCCTGCTTCTCATCCTCTGAACAGTGTTTTGTGCTCTCTGAATAGGCAAGAGCCTGGGCCTGGCCTGGGGTTGATTTGTATTGATTCCCAGGCAGACTGGACTTCGGCGGGGGCTCCCAAGGAGGTATACTAGCAGCCTCAGAAGGCTGCTCAGGACAATATAATACCGTATTGCAATATATCACAGTATTATATAATTACATTATTATATATACAATAATACTTTAAGTTGCTGACAGTTTAGCTTAAAGAAAGAAAATTGGGGGACCATGTTTGGGGACAGATGTTAATCTGACTTCTGTTATTACTTCACAATACACACATATACAAATCATTGTGTGGCACACCTGAAACTAAAAACATTATTTGTTAATCATACCTCAATACAAATTTAAGCCTGAAGCTGGCCAGGGTCCAGGTGGGGGAAGTCCCCTTGGCTAGCTGATCACAACTTCTCTCTCCCACAGGCTGCCTGAGTGACACAGGGATGGGAGCTGGCCAGGAGGGGAGGGGAGCACGTGGGACATGAGCCAGGAGCCCCAGGGTGGGAAAGAGACGAGCAGAACCAAGAAGCAGGAAAGTGCCAGAGGACTATGAGTGTTGAGACACAGGGACCCTGGGGAGGGAGGGCCGCCTAGTGGCAGACCTTGTGCCTGTCCACAAGCAGCCTCCTGCGCTAGACAGTACCTGTGGGTGTGGTGAGGGAGAGGACAAAGTGGACACTGTGCCAGCACGGAGGGCATGATGACTCAACCTCCTAAGGTCCACGAAGAACAAGAATTACCTTCCAAGTGCACTTAGGGAGACCCCACAATCCACACAAGGTGTTGACCACCATGTCACACTCCATCCCCACCACTGGCCAGAAGCATGGAGTGGTGCGGGAGTCCCTCTGAGAATGTGGTGACAGGGAGGGGCTGAGGGCACCACACAGTCTTGGGGTTAACCAAAAGGGCTTGGAATCCACCAAGACCTCGGGACCTGGAGGATCTGTACCTACTGGCTTAGCTGACCCATCTCTCTCCAGGGTTGCAATCCCCTCCTGACTTGCATCCCTGCTCCTTCCTGATAAACAAATGATTCCTCAAGGGATTGTGTTCTCAAAGAGTTGGGGGGCAGGAGGGGCTCAAGGTGGGTGGTGCCCTTTGGCCCAAACCCCCTTCTCTAAACACCTTCCAGGTCCCCATCAGGAAGTTGCTCTCTGTTGGAACCCACCCAGTGTGAGATGTGGCATGTTCAGAGCACTCCCATACCCTGGAGTGTGCACTGCCCTCACCAGTCTGACTTCTTTCACTGCCCACCCAGAGTGAAGGGCTGCAGCCAGTCTGCTGCACTCCTGCACCCAGGAGTCTGGCCAGCACTAGGAACGTGAGGCTCGGGCCTGAGGGAATCAGGTTCTCCACCCCTGTGGTCACACCTGGGGTATGCCAGGGGCAGGCAGATGCCTCCAGCACTGAGACTGGAAGAGCCTGGTAGCAAGGGCTCCCAACACTTGGTCAGGGATGAGTGACCAGCGTCCACGTGTGAGGGGGAGCAGCAGCTGCCCTCTCGACCGTCCTGGGCATCTCTACCCCTGCCCCATCTGCTTTCTGGCTGGGACCCCAGGCCTACTCCTAAGTCCAAGGACATTGTCTTCCCTGTCTTTTCAAAACCACTCCACGATGGTCATGATTGCACAGCTTGAGCACACCGAATGCCACTCAACTGAATGCTCACAAATGGTTAGAACGGTAGAGTCAAAAAAAAACCCAAACATCACTCCAGGGGGTGAAGAATGGAGGTGAGAGGTACTGTGTGAGCCCGGCTCCTGGCTGTGCCCCCAACGCTTCCTGCTTCAGTCCAGCCCCTGACCACCACAGGCCAGGTTGAAGAGCTGAGTCGGGAACCCACGATCCCAGCTCTCATTCCCTCCCAGGACCACCTTTTTCCCCCTCAAGGCCTTTCACCAACTTGTACCCACTTCCCAAACCCAGGAAGGGGGCACCTCCTCCCAGGTAACTTGCATCCATACCACCCCCCAAGCAGAGATACTCACCCTTGCTTTTTGGTAGTCTCCTACTGTGAACAGATGTTCCAGTGTTCTGGCCCAGCCTGGGTCAGGGTAGCGCCCCTTGTGTGGAGAGACACCATCCTGACACTGCACCCCCTTCCCGTGGAGAGAGCTGGCCAGGGAAGACCCCCATCACAGGGCAGCAGAGCAGCCCACTGACCCACGTCCTCCCAGAATGAGACAGACTGTGGCAGGTGAGCCTGGAGCACATCATGGCACTGGTGGCCACATGCTCCAGACCCAGTGTCCATGTACCCAATGAGCCAAGTAGGCTCTGCAGAGGGGTGGGGGCGACTTTCACAATGTAGCCATCAGACGCTCCATCAAAAACTAAACCTCTTCCCTGCAAAAAGTGGAAAGAGGAAAGAGCTCCCAGTTACACTTTTCAGAAGGGCTGACTTTAGTCTCTTGGTACATGCAGAAGGGCTGAGGGAGGGTAGGTACCACCACCAGCTCTCCCTACGTGTGAGTCAAGCCAGACCCTGACCCAAAAGCCAGCACGCCCTCTTCTGAGGACCTCATGGCTGTCATGTGGATACTGTCCAAGGGCCTTTCTTTGCTCTAAGTAACTCCAAAAGAGGGGATTGCAGCTCCCCTGCACTCAAGCGCCAGGCTGAAGCTGCTGACCAAAACCCAGACAGGCAGCCCTCCAGAGAAATGGGTGCAGAAGAGGGCAGCTCCAACACACAGGAAGGACACATGGAGCCGAGAGCAGACGACTGGACACATCTGGCTCGAGCCCATCTGGGGGTCAAGGGCATGCAGCATGTCATATGCCCAAAGTCAAAGGGAGTCCAACAGCAAGTCACATCTCTAGGATGAGCTCAGAGATGGACCCCCATGTGTCACCCCCACCCGTGGAAGCCTCAATGATGTCTAGTGCACCAGGGACAGCAGAGACCGCACAGCGGCCGTCAGGAGGCAGTCTGTCAGGTTGTTTATTCCCACTCAACATATCCCAGAACACAGGGGCAACTCTGTACATCTCTAGGAACTCACAGCTAGCTCCAAAACAATAGAAATGTTAAACTACAAAAGATGAGTTGTATTCAGCAAATATAAAGGTAATGTTAGGCTGTGTCAGACGTTCATTGGACTATTTACAGCTCCTTGGGGTAGGTTCAGATCTCGCCGGCCTCCTTTTCCTCCGACCTCCGAGAAGCGGCCTTCCCGTTGGCACTCTCCAGCCTCCAGTCGGTGGACCCCCGCTCATTCCGCCCGCGCTCCCAGGACTCCTCCCTTGAGGCCCGCTCTCTGGAGAACCTGGGAAAGGGAACCAGAGGCTCAGCGAGGGCTGGCACTCCCTTCTGGCTGCAACTCAGGTACCGACACCTTGGACCAGGTCAGGGAGGGCCAAGACCCACCATAGCTAGGAGGGCCCCCAGCAGGCCAGAGGGCAGACCGGCCTGCTGTCTTGTGCTCAACCCGCTGACAGGGACTGTCAGGCAGCCACTAGAAAGTGATATTTGCAAAGGTTTCCAATAACAGGGAAGGTTTCACTACAATGTAAACAGCACAAAGGAAAATACAAAAGTTCACACGTGGAACATGATCCATTATATAAGTAATGGAAAAAACAATATTTAAAATCAATCTTACCAAAGCCTACAGTGGTCATCTCTGAGTAAGACTATTAGTGGTGGGTTTGTTTTTCCCTTAAAAAACCATGACAGAGATAAGGAGGGGCTCTGTGTACCAAAGTGACAGTGAGTGTGCTGCCCTGAGCATGCCCATGCCCATGTGGGACCCTCTCTATTGCCCTCCACAGTCCCAGTCCTGAATCCATCTGCTGCTCTTGGCTTAAGGTTCCTGGTGCCTCAAGGTCTTAGTACTCAGTCCCACAGATGACAGACCCCCAGACCCTTGCATACAAGAAGGGGCTCACTCCTGGTTGCAGCTACTGAAGGAGTCAGAGTAGTTACTTGTATTTTGAACTCCGGTCCCTGGATGCCCGGCGGTGGCCCCGGCTGTGGCTCCGGGAGCGGCTTCGGTGGCGCCGGTGTCTGTCTCGGGACCGGGACCGGGAAGACTTTCGCCGCTCTCTGGAGGTAGATCTTGACCGCCTCCGACGCCGGTCCCGGGAACGCGACCTGCAGTGGACGTGCTCTGCTGATGCTTTACTGCTGTCTCTCCTATTCTCCCACAAACTGACCACTTGGGTTCTTAACAGTCCCATCTATTACAAGAATGGTTATGGCCAGACCCTTCCCACCGATGCCTCCTGAAAATTTGCCAGGAAATTCCCAGCTGCCCGACAGACAGGCCTCAGTGGGGCCCTGATCATCCCCTTCATGGACAATGGACTCCCCATCCCCAAGCTGCACTAGTCCCCAACCTACCCCAACTACACACAGGACTTGAGTCTCACCCATGTCCTGTGCCCTTTATGAGCCATCCCTGACCACCACATAATAACTGTGATGTTACCAATTTTGAGTATTAAGAAAAACACATGCGGAAAAGAATATCTTACTGAGAATGCTCTAACAGATCTGGAAACCTACCTCCTGCGATCTCTGGTTCTTGATCCAGACCTAAAATGGAGAAAAACATGAATAATTTCCCCAAAACAGCCCCTTCCCTTACATTTGAGGGGAGGTACGCCAAGTGCACATGGTGAAGAAGGGCCAACTTCCAACAGAGACGTGCCAGGAGGCCTGCCCCCAGCCCCCGCCCCCAGGGGTCCGTGCTGCACTGAGTTTAACTAGAGGCTCTGCAAACTCTTCACAGTGGACACCAGCTCAACTATGCAGACAGTCACATGGCAGACAGAGAGCTGAGAAGAATATTCACCTTCCAAACACAGGTTCACTGCCAGTGAGGGTCACATGAGCTCCTTAGGAAACATTATACAATCAGCAACCCAAGAAATGCACAACAAGGTGTCATTTCACACCCTGCTCTAAGAGGGTGCCACCAACCTGTGCTGAGGAGGAAGTGACAAAAGATGCTCATACACCATGTTGCCGGAGGGTGATATGATAAAGCACCTTGGAAAGCAATTTTTATAAAACCTACCAATATTTATATATTAAATTCCTTTATCCCCAGAATTCTAAATAATGTTATAAACCCTCAAAATATACAAAGATAATCACTAGAGTACTCATTCAAAAATCTCTTTATAAAAACTTAGTCCTCAAAAATTAAAATGCAAAGGCAACAAAAGCAAAAGCCAACAACTGAGACGTTAAGACTAAACAGCTTCTGCACAGTAAGGGAAACCATCAACAAAATAAAAAGGCAACATACTGAATGGGAGAAAGTATCTGCAAAACACGTATCTGACAAGGGACTAATACACAAAATATATAAAGAACTCATATAACTCTAAACAGAAAAAAAATATTCGATTAAAAAATGAGCAGAGGATCTGAATAGACATCTTTCCAAAGAAGACATACAGAGGGCCAACATGAACATGAAAAGATGCTTAGCATCACTAATCATCAGGGAGATGCAAATCAAAATCATGAGATATCACCTCACACCTGTCAAATACTATTATCAAAAAAGACAGGAAATAACAAGTGTTGGCGAGGATGTGGGCTATTGGTGGGAAATGTAAACTGGTGCAGCCACTGTGGAAAAACAATGTGGAAATTCTTCAAAAAAATTAAAACAGGCCCCCATCCCAGTCCAGCCAGCTCACTCTGGCTAGCTCCGGCTCGGGGCCACCCCCGACACACCCCCACTGGCTGGGGTACCCGAGGTGCTGCGCCACGACCCTCTGCACCCCTGCGAACATGGCGCTGCTAGCGGCGCGGAGCGTGCGGGCCACAGTCTGCAGCCTGAGCGCCATCTCTGTGCCCGCCACACCCTGCCTGCCGCGGCCTTGCGGGCTGCGGGTGGGCGCAGTCCAGACACTGCGCACCGGCCCGGCTCTGCTCCCCGTGCGCAAATTCACAGACAAACATGAATGGATAACGAAAGAAAACGGTGTTGGAACAGTAGGAATCAGCAATTTTGCACAGGAAGCTTGGGGAGATGTTGTTTACTGTAGTCTGCCTGAAGTTGGGACAAAATTGAACAAACAAGAGGAGTTTGGTGCTTTGGAAAGTGTGAAAGCTGCCAGTGAACTCTATACTCCTCTATCTGGAGAAGTTACTGAAATTAATGAAGCTCTAGCAGAAAATCCAAGACTTGTCAACAAATCTTGTTATGAAGATGGTTGGCTGATCAAGATGACACTCAGTAATCCTTCAGAACTAGATGAACTAATGAGTGAAGAAGCTTATGAGAAATACATAAAATCTACTGAAGAGTGAAAATGGAACCCTTAAATCAACTAGTTTGAAACAAACAAAAAAATATTAAAACAGAACTACCATATGATTCAGCAATTCCAATTCTCAGTATTTACCCAAAGGAAAAAAAATCAGTACCTTGAAAAGATACCTATACCCCCATGTTCACTGCTGCATTATTTACAATAGCCTAGACACAGAAACAACCTAAGTGTCCACCGACAGACAAACAGATAAAAATGATGTGTGTGTGTGTGTATATATATACACACAGATATATACACACACACACACACACACACACAAACACACAAAGGGGTGTTGTTTGGCCATTAAAAAAAAGGAAATTCTGCCATTTGCAACAACACGGATGGACCCTGAGAGCATTATGTTAAATGAAACAAGTCTGATAGAAAAAGACAAATACGGTATGACCTCAGTTCTATGTAGAATCAAAAAAAAAAAAAAATCAAACTCATAGACACAGAGAACAGACTGGTGGTTGAAAGAGGTGGGGGAGGGGTGTGCAAAAAGGGTAGAAGTGGAGGGTAAAAAGGACAGTTGAGTACAAGATCACTGCAGGGTGCTGTGTAGCCATCAAGAGCACACCTGCTATGGGAAGGTCTTACATGTGGAAGCCGTGTACCTGTGCACACAACACGTCCCACGACAGTGGTCACCTCTGTGTAAAAAGACCCTTGTGTGTTTTGCTTAATACAGTTTTGTATTGTTTTAGTCTGTTTATAATAAATCAGAATGTTAGATAATTAAAATAATGAAAATACAAAAAACACAACAAACATTTGCCCAGAGTGATCCTGAAGAATTCCTTCAGGAAAGCCGTTCCTAGCCTTTCAAGGACAAGCAGCTGTGTCCAACACGAGAGCATGGTCACTGCTGGCTCCAGCCTCTACCCTGAACTCTGACTAGATTTGAGTCTCCACCTGGATGTCTCTTAGGCATCTCAAATCAAATACGGCCAGAGCGAAACTCTATTCCCCAGCTCTTCCTCACCCCAGTACAATGCCCCTAGTGGCCCCGACCTTCAGATCAGAAACCATGAGGCCAGTTCCATTCCCCCTCCAACCATCTACCAGCAAATCCTATCAGCTCTATCTCAGAACACATCCAGACCCTTCCTGTTCTCCCATGGTTCAAACTGCCACCTCCTTGGCCTGGACCCTCCCTGCCAGCTCATGTTCTCACTGCTTCCACCTCTCACCCACACCAGAGCCTTTCCCAGGTGGGTCGTGCCCACTGTGGGTGTGACAGTGTGAGAGTGGGCTCTCTTCCGGAATCTCAGCTCCTGCCTGTCTTCCGGGCCAAGTGCTGAAACCACAGGAGGCAGGAGCAGCAGGTCCTTCTGAGGGCCACACCTTTACAGGTGAGAATGAGGTCACCACAGCTGTTCATGCAGCTTGGATGGCACTGTCCTCGCCACACAGCTGTGTACAGGTCCTCTGGGGCCAGCCAGACCTCAAGTGTCACAAGCAACAGGGCATAGAAATGAGGAGTGTTTCCCTAGGCCACATCACAGTGGGCTCACCTCCTGCTCAGCCGCTCCTCCCGCTCCCTTTCCTCTCTCCTCCTCAGTCGATCCTGATTTCTCTTCTCTTGCTTTTCAGCCACAGTTTTCTAAATAAGCGAAAAATTGAAAGATAAAAGCAAGTTACGGAAAGTGGAGTACAAAGGTTGTTTAACAAAGTACCTTGACCTTGGTATTGGCAATTTAAGAACCTAAGATAAACTCAGGACACAGAAACACAATTCTTTTTAAAACCTTTTAAACGATGGAAAATACATGGTGAAAAAAAAACTATTACAGTTTATAAATTCAATGACAAACTGTGTATTCTAGAAGGTGCTGTACTTGTAAGTCACAGAAAGTTTATCACATTGCTTCAAATCAATCCAGAAAGTTACTTTTTTACCCAAAGGAGACCCCACAAACTTTGTGTAAAAGAGAACACGTGTACCTGACCAAACACATCTTGCTGCTGGGAGGCAAGCTCCCTTGCCAAGGAGCACCCTGTTCTGGGGTGCTGATGGCCTCATGGGGACAGCAAGCCAGGGAGGTGGACCATCAGCTCCACACTTGTCGCATCAAGCTCAATTATGGTGAGTGCAACAGAAAAGGAAGCCCAACAGGCAGGAGTGGCCTAGAAACCCCTCTACTGGAGCATCATCCACACAGCTTAGCTCAAAAGACCCCCACATCAGAACCTTTCAATGCTCCCATCCCCTCATCGCTCTGCCAAGGGAAATGAAGCCCCCAGAGGGTAACGTAGGGGGAAGAGTTAGAGACAAAGGTCTATGGGGGATGACTTTAACTCTCAGGCCCCCTGGAAGAGAGGGCATAGCAAGGATGGGGAGAGAGGCAAATTTTCCTCCTCAGAGCACTCTCATGTGCAAGAACCTTCCCACCTGGCACCTCTAACTCTACCCCTCTGATTTCGTTCATCTGGCCTGTGGTCTGGCATCGTCTCCTCTCCAAACCGTCCCTGTTCCCTAAAACACCATGTTCCCCTACCTGACAAAAGCCCTGCCTCTTACCATCTTGCGTCTACCTTGTTGTGGGGCCCTGAGGTGTGAATACCCTTGGGACCACTGTGAGCAAACCCATCTCCAATTAGGGCACAGGACTCCCACCCTCCTCATCGTTAAGAGGTACACTTCCAAATACATTTTCTGTCAATAGTTTAATGACTATTTATCAAAATCCATAATTTATCTGTGTTGTTCTATCAACTATATGCTGTTGATTAGACCAATGATAAAAGATGATTTCCACATTAAGTTAATACTTAAGTTCTTAAGGTTTCGGGGGGGAAATTTCAGTATATCCTGATGCAAAGATACATCTTAAAAAAAACAGAACGCTTTCAAGTATAAAAACTACAAGGACAAAATTTGGGGATGTTATGGGATGAAAATACAATTTAAAGGAAAAATGGGATGCAACAATTCCAACTGCTAAGGAGCAGATTTTTAATGGTGATGGTAGTTGATACCAAATTTTTATTTATATTCTATTGGGTACATATAAAATACTCTACATGTTTTATGTGATAAACTTATAATTTAAAAAATTCCAACTTAAAAATGTGTGATAAAGAGTATCATCTTTCAAATTTCTACTCGGAGCACAGGAGCAAAATGTTTCAAGATCAGTGGTGAGAATATCCTCACTGCCACCCAACTCCCTCTCTTAGTGCCAAGTCACGCATCACCTACTGTGGAACCCCTCCTTGTGTGCAGGGCTCTGCCACCTGTTGCTCCTTCTTGAGGGCCACAAGGCCCAAGGCCTTGACTGTGGTGTCCTACAGTCAGATACCATGTATCTGTCCTTCCACGGACGCCAGGTGTCTGGAGAGAAGGCCTGCATGTTTCCTAGCAGCCCATCGTAGGGTCTAGTACCCAATAGGGAAGGTTCCATCAGTTTGAAGAAGACAACTCAAAATATATGAAACCTGTTTAACCCTCCTTCTCAGCGTTCTATACCTAGGATATCTAATACTTTTAAGCCTAACATGAGGAAGGGACAGAGGCATCCGTGGTGGGACAGGGCTATCAGGAAACCCCCCACCACCTTCTCATCCTTCTAGCCTGATCACCCTCCATGTGTTGGCCTCTGTCTGAAAAGAAAAACTACAGACTACTTACTGGCTCTTTCCCATCTCCAAATACGCTTTTCCAGAGGTGTGCAAGAACTATCTTGTACCCTGGAACTGGATATTGTCATTTTCTTCTGTGCACAAGGGGTTACAGACTAAATAAATACCGAAGGCCCTGCTAGATTCTGCGATCTCAGGTCTCTTACGTGCACAAACTGATAAATTCTGAGTAGTTCACCACAAAACCCAAGGCATGATCTTAGGATCGCAAATTAAGGCTTTCTACAAGCAAAGAAATGTAAAGGTGATCACAAGACTTTTCAGGTTTCTTCAGAAACACAGGACATTAACATACCCTCAATTGATCAAGCTTCTCACGGATCTGAATGAACCCTAAGTGTAACTTGCCCCCGAAGTGGTCTGCAAGACGACGGTCATTGTCATGGAGACCAAGGTAGGCTGAACAGACCTCACAGACACGCAGCTTCTGCTGTTGAAAACTGGATGCAGGCATGGAATTTCTGTATTCTTCCTGGAGAACGGGAACAGAGTGATAAAAGTGAAGTATACTCAAACGCTACCATATACTCAACCCCTAAAATGTAAACATTTGAATGGGCTACAGAGATGACTTTTAAATACACAGAAACTGAATTTTTACAAACCTTCAGATATTTGGAACCAATCCAATGTTAACTGTTTATGTAAGAAATGAACAGTCATGATTTCAAAGCAACAAGGGGTATTCAGAATACTCAAACAGGATGCTGTGTGTTCTAAAAAGGCTAGCAGGGAAGGAAGGTAGGTCTCTGCTATGGTGGAGAGCTCTAGGAGGACTAGAGAAGAGGTGAGAATCTTCAACAGGGGCCTTAAGAAAAGAAAAATACTAAAACAAATTGTCAAGCAAAAAACATAAGAGAATCCATGAAGACTGTCCCAATATCCAGGAAACTATATCCCAGTGCAGCCCTGAGAGTTAAAATTCAGAAGGACAAACACATTAGACACTTTCTTCAAAGGAAGGGTGTACAACAGAACAAACGAAACACACTCCCTCCTGCAGCCAGTGCAGTCTTACCCTACTTACAAGCAGTCACTCGGCCTCAGAGCAAAATACTCAAAATACAAAAGAAAATGGACCAGGACAGGACATCATTATTGCTGCTTGTGCTTAAGTTAAAATGCTCCTTCAAAATCTAAGTTTAAGAAATGCATTTCAATAGTCATTTATCCTTAAAGGGAAGACGGAATGTAATCATCTTCCATTAATTCACACATTCCAAACATTCCCAGGGAAATGCAAATTAAAATAAGTTACCACATCATTCACTAAACTGGCAAAGATATAAAGAAAACAGGCACTCTCACACACTGATGGCAGGAGTCTCAGCTGGTACAGCTGCCACAAAGTGCAACTCAATAATCTGTCTGTACAGTGGGATCATAAGAAACTCTCCTTCCAGGTGACATCCCAGGACACTCACACTTGCACCAAAGAACAGGTGCAAGGACACACACAGCAGAACTGGTTGTAAAATGAGAAACCATCAGTAACCTAGAAAACCGCTGCCAATGGACAGCCATGTGCCCCTGAAATGGAGTCCTCCAGCAGTCTAAATGAACTAAATGAACATACCAACTAATGAAGTAAAGCAACTAAATGAATGCATCACTGACTGAACACATCTGCCTGAGGATTCTTGGAAGGAGCTCACCAACAACACAGGTGACAACACAAGAAGACCTGCAGCGCTGACACAGGACTTTTAAATGCCCAAGGTGCACACGTAGTTTACATGTACACGTGTCCTATGAAGTACAGGGACAGCGCTGAAGATTATGTTAAATGCACGCTCTCATCTCTGGGTGGGGAGAGAACTGGGACTAGAGAAAGAAACATTGGGAACTCAAGCTTCCATTATAATGCTACATCTTTCATTAGAAGGAAAAAAAAATTGTAAGCCAAAGTCAAAGTGCTAAGTATGGTGGGTACACAAATATTTGTGATACTATTCTGCCCCTTTCTGTAGTTTTGAAACTTTGAATGCCATCCTCTAATATCTTTCAAAATAAATTGTAATTATGCTGAATGAAAAAAGTCAATCCCAAAGGTTACATATTGTATGATTCCATTATATAACATTCTTAAAATGACCAAAGCTTAAGAATGGAAGACAGATTAGTGGTTGCCAGGAGTCATACAAGTGAGCATGGCTACAAAAGGGCAGCAGGCAGGACCTTTGGAGGGATGGATGTTCTGAATCAGTGTCAGTATCCTTTCCATGAGATGTTATGCTATAGTTTTTTAAGACGGTACCATTGGGGGAAACTGGGTAAACAGCACAGAGCATCTCTGTATTATTTCTTAGGACTCCTAAACAGCCTTGCCCGCTAATGAGGGCAGAAAGGGCACTACAGAGACCAGCACTGCCGAGGTCTCCCTGACACCATCTTGTCTTGCCTGGTGGTTTTAAGGAAGGGGCACTGCCACCTGGGGGCACTTGGGTGATGGAGACAGGGGACAGTGGCCAAGGCAAGGACACTCGGCAGTCCTGGCCATGAGCAGCCCTGTGACCCATATCCTTCTGCCCCTTCAGCTGTCTGCAGACATCCGAGTGGTGACTCCCACATCTACAATTACTTTAGCCTATGCACAAACCTCAGAGACACCTAACAGTTTCTGGTGACTGCTCTGCTCTTCAAAGCAGAAGGGCTTGGCCTCGGGATTCACCCAGAGGCCAGAGCTTCCTTCCTGACCCTCTAGCCTTTCTGCTGAAGCTGTCAGCAGTCCAGGGGGCCTGACTTTTTTCTACATATAAACACAAATTTCCTATTTAAGTATACAGAGATTTAGACCCTCTAAGAATTTTTATGTAGGACTTACATAAACATACAAGGATTTAAATTCTGTGCAAAACGCAGGACTTAAATATGCAGGTTCACATTGTGAGTGCTTGTCTCCTCCCCTTTCTGTTAAGAATGGGCTATATATATCACCTACAGATGTCACGGAAGGGGGTGCTGGGTGGTCAGGGGCACGATGCATCAGCTCAGCACCATCTCCCCACAGACAAGCGCTGCTGACCTCAATCTGGAAAGCACTCTTGACAATGATCTCTTCACTTACATCACTGCCTCAGTGGGTCTCACTCCCACACCCACAGGTCCTGGGCACTATTCATGCATTCAGCTTATCATCACTGAGCTCCTACTATGTGTCAGACACCATGATGAGCCAGGGGCACAGCAACAACCGAAACCAGCCTTTCACTAGGGAGTCTATTTGCAATCTCACCCCACTCAGCCTCCCTACCCCTCCGTTTTAAGAACCTTCTCATCTGGGTCTCAGCTAAGGGGCCTTCCAGGATCACCCTGCCCTACCTGGAGACACCTTGTACTCCAAGTCACTCTCAAACCGAGATCACATTTATTTTAAGCACCCATCTTCATCAATCAATCTTATCCACTGCTCACACCTCTTCTCTCTGGACCTTGCCCCACACCAGTGCCATCTCCACCAGAGAAGGGAATCTCCCAGCTTGCTCATAACTATAAAAGTGCCTATCACACAGTGAGCACCAACTAAAGCAACACACCTATCCCTGTCTTCCTCTGACTCTACCATTCCCACCACTCTAGAAGCCAACCCAAGCCACATCCAATTCCAGTGGTGAGGACCGGAGAACCAGAGAGGATCCAATAAAGAAAATAATCTAGGAAGAAGACGGTTGTCACTGATAGAAACACTGGGTCCTGAAGGCACCTGGCTACCACCCCAACCGATACGGATCTCTCCACTGAAGACGTGGCATCACTAAGAACACCAGGCCTTATTCTCACAGCATCCACACAAGTCCAGCCCAATCACACAAGCTGACACCCACCATGGCCCCCCAACTTCATGGGAGCCAGAGGGACAGACACGAGGTGCTCACTAACACTCCCCCACTGACTTTTACACTCAGGACTGCACTTCACACATGGAAATTATGCTCAGAGCTGGCAAGAGACTAGTCTGAGGCCACACAGGGGTCATGGGGGCAGAGCAAAGACACAAACTCAAGTGTGTGCTGACTCTCAATTCTACTATCCTGCCAATATACCACCCTATTTCTAACTCCTTCCCAATATTCAAAACATGGAGGCACAGCTTAATTTTAGCCCAAATGGTCAATTCTCTGAAGTTACTAAGTTTCCTCCTTCTCTAAGACATTTTTCTCACCAACCTCAGCCTCTTTTTTCTTTGCACGGACTTTCTCCACTTCCATAAGAATCTTTTGGGATTCATCCACATTTCCTTCTGCTCCCAGCTGCTCAGCTTTAGCAAGAAGTTTTCCTATTTCTTCGTTCAACTCATGTACTTTTTCCGCCTGGGAGAGAGAAAAACAATCAGGTAAGCAGACATCTAAAACCGAAAGACTTTTTAATGCAAAGAAAATGAGTGTTTCACTGCATTTGTTTTTTTCACCGAAAATAAACAGGCTGAAACCCTCACTGATCATATGCGAATTCTAACAATTACCACACCCCTACTGCTACCACTGAGACTGACAGTAAACTAAACCCAAGCACTGCGTTGCAATAAAAGCAGCAGCACCTCTTACTTCCCACAGATTGCAAGGATCATTGTGTTGGTCAGTTTCTAGGCTGTCTTTTTATGTCTTATATTATAGATCATTCTTCCAGGTAAGGGTAATAAAATGTGTGCATTTAAATTCATACACTTACACTGTAAGCAAAATGCCTAATTATTGGGATTTGCTGTCAGAAATAAAACAGCATCTTTGGTCCAGTTAGCAACTGCCTATTTCCTAAGAAATGCTTTTATAAAACTGAAAGGAAAAAAAACACTGAAGAGAGTTCTGCTGAAGAGGCAACAAGAGTAACTCAGACGACACACAGGTCAATTCTAAACAGATCTACTTTCTTCTTCCATGATACGGATGCACCATAGTTTAACCATTTCCCTACTAACTTTCTCCCATTTCCTATTATGGAGGAACATTAAAAAAACAAACTTCAAAAAACATGAACGGTGTGGGGAGGGACAGAGGCTACAGCCCCTTGGGGCTGAGAACTTGGTGATGGCCTTCCCTCCTTAGCAGAACAACCAAGGCTCTGAGTACCATCCACCCTAAAGATGCACAACCATTGCTGACAGTGAGCTGCTAGCTAGCTGGCAGCCCAGTTTTCACAAGACGGTGATTTACATCAACAACTTGAGGCGAAGGCCTCCCAGGCATACCTTTGCAGAAACTTCTGCACTGATTTCCTCCTGCGTCTCTGCCAGCCGCTTCTTGGCAAGCTCAGTTCTCCGATCACACTCAGCGATAAAGGACTCCAAGTGATCCATCGCCTGGTTCAGGGGAAGCAGAGAGCTACAATCAATGACATACAGACAACCCCAGAACTCATCTGTTTGATAGGAAATACACTCCTGGGTTGATTTCTTAAAGCCTGCGGGTTCAGTGGGAAGATCTTAAACTACACTACAGCTAACATGTCCACAATCACATTAAATCAAGGGGCTTTGTTAAACCAAATGATCATTCAGAAGCAAGGTCTTCTCAACTGATTTATTTATTTCCAAAATTTTTCAAAAGAACCCCCATCCCTCAATAACATTTCCAAGAAATTTGTGAGGAAAATTAAAACACTTGGCCATAACTAACAGTGTTCTCTGAGGGACAGAAAAGGCTACACTGAGACTAATGTTAGAGGCCCTCTCCTGGTGAGTTGTGGGAGATGCAGATGATGTACTCACTGGTCTTTGTGAGCCACGTAAATATTATTCCCTCATGTTCTGAGGGTAGAGTTCCCCCTTCCACCTCAAAACAAAACAATAGAACAAATGTTACTGAGAGCTGTGAACACGTTTAGTTATTGCCTACCATCTAAAGTAGCGGGAAAACTGGTTACTACTTACCCAAAGAGATAAAGGAAAAGACACTCTGAAAAGAGTTGGTGGAAAACAATAAAATACTAATTAATAAGTGTTGACAAACGCCAGGCAGTTAGTTTGCCCAAACTAGTCAAAGGCCCCAGTATAACTTCAGATAAACATACAAATAGGCCATCACTTTTCCAACTGTCAGGCACCTCCTAAGTTACACCAGTGAGTCAGCCTGCTAATGTCAGCATCAATTAAATACACAGCAAGTGAGTTTAGCAGTGGATGACAGGGTTAGACAGTGTGATCTACCACCAAAAAATAGCGAAAAGAAAGTTCTGAGTGAAAATGATAAGGCAGATGAAAGTTAGGCCAACACACCAAGTGGTGATAATCTATGTCCCTCCCCCCAAATATGGTCAGGAAAAAGCAGGTCAGCTGATAAGAAAGCACTCCACAAGGATTAGTGTGACCTGACAGTAGGGACACTGAGGGTTATTTCGTCCAGAAATCTCAAATACTCTCTTCAAATGAATGCATACATGAGAGTAGGTCACGACAGAGAAGAGGCTCTGTGATGGTGCCATGTCCCCAGGATGCTGGAGAAAGGCTAAAGCATCCTCATCCACCAAGGCCAACTCCCACATTTCACTCCACACATTTGGAATTGAGGACCTCTTTCCTGTCGTTGGTCACCCCAATAACCTCAATAAACATTTCACTGTGCTCAAGTCAAATAAGCAGTATAGGAAATTACTGGCATTTGTTTGCCTGCATGCACTGCACTTCCAGAAAATACATAAGAGTTGAGCTCTGCTGACAGGTAGGGAGGGACTCACCAGGATCAGAGATCCAGTGAGCTGACTCAAGTCACGCCCCACATGTGCTCAACTGGGACAATAGCTCCTAATAGACCCGCCTGAGATAACCCAGAGTCACTTATGCACAGGTGCTGAGACTTCGGTGCAGAATTCCTCTGTTGTCTACTCAAGAAAAGTGATCTCATACACAAGACAGAGCCAGGGATCCACTCAACAGGGGCTGAGTGGGGAACAGACATCTAGCAATTCTGCCAGTGCAACCACTTGCATCTTAAGCAGATACAAACTGGCTATGGACTCAGATCATCTAATAAGCTAAAAATCAGACAGTAAACTTCACAACATAGAATAGGCAGAGGGTAGAGATATCTGCCACCTTCTCGGCTCTGTTTCACTGCTCCTCCCTCTCTTCAATGTGCTTCTCAATTTCAGATTGGTTCCTAAACCAAAGAGCAGCTTTAAAAAAAAGTACTGGAGCCTAAAAACTAAGTCCTAATCATAATCCACCACTTACTAGAAGTAATCCAATCCACTCTGTAACTCAGGGGTAGTGTGATAAAACACAAACCACTCAGGGTACCTGAGGACAGGACTGGCACATGGCAGGCACACAGGTCTTACTGCTGCTGGAGGCCGTCCCTCCACACACAGCACCATGAAGGTGCTGTCCCTGACTCTGCCTGCCTGGCAGCAATGACCATGGCCGGCAATCACTTAGCCTGAGACCAGCCTATGTTGTCAACCGAACAGTCACAGAAACAATACAGCCTCAACACAGCTGCACAGGGACCCTCAAGGTACCCATTTCCCAGATGAAGAAATGGAGGCATAGTCTCCAAACTCCTGAGCAATGGCGTTAGGATGCAAGGATCCTTGTGGTTTGACTCCAAAATCCCTATACTTAATTCTCACAGTTCTGAGGCAATTATCGCCAACCCAGTTTATAGATGAATAGGAAAGTACAAAAATAATTTTCCCAGAGTCACACAGGGACTCTAACCAGGGTAAGAACTGACTGATAAAACACAACTATCACACTGCACACCTCCAAGACAGACTAGGTATAATCAGAACTGGCCTCATTTGTATATCAAAGACAGTTTGGAAATTAGCTGAAATGGTGTTGGTCTGGAAACATGTCAAAGAAACATGCTGCTCTAAATTAATGAATTAATAGTGCTGTTTGCCTGTGTCCAAGTTGAGAAATTTGAAATGTTGAATTGAGAATTGAGAAATTTATAAAGATGACCTAATAGCAGATACTATGCACCTTCTCCTAGGGAATTCCTGGGTATAACACTTCAAGAAATCAAGCCCTGGCATTGTCAGGCTGAGGCTTAGCTGGACTACAAGGAGCCACTGGTAAGGATCAGGAGCTACCGTTTCCCAGATAACCTGTTTTGAGTGTATCCTGAGTGGAAAAGTGCCAGAGGTCCCAGTCATCAGTGCAAGCTGAGGGTCTAGGCAGAGAACACCTATGTAAAGAAACACCTTTATGACAACCCTGTCAGGCCTACAAAGAAATACCTCTCTGACTGGCAAAAACCAAAAGTTTGGTAACTCACTCTATTAGTGAAGACATGAAAATGGGAACTCTCACACATCGCTGGTGGGAGTATTCACCCCTCTGGAGACCACCACGCCACTATCTACCAAAATGACAAAAGCACATCCTCCCTGAGCCAAATGTCCCTCTTCAAGGGATCCCTCCCAGATACACTCACAATGTGGCAATGTGTAATGCAGCACTATAACCATCAACAGGGCACCGGTCATATAAAACTGATAACCATCCTTTGGAATACTATGTAGCCACAAAAAGGATGAAGTAAAATAAACAGCAGAAAATAATCTCAAAGATATACTGAAAAGTTAAAACAAAAAAAGAGAAGGGAGCAGATATAGAACATGTGTACAATAGATTACTATTTGCATTTAAAAAAAAAAAAGAGGTAGAGATACATCTCCCCTCAGGTATCCACACAGTCTCGAAAGGTAATACAAGAAAGGTAAACTGGTTACCTGTGGGGCCAAACAGGTGGCTGAAGAATGGAGCAGTAGAAGATTCACAACATACCTTTCATATCCCTTAAACTTTGAACCATGTGAATATTTTACATGTTTTTAAATTGATGAGAAGTGGCAACCCTAGTGACATAAATGATCTAGGACATAATCCTCAACTGCTGCCTAAAGCATGAGGCCAAAGGCTGGAGGGGGCCTGTACAATCACTGGGTCAGGCTGCCAGTACACCCAGGCCCACTGACTGTTGTGCTGCCCAAGGGGATGCAACAGCAAGTGCCCGGCTCGGCCTCGGCACTATTCTGTCAAACAAGAACAAACTGAATCTGATGAATCTTGACCATCGAGCTCCAGACATAATTCACCGGCTATAGGACATTTCAAAGATAAGGGGAAAATGTTAAAAAAAAAAAAAAAAAGACTGCATCATACGGAAACAATCAGCAAAATCCAGATATGAAAGACTTAAAAGTTAATTTCTTCGAACAAATAGACTTAAAAAGGCTTACAAAAGCAGGCTAACGTGTGGCTCTTCTTTTAGATCCCGACTCAAGTGACTATTAAAAAAACCCTTTTTGAGACAATCTGGGAAATTTGATGGCCATTAGATGATGTTAAATTATTTTTAAAGTTATGATTATTTTTAATAAAGTTCTTACCATCTAGCTATACGATGTGCAGTACTTGCTAGTAAAACTGTATGTCTAGGAACTACCATAAACAATCCAGTGAGGAAAGACAGTGTAAAAATGAAACAAGTCTTCATTTGAACAATCACTGAAAACTGGGAGATGAAACCCAGAGATCTCATTCTATTAATGTTTACTTCTGCATTTTAAAATTTTTCCTCAACACATTTTAAATAACACGCTAATAAGTAGATTCTGTCCAAACCAAGTAAAACACCAGTTCTTTAATGCAGTGTAAAGAGAACTTCAAAAGCCAATGGCAATACTGAACTATCTGCAGATGAAATGATAGGATGTGTTAGGTTTGTTTTGAGATTTGTGAGAGAAGTGGGAACAAAGATGAAACATACTTGTCCATGAGCTGATCATTACTGAAGCTGAGTGATGGGCATGCAGAAATTCATTATACCGTTAACATCTACTTTTGATGTTTGAGATTCTCATGTAAAAAGTAAAACAACACAAAAACCTGGTAAATCAATTTTCCTTAGTCTTTTTTTTTTTTTAATAGGAAACATACTACATTTAATCACAGCTTTAAACTGTTAAAAAAGTTCTATGAGAATGACTCCCTACCTTTTTGCCAGCAGAGTCTCAGACTGGCTTTGGCACAGGCTCCCAACTGCTTTCAAGCAGTTTGTTAAAAACTAGTCATCAAGGTCAGTTAGTAGCACTTAAGCAGCACGTCGTTGCTTCCTTCCATTTTAAAGCAATGGTTAAGGGACTGCCTCCAGGGAATGGGAGAGGCAATAAAAGGCGGGGTTTCAGGGGTTTTCCATGATAGTCTATGAATTCTGATTCAGCCACACCCGTTCAGTGAGAATACACAAGAAAGTTCAGAGCTGAAATCCCCAGAATATACAATTTTGTCTTGCTCATGACATCACAAGGAATTGTAAGTCACTGAACGGGTTTCACAAACGTTAGTCTCAAGAGCACAGTCTACCATTTGAGTTTATCATAATTTGCTCCATCATTGAGAGTTTTTGTTACATCCTACTGTTCAGTCTTATAAACAACGCTACTACAAACATCTGTGTACCAATATTCGCCCGTGTTTGAACAATGAGGGGATTAGTGGCGGATTGTGTAGTATTGTAGTATGCATTTATTGAAAAAATCCACATGTAAGTGGACTAACACAGTTCAAACTCGGGCTGTTCAAGGGTCCTTAGGATAGCAATTTGTAGAAATAAGTTACAAGGTAGAAATATCTTTAAACTTTTATCTCTGCCTACTATATTACCAATCTGGCCAAGCCTTAAACTTTTATACGACTTAGAAAATGCAATTCTTTCTCCTCCCCTAAAAAATAATCAGTTAAGAGCTTAGTATATACCTTTTTAAACTGTATTAAAATACATATACAAGCACATAACTTTAATTTCACTTAGGACAGCTTTTCAAGTTTTTTTCATTATTACACCAATGCACACATCTTCTATGATCTACAGCTGTGCAGTATTTATTTCACTGTCTTAACACAACTATAACCATTCCAATAAATACATACTTGCATTTTTCACTTTTCACTAATTCAAAACAACACAATAAACACCTTAAGTGTTCTCATACACAGGCAGATATTCTTCTAGGACAATTTCTTACGAATTGCTTAGAGAAGATTCAAAGTCTGTAAGTATTTTAAAACTGTATAAAGGGCTGATGAGCTCTTATGAAACATGTACTGAACAAGTCAAATGTCACCTAAGGTCAGTTCAGGAACTAACCAAGAAATAAAACAAGTTTTAATAGTTATGTTGCCTTCTGTATAGACAGAATTTTCTTTTAAACTAATGCATCAAGAATTAATAAATCCACTAAAAACTTGAGTTTTAAGTTTTTTGATGAAAGGCATCTAGTGTGCAAAGCTTTCATGTTGATCTGACTAGAATATGCTCTTAAAACACCCCTTGTAAACATGATAGATGATAAAGATGAAAAGATGATAAAGAAGATAAAGATCATTTAATTCAAACACCTGTTATATTTAATATATTTAATTAAAATTTTTTTCAATATTAAAATAAAGTAAATGTTACACGTTTTTGTCAGCTCTCTAATATAACTTGGATAAAAACAGCTCGTAAATACCCGACTGACCCATTAAACAGAATGATCCTCTCCCAGCGTCATTTGGTGTAGCTTCCATTAATTCTGGCAAATAACATCAATCTTACTGCACTTTCAGAGACTTTGGAGATAAATGGTTGGCCCACCTCACAGATTTATTACCAACAGTGAAAAGATTCTATTTTCTAAAATACTTGGTGAGATACACAAATATAAGTTACTAAGAAAAATCAGAACAAATCATGGATTAGTGATGGTTCACAATTTGTAAAAGTGAAACATGTGTACATCTTCCAATAGTGATGACTCCACTGTAGTAACTCCAGAAATCAAGCTCAACACGGGAGCTACTGGTCCCAGCTTGGGAACAGTTCATGGGCCACGTGGTAGGCTAGGAGCCTAGAGCCAACAGCAGGTCATCAGGAGGCAGCAACAGGCCAGCAATAGCAAGAGTCAGCCCACTCACCACTTCTGGCCAAAAAGCTTCTGAAGTGTTCTGGTTTATCAAAATTGCCATTTTGACAAGAAAAATCACAGTAAATGTGAAAAATATATATGTTCATCCTGAGTGGACTATCTTTGAAAGATACAAGTGACCTCCATAGAGGGGTACCAGATGGCCAGTCATATGGAAAGGGGAGAATTTTCACCTGGAATCTGTAACAGTAAGCATGTATTACCTACCAAAAAGATTTAAAAATTCATTTGCATCAAATTCTTTTAACAAATCTATATTCTGAGTAAGGACTTTATTTTTCCTTCTAAGTTTATTCTGCATAACTAAGGAAATAAAGTTATTTCAGCTTGGCATTTTAAAGTCAGGCCACATTTGCTTTTAATTATTAAAGTAATCCATGCACATTGAAACATTACTGATACACACATATAAAAAATTTAAAGGAAGGATAAATTTTATGACTTGTAAATTATATCTTAAAGCCATCATTTAAAAAAAACTTTTTAAGGTAAAAATCTCCCTCTGTAACACCCAGCAGTATCTGCTTAGAGCTCCACAAAACACCATTCACTGTACAACAGGACTACAATTAATGTAAGTAGCCCCCATTAATAAACAGCTCCACTATACCCTCCTCTTCTCACTTTAAAAAAGCTGCAATGCGCATCTTCTTTTCTTTTTTTAATGAGCATCTTTTCTGTGTCCTCATTTGCACACATGCCTAAGACACATTCCCAGCACCAGAGTTCTGAAACAAGTGAATACACATGTGCATGTGACATGCTGACAGTACCCTGACAGATCACCCTCCTACAAACATGGCTGCTCCAGGTGACCCTACTTTCTTCAGGACAGGAGGACCTCCTCCACACGTTTACAGCACTAGTTATCAAACATTTCAAAAGGAGCCATCTGTAAGATCAAAAATGATTTTTAAGGAGATAGGGGAGGGGTGTCTTTTTACTGAAAAGTAATTCCTGTATGTGGTAAATTTTCACAGTACAAAAAGGTCTCTTGACCCACGCTAGCCCTCAAACTAAGATAAGAGTGTTCAGTCTCCCAGCTTCTTCTGAAACTACTCTGTACACCTAAGCTTTAAAACAAATGTAAAACACACTTCCTTTTTAAAAATCACACTATGGAAGCCTTCATATCACACTTGCTCTTCCACTTGGTCTCTCTTGGAGGTAACTCCACATCAGCACACACTGAACTACCTCAGTTCTCTTCCCTCAGCTCTACATCATTCCATTGCAAAGAAGAACAATGAGTTAGCCAGTACCTTACCGAGGAAGTCTAGCTGGGTCTGGCTTTCTTTGTGTCTTTGTACATAGGCAAATGTATTGGTCCAATACACTTTCAGAACCAGCACTGCTGGGATGTGCTTTCACATCTTCAGATGTTCAATTATCCAGGAAGTTTATAAGGATTTCTTAACTCTGCATCTCTTGAGTTCTGAGTGAGGGTGAGTAACTGCCACAGGATTAGAAGCCCACAAGAAAATGTCCTTTGCCCATTTTCCACTGACCTATTGGTATAGCTCTTTTCAATCATGATGAACTACATATAAAGAAAACCTACTCTTCATCATACTGGCTGCAAATATTTTGTCCCCGTTTTTGTCTTATTTTATGTACGGGAATTTTTGACACACTAATATTTTAAGTTTTTATACAGAAAAATGTATCCATCTTTCCCTTATAGTTTCAGACTTCATAACATCTCAAGATGACAAAACAAAATTCTCTTTTGGGAATCCAACTTGGTTTTTCCCCAACTGGCTAATCTATAGTTTCTAATACTGTTCAATGAAAAACCCATCTTCTCCACACTGGCTGAACACATGCCCTTCATAAAATACTAAATTACCATTTATGTTTCAGCCTCCTTCTGCAGCCTCAATTTCTTCTATTCATCTATTTTCTAGCATTACATCAACCAGACCATTTAAAAAGTGCCCTGACATTTTGATTTAGTAGAAATGCTAAGATTTGTGATCCAAAAAACTACATTACTAAAATTGAGATTTTAACCTATATGGCTGTGTATCTATCAGAGTTTCTGAAACCTGATATTCCTATTTCCATAAGCATTTTCAGATTATTGAAGAATTAAAACTCTCAATATAGAAAACTTCCATTTCCAAACCCCATCTTCCATTGTACTGTTTGTTGCTAAAGGCATTTTTAGTTAATTCAAAGATTCAACACTGAGGTTGAAGAATGTACTGGAAACAGAAGTTAATTTTAAATACTTTTTAAGATTACTGATTTAAATAGAATTTACTCCAGCTACAATAGTATCCTCTAGAATGTCCTCTGAGAGGTAAAAAAAAGCCTTTTCTTGGGTTTTGTTTTTCTCTGACTCCCTCACACCAAGCTTAGTCCCTTTTTAGTCTTCACTCAGGAACCTGAATAGCATCAAACCCCTCTGCTGACCTCTGGTCATACTAGGGATAGAGGGTGCAGGAAAAGAAAACTTAAAATGGAGTTACTGTAACTCACACATTCTTGAGGCAGGGATGAAAACTGGTCTTAAAGAGTGAAAAAAATCTTAGATATTACAATGGTTTGTGGCCCAGAAAAAAAATCACAGTACATAAACTGATATGCTAGGTATCAGTGCTATTAAAACTTCATGGAGGGGAAGGGAACGAATTAGGAAAAAAGCTCTAGAAAATGCTTCTTTGGGAGGTAATAATGAAAAATAAGTTATAAAATGCCATTTTATAACCATGAAATTGCAAAACTTTAACAGTCTGGTAATTCCAAGTGTTGGTGAGGATGTGTACACTGCTACTGCGGGTACACTTTATCAAACAATAGGGAGAAAAGAGGAAAAGGCAACATTACAAAATTATCTTGCAAAGATGAACATGTGCATCTTATCCAAGCCAGCAACTCCTCTCCTAGGAACATCCCCTAGATAAATTCTTTGTACATGTGCACCAAGAAGATAGTTAAGAACATTTATAATATTGTTCATAATAGCATTAAAACTAGAATCAACCCAATTGTCTATGAATACAAAATACTCAAGCAGCAGTGAAAACAAATAAAACATACCCAACCAAATAGGTAAACAGGAACATAACACTGAAGGAAAAAATAAAGTTTACCTACACTATAAAACATAAGACTCAAAAGCAAGACTAAACATAATGTCCAAGGAATCATAAAATATGTAATAAAAAATAGTTTTAATGAAAATGATACGTACAAAATGGAGACTGGAGTTGGGATGGTAAACACACAGATACAAAATACCAGCTAGAGAGTGGCAGAGTAACAAGTACCTATTACATTATTTTGCTTCATAACTTACGTATGTTAACATTACTCCTGTTAGTTCAATATTTGGCTCTCCACAGCAGAGAATAATTAACATCAAATGAAACTTACATCCAATTCAAAAAACAGGTCTCTTTCTTTACTTGCAATCTCATAATCTGCTCGGAGGGCCAAGTCGTGGATTTTGGTACATTCTCCTAAATCCATGCGCTGTAAGTAAGAGAAACAAAAATTTACACATGAACATCTATACACTTGCAGAAACCACATGACCTGGTGTTTTAGCTGTCATTCAAAATATATATATATATATATATATTTTAAAGTCTAAACTATAATAAGAAAGTTAACAGAATATGGCTGAGAAGCCTTATTTTCCTTTTACCACCATGTTTATATGACACTCAGAACTGACGCATTTAAGTGCAGTGATTTATTATCTCTTTTAGACCCTGAGATAATTAGACTACTAATGAAAACCACATTAATTACTTTTTGGCAGTTTTATATTCACATCAGCCACATAATAAATGTCTATTCAGTGAAAAAGGAAGCGGGGAAAGTGGAAGGAAAGGGCCAGGAAATAAGAGTACCACAGATAGCAACAAGTTTCTACACACTCCTTGCAATCCTGACTACTAAAGATGCTCAATGCCTATGGTTCAGAGACAAGAAGAAGGAAAGAACAGACAGAAATCAGGTTTTGACAATCACAATACAATCTAGTGCCTGGCTTTGTGTAGCTCTTTGTACACCAAAGGAAATAAAGCAGAACAGGCTGATTCAGTCAAATAAATCCTCCAAACATTCTCCTAACCTGGTAAATGACTCTGGACACATAACTGGGGACAGAGAATTGGACCACTTGGTTGCCACATGTGATAAAACAAAAAGCTCTTTTACTCAAACAAATTAGTTATCAGTAAGATTAGCCTGATGTGCTCATTACGTGTTGTGAGCATATGTAGAACAATTACACAACAAGGCATACTTCTTACCTGAGTACAGGAACCTACACAGGCACCCCACACACACCCTGGCCTCTAAACGGCAACGGAAAAGTTTGTATGCTGAGGATGATGTTATCAAGCCTCAGAGTGCAAGTTAACAAAACCCAAAAGCCCAATGAGAAGACACCTCAGAAGTCCAAGCTGTTGGACACAAGCACAAAGAATGAGGGAGCCCAGGAACTCCTTTAAACTCAAATTACAAGTGTGCTCAAAACAAGATTTAAAAAAAAAAATTCATGTGTTATAAAATTCTTAACATTTTTGGCAAATTAGAGAGGATTGTAGTGCCTGACTGTTAGGCCCCTAATCTCACAGGTGACTGCCATGTTCACTAACAAAACTTCCTTCCATATCACTAGTGACAGAGCAAGCTGCCTGTGTAGAGCTTATCTTCATTTTGACCATGGTCGACTTCTACATGTAAATGTTAAGAGATCTTTTCTCCTTCATTTATGCTTACTTGAAGTCATGTGGAGCTTTCGTATGCTGGTTACGTGGGGGATCCAAAAGGAGGGAAACAGAGGTTCTAGAAACCAAAGCTGCAACTAGAATTGCCGTCCCTGTAAAGCTGACAACTTTTGCTTCATTCACTCTTTTAAGTACCAAACATAATTCTTTGGAAATACATAGCTTCCTACATGCTTTTGTTCTTTGTTTTTCCCATTCTTCCCTCAATGGGCATTCATAGGCTCATGATCAGTGGGTTGGTTAAAGGGTTGGAGCCCAATATATGGACAATCGCTTCCAAGTATGCAAACATTGTGGGTATGAGTGTAACTCTCATTTTTATATATCGTTCTAAGTCTCACTTTCCATTTGTTCTAATTTCTTCATCCACTATTTTTATATTTTATTTTTGTTTTATGTGTTTATGTATATAGCATGAGGCATAAATATTACATATTTTCAATTTATTAAAAAATTACCTAAGCCTTAAAAAAATACATATAGCTCCCACAATGAAATTAAGTGCTACAGTTGAAAAATAAGCAGCTCTCAGAAATTCCTTAAAAGCTAATGAAGGCTCTGTTGCTCAAAGAAAAACCAACACCAGAGGAAGTAAACACCAAAACCCTAAGTACTAAAAATCTAAGTGCAAATCAATTTCCATTTTAAAAACTTCAACTGTCAAGAAAGTTTAGATATAAGGGGACCACACACAAAACAAAATTCACCACTCTCTTCCTTTTGGTATGAGTTTTCAAGTAGCCACTGCTAAAGCAAGTGGAAGATAGGCCATGGCTTCCACAGTCACTTTCCGTAGGTGGCTTTTCAGCTTTACCAAGGAGGCAGGGAAGTACTGGCCAACTCCCCTGGCAGCTAAACACCAAACAGAGCTGAAATACCACACTCATTAAATCCTTCCAAAATATTCCAAGTGGCTGTTAAATCCAACTTCCTAATTAATACAACATTATCCCACTAAGCCTCAGTAACATTATAGCTTCCATTCCTCTGCGCCTCACTCCTACTGATAAGAGATGGTTTTGAGTAAAAACTTGGGCTGGAGCAGCCCTTAACAAGCTGAGGGTTATAACCACTTTCATCTTGCTTGCTGAAGAATTATATTCACTCCACTTCAATTTAACACAAAACAAACTCCTCAGAAGACTCATCGTTCAACTCTTCACCTCACCTCCTACTTCCACGTAGCTCAATCAATGAGGCTCAACCTTTAAAACATCCTCCATCCAAATTATCAGTCTTTATCTTAATTGGCCCTCAGGAGCCCCTAATACTTGTTCATTTGCATCTTCACATGAACATGGGTCTCCTGGGTTTCCTCTCCCTTCTCAGTCTGAGCTGCTCCTGTTCAGTTGCACACAGGAGTGACTGCAGGGTCCATGACTTCTCATGACTCCTTTGATTCCACAGTGTCTACCTCCCTCTCCCGTCACTCACACCTGCCCACACACACACCGAGGCATTCCTGCTTCCTTCTGCTCCATCGTCCACCCAGTATGTTACACCCTAAACCATGCACGTGTGTTCTTTCTCACCGTTCAGGTCTCTGCCCCAACGTCCCTGAGAGGCCTTTCCTTATCACCCTATCTGAAACAGTCCATAATCTACTCATTATTTATTGTCTCTCCTGTTCCTCTATTAGATGAGTGAAGATTTTGTTTAATTGGCACCATATCCCCAGTGCCTGGCACATAGGTGTCCAATAAATACTTGGTGAACTAACCTGTACCTAACAGGGATAAATAAGGAAATGCCCTCATTCTGCTTATTTTCCTCACCAGCATTCCTGAACAGTGCTACACAAGGATCTGATCAAGAAAAACGCAGTTGAGATCCTTCACACTGGTCCACGTCCCTCTACTCCCGTCAACTTCTTCCCCTAAGATCTACTGACAATTCCAGGTTATGATGCCTCCTAGGAGTACCCTACAGCTGAAGTGCTATGACCAGCACAAAGCATTATCTACATTGATGGCACCTACAACAATCCACAGCATGTAGTAGTTATGTTTTCCTACACAAGGCTTAGCATTCATTTTCTATTTGCTGTCAGACGAGCCAGCTTGAGAAGATTCAGTACACCTGAGCAGTTTTCCAGAAGCTGCTCCCCCAAAATGGCAGTAACAAAAGTAATGATTAATCATGGAAAACATATTCCCTAGCACATACAGATTTAACCTTCAAAATGAGTAGACAATTTTTATATTCCATTAGGTAGCTGTGAAATCTTACAACAGTGGTGGGTCTTTACAGGACTCATTTTATGTAAGTGGCTGAATCATGGTAGATAATCCTACACTCTTTAGTCTTCTCAAATCCTATCTAATTTCGAATAAATGCACATTTTGCAAAATTAACATTTATCTGGTTCATCTGACGTGCATTTAAAATTTCACAAGTCTAAATTCACTGGATCATGTGTTGATTTCTTAAAAGGGTGACATAACACGAAACTAGTAAATCAGTGTTATTCCTAACTGATTTTTCAAAAACCTAAATACCTGGGGAAGAAACGTAGCTTGTTAGACCAAAAGTCTAATATATGTTTAACTTGAAAACAAACCAACCCAGAATCTTGGAAGAACCACAGGGTGACTTGAAATATTCTTTCTGCTAAAGCCAAATGGGACCACTATTTGCACTACCAGCTGTGAACACTTCAGCATAAATGACTCTACAAAAACCTAGTAACCTTACAGAGATAATTTTATAGAAATAAAATATGACATTATGTAAAATTTCACCAAACTAACAAAATCTATCATTTGAAGGGCAGTGGGTAGGTAATTTCTGCCTGGTAAAGGAAAACAATTCAACCTGAAAAACCTTCACTGCCTACACAGCATCCACTTCGGAGTGTCTTATGGCACTCCTACCCCAAATGCACTTACCGTCCCAGCCAGGATGTCATGGGGGCAGCAGTCCAGAAGGTGACTCTTGCAGACACGGTCATCTGTAAACTTGACCCTCTGTCTGGTTTCGTCTCCTGAAATTCATTTGTGGTTTTAAATAAGACAATATTATCACATTAACCACAAAAGCATACCTGGTACAATTCACCTGGATGATTTCCAGACTACCAAATACACTGAAAAGCTGATCTAAAGATATTTACAACTGGAACGAAATACAGATGATTTCTGATGCTAAATATACTATGAAGAATCACACTTAATGAGATCTGACTCCATCATTGTGCCAAAGAAGTCAAGGAGTCAGAAGTAAAATGCTGAGCACCAAAAGGCCGTTAACCCCCCACATACATGTGGGCAATGACATACCAAAACCCATGCTAATCAGAGGGCCATGAATCACCACATATGACTTATAGCTGGTAGTTTCCACCAACAAAAGCTACTTATCAACCTAACTGTTTCGCTATGGACAAATGCATAGTCAGTATTTCGCCAAAAATTACTTGAAGAAAGCTTTCTCTACTACTGACTGAGAAATAATCTAGACCTAGTCTACCTCACCCCCTTTCACCCCCACCCTTAAGAAAGAGGGTTGGCACCTGGGAGTCACTTTTAACAAGACAGTATCAGAAAAAAGGTGGGGGGGCGCAAAAAAGAACTAGGTTAGTCAATACACACTGTGAGTTCCAACACATACTGTACCCATCTGCATTCTTCAAGACCTCAGCTGCAGAATTTTATGCCCGCTGTTGAAAAGTTTTAAAGGAAAAGTTTTCTTGCCCAACCTGCAGTAAGGAAGTCAGGGGAATGATACATAAAAATAAAGGCAAAGTGGAATGTGACAAATTTTAAAGCTAATCTGTGTATATGACACAGAGCTGTGTAATACTAAAGGAGGAATATATTTTAGGATTTGCAAGCATCCAGGATTAATGTAGTGTCTTTTTATTGAAAATGTTTTCTTTCTAAACTACACTTTTAAAGTTATTTGTGAAAAAAAAGCAAACACTTTTTTGTTATAACAGCTTAGAAATTGGTTGTGACTCACGGCTCGATGAACATGAGGCTTTTCTGCAACTCCCTTGCAGATTGATGTAGGCAGGCAAAGATACACTGAACCTTTATAAATAAAATAGAGGGGCCACAATTGTTCAGTTTGTATGAAATAAAAATATGGGAAGCAATTCAAAAGCAACTCAATATACAAAGAAAGCTAAAAAGCACTTATTCATCTAAGAAATAAAGTGCAAAGAATCTGCACAGCCCTGCGAATGTGCCAGTGTGAACTTACAACTTCATTACTTCAGTAGAAAAGAAAACACAAACCACAGCAGGTATATAGTTTTGCAAAGATGCAACTGCTTTCTCCTGAGACAACCATCATGATCTTGCATTGCTCCCTACAGTACAACCTACCTAACGACTGCCAAGCGCTGGCTAAACAGAGGCTCTCCTGTATGGCCGGGGGGAAAGGGGGCTGGAAAAGCACGCGGCAGGAACCCACGTTAGAAAAGCTCGATTTACGGCTCCCCTTGCAATGGTACAGAACAAGAACGGCCAGGGTTTCCAGGCCCATCCGGCTCCCTCGGGTGGAGGAGCTCCGCCAGCTCGCTGCCAGCGACCCAAGCCCACGCTTGCTGCAGCCATCGCCGACTCTCGGTTCAAGCGGCGGCGGGGGCCGCGAGGGGCGGAGAAGTCGAAGGAAGGTCAACAGGGAGGGGCTGGCGCCCCACCGACGGCGCGGGCTCCGAGGGAGGAGCCCGCCAAGGACCCACGCCGGCGGGGAAAGCCAGGCCGCGGCCGTCCCCGAGGCGAACCGGCTCAAACAAAGGCCCGGCGCCCGCGGTCGCCGCGCGGGGGAGGGGAGGGCGCCCGCGCAGGCGCAGACAGTCGCGGCCCCCGCCTCAGGCCGCCCGGCGGCCTCGCCTCACTCCCGCCCCAACCCTCGCCTGGCCGGCCGCCCCGACTCACCGTCCCGGGCAGTGCCCATGAGCTGGTCCAGCAGGGCCCGCATCTGCGCCTGGGCGGACATGGCAGCCAGCGGGAGCGGCAGGGACAGCCGCGACGGCTTCTCTCAGGCGGTGGCGGTGGCGGCGGCGGCGGCGGCGGCGGCGGCGGCGAAGGCTGGTCGCGTCGGCCTCGAGCCCGCTTGGCTCCTTCCCGCAGTGAGGGATGCCGGGAGGAAGTGCGTTGGTGCCGGCGCTTCGCCTGCTGGGAAATGTAGTTTCGCGAGAGGGGCGGAGCCTGAGGCTAGAGTGGGCAAGCAAGCCGTCTAAGGGGCGGAGCCAAAAGTGTCAACCCGGATTTTACCCTGGAGCCCAGAACATCTATGCTCCACCTAAGGCTGAACTGCAATAAAGTGAGATAAATATAGACAACCCAAAACAAGAAAACCAATTTCGTGTATCTTCTTGCTAGCCATGAACCTGGCTACCCTCAGACACAATTTTTTTTTACACCTGTGAAAATGGTGCCTGTCATATATGACTTCCGTGAAAGTTAAATCAAGCATGGAACTGGTGTTCAGTTCTGTGACTACTACTTGGTGGTAGTCCCTCTCTGAGCTCATAGTCTGCCATCCACCAAGGCTACTGCAGGTCTAGTACACCCAAGACTGACAATGTACCATTGAGAAGTGCTCTCCTTTGACGGTAGGGGACCGCGATTCACCCCTATGGAACTGCCAATGTATCCAGATGTGTATTTGCTTTTCAGGAAAGCTCCACACCAGCACACCACACGCTATGGCCTGCAGAATGCCTACTTCACTGACATGGGATCCAACACAACACTGCCTCACATCAAGAAATCCATTTGATGATGAAGCAGGTCAATTATTTATCTCTGTGTAACAGGCCACTTAAAAATTCAATGGTGTAAAACAAAAATGATTTATTATTTTTCATTATTCTGTGACATTCAGACAGGGCTTAGCTGGGCCCTGGGCTCTTTGCTCTAGGTGGTTTGGCTGGGTTCACAAAATTGCTTGTATGAACTGGGCTGAGCAAAGAACCCAGAAGACTGCACTGACACGTCTGGCCCCTCTGTAGTGTTCCATATGGCTTCTATCTCTGTGCATGAGATCATATCACTCAGAAGTCTAGCCCAGGTTGCTTCATAGTGAGGCAGCTGGCAGCCCCCAGGGAGGGAGTAGAAGCTGTCACTTCTTTTAAGGCCTAGACTTCAACTCCCAGACCTCCTCACCTTATCTATTGGTCAAAGCAAGTCAAGAGGCCAACACCGATTTGAGAGGAGGGGAAACAGATGCTACCTTTTTGTTGTTGTTGTTGTTGTTGTGGGAAAGTAATTAGGTTTATTTACTTTTTTTTTTTAAGTGGAGGTACTGGAGATAGAACCCACGACCTCATGCATGCTAGACACTCTACCACTTGAGCTATACCCTCCCCTCAGATGCTACCTTTTAATGTGAGGACCACCTTGTGTGCACAAAGATGGGAGGAATTTTCAATAGCCATATTTGGAGACTCTGACTGCAGTCTCCAGTAGCTAAAACATACAGGCTCTGGAATGAAGGGTGGGAAGCAATACTGACATCTCTCCATTGCTCCCAGTGACCACCTTGTGGAATTTGCACTTCTTTCCCCAACAAGGTGAGGTGGGAAGCCCCATGAAAAAGAGCAGGACCCCCAGGCAGGGCCACTGCCCTCCTGCCAGCACCATTCGGTTCCCTGGCCCAGCGGCATTATTTCACTTTTTAAACTCTGAAATGGCTTACTTCTAGGAAAGCAGAACTTACCCCTAAGAGTCTATTGTTTCCTGAGCTAACTCCTGATTGGTCCATTTCTCTCACTCTTGATTGGTCCACTTCTACAAAGCTTGTTCCTAATTAGTCACCTTTGTTATACCTTATTTGCACGTGATATTGCAAAATGTTCCAAAGTCTAGAGTGGTAGCCTATAAAAGCCTGTGTAAACCTACAGATAAGGTCCAGAGCTCGAAGTGTTAACTCCTCTGGGCCCGCTGGCATAATAAACCTGAGTTCTCTAACTCTCCGAGTGCTGCTTGGTCTCTCTCCTGGATCCAGGTTGCTGTCACAACTGAGCTGTAACACGCTTTTCTGCAAAAAAGGGGCTTCCCTATTGTCACTGAGTCCTGCCATGAACACACATGTGCAACCCAGAAGCACAGAGGAGTTACATGCTATGTGATGGAACTTAAACTTTGACCAACTGGAGATGGAACCTGGTGGACAAACTCATGTCTCTTCCCATACACACACTCCCAGCCCCGGAGATACAAGAGTAGCCCATACCCTCTCGGAAAGCATGCAACCCAGAGTGCCTGACACTAAGTAGTAGCAGTGACACCAGCAACTTCACTTTAGTTCGTATTCTCCTCCTGACATGCCTCACTCCTTTCGCTGTCCTTCCTAATTCCCTGGGACTGAGGCTTTTAATAAAAGAATTCTAAAGCTTCTGCTTTCTGGGGAGCTAAAGTTAAAACACGGCTAAATCTAGGTCTGCACTAAAGGAATAGATGCCACTCAGAAAGAAAATCATCTTGAAAGACAGTCTGAAATGTAAGAAGGAATGGTGAGCAAAGAGGGGAAAATGGTGAACATATAAAAAATGGAAACAAACACTGCTTGTAAATAATAATAATAAGAATGGTTGTAGACTTTTAAAAAGCCTGATAAAATAATGAACAACAGCATGTTAGTCAGAAGGATGAATAATCAAAGAGCTCTATGATCCTTGTACTGTTCCAGAAGCGCATTAAGATATTGTTCAAACTCAGGCTTTGTTAAAGTAAATATGCATGGTATAATTTCAAGGGTAACCACTTAAAAATATAAATGGATCATATAAATTTGAAACAGGTGGATGGGGAAAAAATAATGAGAACACAAGCAAACAAACTTAGTCTAAAGCATGCAAGCAGCATTGAAAAAGTGGGACAAATAAAAATCTTCAATAATATGGCTAAATACAAAGTGATAGCCTGGATTGGATCCTTGAACAGAAAACAGACATTAGTGGGAAAACTGGTGAGACTGAATAAAGTCTGATTTTGTTAACAATAATGTACTGATATTAATTTCTTAGGCTTGACAAATGTATCATAGTTGTGTAAGATATTAACCTGAGTGGAAACTGGGTATGGGAACATTCGCACTATTTTTGCAATTTTTCTGTGAATCTAAAATTTTTCCAAAATAAAAATTTTATGTAAAAGATAATATGTAGAATCAAATTCAAATAAGTTATTATCCCAATAATTATAAAGAGATTAAATTCATTAGTTAAAAGAGAAAATCAAACAGGATTTCATGAAAATCCAGTTTTATGCAATTTAAAAGCAATATATCTGAAATATAAAGATATGTAAAGGATGAAAGTAAAAGTGTGGGAAAATATGTAGGCAAACACCAACATAAATAAAGCTGATATAGTTACAGTATAAGGTTTAAGGGGGAAAATATTATTAAGAATAGAGAAGTCATTGTATTGAAAAAAGTTTTGTTCTTCACAGTAAGATATAGTTATTTTAAACTTGCATGCACCTAGTAAAATGGCCTCAAAATATGCAAAGCAAAAGAAGACAAAACTGCAGGAAAAAACAAACATACCACCACAAAAGAGGATTTCAATATCCCCCTTTCAAAATGCATTGATTAGACAGCCCCAAAATCTGTAAAGATATGGAAGAGTTGAAAAACAAATTAACAAACTTGATATAAAAACACATGTAGAACTCTGCATCCAACAATTGGAGAACAGACATTTTTTCTCAAGCACACATGGGTCATTTTCAAAAACTGATCATACATAAGCACATAAAGTAAGTGTCAATAGATTAAGAAGAATCAGTGTCATAAAGCTCACAATCTCTACCCCAAGTCAACTAAATTAGAAGCCAATAGTAAATAGGTAAATTTAAAAATACCCACATATTCAGAGATTATAAAGTACAATTTAAAACAGATCATGAGTAAAATAAAATATACTTAGAAACGCGTGACAGTGAAAAGCTTACATATTTAAACTTAGCGGATGCACCAAAAATAACATTTAAAGGGAAATGTATAGTTTTAAATGCTTAAAATATTTTTTAAAAGGCAGAAATTTAATGACCTGGTGAGGAGGGTATAGCTCAGTAGTAGAGTGACTGCTTAGCATGTATCAGGTCCTGGGTTCAACCCCCAGTACCTCCATTAAAAATAAATAAATAAATAAATAAATAAATAAATAGGGGGGAGGGTATAGCTCAGTGGTAGAGTGCATACTTAGTGTGTACCAGGTCATGGGTTCAGTCCCCAGGACCTCCATTTAAATAAACAAACAAACAAACCTAATTACCTCCCCCACACAAAAAAGAAAACAAAAACAGAAAACAAAGAAATGAATAAAACACTTAGTCAATGTGTATATATGTATAAAGAAATATAATAACCTAATAAGTATTCGATTTAAGGAGTTAGAAAAGGAAAAACAGAATATGACTGAATAAAGCAGAAAGGAGATGACAAAAAGAGGACAGAAATCAATGTAGAAGAAAATAGACATACAAGATCAACTGGGCCAAAAGGTGGTTCTTTAAAGAGACAAATAAAACAGACAAACTTCTGGTGAAATTGATGGAAAAAGAGGGAGAGATGGTATAAAATAAAGAATAAAATAATACAATGGGAATGCAACTATAGAGAGAAGGAATTAAAAACTAGGAGAACACTATGGACTTTATGCCACTATATTTGAAAATTTGTGTTAAATGAAAACATTCCTAGAAAAGTAACTTATTAAAATTGACACAATAATAACTATAAAGTCAGAATTGTCATGTAACTGTTATATAAATTAAAAGAATAGTTTAAAATCTTTCTCGGGCTCCTTCAGCAGTTCGGTGAGCTCTGGAAGAGAATGATGGCCCAGGAGGTTCATGTGATGCTTAAGCCCTGAATTCATATATTACAATGTGTGTGAAAGTACAAAGGAAAAAAACCATACCCTTATATACTAGGGAATATTCTATTTTGCTCCTTCTTTAAATTTTAATTTCTCTCAACAGTCAAAAGGCTATAATTGTGCTTCATTTTAAGAACAGCAAGCAAGAACTGTCAAAATTTAGAAATGTCATACATCTTGGGATAAAAACCAGACTTATGCTATCAACCTTTAAAAGCTTTAAGCCTGCTGCCAACTAAAGAATGTAGCCTGCCATCCAGCTGTACAAGGATTGGTTCACTAGCCACCGCAGTCACTGACCTTCAACACACCCTGTAAGGATTTCAGGGCAGAGATGAGGAATGAGGCTGTCTATGCTCTGGGAAAAACTGGCAGAACTGGCCTTCAGATTAGTCAGATGTTTTCAGGAGGAAATTTTATGATCTCAGTTTCTTACATCTTCTCATACCTAGAAAAGCGCTCAAACAATTAATGGAGACATCTGCTCCTCATGACTAGTAGCAACCTTCTAAGAAGGTGCGTGCTTGATTGCACATACCCCTTTCACCAAAAGCATATATACATGGACCTCCTCCCTACCTCTATGGAGCAGTTCAGAAGTTCAGAGCTATGTGATGAGGCTGTCCCCCAGGATATGGTCCTCATTAAGCCCCAAATAAAACTGAACTCATTGCTCTCATGTTTTTTGGTTTTTAGACCCCCTCCCTCCACCATGTTGTATTTTTTTTTTTTTTCAGTCGACATTGCCCAGAACTTCACCTGGGTATCTGAAGTTTCCCTGTCCCCTCCTCCTTTAATAAGTTTGTTTTTTATGCACCAGCATTAAGATAATAATAAATCTTATTTTCAAATTCTTCCTCAACAAATGCATCAGGCCCACCTAGTTTCACTGGTGAAAACTTGGTTTTCTACCAAAATCTTTAAGGGCACAAATCATTCCAATCTACAGACCTTTTGAGAAATATAAAAATATGAAATATTCCCCAATTTATTCTACAAGGCCAATATCATCTTGACAGCAAAACTAGACAAGGATAATAAAATAAAGTCAGTATAATCCAATCTCACAATTGTAAAGGTGAACATTTTAAACAGTATCAGCAGATGAAATCTAGCAAAGTGTAAAAGGATAATAGGCCATAAGCAAATTGGTTTGGTCTTGGAATGCAAAGATCAATTATCATCAGAAACTTAATGACATTTACCACATTAAAAGATTAAAGGAGAAAAACCACATAATCATCTCAAGAGATGCAGAAAAAGCAGTTAATAAAATTCAGTGCACACTGATGATTAAAAAAAAAAACTCCTTGGAAATTAGGAATAGAAGGAAACATTCCTAACGTGTTAAAGAATAGCTACCAAAAAAACAAACAAACAAAAGGACAAAAAAAAAAAACAAACCTCCTACAGCAAATGAGCAACTATTGCAAATATTCCCTTAAAATCAATCAGGAACAGGACAAAGATGCCCACTATTGCTTCTATTTATCACTTCAGAATGGCAAGAAAAATAGACAGAAGGATTGAGGAAGAAGAAACAAAATTATCTTTATTCAGATGATATGATTATATTCTTGAAAATTCAAAAGAATCCAACAAAGTATTAAAAATAATGAGCTTAGCATGGTTGCTGGTTAAAAAGCAATATATGGAAATCTATGAACTATTTTGACATGCTAACAACAGAAAACAACTTTTAAAGACACTATTTTCATTAACATTGAAAACCACAAAATTCCTGGGAATAAATCTAGCAAAAGAAATAAAAATCTTACTGGAAGACATCACAAAAGGCCTACGTTAAGTGCATAGAGAGTCTGCTCTTTGTAGGAAGACACTATCTTGACAGTTCTCCAAAGTGATTTTATAGATTCACTATAACTCTACTAAAAAGCCCTAAGGGTTGCTTTTGTGAAACTTGGGCTGATTGCGATTTTTACTGAAGAATGAACAGCTGAAGCTTTCCAGTAGAAAAATAAGGTGGAGGTACCTGTCCAAATAGGTATCATGAGTTATGATAAGGGTATTGTAATTGAGACTGTGGGACCAGCACAAAAAGAGTGAGAACAACAGAAGAGAATGAAGACCCCCAGAGAGAAGCTGTGGGGAAATAAAACTTCCCTCCACTTCCCAGTGCTCCAGTAAAAGGTCCTAGTTGCCTGAGACTCTTCAAATACTTACGAGAATTAAATCAGTAGCCATTTGTCTAGTTAAGTGCTCTGATTCAAAAGTATAGTAATTTGCCTTATCTCTTTGAAAGGGCCAAATGGTTACAGCCTGGATTAGGTGCCCAGGTACTGGTTGAGGATGGCAGGGCTATCTTTCCAGGCACTTATGTTTCAAGGAGTCATGTCCAAGAATTTGGATGAGTCTCATGGTCTTAAAAGTCTAGACCAGAGACCCTGGGGCTGCCTGGCCCCTGGAAAGAGTCATTCATATAGCAAAGGACTTGAGTCAGGAAGAGAACATTTCAGGAGACTAGTAGGACAGCTGCCTCTTCCTCTTTATGAACAGACGAAAGTCATTTTTCCTAATTCCTCACCTATGTTGTGTGGGGCCACTCATAAAGGAAAAACTTTCACCAATTGTCAATGAATTGCCCCGGAGGGAAAGGCCAGTGCAGGGTGTGAGGGATATTTCATGCTTACTATTACTGTGGGGTAATTAATAAAAAACCTGATATGATGCAGAACACTTTGTGTGAGCATTAGGATAAAATTAAAGGCAATAAAGCTGAGTATTAAAAACCCAACAGAAACTCATGCATATACAAATTAAATACATACATATATAGTCAGTCCCTTTGCACATCTCTGGGAAAAGAGGGGCTAATAGAATATATGGCATGAGGACTTCTGGTTATCCAAATGGAAAGAAATGAAATTACCTTCTTATCCCAAGCTAAATCAATTCCCAACTGAATTAAGGACCTAAATGTTCAAATATGTCAATGAAAAATTTATCAGTCCATCTAAGAAAGAAATGAAAAATTTTATTCAAGCCAAATTTGGGGTTTATAACCTGGGAAGAGCATCTCAGAAAGCCCTGAGAACTGTTTCCCCCGTTAGAAATCAAGGCGCAGTTACACAAGTTTTTTGGAGTCAGACATGCTAGCATTGCGCCACAAGGTCACAATGTAAGTTTTTTGAGACAGAGGACTGTACATCAAATGACATATTAACGACAGTTTACATAACCAGAGCTAAGCATCATTGTGGTGGGTCATTTGACTCCTTACAAGATCAAGAAGGAACGTTATCTTTTAAGGAGTTGTCTTATTGATGCTAAGTGAATGTTGCTCTTTATAGTTGAGCAGGTATTCCTACAGTGAGCGAGGTTTGGTCCATATATAATAAAGATACACAGTGCACGGTATAGGGAGAGAGGAACCCAAAGGGCAGAGAATACTTTTATGTTAAAATTTTTGTCTTGGCATAAAATACAAATTTTACTTCACAAGTTTAAACTTTAAAAACCATTAGAAAAGTACATAGGAGAGTAAGTTGGGGTAGGAAAAGATTCCTCAAACAAGACACACAAAGTACTAACCATAAAAGGTTGGTAGTTTGTTAATATTAAAATAGAAACCTCTGTTCATCAAAAGGCACCATAAAGTGAAAAGAGGAGACGCAAACTGAGATATTTACAACAAACGTCACCTACAAAAACTTAACCAATACAAACTGCCACGAAACAATGAGAAAAATACAAGCCACTCAGCATAAAACTGGACCAGCAGCAGGAGTAGGCACTTAAGGAACAGGAAACGTCAGGCCAACCACGTAAAACTAACGAGATGGTCAGACGTGTTAATAACTGTGGGGCAAGAGCAAAGCCACAGGAGCCCTTCCTTGGAACCCGCAGGACTGACTTGGGGGGCGGGGCAGTGCCGGGTCTGGGGGTTATCCGGCTGGGGTCCCCCGCCACCACCCGCGTTGCTCAGCAACCTGGGCCGGCCGTGGGGTGGGGCCAGACCGCGCTTCCGCCCCGCCCACCCCGCCCTGACCGGAAATGACGCTAGGGCCAGGGCTGAGCCGCCTGGCAGCAGCGCATTCGGCAGCGCGAGGGTGAGGTGGTAGGTGAGTAGCGCAGGCTCGTCCTCCTCGCGCGTGCGCGTCCTGGGGCTCGCGCGGTCCCCACCTTTTCCCTCCTGGACCGAGTCTCTCTGCCTCGGCCACTGGGTCCCGGGAGATCCCAGCCCCAAGGGCACCTGCCCATACTTTCGCCCACAGCCCTGTGTTTGAGTCCACGCGTGTCCGCGCCGCCCTGTGGGTGGAGGAGCAGCCGGGGCAGCCAGCTCCGCGGTCCTTCCAGACCCAGCCTATCGGCAGGTCCCATTACCACGACCTGGGCTTCAGTGGCTTTCAGGTCAGCTCCGTTTTCCCTCACATACGGGATTTAACTCCCATTAGGAATCTTCCAACCTCAATGCTGCCTGCACAGTGGATAAGTCAGCCATTGCTGCATAGGTTGTTGAGAGTAATTAAAACTATATTAGTGCTAAAACAGGATGTCCATGTTGTCTCTCTCCGGGATCAGATCTTCATGCCCTCTTATTAGGGCAGCGTCTGTTAGACAGTTGGCAAAGTAACCTGAAGCTCACCTGACGGTTACTCATCTATAGAGGTGACCACTCACTACAGTCTGCCTTACTGAGCAAAAGGCAAGGCAGAGTTTAAACGGGGAAAGAACACTGTCGGTCTGCGAGAGTTCCCAGCTCCCCCATGAATTGATTGCCTGGGAGCTGACTGATAAGTTATCAGGGTAGACAATTGCAATTACTTGCAACCCTGTGATTTCAGCTGAGGAGCTTGTGTGGTGAGCTCACCTCCACCTACAGCTGATAATGTCCTTCTGAGCCACAACCAGATCACACTGCGGTTACAGCAGCTTAGATGAAGGCAACAAATACTGAGTGTCTGCTGGGTGCCAGGCATGGTACCAGGTGCTGAGAATATAGCATTCAACAAACAGAATTCCTGTCCTAAGGATCTCCAATTCTACGGAGGATATGAGGATATAGATAATAAGTAAGATAAGTAAGCAAAATATGGAGCATGCTAAAGAGACAATACAGAGCAGGGAAGGGTGAATTGGAAATGACCCTGTTGTCAATTGAGTGGACATTTCTTTGGGTATTTTACCAGTTCTCTGAGTCCTTGTCACACTGGTTGGGTGCTTTTGGCTTCAAGTGTCAAGTGTCCATTAAAACTAGTTGAACCACTGGAGGAGTTCTGCTGGCTTTCATTCAGGAAGGTCCAGGGGAGCAGAAATAGATGGGGCCTGTGGCTTAAATGAAATCATCAGGATTTGGTGATGACAAGTGTAGGTCTTACTGGTCCCCCACCCTCTCATAGTCCTCTTTGTCCTATTTCCCTCTGTGTTGGCTTACTTCTTAGTTTACTGCCCCTGTCCTACCTACTTGTATTAATTATCTTCTGTGTAACAAGTCAACACAAAGTTTAATGGATTAAAACATCAAACATTTATTATCAATTTCTGTGAGTCAGGAGTTTGGGAGTGACTTAGGTGATTATGTTTCAAGGACTCTCCTGGAGTTGCAACCAAGATACTGGCTGGGGCCTCCATTATCTAAAGTCTTGATTGGGACCAAGGATCTGACTCCAAGCTGACTTATTCACTCAAGGCCTCAGTTCCTTGATGGCCTTTGGCTGGAGTCTTTATTTCCTAGCCTAATGGGCCATTCCTTAGGGCCCATTTCCTCACTTGCAGTTGTCTTCCCTCAGAGCAAGAGATCAGAGGGGAGAGGGAGGAAGATGGGAACCACAATACCTTTTATGATCCAGTATTGGAATTCTGTTGCTCCAGCCACATTCTGTTTGCTGGCATCACTAAGTACAAAAGACTTTGTCTTTGAAGAGAGGCATATCAAGAGCTTCTGGGCATATTTTAAATCTACCATCTCACTTACCACTCCTGTGGGAAAAGACTGCCTATTCCTTTTAATTCCAGATGAAGTTCGAGACCTGTTGTTCAATTGTGTCTTAATCACCATGAATCTGATTAGTTAGCTAGGCCTGGGCAAAGAACCCTTCCCAAAGTTAACAGAACTCACAGAGCATGTGAGAAGGTGGATTTAGTCAGTGAAAATCCAGATGCTGTTATAGAGAAAAGGAATGGGTGTCAGGTGATCAAATTGACCCCCATATCTGATATATACTCTCTATTTCAAATCAGGTTTTAAAGCCAGGTGCTCCTACAAGATGTAGATTTCAAAGCAAACAGTAAATAAATACTTTAATAAATTACTCTTCCAAGAAAAGTTTATGAGCAGAGCATAGTAAGAATTGGATGTTTATTCAGACAGGTGAATGTGTGTGTTTATTTTATGCCAAGCAGTATGCTTTGTCCTGGAAAAACAGACAATATACAAGTGATGCCATCTGAAGTTCCTCACCATCTGAGGGAGAGGTCTCACCAGTGGCTCACTGAGAACGGAGGAGGTGGGGGGCATCTGGTTTGAGTGGGCTTTGAAGGCCCAGTTGCAGTTGCTAGATGAAGGTGAGCAGAGGAAAAGCAGGTGCAGAAAGATTGGCCTTGTGACTGGGGAACAGAGGCTGGGTAGAGGGTTTGGGGACAGATGACACTAGAAAGATGTGCAGGCAGACTCAGGTGTCTGGGCTTTGCTCTAAAGTTGTGAGGAGTTGTTCGGGGGTTTCAAGCAGAAGAATGACATGATCAGGAGATACTTTAGAAAAGTGTCTCTTACAGCATCAAGGAAATAATATTTGAGAGGGCTACAGTAGTCCATGTGAGAAGTTATAAGGATATGACCTAAAGCAGTGGTCCTCGAAAGGAGGAGCTAAATTGAAGAGATGAGTTATAAGAGATAAATTATGTTGTAATTGAAGTGATAAGTTGGAATCTACAGGATTTGATGGATGTTTCAAAACTTACTGTATACCTCACTAAGAATCAGTCTTTGTCAAATCCTTCACGGAACTTAGGTTGTCTGGATGTAGTGTCAAAAAAGAAGAATGCTGATTCCTAGATGAATAACCAGGAAGCAGATCAAGTGACATATCTCTAATTTTAAAAAAGTCAGAACAGATTTTTAAAATAATTAGAGGTGGGGCCTAGGGAGAAGTGTGCTGGTTTGCAGGTGAAAGTGATTGGCTGTGTGTTGGTGATTGTTGAATTTGGGTGATGGATAAATGGGACTGGTGGGGTCTACTTTTGTGCATGTTGAAACATTTACATGATGAAAGGTTTAAAAAAAATAAATAATAAAAATTAAATCAATTGAAATTAAAGACCTCCTTGTCTTATAGGGTTGGTCACAAATGATCAAATAAGGGTTATTCTTTATCTTTTCAAAAGCTTCTGCTCCCCCCAGGCCCCTCCCCTTAATGTTAGGATGAGAAGAAACACTGATTTGTGGCAGGGGAATCAAAGCAAATAAAATCTGCCTTAGAATTCAGGAAAAAGGCTTACTCCATGCTATTTTATGGACAAACATACAGAACTTTATTCTGTGTAGTAGTTACTAGTCTGAAATGCAGGTAGATGTTCATCCTTAACTTATTTTCAGCAGTATGTGTGAGCTCAGGTACTCTGAAAGTTCTGCGGTCATGTAAAGGAAAAGCTGTGTGCTAAGGGCTGGTTCCTAGGTTCTGACTGTGTGTCCTGTGAAACATTTGCCTTTATCCCGGAACCATAAAATTTTAAGGCATGACCGTAAATTTGTTCTCATTTGAAAGATGATTAAGGGCCTGTTCTTTGTCTTGAGATTATTTGCTTGGTGAAGAGAGGGCATAGTTGTTCAGCTGTAAACAACTGAACACTATAGCTGTCATTGTCTGACTTCTGCTTTGCTCAGCCGAAAATCCAGTGCTGCCCTTGGATTCTGTGGGTGCCTCTCAAATACCTCTGGCTGAACTGCTGTCAGAACACTTGGGCCACTCGGCTGGGAGCAGGCCTCCTAATGTGAACGATGTTCCTAAATCATTTGTATATATTACAGTCAGCTCTGGGGACAAGCATTTGGGCACATGTGCTGTAAGATCGATGACAGAGCATGAGGTCTGTGCAAAAAGATAGGCCCTTGAGTGAAGAGAATGGTGAGCACTGTCTTAGTCACCTTCTGGTCCAGGGACGGCCCCATAAAGCCCTCTCCTCTGTCTAACTGACACCTCCCCAGTGTCTGCCACTTGTTTGGCATGGGGACACAGCTGAGTCCTCCTGCCCTTAAATAGCTCTTAGTTGCCGACCATGGAAAGAGGATCATGAGTGCTTGGAGAGAAAAAGGCTGAGTTCTCTGGGGGTGGGGGGTGGCTAACCCAGTCCGACCAACAGCGCTCACACGGAACTCTCTAAGGCTTTATGCTGGTCCAGCTGAGGCTTGGAGGACTCAGAGACAGGGTGTCCAGGCGGGCGACTGGCGTGGGAGGTACTGAAAATCAGTGTCCCTTACTGCCACATCATCGTGAGGCTAAGTAGGCAAAGGCAATTTGCAGACAGGACAATACAGATGCCCAGTGGGTACGTGACAAGACGGAGCATGTTCTGTTCTATGTAATTCCTATCTTTTAGAAAATATTGCAACCCAGTGTAAATTAGGGGTGGGAGCTCCCCAAGAAAAGGAAGAAATCTGCTCTCCTCTCACCCACACCTTTAGGGGTCACTCCAGACCTTATCTGTGTGCAGTGCCAGAGTGGTGAGGTGGTCTTTTCATTGTTTTAATCTTTTGGCAAAATCCTTTCTGTGTCTGTTACTAACTGTTGAAGCCAGATGGTAAAGTTAATCCATGATCAGAATCTTTTCCTAAGTATTCCTTATGTATTTTTTCCATTTAAAAAACTTGTCTGCCGTTTCCTCCAAGCCTCTCCTCTGCCCATTTAAGTGTATTTTTACCCTCCCTCTCTGTTTTCTAATTTGCAGTACCTTTGATTAAAATAATGTCTACTTTATAAATTAGGAGTTTGGGATTAGCAGACAGAAACTGCTATATACAAAATAGATAAACAAAATCCTACTGTATAGCATAGGGAACTATATTCAATACCTTATTTAAAAAAAGTCTACTTTGTGAAATTGTCACCCTACTGAGGTCAAGTAATGCACAGAGTAGATATTTTTGTATCAGTGGTAGAAAGTGTTCCATTGTCTGTACTGGAATTTCTTGGCAAGTTGAAGTGGACTTCGTTATTCCCTCACAAAAATCAAGCTGTACTATCAAGCTCTCAAAATTCTCCTCCAAAACCAATGTGAAGACTTTAAGGCATGCAGTGAAAACTAAACAAAAATTCTCCTTACTTAAAAGCAGTTTTTAAAATATGCAAACAACCTTTTTGATTGAAGTGCTTAATTTTCAAAGTCTGATTTTGATTTGTTGTCTGAAAATTCCCTTAAAAGAATGCTATAAAATTCAAAATTTAAAAATTGAGGGGAGGGAGGGTATAGCTCAGTGGTAGAGCACATGCTTAGCATGTACAAGGTCCTGGGTTCATTCGCCAGTACCTCCATTAAAAATAAACCGAACTACTTCCCCCCAAAAAACCAAAACAAACAACTTTAAAAAAATTGAGGGGGGATTGTTTCTTATTAAAGTACCCTGACATGATCTTTTCTGCAAAAAAATGAAGTTACCAAATTTTAGATGAATAAGTTGGGGGTGGTCAGTGGTCGAGCACGTGTTTAGCATGCACAAGATCCTGGTTTCAATCCCCAGTACCTCCATTTAAAAAAATTATATAAAAAAAAGTTAAACCTTTACTTTCATAATTTCTGTAGGACTGTCAATAATCTGTTCTGGCAACTTTCCTCCTGTTCTTGTTAGAATTTTTATGCTTTCTTTACCCATTAAAAATAAAATTAGAGTAAGACTTTTTTATTTTTAAATTTTATGTTTTATCTGACTCAGTAAACAGTTCTCAGAGAAAGAACTCTTGGGGAAAGAAGAGACATCTTTATTTCCTTTCTGCAAATACTGTGTATTCCTGCCCCTTCAAATGTTAACTCGCTGTGCAACTATTGTTGGATTTTATTGTCCTTCCTCACAGCAGGAGGGTAGGTTTGGTGCTTAAATGGCCCTGAGCAGACACACCCACAGGAGCTGGTAAGGTTCCCTGGTGCCCAGGGGAGAATCCTTAGAAAAACTTTAAATGGGGACTCTGTTTATTTCTCACAGGTTATCCTTAGAGTCGTAGCTTTTTCCTTAATGTGTATCATGTTGATACATTTACTTTCTCATCCTTCACGTTTTTCTTTCTTTCTTTCTTGTTTTGTTTTACTTGGCATCGAGTCAAAAAGTAGACTATAGTTATCATTTTAGAAGCTCAGAAGTGACAGGAGAAAATTCCAGCCTGACTGTTTGAAAATCCTGTGGATCAGCTTCAGATTTCTGTCCTCAAGACCAGGAGCTTGTTAGAAATGACAGAAAAGAACATTAGATCAAGTGAGGTGAAGATCCTAATCTCTTAACCTTTGGGTCTTTCTCTTTATTATCTTTTCTTTGTCTGTTGTATCTTAACCGCTTTCATTTTAGAAGAAAACTTCTTAATCTTTTCTGTATCTGGGAAGCATTCATTTAATTTCGTGTATATGCGTACAAATGTGGATTTTGTTTTCATTCAAGACCTATTGCTTTGATATTCCCGAGGACCCCTGTTCTCCAGACTTCCTGTGTTGAATTTTGCTAGCGTAGAAATAGGCATTTTTATGTCCAGGTTGGACTTGCAGAGCCTGTCTTTCAAGTGGGCCTGGCTACTTAAAGCCCTTAGTTCCCAGGGGCTGTGGGTTGTTCCCACACTAGCAGGTGAGGAACTGATAAATACACGTGATTTCAGGGATGTGCTTTGTTCCAGGTGTATGGTTGCAGGTGCTTCATTGTGGTGTGAGAGGCAAAACACCTTTTAGGTTTCTCTTGCTCTCTCTTTATGTTGAAGTTCATAATAGCAATTGCAATTTGAAACAAAAATAAAAAAAAAAAGCCCCAAGTTTATAGACACACTGATTCAGTTTAGGGAGAAACCTCGGGTACTGTGTTTTGAGTCTGCCAGAGTCATGTTGGCATTTTGAGCCACTTCTGTTCCTTAGGTTGTGAGCCAGGTGCCCCATAACACACCAGGCTCTGGTTCAGCCTTGTCCCAGGTGCTCTGCAGAGTGGAGGAACGTGGAGACCCTGCCCAGCAGTGCCTCCCAGGGCTTTGAGACTTCTGCTGACCCTGCTCCTGACAGCAGGCCAGAGGGAAGACACCCTGGGGAATCAGGAAGCTTCTCTGCTCCCAGCGGAGAAGAACTGTGTATCCCACTCCCAAATCCCCCGGTAGATGTCCGTGCTCACCTTGCAACTTCTCCGCCAGCTAGGGGATCCAGTCGGGGTAGGTAGGCTTCATGCAGAGGGACTTTCTTCGTGCTGTGTCCTGTGAAATGAAAAAGTACTCATCTGGGGAGCCCACTCTTGGGCTAGAAACTCTAGGCTAACTCTTGGATTGAGAAAGTTTTTTGTTCTTGTTTGTTTTTTCAAAAATAGACAAATTGGGGGAGAGGGTATATAGCTCAGTAGTGGAGCACATGCTTAGCATGCATGAGGTCCTGGGTTCGATCCCCAGTATCTCCATTAAATAAATAAATAAAAATAAGTAATTCCCCACCCCCCAAAAATAGCCAAATGGCCTGACTCCTCATGGTGACTGCAGGGCCAGCACCAGCCTGGAAGGCCGCGGTGACTCACTCCGGCTGGTAGGCCTCCTGAAGCTCTACACTGGGTCGGGGGAGTGTGGGGCCTCCTGTGCACATGCGCCTCTCCTGCTGTTACTGAGTCCAAAATCGTTCTGCTTGCTGCACGACAGGCCAGTAAATCAGGAGATGAGGTGCTGGGACAAGGAATAGGACTTTATTCATTTGGAAAGCCAGCAGACAAAGGAGAAGGGACTAATGTCCTGGAGAACCATCTTCCCCAAGTCAGAACTCAGGCTCCTTTTATACTAAAAGGGGAGAGGTTGTGGTTGGTTGTTGCAAACTTCTTGGTGTCTGAAATCTTTGTTCTTGCAGCTGTCCAGGTAGGTCAGGTAAGGAGGTTCCTGGAAACCTCCAACGCTGACAAATGTTACTCTCTGTTCTGTAACTTTTTATCTGTAAATATGAATGGAAAAGTGTTACACCCTATAAAGGTCAGAGCCTTGAGAATGGGCTGCCCTGTATATTTAAGGCTATTGGTATCATTCTTTTACAAAAGGTGCAGAACCAGCATGACTAAGCACAGGAAACAGAGCACAGGCTTAGACAAGGGAGCAGATCCAATATGGAGTCAGATCTGTTCTTCCCTGTTACACTTGGGGCGAGCACACGGCAGTGAGAGCTCCCAGCCCTTGGGCACCTCTGGCTTCAGCGACCCTTCCTGAACTCTGGCATTTGCTTTGTGCCTTAAGTGTTTTGGGGGTATTCTTGTCAACAAGTTGTCGTGAGGAACTACAAATATCTCCTCCCCCCGCTCCCGGTGGGAAAGGAGAAGAGTCCTGGTGGTTTTCAGAAAACCCGTCATTATTTTGAAATTGTAGCATGTCGGGGGTTTGGCTGTTCTTTCAGATGTCTTCAAGTTGCCGCAGAACTCCTCTCTGATTGATACCCTGCCAAGAACAAACAAAACAAAACAGAAAAAGCTCCCTGCCTTTGGAACCAGAGCTCGGTAATAAGATGGCTTTGAGACATTCCCCAGGGCTGCCCCAGGGGAAGCTCTGACCCCTGCGCCCCCTGCTAAGGTTTTGTTTCTTTTTTGATCTTTTTAAACTGTTTCTTTTGAACTAATTATAGGCTGAGAGGATGTTACAAAAATCTGGCAGAGCTGTCCCCATGCCCTTCAGGCATTTCCCACATGGTGACACCTTATGTAATAACCAGCATGTTAGCAAGAGCAGGAAATGGACGTTGGCACAATGGAGTTCACAACACTGCGGACCTTTGTCCTACTGATTCCACCAGTTTTTACACTCACTCATTTGTGTGTGTCTCATTATATGACTTTTTTTAATTTTAATTTTTTGGGGGGAGGCAATTAGGTTTATTTTTAAAATTAATTTATTTAATGGAGGCACTGGGGATCGAACCCAGGACCTTGTGCATGCTAAGCACGCCTCTACCACTGAACTATACCCTCCCCGCTGACATTTCATCACAAGTAGATGTTTGTGTGGCCAGCAGCAGTTGGCTGTGGAAGTGACCCACCTGACACGGGGTCCTCGTCCCTGCTGACCCACCTCTGCCCTTGGAAACCCAGCAGAGGTGGAGGTTTCTAGAGCCACTGACCTGCTGGACATAACTTATTGTCCTTTCCTGAGGGAGTCAAGCAGTGAGGTTATCTCTCCATCGGTCTAACTCAGTTTATTTTAGGTAAATAAAGTTCCTGGAGTTGGGTCTGTGTTCCCTACCCAGTTTTCTCTCATAAAGAACAGAAGCCTTTAGGGAAGGATCAGGATATCTTTCACCTATTTGTTATAAAGTGTCTTTAACTTGGAACTCTGTTAATGATTAAAAGGAAAGGGGAAAAAAGGATTTGGAGGAATTCAAGTGAACCAGTGATTTATGTGAAAACAGTAAGTGAAGTCCTTGGTCTTAAAGAGATCACAGCAAACTGAAGCTGTAAGACCAGTTTGGGGTTCAGCCTCCAGTCGTAAAATATCAGAGCTGTCACCCTGCGCCAGAAACCTCCATCCGTCTGTCCGTCTCAGAGGCACTGTTGCCTCCCAAAAGGTTCAGCAAGTCTGGGTTTCAGCTGAAATAGCTCCTGTGGCTTCTTTCCTTTGGCCCTGGTCCTACTGCCATCCTTCCAACGAAGCCTTTCAATACTCCCAGACATTACAAGGCAGAAGTTAGTATTTTGCTTTTCAAAATTGTTTATTACTGACCCCAAGGTAAAAATAACGCTGCGAGGTCAGACTCTGCCCACAGTGAGGACTGTGGCCTTTGGCGTAGCTCACCGTGTTCTGTTGTGCGGCCTGGGTGACTAGGTGGCTTGACCGGCAGGACTCAGAAGATGTGATGTGACATGTCCCCCTTAGCCCTCTCCATATAAAAGATGTGCTGCTTTTGGGGTAGTTGTGTTTATACCGTGTGCTCGCTACTGGCTCCAGCTTCTCCAGGGCACGGGTGAAAGAGCGTGGGGGAGGGAAAGGGGCCTCGACCAGCACCTGCAGGGCCCGGCCTCAGGGTGTTGGGTTGTTCACAGAATGGACAACGGACAACCTCCCAGCCAGTACTGGGAGGATCCCACTGAGAGAGCCTTGGAGTGGCAGGGGCCTGGTGCCAGCAGCAGTGTCCCAACGAGACTGCTCTGCCAAGGGCCTTACTGTGGTCTCTGCCACCTCGCATCCCTTATAGCCACTATTTTCTGAGTGTGAGTGTGGCTGGTCTTCCCGTCAGTTCTGAGTACTTACTATCTGATCTCTTTCCAACAGATTCTCTTTTGACCTAAATTAGCTAACGTCTTTTTGACAGACAGGAACCTTGACTGGTGTAGAGGTTGGGTAAGAAGCCCAAGGTGCCTCAGATGGGAGGTAGTCTCCGGTCCCAGCCCCTCAGCTAGACTACTCTCCCACTTCTGGTGAGTTAGATTAGGTAGAAACGGTTCCTAAATGGTGACCTCCCTTTTAAACAAGTATCCCCACTGCCAAGGGGAAAAAAAGCCAGGCTGAAAAACCAGAAAAGGCTTCATACATGAGATGGCATTTTCCATGGGCCTTGAGGGGTGGTAGGATTTGAAGGGGAGGGGAGTTTTAGGCAGACATAGACAACAGGAAACTGTTAGGATGAGGCTTTCCATGTGAGCAGCAGCTTTAAGTGCAGCACGTTACCACCTCCTGAACACATTTTTAATTAGTGCTTTTTTTTTTCTTAATGAATTTTTGTTTTAATGGATGTACTGGAGATTGAACCCGTGACCTCGTGCATGCCAAGCACACACTTGACCGCTGAGCTGTTCCCCCACCACCATTAATGCTTTTCAGACACTTTGAAAGGCTTATGTGTAGAAAAAGGGATTAGATATGATTCCAAAGTGCAGAACCTGGATCAGGAGAGAAGATTTTAGTTCTAGATTTGACCGATTCCTGACAGCCAGGACATGCAGCAGATGGGGCTCAACTTCCTCTTCCGGGAGCTGAGGTGTCACCACCATCTGCAGGGCTGTGGAAACTGTGTTTCCACTTCATTCGTGTACACTCAGGGTTCTACTGTACCTGCAGAATAACTCTACTATTATTTTTACTTCATGCTTGTCTTTAATCAACTCACTTTTTCTGTTGAGATACACTTTAAAAGAAAACACTGGAGGGGCTGAAGGCACAGAGCTGGAGGAGGGAACCGTGTCCCACCCACCCCCCAGCCCAACCTGCAGCTCTCCCACCCCCATAACACTGACAGGTGTGCCACTGCTCCAGGAAACTGAAATAAATAATGGCCTAAAATACCTATAATTTGGCAAAAGTGGTACAAGTTGAGGAAGCTGAGCCCTACCCAGAGAAACCCATGCTAAGGCACATGATAATTAAACTTCTGAAAATAAAGACAAAGAAAAAAATTTGGAAGCGAGAGAGAATTGACGTGTTAGTTACAGGGAAAAGCAGTTCAAATGACAGCAGATTTTACATCAGAAACCATGAAGACCAGAAGGAAGTGGCAAGTGCTGGAAGGAAAAAAACTTAACAAATATCAAACCCGGAATCCTATACCTGGTGGGTTATTCATCAGGAATGATGAAGAAATAATGGCATTATCAAATGAAGGAAGATTAATTTGTTGTCAGCAAACCTGCTCTAAAAGAGTGACTGAAGGAAATTCTTGAAACAGCAATGAAATGATAAAAGGAAGAATCTTGGAACATTAGGAAGAGAGAAAGAAGAATAGAAAAGGCAAAAATATGAGCAAATATAAAAGATTTCATTCTCTTATACTTTCTAAATTATGTTTGATGATTGAAGCAAAACTAACATTGATGTGGTTTTCAGCGTGCGTAGAGGAAATGTTTAACACAGTTCTGTTACACCCAGGACTGGTTAGAGGACTTACAGTGGGGACTTTTCACTCAAACTAGTAAAATGCTGACACTGGGAGATTCTGATAAGTTAGGTCTGTCTAGTTAATATCCAGAGCAACCACTAAAAATCTAATAGAGATACACTCTAAAGCACTGTAGACAAATAAAACTGGAATTATAAATGATGTTCAAGTAATCCACAAGAAGTCAGGAAGAACAAAAGTTAGAAACAAAAAACAGGGAACAAACAACAAAAAGACAGATTAAAGGCCTAATATATCGATAGTTTCCTTAAAAGCAAGTGGTCTGGGCAGGGACGGTATACTCAGTGGTAGAGTGCATGCTTAGCATACACGAAGTCACGGGTTTGATCCCCAGTACCTCCGCTATAATAAATAAACCTAATTACTTCCCCTGACCAACCCCCCCAAAATAAGTGGTCTGAAAATACAGATTTGCAGAGTGAAGCTAAAAAACACAAAAACAAAAAAAAGCGTCATATGCTGTCTAAAAAAACCTACTTAAATGTGTGATATAGGTAGATTAAAAAAACAGGATAGAAAGAGATATCATGCAAACATGAAGAGAAGAGAAGAAAAGGGGGGAGAATATACTCAGTGGTAGAGCTCATGGTTGGCTTGCATGAGGTCCTGGATTCAACCCCCAGTGCCTTCATTAAATAAACAAACGAACAAACCTAATCTCTCCCCCTTCCACCCCCCCTGCCGAAAAACCCAAACAAACCAAAAAAGAGAAGATGAGAATGACTAATAATACCAGATGGGGTAGAATTCAGAGCAGTAATTGCTTACCGACAGAGTAGGGTATTGTGCAGTGATTACAGGGCCAGGCCACATAAAATACAGCAGCCCTAAATACGTGTGCAAACAAACTGCAAAGCTGCAGTTTCTTTAAAAACTAAACATACCGTTTGGCCTCTGTGTCCACGGGCTCCCCACCCATGAATTCAGCCAAACACAGGTTGAAATATTACCGGGGGGAAAAGTCCAGAAAGTTCCAAAAAGCAAAACTTGAATTTGCTGCATACTGGTGACTATTTACACAGCATTCTCTACGCAGTGGCTACTGTAGGTAATCTAGGGCTGAGTTAAAGTCTACGAGAGGATGGGTGGACTTAAGTCGTGTGCGGATACCACCCATTTTGTTTAAGGGACTTGAGCATCTGTGGATTTTGATACCCACAGTGGGGGGCCTAGAGCCAGTCCCCTGTGGGAACTGAGGGGCGACTGCTACTCAGCAATAAAAAGGTGTCAGTGTTGATACAGCAGCAGCAGAGATGAACCTCGAGGGCTTTGTGTTGAGTGAAAAAAGCCAATTGCAAGGTTCACATACTATGTGATTTCCATTTACGTAACATTCCCTAAATGACAACATTTTGGAAATGGAGAACAGATTGGTAGTTGCCAGGGGTTGAGGTGATGGATGTGACTCAGAGAGCACGTGGGGGACTTTGTGGTGACGGAGTAGTTCCGTATCCTGATAGACAGGAACCTACACAGGTGATGAAATGGCATAGAACCTGGAGCACACATTGTGCTGATGTCACTTTCCTGGCTTTGACACTCTGCTACAGTTGTGCTGTAACCGCTGGAGGGGCTGGGCAAAGAGGAGATGGGGTCTCTCAGGATGATCTTTGCAACTTCCTTGTCACTGACAATATGCACAACACTGGAATTGTATTCTTACTTTGCTTGACTTCCTTACATACTAGTTAAGTGTACATTAAAAGTATGTTTACCTTTAGGGAAAGTAACACATTAAAGAAATATTCTGTAAACGTAACACCTTTTCAGTATGTATTCCTGCTTTGTTTCATACATAAATAGCATTTTACGATATGAATAAAACTATCAACTCTTATGGCCTCAAGGTGTATATAGATTCTGGAGTTTAACAAAATGTTCTCTTTATGATTTTATAACCAAGGACATGCATTGTTTAGTGTTTCCCATCAGTCAAAAGACTTGTCATCACAAGTTGTTATTGAACCTGTTCTGCCAGTAATAGACCTTCCAGGGCACTTGGTAGAGATGCCCTGTGTTAAAAAGTCATTTGGTCAAAAGACTATGTTTTTGGAACAACAGTAGGGAAAGTTGCTATTTAAACGTTACTACGCTTTATTAAAACCACTTCAGCTTATCTGAAGAATAGTCCGTGAGAAATGCTTGTTACTGTCGTTTAAGTGGAAGCTGACAGCCCCGAATGTAAAAAACAGTAAAATCAGATGAAACGCACAGTTGTCTGGGGGAAAATATTACATGAAATTCTGTCACAGGAACAGAACCCATACGCTCCTAAATTTTCTAAATTTTATTTTGAATCATCACGTCAGTTAGTTAAAACTTGCAGAGTGAAAATAATTGCACACAAAAAAGCAATCTTAGAAAGGCACACTTAAAATTCCTGGCACAGAACATTTAATTATTTTGTTTTTGTTTTGAAATGACTGGAGGTCATTATTCCTTAAGAAAATATTAACCTGTTTGTTGAAAGACACCTCCTGTCTAGTGATTTATTAGGTAAGCACTCAAAATTATTTTGACATAATGAAAGTAAAAATGAATTTTGTGTGTTGTCTATGTTTCATTTTATCTAATACATCGTTTTGGGGGGCCTTCCCCTTCCTGCTTCTGAATCCTGTCACAGAGACGGGCGGCAGCATAGTTATTTGAGCCAGGCTGTCCAAACCCAGAGCCAGGTCTTTGAGAGACCGACCTTCTGTTCTTGCATGAGATACATTGTTTATCTGATTCAGCCAGGAAAATTGTGTAGTAGAGACAAAAATAATTTGAGCCCATGTTTCCTTTAGTTTTCAGAGATCAGATTTATAACTTGGTTATTCTAGTCACATTTAAAAAAAAAAAAGAACAGGAAGGGTATAGCTCAGTGGTAGGGCACATGCTTAGCATGCATGAGGTGCTGGATTCAGGCCCTAGTACGTACACTTAAATAAACAATTTAAAAAACACACTTTCTTCTTGTCAGTGCACAGAGTATTTCTGGAGGGAGCCGGAAGAAACCAATAACGCACCTCTTGTCTTTCGAGGGCTACGGGAGGAAGGGGATTTATGCCTGTACACCCTTCAGACATCAAATCATGTGTATTTATTGTTGACTTAAACAAACCCCAACTACCTCAGTAATTGTTTTTGGTTCTTTTTGTCCTCGGTTCTTAGCTTAGGGAGTCTAAGGCTGATTTAGGAAAAGGAGCGGTTGGTGTAACTTACTAGGTTGGGGTCTGCACTAGGATTTCTTTTACTAAGCTTGCCAAGAATACAAGGACCAGAACACCCAAGAAGCCAGCCTCAGGCATCTTGATTGGGGTCAGGGGGCAAGGGTCTACCTCCCTTTGCTTTCCTCCAGGCTGGCAGTGGAGAGATGGCATGGCCAGGAGGCAAGAGAAATCTAGCCCCTGGAGGCCAGAGCCAGGTGACCACAGCAGAAGGGCAGACTCCTGGGCCAGTGCTTCTCCACGTCACTGGACCTGGGGTTGATATTCCTGCCTGGCCCCACCCAGAGAGGGTGGTTTTAGTGGATTTTAAATGTGCCTAGGGGGTCTACGGGGAACCACAGCTGAGGACAGTGGCTCGGGTGGGACCTCTGTGCTCACTGCTGCACCCACGGGCTGTCCGAAACGCATTTCACCAATGCTCTGCAATCCCTAGATGCACCCGGGCTTGTGAGAGCAGAGTCCCTGTCCAGACCTGGTTGCCAGGTGTGCCGGTGCCCATCTTCCAGACGCCCCTGCTACAGGTAGGTCTGGGAAACTTGGGTCACAGGTGGGGTGTGAGCAGTTGTATCATTTTGAGCAGGTGCCCTCATGCCTGCAGAGACAGCCTCAGCTGCTCCACCTCTGATGGATGGGGCAGCTTTGGCTCCAGGGACCTTGAGTTTCTTTGCCTGACATTCTAAAGCTCTTAAGAGAACTCAGATAGAGCCTTTGAAATCAAGAATTATAGCCTTCTGGTCTCTCCTTCAGTTTTCTTTCCTTTGCTAAAGGAATCCATGTGCTTTACTTATTTTTTAAAGGATGTACTGGGGATTGAACCAGAACCCAGAACCTCGTGCATGCCAAGCACACACTCTACCACTGAGCTCTACCCACCCACCGCCATGTGTTTTAAATATTTCAGACACCCCCTCAACTGTGGACACGTGACTGGATGTGCTGGGTAGATATCAGGTTCTGTTGCTGGCCCTTTCCCCATTTCTCATCCCACACAAGCCCTGCCCCACCTTCCACCCCCACATGTCAGGGGCTTGCACTTAAAGAGATCCCTGGTCACGAGTCGCTGTGTGATTTCCTGTGTCCAACTCATTACCCTGGCAGGCACCCCTTTTCTAACTGTGAGATGTTAAAACTCATGTCTCTGTACTAAGGAGAATGCACACAGATTTGTTTGGTTTTCTTCTTCAATTGTAGTAAGGTAACACATAATGTTTACCATTAGTGACGTTTAGTACACTCGTGTTTTGCAGCCATTTTTCCCATCCTGGAACAAAGCCATGCCCATTAGCATCACCCCTGTCTCTCCCTGCCCCAGCCCCCTCTCATCCCCTTTCTGCCTCCACAGATCAGCCTGCTCTGGACACTCTGTATAAATGGAGTCGTACAGGATGTGACCTTTTGAGTCTGGATAATCTCCCTGAGCATCGTGCATTCAAGGTTTGTCTGTGCTGTGCGTGTGCTGAATAGTGGTCCAGGGTGTGGATGGACCTACCACATTCGGTTTGTCCATCTGTCAAAGGACATTTGGGTTGTTACGAATACTGAAGTTCTGGGCACTCTTGTACAGGTATTTGTGTGAGTCTCTGCTCTCCGTTCTCCTGGATAAACTGCTGGGAGTGGAGTTACTGGGTCAGGCAGCTTTTCTGTGTTTGACCTTTTGAGGAACCACCAGCCCATTTCCACAGCGGCTGCCCCATGTTACCCCCACCAGCCGTGCCCAAGAGTGTCTCCACCTCCTCGCCTATCACATCACCTTCCATTTTCATAATTAAAGCTGCTCAAGTGGATGCATACAGGTTTTTAAATGAACTCTTTTTATTAAATAGAGAAAAACAGTTAAAGCCAGAAAGTTAAACATTTACACAAAACCCAGCATTCTCTCTTCTCTCTCCATGCCCCATAACCCACCCTTTGAGGGGCCACCTCCAGCTATGCTGGTTTTAACCCCTGGCACATCATCATTCCAGTCTTCGACCTCCTTCTTGGGTCAATGGGGATTATGACTCACTAAGACCCTTTGACCCTTTCCATTCTCTCAGTATACCTTGTGTGACTTAGGACAGTGGTTTGGCTGTTTTAAAAGGACCAGAATAACAAATATCTCACCTCATGCAAGATAAAAGTTTGTTTCTTTCTCACATGATAAAGAACTCAAGGCTCAATTGTGGAGTTTTCCAGCTGTCAGGACCCATGCGCTTTCTGTCTTCTGGTGCATCTTCAAAAGTGTTTTCCATCTTGTTTTTCAAGGTGGCTGCACCAGGTTTCCTCCCCAAACCACTCCTGATGCAGCCAGCAGGAAGGAAGCAGAGCAGGAGGGAGGTGGTTGTGGCTTCTAACATATTTTGTCTTGTATTAATAATAGTTAGCATCTTGTAATAACCTTTAATGAAAAAGTATGAAAACGAATATATGTATGTATATGCATGACTGGGACATTGTGCTGTATGCCAAAAATCGACACATTGTAGTTGTACTTCAACTTAAAAAATTAAAAAATTTTTTAAAAGCTAGAGGAAAAACATAATAAGCTAGTGTTGGAGTGCTTACTATGTGTCAGGTACTGTTATAAGCACTTTGTACACATTTACTAATTTAACCCTTAAAACCATTTTCTAAAGTAGATGTTGTTTCCCTTTTACAGAGAAGGACGCCAGGCGCAGTCAGATCGAGGCGCTCGCCCCAGGTCACACTGTGAGTAAGCAGAGCCTACTTTCACTGGGGGCCGTGACTCTCTGGGCATCCGCCTGTCCGGCCTGTACTTGAGGCTGGCGGAAGGTTCAGAGGTTCCTTAGTTAACGATTAATGTGTGGTTTGTTGTAATCAGCCCAGCTGGCACTGCCCCACCCAGGTCAGCAGGCAGGAGACACTGGGTACTAAGATGACAGTATTTCCTGCCTGCTGCCTCTGAACTACCACTTGGCCTTTCTGAGTTGAAGACCTTCGTAAGGGGAGTCTGTGACTCCCTAAACGTTTGTTCAGCTTGTGTTTCTCAGGCTGATGGTCCACGATCATGGCTGCGCTGGGCTCCTAAGAGGCAGAGTAGGGCAGCGCCCTGGGCAGTCCTGACCATCTCGTTCCGTTGCCACAGTGGCCAGGAGTTAAACTTGGGGTTGTGCGCACAATGATGGACAGCAAGGACCTGGAAGCCGAAATCCACCCCTTGAAGAATGAAGAGAGGAAGCCGCAGGAGAATCTGGGAAACCAAGAGAAAAAGGAAACGAACCTGAAGACGCCCCCGCCGTCCCGCCTCTCCCGATGCCGGATGGTGGCCTTCTTTCTTTCTCTGTTTATCTGCCTTTTCGTGGTGTTTGTGGTTTCATTCATCATCCCATGTCCAGAGCGGCCGCTGTCGCAGGGGGTGTGGATGCTCCATTACAACGAAGCAGGTGCGCCAGCTGGGCTGTAGGCTCCCGCGGGGGTGATGGGTGGGCAGCGCTGTGTCTGGGAGAAGTGTCTTGGACCGTGAATCAACCCTGAGGGGCTGTCAGTTCTCCATCTGCCATTCTCCTGGAACCCATTTTAGGAAGGATGGATGGGTTCATGAAAGAAAAGTAATTACTTTTCTGAATTAAAAAAAAGATTAATAAAACAGAGGAGCTGGCAGAACAGAGATGAAGACGACTGTCCTAAAATGTGGAAACTGCATATTTTGTAGTTAGATCTCCCTAAAGGGCTCCAGCTAACATTCTGACTCCCTCAGCTGGAGTCCCACACACTTTGATTCATCTCATAAATTGGCAGCCTGGAACCTTGACCTTTAAGAAAGCGGCTGGTTCTCTGGACACTTCCCTGCCTGCTCGGAGCTGTGAGCACAGCGACTCCAGACCCCGTATCAGTGGGTGTGGATGTGACAGCCTTGGAATGTGTCTTTGCACAGACTTGACGCCTTCTCTGGTGGTGGAATGAGGCGAATTTCTTGCTTAAGCCCCACTTATCATCAATGTTGTTCTGATTTGGTGCTTAATTTTGAGACAGAGGAGTAATACGTGCTTCTTTGTTTACTTTTGGCAGCTTTATTGAGATACAATTTATATATCATAATATTTATTTCTTTTAAGTAGACAAGCCAATGATTTCTAGTCAGTTTAAGACTTGAGCACCAGTGCAGCTGTCACCACAGTCCAGTTTTTAGAACATTTCAGTCATCCCTGCAGGATTCCTTGCCATCGCGCCCCAGCCCCCGGAGCTGCTGGCCTGCTTTCTCTCTTTCTCTCTCCATACACTTGTCTCTTCTGGACATTTCATGAAAGCGAAATCATGTAAGATGCATCCTTCGGCTTCTTTCACTTACAGTTGACCCGTGTGGTGGCACGTCTCTCTCTTTTTACTGCAGAACAGTACCCGTTTGTGTGGTCAGAAGGGCAGTCAGTCCAGGGACCAGTTGCTGAACTTTTGTATTGTGTTCCGTTTTTGACTTTTGTGAGTAATACTGCTATGAGCGTTGACGTGCAGATCTTTATGTGGACGTATGTTTCTCTTTCTCTAGGGTAGATTGCTAGAAGTAGAGTTATTGAACCTCACGGTGAGCTTGTATTCAATCGGATAACTGCCAAGCTTCCCCCAGCAGCTTTGCCCGCTCACCCTCCCACCAGCCGTGTTGGCGAGGATTCCAGTTTCTCCACAGCCTTGCTAACACTTGTTATTATCTGTCTGTCTTTGCACAGCTGTGCCGATGGGTATGAAGTGGTATCTCATTGTGTTTATAACTTGCATTTCCCTGATGACTAATGATGTTCACACAGTTATTGGCCATTCTCACAATTTCTTTGGTGAATGTCTGTTCAGATCTTCTCTTCACTTAAAAAGATGATTGTTTGTTTTATTATTGAGTTATATACGTCCTTTATATATTCTAGATACAAGTTTGTTATTGTATGTACGATTGGCAAATAATTTGCAACCTGTCTGGGACTTATCTTTTCATTTTCATAGGGCATCTTCCGAAGCACAAAAGTTTTAAATTTAATGAAGTCAAATTTATATCCGTTGGGAGGAGGGTATAGCTCAAGTGGTAGAGCACATGCTTAGCATGCACAAGGTCTTCGGTTCAATCCCCAGTACCTCCTCTAGACATAAATAAATAAACCTAGTTATCTTCCCCTGCCCCCAAAATAATAATAATTAATTAATTAAAAAATTTTTTATCCTTTTTTTAGTATAGATTGTGCTTTTGGTGTCTAAGAACTCTTTGCCTAATTAAAGGTCATGAAGATTTTCTTCTGTCTTTTCTTTGAGAAATGTTATAGTTCTAGCATACACTTCTTTTTTTTGCAGTTTTTTTGCAGTGCCGTTTTATACTTCTTTTCCTATATTCAAAAATGTTTTCTTTGATGCTGCTGTGATAGGCCTTGTTTTGTGAATTTAGTTTTTAAGTTTTTATTGATAGTTTATAGAAACACTGCTGGTTATTATATGGATTTTTTTTTAATCTTGTCTCCTTGTGGAATTCTTTAATTAAGCTAGTAAGGGTGTATGCGTGTATTTATAATTTTCTAGCAGGGAAGGGTATATATAGCTCAGTGGTAGAGCGTGTGCTTATACATGAGGTCCTGGGTTCAATCTCCAAGTACCTCCATTAAAAAGTTTTTTTAAAATGCATAAACCTAATTACCTACCCCCACCACCAAAAAAAAAAAAAAAGGAAACAAATTTAAATTGAAATTTTTGTCTACATTTTGAAAAAGACAGCTTTACTTCTTCCTTTTCATTCTGGTTGCCTTTACTTTCTCTTACCTGATTTCACTGCTAGAACCTCCAGTACAGTGATGAATAGACGAGGTAAGAGGAGATGCCTTCTTCCGACTTGAGGTCTAACACATCACATCTCCCAGCAGTCAGCGTGGGGATCGCTGTAGGCTACTGTAGATGCACTTTATCAGTTTGAGCTTTTATCATGAAAAGATACTGGATTTTGTCAGATGCTTTTTCTGTGTCTGTGAGACGACTGCGTGGTTTTTATCCCTTATTCTGTTAATATGGTGTATTACACTGATTTTCAGACACTGATCAACCTTGTGTTCCTGAGTTGGAACCCACTGGATCATGTTGTGTAATCACGTCTTCAAGCTGCTGGACCCAGCTTGCTAATTTGTGCTGAGAATCACTGTCTGTATTAATGAGGGATGTTGAACACAATTTTCTTTGTCTGGCTTTGATGTTAGTGTTATTATGTGCTCATAAATGTGGACAGAGCTAGGTTCCTCTCTAGTCTCTCCTGACGGTGCATGAAGCCTTCAGACTGCCCAGAACATGTGGGGTCTTATCAGCACCAACTGAGGCAGTTTCTGGATGTCCCCGTTCAGTTTCTGGCTAGTCTTCTTAGTTGTTGTTTGTCCCATCTGTATCTCAGCCTGGATGGAGCTGGCTCCAAAATTGGCCTTCCCTTTGTCTGCCCAGGAGCAGTCAGCCCCTCGGCAGGAAGCTGCTAGTTTTTCAACTGTCCCCCTCCTGGTACCCAGCAGCCCACCGACTCCCACTGTTCTGACCCAAGGCCCAGAAGTGTTTCTTAAATGAGCGCTTCTGGGTCTCGGGTGTGCCTTTAGCCTAGTCCCAGAGTTGCTTTTGACAATTTTGTCCCATTTTATTGTTTTCTGGGGAGAGGATTTGCTAGGCTCTTCACTCCATGATTCTGGAAGTCACGCATCTGGTGTTCAGTTTTGTTTTGTTTTGTTTTTTTTAATGGTGGTAAAATGCACATCACCAAAAATGTCCATTTTAAAGTGAACAATTCAGTGCTGTTAATACATTCACGTTGTCACTATCTAGTCCCAAAACTTTCATCATCTCAGACAGAAATTCTGTACCCAACAGACAGTTACTAGTTCTGCCCTCCTGCCCAGCCTGTAGTCACCTCTGCTCCACTTTCTGTCTCTCTGCATGTGCCTGTTCTAAGTACCTCATCCAACGGGAAACATCTGTTTGTCTTTTTGTGACTGGCTGGTTTCACTAAGCATAATGTCCTCAAGGTTCATCCATGTGTTGCCGTGTGGCCAAATTTCATTCCTTTTGATGGGTGAATGATGATCCGTCGTGTGGATGGGTCACGTTCTGTTTATCGTTTCTTCTACTGTTGGACACTTGGGTTGTTTCCACCTTTTAGCTGTTGTGAGCAGTGCTGCCATGAACAGTCATGTGCTAGTAACTATTTGAGTGCCTGCTTTCAATTATTTGGGTTATTTACCCAAAGAATGGAGTTGCTGGGTCCTCCACTAATTCTATTTTTAACTTTTTGAGAAACTGCTGGAGTGGTTTCCACAGTGGCTGCACCATTTTATGTTCCCAGTGTTAAATAAAGCACAAGGGTTCCAGTTTCTCCAATCCTTGTTTTCTGTTTGTTTTTTTAAATAACAGTCATCCTAACAAGTATGAAATGGTAGCTCATTATTGTGGTTTTGATTTGCATTTCCCTAGTTACTGGTGATGTTGAGCATCTTTTCATGTGCTTGTGGACTAGTTGTGCATCTTCTTTGGAGAAATGTCCATCCAAGTCTTCTGCCCACCTGTGCTTTTATCTTTTCATACTCTTGATGGTATCTTTTGATGAAGTCCAGTTTATCTGTTTTTTTCTTTTGTTACCTGTGCTTTTGGTGTCATATCTAAGAAATCTTTACCCAAACCAATGTCAGGAAGATTTTTTTCTCTATATTTTCGTTTTCTTCTAAGAGTTTTGTAGGTTAGCTCTTAAATTTAGGTCAGTGATCCATTTTAGTTCATTTTTATATATGGATTGACGTAAGGGCCCCATTTCAACTTCTCGGTGTCTGATTTTAAAGCATGGAGTTTATCATTTGAGTCCTTGACTGAAAAGAAGGAGCAGCCTCCGAGAGTGTAGACATGTGGACTCCAGATACCAAAACGATCAGGGACGGGCTTGTTCCTGAACAGGTGTTCAGAACACCCGTTCATGATGCCCAGGTGTCCCTGGCCTCTGACGCTCGCCCACCATGTCATGAATCATTGCTGCTGCTCGGGAGAGGTGTGGGGTCGCCAGCCTGAGAGGGAGCGGCGCTGCCCCTGCAGTCTCCGCCCAGGACAGGCTTGAACTAGGGCACGTCGGGCCGGCCCGGCCTGGGGAACATAGCCCGTGGTTTTCTTTGCAGTCGCCTATGACTTTCTGGCCACAGAAGACGTAAACAAGGACAGGATCCAAGACATTCTCTTTCTTTATAAAAACATCAACAGCAGCAACAATTTCAGCCAGTCCTGTGCTGATGAAGGTAATTTTGTTTTTATTTGAAAAAGGAAGAACTCCTTGGTGGAGGAGGAATCCTCACCCTCTGGCAATGTTTGGGGGAAGCAGTTGGTGGGATTTCTGGAAACTACCATCACCCCCCCCCCAGGACTAGAAAGTGACCAGGAGGCAGGCTCTGGTCCCCACGCCCTGCTTCCCTGTGTGGTTGCTAACCCTGCGGGGTCAGCACTAGGACCCCCGGGATGAAGGGTTCCAGCCCGGGTGGCAGGGCTGCACGCACAGCCCCACAGAGCCGGGTCTCTCCCTCCAGGCTTTTCCTCCCCCTGCACCTTTGTGGCCGCTGTGTCGGGGGCCAATGGCACCATACTGTGGGAGAGGCCCGCAGCCCAGGACAGGGCCCTCGTGGAGTGCGCCGTCCCCCAGCCCAGGGACAGCGGGGCGTCTTCTGCCTGCGTCCTGCTCGGCAGACTGGGCTCTTTCCTCGCGGTGGACTTGTTCACAGGTAGGCTGTCCTCCCTGTAGCCACCCTGGGCCTCCACACACAGGAGGCTCCGGGAGGCTCAGCCAGGCTCTCCAATGGTGCAGCTAGAGAGGAAGGAAGGCTGAGGGGGCCAGGGAGGAACACCCCGTGAGGAGTCCCACGTGGCACATAGGCCACCGTCACCTCCAGTTTCAGTCTTACCCACGGTGGGAGCGGTGAGGAGGGGCTGGTGGAGGCACCTCCTGTGGGAGGGGGTCTGGGCCGGTTGTGCTCCAGCCCTGAGGCCGTGCGGCTTTGGGCCTTAACCTGACAGGCCCTCACGCTTTTCCAAGGCCCTAAGGAATTCTGTGCCTTGATGCTGGATTTTTCCCTTGTAAGTTGTGATTTTAAGGATATGGAGGAAAATAAAGAGCAAGCTGGAAATATTTTAGGAAGAGTCAGTCTAAAAGCGGGTGTGGACCAGGTTGTATCTGGGTAAGACGTGGTCACATCAGAATCTGCAGTCCCTGAGTCCAGCCACCTTCATTCTCCTCCTGTGTGTGGGGCAGAGGGTCCACCTGTGACGCTGGTGGGCGGTGGCGAGGCCAGGCCTGGTCCGTCCATGGGGGAGGATCCACCTTGGTCCTAAGACATTTTAGTGCCAAACACTGGAAAACACACAACAAGAAAGGGGGTGCTATGCAGGCCCCAGACGTGATGCTGCCGACATGTGGCTGTGGGCGCCAGCCTGTCTTCACACACGCGTTTGTATTGCAGCACCAGCGCACATGACACACTTGAGTGTGAGGCTGTCGTGGAAGGGGTTGGAGCTGACACTCGGTGGCCCTGTGCTTGGTTGTAGGGGAAACCCTGTGGAACCATCCCAGCCACTTTGGAGGGAGTGTGTCCGTCCTGAGTCCTCTGCTGCAGGTGCCCGACATTGATGCCGACGGGGCCCCAGACCTGCTGGTCCTCACCCGGGAAGAGAGGCAGGTACGGCCTCCTCTACCGTGCACTCCCCTGGCGGAATTAGGGTCTGACCACCTGTCAGGGGCCTTGACCTGGGTGCTCGGGCGCCTGCCAACCCAGCACGCTGGGGTGGCTCTGTCCTGTCGGGCACTTCCAGATGCAGCTCTGAGGACCTTGAGGGCCACCCCATGTCTCCCAGGTGGCTGAGCACAGACATCAGACATGCTTAAATCAAAGCAGTCTTTCCTCGTACTGGGAGAACCTTGACCCTCTTCTCTTTGTGCTGCAGATTAGTGGCTACATCTATTCAGGCAGCACCGGGCAGCAGGTTGGCCACCCAGGCAGCCTGGGTGTGGATGGTGCCAGCGGATCCGTCCTCCACGTCACCAGGGCGGGCGCTCACTACGTCCTCCTCCCCTGCGGTACGTGTTGTCTGCTGCTCCCAGGACCGCCTCCCTCATGGGCCCTGCTGATCTCAGATCAGCTCCGGACCCTGAGAGGATACAGGTTGTGAGGGCTGTGGGCTCCTGCTGTTGTTCCAGGCTCGTGTCTTGGGGACAGAGTTGCTGGGCACCTACGGTGACTTGAGTTCTTCTATGTGTTGATAGCAAACTCACTCTGTGGCTGCTCGGTGAAGGGCCTCTATGAGAAGGTGACTGGGAAGGCCAGCGCACTCAGGAGGGACCCCTTCTGGGAGGACATGCTCAACGCCACCTCTCACAGGCTGCATCCACACAGGTGGGTGGGGTCCCCAGGTGGGCCCAGGGCCTTGTGTTGGGTGTCGTGAGGTCATCCTGGGCTCAGGCTCGGGAAACCAGCCAGCAGAAACCAGATCAAGACCAGGGAGAAGACAGGTCCCCCCCTGGGTTCACTGGTCCCTACCTCTGGTGAGGGTCTTGTTTTAAAGTCTCACATGAGAGAAGAAACGGGGGGCTGAGCCCAGAGGTGGTGTTTGGAGGGTCCCACCTCCCACCCCCAGTCTGAGTCCCGTCCTTCCTGCCTGTGTAGCTCTGGAGCCGTCCGCTACCTGATGCACGTGCCAGGGAAAGCAGGCAAGGACCTGCTTCTTGTGAGTTCAGAGGCCTGCGTGCTGCTGGATGGGCAGGATATGACACCTAGGTGGACCTTCAGCCTGGCCTGGGTCCTGAGGTATGGGGTCCTACTCCAGGTAGCTGGGCAACTCTGGGGATGAGGCTTGTGTGCTTCTGCAGAGGCCTCTGGCCTGTCACCTGGGGCCACTTTGCATGGGATAAAGGTGGAGGGGAGGTGGTGAGACCCCTCGCCCCCCAGTGTCAGCTTTCCACTCAGCACCCTGGTGTGGCTGGGCCACCCCAGCCCTGTCCAGGTGTGGCAAGGAAAAGACAGTGGGGTCCCTGTCCCAGTGTCTCCTGACAGAGTTCCTGTGTGGTGTGAGTCCACCGTCTGCTCTCCTTCCAGAAAACCCATCCTCGGCCACTACAAACCCGACACGCCGGCCCTGGTCATCGAGAACGGGACTGGCGCTGACAGACAGGTCGGTGGCATTCCCTCCTGAGCCTCACCTTTGCTTATAGCTGAGGAAAGTGGGTCTACGTGGCAGGCAGGGCTGTGGCCGGGAGGCTGAGCTGGGGCGAGAGGCCTGGGTGAGTCACCTTCAGGGACGTGACCCCCCCATCATGGCTCTCCCTCCCCAGATCCTGCTCCTGGACCTGGGCTCAGGGGCCATCCTGTGGAGCCAGGCCCTCCCGGGCCTCCATGGGGACCCACCGGCCGCCAGCCTGCCGACCGCAGACCACCGTTCCGCCTTCTTCTTCTGGGGCCTCCAGGAGCTGGAGGATGCCAACCACACGGTACCGGTGGGAGGTGCCATGCTCAGGGGCTGGGGCGGGCAAGCTCAGGTAGCAGACTCCGTGGAGAGTGGGCAGGACAAGGTAGTCTAAGCCAACAGAAGGGGGCCTGGGCTGCAGGGGATGCCAGGGCAACCTGGGCAGAAGTGGTGGGGCACAGGGTTCCAGCTGGACAACACCTGAGAAGGGTCAGGGTCAGGTGGAGTGTGGATGGGCGGACAGTGGGTACAGAGTTGTGGGACCCCAGGTGGGGACCTGGGTGGACACAGCTTCAGGCATGGTGATTGGCAGGAGTGCCCCTCAGGACTAAGTACAGCACCCCACCTCCCGCCACAAGCCAGGGACACGTGGTTTCTCAGCCTGGTCAGCCTTACGCCTGTTGCTGCTGTCTCCCCAGGAGCCAGGGGCTGCCCCGCACCACCTGTACATGTTCCACCCCACACTGCCTGGCGTGCTGCTGGAGCTGACCAACATCTCCGCCAACATCGTCGCCTTCCAGGGTGAGTGGGGCCTCGGGGTAGACCTGGGCTCCACCCGCCACAGGCAGTCTGCCCTGGCCAGTCCTGGGACCTGACATTTATGTTCCCACAGTGGTTTTGCTAGAGCCAAGCCGCCACGCTGCCTGCATCCTCCTGACAGGCCCCACAAACCCAGATGTGCCTGGCCGGGTCTCCATGACCAAACACAAGGTGCGGGATCTCATACCGAGCAGTAGGGTGGTCCACCTGGCCAGGGGTGGGCCCGACAGTGACCAGGCCATCAGGGACCGGTTCTCCCGCCTGCGGTATCGGAGCGAGACCTAGATGTGCAGCGGAGGAGAAGCTCCAGCTCCTGAAATTAAACGTCCTGGGAAGTCGGCCCTCCCTCACTTGTCTGCACGCTGACTTCTGACCTGGTGACACGCCCCATGGGATCCTCGTCACCCCAGGGACACACCTGGGCCTCTCCCGCCAGCACACTCAGTCCTCACTCTTGTCCCCCACTGGGGTCACACACAAGGCCCACTACCTTCCCTATGGTCTCCCTAGGCAGAGCCCATGTCTGGAGCAGCTCACCCTTCCTCCTCCACACCTGGCCAGAGAGCCACAGCCATGGGAACAGCCCAGGCCCCATCTGCAGGAAAGTCCCCTCGCCTTCTCTGCACCATCTCTCTGGGAACATGAGCTCAGAGGGTGGTGGACCCCGAGTTCCAGCCCTCAGCCTGGGGCCTAGGAGGATGTGGTTGGTGGGGCTGCGTGGAGCTGTGCATGTCCTGTGCACCCCCTGGATACACTGGAGCTGTCTGTCCCTTGGGGTGTGGCCAGCGCCCCCCCCCCCCGGTGCTTGGACGCCCCTGCAGCTGGTGTCACTTGATATAAGACTCACCTCTGTGCCTTGTTCACTCCAGACCTGCCTGGTGCTCTGTGCGGCTCAGCCAGGCCCAGACAGAAAAAGCAGTCTGAGGACCCTGGGTGCCTCGGAAAGAAATCAGAATAAACACTGGTTTTGCACTGTCTGGAAAGCCCTGTATGTGCTGTGTCTGTTTGCTGGATCAGTGGGAAAGGCTGCAGGGGAGGTGAGCCCCCTACCTACACCTGCCTGATCAGAGACAGAGGTGTCCCACTTGGCGTCCAGGTGCATCTCAGGCTTGAGGACCCCGCCCTGCTTACCTGCAGCAAGCAAGGGACTCAGCCTATGGATGTGGGCGTGCTCCCACCTGGGACAGGCAGGGGGTCCCTCCAGCACCCCTGCATCCTTTAAGGGCTGAGCTCTGGCAGCCACTAAAGCCCAGGCAGGGGACTTAAGTGAGACCCAGGTTTGGGTAGCAAAGTGATGAGGGCCATTGTGGAGAATCTTGCAGGAATCTCCTGTGGGCATTTAATATATGCCAAGCCTGCTTCCAGAACCAAGTTCATTTCTCCATGTAAAGGCCTGGGAGGCAGTGAGGTTCAACCTGAGGTTGAAGGGCTGGGTGCCCTCCTCCCCAAGAGTGGGTCCCTTTTGTTCCTCTGAGAGGCCAGCCAGCCCACGTGGCCTCAGATGACAGAACTGCAGGGTAGAGTCCCTGAAATTAAAATAACCTGGGGGCTTGAGCAGTGTCCCACGGCCTTCCAGGGTCCCTCCCAACCCACAGCAGTGGACGCAGGAGCCAGCTCTGGGCAGGGACCAGCCTGCAGGTCCTGGGATGATGAGCAGGAGTTAAAGGTCGGGGCCTGGGAGACACCCTCACTGGTGCACCCTGGATTTGTAGATAAAGCAGCTGTGCCCACAGTCACTCTGGGGGCCTTGGGGGTTCTGGTTGCTGTGTTCTCTGTACCTCTGACGCCTTAGGGCACAGCTGGCCCAGGAGACACTGGGTTCAACACCAGGACAACTCCCTGGACTCAGTGTGCTTATTTCCTCCTTGTGCCACCAGAGCATGGACAGTGTCCCCTGCTGTCTCCCCCAAAGCCCAAAACGCAAGTCTGCAGCCTGAGGGCTGTGGCCCCCACCACTGCCTTTGACACATGAACTCCCCATTGTCCTTCACCACCTCCCTCACCGGTGCATGCCTCACCCACACACCATGCTTTACACGCCATGTGCACACACCACACATGTACACCCGCCAACCACACACACACACACACACCACAGGTACGCACACACCCACCATGATTTGGACCACAGCCGGTCAGGCTCAGACTGAGAATCCGAGGGTCTTTTATTTCTGTGCCAGGAGCGGGAGGGTGTGACCAGCCCTGAGGGAGGGGTGTCTGGCTGCACCCCCAAAGGAGCTTTCACCTATCACCCAGAGTCTCGGGGAGGGGGCCTTCTGAGCAAGGACCACTGGCATCTTTCCCCAAAAGGCTCTACTGCCCCTACTGTGAACCAGGACCGGTTGTTGGAGGGGTGACAGGGCTGGAACCATTTCTGTCCAACAGGGTGGCAAAGCTGTGGCCTCTGGGAGACCACAGAAGAGGAAGGCTGGTGCGGCCTGGTGGGAGTGGCACAACCCCCTGCACTTTCATGCCCCCTGCTGGTGACCACCAGACTGTGCCTCTTACTCTGAGTGTCAGTTCCAAAGGTGGGGCTGGGTGCCAGCAAGGAATGCCAGGCCTCTGCCAACTCAGTCCAGGGCCCCCCTGCCTTGTGGGGATCAGCCCATAGACCAGACCCTTCTGGAAGGAGGGTGTGACAAGGGAAAACGAGGATCCCTGGAGATGGCATCCTCCCCCACTTCCTCCCCACAAGGCTGGGCCCTCTGGGCAAGAGGGGACCTTGTGCTGCGGGTCTCAGCAGCTGTCAGGACCCTGGGCAAGAGGAGGGTGACAAGGGCATGATGGCCACCTCCTCCCACTCAGGCCCACCTAGGTCTCCCCATCACCACCCCCAGGGCTACCGGCAGCAGCCTCAGGCTCCCCAGAGGTGGAGGTGGGAAGGAGAGCAAGGCTGGGGCTGGAATGCCGCGGCTTCCACATGAATGGGAACACCCTGTGGGCGAGAAGGGGCCTGAGCATGGGGCAGCCGTCTGCGTCCTGCCCGCCTGCCCGGGGACACCGCCTAGCTCACCGGCGCTTCGTCTCCAGGGGGACCACAGCCTCCGCCAGCAGGTCTTTGTACAGGTCCGACTTCAGGAACCTCGGGTACGAGTCCTGCAAGAGATGACATCCAGCCCTGACCCCTTCCACCTCCTGGTCTCAGCCAGCACTGCAGGGGCCTCCTCTAGGCCCAGAGCCCCTGGTGGATGGGGCCAGACCAGCCCCCCGATACCTGCCCAGGCCAAGTCAGACTCAGGGAGACCCAGCCCCAATCCAGGCAAGAGCCTGGTGCCCAAGTGCAGAGGAGCAAACTAGGGTCCCTCCAGCTGGGGGATCCCGGAGCCGCAACAGGAAACAGGCGTCCCTGGTTCTCCGCATCCCTCGTGGAGTGAGGGCAAGGGCGCAGGGAGGAATAAAAACAGCAGCACAAGACTCAGTAAAGAGGGACAGGAGTCTCTAAGCCCAACTGCTTGTATTATAAAAAGAACAATAAACATTCATTTTAAATTGTTAACTTCAGCTGGAGGGGCAGGAATACCAGCTAGATTTAGTCGAATGTACTTTGCTTTGTAGACTGGATTTTGAAATTGTATAGATATTTTACCTAATTATGAAATAAATAAGGAATCCTCAACACGGAAAGTGAAGCTGGGCGACCAATGGGTGACGCCACCCCAACCACGTGACAGGGTGTCCGAGGGCGTTCGGAGGGATATGGATAAAAGACCAGAAAAAGAAAAAAGTAATCGATTTTCAGCAACTGAATTGTGAACTGTAATGTGCTGTTCAGCTGAGCTACTGAGTAAATCTTGAGAAAAGGCATGTGAGTAGTGTCGGCATTGTTGAAAACCCAGATTTTCAGTAGGGGAGTGGGAGAGAGACACGAGGTCAAAGAGGTTAAGGAGACTCTGTAATCCTGAATTTGAGTTACAAGTATCAGTATGAACTCCTGGTGTGTGTTTTCTTACTGTACAAGAACCATACCACAATAAAGTTGTTAGAAAAAAAAACAAACACGTACAGCCTAGAAATAAACTCACAAACTTTTGGCCAACTAATCTTTGACAAAGGAGGCAAGAATATACAATGGAGTAAAGACAGTCTCTTCAGCAAATGATGTTGGGTTAATTGGACAGCTGCATGTAAATCAATGAAGTTAGCATACTCCCTCACTCCATATACAAAACTAAACTCAGAATGGCTTAGAGACTTAAACATCAGACAAGATACCATGAACCTCTTAGAAGAAAACATAGGCAAAACACTATCTGACATAAATCTTAGCAATGTTCTTCTAGGGCAATCTACCCAGGCAATAGAAATAAAAGCAAAAATAAACAAATGGGACCTAATTAAACTTATAAGCTTTTGCAGAGCAAAGGAAACTATAAGCAAAACAAAAAGATAACCTACAGAATGGGAGAAAATATTTGCAAAAGACGAGACTGACAAGGGCTTAATTTCCAGAATATATAAATAGCGCATACAACTTAATAAGAAAAAAACAAACCCAGTCCAAAAATGGGCAGAATACCTAAACAAGCAATTCTCCAATGAAGACATACAAATGGCCAATAGGCACATGAAAAAATGCTCAATATCGCTCGCTAACTATCAGAGAAATGCAAATCAAAAGTACAATGGGGTATCACCTCACATCAGTCAGAATGGGCATCATTAAAAAGCCCACGAATGATAAATGCTGGAGAGGGTGTGGAGAAAAGGGAACCCTCCTACACTGTTGGTGGGAATGTAGTTTGGTGCAGCCATTATGGAAAACAGTATGGAGATTCCTCAAAAGACTAAAAATAGACTTACCACATGATCCAGTAATCCCACTCCTGGGCATATATCTAGAGGGAACCTTAGTTTAAAAAGATATATGCGCCCCAATGTTCATAGCAGCACTATATACAATAGCCAAGACATGGAAACAACCTAAATGTCCATCGACAGATGACTGGATAAAGAAAATGTGTTACATATATATACAATGGAATACTACTCAGCCATAAAAATAATTGCCATTTGCAGCAACATGGATGGACCTGGAGATTGTCATTCTAAGTGAAGTAAGCCAGAAAGAGAAAGAAAAATACCATATGATAACACTTATAGGTGAAATCTAAAGAAAAAAGACAAACTCATTTACAAAACAGAGACAGACTCACAGACATAGAAAACAAATTTATGGTCACCAGTGGGGAAGAGGGTGGGAAGGTATAAATTGGGAGTTTGAGATTTGCAGATACTAACTAATATTTACAAAATAGATAAACAATAAATTCACATTGTATAGCACAGGGAACTATATTCAAAATCTTGTAGTAACCTATGGTGAAAAAGAATATGAAAATGAATACACATATGTTCGTGTATGACTGAAGCATTTTGCTGTACACCAGAAACTTGATACAACATTGTAAACTGACTATACTTCAATTAAAACAACAACAACAATGTATTTCTTGATTCTGTCCACTCAAAGGCCTGAAACCATGACTAGCCCCAGCATAATGAACAGGTCTGGTGTGCAGGTCAAGACTTTTGAACCCCATCCCTGAGGCAGGACCAAGTTTGCCATGGAAATGGCTGACTCCAGGTCTGGGGCAGGATAGCCCTTTAGAAAGCAAGGAAGCACAAGGATTTCGGGGACACGTCACAGGACTCAAAAACAACCAGCCTGATATGGGGACTTCTGGACATCCTGCGGTAACAACTGAAAGGGATTCAAACCCATCAAATATGGTGAAAATGTGAGTTTATGATGGTATTAAAAACATCCCAACTTCACTGACCACCCTGGGCAGATACTAGGGTCCAACTCCTTATTTTGTAAAGTGGTAATTAAAGAAGAAATCAATCCTTGATTCCGTCTTTCCTATATGATGGTACTACTGGGCTAGCAAAGAGGGGAGGCAGCCTAAACAAATAGGCGGTGATGGGTTAAAACATCCCAAACCTTAATGAGATCATGAATCCAAGCAAGACTGCCAAGGCCGATTTCCTGAGCAGAGAACACACCAAGCACCACCTCAGAAGTAAATATTCTTGACAAAACCAAACAACAACAAAACTGAGGACAAATCTGATCAAAGAACAAGGTGCCTCTAGAAGATGCAAAAAGCAGGGAACGGATTCTCTCCCCTAGAGCCTCCAGAAGGAACCATCCCTGCTGTCACCCTGGTCTTACCTCCATGAGACCCCTGTTAGACTTCTGACCACAACCATGAGAGAAGAAATTTGTGTTGCTTGAAGCCACCAGGTCTGCTGTGTTGGTTACAGCAACAGCAGGAAACTAATTCAGGGTCAGGTGGGCAAGGCTGGACCCTGACTGGCTACTAGAAGGTTGAGTAAATACTGTTTGTGTTTCAGGTGTGATGCTGGCCTCTGCGGCCACGCTGAAGAGAGCAGGTGGTCCAGGAGGTCCGTGGAGGGACCTCTTGCGATGGCATTAATGTCCCCAGGAGGGGCCACGGGCAGGATGGACCATGAGTCTGGACAGGCCCTGAGTTGACCGTTTTTGAAGGCAGCCCGTAGGTACGTGGGGATTCGTGTTACACTACCTGTGTTCATGTCTGAACTTTTCCACAAGAACACTTTTTACAATCATAGCTGGACAAGCCCTTTAGCCCTTCAGAGCCTGAGGGGCATGAGTGCCACCTGACCCCAGCTCAAGGGGGTGATGGGGACCCAACCTTCTTCATCAGCATATAGATGTGCAGCTGGGCGTCGTCCAGCACGTGGCGGTGGGGCCGACCCAGACCCTCCAGGGTTCGCTCCATCGTCCGGCTGTCAATGTTGACCCAGCGGGCAGCGCCAGGGGCCAGGAACTGCCTGGCTTGGGGAAGGGGACCCTGGGTGGGTCTATGCTCTTCAGGCCTGCCCCCCCCCCCGCCCACCGGCTGGCACCCAGCCCTCAGCACTCACTGGTACACGGCATCTACCAGGGCGGGGACCTGGGCCTGCCCTCCGTGGCGCAGCTCCTCACAGGCCTCCCAGAAGCTGAGGTTCTCGGCTAGGGGTCCGGGCATCAGATCAGGCACACCCAGGGCTGGTGGAAACTCAGGAGGGGTGCCCAGGCAGCAGCCTCTTTGATGGGGGGCCAGGAGCAGGGGAGGGGGGCTTCTCACCACTGAACTCTGTCTGGAGAAAGTCCATGAAATGTGCCCGTCCCACAGGGTCCTCCAAGAGCTCCCGGAAGCTGAAGGCCCACTGCTCCACCCGGAGCTTCGTGGGCACAGCCACGCTGCGGGGACGGCAGCAGAGTCAGTAGCACAAGGAAGATGGGGGGCGGCTGCACACCTGCAAGCTCCCAGCCTGCCCCGGCTCACCTGGGTGCATTCATGGCCCAGTAGGTGTCATCGTCGGTGACCCAGGGGTTGCTGGGCAGGCACCCTGACAGGAGGGGGTCGTGTGGCCCACGCTGGCTGCTGAACTTCAGGTACCTGGGGGTGGGGGATGGTGCCGGGGCCAGTGCAGGGGCTGTGGGGACGAGGCACTGGAGGCAGGGTCTGGGCTCTGGGCTGGGGGTCTCCAGCCACCACCCCCATCCCACTCACGCCTCGAGGCAGACAGAGGACTTCACCCGGGTCCTGCCCAGTGCCTTCCGACAGCACTCAATCTGGAACAGGAGACCTGTGAGGTGGAGCCTGGGCTGGGAGCCACCAGCCCACCCCCCAACTCCCACCTCCCCAGCGCCCCCACACACCCCCAGCCACCTACCTCCCGCTTATAGAAATCCACCGTCTTGGTCTGGAAAGGTCAGGGTGGGCTGCAGTTAGAAGGCAGGCCCTTCTGGGGACTGACATCCCACCCCAGGCTGCAGAGACCGGCTCAAGCCCCTGCCCCGCCTCTAATGGAGGGGTCTGACTTTCCAGGAAGCTTCTTGGGGCCTGGAGTCTGGATGTTTTGGGGAACTCACCGAGCCCTCAGATGCTCAAAGTTGCCCTGAGTTTCCCCAACTGTCACTATTTCATATTTTCAAATGTATTTAAACTGTTTTTCGAAACAACTTATATTTGAGGAATGCTGCTTGGAGGGGGTTGGGTTGCACTGGTGCCCCAGGTGTGACTCATTGTGTTCAGAGCTCAGAGCCCGGACTCCTCCTCAGGCCAGCGAAGGAGCTACCTCCGGGCCTGCACAGCCACACCAGGCAAGCCAGAGGGGAAGGCAGACAGCACCCTTGGGTCACCTGTGACTACCATCTTTTGGTCTATTTCTGCCCAACTTCACGGCGGGAATTATAAACCTATCATCGTGAACTACAATTCTAAAGTCAGGAAAATATTTTCACAGTAAGGCACTAGGTGAATCTGTTCTTTTGGGTTCCATAGGATGTGACAGAGGGCTCTGCTGTTACAAAGTCCGGACGTATGTCATGGTCCAGTTCCCTCCATCTCCGGGACCTCTGGAGGGAGAAGGCTCATTGGCCCAGGTCCCTCTGGCACAGCCCGCGGCCCTGCTCGCCGCGCTCCAAGTCCCCTCGGGCCCTGATGCTGCCTGGCCTGGGGGGAGACCTCCCACCCCTACTCTACCCCACAGGGTCCATTGTACTTACTTGCACCCAGGGCAGCAGGTGGGAGGTGAGGCAAGAGAGGGCGAGAGTTAGCAGGGGGCTGGGAGTGGGGTCCAGGGCTAGGGGAGAGTGAGGGGAAGAGAAGCAGGAGAACTGGAGTGACTGAATCATGTGATGTTCGGATGGACAAATGGACAGGCAGCCCCAAGTAGTACCCTCGGGGTGGAGTAGGGGCAGTGGGAGAGGGGTGGAGTGAGGGGAGTTCGGGAAGGATGTAGTGAGGGAGGTGGGGGGGGTGGAGTAGGTAGAGTTGTGGGTGGAGTGGGGTGATGGAGTTGGGGGCAGTGGGGGGGCAGGAGGGGTGAAGTGGGGGCAGTCAGAGCTGAAGTGAGGGATGAAGTGGGGGCTGTGGGGGGGATGAAGTGGGGGCAGTGGGAGGTGAAGTGGGAGATGGAGGGGTGCATGTGTGCAGGGGTGGGGAGTGGGCTGGGGGGTGTCCATGCAGGGTCCTCACCATCTGCACCTGTCTGGCAGTGCAGGAACCCCTCTCTGGACCTTGCTCCAGCACACTGGGGACCCCTGGCTGCAGAGGGAGATTAAATGAAGTGGGGGGCACAGCTCAGGCAGGCCACTGAGACCCCTCACCAGGGCTGTGTTTCTCCTCCATTAACCACACAAATGGAAGCCCTGTGCCCATGTCCCCCTCCAATGTGGAAACACGCTCTGAGGAACTCGGCCTCCTGCTCCTCCTCTCTGCCCATCCCCCTATGGCCACTTGCCCATCCTCGAGCCCACTTCCCAATCCTTCTCCAGCCCTCACTGCTTCCTCAAGTCTCCCCACTCTTCCTCTTCTCAGCCAAGCGCATCTCTCAGCTCCCAATTGCTCACCTGCTCACTGTACCCACCTATCCTGCCACAATGTCCCCAAACACAACTGCTGGCCTGGTCTTCTCCCTCCCCGCCCCCGGCCCCCTCCACAGGGACCCCTGGCCCACTCCACCCACCTAGCCCTGTGCCCTGCATGACCCTCAGGCAGAAGAGTCAGTCATTTTCCCAGAGACAACACCCACACTTGGTGAGGTACCGCCCATGGAAGGTTCCTCTCACTTTTTTTCATGGGCACCCCCCTCACCCTCTGCTTCCATTCATGGTCTGTGACTGCTCCCCCACCCAGTGCACACGTCCCTGTCTACTGGTCTCTCCACAGACCCACACAATAGGGGAACCTCAAACCACCTACCAGGCCCACGCATCTGGGGAAGGCTTGACCTCAGGCCAGCACCCCAAAAGCTCTTGGCCTGTGACCTCAGTCCCTTGTGCTGCAGCTAAGCCCAGTCCCCACTCCCCACCCCTCACTGGCCTTCAGGTGCCCGCATTCTGTTTCCTCAGACCCAGAGAGATAATGGTATGTCCTGGTCTATGGGTAGGGGGAGCTTAGGCCTGGACTGCTGACCTCTGGGTTCTGATGAACCAAAGAACAAGAAATTTTGCCAGGATCTCAAAAGATACATCCTTCCCCAGGGTCAGAAGGCAGGTCCTGAGTGAACACCTGAGGGAGACACACTGACCCTGCAAGGACTTCTCTGCTGTCCAAGAACCACCCTCCAACAAGAGGCTCACCGGGGGCCTGTTCACCAGCCAGTACGTCTGCTCCTGGCATGCGATGACCAGCCTGTCCCCCTTCCTGCGCTGCTTAGCTGCCCTAGGGGGTAGGCAGAGTTGGGGGGACACTGTATCCGTCAGAGCACCCCCCGTGCCAGGGCCTGGGCAGGCAGCCAAGCAAGGGTGTGAAGTTTCTGGCCCCAGGGCTGTGGTGCCTGGAAAGCCGGGAGGGGCCTGCCGAGCAGGGTGGGGTCTCACCGCAGCTGCTCTCTCGCCTGCATCACCACCAGGTCCCATGTGTGGTTGATCTTCCTGTGCAACTGGTCATAGTGGGCCTGAGGGTGGTTGAAGGTCTCCAGTGGGAAACTCTTGCCTACACCCAGCTCTGGGGGGTGTACCCCCACCTCCCCTCTGAGATCCCCTCTATAGGGTGTGTGTGCTTGTGCATCTGAATCAGCTTGGAGCCTGGGCTGTGTGCTCCACTAGTGGGGCTTGGGTTCCTCTGGCTGGACTCAGCCGGGGTGGCAGGGGAGGGGTGGTGGTATCCCACCTTTTCATGGTCAACCAGGGCCCCCTGCTTTCGGATGTTCTTCTTGGCCAGGTAGATGGCTGGAAGGACAGGGCACAGACTGCACCTGAGGCCTCACCCCTGAGGCCACCAGTCCTGGGAGTTTGTCCCTGGCTAGCCCACCCCTCCTCACTCACCATAGTCTAGCTCAGCGGCTGGCCACAGGGTGCTCATCCAGAAATAGGGCGTCTGGGTGCAGTGCAGGTACAAAGGTATCTGTGACCTTCTAGGCTTTCCCACCCAGGAGTTGTCCCTACCCTCTCAGCTCTCTTGGGAGACTGTGCTGGCTGAGGGCAGGGGATGGGGGTGGTGGGGAGGTGTGCTAATGGCCTGGAGGCTCATCTGAGCACCACCATTCCCTCCACCTGAACCGAAGCTCCACTTGATTCACTGACTCTGGGCTCCCTGCCCAGGCCCAGGATGTAGCTGCAGCCTCTGCTGAGGGGTGCAAACTGAGGGCAGGCCCCACCTGGTTCCCTGGTGTGGCCAGGCCGGGCAGGAAGGGGGCTCCATCATGAGTGAGCACACACACTGAGTTGCAGGCCCTTCTAGTCCAGGCCTTTGGCGGAGGGGGCAGTGGACCACCAGGCCTGTGGTGACATCTTGGATCCTGCTCCTGCCCCAGCTGCCCCTTCCAGGAGTCCCCACCAAGGAGTTGTCTGGTGGGAGGGTCCCACCTGCTCCCAGTTGAGCCTGACCTGGAACCTATAGGGTGTTTCATCCGGCCGGAGCAGGAGGCGACGGGGGTCTCGCAGTGGGTATAGGTAGCCATGCTGCACCAGGAGTGTGCCCAGGTGCAGGGCCTCTGGGGAGAAGTGGTGAATTCTCAACAGGGGAAACCAAGTCAGGTGCGCCCCCCTCGACGAGTCCCCTCCCTAGCTCACTGGGCTTGGCCCTAGCCCTAGGCATCAGCACAGGGACCCCAAGGCCAGGTGTGGGGGCGGGAAGTGCAGCTGGCTGACCCCTTACCATCCTCTGCGATGCAGTACTTTTGGATCAACCACTCCACGACGTCGTTGCCTGCAGAGCAGAGACTGGGGTGGGGGGAGGCCGAGGCAAGGCGGCACCCCCTCACCTCCCCCGGCGGGGCCTCACCAGTCACTGCGTGGGGAATGACGGTGATAAGCAGGCGCTGGCTCTGCATCTTCACGCCCTGGTCGGGGTCCTGCATACTCACTACCACCCGCTCCATCTGGGCAAAGGGAATGGAAGATCTGCCACGGCCGGCCTCCCCCGCCCTCAGATCCTCATTCCCTGGAACCGGCCGGGATGCCCCAGATCAGTGTGCTCGGAGGAGATTAAGGCGCACTGATGGTGGGATTTCAGGCCGCTGCTGACCGCAGAGGTGCAGGGCGGGGCGGAGGCGAGGGGCGACCCCAGCTCCGGGGTCTCCGCTGCCCCGCCCCGCTCATACAGTGCCATCGCCCCAGGCCCGCGTCCGCACTGGCGCGCTCGCGTAGCGTCCACACTCACGCGCATCCGCATCCACTGCCCTCCGGCCCCTTCCGGCCTCGAGGTCCAGGAAATGGGCAGGGGTGGGGCGGCGGGCGGGACCACCCGCACCCACCTTGCTCAGATGCGGCTTCTGCGCGCGGGGGTGCCCGCCGAGGGGCGCGGGGCCGGCAGCCATGGCAGAGGCAGGCAGGGTGGGGTTGCCCGCGCCGCTCCGCCCCGGCCGCAGCCCCGCCCCGCGCGAGTTAACCCTCAGCGGCCGCGGGGTCTGGGGACGCGTGGGCGCCATATCAGCCACACCGAGGAGGCTCCCCTCATGTCACGAGAAACCAAGGCCTGGCCCGCGGGGACTTGCCGGGGGCTTCGAGAGTGGCTTGGACCTACCATGACAGCGTGGGGGATGTGAGGGAATGGAGCTCAGCTGGAACGGGGGTGGGGGAGATGGGGTGAGAACTCAGGGAGAGGGCTCCGGGAGGGGAGGATCTCAGGGGAGGGGACTGGTGGGGAAGGTGGGCTGGGAAAGGGGACAACGGTTTAGGGTCGACTGTAACCCCTTCGCCATACCCACCTCATGTGGGCGCACATCCTGGATGCAGGCGAACAGCGGTGCAGGGGCTGCGGGGTCTGGGCGAGGGGTCTCACTGCCCTAGGAGTGTGTCCCTGAGATTGTGACACCGAGCATGACCTGTGTGGGTGCTACCAGGTTGGTGTAACACTGGGTGGCTGCACAGTTGTGCTGGGTGGGGGTCCTTCAGGCTTGGGGCAGGCAGCTCACTTCCCCTTAGCTGCACAGAGGCCTGGGGTGGGCAGGCAGTTGGGGATCACAACACTTGCCCCTCAAGATTTGTGGGTAGCCTCTGGGCTCAGGGCCCAGCCTGGCCACCCACACCCCCGTTGGTTGGGACCATTTTTAAGTGGTGCAGATAGGTCTATTTCTGCTTCTTGGAGATAGATTGCCCCTCCTTCCCTACCCCTTCCCGGGATGCTGGGGGCAGGGCAGAATGTTGGAATTGGCCTTTGGCCAGAGCCTCAGATATAGGATCTGAATCCATTTTCATTGCTGGCAAAGCCAGGTCCAGCATGAGGTGGGGCAGGGGTACTGGAGGGGGCTCCTACCCCTCCAGGGAACCATCCTCCCTTAGAGTCCAGTGACATCCTCTCACCCAGCCCCACCCACACGGGTGGCATCAGGCTGGCCTCAGGCCTGGCTGTCCTCTCTGGTTGGGTGGGTGTCTGGAGAGGTCGAAAGCCACCAGAGGCCAGAGCTGGCCTCATCTTGGGGCACATAGCTTCCCTGACAAACTCCCCCAACCCCAGGGAAGGAGCAGCAGAATGCAAAGGGCCTGGGCTTCCGCTGGGGAGACTTGCCTTGGAAAGATTGTGGACAGGTGGGGCTCCAAAGGGGATAGTGCCCCTGGGAGTCCAAGTGCCCCTACTACCCACAGCCTGCTGGCCTCCTTCTCAGATAGGGGCTCCTTTGGGCAAGGGCAGATCTGATCCTTGGGTGTTCTCAGAAATGGGGGGGCAAGAGGTGTAAGGAAGCAGGAGGATTCTGGCTGGTGTTCCCCCTCCCCCTCCACGCTGACCCAGCTGTCCCCAGCCTCAAGTCCAGCTCACCCCTTCCCCTGCTCCACTGATCCCCATCTACCTGCCCCAGGGTCTGTTTAGGCATCGAGACCAGTAGCCCCTCTGTGCTCCCCTCTCAGCACTCCACCACCCTGTTCTGTTTTGGATCAGTGTCCTTTTCTCCCCAAAGACAGGGGCTTCCGGAATGGTCTGGGTCCCCAAAGCATATAAAGACTCCCCACCCTCTGCCACACTCACGCAGCCCAGCCAGTAAACATTTGAATAATGGCTGTGTGTCTCCAGATTGCTCCTCACTGCTGAGGGGACCCCCGGCCCCTGTATATGTGGACACTGGCCCCTCTGTGCTAATGACTGTGAACCTCTGGGGTGCGGGGCCAGAAGGCTGTGCAGACACCCATAAAACACTTCCCCACCCTCTATGGTCCCCCAAGGCTGGGCAGACTCCAGGAGTACCCACTGCCCAGACAGAAGCTCCAGCCGAGGTGGGAGTCGTGGAGGGTGGAGGGTGGGGGACTGCTGGGCCCCAGGTGCGGCCTTCACTGCCTGCAGGTAATGAGAGCCTGGGGACTAGGAGGGTGGAGAACACACCTGCTCCACTAGGCGCCCCCAGCCCCACCCGCCCCGCCCAGAGGGCTTCCCCGGAGACTCCCCAGACTCCTGGCGGCGCCGTGGGGGTGGGGCAGCGCTGACGGTCAGAGCGGGGTTCAGGGAGGCTGGGACCGTGACCGCGGTCGTGTGCGTCCGTGCCAGCGGCAGCTGTGCGGGGGCCGGGTGCGCCTGCGGCGGGGACAACCGGGTGCCGGCGCCGTGCGGGCGACACGCGCGTCTCTACGGGGCTGCGCGGGGTCCGCGGAGCGGCTGGGGGCGCGCGGCGCGGGCGCGGCGCTGGGCGCGGGGGGCGCTCCCGGCCGGGATGAGCTCACCGCAGTCGCGCCGGGGCTGAGCGCCGAGCCGGGCGGCGGCGGGGCGGGCGGAGGCTCCTCGGCGGCTCGGCGGCGGGGCCGGGCCGCGGGCCACCATGCTGGGCCTGGACGCGTGTGAGCTGGGGGCGCAGCTGCTGGAGCTGCTGCGACTGGCGCTGTGCGCCCGAGGTGAGCGGGCCCGGTTGGGGCCAGGGTGGCCACGTGGGCGGGGGGCTCGGGCGGGGACTCAGCCCAGGGCGGGGGCCGGCTTCTCCCCTGCGGAAACTTTGGGGGCGCTCGTGGGGACCTCGCGGCGCCATCCCCTGGCCGGGCTCTAGCAGGGTTGGGGGGCTTCGTCCAGACTAGACACTCGTGGGGCTAGGAGCCAAGAGGGGGTGGGTCTGTTTGTGAAGCCAGGGTGGCAGGGGGACCCTCTTCCCTTGGGAACCTGCCCCTTAGGTCCCCTCTCCCTTGGGTGGGGCTGGGGTTCCTTCAGGAAGGGTGTGGATCTCTGGAAAGACTGGAGCACAGTGAGCAGGGACTTAGAAAGACCCGGCCCCAAGGCACCATGGGAACCAACTCCTAGGACTGTGGGAAAGGCTCAGAAAGACCCCTGAACCCAGGCACTGTGGGAAGGGACTCTAGGAGCCTGGAGGCACCTGGGGATGTGGCCCCAGAACATAAGCTGAGGGGTTTAGAGAGAACCACTCCTAGCCTTCAGGAACGCTGTGGGGAGGAATCCCTAGGACTGTGGGAAGGCATTCAGAGAACCTAGTCCCCAAGCAGGGTGCTGGGGATCCAGAGGCATCCAGTAGCATGCTAGAAAAATGGAAAGAGGCTTTGGGGCACTGGGGACCCTAGTGGGTAGTGAAAGGCAGGGCCTCTGCTCTAGGAAAGACCTTGGAGGTCATCACTCTATAGTGGTGGCCCCTACTCCTCTGGGCTGTCCCCTATTTGGAGTCTTCCTTCCTTCAGCTTTGGCCTCAGAGTCAGGGAGGGGCCCTGGATGAATGGCTGGACCAGAAGGCAGCTGGTGCCTCCAGGGGTCGCCTGGCTCCATCTCTTGGGAGGCTCAGTCCCCTGAAGAGGTTGGGTGTGGGTGCTGCCTCTGCATCTTCCCAGAGCACTCACCAGCTTCCTCTTAAGATCTTTTGGGCAGTGGGAGGTACAGCTGGCCAGATGGCAAGCTCCAGTAAAGGCCACGGTCAGCTGGCAGCAGCTGCTCACATACCCTCCCGACCCCAGTCCTCCTGACCGACAAGGAGGTGGGGCAGCTGCCACCAGATGAGGCACTGGATGAGGCTGTGCCGGAGTACCGGGCCCCGGGGAGGAAGAGTCTCCTGGAGATCCAGCAGCTGGACCCAGACGACGAGAGCCTGGTCAAGTACAAGCAGGCGCTGCTGGGGCCTCTGCCGCCTGTTGTGGGTATGCACACACCCAGGGCCTGGAAGGGGACAGGTGGGGACAGGTGCCCCTGTAGACTTCTGGTTTCTCTTCAGACCCCAGCCTGCCCAATGTCCAGGTGACCAGGCTTACACTGATGTCTGAGCAGGCTCCAGGGCCCATCATCATGGACCTAACAGGTAATTTCCAGGATGCCTGGTACACCGTGAGCCCCAGGCAGGGACCTCATGGGTAACCCCCTTTTGCAAAGTACAAACTGATTTTGGGGGTAGAGACTTGGGCTTATCAGTTTGGACCGCTTAGTATCCCCGTGCTCAATCCCAAGTTCCCAGACTGTAGCCCTCACAGGTACAGCCCTCCGTGGGGGTTCCTGGGGTAGGGTCTCAGCCATCACAGGAGTTCATACTTAGCTGCACTTTCCCTAACAGGGGAGTTGGCTGCGCTGAAAAACCAGGTGTTTGTCCTGAAGGAGGGTGTTGATTACAAAGTGAAGATTACCTTCAAGGTGAGGGAGCTGTTGTGGGGAACACCAGCCAGCCACAGGCCTAGCCCCCAGAGGCTCCCCTTAACACCCTCTGTCCCTCAGGTCAACAAGGAGATTGTCAGTGGCCTCAAGTGTCTGCATCACACCTACCGCCGGGGCCTGCGCGGTGAGGGGGGTGTAGGGGGGCAGCCTGGGGGGACTTGGGGGTGGGGACCAGTGGGGCAGAGGGCAGCCCCTAACACCCTCACCCTCTCTCAGTGGACAAAGCTGTCTACATGGTGGGCAGTTACGGCCCGAGCGCCCAGGAGTATGAGTTCGTGACTCCGGTGGAGGAGGCACCCCGGGGCGCCCTGGTGCGGGGCGCCTACGTGGTCACGTCCTTCATCACCGATGACGACAGGACCCCTCACCTGTCCTGGGAGTGGGGCCTCCACATCCGGCAGGACTGGGAGAACTGAGTGCCCCCTGCCTGGGTGCTGACTTCCCATTTGGAGTCCTGGCTTCCCCCGCCTCTGTCAGTTGCTGCAAGGGACCCCTGAGCATTCCCCAGCCCCCTGTGACCAGCCCCACCAAGCCCTCTGTCCTATCCCGGGATGCCCCCTCCCCAGGCTTGGCACTGTGCCCTAAACAGTCCTATTAAATGTCGCTCTGTCTCAGTGCCCTCGGTGTCGCCTGTCTGCCTCCCCTCCCCCAGGTGGGGGGAACCTCCTGCCTTATCTTCCCTGTGACCAGGCCTACGTGCCACGTGGCAGCAGCCGCTTGGCCCCCGGCCCCCTTATCTGCCCCCACCTGCGGGCCCCGGCACTGCCATGGACGGTCAGCTTCTGCTGGTGCTGCTGTTGCTGCTCGGGGCCTCAAGCCTGTGGGGCCAGGAACCAGGGCCCGGGGGTCCCTTGGAGGAGCCCCTGGAGGAGGAGGTCCTCGAGGAGGATGGGATCTTGGTGCTGAGCCAGCGGACCCTAGGCCTGGCCTTGCAGGAGCACCCTGCCCTGCTGGTGGAGTTCTGTGAGTGCTCAGGGCCAGTGGGGCTAGGGGACCCACAGGGGCCACCCTGGAGGGTCCTGCCCCCCATAGTGGCCACAGAGGCTCCAGTGCCACTATGTCCTTGGGGCTTCATTGGAGGGCACCAGGGCAGAGCCCTGGGGGTCCAGTCCTCACACTGTGGGGGGCATGGGTACAGGGGAGACCTACGGTCATACTTCTGCCAACTCTTCCTGTAAAGGGTCAGCTAGCACTCAGACTTGCCTGTTCGTCTGGGTTTTTATAAATTTTTCACTCGGGAGAGCCATTCCTAGCTGGTGGGCCTCAACAGGCAGCCGCTTACAGCCGGGAAGCCGGCCACAGAGGGCAGCCGCTGGCGGATTCTTCTTAACCTCACTGTCGGGACAGTACTAGCTGCTGCATCCTGAGCTGAGAGCTGTGAAGAGCTGGTCTTGGTCCTTGGGCTCAGGGTGGCTGAGGCTTGGATGGTAAAGGTTGTATGGATAGGACATGCTTGCTCCCTGCTGGACCTGACCCCCGGGTCTGCCGGCTCTGGCCTGGTGGACAGCTGGGGTTGGGGAGGCCAGGGGGCATTCACAGTCCTGTCCCCCAGATGCCCCGTGGTGTGGGCACTGCAAGGCACTGGCCCCTGAGTACAGCAGGGCAGCTGCTCTGCTAGCAGCGGAGTCAGCCAAGGCCCGGCTGGCCAAGGTGGATGTGCCTGCAGAGCCGGAGCTGGCCGAGGAGTTTGCTGTGACAGAATACCCCACGCTCAAGTTCTTCCGAGATGGGAACCGAACACACCCAGAGGAATACACTGGTGCGGGGAGCAGGAGTGGGGAGATGGGGCAGGTTGGGCGGGTGGGCAGGGCTGGGCCCCAGCTGAAGGGAATCTCTGCAGGTCCCCTGGACGCGGAGGGTATCGCTGAGTGGCTGAGGCGGCGGGTGGGCTCCAGTGCCACTCAGCTAGAGGATGAGGAGGGTGCCCAGGCGCTGATCGATGCCAGGGATGTGGTGGTGGTGGGCTTCTTCCAGGTGAGCTGAGGGCATGGGAGCCAAGCCTGGGAGCAGGGCCTGGAATGTCTGCTGGCCTCACAGGCTCTGGCCCCTTAGGACCTGAAGGACAAAGATGTGGCTATCTTCCTGGCCGTGGCCCAGGATGCCCTGGACATGACCTTTGGCCTCACTGACCAGCCACAGCTCTTTCAGAAATTTGGCCTCACCAAGGACACTGTGGTCCTCTTCAAGAAGGTGGGTTGGGCCTGGAGTCAGGGCCAGGGCGGGGATAGGGGTCAGAGCCATGGCTACTGCTGACCCACTTGGTGTTGTCCAGTTTGACGAGGGACGGGCAGACTTCCCAGTGGACAAGGAGCTGGGCCTGGACCAGGGGGAGCTGTCCCGCTTCCTCCTCACGCATAGTATGCATCTGGTTACGGAGTTCAACAGCCAGGTGAGTCAGGCTGGAGGTGCTGGTGTGAGGAGGAGGGCCAGGGCAGTGGGAAGGTGCCCGTGGGAGCCGCCCCACGAGCTCCACCTGCCCTGCAGACGTCCCCTAAGATCTTTGCGGCCAAGATCCTTAACCACCTGCTGCTGTTCGTCAACCAGACGCTGGCTCCCCACCGGGAGCTGCTGGCAGGCTTCCAGGAGGCTGCTCCCCCCTTCCGGGGGCAGGTACTGGCTGGGCCCTGGGGGCGGGATGGTGGGGAGATGGGGCGCCCACTCGGCCTCCCTGTTGGCAGGTGCTGTTTGTGGTGGTGGACGTGGGTGCCGACAACGACCACGTGCTGCAATACTTTGGCCTCAAGGCTGAGGAGGCCCCCACCCTGCGCTTCATCAACATAGAGACCACCAAGAAGTATGCACTTGTGGACCGAGGTCCAGTCACTGCAACCTCAGTTGCGGCCTTCTGTCATGCAGTCCTGGGAGGGGAGGTCAAGGTCTGCTGCTGGGCTGCCCACCAGCGGGTGGGGGTGGGAGCAACAGTTCTTGGGAGAGACCCCTCAATGAAGCACCTGGCCCGGTTCCCCAGCCCTATCACTTGAGCCAAGAGGTGCCCCCTGACTGGGACCAACGGCCAGTCAAGACTCTCGTGGGCAAGAATTTCGAGCAGGTGGCCTTTGATGAAACCAAGAACGTGTTTGTCATGTTCTGTGAGTGTGAAGGGCAGTGGGCAGGGGAGGTGGTGGGGCACCCTGCAGGCTGTGCTGATGCCCCCTGCCCTAGATGCCCCATGGTGTGCCCACTGCAAGGAGATGGCCCCAGCCTGGGAGGCCCTGGCCGAGAAGTACAAGGACCACGAGGACATCATCATCGCCGAGCTGGACGCAACGGCCAATGAACTGGAGGCCTTCCCTGTGCAAGGCTTCCCCACCCTCAAGTACTTCCCAGCAGGGCCCGGTCGGAAGGTGAGGCGGGTGAGGCGGGACCCTGCTGTCCTTGGTCTGGGGCTCCATCCGGGTCCTTCAGGTAGTGGCTGGAGACAGGGCATGGCCTTGGTGGGGTGGGTAGGGTCTGGGTGGTATGTGGCCTTGGGCTTTGAGGCTTGGGAGAGTGTGTTCTCCAGACCCTTCTGTTCCTCCTCAGGTGATTGAATACAAAAGCACGAGGGACCTGGAGACCTTCTCCAAGTTTCTGGACAACGGGGGCAAGCTGCCTGCAGAGGAGCCCAAGGAAGTGCCTGGTGCCCCCTTCCCGGTGGGTGTCTGTCCCAAGGCTCTAGGGCTCTGGATAAGCCAAGTCCTCCAGATGGGTGGCTGTGGGCTGACTAGGGCAGGTCTGGGCTGAGGGTGCAGCTCCAGCTGGGGCTCTATGACCCTTTCCAGGAGACACCAGAAAATTCTACCTTGGAGCCCAAAGACGAGCTATAGCTGCTGCTACTGTCAGTGTTCCCTGGGCACTGTGTTCTCTGGTGCCTGTGGAAGCTGTGGGCTGTGAATAAAGAGCTCTGGTCCTGGGCTATGTGTGGTTCCTGAGCAAGGCTGACCCCTTACCCTTGGTTTTGACCAAGTCTCAGCCTCCTGGGGCCTTTATGTCTTGGATGGCGTCCAGTCCTTTCCCCCAGCCCTCCTCCTGGGGCCCCTCTGGGCTAGAATGGGGAGCATGGCTGGGTTCGGCACCGCCCTCTCCAGAGCTCTGCCAGCACTGGTCCACAAGACCCCACCCCCACCCCTCTGAGGCTGGCATGCCCTCCTTCAGTGCCCAGGAAGGCTACAGGAGACAGGGCACGCATGCCAGGAGCCCACCAAGGGCCATGCCCGCCAGCCAGGCCCCACCCATGTTAGGTACATTCCACAGTCAGAGAAGGTTCAAAAATGGTTTTATTTCATTATTATCCAAGTACCTTTGAAAAGATAATTGTACAAGTCAGCGCATGAAAAACGGGCTCAGGGCAGCCCCCCCACTGGCCCGGGCCTGAGAACTGTACATATTTACAGGGGCCCTTAGGAAGGAGGGGCCCGGGACCCGCTGAGCCAGTGCTCGTAAACCGAGGGCAGAGGAGGGAAGGCCTCAGTGCTCCGTTGCCGGGTCCGCACAGTGGCAGGCAAGAGACAAGCTGTGTTGAAGGCACTCGGTGACACGTACAATTGGCAGAGGCCCCGCAGGCCCTGCACCCCAGCTCGGGGACAGGCCTGACCAGGGCAGGCCATGGCAGGCGGCTAGTCTCAGAGGGAGGAGCAGAGCCTGTGGAGTGAGCGCCGGGGGGCTGCCGGCAGTTAGCAGCAGGGGCCGCTGGGGAGGTCTCGAGGCGGCCCCAAGGTGGGCTCCCTGCTAGGGCGGACTCTCTGAGTATTCCTACAGAGGAGTGGACGGAAGCCTTTGGGACCCTCAGGGACCTCCACCCACCTGGAAACAGATGGAGCCAAGGGGCAGGCAGCTGTGGGGTAGGTGGCACCTGGCCTCCCACCAAGACCCCATGTCTTCTACACACTCAAGAGCACGTGACTCCGCATGACCTTGCTCTCGGTGCAGCTGCCCCTGCCCCTGGCCCATGAGGGCCCAGCCAGCGCAGAAGCCAGGCGTGCTGGTCAGTCCACCTTCTCCACCTTTCCGATGATCTTCTCCTCGAAGACGGGCAGGACAGCCTCGTCTTCCCGCACTTCCTCAAACACCACACCACAGTCAAATTCGTCACTCACTTTCTTGAAGTAATATCTGCGGGGCAGGGAGGGGTGGTGAGGGTCACCCTGCCATGCCCTCGGGGCCTCACCACCCTCTATGAGCACAGCAGTGTGGCTCCAGACCCTTCCTGCAGGGCACATGAGCTGGTTCTGCCCGGTGCCTGTGTGCCAGAGGGTTGGAAGGGGACAAGCATGGTGACCACATGGGGTCCCCACCCTGGCTTCTGGGTGCCGTGGGGGAGGAGTGGGTGGGCACGGGGTTCCTGTCATCCTCACTGGGTTAACACCCCGACTCAAGCCCAGGCAGTGGCCACTGCAGCCCAGGCCCTCCTCCAGTGGCCATGCCCTCCAATGGTGCTTGGCCATTCAGTGGACAGAGGAAGCCACACACGTAGGCCCACCACGGACTGACCCCAGTTGAGACGCCATCTGCGCTCTGCTCCTCCTACAGTGCCCACTCAGGAGCCTCCAGGAGCTGGTCTCAGGCCAGCAGGGCCAGGTGGCCCAGGGCAAACCCTGGGGGAGGAGAGCCCGCGCTTCTGCAGTCCAGCAAAACTGGGCTGAATGAGGAGGCTGACATGAAGCTGACTCAGGTCACTGCAGCATGGGGACCAAAAGACCCTCAAGACCCCTTAGTCGATTGGCCTAGAGGCATCAGTCAGGCAGCTGGGCCGGGAGTTGGGACCGGAACCCTAAGGCTACCCATGCCTCACTCATTGCAGGGCTCACGCTAACGCCATGGCTGGACAGGAGGATGAGGTGGAGGAGGACTAAGAGATGAGAGACCCCACAGGCCCCACCCCAGCCTCTCACCTGTAGTTGCCTTTCTTTGTCAGCAGCTCCTTGAACTGGCCCAGGGTAACCGCACGGCCCCTCACCAGGGTCCGGTAGGGGATGGGCTCCCCACAGAAGTAGTAGGCCACAACGATACTGTCGCACGGCTGCATGCTCCCACCACCCGCCTTCCTCTGTGATTTCGTCCTGGGGGCAGAGAAGCTGCAGTGATTGCTGGGCCTGGGGTCCCACAGGGCACCCCACCCTGGACCCAGGCTCCCCAGTAAACAACAGGCAAGGCCTGCAGGGGTGAGCTAGGCCATACTCAGGAACGCCACACGTCCACAGGCCCCAATGCCCACCCCACCCACACAGCCACATCCAACCCCTGTGGGCTCACCCCATGCCGTGCTTCCACCCAGGTTTCCAATCCTGTACCAGCCCACGTGCCCTGCTGCGTGAACAGCAGCTCATTGCCTGCCTGCCTCATGTCTGACCAGTGCCTAGGCCTGCCTACTGCCCTCTTCCACCCACTGCAAAGCCCTGGTTTCCCTGTGGCCTGAGCTGGCCGGTGGGCAGCACCCTGACTCAGACCACACAAAACTCGGTGAGCAGGCCCCTCAGAGCTGGAACCTGGCGTAGATGCCTCTGGGGGCTCCATGAGGTAGCCAGGCAGTGGGGACCACTGCAGCCCTGCCTGCAGGCTGGTCTATACTGCTTGTGTCCCAGGGAAGTCTACAGCCCTAAACCTTCAAGAACACCTGAAGGCCGGAGGCTAGACAAACACCACTGTGACGGGTCTTGAAATGGACTTGCCCCACAGCAGAGAGCTTGATCCCAAGACTTCAGCGAGGGACATGAGGCCAGCAGCACCTTCTGCCCAGGCAGGGGTAGGACCTTCATCCCAAGGGGTGCTGAGGCAGCACCCTTCTCCTCCAGTGTCCCCTGTCCTGTGACCACCCCAGAGCTGCCCAGTGTGCTTGTGCATAGCCCTTGGCCTGGTCAGCTGGGTACGCCAGCATCACATCAGGAAGGCTGCCTGAGCTCACAGCGGGCTCTACTCTCCTAGGAGACCCTCCCCTTCCTGGTGCTCCTGGGCACACCCCAGGCGGACACCTCAGCCGTGTGGCCATCCACTGTTTGAGCCAGGTGCCCAGGCACCTGTTTCCGTCTCTCAGTCATGCGGCCTCCAATTCAGCCTGTCCTGGGAGCCCCCCAGGGGTTCCTGTGAGGGTGCATGCTCTACAGAGGGGTCTCCTGCATCTTCTGAGGCCAAACCTGGGGAATGACCTTTGGGGAGGCCCTGAGCTGCTCAGCACACTGGGCTGCACACGATGAAGTACTGTCTGGGGTCAGCCCGGCGAAGGCTGAGGTGGGGGACCCCTCCTCCTGCTCTGTCTTGAGCAGACGTGTGGGGGTTGGGTGGTCGGCAGTGTCTACACGTGGCCCACAGGTGCCTGGGGTGTGGACACGCAGACCCCCACACTCCATGTGAGAACAGAGCCAGCTCACTGCACATACAGTGCCCAGCGCTGATGCTTTTGGTCGGCGGTGGGCCAGGGGAATCCCAGTTGCAGCCCGACCCCATCAAGCCAGGAGGTCGCTGACCAGCGAGTTCCAAGGCTGGGTGGGGGACTTGTAGCCAGAACGCAGGAGGCAAGCAGACCTCCTGTCTGGCCTGTTGGTCACTTGTCACCATGTGGACGGTCAGCAGGTCCTCTGACAGATATACAGCTTGCAGCCCCAGCTCTTCAGGCGCAGTGTCCAAGCTCCCATCCCGGCAACAGCTGCGCCACCGCAGGGCGTGGCCCACGGCGTGGGCCGGGTGGACGGCACCAGGAGGACCCACAGGGGGAGCGCACGTACTCTGTCTCGGAGAGCTCCAGGTCCGACACCGCTGGCACCACGCTCAGCACGGGCGTGCACACTGGCCTGACGCAGGAGCGCCCCCGCTGGATGACCTCCTGCACATACCTAGGGAACAACGGCGTCTGTAAGCTGCATGGGCCTGCGGTGGGGCCTCCAGTGGCCAGCAGGCGGAGCGGGGGCTCCTGGAGCGGTCTGTCACCACAAACAAGGCTCCCACTGCGTGAGGCGGACAGGACACCAAACCCCTTCCTGGGCTGTGGTATAGGGCTGGAGGATCAAGGGCTCCATCAGGATCAGTTGAGAGACCAACGCCGCTTCCGTCCGTCCAGAGTTCCCAGATTCCTCCTACGGGCAGACCCCCGGGTTCCCGGAAACACACTCTGGGATCCTGTCACTTCGTCTGCACTCACAGGAGCCTCTGCCTTCTGGAGAGGAGATGCCTCTGGCCTCCTCCCTGTGGTGTGGCTCTTCCTGCTCCATCTGCCACAGACTTGGGTTCCGGACGCAGGCATCGCCCTGTCCCAAGGAGCTGGGAGGCCTGTCCTGGGGCTCGCTGCCCAGCAGCATCTCTCCCAGCGGTGTCTACCCCTGGGTGCGACGATGTGCGGCCCTGACAGTGACTTCCACTCTGACCGGCCTGGGTGGGGGCGCCCCACGAGGAGGGCCCAGCGACCTTTGCTCTGTGGTCTGCAGCCGTCTATAAAAGTACCACGCACCCTGGACCCCTGGAGTGGCTGAATAGGCGTCAGTAGCCAGAGAGCGGATGTGCTGCTGGGCAGGCCTGCTGGGCGCTGGCAGGAACAGCAGATGATGCCAGGCAAGGATGGTGGGCAGGAAGCCCCTGCAGAGGGTCTGTGCAGCAGGGAGGAGGTCTGCACGCCTCAGCCACGTCTGCCTCCAAGTCATGGGCCTGTCAGATGGGCGCGGCAACTCCAGCACCAGGTGAGGCCTCCTACACAGAGCCGGCTTCCCCGGTTCTACACTAACTAGACAAGGTCACGGGCTATGAGACAAGTGGCCATACATATGGTCACCTTCAATGACCCGGGGGACACATGCAGACTTCTGGCTGGGCCCGAGATAGATGCTGGGGACAGTCTGCACACTGACTCTGACCTCCCCAGAGCAGGACGGCCCCTCACACAGTGAGGCCAGACCCCAGATGCCCAGGTCTGCTGAAGACTGGGTGAGGGGAGCCAGGACGTCCGAGGAAAACACTGGCCACAGTTTTATGACCACATTTCTCTGATTTTCAGGTCCTTCACAGGGACCCTGATCTGCCTGGGAATCCTGATGGGCCATGCCTGGGAAAGTGACCTTAAGGCCCAGCTAAAGGGTCCAGCTTGGAGAGATCACCTGCCCCCATGAAGGCGAGGTCTCCCCACTCCACTGGGGTAGAATAGGGCTTGGCCTGAGGCTACAGTGGTAGCCAGTTGGGCCATCCTAGCCCTCAAGGCCAAGGAGGGCTGAGGGGCTGGGGTTTCTCTAGGAGAAGAGCTAACACCACACACATTTCAGTACTTTCTGCCTGCCTGCACATGACACATTTAGGGAGGCAGCCAGGAAGCCCCAGAACTGCCCCCTCTGAGCTCAGCCTGCACAGCAGCTAATGGTGATCTGACTGTGACTTCCAGCGGTCCCAATATGAACACCAGGCGAGCACATGCGCACAGGGCAGCCACGATGCAGGAAGGACTTCCTCCTCCTTCCCCAGGACAGTGACAACCACCTGCCCTCCAGCCACTGGCCACACACACAACAGAGCAGGGGGACCTCAGGTCTTGGGGAACTTCACCCCCAAGAGTGGTACCACAGCACAGAGAGGCCCTGACAGGAGGCCCCCTGCTCTCCCTGAGGCCCCCGTACCTCTGTTTTGAGGGCAACTTGCTGGCTCTTTTCTCTTCCTCCTCCAGACGCCTGCGGGCCTCCTCCAGCTGCGTCAGAGGGTTCGGGGCCGGGTTGGGTGGCATCGTGGGGTCTTGAATGAAGAGATGGGAGGGCTGGACCGAGTTCCGGAGCTGAGCGCTGACCCAGGGATGCACGGCCCCGGGACGCTCGATGGACAGGGGCCTGGAGCTCTCATGGGCCTGCTGCTTCTTTGCCCCGGATGACCTTTAGGGGCAAGAGAAGAAGGTGAGGAAGGCCTCAGGCCCACTACATTCCTCTCACACTGCGGGTGCACACGGTCCTCTCTCGAAACTTGTTTGGAGTCTTATTTTTTGTTTGTTTTAGGTTTTTTTGGGGGAGTTATTTATTTATTTATAATTTACTTTTAAGTTCAATGGATTGAACCCAGGACCTTGTGCATGCTAAGCAGGTGCTCTACCACTGAGCTATACCTACACTTATTTTTTAGAGCTTTATTGAAATGTTTTGTTTTGTTAGGGCGAGGAGGTAATTAGGTTTATTTATTTTAATGGTGGACCTGGAGATTGAACCCAGGACCTTGGGCATGCTAAGCAGAAACTTTACCACTAAGCTCACCCTCCTTGCCTAGCTTTACTGAAATGTAAATCATACCCTATATGAAGACTTTTTTTCCTCTTTCTTCATGAGGACTTTTTTTAAAAAAGTTCTTAGTGTTTTAAAAAATTATTTTAGTATTAAATACTTTTTGAGAAAAACTTGAAACATACAGGAAATTCAAAGAACAAAGTAAATGCAATTTAGAAATAGCTACTCTCAGTATATTTAGTATATTTCCTTCCCCATTAGAAATACTTGACACAACTGGCATAACTCTAAACATATGATTTTTCCTGATTTCCCCTCAACATGGTACCATGCCTTCTCTTTTGTTACTAACACTGAAAACATGTTTTACGTCTGTGTGATGTGCTGTCACTCAACCACTGAATGGAACTCGAGTGAAAACATAAGCCTCTCTCAGCTAAGACTTGAGGCCTCAGAAAGAGGGGCTGAGCATCAGGACAGAAATAAGGGAATTCCAAGAAGAGGCCCCAGGGGAGTGGGCTGACCCAGCGTCCTTGTGATGTCAGAACTGCCCAAGGGAATGTATCTCAGGGAGAGGTAGAGTCCTCCTGGAAAGTCCTATAAGGCTGGCCACAGGGAGGCCCCACCCCATCCCCCACCCCTCACTCCCTGCGCCCACAGGGCATGAGGAGAGCCTGGGGGAGATCCTGGAGCACTGGCACTTAACACAGCCCCTAGCCCATCCTGATGGCAGGAACCAAGGTCTCCCAAGCCTAGGAGACCATTTCCAGACTCTTACTCTATCCATAGAAACTCTCCATTTGGGATCGGGCGAGTGGCCAAGGACAGAGCCACTCCTCATGAAAATCGCAAAAGAGAGAAATCTGGAGAAGCCAAGAATCCACCCTTACTCCAACCAGAGCAGGAGAGGGGCTCCCAGAGAGGCTGCCCCCAAGACAGGCTCGGTGACTGCAGAGGGTCTGGACCCGGGCAGGGGCTTGTTCCAAGGTCATGTGGAGACAAGACTCAGAATGGGTAGGCAGGTAATCACCTGCCTCTCACACACCACTCAAACCTCCCCACTCGTGGCCAGGTGAGGGTCTGGGAGGTCTGCCTGAGGAAGGAAGGGTGACCCTCCCACAGACATGCAGACCCCACCAGCCCCAGGCCCCTGCTCAGCCCTGTCCCCACCACAATGGGTTAATGGGATGACACCGAGACTGATAACACAGAGCAGAGGGACAGAGATTGATGAGAACTGCTCCTTGGTCAGCTGGGGGACGAGATCAGACCTGGAAGGCCTCTCCTGTGGGCTCTGCCTCAGCTCTTTCTTACGGGAGGGCAGCCACGTAACAGCAGGTCCCTCCTTGGCAGGTGAGCTGCAGTGACTTTAGGCTGATCTTACCAGTGGATGCTCCTGCCTGGGACACTGAAGCTCGTCAGTAACCCCCAACCCCACCACAGGACCCACAGCATTGACCTTACGCTGCCACAGACTGGACCTGATTCCACAGAACTCTTGTTTCCGTAGCACAGGGTCTGCAGTAAGACCAGCTGCTCAGAGCAGCTCTAGAGGCTGGCGTGTCGGCTCCACACTCTGGTGCCCATGCCCAGGTCAGGGGCCTGAGTCCTGCTGCCTCTCACCCATGGCCGGCCTTCCGGTGCCGGATGATCTCCTTCTCGCCCTCGATGATCCACTGCATGATCTTCTGGTTCTTCTCCGCATCTTCTGAGGGGCCTGGTGCCTCCACGTTGGTGTTCTTCCCTGACTCGGCCTTCTTAGCATTTCTTTTAGAGGTTGTGGCCACCTTTCCACTGTAAGAGCAAGACCCAGGATACCTGTTGACTCCAGCTGACCTCTGACCCGTATGGCTCAGGGAGGACAGCCCGGGAGGGACCCCACCTCGAACTTGGAAGCCTTGACCAATTGACGCATTCTCACGGCCTCTGCCCCAGCCCTGCAGGGCTGACAGGGTGTTTCGGGCTAACTCTATGGCAGGAAGGGAAGGCAGGTGTCCAGCATGGGCTGGGAGGGCTGGAGCCAAGGGCCAGGCTGTAGCACGGTCCTTTGCCCTCCTGGCCCAGGCCACCCGCCCAGTGCTGGCATCCAGGGCCCGGTCCCTCCTCCTCACCCAGACACCTCTCTTTGAAACAGGCGCATCTGATCTAACCACATTTCAGGACTGGAGCCTCAGTGGCCAGCACACCCAGGTACACATGCCTGCAGTCTCTGTGGTGACTTCGGTTTAATGACCTTTAAAGGTCACTAAACAGAGTCCACAGAAGACACAGTCTCTCACTTTGAACCCCTCCTCCTGGGAGACAGGTGCAGCTTTTACTGACACAGACATAGGATGAAGGAACCGCAATCCCATCAGTCTCAGAGTGCGGGCTGCTGCAAACACTCACCTGTAGGCCAGATTGTCGCTGGCGTTGGGCGCGGAGCCCAAGTTCTCCAGATGGCCGCGGGGCTTGGCCACGTGGCCGTGTAGCTCTGGACCCCACGCGAAGCTGCTCTGGACCCGGCGGGAGGCCTCAGCCTCGGCTGGCTCCTTGGGCCTGGCTGCACTGTGGTGGCCATGGTGGTGGCTGTGTCTGTGGAGGTGCAGGCCAGCTGAGTCCAGCTTTGCCCCCAACTTGGGCCCGTGCTTCCCATGCCCGGGCCCTGCGGCCCCCAGCACCCCCGCCATCTTGGGCATATGTGCACTGTCTGGGGAGCGGTGGCCGGGCCCTGGTGACTGGCAGCCGGGCGTCCTCATGACTCGCTGCACATGCTCATCCAGGATGCTCTCGGGGTTCTCCTCGTGTGCGTCCCGCAGCCCCACGCAGCCCACGTCCGCGTAGCGGGGCGGGAAGTGGTGCCAGGCTGCTGCTGAAGGCAACTTATGACTGGCCCCTGGGGGACCAGAGGACATGTCGCCATCCTCGCCTTCCTCCTCCTGTAGGGAAAAGGCCATCCATCACCTCTTAGCACTGGCTGCACCACAGACACCCCGTGCTTGAGGAGGCAAACAACAGACAAAGAAGCCTGGTTGCGCTGTCCTGAGGGCCAGAAGCCCAGAGCCCAGGATGAGGCAGGGCCCAACAACGGGCTGGAGGGGCCGCCCAAACAAGACGACTCCTAGAGCCTCTTCTGTCCCTGTGGAGTCCCAGGCGGCACTGCTGGGCCCTGGCCAGGCAGCACAGACAGACGAGGACACAGGATGTGAGAGGCACAGGCACAGACCTCCAGGAAGCCTGGCACTGGTTCCCTTTCCTTCTATGTCTCAATGACAATTCTGTGTTTTTTCAGTTGAGCTTTCCTATTCATCGATCTTCTATTTTCAATTATATTTTCAAAAGGAACGTTGCCCTTGTACAGAAGAGCTCTCGGTGTTTGCTTACCTTGCTATATGTGTCTTAATAAATTCTCACATCAAACTAGTTGAATTCCTTTTGACACTCTAAGAGTTTCCATAACCCTATGTGTAAACATAAACATTTGATCACTTTTAATTCCAAAAAATACATCTCACATTAATTTTCTTGTCTTCTTGAGTTCTCCAAACTAGAATGTTGAGTAACGTGGTCATAACTGAGAACAGCGGGCAACCAAGCTATCCTGCACTTTAACATCAATAAATCTCCAAAGTGACCACAGAATTTCTCACTGGTGCACAAGCACCTAAATGTCATGTGGACAAGCAGGCAGCTGTGGGAGCTGCACCTCAGGGTGGAAAATGGCACCAAAAAGGACAGAGGAGGAGGAAAGGATGGATGGAAGGGACACTCACCCTGTGGGCACTGCTCAGAGCTGCCCCACAGAGACTCAGGCCCCTAGGTTCCCACATCCCATCCTGTGTCCCCACCTTGACCCTTGTGCTTTTGGGATGAGGGGCTGGGGACTCCGGGAGACTTTATGCCAAGTCCTCCCAGGGGCACCGGAGTGTTGATGCTATTTATCCCTAAGGCAGCAGTAAGCAAGAGGGAACCTCCAGACTCCTGGGGATCTATTTTCTTAATAGCTCTGCATGTGAAGAAATTCCATTTTAGGGTTTTAAAATGTAATAGATTTATGTAACTGTTCAGCTATTAGTTTTCATTTTCTCTTGTCTTTATTTTCCCAATTTTACAATGAAAGTAAGTCATTAAAAAATCCATATTCAAAAAAATTGTAATTAAAAAATCTGTAGCTATTTCTCTTCAGAAAGGACTATCACTTATAATGTATAGCATGACTCATACAGCTTATGAAATCACACCTAGTAACAGACTTGAGACTGCACTGCCAGGTGCTTGGCATACTGCCACACCCTGGGGACTGAGGGACGCCCATGGGAACAGACCAGCTGGGGCAGCCGTGGGCCTGAGGCCAGGCTCTCATGATCAGAGGCCACTGCATGTGGCAGCCCACCTGAGCTTGAGGCCCTGTGCCCGCCAATGAGTTCCTGAATCGACACTAGAGAAACACAAGGGGCTATTCGTGTGAACACTTTCTGTTAAGTCAGAGAACACAGTTGGGTCCAGCCCCTCTCCTGAGAGCTTGTGGGCTCCAGGCACAGCTGTAGTGCACCTGCCGGGGATGCCACGGAGAGAAAGTCTAAGACTCAGATGTCAGAAGAGCACACACAACACCTACAGTCTTAGCCGCTGTAAAACATCCCACCCACAACGCTGACCCGCCAGGACCGTAAGTACACACAGCCCCTGAGCCAAGACTAAACACTTGATGGAATGATTCCAATAGCTCAATTCTGTAGTGAAAAGGTGGTGAATTCGCACTTTCTTAAACTTCTTTTACAAAAGGGTGCACACGCTATTTCATAAGAGTTGTTAACAGCGATGTGCTCAGGGCAACCTTGCTCAGAGAGGCAGTGTCTGTGGAAACGCTACTGGGCAAGTAAAGATCGGCCTCAACACACATGACCTGGGACTGAGCTCCCACCAAGGCTCCCTGTATTTCATGGAAACTGTTTTGATTTGCTTTTTCAGAGAAGGCCATTAGGATGGTAAACTATGCTTCTAACTCAGTAGGCCTCCGATGGACCCCAGATAAGAGCTCCTCGGCAAGCACACAGCCAGTGCCCGCAGCCACTCCCTCCCCCAAATAGTGAGACGAAGTCAGTGGAACCCAACGTGGTGGGTTTCTGTCGGGTGATCTCGGGGAGATCACTGAATCACGGGGACGGTGGAGAGGACAGCTGGACAGCTCAGGCGAAGCCCTCAAGCTGCACCTTCACTGCCCACAGGAGGGTCACTTGGTGGCCATGAGGGAGGGAGGGAGAGGGGACGTATGTGCACACGAGCACGTGAGACGTTCATGCCGGTCACTTCCCAGCACGCACTGCCACCAGGCTGCGACCTCACTTTCAGGTCTGTATGACCACACCTACCTATCTCGTATCTGCTATGAATCCCAGGTCTGACACGCTATTTGAAATCTGCCTGTTGTCTCCAAGTAGGGGGAAGAAGAGGGGAACCAGGCCCCTTGTTTCAGGGCTCAGAGTGACATCCAGGAGATGTGGAGCCCAGGACAGCTGCTGTGGGGCACAGGCAGCAGGAAAGGAGACCGCCAGGTGTGACCACCCACTATGCCCCACGCCCACCCTATGGCAGGGCCTCAGACTTCAGGTGCCCCCAGCCCACCTAAAGGACATGTAATTTGGAACAGCAGGGTCCTCTCAAGGGTGCTGACAGGGTCTGAGTGGGGCTCAGGTTCTGTATTTTAAACAGGAACATCAGATGATCAGGTGGGGAAATAATTCCTTCAAAAAACATCACATTTTTGAGTTTCAGTTGTAGGACAAACCTATCGAGAAGAGAATGGATCCCTGATCTAAAGAAAAATCAAAGGCCTGTGTGCCAGTGACACCAAGGCCCACGGAGTCCAGGAAGGACCGGGCACTGCAAGGGACATTTGTCACCAGCAACTCAGACAGCGTCCCCAACGTGTGAAGCACATCTTATAAGATGACACCCAGGGCAACAAAAGCAAGAATCTTCTGGCAATTATGGGCAAAAAAGTATTAAAGCACATAAATTACAAATATTATGAAACTTCTTAGCATCCAATGTTTCATTGAACAGAGCCTGTGCCCAGACTGAAAAGCCATCCTGCCCTCAGAGGTGACAAGCGGGAGCCTCTGGCCCTTCCTGACACATGAACGCTCCACTTAGCTACCACCACCCAGAACTGGCAGTGCATGTGAGGGGCATCTCAGCTCCACATGCTAAGGGGGCACATGGGACACTGCCGGACAAGCTTGGCGGAGGGAGTGCCGGCACACAGTGAGCCAGGAGTACAGGCCAGGCCTGGGCGTGGGGGCGGGCGTCACAGGAGAGCAGGCCCTGATTAGCCCCTGAGAGGGGGTCAGAGGTGTCGGGAGTCAGTGTGCAATCCAGCGGGGTAGGCGGTGCTCAGGAGACCTGAAGGGAGCACCTTAGGGTCCAAGGGGCCCTAAACTTAACCAAGTGTAATGACCCAACTCAGAGACCTGGCCTGGCCTCCCGCCGGGACCCACTCACCATCCGCACACGCTTTAGCCGCTCCTCCAGCTTCTCCTCGGCCTCCCGCGTCCGCTGGATGGCCTCTAGGCGGTGGATGAGCTCCGCGGCGAACTTGTGGGGCTCCACACGGACTTCCTTTGGCATTCGGTAAGTGCGCTGCAAGGGACACGGTTGGTCAGCCCACGCAGTGTGGACCTGCACCCCAGCCAAGGCAGCCCCACCCCGGCCCCGCTGTGGGTGAGCAGAGAACATGTGGCATCTGAATTTTACTCAGAGCGAGTGTTTACTTTTCCCCTTCCACCTGGGAATCAACTTCCTCCCTGCCTCCTTTCTTGTCAGTACACTGTCCCTTCACCCAGCACTGACCCAGCAGTGGGAACACAGTGGACACCACGGGTCCAGACACTGAGCAGGGCAGGAGCTCAGTCTCTGAGGCAGAGGCCACGAGGCAGTGTCCAGCAGGCCACTCTGGTGCCCTGAGCCCAGATGTGTCCTAGACTCAGGGCCTCCAGACTATCCTGGAGAAGCACTTCTCATGTGATTGGCCAGGCCAGGACCCAGGGAGGCCCGGGGCCTGAGGCAGAGGCGTCTGGGCAGGGAGAGCAACGAAGACCACTGAGGAGGAGGACAAGCCCTCTGGCCTGAAGGACTGGCAGCTCCCTGCAGAGCCTGTCCTACAAACAAGGGGGCAGCAGCCCTGACATGCAGGTGTATGCTGACCAGGCTCTGGAAGAGGGACACAAAATTCAGGCACAGGCAAAGTCAGAGGAGAGGTGGGACTATAGAGGGCTCTCCTTTTCAGAGAATGGTAATTCTACCATGTATTGTATGGCAAAACTTTTGTAACTTTTCTTGGGGGATATAGCTTTGTTTGAAATAATTTCAAATTAAAAACAGGAGGAGCACAAAGGACTCCTATGCAAATTTCGCCTAGACCCCACCTGCCATCATTGGCAACACTGTCAGTTCTCCCGCAGTCATTGTACTGCTCCTGAGCCAGCAGAGAACATGCTGCACACATGATGCCTGTTAACACCTGAACACTGAGTATCTTTAACAAAGACCAAGAACATTCTTGTACCTAACCATAGGACAATCTTGTTACAGTACTGTTATCAGAAACCTTATTTCAACTTCATCAGCTATCCTAATAATGTTCTTTAGAGCAAAATGTGTTCAAAAAACCTAAGCCACCAAGGACTAAGTGAAGGGGGATGGGAGCAGCAGGGGTGCTGCCATGAGGAGGACGCTGGGGTAGGGAGGGGAGGCCCAAGAGAGGGTGGGTCTAGAAGGGCCTGGGGACAGGATGGCATGCAGGACGTCTCAGACCTCTGGGGGGCGACTGGCTATCAGGAACCCTGGCCTTCAGACTTAAAGACCAGGTGGGAAGGCACAGGATGGGGATGGAAACCCTCCCGTCAGTGGGCTCTGGATGTGGTCCTGACTCTGCACACCCACTTCTCATCTAGAAAACAGGAGTAAGAAGAGTCCCTGATTCCTCAGAAACGTGTAGGTTTAGGTAAGAACGTTACCTGAGGGGCTCAGAGACAAATGGGTGGGGCTGATGCTGATCATGACGGACTCAGAGGTGGCCACAAAAATCTGAGAGGGGCCTGGAGAGGGAAGGGGCTGAGTGCGAGCAGAGGCCAACACTTGAGAGGTGGAAAAAGTTGGTGCAGAAGGCCAGGCAGGGGGTTGTCCTAGAGCCAAGGAGGCCAGACCTAAGGAGGGGCAGTGAGGGTGTCCAGTGCTTCTAGATGGTCCTGGAGGACTGGGCAGTGGGATGGCCAAGAGGTCGAGACCCTGGAAGGAGTCTTCATGGGCCAGGCGTCTGGATAGCAGAGGACCTGAGGCCAGCCCTGTCCCACCAAGCTGGCCAGCCAGAGAGGCCTGGAGGCCAAGAGAGCTGGAGCAGAGAGCAACGGGGCTGAGCTGACAGCAGGGTGTCCAGATGGCGAGAGCTCATGGTTCTGGCCAAGCAAGAGCAGAAGGGAGAGCTCTCGAGGAGGCCAGGCCACATGGTGAGAGGGCACGCAGGACGGCTCGACCCTGCAGCCGGACACACACCCGCTGAGTGAGTCCATTCTGGAAAACAGCCTCTAGGCTGCACAGATGCGATTCCAAAAACAGGAAAGCGGTCAGAAGTTACAATAATTATCAAATTTATGGAAGAATGGTAACCTTTCCAGCTTTGAAGAAATAAAAAAAAAACACGCAAAGGAAAAAAATTCAAGTAAATAAAAACGTGAAACTTCTGAAGAATTAAAAAGGCCAAAAAGGAAAAGAAGAGGACCCTCTCTCAGCTTTAATGATTTCAGGACTGGATATTTTGTGACTGGAGGCCACTGGCTCCACATGCTGGCACCTCTGTCACCTGTACACATTCCCCCCACCGGCCCCCAAAACCCCTGGAGTCTCCCAGAGAGGACTGCAGAATGCAGCAGACCGCCCGAGAAATGCCATTTCCCAAAAAATGATCTGCAATAGCAGAGAAGCCCACACAGCTGGTCTGCCCAACTGCGCCCCGGCTCACTGGACCTGCCTCCACCACCTGGTGTCAGGTCTGATAAAGAAATGTGTAGGGCTCCTGGGGCACAAGCCACAGAAGACACGACCCTGGTGAGCAGAGAAGGGAAGCAGCGTTCTCGTCCTTTAAGTTGGAGGAGTCCACCTGAGTTATGACGGACGAAGGGTGGAGTCTCTTCACCTTGAACTTCACACTGCACCTTCTGCCCCAACTACATGGCCAGGCTGAGCATGAGCCACCATCCAGTGCTCCCAAACGATGGCATCGGGGCAGAGCTCCTCCCTGTGACTTGCCCTCTCCGAGTCCCTGCAGCCGCCTGCAGCACTGGGGCTCCAGAAGAAGCCCCCAGGCTACAAGTCAGCTGGCGATGCATTTCTCCTCATGCTCACCATCCACTCAGCATGTCCGTTTCCTCGAGCCTGTGCTCAAAGCATGGGGCTGGGAGACACAGATCCTCCGAGGGATGCAGGACCCCCACTCAGGTTGGGTTCGGTCTAAGTGCCCACACACAGACCCTGAGCCACCTGGCAGGAAGCCTGAAGGGCCTCTCTGCACTCCACCTCCCTGCTGAGTTAGCCCTGACCATCCAGAACCTGTGGGGGAGACTTTTCTCACTTCTGGAAGCTTCTCCCAGTGACACCTTTGGCTCTGGTCCCTCCCTTATTCTCTCTGCGCCGTGTTCTGAGAAGACTCTCCCCGGCTCTGTTCCAGCTCATCAATTTTCTTTTTAGGTTTCATCTAATATTGTTTAATTTTTCAAATAAAAAAGTCCTTATTCTGAAAAAAATTTCAAACTTGCAGACAAACTGCAAGACCAACACAAAGAACGTTGTTTCTGAATCTTTGACAGGAAGCTGCCTGGGGTCCTGCCCCCTGGACTCGCTGGTGGGTTTCCTACAAAGAGGACATCCTGACACAAGCACGTCCGGACCCTGGGTGTCCCCCTCAGCCGGGCTGGTGCTCAGGCCTCCTCCATGTGGAACAAGCCTTAGTGTTTCCTTGACTTTCAAGACCCCTGACCTTTGAAAATTAGAGGCCAGTTCTTGGGCAAAACAGCTCTCAATTCAGGCTGTGTCCTTGCAGATGCAGCACCGGTCTGTCCTGTCACTGACTCAGGAGGGCCTGGCAGGTCCTCCCGCAAACTCACTTTTCTCCACTGGGAGTAAATACTTTGTGAGAGGCAATCGGGGATGATGGAGACACCCTGCTTTCACCAAACTCTCAACTCCTTTGCTACGTCAGCATTGGCCCATAAGTGCCACTCTCTAGCACTCACTCCAATGCTCCAGCCATCTGGGTCTCAGCCAGCAGGGGCCCCTCGAGCAGCTCCCGTGTCCCCTCATGCCCTTACTTTCAGGTACCTCTTCTGCGCCCCCTGCCCAGCCCTGGTCCCCTGAGAAGAGCAGAGAAGATGCATGTGGCCACAAGCCAGGCTTGGGTTCTCCCCAGGGGGCCACCTGCAGGCAAGCAGGCACATGCCTGTGCTCACACATATGTGCACACACACACGTAAACACACACTACTCAGTGTCTTCCAGTCTTCCCTAAGCAGACACCATCAGTGCCTGGTTCAAGCACATTAGTGCCGAGGGCTGGCTGGGAGATGACAAAATGCTCTTCTAGGAAGTAAGAACGAACCAACATCCACTCCTCTTAACCATGAATAATCACTTTTCTCTTATTTGGAAATCAAAGTATCTGTAGACAAACTACCATATATACACTATATGAAATAAATAACGAGGTCTTACTGGATAGCACAGGGAACTGTATTCAGTACCTTATAATAATCTATAAAAAGAAAGAATATGAAAAAAAATACATGTATAACTGACTCACTTTGCTGTACACCAGAAACCAACACAACATTGTCAATCAACTATACTTCAAACATGAAAAAAAAAAAGTATCTGTAGAGAATCGAAAAGACTAAGGAATCTGGATGCAGGGTGGGTGTGTACAACGACCCTGAGGAAACACCCACTCTCCCTGCACGGAAACCACCAGGGAGACATGAGTCCCCTTGGGCGTGGCAGGTACTGGCAGAGCTAGACCTATGTAAGCTTTCCTCATCTTCCCTCCAAGGTATTCCCCGCTCAGAGTCAACATGTCCAAATGAGGCAGCTCATCATTCCCTCCATCAGCAAAGGGGCTCCTTGCTGGCCCCGCCCTGAGCTGGGCTCTGTGAAGCCTCCCTCCGCCCCGGCCCATAATCAGGAGAACTACTGTCATCTCACTATTTTTATCCAGGAGGTGAAGCAGAGACAGCTCTGAAGGAGGCTGACGCCTGGTTTCATTCTGCACAAAGCAGTGCTCGGAGACTCAGGAGCAAGGCTCCGAGAGGCACTGCCAGGCTTTCCAACAGAGCCACCAGCCGACACAGTCTGGCCAGGCCTGGGCATCAAGCTGGCAGCAGAGGCTCAGAGCCACTCTCCCACCTCAGGGAGAAGCACCTCACTTCACACAACGGGAAGGACTGCGTGGAGGGCAGTCCCAGCCTTTCTAACCAACTGCGCGGGCGCAGGCCCATCCGCCACAGGGCATGAAGGCCTGGACCACACGCCACGCCTGCACCTGAGCCGAGCTCACAGGAAGCCAGGTCAGCGCCACGGGCGGCCCAGTAACAGTGCACAGAATGGGTGGAAAGGGGCCCGAGAGGCAGGTGAGCCCCAGCTTGGAGGCAGGGAGAGTGAAGGCTGTGGCGGCAGAACTTACAGGAATGTGAGGTAGAGGCACCCGCCCGTTGACCTGGACGCTCTCCTGCATCTCCCGGCGGTGCTGCTTGCGGATCCTGTATGGTGGGATTCCATCCCTGTCGGGAAGAAACAGTCCAGTGTGAGCACAAGTAGAACGGCTCAGCAAAGCTCAGCTGAGCTCTTTATCATCTCAGAGCAGGGCTGGTGCAGCTGACTTTTCTGAGGCCTGACAGCTAAGAACAACTTTCACATTTCTAAAGTGGAGGAAGAACATGTGACAGAGATGGTACAGGGTCCTTTATAAAAAACACCTGCTGCCCCCTGCTTTGTTGCCTGGGCAGGATATGGTGTGCCTACCCAGAAAGAGTGCTCTAAATGGGCTGGAAACATTTGAGGGCTGCAAAATGGGTGGTCAAGACAATCTCGATGACGTTGGAAAAGATTTCCAAGGTTCCTATACTCTGCTTTCTTCCAGGGTCATTGGTAAAGCAGTGTAATCTCTCTGAGGGATGCTCAAATTAGTTTTCTTGATGTAAGTTTTAGTTATAAACCCTTTTGAAAATTATGATAAACATATAAATCAAATTCTGTACTGCCTTTAACATTACTAAAGCACTCATTCATGAGACAGGCCAGATCTAATGGGTGACACACTGTAAATACGCCATCCCTAAAAGCTCTGCAGCACTCTCCCGCTATTTAAAGCTACTCTGGGGAGCACAGCAGTCAACAGGAGCCTTGTCTGGATCCCTGCTTTCATGTCCCTGAAGGATCCTGCAGTAAGCTGCCTTCTCCGAGAGCTGGAAAAGACGGCTCTTCCAATCCTCTGCTCCAAAGACCCCAACCTCCCAGTTTTCTGATGGGTATAGTGAACATTTGTGCCAGTGATTCCTCCTGACCCCTCACCTTCTTCTCAAGCACTGCCCTCAGGGAAGGTCCTGGCAGAGCAGTGGTGTTCTTACTGGACAGCAGGATGCGAACACACAGCCATGGCAATTCTGGTCTCATTGCACTGACTGCTGGACAGCCTAGTGAAGCCACCACTAAGCCCCTCAGTGCCCCAAGCACAGTGCTCAGTGTGTCCTGGTCTACATCCTGGGCAGATGCACACCCACAGCTCAGTGGCTTCGTTGGCAGGCAGGGCTGCAACATTCTCTCTTAAAATCACACCCCAGAGTGCAGCCTGGGTGAAAAGGGTGCATTTTGGTTCTTTGGTTCAGAGCAGGGCAGAGAGAGACTGTGATGGTGCCCCGGTGTCCCTGGCTGTCAGAGCCCCGCTTAGGAGCCACAGTGCAGCTGGCTCAGCGATCCAGTGGGGGACAGAGTGCTCAAGGGGATAGTCATTAAGACACAAGAGAGTCAAGTGCATCTGAATGCACTTACACGCCCTAGGGTTTATTCAGGTGTCCTGAGCCACCACCCTTGTCTGTTTCTCATATACTCTGGGCACCTGAATCCACACATCTCTAAGGATCAGGCACTGGCCTCAGACATCCACGTCCCAAGTCAGTGGACTGGGAAGCATTTCACCACATGGATGAGCTATTGAGTGCAGAAGCCCCCAACAAAAATAATTTAGATGAAATACACCATCCTATTTATTGCCTCATGTACATTCAAGTGTCTGTCACAAGTTTACATTCCAAATTCTTACCTATTCCTGTATTTCTGAGTCTCAGTGTAAATCAAGATAAACAGAATATCAGGGAAAATTATTTTTTAATTTTAGATCTTCCCTTTAGCAAACATATGTCCTTTTCCTGGAGAAAATGAAGAGATTAATTTTCATTGTAGTAACAGAGTCTCGGGGAAGGAGAAAACAGATCTTATGTTGTCAGCTGCTCCTGGAGGTCTGAGGGGCTGCAGCTCACTGTTACTCTTTTATACAAACTTTATATTCATGGCAGATGCTGTTACAAACCCCCAGTGATTTCCAATAAGAAATTGTTAAAAACATTTTATATTAAAGATTCAAACTAAAGGAGGATGTAATGATGAATGTGAAAATCACACATGGGCTCAACCTGACAGGATGATGTCCACACCACGTGGTCACCAAAGGGGAGAGAGAAACCGTCCCAGACGCATGATGTGGGGCCGCCTAGGGGCCGCCTAAGTCTGCTCTGAGACAGCACGTGACAACCTGTCCTGTTCACTAGAGGGTGCAGGGCAGGAAGCACGCCCCTTTTTAAAAACACAGGCAGTGCAAGGCACGAACTGGGAAGACAGCACACAGAGCAGGTCCCAGCATGGGAACGCATGCTCACCTACAAAGGCAGGATCAACAGCATTCTCCTCACATAAAGCTGTCTGACCTCCAGACTCTACACCCAGAAGGGACAAAGTCCCTGTGATCCACTGACAGCTTTTGGGGCCGCAACCCCACATGCTCTTGCAGGGATAAGACACCTGTGGATGCAGACATGGGCTCAAACCTGCTCACTTCACAGCCAAAGGCTGACCCCCCTGGCCCTGGGCCTGGGCCCAGCCAGAACCTTCCCCTCAGTAGTGCTCAGACAGGAAACAGCTACAACCAAAAGTGAGGCAAGTCTGACACCCATGGGAGGCTAAGTTAGGGCCCCATGTGACCCAGCAGGCAGACAGGCAACACCCTGATGTGACAAGGGCATGTCTGACACCATCAAACTTCTGACACTTGCTGGGGTCCCAAAAGCCACTTGCCAAAGAAGGTGTCAAAAACAAGCCCTTCCCACAAGGAGGGCTTCCCTGGAGAGGACAGTGATAGACGAAGTTCACTGTCACCATTGAGGGATGTAGAGGCACAATATTGCTCATGAGGCCCCTGAGACCTCCTGGACGTGCAGCCTTGCGGCTGCCCCTGAGCCATCGGGCAAAGAGGCTGGCACAGAGCCACAGTGAGTGGATGACATGCATTCTACATTAAGAGGGGGTGAGCACAGAGCAGGATGGGCTGGAGATGCCCTGCACAGCTGTGCAGCCCTCGGGGACAGCATGGTATCACCACCCGGGCCTACCCTGGATGTGCACCCCAGACACGAATACCAGAGAGACCTAGAGCCCAAGGCTCCGTCCCCAGCAGCGCTGAAGCCTGTCTCTACCTCACTCCTTGGCTTTCCCCTTCCAAAAGTTCCAGCAGCCTCAGCCTTGGAGAGGAGCAACTAACGCGGAAGTCGGTTCTGGTTTACATTAGGGGTTTTAATGATGCTCCCGGCACCGTAGATGCACTGACGTCAAGCTGGGGGAGGACCACCAGACACCCTCTGCAAACTCAGCCCTGCTGGGCTGGCCCAGGCTGCCACTCAGAGGGGCTGCTCTTGCCAGGCAGGGGTACTTACACGCTGCTGTCGGTGAGGGACAGGCTATCAGCATCGCTGGACAGGCTCTGCTGCTCACTGTCGTTGGCGCTGGTGGCTGGGGCGAGTGCATAGCCAGAGTTGACGTAGTAGGGGTTGATGGGCTCCCGCCAGGATCCATACCTGTGAACAAGGACGGCACGTCAGCAGCTGCCAAACAACATCCTCTCAAATTAATCCAGAATCACCTGATATCCTAATACCTGAACTAAAAATGCAAACAATTCAGGAAAGAGAGCAGAAAGGGCAGGCATCTCCACCCCGCCTCTAGCCCCACCATTCTTCCCAGAGAGGTCAGCATCTTCCACATCTCTCCTGCGTCCAGGCAGACATGGAAGTGGACACACAGCGTTACCTGGGGTTGTTTTTAATGCACGAAACTGCATACGGGCCACAGCTGTTCTGCTCTTCCTGCTTCCATAGAGCAGAGCCTGCAGACTTGTGCACGAGCCACAAAGCCAGCCCACCCTCCCACCACCTCATGGGGTTCTCACAAGAGCCTGATGACACAGCAGCCAGGACCCCTTCACAAGGGTCCTGAAGCTGCCCAGGACTCTCACACACAAGTCTGAGAACTGTCCCAGGATAGACATGGGGGATGGTGGGTGAGGGGGGCCCGCGGGCTTAACAATGGCTGTCATGCTGTCCTCTGGCCACTTCCTCCCAAAAGTAGTGACCATCCAGCACTCCATGGCTGGGACCACCACCACGCGTCATGTGCCGAACCAGAAACCAACCCTTGGTTTTAGTTTGCATTTCCCTGGTTGATAGTCAGGCTGGCCAGTCTGGGGTGTCACTTAAATTTCTTTCCCTTTATTTTATTATTTATTTTAATGGCGGCACTGGGGATTGAACCCAGGACCTCATGCATGCTTAAGCACACGCTCTACCACTGAGGTATACCCTCCCCTGCAAGTTCTTCCTCTTTAAACTATCTGTTCGTACCTTCTGTCCATTTTCTATTGGGCTGTTTATGAGTATCTTAATGATTTACAGGCGCCTTTTAAATATTCTATTAACTTCTCATTATATATGTGAAAATATTTTCTCTCTAAATGTCACTTTTCAACTATTTACATTGAGTTTGGTATTACAAAACTTTTTTTATTTCTACAAAATCAGATTTACCAATCTTTTCCTTTACACATTTTCTTTGTATCTTACATAGGCCAGCCTTCCTCATTATAAATATATTAAAGATTATAAATATATTACTCTATTTTTCCTGAAATGCTTCAATAGCTTTTTTTAATTTAGATTTTTACCTGAAATACGTGCTTGTAAAATCTACCTACTCCCTCGCACCAAAATGGAGAGCCAGCTGTCAGCACTACATACTGAATAATCCACCTTGTTCTGAATGCTTTCAGATGCCATCCTTCCTCACACCTGACTCCCCTCACACACGCACCCACTCCTGGAGCCTAGGCTGTGCTGCTGCGTGCTTGCTATCCCCACACTGCCTCTTCCCCCCTCCCACTGAAGCCTCCCTTGGCAACAATACCGGTCAGTCTCCACAGCTCACGGTGAAGGTGGGAAATGACTGAGAGGTCTCTGAAGGCTATGACACGCAGGGGGCCCACCAAGCCTGGGTGGGTGCCCCCCAGCTCCCGCCTCATGTCTGATCACAGCGCTGGTGAACAGCAGCCTGCACTGACTCTGGGGACCCAGGCTGAGTCACCTCGTCCCTTGGACTTGAGTGTCCTTGGAGTGGAAAGAGAAGAAACCAGAATGCTTCCACGTCAACGCAGCCCCGTGTGGACACCCACCTCTGGATGAACAGACCCTCTGGAAGGCCCAGTTCATGCTGTGCAAACTCAGGAAAAGGCACTTTAATGAGCAGTCCCAAGCCCTAGGTATCTCAGATGCCTGTCACACAGAGGACAGAGCTGGGTTGGAGAGAGGCCCCACCAAGCAAGGCCATCTCCCTTGGGGACCTAAGCTTCCATGCTCCCAAGGCCACAGACACCAACAGTGCAGCCACAGTGCTCCTCCTATTCCACCGAAGCAACGGCAGTGGATGGTGATGTGGCTCGTGACTCACCCACCAGCTCAGGATCAGGTGCTTGTCACCTCATGCCACCAGGGGTGGGGGGGGTTAGTCACTCAGTCACCAGGGTCTTTCTAACCAACCCACTGCAGCCTGAGGGCATCCTCGGAGACCACTAATGTATTCTGGGCAAATGAGGGCAGCGGCAGGGCTGTAAAGGCTCTCAGGACGCACCACATCTAAAGGCTTTACGGGAAGGGATGGGGACATCTTCTCAGACCTGGACAATCCATCCCTAGGTCCCATGTTTATGCTGATGTGGAGCAGACAAAACGATAGAGTCTGCAATGTCACTTTATTTCTAAATGACAGTCATTCCTCTGGTACTTAAAAAGTAAAACCACCAACAGTGTCACTGTCACAAACACTGTACTGGAACTCTCATCACAGGGAGCTCTAGGTTGTGTCTCAGTATCCCTGTGACATCACAGCCAACACCCCACACACCCTCGGGCTGCCCTCACCTTCCCCCACGTGGCAAGAACCATATTGAGCAGGACCAAGCCTTCAACTCCAGTACATCTGAGATGGCCTGCCTTCCTCCCCAACAGGTCCTGGGTGTGTCTTCCATGCGTAGAGAAAGTCCACCTTTATGGCAAAAAGCAGGAAAAACGTGGATCCCCGCCAGGCAGATCTGCAGCTGCCAGGACAGAGCAAATCCCACTTGAGCTCCACACTCAGACACAAAGGGAAGAAAAAGCCAGACAAGACAGCACAGGAAAGAGGAAGGGCTATCAGTCAAGGAAGGGTTCACCTCTTTAAAGTTCTGGCAGTGAAGCTGGCTCTTAGGATGGAGACGGTTCTGCTCAGCCCTGCAGCTGGGCCTTCAATGCCAGCTGACAATAAAGTTCTAGGAAATTCCACAGGGGACACCTGGACGCTCCCTACAAGACAGCTGGGAACCAGAACTGGGAGGAGTGTGCTCCTTGCGTGTGCAGACACGCCCCGCACACAGACAGGCATTTAGGGAAACTTCGAGCTTTGCTGCATCTTTCGAGTCCTCAGAATAAAACCTGACGGGACCCCGCATTCTGCCTCCGTGTGGCCTGCTCTCTGGGGTTGCTGTTTGCAGGTCTTGGCTTTCCATCCTTTCACATTTAACCTCCCTAGATCCTTTTACTTTTGTGTGTTCTTTGTAAGCAGCCAGCCTCTTCCAGATCCACCTTGGCCATTTTTCCTTTTAATGGCGTCATTTGGTCCTGCTGCGTCCATTTGTGGTTACTGAGAGAGGACCCTCCATCTCGTCATTTGCTTTCTGTTTGTCGTATCTCTTCTGTTTTCTTTTGTTCTTTCTTACCTTCTTTTGGAATATTTATTTTCCCTGTCCTCCCTCTAATAAAGTAATAACCCTTTTACTATTCTTTCAGTGGTTCCTGTAAAGATCACAAGAGGTACCCTTCATGCATCAAGTCCAATTAACACCGTCCAAATCAACCCCACTCATCTCCTCCACACCCATGTGCTGCTGGTACCTGGATTTAATTCTACGTATGTCTCACACCTCACAAGATAACATCATCATCATCATCAGTCTTGTTTTTTTCCGCCAACGGTCACCTAGAGTTACCCACATACTTGCCCTTTCCTTCCTGTAGAAGGCATCTCCACCTGAGAGCACTTTCCTTCTGCCTGAAGAATATCCCTAAATACATCCCTCAGTAAGGGGCTGCTGGTGACAATTTTCTCAGTGTCTATTGGTCTGAAACTTCTTGATTTCCCTTTATTCTTTAATGGTATTTTCACTGGGTTAGAATTCTGGTGGGTAATCATTTTCTATTTCTTGGGAAACTTGTGTGCTTTCAGTGGAAATGTAATATGGTACAGTGACCATGGAACACAGTACGGTAGTTCCTAAAAATTAGAACAGAATTACCATGGTTCAGCAATTTCACTTCTTGGCATATATTCACAAGAACTGAAAGCAGGATCTTGAAGAGACACTTGTCCACCCAGGCACTTTGAAAATATCACTCATCATCATCGACCTCTCCGCCTTGCTCCTAGGAAGGTGAGGAGGTGCCAGACTCGCCCACCTGCCCCGCTTCCTAAGGCCAGAGTGCCACATCACTCCCACATCTGGGATGCACAGGGCTCTGTCCTCTGTCCATCCCCCATTCCTTACTAAATCCCAACATGCCACAGACCAGCAGCTGGCAGCTCAACACTGACACACATACATCTTCCGAGGGTGGGTGGGTGGGAAGGATCCCCTTCCTCCCAGGCCGGCCTCAGCCCCTGGAGGCCAAGGGCCAGCCACTTTCCAGCTTGCCTCCCTGGGCTCCCTTCTCCTCACCTGGGCTGCCACTCCTTCCTGCTTGGTTAGCTCTCCAAAGGCTTCAATCCGGTTAAAAAAAAAAAAAAAAAATTTCCCAGCGTTTCTGGCCATTTTCAGCAGGAGGCTTGCCTGAACTGCCTGTTGTCCAAATGTGATTCCTTCATTTAAAGTGAGACCTCCTATCTCCTGGAAACCCTCTGGATGAAAGATGACGCCTAACTTGCATGGCTCCCAGGCGGAATGTCATCAGACCTCTCCGCCCGCCCCACCACCTGCAGCCCGACCAACACACTCTCACCCAGAGAGCAGCCCCACAGAGCCTGGCAGGCGAGGCCTCACAGAAGCACTTCTCCATCTCCTATCGAGCATCCTTGAGCAAGAGTCTTGTGACTTTTTACTCAGAAATTCAGGCACAAACTGCATTATGCTTCACATTATCCTCGTTTGTTGTGGCACAAAAATAATGCCTTAAGTGGCTTACCAAGAAGTCCGCTCAGCATTCTAGAAACAAGCTCAACTTCCTGCCCTGCAGTGACCACACGCAGCATCTGAGCAGCAAGGCTCCCATTCCCTGGAGGAGACAGTCCCTGCGCTGTCACCTTCATGGCAGTTGGTTGGGAACGTCAGGGACCAGACACCTCTCTCCCTAGACTATCTCTCCTAAGCAAGTTGGGAGGTTTCTGAAGAGCACGTAAGATGCGGTTCTGTGTTTGTCTTTTTTAATGTTTTAATCTGGCCAAATAAAACTGCAGTCACCTCAGGCATCTCCTAAAATTATATTTGTAATTCTACTGGTCCCCAAATCCTAAACCTGCCTGTGGGACCCTGATCCTTGCTAGTCACTTGGGCTTGGCCATTCAGAGTTACTAACTGTAGCGTGGGGTGCCCACCGCACTTCTGTCAGGTGAGAAGCTTCAGAGCAGCACCAGGCATGACGTGCTCACTTGCTGATTCAGGGATGCGGCCCAGCTACAGTCTGAGGTTCTGCAGGAGAGGAACCTGTCTCCCAGCCAGCGCTGCTGAGAACACAGCCAGCGAAACAGAGCTTGGGATGCGGCAGGGGTGGTAACAATGACAAAGATCATTTTAGACGAGGAAAATAAACAAAGACTAGAGGAAAGGAGCTAGTTAGCCACGTGGCACACAGTCTCCTCAGCACAGCCCTGTGGCGCCCTCTGGGCCCTGGTCCCCAGCATCACGCGGCCCACTTCCTAACCCTGGGTGGCTAGAGTTGTTTCCCACCTAGGCAGCCTTGTGTCTTGCCCACAGTCCTTCTGCTCGGTGCCACACGTGCTGGAATTGGTAGGGCTGACCCCTAAGAAGTCACTCTCATCTTTACCAAATACCTGCACTTCACTTAGCTCGAGTCTCACCACTCCCCAAGCCCGAATCTTATGTGGGTAGATTGGCCTGGGCTCTGTGGGGTTCCTGCTCACACTAGGGTGCTGGATAAGTACAAGTGCACGCCGTTAACAGAGATCTGCCTTGGGAGCTATCGGGGTGGGATGCTTGTCACTTAGCTGAAATCATTAACCCAAAGGAACATAAAGTCCACTCCTAAGACAGCACCTCCTCCATCAAGACCTACAACCCACTAGTGGGGATGAGTTATACCTTCTAAATGAAACAAACCTTCCTGAATGCGACCAGCGCTCCCCCTGCTGCAATAGCACATCCATACATGTGCGCATTAGTGGTCCTTGGGATTTAGACAACGCCTTTCTCCCTGCCCCCGGGAGGGAGGCGAGGGCACAGCTGCCATGTCTTTAAGAGGTAAACGCATGCTGACGTGACCCAGCCCAGCTCAGTGCCCCTCACCATGCTCACCCCTCCGTCTCTGCATGGGCAGCCTGCCACACCTGGGAGCTCAAGACCTGAAGGCCTCCAGGCCACAGACATTTCAGGGTCTGAGTCACAGGGCCCCAAAAAGTGTGACAGAGTAGGGCTCTGCTGCGCTGCCCAGCAAAGGGCTCAGCTGTGGCTCCCAGTGGTCCAGGACCCTCTGAGTTGCATCCTCCCCACCCCACCCCACCGGTATCCCAAGTGGAGTTCCAGACCAGCCATTGTGTGCACTCCCACAGAGACGTGAGCAGAGGTGAAGTCCACCTGTGCCTGGGCCCCCTCCTTCCACACAGTTCTTCTCCCCCAGCCCACAGGCTACTGCTGCCGTGTATCTTTATTCCATACACGATGTATTCTTAAACCCAAGGCACTTAAACAACAGTGCTCCAAACAATGTCACACAATTTATTCAGACTTTGAGGCTGTTTCCAACAGAAGGGCTGGTCAGAAGACCTTGGCCCTGGAAACAGGAATCTTGCCTTCTTTCATTTAGGGGTGAAGAGGGGGCGGTGTTACTTCTTTCTCCTGAGTCTCCATCAAACTCTTCAAGGTGCAAGGACAGCCAGAAAACCTCCTGTTTCGCAGCATGGCCCATGCTTACCCCCTTGCTCACACAGACGCCAGCCTAAGACGGCTGTGGCTCAGGCTGGCCTGGTCAGCTGCGCCCCGCCTGCCCTGCACCGCTTCTCTCCACCTTCAGCGGGAATGGGCCCACTCTGCAGTCGGCTGTTCTGTGCCCATGCCTATACGCCAAGGACAACAGACCCAGAGCGAGCCCCATGGGCCTGCCCGCACTGGTAAGTGAGCAAGTGGTCTCGTCCAACGAGCAGCCACCTACCCCAGGAGGGCAGAATCCCGCTGCCCCGGAAAAGCGCCAGGAGAGAGGTGGGATCTTGTTCCTGCTTCTTTTCTTTTTAGACCCTCGCATGGCCTCTACCCAGAGCTTCTCTCTCTAAGCAAATGCATGTATTTAGTTTTCAGATCACATAATGCATTTGTATATTCAAAAATAAGAAAGGTTACAAAGTTATAACCTTTATAACTAGATGAGTTTATTTTCCCCATTTCAGAGATGAGGAAACAGGATGAGGGCCACCCCACAAGCAGGAGCAAGGGCCTGGGCCTGCTTCCTGGGTACCAGCCCTACCTCTGCAGGCCTGTGCCCTCCATCCTGCATCTGTAAGAAGATAACATGTCCCAGGTCCCTGAACTAGAAGCCTCAGATCTACAGCCTTCCCTGACCAGACCATTCCCCAGAACAGCAGAACAGAGGCCTGAAGCAGCAGTTTGACCAGTGCAGGGCCTGTAAGGCCCACAACTCAAGGCCACCTTGCTCCCTGCAAGGCCTGGGGTACCTGAGCGGAGGGAGTGTTCTAACTGTGAGATGAAAATTCGAGAGAGAGGGTAAGAGAGTCAGAAGGCAGAGCGAGGCCAGGCCCTCTGTCAGGGGCTACACTGGGGCCTCACTTTTTATCTTCCACACACTGGGCCTCACCAACAGGTTTGGGGAGGAGGAAGTGATCTTGCATGGAAGGAAAAGCAGGGGACAGAGTGAGGGTCAGGTGGCCTGGCCAGAAGGGTGGGAGTTGCAGGAGGGAAGGCGGAGGGAAGGCAGCCTCTGATGAGCTACTCCAGCTGGGTTAACTGTGAGGCCTAAAGTTCACACCTTTTACTGTTATTGGAAACCCTGGTGGAAAGACAGGAAGAGCCAAGAAGGCAGCCTGGCTTCCAGCTTCTCTTTGCTGTGCTCTGGCTGAGCTGCCCCCTAGCACAGCCCTGTCCTTGCAGAGTGCTGCCTCATTGTGCTTCTCAGCAAGGCCACCGAGGTGACATGGTGGCGACACCGCACTCACCATCAGCCCTTCACCGGGTGGATCACAGACGACACGGTCAGCACCCGCGCTGACGGCTCCTCAGGACGAGGGTCCAAGATGTCACAACACCCTAATCCACTCTTCCTCCCGCCCTCCGTGACTCAAGCACGAGAACGTGACCCGACGGATGCACTTGCTGGAGCTCACTTCCTCCTGTCACACCTCCGCCCAGGACAACCTTCAGAGCTCCTGGAAACAAAATGGAGGCAGACGCTGACATGGCACACAGGCGAGCTCCTTGCACAGATGGACATCGCCAGTGTCTGGGGCCCAGAGGACACCAAGCCCACCTCTGGATGCTCTACAAGTGAGCATCCCTGACCTGGTGGCATCCCCTCCTCCCCGCGTGGCCTGGACGGTCCACCAAGCTCCCTCCCCAACACAGATGGGCACAGTTGCGTGGGCCACTGCAAGAGTCACTTGTGGTCACGTGTGGCCACTTCGTAACACAGTGCTCTCCCGCCACCCTCCACACCTGAGAACTGAGCCACATGCACCCTGCTCTGAATGAAGCTTTTGTTCTAAATGTTCTTCAGGCTCCCGTAACTTTCCATTAAGAGTCAGTGAAAACGGTCTCGTCCCCTGAAAGTACCTGACAAATTGCTATCTGCCTGCTGTCAGCACACTGCAATCATCCATGCACCCAGCTAAGTGGGCTCACAGACTACATCAGCTAAACTAGCCACAAAGGGACAAATGCCTTAAAATGACTCTTATGAGGTAAGAAGAGAACACCAATAATGCAACACAGGCTAATGCAGTTTAAACTGGAAAACTACAAAGAGTTACAAATTTATACCGTGATAGTGTCATTTAGAAATTTAGAAAACAGGTCAAGCTTCCACACCGTCCCTTAAACACACACACTCGTAAATTCAAGAGACTTCAGGCTTGTAAATCTGCAAACCTGGAAATCAGGCCTTTCTCACCAAACACCTGAAGAGAACATTGTTAAATCCACTTAATATAAAAATTAACAGCAAAAAAATCTAACATTGAAAAACCAAAAATTAACTGGCCAGCCCAGTCACCCTGGTGTGAGGGAAGCTGCTCAGATTCTCTGACTGAGAAGGCAGCAGAGGGAGCTCTGTCACTAGGAGTCACCAAGAGCGGTGTCCAGATCTGCCTGCCCCGCCTGCCACCCTTCTTCCTCCTCCTGCCACTCAAGGTCCCCCGTCCTCACCAGAGCCTACCCTCTGCCCTTGGCCACACCACTGCAGTGGGTGGACATCACTGTGAAAAAGCACAGCAGGCAACGGGCGCAGGAGAGCACAAGCCACTCCAAAGACCTCTGCTCCTGAGAGAGGGCACAGATGGCTGTGTACACAGCACAGGATGGCATGGCCTGCTGCTGAAAATCATCATGGCCACTTGGAGAGGCCAGTGCCCTTGTCTCCTGCAGTTGTGAAGGACAGAGGTGGCATTAACAGTGAACATGGACACTGGGTGATGGGCCAGGGATGACAGACACACACCCAGCAGTGCTACATGCACAGGCCTACGTGACCCTGAGACAGACAGAAGCCTTCCACGAAGCACAGTAAGCCCACGCGGAGTCTGGACATTCTGGCCCACACCAGGGTCCACGGGAGATGCTCCCATGGCCACAAGCGCCTGCACCCCCTTGAGTCTCTCTTCAAAAAGGGTTGTGTCCTGTCCCACCGACCTGAGCCTGAATGCATGGCTGTGCTGCAGCCCTTGCACTGCCCTGACCATGGGTCTGGGTGGTGTGGCCACAGTGGCAGCCAGAAAACACAAGCTCCACTAAGGACCCAGCTCCCACTGGCCACCCCACCCACTTGGCACACCACATGTGGCCTCAAGAATGTCCCCAGCACCACCTGTCCCTCCTTACGGCCTGTCTGTCCCTCAGAGCCCTCCCCATGCAGCTCCAGATATCTGGTCCCAGAGACCACCACTGGTTCAGGGAACCAGATCCGTGCTCAGCTCTGAGGGTCCTGGTGAGGCCCTTCAGCTTTCCGACGTCCAGAGCACTGGCAGAGACAGCGAGAGGCAGAAACCCGTCTCAAAGCAGCACCAGCAGAAGGCAGGTGGGTGGTCTCGAGAGGCTGGATGATCCCCTTCAGAGCGTCATCCTCGTTCCCCAAGACCAGCTCCGCCAGAGCCCAGAGCACACAGCTGACCTCAGTCAAGGGACTGGCCTCAGCCCCATTCACATCTGAGATGCACCCCCTTGTTCAGGGAAGGGACTCTGGCACCAGAGGGCAGGGGGACAGTCACTGGGCAGACAGAAATCATGGATCCCACTGCCACCAGCTTCTAGAAAGGTAAACCAAGGGTGTGGCCTAGGCTCTGGCATGCGCAGTCCTGTATCCCAGAGGGGCACATGGCCTTCACTGTCTCAGGGACCAGCAAAGAGCCTGCACACAGCCAGCCCAACACATCCAGGACCCTCTGCGTTGGTCAGCAGCCTCCATGGGGTAAGACTTTCAGCCAATTATCAGAGAGCGGTTGTCGACCGTACCAGGGATCAGCATGTGGACACCTCACCGATGATTCCAGTTACTCCAAGTGCACCTTCTTGTCTGGTCCCTCTGGAGCCTCCTGGGAATGAGGAGATGGTGGGGACAGGAGGAGGCTGGAAAGCTCAGGAAACAAGCACTGACTGGAAGGCACCACACAGCAGATGGGCGTCTGCTAAGGTGTGTGGGGATCCTGGGCCGGGTCATGAGCAGCTTCCAGACTGACTGGGCGACAGTGTCCAGCCAGACTTTAGGGGTAAACAGAAGCTCAACGAAAACAATGTCACAGGCTGCTCACAGCCTGAGAGCACAGTCATAAACCACACACAACTTACGACATATACTGTTTTGATGAGACAAGCGTTAACTTGTACTAGAAACAGAGTGTCCATGTTACTCTCCTCAGCACCACAAAAACCACCAAGGGGGAAGGCCTGCTGGCTGAGCTCAGCCCTGCCAGGGTGTCACCTACCTGCACCCACGGAACCAGCAGACAGACAGGGTACCCAAGCTCGGCCAGTGCCTGTTACCCTGTGAGCACTGGCAGCAAGCAGCTTCCAATGACACCAGTGCCTCCACAGAGCCTGGACCTCGCTGACCTGAGTGACGGCGCCTGCGCAGGGGCCCACCTGTCATAGCCCCACAGAAGCAAAGAGCTGGGCTCAACCCACACCTTCAGGGAACCGGATACTGTGTGCCCTCTGGTTCTAAAAGCCCAGATCCCTGAGATGAAGGCACAGAAACTGCTTTTTAAAAACAGCTTTGCTGAGGTGTGACATACAATAAACTGCACATAATTACAGAGGACAGAGTGAGGAGTTCTGACGCACATCCGTACCCAGGAGGCCATCACCGTGGACCAAGATATGAGGAGTCCTGCCTGTGTTCACCAGGAGGTCATCACCTTGACTGAGACAGCGAGGGCATCCATTCCGTAGTCTCCCTGAGCTCCTCTGTGATCCTGTCCAGCACCCTCCCCAACCACTGTCACCAGAGGTTAGTCTGTGGTTTCTAGAATTCTACAGAAATGGCACCAACAGGGAGCACACGCTCCCTTGTCTAGTTCACTCACTGCGTGCATTGCTTCCGAGACCCACACAAGATGCAGGCCATTCTCCACACCGACAGTCTGTTACTTTCTTGCCAAGCAGAGCGGAGCAGAGGCACCACCTGCTAGGCAGTAGCCCCCAGGCTGGGCCTAGAGTTAAGGGGTGCATGGGGCCTCCTGGCCCTTCACTTTACCAACGGGAAGGAATGGGAGTCTAGACCCACATCTTGGGGGGTGGGCTCAACCTAAGCTCTTTCCTACCGTCCTCAAGGAGCCCTCAAGGAGCCAGGAGAGAGTGAGGAGGTCACCACCCAAACCCAGACAGACATGGCCAGCCTTCACTCAGGCTCTGCCCAGCGTCCGCTTGTTACTTACAGGCCCGTCCCTCAGGAGGAAGGAATCAGGGCCCACCTCCTAACAAAGCAACTCACTCCAACAGCTTCGTCTTCTCACACTACAGCAACTTCAAAACCAAAAGAAATGACCGAGACAAAGGTACTAGATGGTTAAGATGGACGTTTCCTCATTTCTGACTAACCTCTATGCAAAATGCAGAGCAATGACCCACACATAAGATGTGCTTTTCTGAGCCACAGTGACATTTAAGTGCACGATGCCCACATTCACACAGATGCTGTTACTTATAAAACAAATAATTTGCTACCTTTGCAACCAAAGGTGAAAAAGTTTATACTAAAAAATGGGATAGAAATCAGGCCAACGTCAACTATAAAAATCTCTATTTTACATCCTCCATGCAAAATGAGAAATTTGGCTTCTACGCAAATGATCAGCCCAAGGTTAGCAGAGCCCCCAACAAGCCCCCATCTACACAAGGATTGTGGGCTCTGTTTAGATGACAGACACTTGGGGTCACTGCTGGGGGCAGGAACAGGTGATATCAGAGGCTGAACAGGCACCAAAGGGCATGCACACTGCCTCTGTGACAAAGCTCAGAGATAACTCAGGATGGAGGAGATGCAAGGCTGAGAGAATGAGTCACCTGGCGGCATCAGGTGGGAGCTGCCTGCTCAGTCATCACATTACCTGTGTCATGAAGTTGCCTTCTGGCTCCACATTCTGTAAGGCATTTTATTTATTTTCATTACCAGCTGGCACATCCCACCCACTACTATGAATAAACTCTGAATAGCACAACACATCAAAAGCCACTTAAGGTCACAATCCAACAGCAGAACAGGAGGATATCTGTTCTACGGAACAGGCACAGCACAGACTGGGCATGGTGGCTGCTCACACCTGCCTGCTAAGAGGCAGACAGTGAAGAACCCTGGCTCCAAAATGGCCCCAGGGCCCAATCCCCCTTTACCACGACTTGTCAGCTACTGACCTGGGGAAACGTCACCATTCCTCCCGCAAAGTGGAACGACATGGTCGCCTCTTAGAAAGGGTTCTGAACATGCTACGGAATAGTACACATAAAGTGCTGCCAAGGGCCAATGCAGAAAGCCCTCAATACAGATGAGCAACCATGTGTCCTGCACAGGATCCCTCACATGGAGCAGGAGACAGGCTGGGTGGCAGAAGTTTTGGGTCACAGTTAAATCCCACAGTTCCACTAATTTTCCATAAGAGTCAGTATGAATGCCTAACCAAGCAGATTCAAGGCTCCAAGAAGTCAGAATAATACTCATGGGAAGCCATGACTCACAGAAGAGAAAGTGAGGGGTGAGGGTATCCCCATTTGGTATCATTTCCTTTCTGCCACAATTCTTATATGGGGCTACACTATCAAGCCAGTAACTCTTTAAAATAACTGCTAAAGATTCACATTATGAGTTACATGAATTAGGAGCCCATTTTCACAGGGAGATTCTAGAGGAATCTACATAGAACAGTGCTATCTCTGAGCAGTGGGATGCCAGATCATTTTTTACTTAACCAAATTTTTAAATTTTCCTGCACCAAATACATTTATATAACTGATGATAATGTGTCTCTGGATATTCATTGTTGCAGAGCAGCTGTTGAAATGTATGGAACAATATACATGAAGAGCACTTTGAAAATCACAAAGTATTGTACAGAAGTCACCTACAGAACGTCCCCACAAGGGCTTCAAGTGGTAACTAACCAAACCAGAAGCCCCATTCCCCTCTGCTGGGTTACTGCACATTCAAATGGGCTTTGCTCTGCTAATGGCTATCTTCTCCAATGTCAGCAGAAGTCTCTTTGGGGCCTGGACTTATACAAATGTTTTACATTAGGTTTTTAGGTTACATGGATCTGATGGAGAGGAACTTTATGTAGTAGTGTTTAAAAACTGGAACACGATGTTTCACAGAATCTGCCATCTTGATTTTTAACGAGTCATTCTCATTTCAATGGCAGGGCCTGCTGGAATACCCTCCCCTGGAGACTCCAGCCTGGACCCCTGGAACAGAAGCTCTGAGGAATCTACCAGTCCCAAAGAAGGAGTGCCAGTCACACTTCACAAACTCAAACAAGTCATGACTGTGATAAACATTTACAAGTGGCAACTCCCAACAAATTGTAGGCAATTTAGAGTAATTTACAGAGATACTATCTGTGCCTATCTCTGAGGTCTTTCAAACTGAGCTAGAGACTCTTGGACATAGGTCCCCACTGATTTCAAAATAGCAGATCCCATGGCCCACCCATGATCTCTTTAACACAGGCCTCAATCAGTCATCAGTCAAGAACATGAAATGAGGCACAGAGGCTTACAGCTGCAACCCCGAGATCCCACAAAACTCTGCTTAGGAGACTGGTTTTCAGTGAAGCTACAACATCAAATCAGTGACTTCTAAAAACATGGCTTATTAAAAATTTTAAAACATCTGCTTATGAACCTAGTCAAAGTCAAATTTCTGATCATAAAATAGAATGATTTGTTCTCATGATGCAATTCAGAAATCAGGAACTCCAAGCCTCATGTCACCCTTTCCCTTCACAGCATCACCAGGTAACCCTCAGTTCCTCTCTGAGCTCACAGAGCGCATGGCAGCCCTATACCCACGCAACACACGTTTCCTAGACTCAGCACATACAAGAAGTGTGTTCAGAAAATGAAAACTTGAGGGAGAAAGCCTGCAATTATTTTTTCTAAGAGTTATTTGGAAACTATATTTAATATCTTATAATAACCTATAATAAAAAATAGGAAAATAAATATATGTATATGTTGGTCTGAAACATTACATTGTACACCAGAAATTGACACACTGTAAACCGATTACACTTCAATATTAAAAAAAAGGTAGAAATAGACTCACAGACAGAGAATACAGACTTGTGGTTACCAGGGGGGTGGAGGGTGGGAAGGGATAGACTGGGATTTCAAAATTGTAGAATAGATAAACAAGATTACACTGCATATCACAGGGAAAGATACACAAAATGTTATGATAACTCACAGAGAAAAAAATGTGACACTGAGTGTGTATATGTCCATGAATGACTGAAAAATTGTGCTGAACACTGGAATTTGACACAACATTGTAAAATGATTATAAATCAATAAAAAATGTTAAAAAAAAAAAGGTATTTGATTTTTCCACCTGTGAAGTTTTCTTTCACAATGTTTCAAAAGGATTTTCTTTTTAAAAGAGTTTCACTATATCCAAATGAACTTAACAAGACCACCTTGTGAGGAAGCCCAACTACGTTAAGATACACCCAATGTTCCGTGTGTACACAGAATGTATAGTGATGACTAGACCTTGTGGCAACAAATGGCCTGGGCTGCTTTTACTTGCCAATCTTTTTGTTCACAGGGGAATGATTTATCTTTAAATTATCTCCAACACAACTGCATGTGGCACCACAAAGCAAATGAAATTTCAAAGAAACAAGGTGCAAGTCTGACATTCCTTCAATGCTGTGATGCCCAACAATGTGTCTCTGTCGCTGGCCTAAGCCTGGCTCTGATCGCTACCTCAGAGCACAGCACCAGGCCTGATCAGGCCAGTGTCCCTGGAAGGCTTCGTGGAGGGTGGGGCACAGCCACGTCACTGATGGGAACACCTGGGCGGGGTGGGGGGATGGTGCAAGGGCTCCAGCACAGGTGCATCTGAGGGTCTGTTTTCTGTCCCCAGCAACAGTGCTGGTGACACGGGCTCAAACAGGGGCATCCTTCACATCATGTCCAGCGGGTACATGTGTCCCACACACATGGCACATGCAGGGCTGAGCCAATCTGGTCTGTTCCCTGGGTAACACTACATCCACCAGGGCCCTGATCTGTCTCTCATTTGGGCCAGTTCGTTACGTTTACACTCTGCCCCAACAATGAACTTGGCCACTCATCCATCCAATCAACTCTGTCACATGGGGAATGGGGCAAAAGTGGATGAGAGCAATGTAATTCAGAACACAAAGAAAATCCTAAAGATGTTTACAGTAATTAGCAAAGTCATCTTTACACCTGAAAAATGAATGCATATGTAACAGATCTAGAGCTCACCCTCAATGTATACCATAGTCTGTGATGGACCTAATTTTTTAGGTCACGTCCATTCCTCTTAAGAATATTCCTACTTTAAAATGCATTAAGCATTAAAAATAGAAGAATATGTTCATATTAATTTGTAGCTGCATAAAGACACTTTGGAAGGACACATAATTATTCAGATTATTTACCTTTAAGCAGTATTGAGGGGGCAAATGGGGTGGGTGTTTGGTTCTTGAGAAATACTTGCATTTTATAACCTAAGGAGCATATACTTTGACTTCCACTTGTGCACCTGACTACAGCAGGCCCTTGCCGTGGTCTGCAGAAGGGACACCCCTGAAGAACACAGCTCTCCAGACAAGTGCCATGGTCACCACAGGGCAGAACAGCCTCTGGGCCCAGAGGCCATGTGAAGGCAGGTCTGGAGAAACAGGGACACACCTATAAATACTCAGCTCTTCGCAGATTTTTCTGACTTTTAAAACCACGCAACAGAACTATCTGACGTCAGGGTTCATCTAAATCAAGCTCTAAAAAAACAGCTGATAAGTAAAATAAAGTGGGCTTTGGACTTCCACTTGCTGCATACCAAACCACCTGTGAGGACAATTAGACAAAGATGTTTTAATCTGTTTTAAGACACCAGAGCACTACCAAGGCAATGAGGTCCTAAGGGGCCAAAGCACTAGAGATAAATGGTAAGTCACACCCATAGTCCCACTTCTCCCCTTGACGTTCTCCAGCAATGACTAGTAGGCTGAAAATGAAAGGCAAACTTCCAGAATTCTTAAGTGGGTGCTCATCATATACCAAAGATGTGGGCCCTGGTGAAGACCCCAGGCTTTCAGTCAGGACCCCAAGGGGCTATATCCAAGGAGAAGGCATATAGCAGCCTGCCCAAAGAGTAAAGCCCAGTGTTCCATCAGATGCGTTCCAGGCTAGAACAAGGTGATTGGTCCCCACACTAAAGTCCAGTCGGAAACAAAAGTAAACTCACACTGAAGAAAAATATGATTAGGGATTTCAAAGAATCTCTAAATTGTTCGTATACAATATCTGGTATTCAATAAAAAATTGCCTAACATATGAGGAGATGGGACCAACTGACTCAAGAACAGAAGAAAAAACAGACAATAGAAACAGAACCACAAAATACCCCCATTTAAGAAGTACAGGACATTAAAATACATGTGATTAATGTGTTCAGTAAGTTAAAAGACAAGTTGGAGAGTTTGAGCAAAGAACTGAATATTAAAAAAAAAAGGAATCAGCAGGGAGGCTATAGCTCAGTGGTACATATGCTTAGCATGCATGAGGTCCTGAGTTCAATATCTGGTACCTCCATTAAAAAAAAAAAAGTCAAATGAACATTCTAGAATGGAAAAATACAATAGAAGTTAAGAACTCAACAGAGAGGCCTAATAGAAGGGTACATACAATGGAAGAGAAATTAGTGTAATGTAGAAAGGTCTGAAAAATACATATACTGAAGTATGGGGAGGAAAAAAAAGACAGAAACTACTGAAAAGGATTAAAAAGAAGAAAAGTCTAACACAGGAGTAACTGGAATCCCAAAAGGAGAGGAGAGGAGAGAGACAGACAGAAACAGAGCAGAAGCAATATTTGAAGAGCTAGCTAACTGAGAATTTCCCCAAATTCATGAAAATCATCAAGCCACAGATTCCAAAAGTATTTCAAACCTCAAGTAAGATAAACAAACATGACAGAAAAACTTCAGTAGTTTTACCAAAGACAAAGAAGAAAATCTTAACAGTGTGACCAAAAAGTGACAAGTTGCCTCAATGGTACAGCAGTGAGATTGACTTCACAGACACAGTGGCGTCCAGAAGGCAGAGGAACCAAGCCTAAAGGGTCAACCTCAGGTTCTGTGCCCATCAAGAGCTTTCTTCAAAAGTTGAAGTGAAATAAAGACATTTTCAGGCTATCAAAAACTGAGAATTCATCACCAGTAACTATACACCAAAAGAAATACTAAATAGAGTTTCATGTAGAGAAGAAAAATGACCCCAAATGGGACACTTAGAGAAGCAGGAACAGATAAAATGAAATGGGATGGGGAAATATTTGAGTAAATCTAAGTAAGTACTGACTGTACAAAAATAATGATCATGTCTTAAGGAATTTAAAATACATATACAAATAAAATAAACAAACGCAAAAAGAGCAATGGGGGAGTATGTAATTGGTGTGTTTAACCCTGAGTCTTTGCAATTTCCAGTAAGTGACAAGAACCAACTTACATTATACTCGAATAGGTCAGGGAGGCATGCTATCATCTCTAGAGCAACCACTTAAAAAGTAGTATGCATTCAGCATCACCAAACCAGCTTTACAATAAATGTTAAAGGAACTTCTCTAGTCATCAAACCATAATAAAAGAGAACAAAAAGAAGAGAAAAAAAAAAAAAAGACCTACAAAAAAGATTGCTTTGGCAATTTGGGGGTCTTTTGTGGTTCCATTTAAATTTTGGAAATGTTTATTCTAGTTCTGTGAAAAATGTTGTATTTTGACAGGGGTTGCACTGGATCTGTAGACTGCTTTGGGTAGTATGGCCATTTTTGATAATGTTGATTCCTCCAATCCAAGAGCACAAGATATCTTTCCATTTCTTTGTATCATCTTCAATTTCCTTCATCAACATTTTAGTTTTCAGAGAATAGGTAACCTCCTTGGTCAAGTTTATTTCTAGGTATTTTGTTGTTTTTGATGCAACGAAAATGTTTATGCCAGTTAAAAAATACTGGTTTTTGAAGCAAAACAAAAACAAAAACAAAAAACAATGAAGGGCCACAAATGGCAAAATATCCTTTTTATGGGTGAGTTGTATTCCATTGCATATATATGCTACATCTTCTTTATCCATTCATCTATTGATGTGTACTTAGGATGCTTCCATATCTTGGCAATTATAAATAACACTGTTAATAGCAGAGTGTGTGTATCTTTTTGGATTAATGTTTTTGTTCTTCTCGGATGTATGCCCAGGTGTGGAATTGCTGGGCCATATGGTAGTTCTATTTTTAGATTTTTGAGAAACCTCCATATTGTTTTCCATAGTGGCTGCACCAATTTACATTCCGACCAACAGTGTACAAGGGTTCCCTTTTCTCCACACCCTCTCCAACATGTGTTATTTGTGTTCTTTTTGATGATGGCCATTCTGACAGGTGTGACATGGTGTCTCATTGTGATTTTGATTTGCATTTCCCTGATATTAGTTATGTTGAGCAGCTTTTCATGTTCCTGTTGGCCATCTGCATTTTCTCTTTTGGAAAAATGCCTGTTCAGTTCTTCTGCCCATATTTTAAATGGGTTGTTTGTTTGCTTTTTAATGAAAGTACAGTTGATTTAAAATCTCATATTAGTTTCTGGTGTGGAATTGGAGGGCATTATGTTAAGTGAAATAAATCAGAGAAAGACAAATACTGTAAGATATCACTTACATTGTGAAATCTAAAAAAAACACAACAAACTAGTGAATATAACAGAAAAGAAACAAACTCACAGATGTAGAGAAGGAACTAGTGGTCACCAGTTGGGGGAGGGGAGGGGAGTGGCAAGATGGAGGTAGAGGATTAAGAGGTACAAACTATCAGGTATAAAATAAGCTACAAGTATGTATTGTACAACATGGGGAATACAGTCAATATATTATAACTATAAATGGAATATAACCTTTAAAAATTGTGAATTACTATATTGTATACCTGCAACATATAACACTGTACATCAACTATCCCTCAATTTTTTAAATATATTGTAAAATAAATACAAAAATACATTTTAAAAATGAAAAAAAAAGTAGTACACAAATGTATAACAAGCTAATAGAGGGGGGAATTTGAATAATAAAAAAATAATCCAAAAGAAAGCAAGAAAAGAGAAAAAGGAGGAACAAAGAGAACATACAACTTAAGAGACAGTTTTAAATCCAAATATATTGGTAATGACATTAACCAAACCAACTATATATGCCACTTAAGAGAGAGAATCTGGATTTTTAAAAACTAGACATACCTAGCTTATAAGAGAAATAACTTGAATATAGAATTCAGAAAATTTGAAAATTAAAGATTGAGGTCTCATTACAAGAAAAAAAGATTTTATAACTACATATGGTGACAGATGTTAACTAGACTTAAACAATGGTGATCATTTCACACTAAATACAAATACAAATCGTTATGCTGTACACGTGAAACTAATACAATGTACTTCAATTATATCCCCAATACATAAATAAGTAAATAAATAAAAGGCTGGAAAAAACATAAATCATGCAAATACTAATAAAAGAAAGCTATACCAATATCACACAAAGTAGGCTTTAAAGCAAAAAGCATTATTAGACATAGAGAGATTTTATAATAAAAAGGTCAATCTACATGGAACACGTAACGACTCTAAATTTGTAAGCATTTAAACTATGGACTCAAAAAACAAAGAGCAAAACTTGACAGAAAAAAAGAAAACAAATAGACAAATACACATTCATAATGGGAGACTTCAGCCATTAAGTTCAGCCTTGACAGTCAGTGGTAGTGGTGTGTTGAAACACATGAGCCACAGCTTGTAGCTGGAAAGTTAATAAAAGGAATCAGATAGAATCTCTCACTTCATCTGACTGTTTTTTAATTTATCAAAGGTGAGAGGCCAAAAAAGGTAAAAACCAATGCAGATGTAGCCACTGGCCAGGACATAAACCACAGCGGAAGCAGCAGCTTCCTTAATAAAGATGGCATCCCAGGAAGATGCTGTGAACACCAGGCTTGGGTGCACAAAGCCATCCAACTCCGCACGCCCTGAAGGTGTTTTCTAGTAGCCAGAGTCATTCCAATTTAGTGCATACTCATCAAGAGCAGACCTGCACGACCTCACCTAAAGCCAAGGATACAAATAAGACTAAGACACAGTCCCTTCTCAAAGGGCTGTGAGCTCTTTCAACATGCTGTTACCATCTCCCAGGACCACCACAACCTGGGGTTACCAGTAACCTCCATGTTGCTGACCTTGATGACATCAGTCCCCATCCTACTTCATCCACCAGCAGTGCTGACGGCCAGTCATCCCATGTTTCTTGACACACGCCCTTCACTTGGGCTCCACTGGTGTCTCCCTCCTCACTGGCCTGGTCTCCTCAGGCTCCGTGCTGCTTCCGTCCTTTCTCAAGCTGTCAGCCATGGAGTGTCACTGGCCCCCTTCTCGTCCCTGTCTACATCCACTCACTGAGGACATCAACAAGGTCAGGGCTCTAAATAACATCAACATACTGACAATCTGACCATGGCTTTATAACCCAGTCTCAGAAATGTCATGTCACCTCTCTGAGCTCATCTCCTATTCCTCGCCCCTCACTCCCTCTGCTCCAGCTCTGTTGACTTTCTTACTTTTCAGATCCTGCTCTCCCCTCTGCATAGAATCACCTTCCTCCGGGTACACAGTTTGTGCTCTCACCTCCTTCAGGTGCTGCTCAAAAGTCATTCTCTCAAATGAGACCCTCTCTGGCCACTCTTGCTAAAACTGCCATTCTCCCTCTGTCCCACCTTAAACTTCACCATCTGAAATGCTCTGTTTTAGTTGCTTTGTCATCATGTGTGTGTCCTCCCTGTTGAAGAGTAAGCTCCATGACTGGAGGGACTTTTATCTGCTTTGTTCACTAGTAAATCTGCAGCTTCTGGAGAGTATCTGGCACATGGAGGGCACTCAATGAATGAATGAATCTGTATTTCTGCCAATCCTCTTTTTAAGGGGGCGGCTGTATTTGAGCCTCACAGATTTGTCTTTTCCTGTCTGCTCAGACACTGCTCTTCTTGGACATACATGCACCACTGTCCTTGATCTTCCTTTTGTTCTCCAAAACTCCAAAACATTGTGATTATAATAATCCGTTGAGATTATCCAGTTATTTTATCAGCAAAATGGATTTATTCGGAAATAGCAGAGAACTGCAATTCAGGACAACAATGCTATAGCAAAATCTATAGGCAAGTCTAGCAAACAAAGGAGAGGAGCATTACTTTATAGAGAAAAGGAGGAAGCTAGGATGGGTGCTTTGAACCAAAGTCCCCTGAAAGAGAAGCCAGGGTTCAGGGTGGTGATGGCCTCCCACTGGCTGAGTTGCCAGGGTTCCTACTGGCAGGGCTTGAAGCTGGTTCAGGGCAAGAAGAAATTTTCCTTCCTCCTGCAAGGATGGTAGACACCTCCCTGCTGGGATGCGAGATACCTCTCTTCCTGTCAGGTATGTGGCTGAATGGAGTGGTAGGGCACGGGAGCTCCCCTTCTGGCTTCCAGACTCCAATGTAAATGAGGTTTCCTTTATTCAGTTTCACAAGTCCACTGCCAGGATAGGGATCAATTGTCCTAAGAGGACCAAACAGTTCTCAAGAAGATTCAATAAGAAAACCAAGAGTTATACAAGAGTGAGATACAGCACCCATATCTTCCCCAAAACACCAACCCTTCAGCTACGCCTGACACAGAACAAACGTGCTCCTGAGAAGTTACACATATGCATACAATTTTTACTCACTGAGGGATCTCAAGGGTGGTAAAGGATCCCAGGAATCCTTCCACAATGTTACCACCTATAAATTACGTATTTTATGGTCATCACATTAGATCTTCCCTAAATAGCAGTAGTGCTCATATCTCCTTTTCCTTCACTGAATTATTCCCAAAGAACTCTTCTCTTGCTTTTCTATTTAAAATAAGCTTTCCAAACTTATTTCCAAGCCTAGCCCTATAGTTATAGAAAAAAAGAACAGTCTTTCTCCCACATATATGCAGGATTTCTTGGCAATAACCCACCTTGCCTCCCTACGGAGGAGCGGGTAGGAGGCATGATGCAAATGTGAAAGTTAATAAAGAGAAACCTCATTTAAAATGGAGTTGGGAGGCCAGAAGAGGGAGCTCTGGCACCCTAACATCATCACCTGCAGCCCGAACAGGAAGAAACATATCTTTGCATCTCCAACATGAAGGTTACTACTTCACTACCAGCAAGAGGAAGAAAGATTTTCTCTTTGCCCAAGGAACAGCCCAGCCAATGAGAGACTGTCACAACTCAGTCAGTGAAAAGTCACTATACTCTGAACTCCCAGTTTCCTCCAGTGGGCTCTTTGTTTATAACAGCCCCTCCCAACTGTCCCTTCTCCTCTATAAGAGAGTCTCCTCTCCTTTGTTCTGTGGACTTGCCTGTGGCTTGCCATAGATGACATGTCCCAAATTGCAGTTCTCTGCAATAAATCCACTTTGCTGGTAAAATAACTGACTGTTACATTGTTTTAGGTCAACACCATTAAGATTTTTTTTTTAATGTTCTTTTTTGGGGGAGAGGGGAGGAGTTAGGTTTATTTATTTATTTTTTTTAAATTTTAATGGAGGTACTGGGGATTGAACCCAGGCCCTTCGTGCATGCTAAGCATACACTCTTCTGCTGAGCTATACCCTCTCTCCTCAGAAGGATTTTTAAATGTTGATCCATGAACCAAAAAAGAAAGGATGATTTTTTAAGAGTATATATTCAGAAAACAACAGCAGGAAAAATTTAGTAGAAAGATCCGAAAGCACAACAAAAAGAAACGGAAAATAGAAGAAAAAGAGGCTTACAATTTAAAAGATCATTCCAAATGGTCCAACATCTAAATAACAGGGGCTCCAAAATAAGAAGTGAAAGCGGAAAATAGGAAATAACCAGAGATAACATTTTTTAAATTCCCAGAACTGAAGGACAAGTTTCTTCAACACAATGAAAGAAAAAAGCCCCAGAGTAACACACAGAACTGTGAAATAGCACTGAAGATAAAGAAAACATCTGAGAAACATTCAGAGAGGAGGGAAAAGTTACCTCCACGGGAACATAAACAGAATGATGTCAGGCCTTTCCAGTATAATTCTAGAAGACAGAAGATGATGATGCAAATCCTTTACATTTCTGAGGGAGGTGCTGCCCAATCTAAACTCTAAATCCAACCAACCTCTTCTTCAAGTACTTCTGGCACAAGCACATCACAGCAGACACACAGCATGCTGAAGAGCAATCATCTCAAGTGGAGTGAAAACAGGGAAGGTTTTAGGAGACAAGTCTCTTGGGAAAAAAAGAGTTTATCTGACAGGTTTTACAGTGGAGAAGTATTTTAACAGGTATGTTTTAAGCTGATGCAGCATAAGGCAAGATTCATGTCAGAAAGTCAAGATTCTAATCAAATTTTTAAAATGCAACAACTATAACTTAAAAACATACACCAAAAAAAAAAAAAAAAAGGTACAAGAAAGAAAAAATGCTTGCCTAAACTTTGGCTCAGCAATGAAAATACCAAATATGGATATAAACCACACCCAAGATATATTAATAATCAGGGCAGGTGGTGGGAGAAAGGAGAGTGCCAGGAGAGACTGCCTAAAAGCAGACAACTCAAAAAGCACATTACTCAGAAAGGTAGGTAATGATGGATTGAGAGTCCACACTCCCCCAAAACCCATATGGTTGAGGTTCTGACCCACCCGCCACTGTGTCTATATTTGGAGATGGGGTGGGCCTCTAATGAAGTCACAATGGTTAAATGAAGTCATAAAAGTGGGGCCCTGATCTGACTGGATCATTGTCCCTAACAGAAGAGCTACCAGGGAACTGTGTGTCTACAGGCACACACTGAGAAAAGGCCATGTGAACACAAGGAAATGGTGGCTGTCTGCAAACCATGAGAAGAATGGAATGAAACCTACCTTGCCGGTGCCTATAGAACTGTGAGAAATAAATGTCTGCTATTTAAGCCCCCAAGTCCGTGGTACTCTGTGCGGCAGCTTGAGCTTACTAATACACTAGTGTAAGACACAGATGGAAGTGGCCAACCTGGGAAAGCCAAGGGGTGGTGAGACTGCTAAATTTACTTATCAGCGTTTTAGCAGTATTTGAATTCTTCCTTGTCTCCATGGGTTTTTTTTTAATAAAACTTAAAATTAGTTTCAAATACTGGTATAGTAGTGCAAACATTAAGAGGACCTAAGATCACACTAAAAGGAAATATTTTTATGCATCCTTTTAAGAGTCTCATGCTCTACTGACTGAGCTAGCCAGGCACCTATGCATCATTTTAAAAGAAAAAATATGCTTTTGAAAAGTTGCATATAATTCAGACCTTCTTGTGATACATTTTTGTATATATTAATAATATACTTTCCAATTACAAAGAAATATGTTTTATAGAAATTTGGAAAATGTAGAAAAACAAAAAGAAGAAAATAAAAAGCCTGTGTTCTCTAACCATACAGAAAAAAACTCCTGTGCAGTCAATTCTACTATTAGACATTCAAGTTATTCTAACTGGTAGCTATTACAAGCAATACAGCAAGCAACATTCTACATGAGCAGTTTCAAATGTCTGTTCAAGACAAACTGATAGGCCCTATAGACTAAAGATAGTGATCCAGAGACGGTCAATAACAGATAAAAGTATTTAAATAATTCAAAGAGCACAAAGCTAGCTAAGCAGAGGATAAGGGAATAGGAGCCCCCTGCTGCTGGGGGCCTGAGGATGAAGCCCACCCGGCCATACCATGCAGGGCTCACCTCTGTCTATCAAAACTGGAGGAGTCTGCAACCATAAAAAAGAATGAAATAATGCCATATACAGCAACATGGATGGAGCTACAAATTATCATATTAAGTGAAATAAGTCAGGCAAAGAAAGCCAAATATATATCACTTATATGTGGACTCTAAAAAAAAAAAAATACAAATTTTATTTACAAACCAAAAATAGACTCACAGACACAGAAAACAAACTGTGGTTACCAAAGGAGAAAGGGTGGGGAAATTAGAAGTTTGGAGCTAGCAAATACAAACTACTATATACAAAACAGATAAACAACAGAGTCCTACTGCATGGCACAAGGAATTATATTCAATTTCTTATAATCAAATATAATGAACAAACATTTACATTTTTAATATTTGTACGTATGTGTACATATATAATGGAAATATATACATATATGTATGTATATAACTGAACTGTTTTACTGTACACCTGAAACTAACACTGTAAATCAACTACACTTCAATAAAAAATAAAATTAAAAAAAAGAATAAAGATGAAGAAAAAGAAGAAAACAAGAAACTGGACGAATTTGGTCCAAACAAAAGAACTAAGTCCAGTTGCTACAAAAAGTTTCAACAGTTCAGAGAAGGCTCATGGGCCAAGGCTGTAATCCACCCAGCAAACAGGAGTCCATTGCAAAAGAAGCTTGGAGGGGTGGGAGATGAATCCATTCATCAACATAAGACCCTAAGCATGGCCTCTTTATGGGCTCTTTGAAGATGTTGATGCGATGTGGAGGCTGTTTATTTTAACAAAGTCAGATGGCCAGCCTCAGTCCCAGGAAGGGGCTGAAGAGATTTACAAAGTTGTTTCCTCAGATAAAAACACTTTCTGGAATTAATGGGCTCTGAGAGGACCCTGAGTGGCTCACAAAAACATGCATGTGTATTGATGTGACATGGGGGAAAAATAAAGCAATGCTGATTTTCTTCCACACGCAAGTATTCAGCCTCAAGCTGGACTGAAGAAAGAATTATTAGACTGCTGTCCCTTCTTAACTGAACTACTGCTATTCAGCCAAATTCCAGATTTCTAAAATTGCAAATTGGTGTAAATGAAGTCAGGATTCTAGGAATAATTAACACAGCTGGTGGGAATGAATCAAATTCACATCTCAGTGACACTAACTGGTGCACAATCCTGAGAATGGGCTGATCACCAGGCAACTGACCGACAGGTATGGCTCAATTTCAAGAATTGCACAGCGAACAAGCACGCTGGCCTGGCCTGCCACGCCCCACACACCAGCCCTAGGCTCCTGAAACAGGTGCTGCACAGCAGAGCCACGGGCATCGTGGGCCACGCAGAGGGCCTTGGTCTCTGCAAGTGCTTCCCTTTCATAAACCCAATGACACGGAGGCCCAGACAAAGGGCCTCCAGAATTTTTCAGTCTGATGGCTAACTACACTTTCCTGGACTTTGTTGAAACCTGCCATCAAAGACTACAGTTTTATAGGACTAAAGCAGAGAAAAAATATTTTTAGACTCTCCTGTAACTAGTTTAACAGCCAGCCTCCCCTCACCAACAGGGATATAAAATGCACACAGTGTGCTGGTACTGCGACGGGGTCCACCACAGACACAACTGTGTCACAGGAACCTGGGGCTGATACTGGGCACAGTGGGGAATCCTGATGTTGCTGGGAGAAGGAACAACGTGATCAGACTTGCATTTAGAAAAGATCCCTTTGGGCGCTGTAGGAAAAAGAGACTGAGGCAGAGACTCAGCCAGAAGGTGGGGTGGTCCAGAAGGAGGTAGTGAGAGCCAGAGTCCAGACAGTGCAAGGCAGAGGGATTTGACACACATGTGAAGGTGGTATCACGTGGTTTGTTGACCTAGCAGATGGTGGTGCCACTTCTGGAGGTAAGGAAGATTATTAAGAGGAACACATTTGGGGTGGGGAATTAAAATGCCTTGCTTTAAGGAAATTTGATTATTCCCTTCTGAATATGTCATTCACCACTTTAAAATCATTCGTAACCCAGATGTGAATGTCACCACCACGTAGCAGATCAGTAAATGGAGAACCAGCACAGGAGGAGCTTTAACTCACCGAGCACCTGCTGTGGGCAGGCACTGACCCAGTCGAGCCACCTGCAGGTTAAGTTATTGCATGGAACCTCCATGACAATCTCCCCTGGCAGGTCCTTCCTTCATCCTCCCCATTTTACAGAAGAGGTGTAGTAGCAGCTTTCCCAGTCCCACAGCTTGGAGAAGGCTGACCCCACCAGACACAGCCTAGTGGAAAAGTCATCAAGCGAGGGGCCCTTAAGTTAAACTACCAAACTTAACGTTCTCCCCGTCCAGCCAGCAAGGTGAGTGAAAAGATCTGTAAACCCTGGTCTTGAGAACCCCACAGCTGCACACTAAAGGCTTGTCTTAAAACATCTCCAGTCACCTACTTTGGGATCATCTGTTCTGTTAAAGGAATTCACCTAGTTAGACAAGTCACACATCTGGAAGGTGACAAGGGGATGGCAGCAGGGCCATGCTCTCTCCCTAAGCTTCGTGCCCCACACTTACAGTAACTACAAGCACAGCAGTAGAAAAAAGAGGGGGAAGGCTACAGGGAGAGCCACACTTTAAAAAGGAGCTACCTTCTATCACAAAAGACCTAAAAATTTAACAATGAAGAGAATTTGCTGGAGGTCAAATCAAACAGGCTCACCATTAACAAGACCAGTGTCCTGAGACACCCACCACCTGTGTTACCGCATATGCACTCCACCCTACTGACGTCAGAGCGCCTCCCCAGCTGGGTGCCCAAGTTACGGCTCCAACCCCACCCCTCTTCACTGCAACTCTGATCAGAAACCCCAAATCCATCTCACTTTTCTGCCTTCTGTATGTAATTGTACACATTTTATGTGCTTCCTCTTTTTACATTTCTTCTCTTGACCTTTTAAGCCATTACCAGAAACACAATCAATAAACCAACAAACAGGCCAGATAGTTCCTCAGTCTGTAGAGCAAAGGCTGGTCACCCACTCTTCACAGGACCCACAAGTCACTGGGTTCCTACTGCTGTGAACAGTAGCTGCAGTCCACTCTGGCCGTGGCCATGATGACCAGCCCTGAACCAAGAGTGACTCACTGGGCTGGCCCACCAGGAAGATGAAAGGAAATGCCAGGTGAGACCCTGTCCTTGGGGAACTTCTCAGCCAGTAAAGAAGGTAGTAAAGGGACAAGGAAAGCAACTGCTGCTGTTAGACATGAAAACCAGCAGTGAACGCTGAGTGCAGCTGGTTGAAGGGCTGAAGCTGATGGCCTGACTTCAGCCTTGACCAACCAGGCGCAGCACGGCACTTGGCAGGCCCAGCCCAACCAAGCTTTTGATGGGGAGTAAAACCAGAGCCTGGCAGCTCATGTCTTAGACCCTGGACCAAACCATTAAGTAAATCAAGAGCCAAAACACCTCTGTATCATCAGAGGCCCTCTGCCAATTCACAACAAAGTTAAATGGTGGGTATGAACCAACCAAAGCTATGTTCAAAGTTCCACTGACAACAGGCAATAAAGACCAGGAAAGTCTTCCACACAGAGAACATGAGAGCAGCGAGGAATTTTGTGACCCCCCCCCCCCAGCCCAGGGGCTCAAAATGACCCCAGGTGAGTAGAATCAATGCAGAAAAAGCCAGGGGCAACACTGTTTCTGTTCTGATCAAGATCCAAGTACAGACTCATTTAAGTTTTTTCAAGCAACTATATGGAAAACAGCCATGTGTGCACACATGAGGCAGACAAGGACTGACACTCTGGCTTCCCGCTGGGGAGCAGGAAGCCTGAGCAACAGCCCCGACACAATCGGAGCAGCCTCACAGCAGAGAGCCCATGGGACACGGAAGCTCTCAGTTCCAGAGTCCCTTGGAGTTGTCCTACTGTAAATATATGGCCCTCCTGACACACCCCCACTCCATGCAGAATCAGTGCTGAGACAGGCACCTGCTGTTGATAGGAAACGCATCCCCTAACAGTGAGATGCACAGTCCGCGCCGCCTCTCAGCAGTGGGTGCTAGGTGCCTACTCAGTGCCCACTCCCCTTCTCCCTCTCCATCAACCCCAACCTTCCATCAAAGACCACTCTCCCCTGCTGGGGAGTAGTGATGCTGTCTGAGTTGGGCACCCTGCTTTTCTTCTGGGGTGGCCCTGCCCAGTGTAAGCCTAGCAGCAGAGTCTCAGCTCTCACACAATGACGATGCTGGAGTGGGCAGAACACAGTGGCACACAGCATTACCGGCCACTCACGGCAAACTGGAGGAACTTCCTTCAATGGGAAGCCTTTGTTTACAAACCAAGGGAGCCCAGAGCCTAAGGTCACTGTGGTAGCCACCCTCCAACACAAGGGAGCCAACCTGAGAGCAACGCTGGCCACAGGAAGGCAGAGGCAAAGCATTCAGAAAAGGGGCAGTTTCTTACAAAAGTAAACACAATCTCATCATACAATCCAGCAACTGTGCTCCCTGGTATCTACCCAAAGAAACAAAAACTCATCTCCACACAAAAGCCTGAACACAGATGTTTACTGTGGCTTTATTCATAACTGCCAAAAACTGAAAATCATCAGGATGTCCTTCAGTAGGTGAATGGATAAGTAAACTGTGGTACATCTGTACAGAGGAATATTATTCAGTGCGAAAAAGAAATGAGCTACCAAGCCATGAAAAGACACTGAGGAAACCTAAAAGTACATTACTCAGTGAAAGAAGCAATGTGAACAGGCTACAGACTGTACAGTTTCAACTACATGACATTCTGGAAAAGGCAGAACTATGGAGACTGAAAAGATCAGCAGTTGCCGGGGTTTGGGGGCTGGAAAAGGATGAACAGGTGAGCATAGAGCATTTCTAGAGCAGTAAAACTACCCTGTATGATACCATACTGACAGAAGTATGTCATTACATATTTGTCAAACCCATAGAACGTACAACACTGAGTGATCCTAATGCAAATCAGGGACTTCAGGTGATTACGATGCAGGTTCACTGACGGTAACAAATGACCACTCTGGTGCGGGAGGTTGATAACAGGGGAGGCCATGCATTTGTGGGGGCAGGAGTATACAGGAAACCTCTGTACCTTCCTCTCAGTTTTACTGGTAACCTTAAACTGCTCTGAAAAATCAAGTCTTAAAAGAAAAATGGCTGAAGTCTGGACCAAACCACACCTGAAGCTGGGCCTGCCTCTGGACTTTTCATTTATCTGAGCCAACCAGTCCCCTTCATTGTTTAAACTGGGGTGGGATGGCTTCTCTGTGACCTTCGACTTAGTGCATCCTAACTGCCCACCCCTCCAGGGCATGTAGAATGTGCTGGGCTCCATATCCTGTTAGTACTAATAAACAATGACCCTGACACCAGAGGTCTTCCACCCACAAAGCCACCACAGGCAACCCCCAGTGGGACGGGGTTCCATCGCAGACAGGACTCCTGAACTCCAGGCCTCCGCAGCCACCAGCTGTTCTGCAACAGGCAAGTTGAAACCAAAATGTGCCACGTTCCTTACAGCTGAATGCTATTAAACAGGCAAATCCAACACAGTCTATTAATTCAATAGTAAAGGTTACTTACTGCAAATAGAGCAAACCAAAGAGAGAAAAAGCAAAGATGCTGCTACAACTGACCCCGAGCAAGGACTGAAAAGTGTGCAGGCTGGCTGGCTGGAGAAGGGGGTGGCATGTAGGAATTTTTAAAACTAGAAAACAGAATTGAGCTCAATTTTTTCCCCCTGCAGCTCAGGCCTCAAATTTTATCCCATTTTAAAACTGTTCTAATCAAATATAAAAACTTCTAGGTTAAGTTTTTTTAGGGGGTGGTAATTAAGTTCACTCATTTAATTATTTAATGGAGGTACTGGGGATTGAACTCAGGACTTCTCGCATGCCAAGCATGTGTTCTACCACATGAGCTATACCTTCCCCCTCAGATGAAGTTTTTAAAGCTACATCAGTTACTAGCCTAACTTAACAGGATGAGTAACGGGATAATTTTATAGCACATTCGTTTAAACCTTAAAAATGTTTAATCCTGTTTGTTAGCAAGTAGCCAATTTCTCTGCCACAGTAAGCTTAAAGAAATGACTGAGTTTTACCAACTCCACAGAAGAGACCCAGCACCTGGGGATGTGTTCCCAACTACTGATTAAATCAGTAGGGTCGCACGAATTCCAGGCTTTCAAAGTTTCACAGGCAGGAGTATCTGGAACCAGCTACAGGAAAATGAGTGAAAATGAAAGGGCCCCTGCTAACAGGTTCCAACTCAAGACCAAATAAATCCCCAGTAATCTCGGAAAAGAGAATGAAGAAACAGGCCCCCAAAGTCGTAGCGAAGTACTGATAACACCACTCCACGCCTCCAAATTTGCACTCCAAACTGCCCGTGTGCAAAGACTGTCGTCACAACTTCAGGAGGCCCTGGTGTTAGGAACAGACTACACAACAGCACAACTCATTTCCTTGGCCGGGGCAAAGGTCCAATCCTAGAGCTACAACCACAGCCACAGGAAGTTCCCAAAGGGTTTAGACAACCTACCGAGCACAGCAGCCTCCTCATTACCACTTTCCAACCTCTAGGAAGCATCTTAGAAGATGATTATAAAAAGCAATGATCCAGAATTCTCTAAGTACTAAGGCATTTCAGTGTCCCCTCCTCTCTTTATTAAACCAAAAGGATTCAGTTACCAGATAAAGCCATCTTCTGTGCAGGAGGACATAAATTTTACTGCTAAAAGGTAAAGTTTAATCATCATATGACTTCTAAGAATTCCAATGTTCCTAATGACTTACAGAGTCATATCTTAGGCTGTTCTTGATAAAAGTATTCTCAACAGACAAATACTAAAAACATCTAATGAAAAACGTGAAGGTATCGTGAGTAAAAACTAAAACCACAACTCACCCACTGTGGGGCTGAAGGCCGAGACCACTCCTCAGCAACACCTTTCCCTGGCTAGTTCTCCAGGTCTTGGAAGTGAGCACAGAAACGGAGGCCTCGTGTCTGACTCACCTGAATTCTCTGCCTTCGCTGTACCGTCTACTTGAAGAGGCCCTCGGGGCGGCTGTCTCCAGGAGCAGCTTCTGTGCGAGCCTGCCAGGAGGAGCAGGGTCTCTGCCACTGTCTTCGTCTGCATCCTGGTCACACTTCCATTCCTCGTCTTCATTCAAAGTGGGCAGGTATCCGGGGACACCCTTCCCGGTACCTGACCCAGAGCTCTGGTCACTACAGAGCTTTGGGCTCTCCGAGCCTGTCCTCGTGTATTCCAAATAAATATCAGACTTGAGGAATGAGGGGTAGGTATTCTCCTCCATGGTGGACTGGATTTCCGTCTGGGCCTGGTCAAACATGGCAGGATCGATCTGCTGCTTCATGATGCAGTCCTTTATGAAGCTCTTGGTGGCTGGCTTGGTTTGCCTGGACACAATGCCATTGTTGTCAAGGATGTACTTTCGGTAGATGGCTTTGGCCAGCTTAAGCCTCTTTTCCTCATTCGAGTCACAGGGCTCCAGCTTCCTGAAGCCGCTGCAGGCAAACCAGAAGTCCAGCAGATCGGCGCAGTCCTCCTGCTTCAGGAAAGTCCTAAACAGGTTTATCCCGTCTTGATCGTCTAGCAAGGAGTGCAGCGACTCGGCCCACTTCAAGTATGGCGGGGTAGGGGACGCGCTGCCCTCCGGCTCGTACCCCAGGTCCAGATCTGAGCGCCTGGGAGTGGCTGTTGAAGTCTCACCTTTGATCCCAGCACCTTTCCCAGAGCAGAAGCTGTGGCTGACAGGCCTAGGGTCTGTGGACACCAGTTCACCCTCCTCACCGGGCACTGGGGGTCGGGGGGCATCTTCGGTGAAACTTGCTCCGAGGTCCAAAGGGAAACCCTGCTCTTGGATATTCATTTTGGGACTCTGTGCGTCAATGAACAATGAGCGCTGCACCCTAATACATCAGTACTTACAGCTCCAAAGTGAATCAATCTGTCCTGTTGAAACCATTAAGAGGACAAGGATTAGGAAAGGTGGGTCCACGGAAACACGACCACAGGGTTTTCTCAAGACAAGACTCGCAATGATGCCCTCCCGCTTGAACTCAAAGCCAGAAATGCAGTTTGAATTTCCAATCTTTTGTCACAAGGTTTGTATTATATCAAAACAATTTCTGGAAACTTTTATAACTATAGGAATGCCTCTGGCACTAAGAAATGAATGCCCAGAACACAGAGAGCACCACTACCCTCAAGTGTCATTCTGTGAGAACAAAGAGAGACTAGCAGCCAGGGGACTACCCATCTTGGCTACAGAGCTGAGTGCCCAGTCCTTCTTGGCAAGCTCCAGGATGGCAGGAGGACTGGAGGAAAGAAAGGTGCTTCTAGTCCTCCTAGTTGTATGAACTTGAGTGAGAGCCAGTCCCTCAGACTTAAGATGAGGATATGTATCTGAGGATCAGATAGAAAGGAAGGTACATCACACCCCAGGAGGCAGGTGGTCGTGTCTACTCGCCACACTTCCTAGGCCCACAGCCACTGTGCCTTCTGCCTGCCCCCTCCCTTCACACTCAGTGTACCTCCCAACATGTGCAAACACACAGCAAGTTGTTCCTCTAACTCTCAACACGTGCCCAAAAGAGCAGTTCATCATGGTCATTTTCAGCGTTTTCAACAGAGTTGATCGAAGGACATCACTCACATGCACATGCACTGAGGCCTTATCACCCAGATGAACAATCTTAAAAAAGCTTCCATCAGAAAGCTGCACGTGACTTTTAAAACCTTGCTTTTAGGAAACTGTCCTTCTGATAGCAAACAGCAAACAGTTGAGTGCTCTGAGGAACAGAGAAGGTAGAGAAAAACTGAAATCCACATACAATAAGCTAAGGAAGCATACAGCTCATATGATTCAGCTCTGTAATCTGAAAACCAATTACCCACCCTCGTAGAGGTCAGGGAACTCCGGGTTTTGCTTCTGCTGTGAAAAACCTATCCTGTCTGAGGGAAGACTGTCCCGGATCAGGACTCTGCCACAGTCTTCCGTCCTCCCTGTCACTGAGCCCACAAGCTCAGGCTCCATCTTCAACCTGGCCAAGGGGGTCTTTGCAACATGGCCCATCTGATGTCAGTGGTCTGGCTATAAGTTAACTGAAGAGATGCATGACAGGTCCAAATACCTAGAGCACTCAACTGGCCAGAGGAAGCAAAATAAAACCCTAAAACCTAGTACAAACACAAAGAATCGGTCTCCCTGGTTACCACTCTGCACTCCGGGCCCTGGCCTACATACCTGCTTTCTCACATCGCACACGCTTTACCTGCCAGCAGTTGCCAAAGGCTAAAAGTAAGAAGCATCCAGAGATGGAGGATGGGTCACAATTATGTGCCCTAAATGACAGTTATGCAGCTAATGACTTTTTATAAAAACTACTAGGTAGGCTGTAATCTCGGCATCAGCAGGAACAGCCTGTTTCTTAAGGTCAAGGCCCATGGGCTGTGACACCCTGCTGCTCACAGACTACTTCAACTGCGAAGTCGCTTTCTTTGAGTCCCGCCAACAACCTTTGGTGTCTCAGCTCCACACCAGCTCGTGGATGTCTCATGTCCCCTTGTCATGGACACCATCTCAGGAAAGAGGACCTGCACCTGGCCCCCTGAGCCTCATGCTTGGAGATACTCTGTAGTGCTCTAGCCTTGAGAAAAAACCAACTCACTGTGTTTGAACAGGAGGCTAATTACAAGTAACTGTCACTTCCTCTTAAAGTACTTGTGTCTTTCTTCTATGTAAATTATTTGCAGCAGCCTGATTTAAACATTTTCTGCAGGACCCACAGCACTTAACACAAAGTCTTGCAACTAATGGGCCCCAATAAATATTTAATTCATTGGCATAAAGCAAAATAACATTTGTCATAGACGCCAAATGTTAGCTTTTTACAGGTGCTGAACTATTGTGCTATAGAAATAGCAGCAAATTTAAGATCTAGCCCTTCATTTAGAGTTCTGCACTGTCTTAATAGACTTTTAATTCATGTGTGAACAAGTTCCCCTAATCACTTAAAACTATTTTTTCACAGCCCAGAAGTAACACTTCTTATAGTTAACATCTATTTTTGGCTGTCAACTGACAGAAGACCTTTGGTGCCCCTGGAAGCACACGAACATCTCTCCAAATTACTGTCGTTATTGAAACATGCTCCAATTACCAAAATCTCTGGATTCCCACAGAGAAGTACACCAAGTATTTAGTGTACACACATGTAAATACTGCACATAAAGCAGTTATAATAATTCAGGTTAAAGTCAAATGCCCAGAAGCACTGAATCTGGCCAACAGCCTGTAACTGCGGTCAGTAAAAGGATTCCATAAAAGGAATCCACAACTCTGATACCTCATTTAAAAATCTCCTTTAGTCACTGCCTAGGCCTACCCCCGGGTACCATGGCAGCCAGCTCAATGTTATAGGTGTGTATGTATATATTTTACTCAAATATCACTTTTGAACTTTTGATTTATGTGGAGTTTGTAAATAATAGAGTGTGACTCTCATATCTTTCCTTCCGTCCGTTAATTAAGCTCTTGAAGGGTTACACGTAATCCATTCCTGCACCACCTACATCCTCAGTGACTAATGTAACGCAAAATAGTCTAGTTTCTCTGAAACTAGGAATCCAAGAAACACCAACACTTGCTGAAAACCAAACAGAAACATTGTATTTTGTACGGTTTCCCATCCTTGTCCCTGAGTAGACGTTCTTAAAATTGAAACCCAGATACTGCTATGTTGAGAGGTCAGGTTTAGACTGTGTTCTCCAAAACAGGGCTGGTCCATGTACGTCTGAGATTCTTTCCAAAGAAGCAGAAAACCCAAGTGCAAGCAAAAAGGAGGGGCTGAGATGCACAATAACTCTTTATAAATTATCTTAGAGATGGGCTAAGAAAAAATCCACAGAGGATTGATGTATTTTTCTCTACTGTCCTCAATGCTGAGCTATGTTTCACTGCCCTGACTGTACAGCTCTGATTTCATGAGGGACTGAATTCCAAAATGAAGGGAAGAGGTAGAATCTAAAATGCACACTCAAGAGAAAGTTCTGGGGGCAAAGCACCAACATGAAACAGTAAAGCCACTCAAGAAAGCCAAACCACAGCGTGGACCCAGCCTAAGGCACCTCTGTCTCGTGGGGAGTGCCCTCCTTGGATTTCAAACTCATTTCTACTTTTTGTTGGGGGAGGGGAAGGGACACTCCACTGTCCTGCTTATCTACAGGATCCCTGCAGACAATGCCTGGCCCCAGCAGCTACTCTGCACCCCACTCACACATCAAAACAGGCCCCAGGGCCAAGGACCCCAGCACGCACCTGGCAACATCCAATCTAACAAATCAGCTGCAGACCCCAGCCTCTTCCAGCAGCATCACCTCCCACCCCTTCTCAGAACCCTCAGTCTTCCTTACTCCCTTCAGCTCACCTAGAGCAAGGGTCTGTCCTTTTTGAACAAAATCCCGGAACTCTTCCCCAATCACAGGCCCCAATGTCAAAAGCCCTTGCCTTTTGCATCGCCTGATAGCATCCCTTTTTGCACACACCTGCCCTCCCAGCTGTGGACCCCCACACCCTCCTCACACATCACGCAGTCTGCACACCCTCTCGGAATAGCCTGCCACTCCTGTCCACCTCCCCTCACACACTCCCGGCCCACACACCCTAGGAGCCCGCACAGCCTCCCTTCACGCACTCCTGGCCCGCACACCCTCGGTGTCCGCACAGCCTCCCCTCACGCACTCCCGGCCCGCACACCCTCGAAGCCCCTCTTCCGGGTCCTGCGCTCTGCCCGGCCTATGCGGCCTACAATGGGCGCCGCAAGGCCCGCGCCCCTCAGGAATGCGCGCTCGGCCGCACTACTCACCCGCGCGGCGGCGGCAGAGGCAGCGGCGGGGCCCCGGGCCCGGCTCCCGGAGCGGCGCAACACGGCGCAGCCCATGCGCTCAGCGGCGGCGCGGCGGGCGGGACGAGGCGGGGGCGCGGCCCCGGGCGGCCCCCATCGCAGCGGCGGCGCGGAGGCGGGAGCGGGGCAGGCCGCAGGGGCGCCGCCGAGGCCGGCCGCCCACTCTCACCGGCCTGCTCCGCGGGGACGCGGCTCCGGCCCGACTCCGGCCGGTCCGGCAGCGGCGGCGGCGGCGGCGGCAGCGGCGGCCGCGATCGCTTCCCCGAGCCGGGAGTCGGAACCCAGAGCGCCAAAGCCCCGGCCGGAGCGCCCCCGCCGGCGCGGCCCGGAAGTGCGGGGGCGGGGCCTGGAGCGTGGGGCGGGGCCTGGAGCGTGGGGCGGGGCCCTGAGCGCGGGGCTGGGCCCGGAGTGTGGGGTCGAACAAGGAACGGTGGGTGGGCGGGGAGCGCGAGGCGGAGCCGGGAGGGTGGGCCCGAGAGCATGAGGGCGGGGCTGGGAGCGCTGTGGGAGGCCTGGCCGTGGGGCGGTGTCGGGAACGCCAGACGAAGCCCGAGTGCGGTAACAGGGAGAAGAACGTGTGGGCGGAGCCTCTAACGTGGAGGCGGGGCCGAGAGCGCGAGACGGAGCCGGAGCGCAGAGAAGGGCAAAGAGCATAGCTAGTGAGGCCTCAAGTGTGGGGGCGGAGCCTGGAAGTAGAGGATGGGCCCTGAGCGTGGAGGCGGGGCCAAGCACGTCAAGGCGGGCCGGAGGCGTGACGAAGGGCCAAGCGAGGGGGCGTGACGAAGGGCCAAAAGTGATCAATAGTTCCGATTGGGGCGGGGCCTTGGGGTGGGCGGGGCCAAGGCGCTATGGAGGGTGACCCGGGAGGGGGCGCGGGAAACCGCTGGGACCCTGGGGCTGTGGCGACCGGGAAGGTGATCCGCGAGGTTCCCCGAAAGTCCGTAGCCACTGGCGAGGCCTGGCTTGTGGCCCCGAGCGGACGGCCGGCCCCCACGCGGCACTGCGGGTGCATGCCAAGTCACAGCCTTTTTCTGCCGCCCACAAGGCGTCCACCGACCCAGTGTTCCAGAGGTTGGCTCACACAGGCACCGCCCACGCCCAGCAGGCCTGCCACGCCCTCGGAGCTCCAGGGACAGGAGGACCCTTACTGGAGGATGACCACCAACTGCCCACAGCACTGAAGGAAGCAGAGGTCCAAGAGTTGGGTGGTTGGAGGGTAGAGCCAGGCTGACCAGGAGCTGAGCCCCTGGTAACATCCAGCCCCTTTGTTCCCCTTCCCCAGGCCAGTGACCACCAGCGAGCCAGAACCCTGAGGTGGGCTGGAGCCGTGCCCTCCTTGAGTCCCTGGGCAGTCGGGACTCAGCCAGGGCCAGGGCACACCATAGGCATCCAATAAATGCTGGTTGTCACTTGGGCAGGAGCCCCAACCTCCGAAGAGCTATGCATGGGACTGGCTGAGGCCCCACCCCAGCTGGGCCAGCCTGCCTTGATTTCTCCCAGGCATCATCCAGGGTCTGGACAAGGGCTTCACTTCTCACCACCGCTGGCAGGTCCCACTCACCCAGGCCAGCCTGAGAGCAAGGGCTTCTGGGTGTCCCAACCCCTGCAACCACCACCTTTCTCCCCCTGACTGTTTCCATGGCAACCCTCACCTGATCTGTAAGCCCATTTAGCCAACTCCCCTATTGCCCATGTCTCACCCACCCTTCTCAGAGGGAAGGATATGGGCACCCTAATGAATTGCTTCTGCCGCCAACCCGTGATCACCCAGGACCCTGTCCTCTAGCAGAGCCACATCAGGCCTGACACCCTGAGAAGTGTTCTACACAGGGACCTGATCACCACCTCCTGGCCCAGGGCTCCCCAACCCCTCATCCATCTTACACTTTTCCCCAGCAGCTCTCACCTGGCCTGCTCTCTGGTGCTCTTACAGCCTTCAGGGCCCTTCTCTGGAGTCTCACCCATACCACCCTCCCTGGGTACATCTGGTCACTTGCCCATCTACATGCTTCTATTATGCTGCCCCTCCAACTCCCCAGGTCACCTCTAAAGCCACCACATTTGCTAGACACTGCCTACCCTCAACCTTTATAGCTCCCAAGTAAAGGAGTAAGTCCAGACTCAGGGCTCCCTAGACACCAGCCAAACTCCTGCCTAGCTGCCTGCTGGTGTCACCTGCCTGGGGTGTGTGGTACAGAGGCATCCCAGCCTTCAGCCTCCCAGGACTCAGCACAGCCTACGCCACCCAGGGTTTCATAGGAAAGGGGAGCAGTAAGGGATGCAGGCCACCTGGAAAGCATCCCTAGCCTACCAATGGCTCAAGCCACCTCTTGGGCCATCACCATGCACAAGGCAGGCTGGGCAGGAGTGGGGACTGTGGTGAGGACAGCACATTAGAGGAGCTGCACTGCTGAACCCAACTGGATCTACTAGGGTCCTGGTGGCAGGTGTAACTCTCACCCACATCCAGCTGGGATGGTCCTAAGTCCCCAGTGCTGGGTACAGGAGATGCCTTTGCAGCCTCTCCCCTACCCTGCTCAGCCTCAGAGCCTCAGAGACAGAGTGGGTGGCCATCATGGTACAGCCAAGTATCTGTGGGGTGCAGGAGTCCTGAGTGTGTTGGACAGACAGCAGATTCTTCCAGACATTGGTCCTTAGGCTGCCTCCCCACTTCCAAACATGGGCCCTCAGTGCTTGCCTTGGTTCTGCAGAGCTGCTGCTGTGGCCAGGCCAGCCTCCCAGGGTTGTGTCCATGTCCATCCTCCTCCGGGCCCATGGTGGCAGGTGTCCCCAGGCCCTGGGATCAGAACAGGGCCCTCGCGCCTCTGGCTGCTCAGGGCCCTCACCCTGTGGAGACAAGAAGAGAGTCAGAAAGCCTGGAGGAAATGCTTCAGCCCTGCTTCAGTGGGTTGTGGCTACGAGCACACAAGGGAGACTGGAGGAGGGTACAGTTTCAGGGAAACCAGAGTTGGGAGTTTGGGGAGGCTCTGAAGAGAGGAAGGTGGGGAAGGTATCTCTGCAGGCCTGCCTGGAACAGGAGTGACCTGGCAGGGGGACTACATCAGCCCCGTAGAGCTGAGAGCAGACACAGAGCCATGGGAGCCTCACTTGTGAACAGGGGAGTCCTTGATAGAGCCCTCTTTTCATACAGAGATCTTTTAAAACGCCCCCCTCCCTGGGGGCAGAGATTGCACATAAGCCTTTGATCTGATAAACTGCAGATGACACTTGTTCAGGCTTTCCAGGAACTAAACAAAAAACTCAAGAGCACAAATGAAATCATTTTCTTCAACTTAGACATAAAAGGAATATTTAAAATACAGTGACTCTGAAGCCTTACACATTTGTCAGTTGGCTGGGGAAGACCACTTGTAAGAAGTGATCCATAGGAATCTTCCAAGATGCACCAAGGAGGTATGTTGAGGAGTGTCCACCATGGCACCATGTGTGGAGGATGAGCTACAGAGACGGAATGTTGTTCCTTGGAGGGGAAGACACGGAGGGACTCTTCTTATTTGGACTTCTGGAGGAAGATAGGAGCCTCAGGCTGAGCCCTATCTGGGCTCTACATTTTCTGCCTCTCTGGCCCGGCACAGGTATGGGAGGTGGGCGTGGGTGGTGAGCAGGCAGGTGAGGACCGGTTCGGGGAGGGAGGCCTTGGCTCATCCAGTTCTGAAGAGTGCAAGTGGACTTCCCTTCTGAGATGCAGATGCAGACCCAGCCACAATGGCCAGCTGCCTTCCTGGCCGTAAACTCGGCCCCCAGGGCTCCCTCTCTTGTCCCGGAGTGTCCTTTTCCCATGGGTTCTGAGGTCAGCAGGGAGGGCCAGGTATGAACCCGACCCCATCCTGCACTCAACAACTGATGCGGAGACATCACGCCAAGGGTGTGAGCCATAAGACCAAATAGAAAGGCTGGGAATCCACACACACAAGGTACCCATTTTGATGAATGCAGAGCATGTGAGTACAAAAGAGGAACTACCGGAGCCGTTTTTGGTCATTGCTGGAGAGCAATCAGGGCGGGCTCCAGCCTCTTGTATGCATCTAGAAGACCATCTAAAAGGATGTTACTGTTAGGATCTGGGGAAAAGCAGGAAGCTCTGCAGCAGGCGCCATCTTCCCATCAATGGTCAGTAGAAATTAATCCGTCAGAGTAAGACAGGCAGTGGGGGTGAGGACCCTGGAGTATGGGACAGAGGTGACCCGTTGGGCATTGTCAGGCAGGGTGTGACTGTTGTGGTCACCTTGAGTTGGCCCCAGGACCAGCAAACGGGTGCCACCTAGAGCTTCTGAGCTGGCCAGCTCCGTGGGCACCCCAGGCTGGGGCCTCCCTAAGCAGGTCCCCTTCCTCTTTCCTCCTGTGTCTGGCTCCTCTCGCCCTTCACACCTGTGGGGCAGGTGTGTCCTCCAGGCTGGCATGTTGCATCCTTCTTGCTGTTTGGAGTTTTCTCACCAACTTTAGCCAAAGCTGCTGCAGACACGCCCCAGGAGTGACCCCGGTCCCAGTGACAAGCTGAGAGGTAGGGGGATAGGAGCAGAGCTTTGCCTCAGACAGGTTGGTTCCAGGGTCAGCTCAGTGGCACAACAGACAGTTTCTGACCCTGCTGCTCTGTGTAGTCCAGGCTCGGTGGCCCCTGCTCCCACAAGACAGTGGGTCCTGCCCTTCCCTTTCATAGGCAAGATGAGAAGTGAGGCACTGCCATTGCTGCTTGTGTGGCCATGCTCTCAAACATGGCTATGCAGTTATCTGCTTCTTCCCATTTGCTCAGAGCCCAGAGTCCCAGGCCCAGTGAGCCAGTGCTATGCTATACTGAGGTCCCTGCAAAGACGACTCACCCAGCAGACTTGATGCAGACTCCCAAGTCCCTGGCCCCCAAGGAGTCAATGGTCAGGCCCCAAGGCCAGCACATTCCAACCCAGGGTACCCTCCACACACCCTCAACTCGGTTCTCACCGAGTGTCCTAAAGGAGTCCTGTCACTCCAGGCCAAAGGGCACAGCAGGAACACCTTTTTTGCACTGCCTTTCTGAAGGATTCTGACCCCAGAGGTGTGTTTAGGAGTCTAGGAGATGGACAGGCAGGCTCAGGGATGGAGGATGGGTGTTGAGGGTTCAGTGTCCAAGATGGTGCCCACCAGCTACAGGGGCCTAGGAGAGACGTGGGGTGAGCAGCCTGCCCACCACCAACCAAGCAGCTCCCTAACTTGGGGGGCTCAGGGTCATCTGCCCAACTCCTGCCTCCCTGGAGACTTGGGCCAGCCAGAGACTCTGGGCTGGGCAGCCACCTCCTGGAGTCAGAGTATCCTCCTTGGCAAAGTGACCTGATCCTGGGCCCTCAGAGGTCCATGAGCAACCCTCCATGAGTGGGCCCAGGCCACAGAAGGGAGCCCATACTGGCCATGGTCCAGGTCAAGTGTCTCAAACAGAACAATGGGCCTGCTGCCCCAATGCCATCCCCGGTGCCATTTTCCCAGGAGCGATGGTGTTCAAGTGGAGGGGCCAGTTTCCTGAGGGACCTCGGCCCAACTTCTGGAAGCAGCAGATATAGTCTCATGTTCCCAGGCAGCCTTTGGCTACTTCCCCTTCTGGTCTCAGGTATGCCTGCCCTCCTGCTGCACAAATCCTCATGCTGGGCAGACTTCCACCTGTGTCCTTGCTATTCCCTCTCCTGGAATGCCCTTCCCTGTCCTGACCAGCCCATCCCTGGAGGCCTCTCCTGGTGCTGTGAGCTCTTACTCCCATCCATTGGTTACCTTTCCTCCTTCCCCCTGACACACCCCATTCAGCCACTCCAAGCCTGCACAGTCCCAGGGACCAGGGCCACCCCTCAAGCTGCAGCTAGGGGTCTTGGCGATAGGTGGTGGGGTGCTGCTGCCTCGGGTGGGCCAGCTGCCCTCACCAACAGCCCATGCCCTCCAGGTTGGCCTCCACCCATGGTGGCCTCTGCCACCCGCCCTTCACTTGGCTGTCCGATGTCTCTCTTGGCTGCCTAGGAGCCCAGCGGCCGCTGCGGCCCAGTTATAAGTATGTGATTATGTATGCCAGGGTTCCTCTGGCCCCTTTGTTGCCGCAGAATCTGTCATGGCAAACAAAAGTGCACTGGATTAGCCACAGTGGATTAAAAGATTTGCTTCTCAGAGTTTACCTAATAACCCAACAATCGTGCCGACAGAGGCTTTGAACCTCTGAGACATGCTCGCCAGGCCATCTGGGAGCTCTCGGCCTCTGCGGGCAGCAGGACGGTCGGGGTGATTACAGGCAGCCACCGCCCTTACTCACACCCGGCTACACAGCGGCGGGCCTGTGCTCTCTGCTCCTGCCAGGCCTGTCTGGGCCAAACTTGGGGACGAGACCAGACTCCAGGAGAAGAAGATGGAGGCCCAGGTTGGGGAAAAAGGCCCAGCCAGGACTGCCTTCCCAAGGGCCGGCTACCAGAGGCCAGGTGTGCGTGGTGGGGACCAGGCCTCGCCTGCACCCGGTCCGCCCCCTGGGTGCATACACACATCGCACACAGCAGCAAGGACACCCACAACATGGAGGGTGGCCGTGCCGGGCAGGTGACACGCCAGGCTCCACCACTCCGTGGCGCACAGCCCCACTGCCATCACCCTGCACACACGCGTGCACACGCGCACGCCCGCACACACACACACACAAGCGTGTCCCTCTTTGATCTCCAAAGGACACTCCATTTACAAGCTCTTAATCACAGCTGCCTTTCGGGGCCTGTCCTCTGAAGTCCCGAGTAATGGGATTTGGCGCTTCTGATCCATCTTGGGCTGACCGCTCCCCGTTATAGGTGGACATTTTTTCTCTTTTTTCCGCTTTTTCTTTTCTTCTTGAAAAAAATCCTTCTTAAACCATGCTGCCTTGACATGCCTGTTGCCCAGCCCTGGGAGCGGTGGCCGGGAGAGGGGCCAGGTGGCCGTTACGCTGAGGGCCCTGGCCAGTTGGGGGTCTTTGATGCCGCCTCTATGTGAAATCTGATGTGAAAGACCCAGGAGAGTGATTTCGGGACCAGGGCGCGGTGGGATTCATTCTGCCTCATGCTGCTTCCTTTGTCTCTCTTTCCGGGACCCTTCCTTGGGACATTTAGGGAGAGGGTCCCAGGGTGAGGGTCAGAGGGCGGGGTGGGCTGAGGGCAGAGCCTCAGCCAAAAGAACAATGGGCAGCAGGGAGCACGTCCACCTGTCTGCCTGTCCGTCCGTCCGTCTGTCCGTCCGCCCACCCGGCTTACCTCACCTGCCTGGCTCCGTGTGCCTGCTCACGCCCCACCGTCCCGCGGTCCGCCATGATGGGCTTGGCCGGTCCGAGCGAGCACTTTCAGCCACTCCAGGAAGCGGGTCCCTGCTCTTGGCCACTGTGTGGCTGGGAGGAAGAAGCGTGACTCTAGGCTGCAGCTCGGGCTCCCACCTCCGATTGGCTGAGGCAGGGACCAGATGACGGCCTCGGAACCCTATGGTAGCCATGGCAACCAGCCCCTTTAGACACCGCCACCCCCGAGCCACTCCTGACTGCCGAGGGAGCAGGCGGGCGCCGCTGGTGGGCCCATGCCAGGGTCCCCTTCGAGGGTCGGGTCAGACGTGGCTGGCTGGTGGCTGCTCCTGCACCAGCTGTTGAGTGTTTGTGTATGCGTGTGTTTGATGCATGTCCAGCATAAGGGGTTCCTGTCCCTCTCTTGGGACATGTCCTAGGCCATTCCATGCCCTCCCTGATGTCTTGGCAGAGGCAGGAAGAGTGTCCTTGCAGCCCCTACTGAGAAAAGGACTTCAGGTCAGGCTTGCCCCAGGGGCTGAAGGTCAGGCCCAGTCGGGTTAGAAAATAATGGGTGAGAGCAGCAGGAGAAACTCTCCACTCCCAGGGACTGCCCCTCAGCATTCTCCTCAGCCTGCTGAACACATAGACACAATCACAGCCCCTTCAAGAGCCTGCAGAGGTCCCAGCATGGCCCTGCTGCTCCACGACCTTGGGCCCCACCCAACAGGACTCTGGGACACTTTCCAACCCCGTGGAAACTGGCCGTACACCATGACTTTGCACCAGCTCTTCCCATTGCCTGCCTCAGGGTCTCTTAGCACCAGCCTTCAGCAAGGCCTTCCCTGATGTCTCAAGGCCACAGCTTTTCAGCAAGGGCATGATGCAGCATCACTCCAAGGACTGACCATCCTGGGTGTTGCAGGACAGTGAACATCCCAGAGCCACCCCGACCCCATCTCTGTGACAGCCCCTCGCCTGTCCAAACGCTCCTGGGATCAGCACCACCTGGTTGAGGCCCCCATGAAGGACACCTGAGGGCCCTGGGAGGAGGCCATGCCCCACTTCCTGACCCAGGACCAGCCCACATCTGTTAGCAGAAGATGGACGGAGGAACAGCTGCAGGGCTTAGAGGAGCAGGCATGAGTCTCAAGCCCCTGGTAAGAGGCCAGGACTAAGGCAGGCCCCTGGGGCCCAGCAGCTGCTAAGGAGGCCACTGCCAAAGCCAGAGGGACCCAGGGGCCAGGGCGAGCCTGGAAAAGGTGTCCACAGGGTCACAAATCTGAGGGAACAGGCACACAGCAGGCTGGGCTGGACCCAGAGCCACAGGGCACAGAAGGTGCTCAGCCAGCACCCTGGACTAGTCTCAGCCTTCTTCACACTGGCCTGGCCCCAACCCAAGCTGCCCAGTCCACCTCTAGTCTTATAGGCCTCCCATCACACACAAACAGGTCTCGTCCAGGGGCAGGGTCGGGGTGGGTACTCAGGCCTGTGTCAGGTGTGGTAGAGGGTGCCAACCTGCACAGGGCTAATGTTGGATGGGTTCATCTGGCCCAGGGCTCCAGCTTGGGGGTAGCAGGTGGGGGTGGGAAGGAGAGGGGCTCAAGTGGGCATCAGTGGATGAAGGCTGAGGTGGGTCCCAGCACCGCCAGCTCAGGGAAGAGCAGACAGTGGATGTGGATGGAGGTCCCCCAGCAGCTCCCCTGTGCTCCCAGCACCCTGACAGGGCCAAGGGCAGGGGCGAGGCTGCTCTCTGCACACCTGCAAACATGCAGCCAGTACATACCTGAGCAGGACTCAGGTGTGACCCTCAGGGTGAGGGCTCAGGTATAGAGCTGTTGACTGGACCCCACCGTCTCTCCCTTGCCCTTGGTTGTCCCATCTCAAGATTAAGTCAGTCTTTTCACCCTTCCTGGTACTTGAGGACATCAGAATGAGACAGTGGACACAAGGCCTCAAGACACCATGGTGCTGATGGCCACACTACTGTCATGGACCTCCAGTGCTTGGTCCTGAGGGCCCTTCCCCAACCCATAGCCAGTGATGGTTCACCCTCCTGTCCACAGCCCAGCAAGACTATTGACACTGAAGCTGACTGGTTGAGCTGTTGTCATGGAAACACATGCAGAGGGAGGGAGCTTGCCCCTAAGGCCTTGGACACGGGGAAGGGTCGATTTAGCTGGTGCAGACAGAGCACGACCTGTTTGAGGCCACAGACCAGGGCAGGGCAGCTCAGGCTTCCACAGGTTCGACCTTGGTCAGTAGAACACACACACAGCCCACACCAATCCAGGACGTCAGTGAGGGGGGAACCAGAGGTTCTCAGACAGACAGAGCAAGGAAGAGATTGGTGGAGGTGTGGTTGACAAGGGGAAAGAAATAAACGCAGCTCAGAGGTCACTCCCTGACCAGAGCCCGAAGGGTAGGACACATCGGACGGCCGGGACAGGTGGCTGATTGGCAGCTCAGCTCCTGGTTCCGTGTGCAGCATGTGGGTGACTGCAGTCCCTGTGTCCCCTCCCAGCCCCACCTACCAGATAATCTGGAGGGGGGGGGCTTGTCCCAGACCTCAGTGATCTTTTGGGGGTTGGGATTAGATTTTTTTTTAAACGGAGGTACTGGGGATCGAACCCAGGACCCCAGGACCTCGTGCATGCTAAGCACGCACTTTACCACTGAGCTCTACCCTCTTCCCTGGGTGATCATTTTATTTGGGCTGCGGAGTGAGCCTGTCACTCATTGAGGGTTTCTTAACCTTTCCTGAACCAAGGATATTTGTGAGAATTTGATGAAACTGACGTTGCACCATCAGAAAAGGGCTCATGTTTTGGAGACTGAGGGCCAAGGCCATACTCAGACCCCAACTCAGTCCAGCCTCAGGTCCAGGTAAGGTGAGTGATCTGCTCCAGGCATGCCAAGCTCCCATCACTAGTCTGCAGAGGCCAGCCTGGGCCGTCCTTGTGGTAATCCCAGGCTGGAAACACTCTGGCCTGGCCCACTAGTGCTGACAGGGAGGCAGAGTCCACCTTCATCCACCCTCAAGCCCAGCCACGACCCTACTCAGCCCACATGCCCTGTGTAGCCCCAGGTCCCTGGGGCCCCAGGAATCCAACACAGAACACCCCTACTCCTGTGGCCTTAGTTGGGGCAGGAAAGAGCAGGTGAGGGAAGGCTACTTCAGCCAAGGTCAATGAACTGGGGATGTTCTGGTTACACACTGCACAGGGGATCCAGGCAACAGACCAAGGGAGTGTAAAGGGAATCAGTTTGATTCAGTCCAGGGCTGAACATGGGAACCATGAGTGGAGGCCGGGCAGGGCTGGCCCAGAGCACCACCAACCGGGCTAGAGCCAGAGGCCATGGTTTGAACAACTGGGCTGGGCCTTGCTGGCCCACAGAGCCAGGGCTGGGTGAGCTGGGCATTGTCAACTTTTGGTAAAATTCTTTAAAAATTAAAACCGTTCACAAAACAGGGATATTATATGAAGAACTTGTGATTGGGAGCATCAGGACACATGAGTTCCCCAAGTGCCCTCGGAGGAGGCTGGTACTGGTGACCTTGGGACATTCCCCCCCAGGGCTCTGACCCCAAGGCAGCTCCCAGTTCTAGATGACCTTCTTATGAGCCATGGGGTTACCAAGGCCCTCCAACATCTGCAGGCCACTCTGCCTCCCCTCCATTAACACGGCCCAGGGGGGTGTGACCTCCCATAGCACTCCTCAGAGGAGCCTGGTGCCCCTTAGTCAGTCAGCTAGGACCAGGTCAGGGGAACCTGCCTGTCCTCCCAGAGACCTGACTGGCTTTCAATGCTCAGGACTTCCAGATAAGGGTCAGCGAAGTGGGTCTTAGAGCAGGAAAGGCCTCAGGGTGCCTGGCCCAGCCTCCTGCTGGGAGTCACATCCCCACCTGGGTTCAGGTCCCCACAGGCCTTGTGATCCTGGCCTCCTTTTGAACTGTGATAGGGTGGGGCTGACAGAAGCTCCAGACTCAAGGCCTTCCGTGCAAGACACAGCCACCAGCAGCACCCTCGGAGGGCCCCTGCACCTCTCAGAGCTGGTGTGGGTGCCCGCCACCCCACAGGAGTGCTGGCATGAACACTGTCAAGCCACTCCCAGAGCCAGGCCGCAGCACCCAGCCTCTGTCTGGAGAATGTTCCAGACAGGTGGGGGCGGGGGGAGGCCCCATCCTGCTATAACACAGGATGCCTCCAACAACACTGGGTTCTCCCAAAGGACAGAAAAGCACAGAAACCTTGCATAGCTGGTTGCATCCCAAGTCTCTGGGGCAGGGTGAGCCCTGATCCTCCAAGCAAAGCAGCACACACACAGCCTGGCTCAGATTTTACTTACGCTGTCCCCCAAGGGTGGTGACCGGCCTCAGCAAGGCCTCCACTATGGGGGAAGGGGAGGAGACCACAGAGGCAGCGAGAGGGCCTCAGGCCTCTGGGGATCCTGAGACAAGAGGCCTCTTGGGGCCTCCACAAAGCCCATGCCACCCGGGAGCTGCGTGGCCAGCACACACAACAATGGGTTCACCCACTGCCCATGGTGGCCCCCGCCACTGCCCCAGGCTCTGTCCATTGTGTCAAAGGGGGTGGAGGTGCTGAGCCCAACTGTGAGGCCCAGGCCTCTGTGTGGTTACTGCCCACTGGCTCTCTTCTGCATCACTGCCGGCTCAGACAGGGCCTGCTGCTGAAGCTGCTCGATCAGCTCCTCCACGTAGACCTTGAACAGAGGGACGGGGTCCTACAGGGGGCAAGACAGGGTCACAGTGAGGCGCTCAGGGGAGGCTGGGAATCCAGTTGCTCTGGCCAAACACCAAGAGGAACTGGGCGTGACAGGCCCAGGCCTCACAGCCTGGGCCACAGGGTAAAGCAAGATTACTCACCATCCCTCAGCCCCTAGCCCAGAGGACAGTGGCCTGTCCGTGGGAGAGGGGCTACCTTCCCTTGGGGATACAGGGATCAGGCGCCAGCCCCCAGCTTCCCTGCCTTAGGGCCCCGTGGCTGCAGATAGAGCGAGCAGAGGGCAGGGGACCAGCAGCTTCTGGGCCATGAGTGAGCTCCCTGTCTCAGCAGCTACCACATGCTCCAGACTCTTCCAGGGGACAGACATAAAAAGGCTTCAACTGGGAAGACCCTGTAGAATGCTAGGGAGCCAAGTAAACCGACAGGGCCAAGCATCCAGCTCTTGTCCCTCTTTCTGTCCATGAAGCCAGCCAGAGCAGGCAGGAGAGGTCAGGACCTAGAGGGGAGGGATTGTGCCCCGCAGAACCCATAGTCCATGGCTCCTGCTGGGCAGGCTTATGCAGCAGTGCCCCTGGGTCTAGGCTCCCCTGGGGCTGGAGCTTGGCAGCTGTGTCCACTCCTGAGAGGGCAGGGCAGCTGGCACTCCCACACACTCTCACCTTCTCCTCTAGCAGCCTCTGCTTCTCCACAGCCTCATCGAGAGTCAGACCGACCCACTCAGCCTCCGCCTCCGGAATGACAAAGGCCTGTGCAAGCAGAGATGGGGCTCGTGGTGAGGCCAGGGGCAGCCGGCCGGTGGGGCCCACCAAGAAGCAGGAAGGACAGGCCCAAGTCCTTACCTTGTACTTGTCATAGATGGCCGCCCTCCTGTCAGGGTCGTCTGGGTGCAGCTGGGGATCCTGTTGGGCGAGCCGCAGAAGCATCCCTCGTTTCAGGTCCATCCCGAACTTGGAGCACAGGTCCTCCTTTGGGGTCTGGCAGGAGGCTCCACGTGAGGCCAGGTGCTGCAGGCAGGGCCCCATCCACCTGACCAGCCAGCCCCTCCAGCCTCCTCCCCAATAGGTGGCAGTCCCCAGGCCAGCCCAGTGGAGCACGTTAGACCAGGTGGGCAGCCCCAGTGCCCAGGCCAAAACAGAGGACGGTCTAAGAGCAGAAAAGGAGACGGCTGTGCTCCCTTGAGTCCCATGGGCAAGGTGGCTGTCCACAGCGAAGGATTCTCCCATGGGCAGAAAACTCCAGCTGGGGCTGCCCAGAAAGGGACACGGTCCTGTTTACATCTCACTGGTGACCCTCCACCTCAGACAGCAACATGCCCCAGCATGGTGGTGATCTGCTTGCCTTGAGGATGTAGAAGTCAAACCCATAGGCCTCATCGATGAGGTCCAGGGTGCGCATGGTCACGGTCACGGTGAACTTGGTGTCCAGGATCTCACTGTAGAGCTCGCGCTGGAACAGCTGTGGCTTCCACACCTTCTTCACCTTCTTGGAGAGCTGAGGGGGCAGCAGAGGCCTGGTGTGAGCTGCTGCTTCTCCCACAGACCTGAGCGGTGAATGGGGTACCTTCCTGAGACTTGGAATGTGGAGCTACATGGACCAGCCCCTACCTGGGGACCTGGCTGCCCACCCAGAGAACAGCTTCTCCCCAGACCTTGGCCAGGTTACTGGTGTGTATTCGAGACACACCACACACACAACCACAACTCCATGGTTCGGGGGTCATGAGAATTGGGGAAAGTATGGAGATCAAGCTGACAGGTAACAATAGACCTCACTCTCAACCTCTTTCAAGACTCAAGGCTCCTCCCCATCCTTACACTTGATCTGAGTGATCACTCTGTCTCAGATGCCCAGTGCCAGAACTGTGACCCCTTACTTCTGAGGATACTCAGATGGAGCTGCGTCCCCCACACACTAAGCCCCCTCTCCCCAGGGTCCCTTTTGCTCCCCAGGTACCTCCAGAGTCACGTGGAGCAGGGCAGCAAAAGCCGGGGAAGCACCGCTCAAGCCCATCCTGCTCACCTACCTTGTCGTTGTTGACATATCTGTGACCCAGAATCCAGCCCTCGCCGCCCCAGAGCCCTAGCTGGGACTCCGGAGGGTAGTGAATGGGAATGGGCACGTCCTCCAGGCGCTCCCGTTGCCCGTTCTTTGGGTTGATCTTGAACTTAGCCCCGTGTGGCCGGTAGTGCACGGGAGTGGGCGTCCGTTCCACCTCCAAGGAGCGCAAGTAATGCGAGGGAAGGCGGGAGCAGATGCCTTCACGCAAGCGGAGCTTCTTCCACAGGCCCACCGGGACCCTGTGCAAGGGCATCGCAGCGAGCCTTGGGGGAGGCAGGGGCCGGCGTCACCCGACGCCATGGGCCGTCTCGGGCCCCCCTCATCCTCTCCCGCCCCATTACCCCGCGCAGCTCCAACCTCCAGCCAGGTCCCTCCGCCATGGCTCCTTACCCCTGCACAGCCCCGTTGCCCACGCGGCCCCGACCCCCTGCCCCATCCCCCAGGGCAGCCCAGACCTCCGGCACAGTCTCCCTGGCCCGACCCCGTGAGCCTGCGCGGCTCCGACTACTCGGCCAGCTCACCCATGCAGTAGAGTGCCCTGGACCCCGACCCCCGATCAGGTCGCACTGCCTACCTCCTAGAGCTCAGTGCCCCGCCGGAACCGGAAGTCGCACCGCCGGGCACCTGGCCCTTCACCCGTCGCTGACTGGCTGCAAAGCCCGTCGGTCTACCCCGCACCACCCCCGGGCTCGCCCCGCCCCCTTTTCGGCCTTAGGGACTGTGGAAAATACCCTGCGGAGTCGGAAGCAGCTCCGGGCACCGTTGGCAAGTGCGGGCCGTTTCTCGCTAGCGGCAGCCCCAGGGGCGGGGTCTGTCATTCTTGCTCCCACTTCCCCTTCTCCCCAAAGGAGCGCAAATAGCAATGTAAAAACTTTTGCCTTGAAACATCACTGCAGAATATGAAATTCACCAATCACAGGGAAATCAGAGCTACAGAAAAATATGTCTTAAATGTCTTAAAAATTTTTACCCCTCAAAACACCCTATATAAATATTTCCCCTTTACAAGCCTAGAGGACACTCCGATGGCCAAGGGCTGGGTGACTGCGGGTGGGGGAAGCCTTCAGGGAGGTCACACCCTGGACAGAACCCTGTAGGGAAGATGCCGGGGCCAGGAGGTCGGAGGGCTGTGTGCCCCTCACACTGGGCGCAGCTTGCCATGGCCCCGCTCTGCATTCCTTATACAGACAGTAGCCCTCTGCAGTCATGCCTTAGCAAAGGGAGGGTACTGCTCCCTTGGCAGTTAGCAGCCCTTCCTCCACTTCCCCGACAGAGGAAGGAGAAAGACACTGCTGGGTCTCCAGGGGCCTCCTCCCCAAAGGTCCACCGTGGTTAGGCCAGTGCAGGGTGGCAGCCATCACCTCTCCTGGGAATAACACAAGAGAATCCTCCCCAGACAAGGGCCTAGGAATCCAGGGGGTGGGTGGGGCAGAGTTGGGATGAGGTGTGCCCTGTGGGCCCAGCACTCCCAGAGCAACTTGGGAGCCCCCTCCCCAGGAAGCTTATCTCAGAGGGCTGCAGCTCCAAAGCTGAGAGCCACAGGGAGTGAAGGGGGAGAGCTGCACAGCTAGAAGCCAGCCTCTCCATACCATTCACAGCAGCTAACCCTCACGTCCCCCCAGTGCCCTCAGCTCCCTGGTGAGCACAGTCACCCCTTCCCATGGTAAAAGCATCAGCAAGGGTATTCCCAAGCCAAGGCAGGTTGGCATTCAAGGAGCTAGGGATGGCACAGCTCCCAGCCTCAGTGGCAGCGGCCCATGGGAGGTGGGCTCAGGCCTCCTTTGCCCACCAGGGTCTCTCATATCACAGCCTCACAGGAGACTAGGGCAGTGGGGGAATCTTACTCCACATCTCCCTCCAACTGTCCCCAGGTCAGTAGAACAGGAGTCTGCCCCTGCACGGTACCTTTGGTCTCCAAGCAGCCAGGCCCAGGCCCCAGGGGCCACTGCAGATACCAGCTGGGCCCTGCAGAGGGACTGAGTCAGCTGGCAGCTAGTGGACACAAGGGAGTTGGGGGTGTGGTCCTCTCCTCGAGAGGAGAAAGCAAGAGGATGCACAGGGCAATTTTATTCTGTTGGAAATTGATGGGAACAGGGTCCTTCTCCCTTAGTCTTGCCCCTGACTGGAGAGATCACAGCTGTAGGCTGTGTCATGTCACTGTGTACAGCTCTTCCCGGTGGTTCTTACAGATCTCATAGTGGCAGGGGAGCTTCTGGGAGCAGGCCCAGGGATCAGTGTGTTGCTCACGTGGTGGCAGCAAGAACGCTGCGCTCCCTGCCAGCAGCATGTGCCAGATGCTATGGGTGTAATAATAGTTGTCGCTGGTCATCATGGAGGTGTAGATGGTGATGGCCATAGTGGCCATGGAGATGCCAGGCAGGAGGTAGAAGATCCAACGCTGCCAGGAGGTGGGGTAGCAGTGGCGCCGGCGTCCGCAGCGGTACACCTGGAGGAAACTACCACATGAGTGCTGGCACAGGGGCTGCAGCCACGGCTCCCAAGGGTTGTGGGCTGCTTGGAAGGGGCTCCGGGGCACAGAGACTTGGGCATGAAGCCACGCTGGGCCCCTGTGGGTGCCACGAGTAGCCCTCAGAGGATGTGGAAGACTCAGTCCCAGGACAAAGAACATGGCCAGAACGAGGGGCCATGTTCTCTCCTCCCAGAGTGAGGGTCTGTGGGGGGCCCACACTCTTATCCCAATTGCCAAGGGAGGGGGTCTGAGGGGACCACAGGCCTGCTCTAGCTCCTTACCCACATGGTGACCATGACCACGATGGCAAAGAGGCAAGGCCCCATTGTGTTCCAGACTGCCCTGCGGTCCATCTGCAAGGACATGGCGAAGACCAGAGTGCCCAGGAGGAACAGAACCTGGGCAAAACACAGGGATGGTCACAGGGTCACAGGAACCCTGGCCTGGCTCATCTTTGACAGCATGAGGGCCAGCAGGAGCAGGTAGTGGGGACACACTGGTCATCCTGCTGTCCCTCACTGCCCCCTGGGCACCTCTGCCTGCCCCCTTGGAGCTGCTGGCACAATTTGTCATGCTCTGCTAGCTGGAAGGGAGGTGCTTCTCCTCCAGCTCCTACATTGCGGGGATGCATTGGTCCCACTGGTCCATCCACAGGTGAATTTCTGAGGCAAGAACCTGGCCATGCAGGGCACCAGGGCATGCATCTCCATCAGCCAGATCCTACTTCAGCAGAAAAGCCCCCAAGGTGTCCTCAGCACCAGGGGCTCCAGGAGCACAGCTGGGGGCTTCTCAGGGAGTTCTGGCCTAGGGTCAGGGCTCCAGGCCTCCTCTCTGAATGGAGCCCTGGGAGAGAAAAAGGCCTCTCTTAACCCTGCCCACTAATGGTAACCGCCGAACCCTCTTTCTGGTCTCTCCCTTGACACGCTGCACATGAGGGCCTCTGCTCCCCTAGAGCCCAGCTCAGGGGTGTTAGGAGATCACTCACGTATTTCAAGGCTGCCTTCAGCCGCGCCATGCAGAGGATGGTGACCCAGATGGACACTCCAGAGCCCAGGAAATCACAGTACTGCAGGGTGTCATAGTTGAGGATACACAGCACCGCCTCTCCTGGCTGGTCACAAGCGTGGTAGAACTGCAGGGCCAGGTGGTCAGTGGCAGCCCAGACCCCCCACCTCCCCACAACAGGAGCAGGGCTGGCCTACCGTGGAGAAGAACATGGTGTAGGCATAGACGGAGGCCTCTACCAGGTGGGAGCGGTGCACGGAGACGGTGATTGGAGCCAAGAACAAGAGGTTGCTGAGGGTGAGCAAGAGGGTGGCTACCTTCTGCTGGGCCACAGTCTGGGCCGTGCTGTTGTCTGTGCAGCTCCACCCACGCCAGCCTATAAGCCAATGTGACACTGCATGGGGCTAAGCCCAGGCAACTGGGGCCAGGCTTGGCGGAGGGTCCTTCTGAACCTCAAGGTCTACCCTTCACCCAGGACCCTGTGGAGAAGCCTCTTCCTCAACCCAGAACAGGCTGGGACAAGGGGGAAAGACATGGGGTAGGTGTGGGCAGGTATATGGCAGGCATGGGCAAGTGAGGGTAGGTGTGGGCAGGGGAAGCCAAAGTCTGAAGGCAGTACCATCTGTGGGGGTGCCTCTCTATGCCTGCATGGGGGTTGGCGGGCACTGTAGGAGTGGTAAGGAGGCATCTGCCCTTGCTTTTTGGGGTATTCTCCAAACTTGTCCCTCACCTGCCTTGCAGCTACAGCCTGCATACAGGTAGCTGTGTGTGCGCAGCAGGAGGCACTGGCCATAGGGTCCGCAGTCATTCAGGCAAGGCACCAAGTACAAAGTGGTCTCCACAGGCACCAAGGCCTGCTCACACTCCCTGTGAGGAGGGGCCACAGGAAGGCTGGCTGCCCACCAGTGCTCCCAGCAGGGTCTTGGATATGTGAACCCAGAGTTGAGGCCCTTGGGATCTGAGCCCTGGAGGATAGCAACTGAGCACTGCCAAGGTCAAGACTCCCCCTCCCCACTCCCACTGCTGAAGGACCAATGTGTCTGGGACTGGGTCCTGGACCAGCCCCCCTCCTTGTATCCTGGCTCCCAGAGCTGCCGTGGAAGGGGCGGCCAGGTGGAAAAGGGGAACCTCTTGGAACTCCTGGCGTCACCCCCAAACTGGGACACTGGCAGTCCTGTCCATGGTCCTGAGCATAACCACTTGGCTGCCTACCCCAAGTTTACTTACTTAGGACTTTCAGGGCACACAAGCTGCAGGGAGAGGTACCAGTTGTCTGTCTCTGGGTAAGGAATAACAAGGGTGGTCTTGCGCGATGAGGCACTCAGAGACAGAGGGTAGCCCTGGAAGAAGGCTGCAGGGGAGTGGGAAGTCCCAGTCAGAGATGGCCAGAGGGCCTGCTGGCTCACTGGGCCAGACGCTGCCTGCCCGTGCCTGTGCCTGTCCATACCTGTGGTGCAGTTGAGCGAATCATTGAAGCTGAGGAAGGGCGAGGCGGCAGTCACACAGACCACCACCAAGGTGTTGTTGGCAATCGCGGTCTGAGAGGGAGGACGAGAAGGGTCAGCCCCCTGCTTCCTCCTCAACTTCACACTCCAGTGTCTGGGTGCTGTTCTCTGTGGCTCCCACAGGTTCAGGGCCCATCCAGGACCCTCGCCCTCTAGGCCTGGGACACCCAGCCTACGATCACCCCCTCCACCCTGTCTGCTCAGGCACAGTCCTGAGCCTGCCGACATGGACCTGCTGCTCCACAGACCAGGCTCCCCATTTCTCAGAAGGAGACTATTTTGGCCCAATGCCCACCAGGGTCACTTTGTTGCCTGAAAGGCTGCCCCGACCCAGTCTCCATGCCAAAGTCAGCACAGAAAGGTCTGAGCAGCATCACTCCACCCGGGGAGGTCTGAGCCCTGAACTTTGGGCCTTGGGCCCTGATTCAAGCAGGGTCTCGAGGTGCTCACAGCCAAAGATACCTTGTTGACTTGCAGAGAGATGATGAGGGAGCCCCCACTGTCCATGCCCGTGTTGAGGTACAGCCGCAACACGGAGGGCATGTCTGACTGCACCGACACCTGGTCTAGGGGCCGGAAGCGCACGGACACCACGTCCAAGTCTTCCCGAGGGACTGGGTAGTTCCTGAGGCAGAAGGGGCTGTCACCTGCCCCGCTGCTCCTGTCCAGTTCCTGGTAGCTGGGGCTCAGGGGCAGCAGACCAGTGGAGGCATTTCTGCTCTGGTTTGCACTGTTCTGCAGAAGGTGCTGGAAGCTCACACTCCATGGCCTGCAGGCTGTCAAGAGGACAAGGGGCTCAGTTGGAGGAAGGCCTAGGGGTGGAGGGCAGGGAGCAGAGCCACCCACCCCTCTTTCCATGCAGCCCACCTGTGAGTGCAGCTACAGCAGTGAAAGCTACAGACACAAGCGGCCCCGCCAGGCTCTTGGCTGTCACTTGCAGCCACCGGCCCCAGGGCGGTGAGGGCAGCAGCAGGCGGCAGTCCTGGGTGGGCCCTGTGCAAGTGAGCACCTTCCGGAAGTTGCCGGGCAGGGTGGCTGAGCCCACGGTGAGGCGCACGGGGCAGCCCAGGCTCCCATTGGATGCACAGCCCTGCAGCTCCAACCGTAGCTCCTGGGTGTACTCAGGGACAAAGATTCTGCAGCCAAGGGGATATGGCCTCATTCAGGCTCTGCAGCTTTGACCGGCGTCACCACAGCATTCACACTCAGGCTGCTGGCCAAAGGGGCCAGGGGTCGGGTCCCCACTTCTTAGCACAATCCAGAAACCCAGACCCCTCACTTTCTCACCCACAGTGAGGACAGCAGTACCACCCACTCCACCAAACTCGGAGGCTGGGCCTTCCCCAGGGCCTCCACTCACTTGAGGTAGCTGGGATGGTGGAGGAGAGTCTGCGGAAGGGGCACATCAGGCTCCAGGATAGAGACCTCGACCACCCGCACAACCAGCATGTCAGGCTGGAAGACGTAGGCACAGGTGGGAATAAAGCCCTAAGGAGAGAGCAGGCATAGGGAAGAAGAGGAAGCAGGTGAGGGGGCAGAACTGGGTCAGAGAGCCTGGGGGTTCGGGGGTGGTGCTGGGCAGCAGAGACTAGAGCAAAGTCTGCCCTGAGGTGGTGAACAGCAGGGACTGGCCATTTGTGCACTGCAGGATCCTGCCCCCTAACCATGGAGGGAGTCCCCTCACCTTCACCTCAATCTTCTGGGATGAGGGGGGCAGGTGGGCGGCCACAAACCAGTCCCCGGGTGCTGGGTGGGAGATGTTGATGGAGGTGTTGCCATGCAGCATCTTGACAAGGAAGGAGGGCTGCACGGAGGTGTTGTCGGGGAAGCTGGTGCCCAGTGGGTTGATGACAGGAGGGGCGCCATAGCGGAAATACCTGGAAGTAGAGAGAGTTGAGCAGGCTCAGGTGGGAGGCCCGGGAGGCTCAGGCGGGAGGGCGGCAGGCAGGCACCTACACAGTGATCTCCACGTTGGTGCAGGAGGGGCCGCTGCCCTGGGATGCCTGCAGCAGCCAGCGCAGCAGCACGGTGTCGGGGGGCACACGGAAGCGGAAGAGCCTGGTGCTGCCATACCAGCTATAGAAAGCCAGCTTCTGCGGGGACTGTGAAAACTGCTCAGACACCAGCCTGGCATCTGTGGGAGAAGGTGCTGTCAGCCAGGCCAGGGTACCCAGGACCCCCTCCACCTGGGGAGCAAGGCCTCCAAGGCCCTTCTGGCCTGGAATGGCCAGAGAGAAAAGGTGAGGGAAGCCATGGAGCCCTTGGGATGAATGTCATGCCAACTTTGACCCTGAAAGGTCACTGTCCCCCTCCAGCCCTTGACAAGGGCCTACGACTCAGAAGTTTTCAGTCAGGCATCATGTTCCTATTCATGTCCACACATCCAAGACCACCCTTGCCATCTTTCTAAACCCCTCCACCCCATCGATCTCTGGCTCACAGGCTCAGTCCCCACAGCCATTCCTCTGCCAACTTTCCCCAAATCATCACATCCCACCCACTAGGCATCCCTTATCAGCAACAAGCCCCAGAGCCCCCCATCACCTATCACCCCAACTGCCTCAGACCTTAGAAGCAGAAAGAGCCCCACTCAGAGGGCCCTGCTTCTGCCTACTGGTCACAGTCCCTCTTGGCCCCGCTCACATTGCAGCCCTGGTACATAAGGGGCTGAGTGATGAAGGCTGAAGGACACAAAAGTGGTCAGGGTGGGAGCCCCACTCCTCTTCATGTCTGCCTTGGGCCCTGCACATCAGGATGCTCCCTCACCTCCTCTGAGCCCCCTAGCTCCAGGATTTTTGATCCTGGTTCACTGGACAAGTGAGGGGATTCAGGTCTGGAGGCTGGCTGACTTGGGGTACAGCTCACCAGAGCCTGAGTTCCTCCTCTCCCAGAGAGGTGGCGGGCAGAGACCCTGCGCTGCCTTAAGCTGGAACGACTGGCCCCTGCACTGCAGAGGGGCACAGACACAAGGCAGGGGCCCAGACCAGGGATCCCCCATGGCCCAGTCCTGGCAGGAGCTCTCAGGCCTCCCATTCCATGGCTCCTCAGCTCCCCTCCCCTATACACACCAAAAGTTTACACTTGCTCACTTCCCAGGACAGCTTGGAAGGTCTTCCAGGACTCAGCACAGAGGCCTGAGACCCCACTCTGGATCAGGGCCCTCCTTGGGTGTTTACTAACCGGTACAACCTCCACTGGTGCATATGTCCAGGGCCCACAGTGTAACCACCTGCCCAATGAGTGGGTGAAGGTGCCCACCCAGACCCTCCCTCTTGGGCCTTCCATAGAACAGGCATGCCCTGGGTGCTCTCTGTGTCCAGGGGGTGGCTGACCAGGCCTGGGGTCCAACCACGAGACGCCTGGGCAGCATGGCAGGAAGCCTGGCTCCAGCACCAGCTGGGCCTTGTGCTTGGTATGACCTTGGCTGTCCCTTCCCCTCTCCAGGTCCCAGCTTCCTAGTGAGTTGGCCAACAGCACCTCCCTTCGGGTGCCGCTCCCTCCATTGATTAATAGATGTTAAAGTGCTTCCTGAAAAGTGCACTATGGTCACAGCAGGGTGTGGCCTCATGCTCCACAGGCTGGGTGACTCCCCCTACCCCAATGGGAGAGTGGCTGGCTCACACCACCCCAGCAGCAAGCCCAGGGCCTCTCCAGGTGGGCCAGATGCGCAGGTAAGGGAGCCAGGTGAGCAGCTGGCTCTCCTGCCAGCCTCCTGACCCTCCCCTGGAAGCACCTTGAGAAAAGATAACATGCCACTTGCAAAGCCAGTCTGAGCTCCAAGGAGTCCAGCATGGGGGCTGGGCAGGCACAGGCTCCATACAGGACACATTCCAGGCTTTTCGGGTGTCTACTGGCCACCAGGTCCCACCCGTCTGGCTGTGGCCTGAGTGCTAGGAGACTCGGAGCCAATGAACTAACACAAATTTTCTCCTTAAGCTGCTGCAGCCTCCAGGATAACATAATGACAACAGTCGAAAAATTTAAAAGTGCTGGGAGCTGAGGCAGGACAGTTCCCCACCTCCTCCCCCACAACCTCAGGACCACAGAGCCTTTGAGAAGCGGTCAGCCAGCCTGCTGGGCACCCAACTTCTAGACAGGGACAGGCAGGGAAGATCACACTGCAGTGTACAGCCCCTTGACCTGAGAGAGGCAGAGCCTTCTGGTCCCCACCAGCACAGGACATCTGCAAATCAGGTGGTAGCTGTGAAGTTTCAGCATGTGCACAAGAGATAAGAGAGGTCATCCTAAGACCCAGTGGTCCCCTACTCCCAGAGCCACAGCTCTGCAGCCTAATCTCCCTGCCCAAGATGCCCACGTTGTTATGTTGGTCAATGCACCAGGCAATTAACACCATTAACACATCCGTCTGAGCTGGATATGGAAGTCATATTTCTGATACATGAGAGTGCCAGCCACATGAACACCTGCTCTGGCCACAGCCCCTCCAAGGACACAGGGTTGAGGGGAGGAGAAAGAAAGTCCCTGAGCCTGTCCTTGGATCCTTAATGAGGGCATCCTTCACCACACCCTCCAAACCAGGACAGGCACCCAGTGCAGAGACCCTGCCCACCCCTAGACCCCAGAAGCCAAGATCACAAAGCTGCCTGCCCCTTCAGCAAGCCTGGGAGATGAGAGGCTGCCCCAAGTTTTCCATCTACATAAATTCTCCACCAGTGATCCCACACCTAGCCCTGATACCGGGAAAGGAGGAAAAGGAGAAAGTACAGGTTGGAGGTATCCAATGAAGCGATTTCATCAGGGGCCGATCTGGGGAAACCACCTTTCATTCCCAGCTGTGCCAAGCTAGGAAACCAGAGGCACAGCCCTCAAAGAAACAGGAGCCTGGAGGAGCAAGATTTCAGAAAAGAGAGGATGGGCTGGGAGCCAGCCCCAGGCTGTACGATGAGCTGCCTACTACACAGGGGGGCATCTGGGCCTTCTTAGCCCCCACGTGGCCCCCAGGGAGTCCAAGGCCACAAGAGTCAGGGAAAGGGGGGTTACTCAGCATCCCCAAGTGCCCTGCAGAACCCCTCCTGGTCTAGCCACAAGAGTCAGGGAAAGGGGGGTTACTCAGCATCCCCAAGTGCCCTGCAGAACCCCTCCTGGTCTAGCCACTTCCTTGGGCCTCCACCAAAGGAAGTGGAAGTTCCCGAACAACACAGAGGTCCCCATTTCTCAGAACCACTCTGGCGAACTAGAGTCCTGAGGACCACTTGGAGTCTAGCCTCCAAGAAGTAAGGCCAGTTGTTGAAAGTGACTGCAGTAAGATGGTGGTCACCTTGGGAGGGGTGGAGGCATGACACCCACCTAGATTGCTACTCCAGGATCTTAGCAACTTTTTTCCAACTCTGCCCCTCTCCCAAACCAGATAGGGGTCCCAGAATCCCGCTGCCCAACGCTTCTTCTCAGGGAGTCTCGCAGCTCTTGGGAGTCCCGCAGCTCTTGGGAGTCCCAGATGAGTTCCCCACCCCGGCTCCTTCACCTCCACGTCCAGGTGCACGGTGGTCGTGCCCGACCTGCACGGGTTAGGAGCAGGAGTACGAGGAAGGAAGGGAGGGCGAGCTCCAGGGGGCCAATTCGGCGGAACCTGACCCTGGGGACAGAGGAGGAGGCGCTGGCGTCCTTTCCACCTGACTTCGCTCACATGAGGCGCCCCGAAAGGGGCTGCCCTGCACCCCCAACCCGGGGTGGGGACCTGGGCCCTATGCCCGCGCCAAGTGAGCGTACAGGTGTCCCCAGGTGAGTCACAATCCAGGCCCCGCCTCCTAGCCGCTGCCCCCTGCTCCCAGCCCGCGCCCCCCCAGGATGGCGCCCGTGGGTCTACCGTAACTCACCGCTCTTTCTGCCGTCGCCGGCGGCGGCAGGCGGGGACAGAGCGAGCAGCAGCAGCAGCAGCAGCAGCCCCGCCACCGCCACTGCCACCGCCGCACCCCCGGTCCCAGTCCCAGCCCGGCCCATAGCTCTGCGCTCGGCCCGGCGCTACCCGGCCCGCGTCCCCGGCCACCCGCCCCCGCCGCCGCTTGGGCAGCCACCGCCACCACTGCGGCCCCAGCCGCCACCTCTGCCTCGGGCTCCCATCGTCCGGGCCGGTCCCAGCCGCTGGCGCCCCGGGCACTTCCGCCTGCGAGGCCCCGCCCCGCCGGGGTCAAGCTGAAGAGGAGCGCAGGGCGCTGGGCGCCGAGCAGGGCGCGGGGGGCGTGCCGGGACGGCGATTGGAAGGAGGACAAGAGGCGGGGGCGGCGCGGGACAGGGCGACGTGGGGCTGGAAGGGACGCGGGCGGGAGGCGACGCGAGGACCGAGGGGGCGTGCCAGGAAAATGAGTCCGAGGGAGGTCGCGGACTGAGGGGGAACCCAAACCCACAACCGCGCGCAGGTTGGGGAGGCGGAGCAGGAGAGGCTGGAGGGTATCTGGACACGTGGGGCTGAGGGCGGAATGGCGGCAGACCGTGCATGGGAACCAGGGGGCAGTGGGGGGTCTCGGTTCAGAGGGAGAAATAGTGGGGCGTGAATTAGAACGCGCAGGAGATTCCAGGCGACCGTAGAGCACCCCACATGCTTCCTGGAGGCGCTGGGGGCCCCGGGGACCCAAGCATCTGCAGATCCCTGAGCGGTGGTGGGCCGGGCGCCGCGCGAGGTCCATCCAGCCTACAACCGCTCCCGCCTCCCGGAGCTGGACTCCCCGACCGGGCCTCCTGGCGCTACACACCTCAAAGGCGCTACGACTGTGGGACTTTCAAAGAAAGATGAAAAGGCTCCTTGCACATGTTTCGCGCACTTTAGGTGGCGATTCACGTTGGTGGATGGGACTCACTTCTCACCCTTGATACCAGGGTAGATTCCGACAGACGGATTTCAACATAAAAAGGAAACTGTAAAGGGACTGGAAGAAAACTTGGGGAAACTCTTTCAGAGTCTAGGAGAAGCGACAGCTTTTCTAAATATGACCAGAAGACTAGAGGCAAGACTGAGAAATTCAGCTACGTTAAAATCAAAGCTTCCTGAAGAACAAAACTGCATAACCAAAGTCAAAAAAAGAAGCGGTAAACTGGGGAGGACATCCTTACAACTCACATCACAAAGGGCCAATCTTAACGAGAAAAGAGTTCCTACAAATAAATACCAACTCTCCAACAGGAAACGACTGGAATAGATTCCTGGAAAAGATACACAAATAAACATTTCCCTCCTCAGAGAAATGCAAACTGAAAAATACCAAGAGGCCTCTTTTCTTTCACCTAATAAATCCGAGGAGATCAAAAGTTCGATGTTACCAAAAGGCTGCGGTTGTGCGCCGACTCTCCTACGTTTGGAGGCCAGAAATTGGCCTAGGCGGAGCCTCACATGATCCTCAGTCATCCCGCCGCTGTGCGTTTTCCCTGCAGAAATGGTCACAGAAACATGGGGTTGATTGCCTTTCAGTACAACATGCACCAAGATACTGGTCTTAAGGAATGGGGTATTCAAATCATGGGTACCGCGATGGATATTCAATGCTGTGATATTTTAAACACTGCTACAGTGGACTGTAAAAGGAAAACCAGGAAACTGTACTGATTGGGAATGGTCTATCAGGTGAACTTTAGCTGAAAAAAGGAAAGGGCAGAATAATGTGTTCAGAAAGCTACTATTTTCTAGGGAAAAAATTTTTTTATTTGGATGGAAGCATACAGCAGCAAGGGAAGGATGGGAACCAAGTGGCTGAGGACTGAGAGGTGGGGGCTGTACCTGTACCTTTTGAACTTTGTACTAGTGGTGGGAGGAGGGTTTCCTTGACTGGTGGTGGGTTTATTTGTAAGCCCTGGGCTACTGAAGGCTGGGGAGAGGAGGTGAAGGGTGGAGGCCAGGAGCACCCCAAGCCCTAAGTGTGAAGCCATAGAAGAGATCCTTTATTCCTCTGGAATCTATGCTGGGCCCTCCTCACCCCTGGCAGCAGGGGGCTCTGAGAGTCTCAATTTAAAGGGACAGAGACCAATTCTGGATTTGCTGAGTTGCGACTTTAGGGCACTGTACTGACCCAGATCCTGCCAGGGACTGCAGTTGTGGTCAGCACTAAACACTGCGGACTGTTCCATCTGCTGCCCCAGGCTGGGCTCTGAGGGCCACCTCGGTAAAGTTCACCAGCAGGCAGGAGGGGAGGCATCAGACACCCGTTTCCCCACCTCTACCCCCCCCCCCCAGTGTTCCACCTGGAAGTGCTGGTGAACTTGTAAAGGGACAAGAGTCAGGAGACCTCTGCTAAGTAACAGTATTAGCAATGGAAGGAACCCCCCTCGCAGGGCCTTACTTTGACAATAGGAAACCCAGGCCCAGTGGCCGGAGGGCCCTATCTAGAGGTCTTGCGTGGACACAGTTGTGTATTCCACTTCACACTACACAGGAAGATGACAATAGGGTTGTCAACTGTCAAGAATAAAATGATAAAAATTCTAAAAGGAAACTAGAACTTGCCCCTTAGAATACAGGCATGGGAAAGAATTCCTTAAGACAGGAAACCAGGGAACCATGAAGAAGAAGTTAGTTGTTGGACTATATTTTTTTAAATGTTACGTAAGTATAAAAAATGTCAAAGTAAAAAAGGATAGAAATTATTAATTAAGTCAAAAGACAAACAGGAGAAAACATGTGTTATACATGTGATAAACGATGAATATATCTGAGATAGAAAAGAAATTCACACATTGAAAAAAAGACAGCCCAAAAGAACAATAGACACTGGAAATGTCCTGGCAATTGATGAGAAGATGAGGAAAGATGCAAATGGTCACAGCATATAAGGCTGCTTGGTCCAGCAGCAGTCAAATTGCCTGAATACAAAGGAAAACAAGACACCTGTCCCCTCTCGGAATGCAGGGAACAGGCACCTCCCACTTTGCTGATTGGACTGTGGACTGCCTCACCTTTTCAAAGTTACATTAAAATGCAATAGAATCACAAGGACCCAAGGGCAGATTCAAAGAGGTGTTGGCTGCAGAAGTGATTATGGCTGTGGAAACTTGGGAGCTCTTTAAAAAGCAGGATGGGTGAATAAATTAGGACATACATATACTATGAACTTCCACACAGGTCAGCGGGTCTTCTGGAGCTATACCCATCAAGTTGCTGGAGAGCATGGATACATCACATTTCCAAACTGGAACAGCCTCAGATCCTCTCATGAGCCCTGAGTGTGGACTTAGTGAACGGCTGCCACCCACCCAGAGGGGAGGTCTGGGAGAGGGACGGACGGACAGGGGAAGGCAATTTCCCTACAGATAGTCCCTGTCTAGTCTCAAAGAACATTATTATGTTTGATTTGGATAAAAACTTCAAAGGTTCACAAAAGCAAAGAGAAAGCCTATAATTCAATTTTATGCAAATAATCAGAGGAAGAGTTGCAGGACATGGATTTTAGGGATGCCTCCGTGGCCTCTGGACCTGCACAGGGGAGCAGAAGGAAGAGTGCTGAGGTCCTCTCCAGCTGCCCTCCCCTCCCTCCCACCTGCCTGGCTGCTCTTCTCCCTTCCTCCCTCCCTCCGTCCATTCCTGCCTGGTTACCCCACGCCAGTGTTGTCGCCACCCTGGGCCCAGCACCAGCCGGCTTCATCTCCCACTGCTTCCCTTCCAGCTGAAGGCTGGGCTTAGCCTTGCACACACTGCGGGAACACAGCCCTCAAACCCCCAGCTGCTCTCCCCCATCCTCCAGAATTTGCCCAGGGCTCCTCCCACAAGTCCCTGTGGGGATCCCAGGTCTGAAGGGGCCCCCTGCTATATAGATGGGGAGGTGTCCTGTCCCCTCACCACCCCTGCAGTTTCCCTGAAGGAAGGAGCTGAATCTCCCCCTATGTGGTCTGGGGAGGAGAGGTGCAGTCACCCTTCATCTTTGTCCCAGTGCCCCAACTTGTCAGCATGAACTAGACCAGGGTGCCCAAACATCTGGGTAGTTTCCCCATAAGTTTTTGGAACAACGTAGAGTTTCTGAATCTTTATTGTACCAAGACAAAGTTTTTCTTAAGTTCAACTACCCATATATTATTATTTCATAAAGGAAAGATCATTTTCCTACCAAAAAATTAGGAAGTACATACTCTTAGAATTGTGCTTAAATAAAGATTAGGTATTTTCATGTGGAATCCAAAAAAAAAGAAAAAAAGGGGACACTAATGAATTCATCCACAAAACAGAAACAGACTCACAGACATGATAAACAGTCTTATGGTTACCAGAGGAAAGGTGGTGGGAGGGAATAAATTTGGGAGTTTGAGATTTGCAAATGATAACCACTATATATAAAAATAGAAAACAAATTTCTTCTGTATAGTACAGGGAACTATATTCAATATCTTGTAATAATCTTTAATGAAAAAGAACATGAAAACAAATATATGTATATATATGCATGACTGGGACATTAAGCTGTACACCAGAAACTGACACATTGCAACTGACTATTCTTCAATTAAAAAAAGAGGATTAGTTTTTTCAAGTTCAGTGTGTGTGTGTGTGTGTGTGTGTGTGTGTGTGTGTGTGTGTGTGTTGTGTGTGTGTTTAATGGAGGCTCTGGGGATTAAACCCAGGACCCCCTGCATGCTAAGTATGTGCTCTACCACTGAGCTATACCCACCCCCTCAGAGTGTGGTTCTTATTTGCTACCATTTATCTGGGTAAATGAGTGCTTCCCATCCTGGATGCTGGGCACTTACAAACCAGAGGATGAAGGACACAGGTGGTGCCCTCAGGGCTCCTGGCCTACAGTAAGCCTGGGACAAAGTCCAACTGCATTGGAGCATGGTGACCAGAGCAAATTCCTGGTCCCCTTCCAAATGGAAATAGCAGAGGGTGACAGAGGCAGAAGATGGTTGCCAGGGTAGGGGGCCCTTAGAGTGGTGGTGTGGCTTGAGGGCTCCCCTTGCCACCCTCCCCAGCATCCCTGGGCTGCCAGGTGAGGGCAAAGTGACAGGAGCCCCTGTTCCTAGAACTGACCCACTCTAGTTCCCCCTCTGGTGAGCAGGGGTGAAAAGAGGTCTAACATGCCTAAAGTTGAAGTCCCAAGAGGACAGGAAAGAGAATGAGGCAGAAAAAAATGTGAATAAATAATAGCAAAAATATTCTCAAGATTTGGTGAAAGACATTAATCTGCAAGTTCAAGCAACTCATTGAACCCTAAGAAGAATCAGTAAAAAGAAAATCATACCCTGGCACAAAATAGTCAACTACCGAAAACCAAACATAAAGAGAAAATACTGAAAGCAGCCAGAGAAAAATGACATTCAGGGGAATAACAATTCAAACAATTTATGACTTCTCATCAGAAACAAAGGAGCAGACAGGATGGGGGAAAGGAGAAAATGGACCTACATGGTTGTAAGATTCTTGCATCTTACATGAAGTGGTACAGTATTAATTCTAAATAGTCTGTGAGATGTCAAGGGGGTAATTACAATCCCTAGAGCAGCCACTATAAAAATAATGCTGGGGTATACCTAAAGAGCCAATAAATAAGTTAAATGGAATTTTAAAATATTCATTGAATCCAAAAGAGGTCAGGAAAGGAGGAAAAGAATACAAATCGGAGGGTCAAACACAAAACAAATAGTAAAACAGGGGACTGAAATACAACCTTATCAATAATTATATTAAATATTCATGGACTACATACTCCAACTAAAAGGCAGAGATTGTCGGACTGGATTTTACACAAAGACCCAACCACCTACAAACAATTCATGTCAACTATAAAGACACAGATGGGTTGAAAGTAAGTGGATGCAAACATAGAAAACAAACTTATGGTTACCAGGTGGGGAAGCGGGTAGGAAGGGATAAATTGGGAGTTTGAGATTTGCAGATACTAATTACTATATATAAAATAGATAAACAAGTTTCTACTGTATAGCACAGGGAACTATATTTGATATCTTGTAGTAACCTATAATGAAAAAGAATATAAAAATGAATATATGTATGCATATGTCTGACTGAAATATTATGCTGCACACCAAAAATTGACACAACATTGTAAACTGACTATACTTCAATTAAAAAAAATGTAAGTGGATGGACAAAGACACAGCATCCAATAATACACATGAGAACCTGGAGTAGATAAGGTAAACTTCAAGACAAAGAGTATCACCAAAAACAAAGAAAAATACTTCACAACAATAAAAGGGTCAATTCATAAGAACAAAATAAATATGTATGCACCCATTTAAAGAGCTTCAAAAAACATGAAGTAAAAATTGATGGAGTTAAAGAAAGAAATAGGCATTCCACACAATTGGGAGATTTTCACAACCTGCTCACAGCAGTTGGTGGAACAACCTAGAGTTAAAAATCAGTTATGACACAGGCTATTTGGACAATTCTATCAGCCACCTTGAACTTAATAAGTTTACAGGCACTACCTCCACTTGGTGCAGAATGGACTTTCTTTTCTTCCCCAACATGGATCATATGCTGGGCCAGAAACAATTGTCTGTAAGTTTAAAAGAATTCAGGTGACCATCGACAGGGACTTGATAAAGAAATTACAATATACATATATGATATATATATATATATATATATATATATATATATATATATATATATGTGTGTGTGTGTGTGTGTGTGTGTGTGTGTGTGTGTGTGTGTGTATATATATATATATCTCACATACACACACACACAAACACACACAATGGAATACTACTCAGCCATAAAAAGAATAAAATAATGCCATTTGCAGCAACATGAATGGACCTGGAGATCATCATTCTAAGTGAAGTAAGCCAGAAAGAAAAAGAAAAATGCCATATGATATTGCTTATATGTGGAATCTAAAAAAAAAAGACACAAACAAACTTATATACAAAACAGAAACATACTCACAGACATAAAAAACAAACTCATGGTGACCAGAGGGTAAATGGGGGTGGGAAGGGATAAATTGGGAATTTGAAAATTGCACACCTTGGGGAGTGATGGAAATGTTAGCTATCTTGATTGTGGTAGTGGTTTCATTGGTATATACATCTATTAAAATTCATCAAAGTGTACATCTGAAATATGTGTAGTTTACTGTATAGGAACCATACCACAATAAAGGTGTTTAAAGAAAAAACACCACCAATGCCTGTAGAATTTTGCCAAATGCTTTTACAGCATCTAGTAAGATATATTCTTTATTAATGTACATTTCTAATTTTGAACTAGTTTGGAAGTCCTATGATAAATCTCAGTACTGATTTTACTAAACTGCTAGATTTGACTTGTTAATGTTGAATTAGAACATTTAACTTCCCTTTTTATCTGTATTTATATTCCTTTTCTTACTCCTAGATACTGTATTTTCTCCTTTTTTTCCCCATCATCCTACTTGATGGAGTTTGTTATTTGCTAGATATTGGCTTACCAAATACATATTTTGTTCATTAATGTATTCTTTTATCTTTATTAATGCATTCTTTTAATTTTCTTTGGATTAAAAAAAAAAGTTCCCAGAGAGATTAGCTCGCCCCTTCCACCATGTGAGCTGACAATGAGAAGATGGCCATCAGTGAGGAAGTGAGCTCTCACCAGATACTGAATCTGCCAGCACCATGATCTTGGACTTCCCAGCTTCTAAAAAGTTGAGAAATAAATGTTCATTGTTTATTAAAAAAAAACAAACAACTACTATATTTCATTTCATAAGACTTATCCATTTTCTATCAATGTAATCTAATGTGAAACAAATATTTAACAGTTATTTGAGAGGTGAGCTTATTTCATTAGTATAGACTGTCAAATCGGTTTTTAGACTAAAAATAAAAAACAAAGAAAAGTGTAGCTAACTGCAAAAAAACGGAAAGAATTTAGATGATACAGAATGTGTTCTCTGACTGCAGCAGAATTAAATCAGAAATCCACAACCGTAAGTTATCCAGAAATCAGTGAAAATCAGACTCAGGCTCTCATGGCTGCCGGCTTGCAGGGAATGGGGACTGGGCAGTGTGGAAGCCGAGGCCTGCTTCAGCACAGACTCAACCCCAGCCACACGTGTTTACCAAAAAGGCACAGGTTAGAATCAGATGGGAGAATCTCCTGTAGAGCAAGAGGCCAGCAGCAGCAGGGCTGGGAGAGAGTCTGGTTCTCCTGGTCCTCTTCCCCTTACCCTGCAGGGCAGGGTCCCTCCAAGCACACTGCAGGAGGAACATCCCAGAAGTCCAAGGCTATCGGCCCTCTCTCCCATCCTCCTCATCCTCAGTCAGGCTGTGAAGGTGTCAACCAGGATTTTTGAGGCTGGACTGGGATAGGATCAGCTTCTAAACTCACACCCATGGCTGTGGTGGGCATCAGGTCCACACTGGCTGTTGGCCAGAGACATGGGTTCCTTGTCACAAGGACCTATCCATAGGGTACCTGGCTTCTCCTAGTGTGAGCTGCATATGGGATGGGGGTGTTGGGAGGGGGATGGAGAAAGAAAGAAGCAGGCCAACAAGACCCTGGCCACTGATCTTGAAGATGACCTCCCATCTCTGCTGCTGTTTCTTCCTTGTCACTGGGTCCAGCCCACATTCAAGGGGAGAGGATTCCATGAGGGTGTGGATTGAGTGGTTTTCTGTTGCTGAGTTGTAAGAGTTCTTTTCAAAATTTTCATACTAGGCCCTGGTCAGATACATGACTTGCAAATATTTTCTCCCACTCTGTAGGCTGTCTTTCCTCTTTCTTGATTATTCCATGCTGTTCACCAAAACAGGTTGGTCAGCTGAGATTCTTACTAGCAGTGACAGATTCCAATGGTCCAAACCCTCGTTCATACTCAGAATTTTCAGACTTGGAGATTTGTGCCCTGATTTTATTTGCATTTTTCTGATTACTCCTGAGGCTAAGCACCTTTGCATTCTTACTGGCTGTTTGGGTTTCCTCTGTGGAGAAGTAAATCTTTAAGTACTTGCTCTTGGTCAGTGGTCTTTCACTCACTGATTTCTAGACATAGGGACCTAGACCTGCATAGGTTTTAGGTGGTAGAAATATTATTTCTTATTCTGTGGCTTGTCATTTTTCTTTCTTCATGAGGGGTGTGTGTGCTTGTGTGTGTGTGTGTGTTTGTGTGTGTGTGAATGTGTGTTTTAGGTAAGAGAGTATGGGAAGATTTTTTTAATTGAAGTATGTCTGCTGTACAATATTACATAAGTTACAGTACAATGTAGTAATTCACTATCTTTAAAGGTTATACTCCACTTATGTCATGATAAAATATTGGCTATATTCTCCGTGTTGTACAATATGTCCTGGTAGCTTATTTATACCTAATAGTTTGAACTCCTTATTCCCCTACCCCTATCCTGCTCCTCCCCACTTCCCTCTCCCCACTGGTACCTAGTGGTTTGTTCTATCTATAAGTCTGCTTCTTTTTTGTTATACTCACTAGTTTGTTATATTTATTAGATTCCAAATATAAGTGATATCATACAGTATTTGCCTTTCCCTGACTTATTTCACTTAGCATAATGCCCTCCAAGTCCATCCATGTTGCTGCACATGGCAAATTTTTGCTCTTTTTTATGGCTGAGTAGTATTCCATTGTGCGTGTGTGTGTGTGTGTGTGTGTGTGTGTGTGTGTGTGTACACATATGGAATACACAAAGAAGATTAAGTTGGATTCACTTTGCTAGTATTTGGTTTAGGATGTTTGCATTTATATTCATCAATGATATTGGCTTTTCTTTTTTTTGTGATATCTTTTCTGGTTTTGGTATCAGGGTGACGCTGGCCTCGTAGAATGAGTTCAGAAGCATTCCTTCCTCTGAAATTTTTAGGAATAGTTTGAGAAGGATAAGTTTTTGGGTTTTTTTTAAATGGAGGTACTAGGGATTGAACCCAGGACTTCATGCATGCTAAGCACACACTCTACCATTAAGCTATATCCCCACTCTCCTGAGAAGGATAGGTATTAATTCTTCTCTAAATGTTTGGTAGAATTTGCCTTCAAGCCATCTGGTTCTGGACTTTTGTTTGTTGGGAGTTGTAAAATTACTGATTTGATTTCAGTCCTGGTAATTGGTCTGTTCATAGTTCCTGTTTCTTCCTGGTTCAGTCTTGGGAGACTGTACCTTTCTAAGAATTTGTCCATTTCTTCTATGTTGTCCATTTTATTGGCATATAGTTATTTGTAGTAGTCTCTTATGGATCCTTTGTATTTCTGTGGTCTCTGTGTGTTTTTTAAATAGATTTTATTTTAAGAGAAGTGTTAGATTCCCAGCAAAATTGAGCAGAAAGTACTGCAAGTTCCCATATACTTTGTCCCTAAATATGCTTAGACTCCTCCACTATCAACATCCTGCACCAGACCATGTGGTACATTTGTTACAACTGATGAACCTACATCATCATCACCCAGAGTCCATAGTTGACATTAGACTTAACTCTCGGTGTTGTACATTCTGTGGGTTTGGACAAATGTGTAATGATGTATATCCACCACTATAGCATCATACAAGGTAGTTTCACTGCCCTAAAAGTCCTCTGTGATCTGTCTATTCATCCCTCTCTCTCCCCAACCCCAAACAACCACTGATCTTTTCACTGTTTCCATAGTTTTGTCTTTTCCAGCATGTTATATAGTTGGAATCATACCATATGTAGCCTTTTAAAACAGGCTTCTTTCCCTAAGTGATATGCATTTAAGTTTCCTCTATGTCATTTCAGGGTTTGATGGCTCATTTCTTTCTTTTTTTTTTTTTTAAATCTTTGTTTTGGGGTGGGATTAGGTTTATTTATTTATTTATTTATTTAATGGAGGTACTGGGGATTAAACTCAGGACCTTGTGCATGCTAAGCACGTACTCTACCACTGAGTTATACCCTCCCACTCATTTCTTTTTTATTGATGAATAATATTCCATTGTCTGGATGTACCACCATTTATTTATCCATTTACCTACTGAAGACACCTGTTGTTTTCAAGTTTTGGCAATTTATGAATAAAGTTGCTATATAAACATCCATGTGCAAGTTTTTTGTGGACAGAAGTTTCCAGCTCATTTGAGTAAATACCAAGGATCATGACTGTCACATCACATGGTAAGAGTATGTTTAGTTTTGTAAGAAACCACCAAACTGTCTTCCAAAGATGCTGTTATTTTGCATTCCCACCAGCAACGAATGAGAGTTCCTGTTGCTCCACACTCTTGCCAGTGTTTGGTGTTGTCAGTGTTTTAGATTTGGGCCATTTTAATATCTTTGTGGTGTTTCTTATGAAGTTCTTCATTTTAATGCAGTTGAATTTGTCAATCTTTTCCTTTATGATTAGTGCCTTTTTTGCCTAAAGAAATTCTTCCCCTTAGAAGGCCATGCTTATATTTTCTTATCTTCTAAAAGCTTTGTAGATTTGCCTTTCATATTTAGGTCTTTGATCTGCCTGAAGTTTATTTCTCTGTATGTAGGATTAGGTCTCTCTCTCTCTTTTTTTCTAGATGAATACCTGACTGACCTAGTCCTATTTATTGAAAAGCTCCATTTCCAACTGATTGGCAGTGGCATCTCAATCGTATTTTACATGCTCATACATATATGAGTCTGTTTCTAGACTCTGCATCCTGTTCCCTTGGACTATTTGTCAATCTTTGGGCCAGTACAGGGACAGAATTACTACAGCTCCATAACAAGGGTTGATACATCACAGAATAAGCCCCCTTGCCCTTATCTATTTCAAGGGGTTTGGGTAGCCTGGCCCTTTACATTTATGTATTATATTTCAAGTCAGCTTGTCAAGACCACGAAACAACCATTGGGATGTTGACCTGCAAGTCAAGGTGAGGAAAGCTGACCACTGGCCTCTCTGTGGTCCCTGGGCCCTTGCTCTATCTGAAGGGTTCAGTGGTGCAGGGCAGGATGTCTAAGTAGTCCTAAGTCTCAGAAGGAAGTAGGGCTGCCCTGCCAGGAGGGAGCTGACTGTGAACAACTTGGAGACAAGGAAATCATGCATAAAGGGGTTCAGAGACCATGCTGGGGTCAGAATGATCAGGCTGAGCAGGACTAGCCACTTCCTCCATCACACCTGACAAGGACGGAGCTTGAGAGAAGGGCATTGCAGGCCAGCATAACTTGTGCCAAATCTAGCTGGCACGGGGTGGGAGGGAAGAAATCAGTCTTCAACGAATATGCGGGGGTTGGGTGGGGGTTTAATCCACACTAAGCCTGACGTGGGACAGTTGAAAACGATCTGAGAGCCAGGACATCTGCTCCTTAAGAAATGGGGGAGGAGAGTCTAGAAATGTGGTCATGGAGAAGTAAAAACTGTGCCAATACGTTGATAAAGTGCTTCCACGTTCAGTAATGTCATGTTCAGGAAGTAATGATGGAGAAATGAATAGGCTGGTGTTTCTGCTCTGCTGTGTTCCAACGCGCTCATGAAGTACTTCCGCCTGGTCCCTCCCTGCCTGGGGCTGGGTTTCCCAGACACATTCCCTGATGAGGACTTGTGTGAAACCATGAGAGGGATGTTTTAGGATGCATCCTAAAGTAAGTTGTAAGAAGTTGTCTGAAAAGGGTGGATAAGAAGGCTGCAGGTCATGGAACTCTGGCTCAATCTGCCAGGAATCTTTGAAGACCAAGCAGGTCACACCCCAGAAATGTCACAATCTGGGAGCCAGGAGAATTTAAAGTTTACAATTCAATGGTTTTTGGTATATTCACATATATGTGTCACCATCACCACAGTCAATTTCAGAACATTTTCATCTCCTGACAGAGAAACTCTGTACCCTTAGCAATCACCCTCCCATTCCCCCATCACTCCCACCCCTGCCCTAAGCAACCATGTTTATTACCGTCTCTATAGACTTCTCTATTCTGTATGTTCATATAGGTGGAATCATACAATACGTGGCCTTTGTGACCACTTCTTTCACTCAGCATGTTTCTGAGGTTCATTCAGGTTACAGCATTTGTCAGCACTTTATTCTTTTGACGGCCAAATAGTATTCCTTTGCACGGACAGACCACATTCTGTTATCCATTCATCAGCTGATCGACACGTGGCTTGCTTCCACCTTTGGCTGTTGTAAACAATGCTGCTGCGAACATTTGTGTGCAAATGTTCATGGACATAAGCTTTCATTTATGTTGGGTTTATACCTGGAAGGAGAATTGCTGAGTCATATAATTTTATTTTATTTATGTATTGAATTGAAGTATAATCGATTTACAATGTTGTGTTAGTTTCTAGTGTACAGGACAGTGATTCAGATATAAACATATATATATATATATATACTTTTTCATATTCTTTTCCATTCTAGTTTATTACAAGATATTGAATGTTCCCTGTGCTATGCAGTAGGACTTTGTTGTTTATCTATTTTATATATAGTTATCTGCTAATCCCAAATTCCTAATTCACCCCTCCCTCTGCTTCCCTTTCGGTAACCATAAGTTTGTTTTCTATGCCTCTGAATCTGTCTCTGTTTTGTAAATAAGTTCATTTGCATCATATTTTAGATTCCACATTTAAGTGATATCATATGATATTTATCTTTCTCTGACTTACTTCACTTAGTATGATAATCTCTAGGTCCATCCATGTTGCTGCAAATGGCATTATTTCATTCTTTTTTATGGCTGAAGACTATTCCATTACATACATATATATATAAATCTTCTTTCTCCATTTATCTGTCAATAGACACTTAGTTTGCTTCTATGTCTTAGCTATTATAAACGGTGCTGCTATGAACATTGGGGTGTGTGTACTTTTTCTAATTAGTTTTCTCCCGATATATGCCCAGGAGTCGGATTGCAGGATTGTATGATAACTCTATTTTTAGTTTTTTTAAGAATATCCATACTATTTTCCACAGTGGCCGCACCAAACTTTGCATTCCCACCAAAACTGTAGGAGTTTTCCCTTTCCTCCACACTATCTCCAGCATTTATTATTTGTGGACTTTTTGATGATGGCCATTTGGACCAATGTGAGGTAATTCCTCACTGTAGTTTTGATTTGCATTTTTCTGATAATTAGCAATATTGAGCATCTCTTCATGTGCCTGTTGGCCATCTGTGTGTCTTCTTTGGAGAAATGTCTGTTTAGGTCTTCTGCCCATTTTTTTATTGGCTTGTTCAGTTTGTTGTTGTTGCTGTTACTGAGTTGTATAAGCTGTTTGTATATTCTGGAAATTAAGCCCTTGTCAGTCGCATTGTTTGCAAATATTTTCTCTCAGTCTGTAGGTTATCTTTTCCTTTGGTTTATGATTTCCTTTGCTGTACAAAAGTTTATAAGTTTAATTAGGTCTCACTTGTTTATTTTTGCTTTTACTTCTATTGCCTTGGTAGACTGACCTAGGAGAACATTGCTGTGATTCATGTCAGAGGATGTTTTGCCTATGTTCTCTTCTAGGAGATTAATGGTGTCCTACCTTATGTTTAAGTCTTTAAGCCATTTATTTTTGTGTATGGTGTGAGGGAGTATTCATTGATTTACATGCAGCTGTCTAGCTATCCCAACACCACTTGCTGAAGAGACTGTCTTTTTTCCATTGTATACTCTTGCCTTCTTTTTCAAAGATTGATTGACTGTGTAAGTTTATTTCTGGGCTCTCTTTTTTGTTCTATTGATCTATGTCTGTTTTTGCGCCAATACCATGCTGTTTTGATGACTATAGGTTTTATATAAATTTATTTTTAATCATTTGAGAAACTACCAGACTATCTTCCAAAGGGCTACATTATTTTATATTCCTATCAGTAATGCAGGATGGCTCCAATTTCTCCACATCTTTGCCAACACTTGTTATTATGACTTTTTGGTTCTAACCATCCTAGTGGGTATGAAGTGGTCTCTCAGGGCTTTGATTTGCATTTCCCAGAGGACTAATGACGTTGAGCATCTTTTCATGTGCTTGTTGGCCATTTGTGTGTCTTCCTTGGAAAAATGTCTATTTATGCCCATTTTAAACTTAGGTTGTCTTTTTATTATTGAGTGTAAGAGTTTTTTTTTATATTCTAGATAGAAGTCCCTTATCAGATGTATGATTTGCAAATATTTCCTCCCATTCTGTGGGTTGTTTTTTTACTTTCTTGATAGTGTCCTCTGAAGCACAAAAGTTCTTCATTTTTACGAAGTCCAATTTATCTATTTTTAAAATTTTATTGCTCATGTTTTTGATGTTATACCTAAGAATCCTCTGCCAAATCCAAACTCATGAACAGCTACCCCTACATTTCCTTCTAAGGGTTTTATAGTTTTAGTTCTTATGTTTTGGTCATTGATCCATTTTGAGTTGACTTTTCAAAATGATGTGAGATAAGGGTCCAACTTCAGTCTTTACATCTGGCTATTCAGTTGTCCCAGCACTATTTGTTGAAAAGACTGTCTCTCATTGAATAATCTTGGCCTCCTTGGTAAACTCAGTTAACTATAGATGTATGGATTATTTCTGGACTCTCAATATTGTTCCATTAATCTATATATGTTTATCCTTGTGCCAGTACAACACTGACTTGCTTACTGTTGTTTTGTAATATGTTTTGAAATCAGGAAGTGTGATTTCTCTTGCTTTGGTCTTCTTTTTCAGGAGATTCTAATTATTCTGAGTCTCCTGCAAACCCAGTGAATTTTAGAATCACCTTATCAATTTCTACAAAGTCAGTTTAGGGTTTTGTGAGGGACTTAGCTAAATCTGTAGATCAGTTTGAGGAATATTGTTATATTAACAATGTTAAGTCTTCCAATCCATGAATATGGGATGTTTTCCCCTTTATTTAGATTTTCTGTAATTTCTTTCAACAATGGTTTGTGGTTTTTAGAGTATAAGAAATTAAAAGGGAAATGAGAAAATACTTTGAGATTAATGAAAATGAAGACATATCAAAACTTATGGAATACAGTTAAAGCAGTGTTTAGAGGGAAATTTATAGCTACTAATGTATATACTAAGAAAGAAAAAATATTTTAAAATAATAACCTAATCTCCCATTGTAAGACAGCAGAAAAAGAAAGTCACTTGTATTCAACATTGTACTGAAGATTCTAGCCAGAGCAATTAATTAAGAAAATGAAATAAAAGGCATCCAGATTGGGAAGCAAGAAGTAAAGCTATCTGTATTTCCATCTGACAATCTGGTATCCTGAGGAATCCACCATTGGAACTAACAAGTGAGCTCAGCAAAGTTGCAGGGCACAAGATCTATACACAAAACTCAATTATATTTTTATACAATTGCAATGAACAATTGAAAATGAAATTAAGAAAACAATTCCACCCACAGCAGCATAGAAGAGTATATATGCTTTTCCAAAAACCCCTTATGTAAGATCTCCATTAGATCTCATATTTCAACAGTAGGATGCCAGGATCCCAACCCTAACAATATTGTAATATGAGAATACCTGTGCTTTCTGTTTGTATTAAAGTCACAGTCACTGCAAGAGGGTTAAATATGCTAAATTCCTTCAGTTAGAGGAATGTAGTTACTTCAGAGGCCAGTTGAGAATAAAGGGGGGATGGATGCCCATTTTAAACTTAGGTTGTCTTTTTATTATTGAGTGTAAGAGTTTTTTTTATATATTCTAGATATGTCTCCCCATCCAAATGCAGGGATGCCCTGTCTGACCTTCCCTGACAATCTGCGTCCACCTTGGAGGCCCCTCCCAAAATGGAGGGTGTTATTTCTTAGGGAGACCCGGGTAGAAGAAGGTAACTCCGGAGAAGCCGGCCCTGCTGCCAGGACAACAGCATACTCCAAGACAGGTGCAGAAGTACTTGCATGGATTTAAAATGATATTTAAGGACTGCGTTGGTATAAACATGAGTACAATCCATGCTGAGTTCATCATTATTTTTTTTTTCTTCTTTATTTAACAGAAATTGACATTAAACACTTCCCAGGGGCCCTGTGAATGAAGCAGGGTCTGAGTGAGGTCACAGGAGTTGGGGCCTTGGCAGGGATGGGGGGGGGTGGGGGGTGGAGCTGAAGCCACGTGCTGCCCTTCATCTTTCCATCCCCTTTCTCCCTCGTCCCCCTTCCCCCCTCCATCCTCCTCCTGCTCCCTCCATCCTCCTCTCCCCTCCTTCCCCTCACTCCACCCACCCCTCTCCTCCCTCCCCTTCCCCTGCCTCCTTCCTCCCTCTCTCCCTCCACTCCTCCCCCTCCCTCCCTTGGCCTCTCCCCTGCACGCTCTGCCCACGCCTGAGGGCAGGGAGTCATGGGCCGCCTCTCTGCCCGCGCTGCGCTGCGGGGGCTGCTGTGCGGCGTGCGGGCCCCAGGCCCCAAGCTGCTCGCGCGCCCCAGCTCGGGTGAGTTTGATCGCCCGGCGGCCACGCGTTGGGAGGGGCGGGCGGAGGCGCCGCCGGCCTTTGCTGGCGCACGTGCGGGCCCTGGGACTGGGGGCCTGAGGCCTTGCGGCAAGAGGGCTAGAGCTGCACGCCCTTCGGCTTCCCGCCGGGCCCGGGCCCTGCGCGAACTACCCCCAAACTCCCTCCAACCCCTCACCCCACCCCCAGCCCCGCCGCGCTCACTGTCTCCCCGCCCCCGACTTCCCCGCTCACCTCCAAAGCTGGGCTCGGGTCAGGCAGGGCTTCGGGGCTCCTGAGCAGGAGAAAGCCAGAAAGGCCTGGTGGCTATAATGAGTGGGGATCCAAGGGAACCCAGGGCTACTGAGGGTGGTCACTCTCAGCTGATGAACACTCCTCCTGGAGCGTTTTTCCACCTGGCACATCCTTGCCTGGAGCCCTGCAAGTTTCTGCAGGGTCCTCCCGCCCTAGCTGTGAGCCCTCAGGCCCTTCCCGATCCGCAGCTGTCCTGTTGTTCTAAACGGTGGCAAAAGTGAACTGCCACTGTCTGAGGCACCAGCCAGCTGGCAGCAGGCCTGGCGAGGCAGCGGACCACAAGCACTGGGCTTTGAGGGAATGAAAGAAGGGGGCTTCCTCCAGCAGGCTTAATTGAAGGGATGTGGTGGGCACCTACTGCCTGCCTTCCAGGCCCCACACAGGCTATGGTTAATTTCCTCCTGGGGATAGGAAGGCAGCTGCACATGCCCCCCAGGGACACTGGCCCTCCTGGACCCTACTTCTCGTTTCTCCTCCAGTTCTCCTTACTTGCTGGACATCCAGGGCCTGGGCTCCTCTCAAAACACTCTTGACCCTAGACCCAATGCCAAGGGTCATTGTAACTCTGGAAGTGGCTTGGGGCTCTCTGGCAATGTCTCCCTGTGGGGAGGAGGAAGGCTGGGGCAGAGTTCAGCGTTGACCTTGGGTCTGAAAGTGTCCCACCTTGAAACACCACAGCCGCCTGGCCAGCGAAGGTGTGAGAGGAGGAGCCCTCTCAAGTCTCCCCACCTGCAGACAAGACCCCCCCTCTACCTTTCTCCTAAGTCCCCAGGTCACTTTGTCCCTGTGTCTGTGGCTAACCTGGTAGGAAAACTGCACTCCATTCTCATTGTCTCCCTGCCATTCCTTCACTTCAGACCCAGAAGTTGGGCACGGGGTCCCTCCTGATGTGGCAGGTTGGGGGTTCCAGCAGTGTGTGCTAGCACCTCGAAGGACAGGAGTGAAAATCAGGCCATGAGTTGTACTTTCTGGTGCAGCATCTCTGGCACTCTGGGTGGCCACTGAACTGGACTGTGCCTCCCCAACCCTCCAAGCTCGCTAAGATAGATGCCTTCTCAGGGGATACCACCTCCCTCATGGGCAGCGTCTGCCACTGCCATGGAAGGACCCATTGCCCTGATTGTCACTGAGAACATGCCAGACAGCCCTGGCTGTGGGCACCACACCTCTCCCCTCCAGAGCTGCTCTGGTTGAGGCAGACATGCTGAAGCCCAAGGGACACCTGGGTCTTGGCAGGGGAACCAGGTCTGGAGGACCTGAGACGGTGTGGCTACAGCAACCCTGAACCCCCCTCTTCTAAAGGAGGACCCTCCTGGACCCGGGAGCGGACCCTGGTTGCGGTGAAGCCAGATGGGGTGCAGCGGCGCCTCGTCGGAGATGTGATCCAGCGCTTTGAGAGGAGGGGCTTCAAGCTGGTGGGGATGAAAATGCTGCAGGTACCAAGGCTTTCAGCCTGGCCTATGGGTGTCCCTGAAGGCACTGGGGTGGAGGGGCTTCTCATGGACCTCAGCCCTTCACATCTCAGCCCTGCATTGGGACAGTTGGTATCCTGGTGTTGGAAACAGAAAGGGAAGGGTGGGGAGGTGCCAGCCCATGTAAGTGCCATCTGCAAAGGGCCATCTGGGTCAGGACAGCACAGTCACAGCCCCAGTGTCTGGGGGTTCGCTCTCCAGGGGCTCCTCTCACTCCTCCCCCAATGTACCCAGGCATCAGAGAGCGTCCTTGCTGAGCACTACCACGACCTGCAGAGGAAGCCCTTCTACCCTGCCCTCATCAGCTACATGAGCTCCGGCCCAGTGGTGGCCATGGTATGGTGGGGCAGGGGTGGTGCAAGGGGCAGAGGGCCCTGTACTGAGCCCAGAGCCGCTGAGCCCTTGATGACCCTCTCCCAGCTCTCTCACCCTCCTTTATCTTTGTGCTGCAGGTCTGGGAAGGCCCCAATGTGGTCTGCACTTCGAGGGCCATGATAGGACATACTAACTCAGCTGAGGCTGCCCCCGGCACCATTCGGGGAGACTTCAGCATCCACATCAGCAGGTACTGGGGCCCTGGTACACTCAGCACTTGGAGCTGAGGGCTAGCTCACTAGGGGTTGAGGAGGGCCCGGGTTTGGGGTGGCAGCCTGCTCCTAAGGCAGATCTATTGGGCCTGGGTCTCTTGCTGGGGGAAGGTAAAGCCAGAAGAGACTTTGATGGTGGGACATCACACCTAACGTTTCCTAGTGCAATATTTTTTAAATCCTTTCATGCACATAGGTGACGATAAAGGATTCCCTTTTTGTTGTGTTTGTGCTCTGCCATCACATCTGTTACCTCACTCGGTGTTGCCAGACACTCCAGGGGGCTGGCACGGGACGCATGGTCTGGGCTGGTCCTTGAGGTTGTGGGTAAGGAGCCGAGGCCAGGCTGGAATCCAGGTTTCCAGCTCCCCTATTCTTCCTTTCCACTTACACAATCACCTGACTTGCTCCCCTAGACAGTAGGGGATCAGCAGACTGTCCTGGAACCCCCAAGGTGCACACTGAAGAAGGTGCACACTGAAGTCTGTGCTCTACCTCTGCTGCCTTTCATTTGGGACAGGAATGTCATCCATGCCAGTGACTCTGTGGAGGGGGCCCAGAGGGAGATCCAGCTGTGGTTCGAGAGCAGTGAGCTGGTGGACTGGGCAGACGAAGGCCACCGCAGCAGCACCTACCCAGCCTGAACACTCAGGCTGCCCTTGGTCCCTTCAGCATCCACCCAGGACCAACTACCTCTGTCAACAAGAACTGAAGCTCACGCCCATGCTCTGCCCATCCATCCTAGACCATCTCCCTGCCCACCTACTGCCTGGCCCCAGCCCAGAGGGGTGGAGCCACTAACTTTATGTGCCTTTTAGTATCCTAAGCCAGCAAAAGATTGGATCAAATCCTTTTTGTACCAAAGTGCTACACAAGCTTTGGGGTGTCTCCAAAAGTTGGTAGTGTGACCTCCCTTCCCCCAAAGTGGGGACATTAAAATTCAGTGTGCTGTGCATGGGGGTGGAATGCTGTTTCTGAGATAGCAATGAGGCCTTTATGCAAAGTTGTAAGCAGTCTGAAAGTAAAAACGAAGCTTACCAAGTCAGTAACTTTGTTGAATGTATGAGACAGGCAGTGGTCCAGAGACCTCCAGCCTGAAATCTCGGGAATCCAAGCTGAACCCCAGTATTAGTGCTCTCCCTAGAGGAGGAGCCATAGGCAGGACTGGACGGTAGCAGGAAGGGGTAGGCAGGGGGCTATGGCCGCCACCAGGGCAGAAAGCCTGGTGACCATGGCCTCTCATGAGGTCAAGACTGACTGGAGCTGCCTGGGGTCCACCTTGACACTACACACATCATTCCTCACAGCTGGTTCTCAGGTGTGCCCCAGTCCCTTGTCCCAGGTACTGGACAGCACATATCATTACCCCTCTGCAGGCTGACTTGGTCCTCACTCTTTGAAATTTTGGTGACCGATGTGCTGGTCCTGGAATTCACGGCTTCCGTTGCGACCTGTGCCTCCACATGAGGGCACGGATGAAATGTCCTGACTTTATCATCCAAGAAAGGGTCATTGTTGGGAGCTGACCCTGGGGCTGGCCATGCTACGGAAAGGCCTTTCTAGTTTTCAGTGGTTTTTCTGGGCTCTAGTCTCCTTCCTTCTTCTCCTTTGTCACATTTATGCAACAGGGAAGGGTGGTGTCCTATAGGTCAGGGCCTTTAAATCCTGGCCCTGCCCTACCAAGTGTACCAAGTGCACAGCCGGGCCCACGGTGGTGAGGGAAGCCGAGGGGTCCTCCGCCAGCCTTTGAGCCCCGCCTTAGCCTGAGAACCAAGTGTCCGCTTGTGTCCAGTTAGGTCTAATCCCCAGCACTGACGCTCAATCTTGTGAAAAGGACTTCGGGAGGGCTCTGAGTCCCAGCTCCAGGCCTCCGCCACAGGAACCGGCCCACCGCGCTGCGCCTGCGCCCGCTGCGGCTCCGGGTCGGACTTCCAGTCCCAGCGGGCCGCGCGGCTGCGGTGGGCGTGGTATCCTGGGAGGAGCGCGGGGGACGGGACGTCCCGGAAGGGGCCGGAGGGCGGGGCGTCCTGGGAGGAGCCGGGATCCTTGGGGGCGGGGCGTCCTGAGCGGGGGCGGGGCTTCCTGGGAAGAGCGAGGTTCGCGGAGACTGGGTGACCAAGGCCCGAGTCGGAGGAGGAGGAGCGCGCGCGCCCGCAGAGTGCCGACTGTCCTGGAGGACAAGGTTGGAGTCCTGATCCGGGCGGGTCCCTGATATTCCCGCCATCCCAGCCCGCACCGAGCGCCATGGCCCAGCCACCGCCCGACGTCAGAGAGGACGACTGTCTCCCGGAGTACCACCACCTCTTCTGTCCGGACTTGCTTCAGTGAGGGCCGCCAAAGGGGCGCCTGCGGGAGCGGGGCGCTGGCCGCCCCGGAGAGCGGAGGGGAGTGGGGACGCACGGGGTGCAGGCGGCACCGGGACTGTGGTTTTACTGGGATGTGTGAGGACCCCATGCTTGGCGACCAGACTGTCCAGATGTACAGGTGGCCTCAGAGATGCAAGTTCTGGTGTTCTGATCTTTGGACTGCTGCTAGCATGTTCTGTTTGTCTTGGCAGGTGGTGGTGGGTATTCAGTGGTAATTCTGGAAGGTGGGAGTGAGGGGCTGTTCCTCGAGTACTGGGTTCACCTACTGGTGGGTGTCCAGCCAAAAGACACAACCAAGCCTAAGACTGGAAGAAGGATTTATTACTTGCAGCAAGTAAAGAGAACAGCGGGGATCTTTCCCAAAGCAGTGTCTCCCCCAACAGTAAAATTGGGGAAGTTTTAAGCTAATGTGCATATTAGTGAAGTGGCTTGGGCGGTGGACAGAGTGGAAACTTTAGTTGACTGAAGTCATGCAGCTCAGAAAAGGTCATCCCTTAGTTTCCAGTTGATCTGGTGGTAGAATGCTTTAGGCTAACCTTATCTTTGAAACAGAACTGGGAATTTTCACAGCATATATATATCTTTGATATGTTAGTTCTCATTTGTTTCTGCATTCTTCTGAGACCTGTTTAAAAACAAGCATTGTGGTGTAGATCACAAAATGGCTTAGGCCAAAAATGGCTTCTCTTACATCAAGAAAGTCATGCCTGGTTCTCTTTCTCCTGGGACCCCCTACCCTATCTGCTTACCAGGCAGCTGGAGGAAGGCATGTATGTTCTGAAAACATTTCTTAATTAATTAATAACTTTCTAAATAGATTTTTAGGTTAAAATAATTTTTCCCAAAGACCTGGAAAGCCTAGGAATGCAAGCTTCAAAAAGCAGCGTGTCTCAAATTGGATAGACATGCCCAGTGCAGTGGGTCAAAGTTCTCCAAGAGCCTCCTCCTGCCCTGCCCCCATTCAACAGGGGCCTCTGTTTTCTTCTCTCAGGGACAAGGTGGCCTTCATTACAGGTGGTGGCTCTGGAATCGGGTTCCGGATTGCTGAGATTTTCATGCGGTGAGCACTGCTCTGTGTACTTTGTGCCCCGCTTTTGCACCCCCACACGCACCCTTGCATGGACCCTGCTGGACCTTGGGATCCTGGGCAAAACGCCAGTGGGTGATGGGAACCCCTCTAGGCTCTGGGCCATCAGAGAGCATCTGAAAGGAGTCAAGTGCTGTCCTGAGGGAGGCAGGACTCCAGTGTCTCCTAGAGGTTAGTCTAGACTGTGGCTCTGGCCTCAGCACCCCCATTTGCACAAAGGGAGGGTTTAAAAGGTTGAGGTAACTACTGCAGGGCCCCCAGGGCCTTGCTGAGCCAGGGTTAGGGCGGGCCTTGCAGTAGTTGGACCCTGGCACTGTGCTGAATACAGTGTCTGTCTCCTGGGACACAAGTTCTGTGGCCTCAGGCCTAGGTCAACACTTTGTCACCCTCACTTAGGATAGGCCCAGAGTTAGGCCGGGGTTGGGGGAGGTGAAGCCAGTTTCCTCTGGGACCCTGCTTTTCAGAGAAGTGGTCCTACTGAACGAGATGTGGGGATTTGTCCATTCATTCCGGGTAAACTCGTTTTCTGAGCTGGAAGCTATGTTGCTTCTCTGAGCAGAGAGTGGCCAGCTGTACTGGGTGGGGGTTTGAGGATTAGGTGGGATTAGCTTAGCAGGTGGTTGCTGCTACTGTTACTGAGTTTGAGGCTGAGTTTGTCTGGAGGTGAGGCAGGAGAAGTACCTTGACCTCAGAATGGGCTCTCTGTCCTTTACTACAACTTAATGGCAGTTCGGTGGGACGGGGCATGGTGCCAAGCCAGGTGGACTCAGCAGGACTCAAACAGAGCCTGGGCCCCATGTCTGAGGCTCACAGTAGCTTTGGTGCCGTGCACATGGTATTTGGGGCAGGGACCACATCCCTGTGTGGCTGGGATCCTCGTTCCAGAGAGACCCAGTGGTCTCTGGGTGCCTGGTGCCTACCTGAGGTCCCACCACCATTGCTCAGCCCCACTAAAGTCCCTGTGTCCTCTACCAGCTGTGCCTTCAGTCCTGGGCTCCTGTTTCAGCCCGAGAGCCCCTTGGGGGAGGGGGGCTTTGCTTAGAGTGCCAGGCATGAACCCACCTGGGTGTGTCCCTCACACCTGCTCTTTGGCTTTCCAGGCATGGATGCTACACAGTCATCGCCAGCAGAAGTCTTCCAAGAGTGTCGATGGTGATGGGTCCCTCCTTTGCCCACCCTGTCCCTGGGTGGCTTTGGGGGACAAGAGCCTGGGCCTGGAAGATCCTGAGGTCCAGAGGATGATGACACCAACTCTGCTCTGCTCCCAAATAGGGGGCTTCAGTGGCAGTGGCCTCCAGGAATACCCTCGTCTTAAAGAATCTAAATATTGGGTCCTGTGGGGGGACCCTTATGTTGGGTGGCACCATGTCCCAAGAGAGATCTCCGGGCTCACCAAGGTTTTGCGGGAGACAGTCTCCCCTCTGCCCCAGCTGGTCTCTGGGCAGGGCTGGAGCAGCCATTCACCAGTGACTGGTGACCAGTGTTCTGGTGGTGGTGAGAGGAGAGGGAGCGCGGGATGTCTTAGAATTGTCCACCACGGGTCATAGCCCTGGGGAGTGGACCAGCTGCGTCTTCCCAGAGTGGTTTTAGAAGCAGAAACCTGGCTTCCTGGCAGAACCCATACTCACCACCCTCATCGGATTCCTCCAGGCCGAGGCCCACCTGTCTCTTCCTGTTTGGCTTCTAGGCTGCCCGAAAGCTGGCTGCTGCCACCGGCCAGAGGTGCCTCCCTTTGTCTCTGGATGTCCGATCTCCCCTGGCTATCACGGCAGCTGTGGAGCAGGCGCTGAAGGAGTTCGGGAAGATCGACATTCTCATTAACTGTGAGTCACTGTCACTGCCTGGGGGCTTCTGACGGGTCAGCAATAGTAGACCTCCCTATTTGGAGGCCCCAGAACTCCTGCCCTGGGTCCAGGCCACTGTCTTGGCCCAACTCTCCTCCTCCTGGGTCAGTGCATCCGGGGCTTAAGTGGACACCCTGTGAACTGGGCCGAATCACAGAGTAGAGGCACTCTTGTGCCCTGACATTGCCCCTTAAAGAAAAAGGAACACATATTATTTTTAGTATAGTTTTAGGTTTACAGTCTAATTGAGCAGATAGGACATATAACTCCACATCCTTCCCTGCCCCCTCCAATGTCCACTATTAACACCTTGCATTTGTTAAAACTGGGGGACTGATATTGACACATACTGTTAACTATAGTCCCTATTTTATATCCAGGTTCACTCTTTGCTGAAATTCCCTTTAAAAACATTCAGTGCGGCAGTTTCCTGCTGCTCACAAAGTCATAAGCTAGGCAGCCTAAAACAACAGAAATTTATTCTGTCTGAGTCAAGGCTGAGGTGTGTCAGGGCTGCACTATAGCTGAAGACTTCCGGGGATATTCTGTTCCAGGCCCTGCTCTTACTTTCTGGTGTTGCTGCCTGGTGTCCTTGGCTTGGGGCTGCCTCACTCCAGCCTCTGCTTCCTTAACACTGCCACCCCCCTGTGCATGCCCCCCCTCTTTAAGGATGCCAGTCCTTGGATTTAGGCCCATCTTAATTCAGTACCTTGATTATTTCTACAAAGATCATCTTTCCAAATACGATTATGTTCACAGGTATCAGGGGTGGGACTCCAGCATATCTTCTTGAGGGACACAGTCCAACCCACAATATCCATCTTGCCCGTCATTCAGGAATTTGTTCAAATACTTGGGCTTCTTTCCCTGTCCAGCCTGGACTACCGTGAGGGTCTGTATGCTTCAGCTGCCTGGGGCTCCAGCATTATCCCCTGTCTCCTTCCACCCTGTAGGTGCAGCTGGAAATTTCCTGTGCCCTGCGGGCACCTTGTCCTCCAATGCCTTCAAGACCGTGATGGACATCGACACTTTGGGCACCTTCAACGTGTCTCGTATACTCTATGAGAAGTTCTTCCGGGTAAGTGTCCTGTGGCTGGGGCCTTCCCTCTTATGGCTGCCCGCTCACTACCCTCCTCATGTGTTGCAGGACCATGGAGGGGTGATCGTGAACATCACCGCGACCCTGGGTACCCGGGGGCAGGTGCTCCAAGTGCATGCAGGCTCTGCCAAGGCAGCTGTGGGTATGGGCACCCCCTCTGGTCTGCCTTCCTGGGTTCCCACTGGGTCTCTCTTACCTGTCCCACTGGGTCCCTTCTGCCTATCCCTGGAGGCCGGCAGTGTCTGAGTGAAGCTGAGCCCAGTGGTGGGCAGTGGAGAGGCCAAGCCCTGGCCCTGAGCCTCCACCCACTCCCAGGCCACCCCAGGAAGCAGAGCAGCTCTGCTTCTCCCTCATACCTGCCTGACTCCCATGCAGATGCGATGACGCGGCACCTGGCAGTGGAGTGGGGTCCCCAGAACATCCGAGTCAACAGCCTTGCCCCCGGCCTCATCAGTGGCACGGAGGGGTTCCAGCGGCTGGGTAAGGCTCTTGGGGCTCCCAGGCCCCACAGTGGATGCTTCCCTGGGCACAGGCCCCATAGTGCCTCTGTGGGCTGCAGTCCCACCTGGCTGGGACAGGCCTGGGATCAGAGCCAAGTCCTCATGGCTCTGTGAGTCTGGGACTGGCATAGCCCTTCCCCAGGCTGGGGACAGTTAGCACACCCCTATGATGGACTGATGGTCAGCTGGACTTGGGCAGCTGCTCCTTTGAGGCAGAGGCTACAGGGCTGCTGGCCTTGATGTGTGAGCTGCACACAAAGTGGGGCGCCCATTGAAGCCTCCAGAACCTTGGCAGCATGAGCATGGAAAAGCCCTGTTCTGATTCTGTGGCAGTGTTGTCTGTACCTGTCCTGTTTTTCCTCCATAGAGTGGTGCTAACGGTGCCCCCAGCATCCCCAGGTGTGGCTTAGGGAAAGCTGGGCAGGGGAGGGTGGAGGGCCTCAAGGTCCTGGGGCTCACAGGTGCTGAGCCTCCCGCTTCCTCCCAGGTGGCCTGCAGGCTGGCTTGAACGCTAAGGTCCTGGCCAGCCCCCTGAAGAGGCTGGGGAACAAGACGGAGATCGCCCACAGTGCCCTCTTCCTGGCCAGCCCTTTGGCATCCTACATGACAGGGGCTGTGCTGGTGGTTGATGGTGGGTCCTGGCTGACATTCCCTAATGATGTCGGGTTGCTGGCGGACTTGACATCCTTCTCTGCTAAGCTCTAGGTGATGTTCTGCTCCACTTTCCGGGGTCGCCTGTGTCCTTGGCCCTCTCCCCAAAATACACACCTGGTGGGCTGATGATCACTGTGCTGGGCCTGAAATGCTCCCATCAGACTCTTGGATGTGTGTTTAGGTGTGTTCTCAGGCACTTCTGGGTTCCCCTGCTCTACATGTAGGGTAGGGCCAGGGGGTCCTCCAGAGGGGTTCCATTCCCCCCAGTCCCATGGAGCTGCACTGCAGACCTCAGGGCCTCCCTGCAAACCAGGACCAGCCGTGGCCCCTGTGGCTGGCATCCCAGTAGCTAGGATGAGGAGCATTCATTGTGGGGAGGTCAGGGAGAGGGCAGAAGAGGGTATTGGTGTCCAATCCCCAAGAGATGCACAAGGCCTGGCTGCCTGCTGCCCTCTCTGAGCACTGCTGTGGAACCATCACTTCCGGCCTGCCCTAGCCAGGCCACTCACCCACCCTGGGCTGTGCAGGAGGCGGGCGCTGGTCCCCCGTGCATGGGCGTAGTGACCAGGTAGTGACCTGCCCACACCACATAGGTTTCTGCAGGGGGAGGTCGGCGTGCCAGCGCTTGGAGAGTGGTGATGAGGCCAGGCTGTAGGGGTGTCCCTCCCCACCTAGGGTCGAGGCTGTCCTCCCTGCCCAGCCCCAGCCTAGCCTGGCCTCCTTTCTCCTCCTGCCTGTGTCCAGCCAGTACCCCGAGGCGGCTCCTGCTGCCTGGTTGGAGAGAAGGGGGCATTTCAGGCTGTCTTCTCTTCCTTGCTCCCCTACTTTGGGACCTTTGCTCGGCAAAGGGAAGCCAAACCAGGGAGGTTGGAGAAGGGTGTTTGAGCCCTCCCTGCAAGACCTCCTGTCCTGGGTCCTCTGATCAGGGTGTGTGGGCTGCACATTGACCTTTGCCTGGGGGGCATTCCTCCCTGTTGGCCTCCAGTGATGTGGGCAGGGTTGCTCCTCACCTGCCCCAGAGCCCATCCTTTGCTGGGACATCCCCAGAGGAGTTAGTCTTTGGTCATTCAGGGGCTCACATTCTAGGCCCCCCAGGTGGCCTGTCCTTGTTGTCACCAGCGCTCTCCCTCAGGCCCAAGGGAATCTGGAAGTCTGACCCCTCACTTGTTCCTTAATGACTGCTTTTTGACCTCCAGGCAAGGACCTAAGGGAGCTACTTGGTTCCTGGGCTTGTTTTCTATGCTGTTTATTAAAAACTTCGAGGTGCCCAAAGCTGTTGGTCAGCCCTCTGAGTGGGCACATGGATCCATCCCTCTATCTGTATCATCCCTTTGCATAAGCACAGGTTCTAGAGTTTTGCCACAAAATGCATTTCCTTAAAAAAATGATCTTTTTACTATAAAGACATCTCTTTACTGGACTTCCCAAAAGTTTTTAGAAGGAAAAGGAGGACACCTGAAGAGAATCACTGGTAATCTGGTCATTTAGAGGTAGTGGGTGTTTCCTTCTTGTCTTTAATCTGTGAGGGGTTTAGAAAACGCTTTCTACCCAGTGCTTGAAGCGCCCCCATCCTCAGGCAGAAGGAGCCCACCCTGAGGCAAGGGGAGGCTGTCTGCTCCCTTGGTGGGAGGGGCATGCTCCCCGGGGTCCCCAACGGTACTGCCTGCTCCCGCAAGGTCCTGGTGCTGCCATTAGGGTGCTGAGCTTGACCCCTCTGCCCTAGAAGCCCATGCCCATTTTTTGCTTATCTTGAGTGCCTTCCGGCCTCCACAGGTGCAAGGGAGTGGCAGGGAGGCTCCAGGACCGTGCCAGCTGGGAGGCCACCTGGCAGAGGGAGCTCTGCTTGCTATTTAAATGGAGACCAGAATGTGGTGGCATCAAGTCCACTAGGGAGGCAGGCAAATGGGTGCTTATGATGCTGCTGAGGGAAGAGACTGAACAGGAAAGGCAGTTACTGGGGAGCTGCAGGCAGTGAGAGGCAGAGGCAGTCATAGGCCCCCACAGGCCAGAGAGCTGGGGCCTGCTGTCCCCTGTGGAGAAGGTCCTAGGGAGGGCATCCCGCCAGCCACACGTGAAGGCCGGGACATACGGTTGAGGTGTGATTCCAGCAGGGGGTTTAGTTTAAAAGAGGCCTTGTTCTGGGACTCTACAGTGGCTTAGCTCCAGGAGGACAGAAGAGAATGAGGCAGGTTCTGGGAGTAAGCCTTTTATTACTGTCAGTCAGGGTTCTCCAGAGAAGCAGGACCAGTAGGATATATATAGATACACATGAGGAGATTTATTATAGGGACTGACTCATGTGATTGTGGGGGTTGAGGTGCTGTCTGCAAGCTGGAGACCCAGGAAAACTGATGGTGTGGTTCGGTCTGAGCCCAAAGGCCTGAGAACTAGGGGCTCTGATGGCCAAGAGCCAGAGAAGGTGGATGTCCCAGCTCAAGCAGAGAGTGAGGGAATTGCCCTTCCTCCACCCACACTGGGGAGGGCAGACCTTCACTCAGTACTGAATCAAACGCTAATCTCTTCCAGAAATAGTGGTTTACCAGCTATCTGTGCATCCATTCACCTAGTCATGTTGACACGAAATTAACTATCATGGCTACACACACCATAAAGCCTGTCTCTGTGCTCCGTCATCTGCATGGGGTGGTCAATGTGGCTGTAAGAAGTTGGCCTCGCTGTTTGGCTTAGTCCACCAGCCACAGCTGTTGTCCTGCAGGGGTAGGGTGGCTGCTGGGGGCTCCTGGGTCACAAGCACATCCGACAGGTGTCACTTACCAGGTGGTGAGGCTGGTGGGCTTAAGGACGGGCTGGCAAGGAGGACCAGGTGCACATGGTGATGGAGACAGCATCGGCCCCAGCTGTGGCACATGAACTTGGTGGCAGAGAACGAGGTTCTCCCCTTCCATGTTAACAGTTGCAAAAATTCCCCTAGAAAATGCCAGATTCTCTGAAAGGAAGGATAACTTTAAAAATGCGAACTGGGGTCAATTTTTTTAAACCGAAGCTGTGGAAGCTGATTTACAGGCCCTGCTAACTCTGAGTCCCTCTTCCTTGGTGTGAGGATGGTGCACTTTCTTTTTTTCAGAACTTTACATAAAAACATCTGCCAAAACCAGGCTGCCCACCACAGGGGTGTGACCATCCAACCCCCGCTCCATGTTGCACATTTTATTTTATTTTTATTTTTAACAGAGGAACTGAACCCAGGACCTTCTGCATGCTAAGCATGCACTCTGCCATGGAGCTATACACCCCCTCTCCATGTTGCACATTTAAAAAAACATCATGTGCCATATCTCTTGAATGAACACATGAATGACCCCAGCCTGCTCATTCCTGTGTGTTGTGAGCTACACAGAGTGTCCCCGAGGTATCCCATGATGCAGTGAACCTTATAATTTCCTAAAGTAGACTGTTAGTCTGGAGGAGTTTCTCTGCTGACTCCCCCTGTTGCCATGGTAACTTGGTAAAACTCCCTGGCTTGCACGTGCTAGCTTTGTCTGCAGTGACCTCAGACAGGCCCAGAGGTTGTGCTACACTGTTTCTGGGTCCCTGAGTTGGCACCCTCCCCATGTGGGTCTCTGGTGGTGTAGGGCACTGTGGTACCTGCTGGGGCTGGACCACCCCCATGGGGGAGAAGTGACTCGAGAGGCTGAGGGTGACCTCCTCGCTGGGACGCTGTCCACCTACCAAGTGAGCCCTTTGGTGCCCTGGCAGGGTCCAGCCTGAGCACAACTGGCCCTCTTGACCTTCCTCATGGCCTTGGACGTGGGCTTGCTGAGTGAAGCAGGGAGAGATGGTGAATCCCTGAGAACTCAATGGTTCCAGGCTCAGCAGATGGTCCCCTATCCTCTGACCCTTGCATCGCTTTGTCCTTACCTTGTGGGTCAGACTGAGCCTCCCTTGCAATGGTTGAGCACCCATCCTGGGCTGCAATGTTCAGGTGAGCGTCCTGCTCATCCCTGGCTCTGCACTGAGGCCCAGTTGTGCAGCGGCCAGGCAGCCCTGTGCTCTTGAGTAGAGCAGAGGGGCTCTCCAGGGTCAGGGCTTCCCAGGCTGGGAAGAGGGCTTGGCATGGACCTCCTCGGGCATTTCCTTCTGGGTACCTAGGCTGGTCTCTAGGATGCTGTTGACACAAACCTACTCAGGCTGTTCAGATAAAAAGGAGATGTGGGCAAGATCCTGGGACTTTCACAGGCTCCAAGGATGGGATGCACTGGAGCTTGGGAACAAAGCTGAGGCCTAGGGTTTGAGGGCCTGGGAATGGGTCTCCCTTCCTCCTCCCACCCCTACCTGCCAGTGAACCCACACCTCCCCTCTCTGCCAGTCAACTCTCTCTGCGTCCCTGTGTGCGAACTGTAGCCCAGCCCCTTGAAGACAGAGACAGGTTCCTTCTGGCAGACTCAGCTCTCCTTTCCAGAGGAAAGGCTCACACTCACTCTGGGACAGGGGCCTGGCTCTTGCTCAAAAAACTGTGGCAAGGGTTGACTGCATCATATGAATGTGGTAACTCCCACTTCTAGAAAATATGTGTTGACAGGCATCCCACGTGTGTTGTGACTTACACCAAACAAACTCACTAGAGACCAATGTGTAGACCAGTGTGATGAGAATGTGTGTGAGGATATGTGTGAGTGTGTGTGTGTGAGAGAAATCAAATGAGTCTCTGGTCCCCTCACTGGCGAAACCCAAGGGCCCAAAGGAGGTGGCAGAGGCTCCCGGCTCACATCTTGGGACCAGAACTCTGCCCAACTCAGCTCTTCTGTCCTGGGGGCCACATGGAGACAAGATCCCTCTTTGGACTTCCCTCTTCCTTGCTTGTGCTAACAGGCCCTTCAGGGAAACAGCTCCTTAGACAGGATTGCTGGATTTCACATTTACTGCTGGATTCTGGTTCAGGTCTCTGGGTCAGACCTATGTTACCTTAGTGGATAGAAGTTTCTGTAACTCTTCAGTCATTTATTTACTGATTATGTTGCATTATTTCCTCAGGTAACACATATAATCAGCTTGGAGTTCAATAATTGAACTCTCAGGAGATAATTTTATTTCCAAATTTCGTAGTATTTTGGGGCACCTCATCCCATCTGTACTTCAAAGCACCTTGACAAGACCTGACAGGTGTCTGTTGAAGAAGGAGTAAGGAATGTTAGGCAGGAATATGCAGAATTAACTTTTAACTCTTCCATCATCACATGTAATTTGGACAATTTTTACAAAACAGGAGAGTGATGTGAATTAGATCTTCACCTCTGGAAAATGTGACCCGTGGCTAAAAAGAGAAGTTCTGAATCTGCACAAACCTTTCCTCGCCTGGTCTTCAGTGCCCATCCCCCAGCTGGGGGCTGTGATTTTGGTGGCAGGGGAGGCATGGTGGGTGTGGGATGTGCTACACAGCACTCTGGGCACGTGGGGACTGGAGATGCCTGTCGTCACAGGAAGATAGGAGCAGGTGTCAGCAACTGCAGAGTGAAATGTTAAAATAAGAAAATCATCCAAACCTCAGCTGAGTCAGGAGGAATTAAATTGTGCCTTCCAAACTCATGGTCTATTTTTGCTCTAAGAAATGTACTTGACTAAATTTGAAGGTGAGGAAAAGAAATCTTTCCCCACTGAATAAATATCAGTAAACATGAGTGTGAACTGTGCTCTCAGTTGCTGGAGGCCACTGGGGAGAGTGTCTGTGATCTAGACCTAAAACTGACTCTGCTCTGGGTTAACTTACCCAACACAAAATGTTCACCTCGTTTTCACAATTGTAAGTTAGAAGTATTTGGCCAGCAGTTTTTGTTTATTGCTTGATTGAGGTACAATTGACCTACAATAAAGTGCACATGAGTAAAGTGTACAATTTACCAGGTTCTGACGTGTCTACACTTGTGAAGCCAGGATCACAATCAAGAGGATGAACATACGCATTACCTCCTGCTCCCTGGTAACCCCGGCACCTTTCCCTACCCCTTCATCCCCAGGTGACCCTGTGGAAGAGCTGGTGACCCAACCAGGATGGTGGCTCAGGCCTGGGAGGGCGAGGCTGGCCTCTTCTAGTGGGGAGAAGAGGCTCCAGGAGGAGGAGGGGCTGACATCTGGCTGAAAAGTGGGACAGTAGGTAGAGGCACTGGGCCCTCAGCGGGTCCAGAACCCCTTTTTCTGGGGTGCCCAGTTGCAGGCTGTTTGGTGGCCCCACTGCTCCTTCACCCTGATCCCATCGCAGGTCTGTGGCAGGTCCCTTCTCCCTTAAGAATATAGCTCTGCCCCTCTCCTGCTGTCTGTCTCCAAGGCCACCTTTGTGGCCTCCCTGGGGCCATCCTAGCCAGCTGTCCCACAGTGCCCTGAGTGAGGCTTCCACTCGACCACTGACTGGCTCCATCCTGGACTTTGTGCTCCAGGCAGAGGGCTCGCTCCAAGAGCAGTGATCACCGAGGAAGGACCTGTCACAGATGTATCTGCAACTGTCCAATTTGGGAGGAGGCTTCTTTAGACACCCCCAAGAATCTGCTCCCCAACTCTCTGGTGTGGGTTCCCAACATCACTCTGCCTTGGACACAAATTACTTTCAATATTAAAATAGCTGATAGGATGGGTATAGCTCAGTGGTAGAGCACATGCTTAGCATGCACAAGGTCCTAGGTTCAATTCCCAGTACCTTCATTAAAAAAAGAAAAGAAAAGAAAAGAAAAAGGAAAATGGCTAATAGAGATGATCTCACAAACAGATCAGGGAAGGACAGATAGCTTTGGGAAACTGGCTCTTTAAGTGAGAGAAATAAAGTCAGTTCCCTATGTTATACCACATTACAAATAAACAAAAAACTTCCAAATGGCTTAAAGACATACTTGTGAAAGGAAAAACTATAAAAAGAGGTGGATATGTTTGAGACTTTGTGTAGAGGATTTATTTATTGATTTTAAAAAGCGTTTATAAGGACCTACTGTATAGCACAGGGAACTATATTCAATTTCTTGTAATAGGCTATAATGGAAAAGAATCTGAAAATATGTATATATGTATGTATATGTGTGTGTGTACATATATATATATAAAAAACTGAATTGCTTTGCTGTACACCTGAAACTAACATTGTAAATCAACTAGAGTTCAATTAAAATAAAATAAAGTGTGAAAGTCCTAAAATATGTGGACAAGCCTGGACAATAGCAAGTGACACCCATGTATCCACTGGCCAGGTTAACCAGATGTTGATACTTTGCCCTGTTTGTTTCCAGTCTGTTCGTCTTTTAAGGAAATAGATGTTATGGTACCTTTCACTACTTTCCTCCTCTGTCCCCCTCAATATAATTCCCACTCTTGTTTTGGTATTTTCACAAGTGAAGGTGTTCAAAAGGAATATATGTATCGATAGTGTTTTTAAACTTTGCAAAAATGGTCTCTGTTCTGTAACCTGCTTTTTCTACACAGCTTGTTTCAGAAATCTGCCCTGTTGATGTGGCAGGTGTGGTTCATTCATTGAAACTGCCCATAGTATTCCATCACAACTCATGGACCACACCTCAGCCATCCAGCAGTCTCTTCGTGGAACCATGAAAATCAGTGCTGCCTTGAATACCCCTATCCTGTCTCCTTGGGGACCTTCAGGTGGAGAGGTAAAAATGCCAGGTTAAGGGGATACAGACCGTCAGCTGGGTTAGTCACGTGACTCCCTACACTCTGCTGGTATCAGACTTAATTTTTACTGATTGACTTCAAATGCTATCATCATTCATTCCCTTGATTACCAATGCGGTTAAGCATCTTTTTTTATGTTTATTGACCAATTGAGTTTCTTCCTTGAACTACTGTTCTTTTACTGTTTTTTGAGGAATTCTTGTCTATTTTGGAAATAAATCCATTGTTAGTTACATTTGTTTTAAATATCTTTCCCAGTTGCTATGGACTGAATTGTGTCCCCCCACATTCATATGTTGAAGCCCTAACCTCCAATGCAATGATAATTTGGAGATGGGGCCTTTGGGAGATTATTAGGATTAGATGAGGTCATGTGGGTGACCTCCTAAAATGGAATTAGTCTTATAAAGAGAAGAGAAAGAGGGAAAGATGGTTCTCTCCAACGTGCAAATATACACTTAGAAGAAGACACTCACCACAAGCCAGGAAGAGAGCTCTCAACAGGAAAGAATTTGCTGGTGTGAAAAACAATAAAGGGAAACCTCACCAAAATGGATGCCAGAGTGGAGAGTTTTTATACACACATCACTCAACATCAACAGGGATCCCAACATATCACAGCAGGGACACTACTTTACTACCCAGCAGGAGGGAGAAAGATTTTCTCTTTGCCCAGCAACAGCCTAGCCAATGAAAGACTCTCACAACTTAGCCAATGAAAAGCCACTGTACTTTGAATTCCTAGTTTCCTCCAGTGGGCTCTTTTGTTTACGGCAGCCCCTCCCAACTGCCCCTTCTCCTCTATAAAAAAGTTTCCTCTCCTTTGTTGGACATAGTTGTATATCCTGAATTATAATTCTTTGATGCTCTTGAATAAATCCATTTTGCTGGTAAAATAACTGGCTTTTTATTTGTTTTGTTAACAGTGGCATCTTGACCTTGGACTTCCAAACTGCAGAATTGTGAAAAATAAATGTCTTTTTTAACCACCCAGCATTTGGCATTTGGTCATAGCAGCATGAGCAGACTAAGACACCAGTCTATGATGTGTCTTTTGTCAAAGAGAAGGCTAATTTTTAAAAGTATTTTTTACTAAGGTACAATTTACCGACAGTAAAATTCATTCTTTGTAGTGTACAGTTCTGTGAGTTTTGAAAAACACATACAGTTATAGAACCACCATTACAATCAAGAGATGAAACAGTTCCGTCACTCCAACAAATTCCCCTCTCTCCCAGTCCCCACTGATCTGATTTGTGTTGCTTCACTTTCGGAAGGCTTAAATTTTAATGTGTTTAACTTTAAATCATTCCTTTCTTTAATGGTTTGTAATTTTTATTCTTGTGTAAGACATTTTCCTGCTCTAAGGTCGTAAAGATATTTTTCAGTGTCTTCTAAAAGTTTGAAAGTTTTGCTTTCCACCTTTATGTGTTTGATTGCTCTGTAACTATTTTTGTGTCTAATGTGACATAGGGATGTAGTTGTGAGGTTTTTGTGTAGACAACTGGCCCAGCTATAGAACAGTCCACCCTTTCCTTATGATTAGCAAAGCCACCAAGGATAAAAATGATGTGTTTGACTACTCAAAATTAAAGATTTATGCCCAATCTTCCCCAACAGATAGAGTTCATGAAGGGGACACAGGCAGGGAGAAGATATTTGCATATCTTGGGATGCAAGGGATTTTATTTAAAGAAAAAGTCAGAGTACCCAATAGGAAAACAAGCAAGTGCTACAGGTGGGCAGTTCACAGATCCTAGGGGCCAGTAAACATAGCAAGAAATGCTCAGCCACAGGAGCACTCAGTTAAATTCGAACAAGACAGATGAGATGCCATTTTAAGTTCATTGGACTAGCAAAAATGGGGGAAATGATATGTAAAGTTTGCTAAAATTTTGGCATATTTTCTCCTGGTTTTTTAAAAATGGATTTGTTATCAAATCTAGCCTGTCATCCTCCCGTTCCTACTGTCAGTGGCCAGATCTCACCTAGGAAGTGGAGAGGCCCTACCCCAGGGGAGATATGTGCATTCTTCAACTGAGGTTTTTTTGACCTACTTTCCATTTGCTCCCCTGGCAGGTCTAATAGGGCTGTGCCACACAGCCAGGAATCTGCTGAGTCACCTTGCAAGCTGACGGGTCTTTCATCTTCCCAACTCCACAGGCCAAAGGTCACCAGGGAAAAGGGATTAAGGAGACCCACCTGCTTGGAGAGTTCCAAAGAAAAGTGTTTATCCCAAGTACCTTTCAAAAAGAAAGACTCACAGAGGAGGTTTTCACAGACATTCACTTAGATGCAAAAATCAACAGATGTGAGCTGCAGCCCACTCTCCTTTCATCTTCTGTGTACCTGTTACACAGCTAAATTAAAAGGTACAGGGGGTGGGCCTGGAGGAGCACATCAAAGTGGCAGCAGGGGCTGCTTCCACTGAGCTGGTTTATTTTACCTTGAATGTTAGAGATGGAAAATGTCTATAGGCTACAAAGGGAAAGCTCGGGTCTAAATAACTGCCTGGAACTTGTCACTTTTGTTTCAGGATCAGTCTCTTCTACTGGTCTGAGGAGGAAGGCACATGCTTTGCATGCTGGGGTTCTATTTGGGCACATCAGCCAGCCAAAGAATACCGAGTTTTCAGGCATTGCCACAGCAGCAGGAGGATGCCTGCTTCCTCGGGCCACAAGCCCTACCCTCATGTGGTTTCTACCTCCACCACATTAACACCTCTATTTAGAAAGGTTGACCCATCATCATAACCCTCTGAAAATTGTATCTGGCCAAAAGCATCAGTTCATTTTGGATTCTTACCAAAACTGAAGTTGTTTTTTCCCTACAAATGCGGTATCTTTCTCATGAAAGCATACAGCTCTTACAAGAAATTGAGAATATAGTTTTTGGGTGGGTGGGGGGAATCCCTTGCCCTTGTTTTCCTAGTGCCAACCTCACAAAATCTGGTACCACATGCCCTGGGATTTTGTCATGGGAGATGATTCAGTTAATTAACACACTGCTCTCACGTACACTTGGAAACAGAGGTTCAGTTTCCTTTGGTTCCTGACAAAGCTGCTTATGATACATACCTGGTGCTGGTGCTTTCCTCCATACATTTCATTACAGGCTATATTTAGCACCTCGTCTGAGGCCCGGAGGCTCGCCGGCTCCTATGTAGCATGTCTCCGCTTTCATGCCTGCTGCAAAGTGCCTACATTGCTATCTAACACCCTGTGTCCCCACTGAGGATAGTGACATCTAGACAAACATATGTCAGTTGTCGAAGACAGCCCCAGTGCTTGGGAGGCCTGACTGTGCAGTGGCGATGAACACTGGATATCCTGCGGTAAAAACCCTTGTAGATTTGAAAAAAGGTCTCAGTGTTTGACCACGCGTTCCTTCGGTCACAAGTGACGGGCCGCATTTTCGGGGCCCCTTCACACTCCGGGAGGAGCTGCGCGCGCGCCGCCGGAGGGCGCCTGCGGAGGGCAGCACAAACACTTCCCTCGCTCCACTAGGATGGTGTTTGTTGCTTATCAATTTGTTAGAGTGCTTTACGCAGGACTCAGTCCATCCGCACCGCACGTGGGTCTGAGACTTCACACCGGGCTTAGCAGACTCCGACGGCACCCCCCCCCCCCACTGCGCGCATCAACGCCAGAACGAAACAGAACAGGAGGACTGCACACCACCTCCCAACGCCAACGCCAGCGCCCGGGCGCCTGCCTTTATAGCAAGCCGGAGAGGGGCGGAGCCGGCAGGCGCCGCGACGTAATGACGTCAGGCCCAGCGGAGGGCGGGGCTAGGGCGGCGGCGTGCGCTTGGGTACCTCGGGTGCCTCCTCGTCGTCGTCCTCCTCCTCCGCTTCCCCTTCAGCGTTCTCCTTCTCGCCGTCCTCCTCCGGGACCCCCTTCCCAGCGTCCCCTCTGCGCCCTCCCCTTCTGTTTCCCTTGGCCGCCCGCAGCCGCCATGGGCCCGCGCCCGTCGCGCCGCCGGGCCGAGGACAGCTGAGGCGCGGTGCGAAGATGGGCGAGGGCGGAGCAGGGCCCGAGCGCCAGCCCGAGCAGCCCGGGCGCCCCGCGCGCGCCCGCCCGCGCCGCCGCGGGGATGCCCGCGCCCGCCGCCGCGCCCTGAGCGCCTTTGTCTGCCGCCCGCGCCGCCCGCCTCATCACTGGCCTCGCGGGCCCGCGCCGCGGCCGGGGGCGCGCCCATGAAGATGGAGCCAGGCCGACCGGCCTCCCCCGCGGGCGGCCGGGGCCCGGACCCAGAGCCCGGCGGGCCCGCGGCCGCCCCGCGCACGCCCGCCGCCCCCTCCCCGCGCATGGGGCTCTGTCCGCAGGACCCCGCGGTCGGCGCGATTGCCGGGCGGGTTGCGGGCCCGGAGCGGCGGCCGCAGCGTGCCGGCCAGGAGCCCGACCCTGACCCGCCGCTGCTGGAACTCGGCCCACTTTTTTCTTGGACTACGGAGCCTGAGGGTGACGGCCCCGCAAGTTGCCCGCACAGCGCGTCTGTCCCCGCGCAGGATTTTAGCCGCAGCCACCACCTGAGGGGCGAGGTCGATTTTTTCCCTTCCTTCCCCTCGCCCACGGTGGGCGAGCCGGCGCTGGAGGTGGGTCCCGGGGACCCCGACCGGCCCTCGGACTTCAGCCAGACCCTCCCCCTAGCGAGCGAGCCCTCGGGGTGTCCGGAGGATGGCCCCCGCCTCCGGGCCGTGTTCGATGCCCTGGACGGGGATGGGGACGGCTTCGTCCGCATCGAGGACTTCGTCCAGTTCGCCACCGTCTACGGGGCAGAGCAGGTAACTCGCAGCCTGGGAGCCTGGCCCCGTGCGGTGGTCGCGGGGTGCACTGTTAAGGCTAGGGGTCCCGCGTTCTCTTTTGATTCACTTCTGCCAGTACCTCTTCCCCCTTTAATGAGGTTCTTTATGACTTAATGAGGAGTCAGTTTTTTTCCTTGCCATTCCAAGCCACACAAGCTGGATCGTTCCTAATTCGAGGGGAGCTCCTGGCTTGGGAACATGTCCCCAGGCTGCCCGATAGACGGGCCCCCTGCATGGGTAAGTGCTAGCGGTTCCGCCAACTGAGCGCCCAGGTCTGGCTTGGCTGAAGTAGTCCACTCCTTGGGTCTGCAAAGTCGAGGCTGCACTTGGACGCTGAAGATCATGTTAATAGACACCTATTTTAAGCGCAGTTACTTTACTGTGTGTGATTGGCGTATGTTCTACGTAAATTCGTTATCTTACTGTTTGGGAGACAGTGAACTCTAAAAATTTTCACTTCCGTACCTTCTGTGCAGAGGGGAAAGAGATGAACCCTGGTAGGTGGGGAATGAGCCTCAGAGCACCGTGGTGAATGCAGACTCGAGTAGAACTCCACTCGGGACACCTCCACTCTTGTAGGACAGGTGAGACGCTGGACAGGAATGCACAGTGCAGTGTGGCAGGTGTCCCCTGAAGCTCCCAGTGCCGTGGCTGCTTTGGGAGGTGGGCCTCAAGACCCAGGCCTTCCCTCTCCTCCCCCTCCAGCACTTACAGAAGTTAAGGTGAAGAAGGCATCAGGACTGTGTGTTCTGCAGTTAACCCAAATAGACATTAAGTAGATTACTGGTGTTAACGTTTAAATATTTTATTTAGCAGTGGAAAATCCCTAAAATGCTGATCTGCTAGGTTTTGTATTTTATTGACTTCTCACACGTGCAGACAGTTGTTAAGTGGGTGTTCAGTTTAAGTGGGTGTTAAGTGGGTGTACAGATGCATGTTTAAACCAAGAGATCTTTAAGAGGTAGAATTACACCCTACCATTTAGGGTGTCTGTCATAACATTAAGAACCTTTATCCGTGTACCCCTTGAGGGTTCAGTGTCCGTTAAGCTGTCATGTAAAGAACTGGCTCATCCTGAGTCAGGGCTCCTTGTTGAGTTTTCAGCCTGGGAAGATGTGCAAGCCTCTGTGGGCATCCTGAATGTTGGGGTCAGTGTGACCCTCCTGTTTAGCTCTGGGTTGGAAGATATTGCTCAGGTTGGTCTTCCATCTCTTAGTTTAATGGGCAGAGAGATAGATACATGACTGACAATTTCCGGTATGGTTAACGTGGATTGTGATTGCTGGTTCAAGTTTTTTTATGGTTTTTTCTTTTTGCCCCTGGGCTGAAGAGCACCTTGGGTATCCTTGGTTGTTTTTAACTAGTGTGACGTGTCTTTTCTCCAAACACACCCTTCCTTGTTACACCATGATGTGTCTTTTCTCCAAACATACCCTTTATCATTACACCAATCAAAGATGTTAGGAAAGTGGCACTTTTGTTCCTCTTTACCATAATCTGACCCCAGTCTCTACCTTACAGCTTAAGTGAGGCTCATTTATATTTTCATTGGATCATCAACCTTTCTTATGGTGACAGTAGGCAGACAGGATTCATCCTACTTGACAGGAAACTGGAGGCCCAGAAAGGTTAAATAACTTTCCAAGGCCTCAGAGATTGTCAGTGCCAGAACTAGGACTTGAACTAGGTCTTTTGGCTCTTAAGGTTTAGATGGCTCTCAGCTTAGGTTTGGTGGCCCTAAATATTCCCACAAAGTGTCATCTCATTGATTTCCATAAAATCCTTTTCATTTGAAAACCACCTTCTGTTGAAACATTCTTATTGATCACAGTGGGAAAAACTTTGGGTTGCTATTGGGGGCTGAGATTTTTGTTAGTACAAAGTAGAAATGAGTCAACATTCTTTGCTCTGATAGCTCCTGGTGGAATGTTAAGTTTAAGGGTAAGGCAGGGATGACTCAGGATTTGGTGTGGATGGGCGAGTTGGGGAGATCTGTGGCATTGCCCCTTCTGTCTGCTCTCCTAGACTGCTCAGGAAGAAGTACCTGTGATCTAAGTACCTGACTTACATGAGCTTCCTGGGATGATGAAGAGAGCTCTTGTTTTGGAGCAGATAATTAACAGGGTAATGAAAGGTTGATTTTTGTGTCTGTAAGCTTTGCTAGCCTTGATTATGACTCAGGCTTGCTTTTCCAAGTCCAGTGTTGAAATACGTTATAGAGAAGCAAAGAAAAGAAATACTCTTTGACGGTGAAGTAGTTTGGGAAAAAGTAAAAAATTCTACATTATGATAAATATTTTTTATTTTTTAAAATGAAAAATCTTGAACGTATATAAGAATACAGAGACTAATCTATTGAAACACTCTACCTGTCCCCAAGTCATCACTCAGTGTTCACAGTCTTGGTTCATCTGTAAACTCACCACTCCCCACCCCCAGATATCTTTTGAAGCACATACTTGACATTTCGTCCATAAATAGCTCAGTATATATCTCTGAAAGATAAGAACTCTTTTTAAAACATTCATGATTTTTTTTTAAAAACCATAGGAACAGTTTGGATAAGCTGGATAGATAACAGCAATAAAGATGATAAATTTTTGTACTTTCCACCTGAGATTTCAAAATACTGAATGCATGAGACTCTTAGGCTGGTCACATTACTGTCCTTGATGATAGCAACTAGATTATCCTGGTTACTGTCAAATTTTCAAAGATAGCATGTTCATTCTCTCTTATGTAATCTGTTTATGAAGGAAGCTTTTTAAATTATTTAAGTGGATTATCTGAATTTTTAATAGGCGCCGTTCCCATTCAGAATACAGATGGCTTTTGTGACCCTCTTTCTTTAGCAGTGTCATGGTGTGTTTGGATCTCATTACATCATCTGGTGATAGATCAGGTGTGGTGTAATATAACACAGTGTTAGCAGGAATCAGGAGGAGAAAGAGGACTACTGTGGAGCTTTCTGGTTGTGTTTTCTTGAAATAGGAATTTACAGTCATATATGCCAGACACTAGTTGTGAGTTTGGAACAGGTTATTTTTAACGTCTCTGCTGTCTCTGAAGATTCCTCATTGACATGACCCCTTCATACTGAGAGGACTGATGGTTTTGTACTCACACCAATGTAGAAGGCGGAAATTGCAAAATAAATTATAAGTATTATGAGAAAGGATTAGTTTCTTTTGGTTTTGCTTTCCAGTGAAATTAATTATAATTGTAAAGATTTTCACATTTTATTACAGCACTCACATAAGCATTTATATTTTAACAGTCACTGATTCTTTCCAGAGAACCCTTCACGTTGGAGCACTGAATGCCCTTCAGTCACCTTGTGGTCTGTCTGCCATTCGCAGTACTTGCATGTAGGCTGCTGAAGGAAGTGTTGATGCACAGGTCTCCCTGCCTTTCTTTCCTGCACCTCTGCTGGTAGGCAGTTGGAACTCCCTAGGGACATTTGGCTGCACCTTTTAGTTGCTTCAGTGTCCTTTGCAGTTTCTGTCCTAGCCTTGGATTTGTGTGTGTCTATGTGTGAGTGAGAGAGAATGAGCATGTGTGCGTGAACAGGTGCATATAGGAACTAGTGTGTGTGTCAGGGTCTGTGTGCAGATGAACTGTTAAAAGGCAGATGATCCTGTCTGTGCTTGAATTACAGGCAATTTTGTTAGTGTCTTAAAAAACACCTTTTTTATAATGTAAATGTAATACATGCTTATTATTTTAAAAAAACTGGAGAATACAGAATGGTATAAAATATAAAGCAAAAAATGATCACTGTCTTGAGAAAAACACTATTAGCATTTTAATGCATTTCCTTCCAGACTTTTTTGTACACATACACACACAACTTTCTATAGAAGTATGTAATTGAGATCATATTGGGTAGAAGAAGCTCATTTTTATAGATGTTCCTTGTTTTAAAAAATGAAATAATACAAATAAGCAAAATAAAAAATGAGAATCACCTATAATCCCACCATCCAGAGATAACTACTTAGTATTTAATATGTAAATTAAAATATGTGTAATAAATGTTTCATTGTCCCCAGATGGTATAGTTCCACATCTGTTGTTATGAACCTGCTTTTACCTGTTTTTTAAAAACTGAGGATCTCAGGTGTATACATTTATCCTGTATGGAGGGTATTGCTTTCCAGGACTCGCCACTCCCCCTCTTGGATACTAAAATCCTCGGAAGCTCTAGTTCCTTATATAAAATGGTGTTTATTTGCTTATAACCTACACACATCCTCCCATATACTTTAAAACATCCTCATTTTACTTATGTAATACAATGTAAATGCCACACAGTTTTAAATACAATGTAAATGCTATGTATATAGTTGACAACATGGGGCAAATTCAAGTTTTGCTTTTTGGAACATTCTGGAATTTTTCCCCTGAATATTTTTGACCTTTGGTCCGTTGAATCCGTGGATGTGAAACACAGATATGGAGGGTGAACTATACTTTAATAGAAGTCAAAGGTTTATAGAATATAACCAAGGAAGATTCAGCATCGTTAGGGATTATTCCAGTGTAAGACCTAACATATAGGAGGAATTTAATAACATGTAGACCACACTGACAAGGTTGTAAAGAACACTAAGTTTATGGTTGATTCCTCTTCAGACACTTTGTTCAAATGCTGGAAATAGGGTCTAAACATTAATTATAATCGAAAACATCAGACTAAAGGTTTCGGCATCCATTGAAGACTGTTATGGGGCCCTTGAAAGTACTTTTATGATAGTTGCAAGGTCTCCAGAGTAACTTAGATTATCACTTCTGATATTAGCAGATAGTTGTGTATAAATTGATTGTACATATACCGTGATTTTAACTGTAAAAATTATCCCTGTGAAAAAAGTCTTGAAGAAAATATTTATTTTCAGTAGAAGTTTTCAATAGTTTCAAATAGACTATTGACTATTTTCAATAGTCGATTTTGTTGTGTTACAAAGGAAATACTAAAAATTATTTTTAGTTATGTGAGTGTGTTGGGAGATGTGTTTGTAGGAGTAGGGGTGGGGTGAAAATGGGGCTGGTTTTATTTGAAGTATTGGCCAAATTTTCTATTATGTTACTGATTTCAATTAATTTGAAAAGTAGTTCCTGTACACCTATAAACTAAAGAGTAAAGATGAATCTAGTAAAAAATTTCATTATACCATCTTTAGAAATAAAAATGTAAATAAACCCTAAAGAGAAAATATTTACTTGTTTTACTTTGACTCAGTTAAGATTTTAGGTCAATATACAAAATACATCTAAAGAAACTCAGATTTTCTAGTAAATTTTAAAACTTTATAGAACACTAAACTGGAATGTTAATATACTTATCGAAGATGGATTGTTAATTTTTATTGATACTTGGAAAAATGCATGTTAGAAAATGCCTATAATTCTCGAGGGTTGGCTTCCAGATGGGCATTGTGCTTTCATCAATATTTAACATCAGTATCTAACATAAGTAACTAAGAACTCTCTGGTGAAAAGAATGGCACTGACTGCATTGTAATTTTCAAAAGTTTTTGAGCAGTAGATTAGCACAAATGGATTGAGTATCATTATTAGGGAGGAAAAGAAATTTTTTCGGTAGGTACAGTTTTCTGTCTAAATATTTAGTACTTTTATGCAAGTTGGTATAACTCTGGTTACAGTCTTTAGTATTGTGTTTGTCATAAATTTCAGAACCAGAGCCAGCGGTCCTGCCTCATTGTCTGTATGCCTCTTGCTGGGCAAGTTGAGCCTTGGGCTCACAACAGCAAGCCTTGGTGGGTGCTGCCACTTTTCTGTAGGGACATATTGTGGGTATTGAGGATGGATTCTCTGAGTGTGACAAACCAGAGGGCTGGTAACATTTTAGTATTATTAGTTGTAAACACAGGAAGCACTATCACTGTGTATTATATTAAGCGCTTGTGTACACAGGATCTATATGTTGATAATTTGGGATTTCTAAAATCCCAGGTAATTTTAGCTGTTTTCTTGAAATCCCAGTGATGTTTCTAAAGATCTTAAAGATTTAAGGATAGACAAGTCCTGTAATTCTTGTTTGTTAAATGATCTACTTTGCTTTTTCTTTTGTTGAATACTTTTTAAAAACCTTTGCAAAAGTTTTAGATCCTCCTGTGCCCACAGGTGAATAGTCCTATTATAGTCAGAAATGAGCCTGTCTGTTTATATCCCTGTTTTGAGCTAGGGCTCCAGGGTATTGGGAATGTACCAGTGTTGTTGATGATGGAGGACTTCATGATTCATTGTTCTTTTTTATTTCACATACTTTATTCTGATTTTTCTTTAAACAAATTTAATCAGCTTAAAGCCTAAAACTCAGGTTATGGCTGATGTGGTGGTACCTGTTGGCTCAGTCATAGGTGGTTATCTGTTCAATCAGAGGCATTGTTCAGTATTGTAAAGACTTCTGTTGCCATAAATCATTGGGTCAGTAAACAGAACAATGGCTTAGCATTTTAGTGTCACTAGCAATTCAAGGGTGTTTTGTAAACCTTTTTGTTTAGTTTAAGCTTCCTGCCAGTGAACACATTAATCATATATTTTTTAAAGTTAAATGGAAAAAAAAAAAGGACCTGCTGTATAGCACAGGGAACTGTATTCAATATCTTGTAATAACCTATAATGGAAAATAATTTGAAAGAGAATATATATATATATAACTGAATCACTACTATACACTTGAAACTAGCACACATTGTAAGTCAACTATACTTCAGTGTAAAAAAATAAAATTTAAAAAAGTCAAATGGTAATTTAAAATTTACTAATAGATTGCTTGAGCCACAATAAAAGTAAAAATCCACATTGATTAGAGAGATTAGCATTTTTTTGAAAGCCTACCTTTTTAAAATCTTCAGCAGTGAGAATACTTTACATCCTGACAAGGATGAGAGTGGTTGAAAGGTTGTGAGCTGGGGGAGAGACCTGAGAGATGGCAGCCTCCTGGCTCTCCTCTGAGCACTGTTAGAGTTGGTGGGCTCTGTGTCAGGTCCATCCTGGATCTCCTGACCACGCCCTGTGCAGGAGCCTAGGTCTTCACCTGGAAGATTGGGGAGGCACAGCCAGCCCAGGGCACCTCTCTGGCCCCAGTGTTCTTGAGTAGTGGTTCTCAGTAAGATTTTTTAAAATCATATGAGTCACGGATAAAAGGCTGATATAAAAACTCTTAGAAGTCAAAGGGAAAAAAAGACTAAAAGCTGATAGAAGAATGGACAAAAGATATGAAAACATTGCATAGAAAAAGATAAACAGACGGCCTTTAAATATGTGAAAAGATGCTCAGGTTCACGCATGATAAAAGAAATGCATATTAAAATCTCTGAGGTAACATTTCTCATGCATCTTGTTGATGAAATTGTAAAAGCTTGGACACTTCCTTTTGATGAGACTCTTGAGAAGCAGGCACACTCTCACATTGCTGGTGGGACTGCAGAGTGGTACAGTTCTCATCGAGGGGAGCTGGGCAGTACCTTTGTGTGCAGTTACCTTCAGTGTGACAGTCATTTTCCCCAAGGATGCACCTCCACAGACATAAAGCATAAGATGCACAAGGTTATTCACTGCAACATTATCTGTGATATAAAAATGGAAACAACCTGAATGTCCATCCCGGATGAATGAACTGAGGAAAATCCACTTAACAAAGAACTGTGCAGCTGCAGAAATAAAAGAGGAAGATTCCCTATGAACTGGTAGAGAGTCATATCCAAGAATATTAAGTGAAAAAGTACAAATTAATCTGCATAGTATATGGTAAGAAAGAATGGGTGCTGTGTGATGCCTCTTATAGAAGTTTCCTTGAGTTAATTATGGAGACGGAAAGTAGAATGGTGGTTGCCAGGGGAAGGGGGGATGGGGAATTAGTGTTTAATGGGTAGAATTTCAGTTGAGGAAGATGAAAAAGTCCCAGAGATGGATAATGGTGGTGATTGTACAGTGTGAATGTACTCAGTACCACAAGAGCTGTATACTTTAAAACGGTTGACTTACCTCAGTTTAAAAAAAAGAGAGGTTAGGGGGAAGAGATGAAGGATCTGAGGCTCAGAAACCTGAGTGATGGACTTCAGCTCAGAGGAGGAGAAATTGACAGAAAGAATAAGAAACCTCGACCCCTAGACTGGGCTCTTCTCTTCATCCATCTTCCCAGCCTATAGTCCGGATCCTCCACCCATCTGAGGCTTCAGTAGTCACAGGCTCCAGGACAGGGTCTGACTGGAAAGAGAGAAAAAGAAAGAGATGGGGGAGGAAAGGAAGGGTAGGGAGGGAGGGAGAAGAAAAGGAAGAAAGGGAGAAGAGGGGAAGAAGAATATGTGTATATTATAAACCAATTATACTTCAATAAAAATTTTTTAATGAATATGTATTTGCAAAAAGAAACATGAAGGATAGACAAGAAACTAATTAAGATAGTTTATTTGAGTAGGTGGGAGCAAGGTGTAAGGGATCTGGATGGGAGTGAAACTTATCTGAGTATGCCTTTTTATATAATTTTGACTTTAAAATATTTTTATTTTTTTTATTTTGGTGGTGGTAGGGGAGGTAGTTAGGTTTATTTATGTTTAGAGGAGGTACTGGGGATTGAACCCAGGACTTTGTGCATACTAAGCATGCGCTCTACCACTTGAGCTATACCCTCCCCTCCTAATTTTGACTTTTTGAACCATGCAAATATTCTCCATATTCAAAAAATAAAACAATGATAGAAAAAAGGTGAATTCAAATAGAAACAAATGAACTTGGAAGTATATTGAATTAATAGCATAACCATATAGGAAGGAAAAATTCAAGTCAAACATAGTACTCTATTCTTTAGTGGGATGTATTCAGGAGAAAAAAAAAACTACAAAGAAACAACTACAAAGTAGGCTTCTTGCCAATTGATTAGAGTAGTAGTTCTCAAGTTACTTTGGTTGTATTTTAGGATAGGGCAAATATGTAAACATACTGGTGTTGGGAACAGGTTCTCTGGGAGAAAAGAGATGAAGTGTGGTGTGGAAGAGGTGAGGAAGAACCTTGTTGTCTTGGGGTCAAAATAGAGTTATCAGTATGAATACATGATTTAAAAAGTTCCTAGGTCTGTCTTCTGAGAGGGTCTGGGAGCAATGACCCCAGTAGCAGTGAGTACACCTAGTCCCCAGATCTCAGTTGTCAAGTACCATTTTCCACTGAAGCAATCAGGGATCTTTGGAGAAATGACTTATTCCAGGTTATGGGCAGGGAAAATTCATTGTCAGCCTGGATTATCTTATACCAAAAGGACGGAAGTGTTCGAAAATTGATGGGGTTGTGTCAAAAAAAAGAGCAGCAGTTTCTACTGTGCAGATCTGGGGCATTTTGAGCACACACAAAAAATAATGATAATGGATATGTTAAGTTTAAGAAGTCCATGGTACACAGAGGGTAAAAATCAGTCATAGTGATACTCCAGAGCAGGTGCATGGGGCCTCTTCGGACTACTGTCAGTCAGAGGGGGAAGACTGACATTAGAGAGTCAGTGTTCTGCAGCCACCAGGGTACTAGTTGATTCAGGCAAGGATCATCAGTGGTTGCCACAAAACACTGTGTAAACATGTGTCAGGGGTTGCGGGAGTGGGACAGGATACTCACAGTGAAATATCTTTCCATTAATGATAGATTACAAAGGGGAAAAAATACCTTTATATTGGAGAAGTCTGGCAGACTCCACCTCGACCAGGTAGTCAAACTCAGATTCCCCAGTAATGGGCAGATTATGTGTCCCTCTATGGGAGGCACAGGGAGGGATGACATTCTTGCCAAAAATGTTTGACCTTAGTCATGTAATGAGGAATAATCAGACCCAGACTGGAGGGTGTCTACCCGACAGCTGCTTGGACTCTTCAGATATCAGTGTCGTTAAAAGGGTCGGGAACCTAGATTGAAGAAGACTAGAGAATTGTGACAGCTAATGCCTGGCTCTTGATTGGATCCTGAATTTAAATAAAAAACAAAACAACAAAGGCCATTATTGGGATGTTTGGGAAAATGTGAATATAGACAGAGTACTTGATAATGACAGTGTTAAATTTCTGGGGTGTCATAATGCTATTGTAATTATGTAGGAGGGTGGTCCCTGTTCCTAGGAAATGCATGTTGGAAGGATTTAGGGAGGTATCATGATGTCTATAATATATTTTTAATAGTTCCACAAAAAAAGTGTGTGTATGTATAAAGAGCCGTAAAGCCAACGTGGAAGGACATTAACCATTGATGACTCTTGGGGAGGGATGTCCAGATGTTTCTTGTATTATGTGAACTTTACAGTGAGCTGGATGTATTTCAAAATAAAAAGGAAAAATACAATACGGGAAGTTCACTGATGACCATTTATACTTCATCCTATATGGTATGTTAGATTTTGTAGCTCTTACCAGTCTTGGAAACAACCAACAAAAAGAAACAGAAAACCTCCTTTGTTCTCAAACAAGTGAAAGGAACATTACACACAAAAGAGGTTTTACTTCTCATTAACTCAACCCCCATTCTAGCATTTTTTGGGTCATAGATGACATGGGGTGTGAAATGACCCTTTTTTTTTGACATGGGTTGAAATGGGAGATTGAAAACTCCTCTTAAACTAGGAATAGCTGAGTGGTGAAACCATGTTCCTATTTATTAAGAGATTCTCCTTCCCTGAGGGATGTAAATGTCTTATTCAACCTACTGGTTCAATCAATAGGAAATTTAGAGAGAGCTTCCTTCTCTCCTCTCTAGAGATGGTGTTCAGATGGGATAAACCCATATTTGAATAAATACATGAAAGGAGCTTAGAAGTGCATAGAGGACCTGAAGATTAATTTCTTGTTTCAGGGTAACTTCATGTGTTTTCTGCCTTGTGGTTTGTCATGAAAGTGGTCAGATGCTACTGTGGAGCTGTTGGGTACGTGGCTTGTTTCATTGTGTATGTAGGCATTGACCAAGTGCAGCAAAATGGGTTTGTGGTGGTGGGTTGGTTTAAGCCTCAGAGTTGCCCGTTCTCACTGCTAGTGATGTAGAAAGCATTTAAATGTGGTTAAATATATTTTGTGACCTTTTGGTGATGGTCAGGAGAGTCCTTGTGTAGGTTGTTGATGCCTTAGGCTAATGATTCATACATAAACTTTTTGTCTCAGACCCTGTTACATTGTTCAGTGTTACTGAGGACCAACTAGCTTTTGTTTATATGGGTTATTTCTATTGGTCTTTACTGTATTATAAAGTAAAACTTAAAAAAGATCTAAAATATCTTTTTATTAATTCATTGAAAAGAATCCATTACAAATTTTAAAAATAACTGCTTTCTAAAATGGTGAGAAGAGTGGCATTTTATATTTTGGCAAGTCTCTTAAACATCTGGTTTGATTGAAGAGAGCCGGGTTTTTTTTTATATCTGCTTCTGGAAGCAATTGGTTGTGTTGTGTAGTCTCTGGAAAATTCTACTGTACCTTCATGAGAGAGTGCAATGGAAGAAAGCAAAGAGCGTCTTAGAATGTTTATGAAACTGGGTTTGATCTTGCAGACCCCCCCTTCCTCAGACATTAAGGTCCCTAGACCACTGGTTGAGAACAACTGTCTGACACTCCTAAGTGGCCAAGTTGTCGCCTGGTCTCACACTTAGATGCATCGGAGTCACCTGGAGATTCTTTTAAAACTGACTGCTGGGCCCACTCCACAGTGTGTGGTTTACCTGGTCTGTGGGGCCTGATGGTTTCCTTGGCACCAGTTTCCGGTGACGCTGCTGCTCCTGGTCCTGGGGTTGTGTGTGGAGAGCCACTGTCCTGGAGAGATTTGAAAACATTTGCATCTCTTTAAAGACCACCTGCCAGTCATATTTTAACCTCACCCTGTTCCTCTCTGCTCTGTTTACCTTGATACTAATTTCATAAGTGTGCTTGGGGCCCCTCACTGCTTTCTGTCTAGTAGGGAAGCCAGGACCCTGACCAAGAGGTCCATCCACCTTGGCCTGCCCTTCCTGACATGTCTCTGCTACTCTCTTGCCTCAGCCTGCTACATGTTTTTGATACTTAATTTAATTTTATGTTTTAGTTTGATTTTTTATCATGTGTTTAGTTTATAAAGTCAAGCATTGTTCTGCACGGTGTATGACAAAAGTTGCTGTATTCGCCTTCCTGCCCTGCCTCCAGTTCCCAGACTCCTGGCTGGTTCCTTCTAGTGTTTTTCTCCCCAGTTTTTTAGATAGTTTCTCCTGACTTTCTCTTGTGGAAGTTACACACACGTATTTCCCTTCCATCTCCTCTATTCTTTCAACACAGGTCATCCTAATCCTGGCTAAATAGGCGTTCTGTGTTTATCTTATTCTGACTGCAGCCAACCCATTTCCTATATGTTTTCCTTTGTTTGTTTTTTTTTGTACCTGTCAGTAGTTCTTTGTAGCCTGTCTGCCACCATCTGACTGTTCTGCTTGCACACTGGGGCTCCCGCGGTTGTGTTCTCTAGGGGGGCTTGCCTCCCACCGCTGGGCCTGGGGTCCTGCTTGGGGAGCACCTCTGACTGTGTCTCCTGAGTCGGCCTTCCTGCCTGAGGTTGCCTGTTAGACCCTCAACTAGGCTTTTCTTTTCAGGTCTGATGCTCGGTGCCTGTTCCACATCCTGCACTTTACTGGGGCATCAAGCATCCCCTCTTAACATTTCTGTGTTCTCTGCTCTCAGCGCATTCCCACTTGTCTGTCCCCAGGTGTCTTCTGGAACATTGGGGCCTCTCCCCTGGAGCTGCATTTTCCCCTGGACTTCCTGAAGGGAGGGGAGAGAAGGTCACGTGTCCCCCATTTAACTCGTTTAAGCCTCTCTCTCTCCTCTCAGCTTCCCACACATGCATCTGTTAGAACAGGCCTGGGAATCTGCCTGTGTGCTTTCCTCCCTGCTCCACCAGAGTCCCGTGACACAGGTGGAGCAGGACTTGTCACTGTCCCCAAGCTGAGGAGCAGGACCGGACTCAGGCTCTGTGGGAAATCTGTGTCAACAAATGATTTGGTTTAGCCTGTCTCATCTGTATTTTGTATGTGTGTAAAAGTTTTTGTATTTTGACAAAGTCTACATACACAAACTTGGGTTGTGATAACCTTAGAGTATTCCTTTACGTTGAAGTGTTGTGGTTGGTAGGCATTTATTTTTTCCAGTTTTCCTCTACTCAGACTAATGCCACTATACCTCCAATCATACGGGTTTCTTTTCACGTACCTAACTCCTAAGCAAGACCTAATTTTTGTGCTGGGAAAATTGAGGTTATTGTCTCAGGCTTGGAGATGTTGATATTTAAAAGGGATTTAGTCAGGCTTTCTTAGCCTGTCAGGGCTTTTCTGTGGGATTCATAGTAGGTAATGAAGGGAGGAGGCAGAAAGAAAGTCCTTGGCTGTGCTTCTGGAAATACCTCAACTTTTTCAGCAAAAGCTTTCTGTTACTGGCTCTAAAATGCCGTCCTGAGATGTAAGCTGAGACCTCAGGCTGAGCTGCCGAGTCCCGCCCCTGCCTGGTTTGCAGGCGCTCAGCCCCACGTGCTGGGTGCTTTGAGGAATGCGGAGCTGCCGTTGATGGCCTCTGGCCAGGTGCTGCTGGACGTCATGTTCTTTGGTGTTTAGG